>NW_026047471.1:5914691-7144382 GCF_023864345.2 Schistocerca serialis cubense | reverse complement strand
CTGCATTGCTGTGCATCTCCAAACTACATACAGCTACTAAAATTCGAAGCAAATCTGCATCTCTCAGGGTGCATTCATGTGTGTCACCCAAACATTCTCTCTTTTATCGTTATTTTGTGCCACCCAACAGAGAATAAAAAACTACGAACTATGAAAGCTCCGTTAATGTCATCTGACAGAGACTTGATAAGATGTTACTGCGTCCCTGTCTTCCGATATATATATCGAAAACAAATACCATTTGCATGCTGGCATCGAGCATATGCGCCGACCCCACTCAGTGATCAAAGTCACTTGCACAGACCAGAGTAAAGTGTCATCGCCTGTACTGTAGGAGGACCATATCCCACAGACACTCAATCGCAAGATAGGGTCCCTGTGTTGTTGCTTGACATGCTTTTTTTCTGCTGTAACACGTCCAAGCAGCGTATGACTACAGCTTTTACACCACCATACTTTTTGTTTTTCCCACCACAACCTGGATGTCTGTGTCAGGTTTTAAACTGACATTAACACGTTTAGATCCATTGGATCTAACTGAAAGCTGGACATTGCACGTTGTAAATTACGCTGCTGCTCCCACAACACACATGATTGGAATAAAATACAGTTACAGCATAAGGAAACTGGAAGAGTTTTGCGACTTTGTGGAGCGTTTCCAAACACCAAGTTGATTGATGACCTCTACATTTAAACTCGTCTTTCACAGTGATTAGATTGATTCATCATATGCACTCGTGTATGCGGTCACAAATTCGGTCCTAGCCATCCCCAGAAGGTGTTGCACCTCCACACAGACTCTTTCCCCATCTCAAACAAGTGATGTCAGTGAATCATTATGCAGTAATCAACAGCATAGCAGTGCATGGATGGGATGTAAAAGACACTGTCGATGTACTGTAATAAGAATCATAGCTGATAGTGCAAACAGTTTTAGCAACTTTGACAGTTTTTTTCTCTAATTTCAACGCTAACCAGTGACATGGCAGCATGGTTCCCGGTTTCTGTATCTTCGCTAAACCGCCCCTCCACTACTTTGCGAGTACCATTGCTAACGCAGATAGATGACTGTGCAGTACATCCATTTAGTGTTAATTCTCTAAAATTTATGGCAAAGAATACCAGACAGCTGTGTACATATTTTTACCTATTTGGTCTTAGTGCGTAATTTATGATTACAACTGTCCGTCTTTCCCTATATGGATGGGAGTCACAGAGCATTCTCTCATTCTTAGTATAACCAAGTCCGCCCCCGGTTGCTGAATGGTCAGCGTGACGGATTGTCAATCCTCTGGGCCCGGGTTCGATTCCCGGCTGTGTCGGGGAATTTTTCCCGCTCAGGGACTGGGTGCTGTGCTGTCATCCTCATCGATTGCAGGTCGTCAAAGTGGCGTCAAATTGAAAACCGGCACCCGGCGAACGGTCTGCCCGATGGGGAGCCCTAGCCATTCGATTAAATTAAAAAAGTATCATCACCGATTTAATCTGCATCTGACCAGAAGCAGACCGCCACATTCTATGTTTTGTGAAGGGGCAGAGCGAGCTGAGTCTGTAACTGCTGTTCCGCACCAATTTTACTCATGGCACCCATCCAAGTGCACAGTATTTCTCCAGATGCGCGCATGTTGAGGAGGTTAGCATACATTATCGGTGTACAGTAGACGTGAAAGAATTGTGGTGATACAACAGACTGTTACGAAGAAGAAAAGTGCGATTTTCATGCATGATTGAGCTCCAGACGGATGGAGTTTGAAGAATTGTACCTAAATCAACTGCGCTATGAATTCTAAAGTATAGTTCTAGTGTCTGGGCTCAGTAGCAAGAAGGTATTGGTAAGAGAGAACATACACACATGCACTCCTAAGGCTACATGGTTCTGCATAGTGCACACTATTCACATCCGATCACGGTTCAGAAATTATAGTAATCTCGCCTCACTTCCTATAAAATGATTGTTAGTAACAGAGAATGTCTCTTACAAGGAAAGAGACAAACGCATAATAGCGGTATTTGCCATGTGAAATTACACGTCATGCCGCCACTAACTCCATTGACAGGACACCTGTCAAGCAGATGTATACACGGGGATTGCAGCCTCATAAACACCTGTTGTTAACTTAGAATCACCGTAGTTACGAAATAAACTCGATTTGATGCCCAAGATGTGACAGAAAAAAGGAATGTGTTGCATAGAACTTCGTTTGTCTAGAGAAAGGTACCGAAACAGCTTTTCCATCGATGGAAATGTTTCATCACACAGAAGTTGGAAGTCTTTTGATGACAGTGGTTTAGATAGGTTTGCTGTTACGCATGTGATAGGCTTTAATTCACACACAGAACGCGTAGTTGTATACGAGTCGATCACAACTAATGTACCCCGAGAGAACAATGGAAAAAATGGTTAAATGCATGATAAATGACCTGCAGCAATACCTTCTTCCCTCCTTCTCAACTGATCATCTACTTCCTATCGACCTTTAACGCAGAAAGTTTAGAGGCAGGTGGCTCTATTTTCCAGGAAAGCAAAAGACAGCAGTCATCTTGCATGTATCATTATTACCTAAATAGACATACAGTAGAATGTTGCCATATAGAAAATGTTTGTTAGCTGATACCCAAGGTTGTGATTGACGGAGAGTACAGAGAAGCACATTGTACTGTTAGGATTTAAAGCACCTAAACAGTCTTGCACAGGGTCAAACACGCGATCCATTCTGTAGCTGTATACTGCAATCACCCCTGCCAATAATACAACGCTCTTTAGTTAAGGATTGAGAAGTAGCGGCTGTGGTCTCGGAAACTGACATACGGCCGGGAGAGTGGTGTGCTGACCACATGCCCCTCCATATCAGCAGCCAGTGACGCCTATGGTCTGAGGATGACATGGCGGCCTGTCGGTCCCTTTGGGGCTTCATGGCCTGTGCGGAAGGAGTTCAGATTTTAGCTAAGGACACTTTATAAAAATTTATAAGGCTGTTGCCGATAACCCTGCTTTCATGCGACATATAAAGTGTTCTTCGAAAAGACCTTCGTCTTTGCTCCAGGGATTCCCATTTGAACTACGTGGTGAACGTAATTCGACTACTGTAGAAGAAAAATTTCGCGACATGCGAAGTGACTTTCATGATCAATTTAATTAATTACACTATCCATTTGATATCAGTGACATCTGGCGGCTAGAGGTGATGGGTAGGGCACCACAGATATGATTATTGACTTGGCGTTTTTTTCGTTGGGACGATATATTTTAAGGATATTTGAATCTCTCACCTACAGAGGGAGAGACGACCATTGTAAGAAAATTAGAGGTAGTACAAACCCTTTATTTTCAACTTCTCTGTGCTGTTACCTTAAGAGTCTGTCAAAGTGGAGAGGTGTCCTGTGAGAATGGTAGATCTTAGTGCTCCATCATGAGCCAAAAATGAGTCCAAGCTGCAGTCCTGTACAGAATTTTCGCAACAAGTAACGATGCTTTAGCAATAGGGAAATGCGTGTCTCGTCCGATTTTTTTCTACCTTCGAAAATAACTCGTATGAAAGGGAGAAATCTACATTTCGCGTGAGAAATTCGAGATGTTTGGTCAGTAACATCACTGGCTCCGTTTGGGCAAAGTAGATATTTTAAAGTGGTGGGTCTATGTTGGGGTGGAATTGTTTAGAACTGCAGCATACGTTCAAGCTGCAACTGCTTGTTTCGCAGTGCACCGTGGCTGGCTGAAGCGGCGGTCACGAGGAGACTGGAACCGGAAGTAACGGAGTAGCTCAGCCTGGGCAGGGTACAAAGAATTTGCCGACCTATCTCATCTTGCCTATGGCAGCAATGGCTGACGAAGTGACAAGTGTGCTAGGTGAGTGCGACAGAGGCGAACGTGCGTGTGCTGCGTGAGAGAAGATTCAAAATGATGGATGTTTGCGCTAGATGTATTGATAACCGGCGAACTAAAATGGTTCAAATGGCTCTGAGCACTATGGGACTTAACATCTGTGGTCATCAGTCCCCTAGAACTTAGAACTACTTAAACCTCACTAACCTAAGGACATCACACACATCCATGACCGTTAAAGTAGTTCTAAGTTCTAGGGGACTGATGACCTCAGCAGTTAAGCCCCATAGTGCTCAGAGCCATTTGAACCATTTTAGAACCAATTCAGGAATTCTGTGGTGCTTTAAAAATCTAGTCGCGACGCCAATTCCCCTATTGCCTGCAATCTCCGACATTTAGCCACGACAACTACTACTACTACGGATTCGATCGTGGTTTGAGTGTGTCGTGTTTAACAATTCTCAATACATCGTCGTGGACTCTGTCTTGCAGTGGTATTTGTTATTGTCTCTATCCTATCACGTAGTGGAAATCTCCTCCGCCTCCTTCTTCCGAATGTTGCGGAGAGAACAAATTTAGCAAGCCTATAGTACGTTAAAGACCCAGTCGTGACGTGAAATTTCACGACTGATGAATTTATTGTTTCCGATAGTTACAGGACGTGCACGCATGTGTTCGGTACAGGCGGGCAAGGCCGGCGCGGGTGTCGGTCTGCCTCTCCCAGCTGGTGCAGATGAAGGTACCCTGATGTCGGCGGATTGCGCGCTTTGTGATCGCCAGGATTCTTTTTCACGATATGTTTAGAGGAAACATTGCGGTGGAGGAGGGTGTTTATGCTCCCAAACGTCGGTGTATACTAAACCTAAGATATATTTAACACTACGATCTTTTTGTGACGGAAATTTCTACATCTACATCTGCGTGATTACTGTGCTATTCACATTGAAGTCGCCTGGCAGAGGGTTCAATGAACCACCTTCAAGCTGTCTCTCTACCGTTTCACTCTCGAACGGCCCGCGGGAAAACGAGCGCTTGAATTTTTCTGTTCAAGCCCTGATTTCTCTAATTTTATCGTGATGATCATTTCTCCCTATGTAGGTGGGTGCCAACAGAATGTTTCCGCAATCGGAGGAGAAAACTGGTGATTGAAATTTCATGAGAAGATACCGTCGCAACGAAACACGCCTTTGTTTTGATGATTGCCACTCGAATTCACGTATCATGTCTGTGACACTTTCTCCCATATTTCGCGATAATACAAAACGAACTGCCCTTCTTTGTACTTTATAGATGTCATCCGTCAGTCCCACCTGATGCGGATCCCATAACGAACAGCAATACTCCAGAATAGGGCGGACAATCGTAGTGTAAGCACTCTCTTTGGTACACCTGTTGCACCTTCTAAGTGTTTTGCCAATGAATCGCAGTCTTTGGTTTGCTCTACCCACAATATTATCTGTGTGATGGTTCCAATTTAGGTTATTTGTAATTGTAACCCCTAAGTATTTAGCTGAATTTACAGCCTTCAGATTTGTGTGACTTATCGCGTAATGACTGTTGAGAGGCCAGACAAACGTATGGTTCCTGAAGAGGAGCAGCAGCCTTTTCAGTAGTTGCAGGGGCAACAGTCTGGATGATTGACTGATCTGGCCTTGTAACACTAACCAAAGTGGCCTTGCTGTGCTGGTACTGTGAACGGCTGAAAGGAAGGGGAAACTACGGCCGTAATTTTTCCCGAGGGCATGGAACTTTACTGTATTGATAAATGATGATGGCGTCCTCTTGGGTAAAATATTCCGGAGGCAAAATAGTCCCCCATTCGGATCTCCGGGCGGGGACTACTCAAGAGGACGTCGTTATCAGGAGAAAGAAAACTGGCATCCTACGGGTCGGAGCGTGGAATGTCAGATCCCTAAATCGGGCAGGTAGATTAGAAAATTTAAAAAGGGAAGTTAGATATAGTGGGAATTACCGAAGTTCGGTGGGAGGAGGAACAAGACTTTTGGTCAGGTGAATACAGGGTTATAAACACAAAATCAAATAGGGGTAATGCAGGAGTAGGTTTAATAATGAATAAAAAAATAGTTCAGGTAAGCTACTACAAACAACATAGTGAACGCATTATTGTGGCCAAGATAGACACGGAGCCCACGCTTACCACAGTAGTACAAGTCTACATGCCAACTAGCTCTGCAGATGACGAAGAAATTGAAGAAATGAATGATGAGATAAAAGAAATTATTCAGGTAGTGAAGGGAGACGAAAATTTAATAGTCATGGGTGACTGGAATTCGATAGTAGGAAAAGGGAGAGAAGGAAACGTAGTAGGTGAATATGGATTGGGGGGAAGAAATGAAAGAGGAAGCCGCCTTGTAGAATTTTCCACAGAGCATAACTTAATCATAACTAACACTTCGTTCAAGAATCATAAAAGAAGGTTGCATACATGGAAGAAGCCTGGAGATACTGGAAGGTATCAGATAGATTATATAATGGTAAGACAGAGATTTAGGAACCAGATTTTAAATTGTAGGACATTTCCAGTGGCAGATGTGTACTCTGACTACAATCTATTTGTTATGAACTGTAGATTAAAACTGAAGAAACTGCAAAAAGGTGGGAATTTAAGGAGATGGGACCTGGATAAAATGACTAAACCAGAGGTTGCACAGGGTTTCAGGGAGAGCATGAGGGAACAATTGACAGGAATGGGGGAAGGAAATACAGTAGAAGAAGAATGGGTATCTTTGAGGAATGAAACAGTGAAGGCAGCAGAGGATCAAATAGGTAAAAAGACGAGGGCTAGTAGAAACCCATGGGTAACAGAAGAAATATTGAATTTAATTGATGAAAGGAGAAAATACAAAAACGTAGTAACTGAAGCAGGCAAAAAGGAATAAACGTCTCAAAAATGAGATTAACAGGAAGTGCAAAATGGCCAAGCAGGCATGGCTAGAGGACAAATGTAAAGATGTAGAGGCTTATCTCACTAGGGGTAAGATAGATATTGCCTACAGGAAAATTAAAGAGACCTTTGGAGAAAAGAGAACCACTTGTGTGAATATCAAGAGCTCAGATGGAAACCCAGTTCAAAGAAAGAAGGGAAAGCAGAAAGGTGGAAGGAGTATATAGAGGGTCTATACAAGGGCGATGAACTTAAGGGCAATGTTACAGAAAGAGAAGAGAATGTGGATAAAGATCAAATGGGAGATACGATACTGCGCGAAGAGTTTGACAGAGCACTGAAAGACCTGAGTCGAAACAAGGCCCCAGGAGTAGACAACATTCCATTAGAACTACTGACGGCCTTGGGAGAGCCAGTCCTAACAAAACTCTACCATCTGGTGAGGAAAATGTATGACACAGGCGAAATACCCTCAGACTTCAAGAAGAATATAATAATTCCAATCCCAAAGCAAGCAGGCGTTGACAGGTGTGAAAATTACCGAATTATCAGTTTAATAAGTCACAGCTGCAAAATACTAACGCGAATTCTTTACAGACGAATGGAAAAACTGGTAGAAGCCGACCTCGGGGAAGATCAGTTTGGATTCCGTAGAAATATGGGAACACGTGAGGCAATATTGAACCTACGACTTATCTTAGAAAGTAGACTAAGGAAAGGCAAACCTACGTTTCTAGCATTTGTAGACTTGGAGAAAGCTTTTGACAATGTTGACTGGAATACTTTCTTTCAAATTCCGAAGCTGGCAGGGGTAAAGTACAGGGAGCGAATGGCTATTTACAATTTGTACAGAAACCAGATGGCAGTTATAAGAGTCGAGGGGTATAAAAGGGAAGCAGTGGTTGAGAAGGGAGTGAGACAGGGTTGTAGCCTCTCCCCGATGCTATTCAATCTGTATATTGAGCAAGCAGTAAAGGAAACAAAAGAAAAGTTCGGAGTAGGTATTAAAATTCATGGAGAAGAAATAAAAAGCTTGAGGATCGCCGATGACATTGTAGTTCTGTCAGAGACAGCACAGGACTTGGAAGAGCAGTTTAACGGAATGGATAGTGTCTTGAAAGGAGGATATAAGATGAACATCAACAAAAGCAAAACGAGGATAATGGAATGTAGTCGAATTAAGTCGGGTGATGCTGAGTAAATTAGATTAGGAAATGAGACACTTAAAGTAGTAAAGGAGTTTTGCTATTTGGGGAGCAAAATAACTGATGATGGTAGAAGTAGAGAAGATATAAAATGTAGACTGGCAGTGGCAAGGAAAGCGTTTCTGAAGAAGAGAAATTTGTTAACATCGAGTATAGATTTAAGTGTCAGGAAGTCGTTTCTGAAAGTATTCGTATGGAGTGTAGCCATGTATGGAAGTGAAACATGGACGATAAACAGTTTGGACAAGAAGAGAATAGAAGCTTTCGAAATGTGGTGCTACAGAAGAATGCTGACGATTAGATGGGTAGATCATATAACTAATGAGGAGGTATTGAATAGGATTGGGGAGAAGAGGAGTTTGTGGCACAACTTGACTAGAAGAAGGGATCGGTTGGTAGGACATGTTCTGAGGCATTAAGGGATCACCAATTTAGTACTGGAGGGCAGTGTGGAGGGTAAAAATCGTAGAGGGAGGGCAAGAGATGAATACATTAAGCAGATTCAGAAGGATGTAGGCTGCAGTACGTACTGGGAGATGAAGAAGCTTGCACATGATAGAGTAGCATGGAGAGCTGCATCAAACCAGTCTCAGGACTGAAGACCACAACAACAACAACAACATCGCGTAATCGAAATTTAGCTGATTTCTTTTAGTACTCATGTAAATAACTTCACACTTTTCCTTATTCAGGGTCAATTGCCACTTTTCACACCATACAGATATGATATATAAATCATTTTGAAAGTCGTTTTGATCATCTGATGACTTTACAAGACGGCAAACAGTCTAAGACGGCTACTCAGATTGTCTCCTATGTCGTTAATACAGATCAGGAACGATAGAGGGCCTATAACACGTCCTTGGGGAACGCCGGATATTATTTCTGTTTTACCCGATGACTTTCCGTCTATTACTACGAACTGTGACCTTTCTGGCAGGAAATCACGAATCCAGTCGCACAACTGAGGCGGTGCTCTGTAGGCACGCAGTTTGGTTAGAAGACGCTTGTGAGAAACGGTGTCTAAGGCCTTCTGGAAATCTGAAAATATGAAATCAATTTAACATCCCCTGTCGATAACACTTACTACCTCATGAGTATAAAGAGCCAGTTGTGTTTCACTAGAACGATATTTTCTGACACCGTGTTGACTATGTGTCAATAAATCGTTTTCTTCGAGGTACTTCATAATGTTGGAATACAGTATATGTTCCAAAACTCTACTGCAGATCGACGTTAGTGATATACGCCTGTAATTCAGCTGATTACTCCTACTTCCATTTTTCGGTATAGGTGTGACTTGAGCAATTTTCCAGTATTTGGGTTCGGATCTTTCTGTGAGCGACTGGTTGTATATAATTGCTAAATATGGAGCTATTTTATCAGTTTACTCTGAGAGGAACTTGACTGGTATATAATCTCGACCGGAGGCCTTGCCTTTATTAAGTGATTTCATTACTGTATTTGCATAATGTTGGCATGTGATAATCAAAAGTTGAAAATCTGTTTTATATGAAGAAGGATCATCGTTAGGTTGGAGTGAGTGTCTATTTGACCCCTGTCAGTTGTTAAACAATTAATGTGACAGTGTAGTGCAAAGGGATTATTTCGCTTTATTTTTGATATGGTAATTGTGTCAGCGTTCCCATTGTTTCCAACATTATCCAATAGGAAGAGAGTATCCTGAGGAGAGATGAAAATCCCATTTACGTGTCTGGAGACATTGGTTCATACAGAGAGTGGCCTCTTTTTTTGTGGTTTCAGGGCGCACAACTACAATGGTCATTATGGCCCAGACTGAGTTGGGAATGCACCGCGAGGCACAAGGTGAAAACAGCAACTAAAAGGGACAATACTATAAAAGACAGAGAGGCAGAGGATTAAAAAACTGCATAATCAAATGCCCTTAGACAGGTTTGTCAAGTTGATAAAATGAAGAACGCGAGCAGCTGCTCCTGGGTCATCCGCTAAAATGGCATCCAGAGTACATGACAGGCCAAGATCAACGCGCAGTGTATTAGTAATTCGGACAGGACGTTAAAATGTAGCGTACCGTCATCAATTGCCCACATGGGCAGAACGGCGCCGGCGCAGCCGTCAGCAGATGGCGGTTGCTGAACCGGCAGTGTCCAATTCGTAACCGGGCCAAAACGACCTCCTCCCGCCGAGAAGGGCGTGAAGAGGTCGTCCAAGCCGCGGGAAGAGGTTTCAAGGCCCGAAGCTTGTTGTCCGTAAGTGCAGCCCAATCGGCATGCCACAGCGATAAAATGCGCTGACAAATGACCCTGCTACAATCAGATGAAGGGACACAACAAGAAGCTGTCCGAGGCTGGAGGACCGCAGCCTTGGCCACGGCATCTGCAGCTTCGTTCCCAGAGATACCGACATGGCCAGGAACCCACATAAAGGTAACCGGAGAACCGTCGTCCACCAGCTGCTGAAGAGAGCGTTGGATCCGGTGTACGAAAGGGTGAACCAGATACGGATCACTGAGGCTCTGGATGGCGCTCAGTGAATCGGAGCAGATGACATAAGCAGAATGTCGGTGGCGGCAGATGTAAAGAACAGCCTGGTAGAGGGCAAATAGCTCAGCTGTGAAGACCGAAGCCATGGAGCCGGTATTTGAAACTTTGTGCCCCGACAATAAAAGAACACCCGACTCCGTCATTGGTCTTAGAGCCATGTGTATAAATGGAGATCATACTAATGGACTTCGAACGAAGTTCGACAAAACGGGAGCGGTATACTGAACCGGGGGTAGCCTCCTTTGGGTGCGAGCTGAGGTCAAGGTGAACGCGAACCTGGAGGCAAGGTGACGTTTGGCTCTCACCCACTCGAAAGGTTGCAGGGAGTGAAAAATCAAGGTGCTGAAGGAGGTGACGAAAGCGAACTCCAGGGGGTTGCAGGGCGACATACAACCCGTATTGACGGTCGAGAGAGTCGTCAAAAAAGGAACGATAAGACGGGTGGTCAGTCATCGACAATAGCCGACAGGCATATCGACAAAGCAGTATATCGCGCCGGTAAGTTAGTGGCAATTCACCGGCTTCAGCATGAAGACTCTCGACGGGACTAGTATAGAACGCTCCGATCGCAAGACGTAAACCTCGATGTTGTATGGAGTTGAGGCGGCGTAAGATGGACGGCCGTGCAGAGGAGTATACGAAGCTGCCATAATCCACCTTGGGTCGGACGATCGACCGATACAGGCGAAGTAGGACGGTTCGATCCGCTCCCCACGACATACCACTGAGAACATGGAGGACATTTAGAGAATGGGTACAACGGGCAGCCAAATATGACACATGTGGAGACCAGCTAAGTTTCCTGTCAAATGTAAGACTTAAAAATTTTGTTGTCTCCACGAATGGGAGAGCAACGGGACCGAGTCGTAAGGACGGTGGGAGAAACTCTTTGTAGCGCCAGAAGTTAACACAGACCGTCTTCTCGGCAGAAAAACGGAAGCCATTGGCGACACTCCAGGAGTAAAGACGGTCAAGACAACACTGAAGACATCGCTCCAGGAAAAATGTTCGCTGCGCGCTGCAATAGATGGTAAGATCGTCCACGAAAAGGGAGCCTGATACATCAGCTGGGAGGCAATCCATTATTGGATTGATCGCTATGGCGAAGAGAGCGACGCTTAAAACTGAGCCCTGTGGCATCCAATTCTCCGGGCGAAAGGCGTTGGACAGGACAGAACCCACACGTACCCTGAACTGACGATCCATTAAAAAGACACGAATAAAAAGAGGGAGGCGACCGCGAAGTCCCCATGTTTGGTGCAGAAAATGCCCGCCCTCCAACAGGTGTTGTAAGCCTTCTCCAAAACAAAGAACACAGCTGCGGTCGGGCGCCTCCGCAAGAAGTTATTCATAATGAAGGTCGACAAGGTAACCAGATGGTCAACAGCAGAGCCGCGCCTACGAAATCCCCATTGTACATTGGTAAGTAGGCGTCGAGATTCGAGCAGCCAAACCAAACGAGAGTTAACCATTCGCTCCATCACCTTACAGACACAGCTGGTAAGCGAGATGGGTCAATAACTGGAAGGCAAGTGCTTATCCTTCGCTGGCTTAGCAATCGGGACAACAATAGACTCGCGCCAGCGTGTGGGAACATGACCCTCAATCCAGATGCGATTATAAGTACGAAGAAGAAAACCTTTACCCGCAGGAGAAAGGTTCTTCAGCATCGGAATATGAATAGAATCGGGCCCTGGAGCGGAGGACCGTGACCGGGCAAGTGCATTTTCGAGTGCATGGTGAATGGGGAATTATAACTTTCACGATTCGAGGAGCGGAAGTTAGGTGGCCTATCCTGCTCTGCCTGTTTTCGGGGGAGGAAGGCAGGGTGGTAATGAGCGGAGCTCGAAACCTCTGCGAAAAAGCGGTCGAAGGCATTGGAGACATCCTCAGGGGCTACAAGGACGTCATTCGCGACCGTCAAGCCAGAAACTGGTGAGTGGACCTTAATGCCAGATAGTCGGCGCAGGCTATCCCAGACAACAGAAGGAGGAGTAAAACTGTTGAAGGTGCTTGTGAAAGCAGCCCAGCTGGCTTTCTTGCTTTCTTTATTAACACGACGACATTGCGCACGTAATCGTTTATAATTGATACAATTCGCCACCGTAGGGTAGCGTTTAAAGGTGTGTAAAGCACGTCGACGAGCACATAAAGCGTCTCTACATGCTGCGGTCCACCAGGGGACCGGTACGTGACGTGGAGAAGAAGTAGTGTGAGGGATGGATTATTCGGCAGCAGTGATAATGACTTCCGTGGGGTGTGGGACCTGACTATCGCAGCTTGCGAAGGTTTGATCCTGAAAGGTCGCCCTGGAAGAGAAGAACCCACAGTCTGCTTTGGAGATGTTCCAACTAGTTGAGCATGGAGAAGGGGTATGATGCAGGAGATGGATAACACACAGGAAGTGGTCGCTCGAATATGTATCAGAAAGTGCATACCACTCAAACCGGCGTGCAAGTTGGGTAGTACATATAGAGAGGTCTAAATGGGAATAGGTGTGAGATGTATCCAAAAGAAAAGTAGGGGCGCCAGTATTGAGGCAGACAAGATTGAGCTGGTTGAAAAGGTCTGCTAACAGGGAGTCCCTCGGGCAGGATGCTGGAGAGCCCCAAAGGGGATGGTGGGCATTGAAGTCTCCAGTTAACAAAAATGGGGCAGGTAGCTGAGCAATAATTTGCGTCATGTCTGCCCTGGTAACGGCAGACGACGATGGAGTGTAAACGGTACAAATGGAAAATGTAAAAGTGGGGAGAGTAATTCGGACGGCAACTGCCTGCAGGCCAGTGTGCAATGTGATGGGATCGTAGTAAATATCATTCCGGACCAGCAACATAACCCCTCCATGAGCCGGAATACCTGCCACAGGGGTAGGTCAAAACGCACAGAGATATAGTGTGCCAAGTCAATTTGATCGCATGGGCGTAGCTTCGTTTCCAGCAGAGCTACGACGAGCGGACAGTGCAAGCGGAGCAGCAACTTTAAGTCCTCTTAGTTGGAGCGAATGCCGCAAATATTCCAATGAAGAAGTGCCATCGTGAGAAGAAAAGGAAAAAAGAGAAGCAAGAAGGGGTCACCTCGAAGGCCGCTGAGGGTCTGGCTTCGAGCGAGCACTACCGCCGCTTTGAATAGGCGGAGAGTCATCGTCCATTGGTTCAATAGGTTCATCGGCCACCTTGTTAAGATGGCCGGGAGGGGGAGCTTCCTCCGCCGGTGAACGGCCAGATGTTCGGCTAACAGCGGTGCGGCCAGGCGAAACGGATGACGACCTGGGGCGGCAACAGCTGGGTGGCGCAGGAGAAGAAACGCGCCGTGGCGGAGAAGGAGAACTTTGCTTCCTATGAGCCTTCTTGGAAGTTCGTTTAGTGGAAGTACTGGTCGATGACTGGGAGTTCGAGGTACGTAGGAAGTCTGCACGGGACGGTTCCTTCTTTAAGGCCCGTGCTTCTGACTTCTGGGTCTTCGTCTTGGCAGAAGCTGATGAAGGTGCTTGTGTCTGAGGGATGACGGGAGGAAGAGGAGACATTGACCGGGCGATCTTAGCACTGGCCGAACGGACGACCGTAGTGCTGAAGGTCAGATCGCATGTCTGCGTCGCCACCTCCCTGGTAGTCCGAGGAGAGGCGAGGACAGTACTGTATTTCCCTGCTGAGAGCAGCGTTGGCTTCCTACTAGCAAATAGCTTGCGAACAGCCGAGGTGGACACTTTCTCTTTGACCCGAATTTCCTGTATACAGCGTTCTTCCTTGTAGATGGGACAGTCACGGGAGGACGCTGCATGCTCACCCTGACAGTTCACACAACGAGGAGACGGAGGTGGACAGTCACCCTCATGGGCATCCCTGCCACAAGTGACACATTTAGCCGCATTAGAACAAGACTGGCGAGCGTGATTAAAACGCTGACACTGGTGGCAGCACGTAGGCGCGTAGGTGTCGGGACATAGGGGCGAACAGAAATAACCTCGTAGCCCGCTTTGATGCGCGACGGCAGCTGAACACTATCAAGGGTCAAGAAAAGTGTCCGGATCGGTACAAGGTCATTGTTGACCTTTTTCATGACCCTATGGACAGCCGTCACACCCTGCTCAGCGAGGAAAGACTGAATCTCCTCGTCAGTCAATCCGTCGAGTGATCTAGTATATACCACACCACCCGACGAATTCAAAGTGTGGTGAGCCTCCACCCGGACAGGGAATGTGTACAGGAGTGTGGCCCAATGCAGTTTTTGTGCCTGAAAGGTGCTCTCAGTTTCAAGTAACAAGGTGCCGTTACACATCCTGGTACAAGACTTGACAGATTCGGCTATGGCATCTACACCATTCTGGATAAAGAAAGGGTTGACAGATGAAAAATCCTTTCCATCCTCAGATCGAGAAACTACGAGGAACTGTGGGGCAGGCGGCAGTACTTTTGTCACTGGTGGCTGGTGAAGTTTCCGTTTTTGGGCAGAAGTCGAGAGAGAAGAAGAAGAGAAATCCATTGTGGAGCAATCCCCCATGATTACCAGCATCTCCGATGGCGCGCTCCTTCCTTGTGGGGACCCTCTCAGAGGGCACTCCCGCCTTAGGTGAATGTTTACACTTCTGGTCACACCTCCCGAGAAACAGACGGAGGGACCAATCGGCATGCTCAGAAGGTATCAGCTCAGGCAATCACCCCTCCCTGGGCCTGGCCTTTACCAGGGGGTACGTGCGTGCCTTACTTGTCTGCCCAGGGCGGTGAATTACGCGTTACCCCGTCACCGGCTATGCGTGCGAACACGTGGGTCGGCCTTCAGGCACGCACAGGGAGGAAAGAATAAGAGGAAAAAAGAAGGGAGAGAGGGAGAGAAAGGACAGACTGTCTCAAACGCCGAGGCGGAGACCAGAGGTTGGACAAGAAGGCAAGGAGAAGGAGGCAAGGAGGAGGAGGAGGAGGCATGGAGAAGGAGGCAAGGAGAAGGAGGCAAGGGAAAACGGAAGGAAAACAGTGAGAGGGAGAAGGACAAAGAAAGGAACCAAACAAAGGAAGGAAGAAACCAGAATAAGTGAAAAACCAAAATGACCACAAATATAAGTCGTGGAACCGTCCGTCTCCAGACGCAGGCGCAAACTACCCCCTTGAGGGGGAGGGACTCCTTTTAGTCGCCTCTTACGACAGGCAGGAATACCTTGGGCCTATTCTAAACCCCAGACCCGCAGGGGGTGGGGGGTGGGGGGTGAGAGTAGCCTCTTGAGAGACACAGAGACAGGAAACGAGTCTGGAATTTGCCAATCAACAGAATGCCGCCACTTGATGTTGTCATGTTTGGCGGAGGCTGGTATCTGGTCCATGGTCGGTGGTATTTAGTAAAGTGATCTGTAATTAGGACATTGGGTTGTTCTGACCTTTGTGGCGGCGCCCTGACCATAGACACACATGTGGAACACCCCAAATAGTGGCTACTATACCACACTACATTCCATTGCATGGTGATTTCAGTTGTTATGTGATGGTGAGCAAGGATGGGGGAGGGGGTGCAGCAGGACGTCTACCAAAGTGGGGGAGCCATGTCTCCTGTGAACTGATTAAATAAAGAATATTTATCAATATATTAAAGACTTTGATTTTAATTTCATGTCATGAGATCCTTCCTCTCCAGCATTGAGTCTTTTTCCTACCAGGTTTGGGGTTTTAGCAGAGGGAAGAGGGTTCAATTAATTTATCGATTTAATTAACTATTCAATCAAACTGATATCAATAGTGAGCTTGTATTGGCGAGGGGAGTTCCCAGAGGGATGGAGCAGAAGGAGTGGGAGGGGGTGGAGGATGAGGAGGGGAGAGGGGAAGTGTGGGGGAGCAATACATTAAGGACATGTCAATCAAAAGGAAGGATTATCCTGAGGGGTTCATAATCCTCTCAGCAGAACAATAGGCTAAGTACCTGTCAGTCAAAGGAGAATGATAGGTTTGCCCTTGAATGTATGATTGCCCCTCAATGTAGGCAACCTGCACTAACATTGTGCTTGGGTCGGCCTTGCCCCCATACTTTCGTGTTGTCAAGGAGAAATGGCAATATTATCCTGTACATGTGCAGTATAGCCTAACATTGGACCATGCTGTGTGCAAGAGGAAGATTACTGGATCGGTGGTAAACTGCGAAAAGACAGTGACGTATCCTCTCGCTACTGATCATGACTTTTATTTCGTTGTAAGGTGTCACTGCTTCTTCATGTGCATTCTCAAGAGGAATATCTTGGGTATCAAGTATAAAAGGGTTACCGCCACCTGATGCTTTTGTTGGGGGATTAGTGCGACATCTGGTCTGTCTGTTGCTAGGCCCAAGTGGGCACCCCTCAGATACAGGTGCATAGCCACTGATGGACGCATCACTTTTGAAGACCCTGAGCCACCTGCACATATGGTTTCTTTGGTGTGCAAGCTAGTTGTTTTATCACTTTACAATTTGTCACCATAGTTTATCATAGATAAACTTGCAGGGAGAATGTAGATCATGTGCTGGAAATATATTTCTTACATTGGAATATCGACAGCATTTGATTCCACATGACTAAGAGTTCAGAAACCACACCACTCTAGCATTATAGTGTGTTTATGCGCAGAACTGTGTAGAACAATGGTTCCGAATTGATAGCACAGTTGATTTAAGTAAAATGTTTCAAACTACTTATGTCTGGAGCTCCATCATGCATAAACCACACATTTCTTCTTAACTGTGTGTTATACCATCACAAAATTCTCGTACCGACTATACACCGGTAAGGGAGCAAACCTCCTCAACATGAATGCATCTGGAGGGAGCTCGTGCACTTGCATGGGTGCTGTGAGTACGACTGGTGTGGAACAGTCTTCGATGAACAGCAGTTACTGACTCAGCGAACTCTGTTCCTTCATCAGATGTGGAATGCAGTGGGTAAAGTACCCTCCTTCTTCTGATCATCTGCAAATTAAATCGGAGACAGTGTTGTAGTGGGGTTGGTCACAGACGATGTGGGAAGATCTCTCAGTTTCTAACTTTATCCTAACAAAGGGAGAATACTCTATGGTTCCCATCCATACAGGGAAAGATGGACAAACGTAATCGTAAATTATGCACTATGATCAATGTGCTGCAAATATACTGGTAACCTAACTGCATCTTTATAGGGCAATGTCTGATATACTTTGGTGTATATGTTTGAGCACGGTTTAGTGATGATACAGAAACTGGGAAGCATGCTGTCATGTCACTGGTCAGCATTTAAATTACATAAAAAATGGTAAAGTTGCTAAAATTGATTGCAGTATCAACTCTGGTGCGCCCATATCAAGGGTGTCTTTTCCATCCCATCTATCCATTGGTACACTGTACAGTGATCGCATAAATGACTGCAATATGGGGAGTCAATCGAAATGGGACACCTAGACGTCGGCTACCATGCCAATGTGGAAGATGAGTTTAAATGGAGAGATCTTCAATCACCTTCAGGCAGCTGTTTGGAAATGCCTCACAATACCGCAAACTCTTCCAGTTTCCATATGTCATGATGTCTTCTACAGTTTTGTCAATAATAAATACAGCTGCTGGGGACGTTTGCCGGAGCAGTATAGTTTACATCCTGTGATTTTCTGTGATAGCCAATGGATCCAAATGTGCTAATGTGAGTTTAGCATCTGACGCAGACGGTGAAGTCATTGTGCAAAAACAAAACGTATACAGGTGTACAAAGTTGTAGTCATATACTGCTTGGTTGTGTAAAAGCAAAAAGAAAAAGAAATCTTTACACTGGTTTGTGGACATAACTTCGATCAAAGACCACCTGCTCGAACGGACCAATAACTGTATATTTAATAGGATCGCCACATATACTCAGTACCAGCACACAGACGGTATTTGTTTTCGATATATCGGAAGACAAGGACATGGTAATATCTGATCGAGTTCTCTACTGGGTGACATTAGCGGAGCTTTTGTAGTTATTTCTGTTTGATGGTACAAAATAACGAGGAGGGAGAGAATGTATAGGTGACAGACATGAATGCATCCTGAAAGATGCAGATCTCCTTCAGACTGCAGTACCTGTTCTCCTCCTAGTTCCCCTGTGATGTGGAGTCTGTCTAATTTTCCCAATAAGATACACCACAGTAACTGCTCATACTATCTTTTCTACTACCTCGTATTGCAGGAGAAAGTGAGGGCTAGGGTACCGTGGATATGATTCAGTAGTGGGAGTGGTAATCTCTCCCTTATGTGAGGGGAGACAACCATCGAAGTAAAATCGAATGTACACTACTAGCCATTAAAATTGCTACACCACGAAGATGACGTGGTACAGACGCGAAATTTAACCGACAGGAAGAAGATGCTGTGATATGCAAATGATTAGCTTTTGAGAGCATTCACACACGGTTGGCGCCAGTGGCGACAGCTGCAACGTGCTGGCATGAGGAAAGTTTCAAACCGATTTCTCCTACACAAACAGCAATTGACCGGTGTTGCCTGGTGAAACGTTGTGATGCTTCGTGTAAGGAGGAGAAATGCGTACCATCACGTTTCCGACTTTTATAAAGGGCGGATTGTAGCCTATCGCGATTACGGTTTATCGTATCGCGACACTGCTGCTCGCGTCGGACGACATCCAATGACTGATAGCAGTATATGGAATCGATGGGTTCAGGAGGGTAATACGGAACGCCGTGCTGGATTCCAACGGCCTCGTGTCACTAGCAATCGAGATGACAGGCATCTTATCCGCATGGCTGTAACGGATCGTGCAGCCACGTCTCGATCCCTGAGTCAACAAATGGGGACGCTTGCAAGACAACAACCATCTGCACGAACAGTTCGGCGACGTTTGCAGCAGCATGGACTAACAGCTCGGAGACCATGGCTGTAATTACCCTTGACGCTGCATCACAGACAGGAGCGCCTGCGATAGTGTACTCAACGACGAACCTGAGTGCACGAATGGCAAAACGTCATTTTTTCGGATGAATCCAGGTTCTGTTTCCAGCATCCTGATGGTCGCATCCGTGTTTGGCGACATCGCGGTGAACGCACACTGGAAGTGAGTATTCGTCATCGCCATACTGGCGTATCGGCCAGTGTGATGGTATGGGGTACCATTGGTTTCACGTTTCGGTCACCTCTTGTTCGCATTGACGGCACTTTGAATTATGGACGTTACATTTCAGATGTGTTACGACCCGTGGCTCTACCCTTCATTCGATCCCCGCCAAACCCTACATTTCAGCAGGATAATGCACGACCGCATGTTGCAGGTCCTGTACGGGCCTTTCTGGATACAGAAAATGTTCGACTGCTGCCCTAGCCAGCACATTCTCCAGATCTCTCACCAATTGAAAACGTCTGGTCAATGGTGGCCGAGCAACTGGCTCGTCACAATATGCCAGTCACTACTCTTGATGAACTTTAATATCGTGTTGAAGCTGCATGGGCAGCTGTACCTGTACACGCCATCCAAGCTCTGTTTGACTCAATGCCCAGGCGTATCAAGGCCGTTATTACGGCAAAAGGTGGTTGTTCTGGGTACTGGTTTCTCAGGATCTATGCACCCAAACTGCGTGAAAATGTAATCACATGTCAGTTGTAGTATAATATATTTGTCCAATGAATACCTGTTTAGCCGGCCGAAGTGGCCGTGCGGTTAAAGGCGCTGCAGTCTGGAACCGCAAGACCGCTACGGTCGCAGGTTCGAATCCTGCCTCGGGCATGGATGTTTGTGATGTCCTTAGGTTAGTTAGGTTTAACTAGTTCTAAGTTCTAGGGGACTAATGACCTCAGCAGTTGAGTCCCATAGTGCTCAGAGCCATTTTTTGAATACCTGTTTATCATTTGCATTTCTTCTTGGTGTAGCAATTTTAATGACCAGTAGTGTATTACCTAATTTATAGTGGTGCGTAATATAAATATGATATTTACAACTTCTCTGAGCTGTTATCTGAAGAGACTTCATATGCAGCTAAGCATTTGGTTACTTTAAGAGAGTTTGAAAGTGAAGTGGTGTCCTGTGACAGAGGAAGATTTTAGCACTCAATCATGAGCTAAAAGGAGTTTAATATTCTAGTCCTGTGATACAGGAAGTAACAGATATTAAGCTGATTAGAACAGATTTTTTTACCTGGTGAAAGAATACTTAGAGGAAATATAGACTATGCCACACTGTTAAGTATTTTCAAAAGTAATGATACTTTAGTGATGTGAAAACGCATGTATGCCCCGTTTTTTTCTGTCTTCGAAAATGTATAAAAGGGAAGAAATCTTCATTTTGTGTGTGAAATTCCAGTTGTAGGGTCAACAACATCGCTGTCCCGAATTGGAAAACGTGGAATTTTGAACTGGGGGGGGGGGGGGGGAGTATGTCAGGGCGAAACATGTTAGAACTATTGTATACATTCAAGCTGCTGCTGTTCTACTCGCAGTGTGCTGCAGCAGGAGTGGTTGTGAGGAGTTAAAGGCTGGAAGTAAAGAATTAGCTCAGATTGTGATGGGCAGTTAGGTACAAGGAATGCACGAACCTGTCTGCTCTTGCCTGTGACGGCGGGACTTGTGAAATGATCAGCGTGCTGCATGAGTTGCGATAGAAGCAGACGTGTGATGACGAGTGTTACACCCTGTGTAAATTGATTGGTTGACTGCTTGCTGACAGTCTCTCTCTGACCTCTGATCATTTCGGTATGGCAGGTGTATGGAAGCTGGGGGATGCACGTGAATCTACCGGCATAGCCGATGCATGTGTGGGTCTCTCCTCATTTTCGCTTGCGAGATGGCGCTATATCCCGGTTGGTGGGACCACAGCTCCTCGCAATTGGCGGATGGCGCGCTCTTCACAATCGCGAGTTTATGTGATCGATTGGATTTTTTTCACCTGATATGTTTTGTGGAAAAATTGTGATGGAGGAGAGTGTTTGTTCTCTCCAACATCGGTGAATACAAGATCTTGGATATATTTAGCGCTGCGATTTATTTGTGGCGGAAATTTCATTAGTTGATTTGCATTGTGTTTGCATGTGATACTCAATCGTTGAAAATACGTTTTATAGCTAAGAAGGATTATTGTAAGGTGGATGTGAGTCTTTTAAGCAATCTATTTGACACATGTGAATTTTTAAACAATTAATTTGGTAGGGTAGTGCAAATAGGTTATTTCATTCTACTTTTGATCTTTCCCTTTGTCTTCAGCGATAGCAAATAGGGATACAATATTCTGAGGAGAGACAAAAAAACCTAATTCATCTATTGAGTAGAAGGATCTGTCATTCAGAAATTCTTTTAATTTGCTTTTAAATGATAGCTGGCTATCTGTCAGACTGATAATAGTATTCTGCAAATGACCAAAGATTTTTGTGGCAGCATAATTCATCCCTTTCTGTGACAAAGTGAGGTTTAATCCAGAATAGTGTATATCATCCTTTCTTCTAGTGTTGTAGCTGTGCACTTAAGTATTATTTCTGAATGGGGATGGGTTATTAATGACAAATTTCATAAGTGAATATATGTATTGCAAAGGCACTATGAATATCCCAAGTTTCTTAAACAAATGTCTGGAAGGTGATCTTGGGTGGGCTCCAGCTATTATTCTGATTACACGCTTTTGTGCAATGCATACTTTCTCTCTTAATGACGAATTGCCCAAAATATAGTGCCATATAAAAGCATTGAATGGAAATATAGGCATAGTAGGCTAATTCACTGATATGTTTAGC
The DNA here is from genome assembly GCF_023864345.2 of Schistocerca serialis cubense. NCBI lineage: Eukaryota > Metazoa > Arthropoda > Insecta > Orthoptera > Acrididae > Schistocerca > Schistocerca serialis. The sequence continues at coordinate 7,122,240 of NW_026047471.1, read as the reverse complement.
ACCAAAATTTGCAATAACCCTAATAGCATAACTAACTAATCGTTTCTGTATATCATCGATGTGTTTCTTCCAATTCAATTTGTCATCATTGCACACACCCAGAAATTTCGAGTATTCTGCCTTAGCAACAGATTTCTTTTCATAGTCTGTATTTATCAATGGTGTTATGCCATTTACTGTACAGCATTGAATAAACTGTGTTTTCCCAAAATTTAGTGTGAGTTCTTTTGCAGAGAACCAATTAATAATTTTCTGAAAGACATTATTTGCAATTTCCTCAGCTGATTCTTGCTTGTTGAGTGTGATTACTATATTTGTATCATTATCAAAAATAGAGTGGCAAGTCGTTAATATACAGGGTGTTACAAAAAGGTACGGCCAAACTTTCGGGAAACATTCCTTACACACAAATAAAGAAAAGATGTTATGTGGACATGTGTCCGGAATCGCTTAATTTCCATGTTAGAGCTCATTTTAGTTTCGTCAGTATGTACTGTACTTCCTCGGTTCACCGCCAGTCGGCCCAATTGAAGGAAGATAATGTTGACTTCGGTGCTCGTGTTGGCATGCGACTCATTGCTCCACAGTACTAGCATGAAGCACATCATTACGTAGCATCAACAGGTTAGTGTTCATCACGAACGTGGTTTTGCAGTCAGTGCAATGTTTACAAATGCGGAGTTGGCAGATGCCAATTTGATGTATGGATTAGCACGGGGCAATGGCCGTGGCGTGGTACGTTTGTATCGAGACAGATCTCCAGAACGAAGGTGTCCCGACAGGAAGACGTTCGAAGCAATTGATCGGCGTCTTAGGGAGCACGGAACATTCCAGCTTATGACTCGCGACTGGGGAAGACCTAGAACGACGAGGACACATGCAATGGACGAGTCAATTCTTCGTGCAGTTGACGATAACCCTAATGTCAGCGTCAGAGAAGTTGCTGCTGTACAAGGTAACGTTGACCACGTCACTGTATGGAGAGTGCTACGGGAGAACCAGTTGTTTCCGTACCATGTACAGCGTGTGCAGGCACTATCAGCAGCAGATTGGCCTCCACGGGTACACTTCCGCAAATGGTTCATTCAACAATGTGTCAATCCTCATTTCAGTGCAAATGTTCTCTTTACGGATGAGGCTTCATTCCAACGTGTTCAAATTGTAAATTTTCACAATCAACATGTGTGGGCTGACGAGAATCCGCACGCAATTGTGCAATCACGTCATCAACACAGATTTTCTGTGAACTTTTGGGCAGGCATTGTTGGTGATGTCTTGATTGGGCCCCATGTTCTTCCACCTACGCTTACTGGAGCACGTTATCATGATTTAATACGGGATACTCTACCTGTGCTACTAGAACATGTGCCTTTACAAGTACGACACAACATGTGGTTCATGCACGATAGAGCTCCTGCACATTTCAGTCGAAGTGTTCGTACGCTTCTCAACAATAGATTCGGTGACCGATGGATTGGTAGAGGCAGACCAGCTCCATGGCCTCCACGCTCTCCTGACCTCAACCCTTTTGACTTTCATTTATGGGGGCATTTGAAAGCTCTTGTCTACGCACCCTGGTACCAAATGTAGAGACTCTTCATGTTCGTATTGTGGACGGCTGTGATACAATACGCCATTCTCCAGGGCTGCATCTGCATATCAGGGATTCCATGCGACAGAGGGTGGATGCATGTATCCTCGCTAATGGAGGACATTTTGAACATTTCCTGTGACAAAGTGTTTGAAGTCACGCTGCTACGTTCTGTTGCTGTGTGTTTCCATTCCATGATTAATGTGATTTGAAGAGAAGTAATAAGATGAGCTCTAACATGGAAAGTAAGCGTTTCCAGACACATGTCCACATAACATATTTTCTTTCTTTGTGTGTGAGGAATGTTTCCTGAAAGTTTGGCCGTACCTTTTTGTAACACCCTGTATATTAAGAACAATAAGGGACCCAAGACTGAACCCTGTGGGACACTATTCTTGATACCTCCCCTGTTAGAGGACTCTGCTGATTTTTTGCAGACTATCTGTACCGTTAATTTCAACCTTCTGCATTCTTACAGTTAAGTATGAATTAAACCATTTGTGCATTGTCCCACTCATACCACAATACTCATGCTTATCTAGGAGAATTTCATGATTGACGCAGTCAAAAGCCTTTGAGAGATCACAAAATATCCCAATGAGTGATGTTCGGTTATTCAAAGCATTTAATATTTGAGCAGTGAAAGCATATATAGCATTTTCTGTTGAGAAGCCGGTCTGAAAACCAAACTGGCATTTTGTTCGTAATTCATTTTTACAGATATGTGATATTACTCTTGAATACATTACTTTTTCAAGAAATTTGGATAAAGCTGCGAGAAGTGAGATTGGGCAGTAGTTGTTAACATAAGACCTATCCCCCCCCCTCCCCCGTTTTTTGCCAATGGATTAACAATAGTGTATATCAGTCTATCTGGGAAAATGCCCTGTTTCAGTGAGCTATTATGTATGTGGCTGAGACTCCAACTTATTTGTTAGCAACAAGCTTTTACTTCTCTCTGAGAAATGCCAACAATTCCATGTGAGTGAATTTATTATTTTACTGATTTCAGTAGGAGAGGTGGGCTGAATTTCAATTTTTATCAAATTGCATAGTTACTGCCTCTTCCATATACTGCCTTGCATTTTCTAATAAGTAACTGGATCATATTTTCACTACAACCCTTAAAAATGATTATTAAAATGTTTTCTACTTCTGATTTCTTGTTAGCAAACTTTTCATTGTGTATGACAGAAATACAGTTTTCTTGTGATCTCAGTTGCCCTGTTTCCCTTTCCACAATATTCAAAGCTTTTTAATTTTATTATCATATGTGCTAATCTCAGGTATAATGCACGTACTTTTCGACTTTTTAATAACTTTCCTTAACACAGTGCAGTAGTTTTTATAATGTTTCACTGTTTTGGGATCATCACTCCTCGTAACTATAAGATTCATTTCCCTTTTCCGTTTACAAGATATTTTTATCCCTTTAGTATGCCGTAGCTTTTTAGATGGTTTCTTACAATTATATTTCACTGTTTTCTTAGGGAAACTGTTTTCAAATATACTCACAAAGGTCTCATGAAATACGTTAAATTTTAAATTAGCATAATGTTCCCTGTACACCTAATCCCAGTCTAAATGTTGCATGCTTTCCCTAAAAGTTTGAATTGTTAAATGGTTAATTGAATGCATTATTTTGGAGGACTGTTTTGCATTATTATATAGAGCTATGTTATATACTGTAGCTAGCTGCGCATCATGATCATACAAACCATTCTTAACAGGAAAAGTTTTTATTTGATTAAATTTATCTTGGTCTGCGAAAACATTATTTATTAATGTGCTGCTTTCCTATACCACTCGATTAGGAAAATCAATAACTGATGTCAAATTGAAAGAACCAAGTAATACTTAAAGGTCAATGTTTCTATCGGATTCTTTCAGAAAATCTAGATTGAAATCCCCACAAACAATAATTTGGTTTCCTCTGTCTGAGAGATAGCACAACAAAGAATCGAAGTTCTTAAAAAATAGTTGGAAATTTCCCGATGGAGACCTATCCACGGCTACAATTATAAAAGTGCCAGGAGGAGGAGATCAGTGTTTAACGTCCCATCGACAACGAGGTCATTAGAGAGTGAGCACAATCTCGGATTAGGAAAGCATACAGAAGGAAATCGGCGGTGTCATTTCAAAGGAACCATCCCCGCATTTGCCTGAAGCGACTTAGGGAAATCACGGAAAACATAAATCAGGATGGCCATATACAGGTTTGAACTGTCATCCTTCCGATTGCAAGTCCAGTGTGCTGACCACTGCACCACCTCGCTTTGTGGTTCACCGAGACAAATGGGAAGTGGCCTCTTGAGAGAGACAGGAAACGAGTCCGGAATTTCCCGATTGACAGAACGTCGCTATTTGAAGCTTTGTTTGGAGATTATGAGATAAAAGCAGTCGATGTCCAGTCTGTTGTCAGTGTTATTTGTTAAAGTTATCTTATAGTCTGGCTATTGAGCGCTTTTGAAATTTGCGGTGGCGCCGTGACGATTGGCATACATGCAGGAGGCCCCAGTCGGTGGCTACTTTACCACACTTCATTCCATTATGTCATGTGGTAAGCAGGGGGTGGGGGAGGGGTGCAGACGTGATCTCTGCCCAGGTGGGGGAACCCTTTTGGGAATTCTATAATGCTTTAAAAACCCAATCATTTCTTCAAATTTCCCGTCAATCAATTTATTGTTTCCGATAGTGGTATTGCGAGCGCACACACCTCTCCAACCCCTTTGCATATTGATTAATGACGTAACAACCAACTGAGCTGAAATTTAACATTTTCAGGTACCCATGATGTAATTTATTCCCTACCAATTGACCTAACTGTGGCAGTATCCACCGATAGGAGGCAAGGGAAAGAGAATCCAGAATACATTAAATATATTCGTAATTGCGAATACGGTCAACTATCAGCTCTGTAATGGAATGACGACAGTGAAATTTGTGACGGCCGGGGACTGGAACCCGGATTGCCCTCTTATCGCAAGCGGTCGCCTTACCATTAGGCAACCCGTGCAAGACTCACAGCCAGCCTCAGACTTCCATATATCGTCAACCGTATGTCTACAATCTTTACTCGTACATCCATTATGTTTTTTCCCGCACAGGCGGGGTATTTTACTTGAAAGTCGCTTGTGCGGTGTCGGCAGATAACTACGACATTGCATCGTAATTCGGAACAACACAGACACTGCAATGTCGGATGACTAAAATGTCGACATTGGCTACATTAGATTTATTATTTTAGAGATATAATATCAAACTAATTATAAATTTAAATTTATTATGGCAGATCAGTGTTGTGTCGCATGATCATGCTGGGCATCACGTTGTAGATATTGTTCAGGTGACATCAGTTCTTACAGTGTGCCACTGAAGATGGGCGTCTGGCCTCATACCGGCCTAACATAAATTTAAAAGAAATTCTCTGCAGCCGATCTTTATATTTTACTCATAAAAAATGATGTTCGTTACCTTCTCATTATCTGTTGTTTCGAACACGTTAGATGGGAGAGATACAGAAATCTTCAGCATGTATTGCTGTTTAATGGCAGAACTGGTTGCATAAACTATGGTTGATACTGCAGAGAAGACGAGAATACAACAATAGGTACTCACACAAATTCATGTGCTAATTTTTGTTGTGTTAATTGTACTTATCCACGGAGAGGGAGATCTGTCCCGTAAGCATACTTTCAATCCTATTGTTTGTTTCTTAGGTGTTGGTGGGTGTAGTGAGTGGGGTATTACAATGAAACTGTTTACGAGTGTTAGATCACTGTACTTACTTATTTATGTGTAAACCAGTGCTATCTTTATTTTCCTTACCATCGGTCCGTGCACCTGTCGTGCACGGTACAATATATCCCGAAAAACCGCGTATGGAAATGCGACTTTTCAGGGGGTCGTATCTTGGGTCCCATTGATCACAGAGATAATGATGCAAGTGTTTAGGACAGCCCTTGGCCTAGTTACCATCTGTGTATCCATCGGAAGAATGACATACTGTAGCTACCCCGCAGTACACGATCAAAACTTAAACGTTACACTCTTCCTCCAGCCCAGGTAATTTGAGCAAATCAGTTGCTCCTTTTGCATTAGATGTTGTTCAGGCTAGACTTTGGCAGCTTATAAAAACACCATTTGTTCAGTGGTGGTTTCTGAGAAAACCTCGAAAAACCATGATTTTTGGGCACGAAAAGCACCAATTGTGGGGATAGTCACTTCTATAATTTACATTCGTGGCAAACTGTCGAAACTTTTACCGTATGTTTTTAACAAGCTGCGACATTGTCGCGAATAAAACAGTGACCCGTATATACAATAAGTTACCTTTAATTTACGTCTGACGTCACAACCTTTTTGTTAACAAATTGCCGGTTTCGGTCTATAATGGCCATCATCAGATCTGTTTTATAAAAACAAAGTACTAATGTACTTCAGCCATAGTGGCATCGTCAAACGTTAAATGCAAAATCAGCACCAGCATCGTCAAATATACCGGGTGATCAAAAAGTCAGTATAAATTTGAAAACTGAATAAATCACGGAATAATGTAGACAGAGAGGTATAAAATGACACACATGCTTGGAATGACATGGGGTTTTATTAGAACCAAAAAAATACAATCGTTCAAAAATGTCCGACAGATGGCTCTTCATCTGATCAGAATAGCAATAATTAGCATAACAAAGTAAGACAAAGCAAAGACGATATTCTTTTCAGGGAATGCTCAATATGTCCACCATCATTCCTCAACAATAGCTGTAGTCGAGGAATAATGTTGTGAACAGCACTACCCTAAAGCATGTCTGGAGTTATGCTGAGGCATTGGCGTCGGATATTGTCTTTCAGCATCCCTAGAGATGCACTTGCGGCTTCAGGTAACCCCAAAGCCAATAATCGCACGGACTGAGGTCTGGGGACCTGGGAGGCCAAGCATGACGAAAGTGGCGGCTGAGCACACGATCATAACCAAACGACGCGCGATCTTTCACGCGTCTAGCAATATTTTTATTTTTTTTGGTTCTAATAAAACCCCATGTCATTCCAAGCATGTGTGTCAATTTTTACCTCTCTATCTACATTATTCCGTGGTTTATTCAGTTTTCAAATTTATACTGACTTTTTGATCACCCAGTGAATAAATAACATCATGTGCACGAGTCATGTTGTCAGTAGCACTACTGTTTTGAACAGGAGTTCTAGTGACAAAATCACTCGTGCATTTAACATTTGACGATGCCACTAGGGCTGCATGACATTAGGACTTTATTTTTATAAAACAGATCTGATGGTGATCATTATAGACCGAAACCGGTAATCTGTTAACAAAAAGTTTGTGGCCATAGATGTAAATTAAAGGAAACTTATTGTATGTTTTTAAGATAATATTCTCGGGTAACTCTGAAACTTTTTTCTTTATCATTATCTATTGCCGTGATCCAGAGGTTCGAAGTTACCGTACTTATGAACGTAATATCCGATCTGAGACGTAAATGTAGTTCCTAACCGCCACAATGAACACGTGGCAAGGGTCATGAGGTCTCCAAACTGCGATTTATTCAGCATTATTTATCAATATAACTTAATGACGCGCTATCTAAGGGCTCTTCAGGCCTATACAAATATGCTCAAAATGCTACTGTAGTGATAAAATAAGGGTTAACAATAGATCTTAACGTACCTGAAAAGTACTTAAAATGACTGCCAAAATTTATGTAAAAATGAAAAGACTGCGAATTCAGTAAAATATTTCTAATAACATTTTAACTCTTTTAGGATACAATACATAAGCCAGGAGTTTCGATAAATTGTAGTCGGTGAGCAAAGTATCCAGAAAAATTGTAAAATAAACAATTTTGTATTGACCTTATATCATAAAGGCAACGGCCTTGCCGCAGTGAATACACCGGTTCCCGTCAGATAACCGAAGTTAAGCGCTGTCGGGAGTGGCCGGCACTTTGATGGGTGACCATCCAGGCCGCCATGTGTTGTTGCCACTTTTCGGGGTGCACTCAGCCTCGTGATGCCAATTGAGGAGTTACTCGACCGAATAGTAACGACTCCGGTCATAGATAACCATCATAACGATCGGGAGAGCGGTGTGCTGACCACGCGCCCCTCCTATCCGCATCCTCAGCTGAGGATGACACGGCGGTCGGATGGTCTCGATGGGCCACTTGTGGCCTGAAGACAGAGTGCTTATATCATAAACTGGCGTCCAACATTAAAGCAACAAAGTTTGCAAGATTGCGTTTGTTTTGTTACATAATAGTATACACAAGTGATAATAAAGTAGAAACAATGTAAAGAATATGAAACTCCAGGCAGATTAAAACTGTGTGCACCGACCGAGACTCGAACTCGGGACCTTTGCCTTTCGCGGGCAAGTGCTCTACCAGCGAGCACTTGCCCGCGAAAGGCAAAGGTCCCGAGTTCGAGTCTCGGTCGGTGCACACAGTTTTAATCTGCCAGGAAGTTTCATATCAGCGCACACTCCGCTGCTGAGTGAAAATCTCATTATGGAATGTAAAGAATACAGAACGAAATGAGCTGCAACATACATAACGGTGCACAAAAATGATGTTCTTTTTTTTTCAACTTAACAGGTTTGCACACATATCTGACAACTGGTTAATGTGCCCAGAATGGGATGTGGCCGTATCTGGCACCAATACAGGCCTGACGTCGATGGGAAATGCCTGAATGATGTCATCAATCTCATGCTGAGACGGTAAACCCCATTCTTCCTGCAGAGCTGCTCACAAGTCTTGGAAAGTGGTTGGTAGATGTAGACGTTATGCAGCCTGCCTCCTCAGTGCACCCCAGACATGCTCTATGGGATTCAAATTGGGAGAGCGAGCAGGCCACACCATGCGTGCAGTATCTTCCGATTCCATGGAAACATCAACCGCACGTGCACTACGAGGTCGAGCTTACTCGTCCATCAATAAGAAGTCTGGGCCCACAGCACATCGCAACAACCGTGCATGAGATCCCAAGATCTCCTCACGGTACCTGACAGCATTCCATGATGTGTTCAGGTGGCCAGCATAATCCCTGTCTACACAAATAGGGATCCTCCTCGATATCGACCTCTGTCTACAATGTTTGGGTCCTGGAGCCGTGTTCACATGCCCTCCAGATGCGAATCCGTCGAGAATCGCTCTCCAGACCTAATCGGGACTCATCTGCGAAAAGAACATTGCCCCATCGTCCAGTCGTCCAGGTGGCATGTTGACGCCTGTAGAAGTTCCCTTCTATGTGCACACGCCAGAGGTAAACAGACAGCAGGCCACTCTGCTGAAGCCTTCTGTGCACCGTTTACATCGATACAACACGTGCAGGGGATGCTCTGAGGTCAGATGGCAGTTGCAGTGTAGTAGTAAGCCAAATAACGGTCCACTCTTTCTGAAGTCACACGCGGGCGGTCCTGTTCTGGTCTCCAAGATACAGTTCCGGTCTCTATAAACTGTCACCTCATACGAGAAAAAACAGAACGATTCACATTAAGCCATAGGGCCACATGAGTTTGTCGCTCTCCTGTTTCCATTTTTCCTATGGCCCTTCACAGCTGAGGGAGCGCAGGCATCTTCTCTGTGCCATATTGCACAGTCTGTGACCGTGTACACAGCGATTGTTGATGTGGAACTACCATGCAAACACTCCCTGCTTGCTGGCGTGGTTGTACGTTGATCGGAATGCTATATTCCGAGCAGAACACGACCGTAACGCCATCTGTTGACAATTTGTATGATTATATCGTGAATTAGGCACATACGGGGAAATAGCAGTTTTGCTGCTTTAATCTTGGACATCAGTGCATGTACTTATATGTTTATATGTGGCAAAGTATATACATGTCTGTAAGTTCACAAATAACCTGTCAAAACTTTACTGACCTATGGAATCAGTTTTATACAAGCAACACTATCTATGGTAGCAGGAAAAATAAGAGAACCAAAAAATAAGAGAACCAGTGGAAAAATGGTCCTGTCAGAGCACAGAATAGGCAAATAGGTTCCTCTTTAAAAGACTTATAGAAAAGTGGTGAGCCGCCCTAAAATGTTTGACACGTGAACATACCAGCATTCGGTCTCTTTTAACACGGAACATCCCAAATGCTTTTACGCAGTCTTTCGTTGTAGTCACGCCTTCATACTCAGCAGCTTCGTCTCACTGTCACTGTCCGTATGTGTCTCTCTCCCACTGCTTACTTTTCGTCCCATTTATTTCCAATATTTCCAACTGCCAGTGACTCCTCTACCACTTACACTTTGTCTTCCTTTCCCACTGACACTGTCTCCACCATACCTCAGCGCTCAAAAATTCTAGGGGGGGATGGGGGGATGGGAGGGAATCTCCTATATCCACGTGTTTAAGCTTTTGGTCCAAAATGCTTCCCCTAGACCTGTGTGTTAAAGTTCGTTGGCCTAGGAAGATTCAAACCCTCCAAGCCTATGTACAGTCTCCTCTCATCTGTAGTTTTCATTTCCACTATCTCTTCTCTCATTTGCTCCCATTGCTCGTGTCTCCAGCCATTTCTCTTTTACTGCCACTTTCTCACTGGTCAACAATACCTCTTCCCTCTTTGTCCCCCACTATCATTTTCAGCCATCTCTCTTTCTCTTTCTTTTGGGTTGAAAGAATATAGTAGAGAGTGACGATGGAAGAGAGAGGAGAAAGTACCTATGGGAGAGAAAGAGAGAGGAGACAATGGAAATGAGAAATACAGTTGAGTGGAGACGATACCTGGGCTTGAGAGGTCTGGACCCGCCCAGATCAGCGAACTTTGAGACGTAGGTGTAGGAGGGGGCGCATTTTTAAATATGTGTGTAGAAGGAAAAAAGTTGGACAACCTGGAAGTTTTGAACGCCGAGGTAGGGTGGAGACAGTGGCAGTGGGAAAAAAAATACAAAAGGAGTCAATGTAAGTGATAGAGGAGACAGCGGCAATGGGAAATATTGGAAATCAAAGGGAGGAAAAGAAAGCAGTGGGGGAGAGGCATATATAGACAGTAGCAGTGGGGTAGACTGGAAATCAAAGGGAGAAAAGGGAAGCAATGAGAGAGATACATAGACAGTGGCGGTGAGAGGGAGATGGTGAGTATGAACGCTTAACTGCAACGAAAGACTGCGTAACATGATTTACAACATTGTGTTTTAAAAGAGTGCGAATATGATTGGATGCCAAAATTTTTGGTGAGGAAAGAGAGATGAGGATTGAGACAGTTTGTTTCCCGCTTTCAGAATGAGATTTTCACTCTTCGGCGGAGTGTGCGCTGATATGAAACTTCCTGGCGGATTAAAACTGTTTGCCGGACCAAGACTCGAACTTGGGACCTTTGCCTTTCTCAGGCAAGTTCTCTACCATCTTTTTTTATTGTCAGATTGACTTAGTATTTTCATGAAAATCAGACAACCATAGTCAAATCATCATTTAATATCAGCTACAAAAAGAAAATCAACAAATTAGTTCAAGCACAAACAATTATTAAATTCTGAATGGGAAGTCTAACCCATTATCCCACCCTTCTTGTCAATTTTTTTTGATATATATGTGGAAGAGAAAAAGTGACAAGACAAAGCTACATGGGAGGGGACTCAACCTCAGGGAAGAAACAGGGATCACAGGGGTGCTTAACCAACACCCTGACGGTTAAAAACAAAAAAAAGCATATTCGCAAATAGCGTTCGGTATCGTGGCAACCGCTGCCATTTTCAGTGCGCAGTTGTCAGATAATGGTGAAAAACGCGGTGATCTGGGTCATTCCCGCCTTCAACGACATAGTAAACATGGTAACCCAAGAGTCAGACAATCGAGTTCGTTTTCCTTTGAGGAAAAAAGGATATGTCTTGGATAATGTCGCCTGGGAAAGCGGTTTCAGGCCCTCGAGTATGGAAAGCTAACTGACGGCGGACCCGGAGCCAATGATCCCGTCCACAAGCAACAAGCCTGTGAAGTAGGGTGTCAGTTTGATGACATTCCTCACACTGATTAGTCGGACGAAGGCCAATACGAAAAAGATGATCACTAGTAGGTATCAGACGGTGAATGATCTTATATCACGTTGAAGCAATCTCCATAGGCAATGTAGGAAGAGTAAGATGAGACCAGACCGTTTTCCAAGACGTTGACGGGAAAGCAAGTTCAATGGAAAAAAATGGGACATGGTGCACCCCAACGGGGTGATAGCATGTTGGTATTAATATGCGTTATAGAAAGTATATCAGCACCTAGGATACCGATAATTAGAAAGTATTCACGAATGTGCCGCAATTTACGATTAATCCGTCCAAAATCAACAGGAGGGGTCAGACAGATCGGCCGGAGGCGGAAACGTAAACGAGAGGTAACTGAATGCGGAGCCCGCGTACAGGTTAAAACATTGCGACAGGTAATGTCTTCATTTTGATATCGGAAAGACCCAATCCTCCAAACTTTCGAGGCCTGGCCACTACTTTATACCGGACACGAAAGATATGGTGGTGCCACAGGAATCGACCAGACAGCTGTTTCAGTCTGCGGGCCATTACCGCGGGAAGCGGGAAGACCTGCGCAACGTGACATACTTTACTGAAGACATAGGTTCCTAACGCCCGTACCTTGTGAAGGAGGCTAAGGGAACGGCGTTCATGTTAAAGGATCGCCATGTGAACACGAATCTTAACCTCACGCCAATTTAGTGTAGTCATTTTGATCGGATTGCGATCCACTAAGATCCCTAAGGTCTTATGGCGATTGACGACCGCCGCCCAAGGAATGACGACATTTATTTATTTATTTATTTATTGTTCCGTGGGACCACATTTAGGAGAAGTCTCCATGGTCATGGAACGAGTCAATACATGAAATTATAACACGATTGTAGAAACAGATAAAATGAAATATAAGAAACATATTCAGGCGACAAGTCGTTAGTTTAAATAAAGAAATCAAGAATGTAACACTGTAATTTGCTTAATTTTTTAGCTCTTCCAGGAGCTCCTCGACAGAATAGAAGGAGTGAGCCATGAGGAAACTCTTCAGTTTAGACTTAAAAGTGTTTGGGCTACTGCTAAGATTTTTGAGTTCTTGTGGTAGCTTATTGAAAATGGATGCAGCAGAATACTGCACTCCTTTCTGCACAAGAGTCAAGGAAGTGCATTCCACATGCAGATTTGATTTCTGCCTAGTATTAACTGAGTGAAAGCTGCTAACTCTTGGGAATAAGCTAATATTGCTAACAACAAACGACATTAAAGAAAATACATACTGTGAGGGTAATGTCAAAATTCCCAGACTATTGAATAGGGGTCGACAAGAGGTTTTCGAACTTACACCATACATAGCTCGAACATCCCGTTTTTGAGCCAAAAATACCCTTTTTGAATCAGAAGAATTACCCCAAAAAATAATACCATATGACATAAGCGTATGAAAATATGCGAAGTATACTACTTTTCGTGTTGAAATGTCACTTATTTCAGATACTGTTCTAATGGTAAATAAAGCGGCATTTAGTTTCTGAACAAGATCCTGAACATGGGCTTTCCACAACAGCTTACTATCTATCCGTACGCCTAGGAACTTGAACTGTTCCGTCTCGCTTATAACATGCCCATTCTGTCTGATTAAAATGTCAGTTCTTGTTGAATTGTGGGTTAGAAACTGTAAAAACAGAGTCTTACTGTGATTTAGCATCAAATTATTTTCCACAAGCCACGAACTTATATCATGAACTACATTATTTGATAATGTTTCAATATTACACACAAGATCCTTCACTACCAAGGTGGTGTCATCAGCAAACAGAAATATTTTTGAATCACCTCTAATACTAGAAGGCATATCATTTACATAAATAAGAAACAGCAGTGGCCCCAGCACCGACCCTTGGGGAACGCCCCATTTAACAGTGCCACATTGGGACTGAACATCATTACCACTCTCAATATTGTGGAGGATTACCTTCTGCTTTCTGTTCTTAAAGTAGGAGGCGAACCAATTGTAAGCTACTCCCCTTACTCCATAATGTTCCAACTTCTGCAGTAATATTTTGTGGTCAACACAGTCAAAAGCCTTTGTTAAATCAAAGAAAACACCTAACGTTCGCAACCTTTTATTTAATCAGTCCAAAACCTCACAGAGAAAAAGAGACTATAGCATTTTCAGTTGTTAAGCCATTTCTAAAACCAAACTGTACATTTGACAGCAAATTATGTGAATTTAAATGCTGCAGTAACCTTGTATATACAACCCTCTCGATGACTTTAGCAAACACCGATGGCATAGAAATAGGTCTATAATTGTCAACATTATCCCTGTCTCCCTTTTTATAAAGTGGCTTCACTACCGAGTACTTTAATCGGTCAGGAAACCGACCACTCCTAAAGGAAAAGTTACAGATATGGCTAAGTACTGAGCTAACATACGTGGAACAATACTTCAGTATTCTGCTAGATACCGCGTCATATCCATGAGAGTTCTTGGTCTTTAGTGATTTAATTATTAAATCAATCTCCCTCTTGTCAGTATCATGGAGGAGCATTTCAGGTAACAGTCTCGGAACACTTTTTTCTAAGAGCGCTATATGATTCCCTGTTGGGACTAGGTTTCTATTTAGTTCACCTGCTATATTCAGAAAGTGATTATTAAGTACTGTACATATTTGCGACTTATCAGTAACACGGACATCCCCACTACGCACTGATTCTATATTCTCGACCTGTCTCTGCAGACCAACCACTTCCTTTACGACTGACCATATGGTTTTAATTTTATCCTGAGACTTAGCTATTCTAACTGCATACCACATACTTTTTGCCTTCCTAATAACTTTTTTAAGCACCTTACAATACTGTTTGTAATGGGCTGTTGCATTTAGATTTTGACTGTTTCTAACGTTTTGATATAATTGCCACTTTGTTCTACAAGATATTCTTATCCCTTTAGTCAGCCACCCAGGCTGCCTGTTTGTGCTAGTACCCTGTTTTGAACGTTCTAACGGAAAGCAACTTTCAAAGAGCACGAGAAAAGTCTTGAGGAAAGCGTTATATTTATCGTCTACTGTATCAGCACTATAAACATCTTGCCACTCTTGTTCCTTGATAAGGTTTACAAAAGTCTGTACAGCAACTGGATCAGATTTCCTAAAAAGTTGGTAACTATATTTAACATGTGTTACAGCAAAAAAATCTTTTAGACTTAAAATTTGTGCATCATGATCTGAAAGGCCATTCACCTTTTTGCTAATAGAATGCCCTTCTAATAATGACGAATGAACAAAAATATTGTCTATGGTTGTTCTACTGTTCCCTTGCACTCTCGTTGGAAAGAATACGGTTTGCATAAGATTATATGAATTAAGGAGGTCTACCAGCATCCTTTTCCTTGCACAATCACTTATACAATTAATATTGAAGTCACCACATATAACTAACTTTTTGTATTTCCTATAAAGTGAACCAAGAACCTCCTCTAGCTTTAGCAAAAACGTTGTGAAATCGGAGTCTGGGGATCTATAAATAACAACAGTAAGAAGTTTAGCTCCACTAAATTTAACCACACCTGCACAACATTCAAACACCTTTTCAGTGCAGTACTTTGAAACATCAATTGACTCAAATGGTATACCGTTAAACATGATCGAAGCCTCTCAACGGTAGGAACGTGTATTTACGGTCATTGATGCGAGCACCAGCAAGACGACAAAATGGATCGAAGTTATCCTTAAGCATCTGTATGTCCTCGACATGTCATACTAAAACCATGACGTCATCGGCGCATGCACGGACTGAAAAAAGTTCCACCCAATATAGTCCAGCCACGTAATTGCATGGCGAGGTGGCGAAATAAGGGCTCCAAGAACAAGACAAAAAGGGACATGAATAAGGGGGTTTCCCTGGGGTAAACCCTGTCTGATCGATATCCGGGGGTAGTGTAAGCGTTCACAATCACCGCACTGATACAGACTCACATTCACCTACTCTACGGTGATTAATTGTCCTTAGAACAAGAGGCATAGTAGAGACAAAATAGGAAGCTCCCATATCTCTGTTAAACACTTCAGCAATATGATAGGTACGATAAGCAATAATGTCTCTATCGTAAGAAGCCTCAAGTCCTTCAACTGTAGACACTGTCTCCTGGGTAACGTACAATTGCTACAGTCACCCATCCATTGCCAGCTCTATTCTGATCATTATTTTGTAGAGTGAAATTAAACACTCCTCCACAAAAAACAGAAGGGCCATGCAGAAACACCTGCCCATTAACGCTATTAACTTTCATATCAATATTGTCAATAGCTTTATAAACTGTCTGGCGTGAACGCCTCCTCCACATGTTGTAGCGCGACGCGTTAGGACCCGTCGAGCATCATTATTAAAGCTGACAGCGGTGAGCACTCTCTTTAAAAAATCATGGCTGACACGATCAAACGCTTCTTGGAAATCAAGAAAAGGCAAAGCCCCTCGGATATTATCTGCAGCCGCCACCGAAATTACATCGCGACATTTGAGAACAGAAGTCAGTATCGTGCGCTCAGGCACACTGCTTTGGTAGCCGGCAATAATGGTATCGAGCAGCTTAGAGAGACGGATATTAATTGCTCGAGCGACAATTTTATAATCGAAGTTAAGGAGAGTAATAGGAGGGAGGAAATCAATCGCAGGTCGACCTGTAGATTTCGGGAGGAGGGTCAGTTTACCTTCCTGAAGAGAAGCAGGAAGGGAGACTCCCGCATCACTTCATTTACCATTGACGTTGTCACCAATGAGTGGCCAAAATTGAACACAAAACTCCTGAGGAATACCATCTAATCCAGGCGACTTGCGGGACTGAGATCCTGTAACAACATCCTATATATCAGCCTTGTGAAAGGGACGCAGAAAGGCGTCATTGAATTGAGGAGTGACGACGCGATGCATCAAGGACGTTAAGTCGTCGAGAGAGTTTTCAGCCGGAACATGAGTATCTTACAGATCAGTAAAATGCGTGTAAATAAAGTCGGAAATGTCGCGATGAGAGGTGAACATGCGGCCGTCAGTGGTTGTGAGGGAGGCAAGGCAGACACGTTTCTGGCGGGTCAGTAAACGGACTAGATGGTAAAGTGACGTTAATTCGACTTGTAAAAGGGAACGTGGTTGAGACCTCGTCTGCGGTTCCTCCATTTGGATGCGTTTGAGCTGCAGCAATTTGGCTTTGATGCGCTGTGTATCAGTAGCCGGTAGGGGAACATGCGTAGCACTATCGTACAGTTGACGTAAGACTGAGTAGTAAAATTCTTGCGTTCGGTCGTCTGCGACCTTCGCAGCTCCAAAACGCACGAGAGCCCTACGGATTTCTGATTTAACATACAGTGGCCACCACACCACAATAGACGAGTACTGGTCCATAGTACGAGAACAACGACACCATACGTTCTCCAGGACGATACCAAGAGAGGTATCTTGCAAATAGGCTATATTGAGCATGCAGGGAGGACGAAACAATTTTACCGGTTGCAACTCGTAATTAAAAGTGAGGGCTACGGCGCAATGATCAGTAAAAGAGGCTGGTATCACATCAACATCCAGAAGTTGCCCACACAAGGAATCGGGAAGGTAAAAGCGATCGAGTCGACTGATAGACGTAGGAGTAACGTATGTATGTCGCACAAGGATAGCGAGAAACCCACACGTCACGCAGGCTCAAGGAGCGCATTAGGTCTTTACTGAAATTAAAATTAGGAGACCGATCCACAGGCCGTAGAACACAACTGATGTCCCCACCTAAGATAATCTTTGTCGGGAATTTACGAAGCAGGTAAATGATTTCTTCTTTATAGAAACTCGAACGTGCGGTAGTACGACTTGTGCCAGAAGAGGCATAAAGAAGGAGTAAATTGAGATCACAAAACGGGCACCCGGTCCCCCATCCACTGTCGAGTACTTCGAAATCCAGGGCAGTGCCCGTGGAAAGTTCGGAAGCTACATTAAAAAGGGTTAACCCAGGAATGGAAAAGTGGTCGAATAAGACTTCCTGTAGAAAAACATCTGCTCCAGATTGATATATAAACTGTCGCAAAGCGGCAAGTACGTATTCTGTTAATATTCAGAGTAAGAAATGCGTATACCTGCATGGAATTTCAACCGAGAAGGAAGAACAAAGAACGGTAGAGATCCGTCAGTTGACGGAGCAACATATAAGTAACCATACCAGAATCAATCGCCGAACCAGATAGACAAGAACTACGAAACACAACCCTCATCTTAGCACTGTTTTTTCTTCGGCCGTGAAGCGGCTCCCTGTGGCTGTTTACGGATTCTACTGCGGCTCCGCGGCGCCTACGCTGCCGCGTTCGGTCGCGTGGGACCATCATTTAGGTATTCCATTTCAGATTGCAAGGGAGAGGCCTATACATCCCACTCTTCCGCAGACATGGGCTCACGGAGGGACAGTTAGTGAATAAAAACGGAATCCACTGGCTTTTGAGAATCAATCAGTTGTTTCATGGGGGAAGGCTGTGACCAAGAGGGGGCGACAGAGGCCGCAGAAGGAGGATAGGAAACAGAGTCGACAGCAGAAGTGTCCGTGAGAACCAGAGAAGACACGTGGGAACCGAAAGCAGGTTCCTTCACGGGCGTCTCCGAAGGGGCGGCCTCGACAACAGGAACAACGCCAGATAAGGTGTCAGGGATCTTCTACACAGGAGTGAAAGCACCTGTTCTCATCCACGGTTTCAGACTGAGAAAGGGGGTCCTTTACTGCAAACCATCTGCCGCATCATCCTGTGTTCGGCGACGCTTGTTGTGAGAAATCATGGCGGGCACATCGGAATTAACGGCGTCAACATCCAACGTAAGGACAGCGGGAGAAAATCACGGGCGTTGTCGGTCAACGGATCACTGCGTCCCTCAGTAACAGAGAGCGGAAATACGGAAGCGTCCGATCCCGCCCGTCTGCTTTGACCCATGACGTCACAAATATGGCGGAAACGACCATAAACCACGATTCCAATATGGCGCATATAAAGTCGGTACGTACACATTATGAGGACGAAAATACATCGAAAAACAAACACACACACTTTCCACAAAAAGCCTAATGACACTAACGGGACAAGCGCGGGAAATGGGATGTTTTGGGTGGGGACAAACTAAATATAAACAAATTTAGACACCCACCCCCATACAAAACCACACAAAACGACGAAAAAATGCGACATCACAAAACTCCCCAAATACCACTAAACACATTATCATCTGGAATCGGACACTTCCCTTGACCTATATAGCTCAACAGCAGCTCCCGATCCCATAAATTAGGATCAAACACTTCCCTTGGCCTATATAGCTGAAAAACATCTCCCGATACCAATATCAACATACACAGCCACACATTGGGATCGAACACTTCTCGTGACCTGCGCACTGTTAATTTTATCAGTCATATCCATTCCAGAACAAAAACAACAACCGATTAATTTTACTACAATTACCACACGATATGCAGCGAACAATACTAAATTAACTATCACACAAAATCGTTAACTCACTGAAACCAATTCCACTACAAACACAGCCGACACTCGAACAATTCTGGATAA
This sequence comes from Schistocerca serialis cubense, assembly GCF_023864345.2. Lineage (NCBI taxonomy): Eukaryota > Metazoa > Arthropoda > Insecta > Orthoptera > Acrididae > Schistocerca > Schistocerca serialis. Next base: position 7,103,077 of record NW_026047471.1, on the reverse strand, counting down.
TGAGCAAAAGCAAACTGAGCCCATTACAACACACAAACGAAAACCCTGAACATACCACCAGAGAGGACAACAAACCACAACACGACGACATCTACAAACACGCCACACTCACAAACCAAACTCCGCGCCGTCATGACGTCACACACAACACCCTTACGTCACGGGTCAAAGCCGACGCCTGGGATCGGACGCCTCTGTCAACCCTTTAATACCACCACATGCCACGGACAATTAGTACTGAAATGACCGGTTTGATTACAATAATAACATAGGGTCGACAGAAGCGTCCAATCCAACGCGTCGGCTTTGACCCGTGACGTAAGGGTGTTGTCGTGTGTGACGTCATGACGGCGTGGAGTTTGGTTTGAGTGTGGCTGTCTCCAGTTCTGTTTTATTTTATTTTATTTTATTTACTTTTCTGATCTGTTCGTTCTATCTCGTGAGATTTTTGTTAATTTAAAAACACTTATTACTTATTTTAATTATCTGTTTCCTCCAATTTCTGTTTTAGTTTATTATATTTATCTTTCTAATCTGTTCGTTCTATCCCGTGAGATTTTTTTTTTTTAATAAGACAAAAAACACTAATCAGCTACTGAAGCATCTTTATCTTCTATGGGTTGCAGGGGTTACGACCGCTGGGGAGGTGGGTGGGTATTCATGCATGGCTGTCTTCACTTACACGTTGTAGCTACGCAAGGCGTCTAAATTTGTTTATATTTAGTTTGCCCCCCACCCAAAACACCCCATTTCCCGCGCTTGTCCCGTTAGTGTCATTAGGCTTCTTGTGGAAAGTGTGTGTGTTTGTTTTTGTTTCCGCCATATTTGTGACGTCATGGGTCAAAGCAGACGGGCGGGATCGGACGCTTCCGTATTTCCAGAACATGTGCCTTCTTGGCCACTGTACGTAATATGGAACCTATAACCAAATACCTATAGATAAGAAGGAATATGTTTTGACCACCATTTCCACCGACCGAATACCACTATAGAACTGAAAGCGGTGCTGAGCAGAACAGTGTTCCTTTCGAATATTACGTATTTCCCCATAAGGAAGCAAAACGGGCCTCAGAAAATTGTCCTACACCTCGGGTGGAGGGTTAAACACCCTGACATTCGTATATATCACTTCTGCATTTACCAAGAGAACCATACTAGTGGAACCATCACGGTGCGTAAAGGGTACCTGAGAACCGTGACGAGAAAGTATCTTATCAACCTAGAGCGAGTCAAGAAATAACAAAAACACATATAATTCGCTGTCAAAATATGCAGTGTGCACCTGATCAGTAGCGACTTAATTGTATCGACTAACCAGTCATGTATCTCCAAAGAACCGGGCTGGACGTGACGCGTGGATTTGTCGAAAGTGAAGCTGACAGTAACAGCACGCGGAAGTTTCGTGGTAACCATGGTGGACATCACGGCGCGAGACGACGCCGCTACAGGAAGGGCCGCACGAACACCAAACACTAGCCGACAACCAGCGATGCGACGCGCACGGAGACCCACACGACACTAAACGGACACGAGGGAAACACGCAGCGCTACGGCAGAGGCGGAACTAAGAGCACAACCTAGTCGTCCGACGCGCGAAGCGCGAATGTGACACACCGAGAGCTACCCAAGCAAGACTCACGACCCGTCCTCACAGCTTCAATTCTGCCTGTACCTCGTCTCCTACATTCCAAACTGCACAGTAGCTCTTCTGCGAACCTTGCTGAACTAGCACTCCTGGAAGAAAGGATATTGCGGAGACATGGTGTCTCGGTCCGGAACACAGTTTTAATCTGCTAGGCAGTTTCATATCAGCGCACACTCCGCTGCAGAGTGAAAATCTCATTCTGGAAACATCCCCCAGGCTGTGGCTAAGCCATGTCTCTGCAGTACCCTTTCTTCCAAGAGTGCTAGTTCTGTAAGGTTCGAAGAACAGCTTCTGTGAAGTTTGGAAAGTAGGAGACGAGGTACTGGCAGAATTGAAGCTGTGCTTGGGTAGCTCAGATGGTAGAGCAATTGTCCCCGAAAGGCAAAGGTCCCGAGTCCGAGTCTAGGTCCGGCACACAGTTTTAATCTGCCAGGAAGTTTCAGTTTCCCACTTGCGTGCTGCTTATATAAAACGAATTCTATAGGTGAGAGTCTTTTAAAGAGGAACATATTCGTCTTTTCTGTTCTGTGACATGAGAATTTTTCCGCTCGTATACAGGGCGAACATTAATAAAACCGACAAACTGCAGGGCCGCATTCCTGTCCGGAAATGAAGGAAGAAAGCCCTGCGAACATATGTCCGGAATGCATCGTTGCCATGATAGGTTTCTCTGACCACGTGCCGTGTATTCCTTGTGTGTTACGGCCTGTGTGATCGAGGCAGCGTACTGTAAGCAGCGGAAAGGTCCGGTATTCATGTTGGGAACAAGCCGAGATTGTGTACAGCCAAGCAGACGGAAACGGTCGAGAGGCAGCATGGCTATGCCAAAACCAAACGTGCATGTAGGCGTACACCAGATTTGGAGGACCAGGTTCTGCAAAATATTGATACGATTCCTAGTACAAGCTTCAGACAAGTGGCCCGCTAACATGGTGTAAGCCAAAGTACGTTATGTCTATCCTGCCTGACAACCGCTACTACCCCTATCACCTGCAATCCCATGGAGGTCACTTTGAACATCTGTAATGACGTAGATGCGATGCAGCTCTGTTCTGTGTTCCAGTACGATAAGTTCTCGTTGCACGCCCACCGTCCATTTCCAGACACATTGTCATAGGACCTTTTTTCCTCCAGTTCCAATTAGAAATCCGTCGCTGCGGTTTGACAGTTTTGTTAGTGTTCGCCCTGTATGTTATTGTACCAATTTTTTTATGACTGTTATGCTTCTGATATTGACATTTAAGATAAATTATATTGCTTACAAAATAAATATACTGAAGAGAGAGTAGAAAAAGATCGTGGGTGACGAAAGGATTTGGAGTTTACAGCTGTGAGATAGTGATGAAAAACCGCAACGTTTCGTCGAGTATTGTATTCATCATCTTCTGGCGAAGACTTCAGTAGTATACGCTGGAAGTGTCTAAATACGAAGATTGCGGGTATCAGTTTAGGAGACCAATAGCAAGAGAAAAGCAGACAAAGATAGGCGATTAATAGCAAATATTTATAATCCACGGATGTGTGATAAAATGCTGAAGTGGTGATAGTATCTGATGATGATGAGTATGACATAACAAAACAAAGATAATGGTAACAAACAAGCTCAGTCGTCTCTACTCTGACACTGCAGGCAGATGTGGTGGCATCAATGCACATTACACGAAAAAAAACCATACAAATTGTTCCGAAACTATCCTGGTCCTCTCGTCCATCGACAGACTTTCCAGCTTCCCGCACATGGATCTCGGCGCCTATCCAAAAGGCACGCTGATTAGGCTTAGACGTGCGGCGGGCGTCGGCGGCAGCTGCCATCTGTGGGCCGGGCGGTAAGGCTCGCAGACAGTGCCTCTGATGACGTCAGAGACGCGGCCCGTGAAGACGTGGTAGTTGTACGCCTTGCTGTCGACCTCGCCGTACAGCAGCACCGGCAGCACGTTGTTCACGAACCACAGGTCCCCGCGGGCGTCCACCTGCAACCAGGAGGATACGATGCAATTCTGTCTGTACAAATAGAGCCCTGACCACTGAAGAATAAGAGAACTTCATTTTGATAAGATGTGTTTCTGGTTTTCCTCCTTCTTCAGGTTGCTTAATGTAATAACATACACTCTAAAAAAAAATTAAAAAATACCGGCAAGGATAAGAGACAAGGGAAATGTCGTTACCAGGGCATAAAATCTTTGCGAATTTCATTCCGTGTTCTCAGCTGGTTCAAATGGCTCTGAGCACTATGGGACTTAACTGCTGATGTCATGAGTCCCCAAGACTTAGAACTACTTAAACCTAACTAACATAAGGACATCACACACATCCATGCCCGAGGCAGGATTCGAACCTGCAACCGTAGTAGCAGCGCGGTTCCGGACTGAAGCGCCTAGAACCGCACGGTCACAATGGCCGGCGCTGGACAGTAACTATGCCTCGCAGACAGATGGGTGATCAACATATGTAGGTGTCAGAATTTGAGGGAGGACGTGTAGTTGCGCTCAAAGTAACCAGATGAATAATCGGCGGATCGCTCGATATTTGAATAGGACCGATGCTACTATTCGCCAATTTTGGCAGAAATGGGTCAACCACAGTGTCAAGAAGAAAGCGGTCGACCTAGAGAGACGACAGAAGGTGATGACCGACCAACAGCCAGAAGATGGAGTCGCATTCATTGAATCGTCGGAGAGTCTCTCAGAGACCCAGGTTCACCTTTACCATCGATCCTACGTGCAACTGGTGCTTGATTGACCACAGGGACCATTAATAGGCAGTTCACAGAAAGGGGGCTGACCTCATGCTGACCCTTGCGCCAACTACCATTGACATCCGTACTCTAACAAGACCATTTGCAGTCGTGGAGGCACTTTCGGCCTGAAATCTCATTGACTGCAACTGAAATGTCTTCAGTGATGAGTCCCGTTTCGTACTTTGCCCTGATGACTAGCGAAGACGTGTCCAGAGACGCCCCGGACAGCGGTGGGATACCAACCCGACTGCCGCCCAACATATGGTCCGACAACCAGGAGTGATGGTGTGGGGTGCCATTTCATTTCATAGCAGGACCCCTTTGGTTGTCATCTGCGGCATCCTTACACGTACGTCGACGATATTCTACGCCGCTTTTGTTGCTGTTCATGGCAACCCATCCTGGGCTTACATTTGAGCAAGATAATGTCTGCCCACACAAGGTGAGATTTTCAGCTGCTTGTCTTCGTGCTTACCAAACCGTACATTTGCCAGCAAGGTCGTCGGATTTCTCTCCAATTGAGACGTTTGGAGCGTTAATCATGGGCGGAGCCTTCTAACCTGCTCGGAATCTTGATGATCTAACGTGCCAATTGGACAGAGTTTGGCACTCCCTCAGGAGGACATACAACAACTCTATCAATCAAGGCTAAGCCGAACAACTACTTGCATAAGGGCCAGAGACCAGAAGTGGAGACGGCCAGGGTGGCCGAAAGGTTCTAGGCGCTACAGTCTGGAACTGCGCGACCGTTGCGGTAGCAGGTTCGAATCCTGCCTCGGGCATGAATGTGTGTGATGTCCTTAGGTTAGTTAGATTTAATTAGTTCTAAGTTCTAGGGGACTGATGACCTGAGAAGTTAAGTCCCATAGTGCTCAGAGCATTTGAACCATTTTGAACCAGAAGTGGACCAACGCATTATTGACTTGCTCCATTTGTGAAGCACTTCATCTTGAATATATCATCCAATTTTTTTCTGAAATTGTAATCATTTGTTTCTCTGTACATGAACATAACATTTACCGATTTCCTTCCCATTCGGATGATTCCTTCGTGGTGTGTCGGTTACTGTTCAAAACATGTTCAAATGTGTGTGAATTCCTGAGGGACCAAACTGCTGAGGTCATCAGTCCCTAGACTTACACACTACTTAAACTAACTTTAACTTATGCTTAGAACAACACTCAGATCCATGCCCGAGGGAGGACTCGAATCTCCGGCGGCAGAGTCGGTTTCTGTCTTAGAGTGTTTTCGTAACTGCTTTGCTGACTTAAAGATGAATTAACAATATTTTATGACTGAAATAACTTCTTTAGTCATCATGTACAGAGACTGGCACAGTATGGATGTAGGTGTAGACATTATTTGTGTCATATTCATATGGATTTTAAAACCAATTTTTCTCCTTTTATTATGGTTAAAGTGTGCTTTGTTTAATGCTGCTGTCAACAGTTCTTTCACGAATATTAATCACTTTATACATGATGCTACACACACACTTATACAAGGTGTTGTTTTTGCCCTTGAGAAGTGGCAGGGCGTAGGCACTCTCCGGCTTGCAAATGCAATGTGCGTTGCCTGTAATCCAGTCCTCTGTTTCGTGTGGAAAGGGGAAGTGTTAGCAAAATTGAGGTTCCTGGTTCGCTTCCTAAACATCTGTCTTAGGTCAGAGACGCTCATTCTTCAGATTTTCTTGTTGGAATTCAATCAATTTCCTGGGCTAGGCAATATGGAGAGTGCTCTTGTAGTGTTGCAGTGAATTGCCTATGAAAAATAGGCCTTAAGCACAGTTTCAAGAAAACTACCAAATGGCTGGCAAAGTCTGGGTTTCTGGTTTAAAAAATCCTAAAATATGCTTAATAAAACCATCAAGCAAATATCAACAGAGATATGGACTTCAGGACAGCTGAAGTTGACTGCCTTTTTCCCAACTTCAACACCACTTTCGCAAAACATGCTGTGTATGTATTTTGATACATATTAAGACAGTGAAATATGTTACTTTCTGGGAACAGAAATTTTACTCTATTTGCATTGCATACTGCTGGTATTATCCTGCAATACTGGCGATGTTAGAATTCAATATTTTTCGATTTTTCTTGTACGGGTATAAGTCTAACATTCCTATGTCAAACAGCGTGTCATGGATTTTTTCATAGAAAAGAGAGATTAAAAAAAGAAAAAGCTCTTAAGATGACAGATGTCGGTATTCTTCCGGTCTCCCATACTGGAATCAACAAAGTAACCATATCCACTGAAGCGCCAAATAAACTGGTATAGACATGCATATTCAAATACAGAGCTATGTAAACATGCAGAATACGGTCGGCAACTCCTATATAAGACAAGTGTGTGGTGCAGTTGTTAGACCGGCTACTGCTGCTACAATGCCAGGTTATCAAGATTTAAGTGCGTTTGAACTTGGTGTTATAGTCGGCACACGAGCGATGGCATTTCCGAGATAACGATGAAGTAGGGACTTTCCCGTAGGATCATTTGACGAGTGTACGTTGAATATCAGGAATCTGGAAAAACATCAAATTTCCGACATCGCTGCGGCCGGAAAAAGATCCTGCTAGAACGGGACCAACGACGACTGAAGAGAATTGTTCAGCGTGATACCCAAATTGTGCAGTTTTCAATGCTGAATCATCAACAAGTGTCAACGTGCGAACCAATCAACGAAACATCATCGATATGGGCTTTCGGAGCCAAAGGCCCACTCCTGTACCCTTGATGACTGCATGACACAAAGCTTTACGCCTCGCCTGGGCCTGTCAACACTGACGTGGGACTATTGATGACTGGAAACATGTTGTCTGGTCGGACGAGTCTCGTTTCAAATTGCATCGAACGGATTGACGTGTACGGGTATGGAGACATCCTCATCAATCCAAGGACCCTACATGCCAGCAGTGGACTGTTAAAGCTGGTGGAGGCTCCGTAATGATGTGGAACAGGTTCAGTTGGAGTGATACGGGACCCCTGATACGACTCTGACGGGTGACACGTACGTAAGTATCCTGTCTGATCACCAGCATACATTCATATCCGTTGTGAATTTTGACGGCTTTTGGAAATTCCAGCAGGACAATGCGGCACCCCACACGTACAGAATTGCTAAAGGATGGCTCCAGGACCACTCTTCCGAGTTTAAATGCTTCCGCTGGCCACCAGACTCCCCAGACATAAACATTATTGAGCATATCTGGGATGCCTTGCAATGTGCTGTTCAGAAGAGATCTCCATCCCCTCATACCTTTAATGGACAGCCCTGCAGAATTCATGGTTTCAATTTCCTCCAGCACTGCTTCATAAATTAGTCGAGTCTATGCCACGTCGTGTTGCGGCACTTCTGCGTTATACGGTATTAGGTAGGTGTACCAGTTCTTTGGCTCTTCAGTGTATATGTTCTGTGATACCGAGGTCCACATAATTTAATGGCAGTCTTTCAGTGTTTAAAAAAATAATCAGAAGGCCGTCATTTTGTGTAAACTAGTTTACCTATGATATGTTACATGTGCAGAACATAAAAGTAGTTTGATACAGTACGGGACATTAGAATATGTAGAGAGACTGCTATGAAAACTTTTAGCCGAGTGTTTCTACTTGACCATTACGAAAATCGGACGAAAATTTCAACTTGTTTCTGTGACGGTCTTGCATACTCACGGTTCCCGCTTATCTTCAGAAAAAAGAAAGAGCCGTAAGTCTTTGTTAGTCAGAGAATTTCGAAAGGCTTTTCGAGCCGCCTAATGCCTTGTCCTATCAAGGCATCGCTCTTTCACAGCGTAAGAGCTGTTTCTCAGTTGTACCTCTTTAAAATGGAAGGCCAGCGACGAAATGCGCGTATCATGAAGGCATGAGACAAGGATGTAGTGGTTTGCCCCTGTTGTTCTGTCCCCGCATCGAAGAAGCGAAGACACACAAATCAAGGAGAAGTGGGTTTAAAATGGAAGGAGATTAGCGAGAAACTTAACATCGACATTGGGGACCACATAGTTGATGGCGTGAAGGAATTCTACTACCTTTGTAAGGAATATTGCAAGTGATGAAAGACGCAAGGAGGGCATAAAAAGCAGACTAGCATAGGAAAATGAGGGCATTCATTCGTAAGAGATGTCTACTAGGATCAAACGTCGGCCTTAATTTGAGGAAGAAATTTCGAGGAATCCATTGTTTAGAAAAATTCAGGAAAAGAGGAAAAGAAGAGGATCGAAGTGTTTGAGATGTAATGCAACAGAAGGAAGTTGAAAATTAAGTGTACTGATAAGGTAGGAAATGAAGAGGTTTTCTGCAAAATCGGCGAAGAGAGGAACATGTGGAAATCTTCGACAAGAAGAAGAGACAGTACAATACGACATAAGACGTCAAGGAACAACGTTTATGGTACTAGAGGGAGCTATAGAGGAAAAACGGTATGTGAAGGCAGAGACTGGAATATATCCAACAAATAATTGAGGATGTAGGGTGCTAGTACTGAGGCGAAGAGACTGGTACAGGAGAGGAACTCTCGTTTGGAAGTGGACCGCATCAAACCAGTCAGAAGGCTGGTGACAAAAACAGGAAGACAGAAATTTCTGTGCAGCAATACAGTGGTTAAGTGACTTCAAGACAGCTACTACAAAAAAGGCACATCGTCTGGCAATGAACTCAACCTTATCCCCGTTGCTATCAGAAATTTTCGTGGGGAAGTAGGAGGCTGATTTTCTTAAAAGTGAACCAGTGGCAAAACATGTTGTGTATAGGTAAAGACATTCCGATGATATTCTTTTAATGGAGAAGTGTTCCATCAGACAACTCCAGAAGTTCCTGGAAAATATGAACCAGTAGCATACTAACATCCCGGTTTCCCAGGTTCGATTCCCGGCGGGGTCAGGGATTTTCTCTGCCTCGTGATGACTGGGTGTTGTGTGCTGTCCTTAGGTTAGTTAGGTTTAAGTAGTTCTAAGTTCTAGGGGACTGATGACCATAGATGTTAAGTCCCATAGTGCTCAGAGCCATTTGGACCATACTAACATAAAGTCAGGAGATTCCACCACTAATTCTCTATATATCAACTAACAGACAGAAAATAGCAACTATAAGTTTAAAGTCTACCAGAAATACTCCTTCACTGACACATTCATCCAAACTTCCTCTCAACATCCAACAGCCTACAAACATGCAGCATTCCATCATAGGGATCACCGTCTCTTTGCTGTCCACTTATCCTCAGAAGACTATGACGAGGAACGTAATATAACAAATCATTTGCTAGAAGTAATGAATCTGAATCCAAAATTATTGAGAACATTGTGAATAAAAAACTGAAGAAGCAATCCAGATACCTACCGTACCCAGTGAACAACGTACAAGGATCGAAAAGGAAGTGGTGCCGTTTATTCTCTACAGATGAAACCTCTAATAGGCCAAGCAACATTTTCAAGGCAAAGGGTTTCTCTCTGTTTCCATACGTCCGACAGCCATTAGGTACATCTTGCTTCAGTTCAAAAGATAAACATCCGGTCATAATGAAAAGAGGGATTTACAAGTTCATCTGCAAGTGGTATCAGTCCTGATATACTGGAGAGACTTGGATGTCGATGTGTACTAGGCTCAAAGAACACCACAGAAGCTGGAGATTAAAGAAATCAGATTCAGCCTTTGCCGAACAGTGCTTAAACCAAAACCACAAAAACATAATAGATGTAGAAGTCCTACACGCGGAGGGAAATGTCGCAAGGCTCACTCAATTCGAAATCTTAGAAATTAAAAAAAAAATATCTTTTCCCGCAATTGCTATTGAACGAGAAGATTTTATTCAGTTTTTCATCCCTTTTAGAAAATGTTACATCTACATAGGAGCAAAACGTGGATGTCTTCATTCACGAGTAGTTAACGACACAAATGGCGTTATTCCACTGTATGTTGTCCATAGTAATTATAAATGATTTCCTAATGGATGTGGTAGAAAATAAATGTTACTGTGTCAAGACTTTCAACAGAGATAACATTTATAATTTAAGTCAGGAATCCATGAAAGTATGATAAGGGAAGATGGTACTAAGGACTTAAGCTGTAAGTTGCTTTGAAGTCGTGGACGCCATGCTATATGCCCCAAAAAATTAGCAGACTGCTGTTTATGATTGCTTTTTGTTCTTAACTTCTGTCGTGTGCACAGAACAGTTGCTTCAAATAGAAAGTCTTGCAGTGCTTTAGCGAATAACACACCGTCGACAAGGCATTTTAAGACATTGTTAAAAGCATATTTGATCGAATAATACGATGCATTTCGCCTTAACGTAACTTCCTCCTTTTTATACGTTTGGAATGACCAAGAAGAGAAGTGAACGGTATGAAAAGGCTTCCCTTAATACGGGCAGGCGAAACTGATGTTTGGTTTATTTTACCCTCCCGAAAATGCTGAGAACTTATTTTGGTATGTTTGGACGGTTTCCAGTGTTTCCTTCTCACAGCGTTCACCGAGAGAGCTTTTCGAGTAGACTGATAGGAAGTCAAATGACAGAACTAAAACTTCTACAGTAAAAGTGAACAGTGCAATCAAATCTCATGGAACGGCATGTAAAAGAAAATCTCTCTTCAATGAGCCTACTTACGAATGAAATTGATTCCTTTACAAAATTAGAGTGAAATCAGGATGATTAGTATAACCGTAAATGACGCAAGCTGGCGTTTCTGATAAAAATATTTCAACAGAAGCTCAAGTTTAGGGCAGCTAACATGGCGGGCGTCGGCTTCAAGTTTGTGACATCATAACGGCTCTCTTTAATCTAATAGAAGCCAAGAATCAATAGCTGGCTGCTGTGGCCGAGTGGTTCTAGGCGCTTCAGTCTGGAACCGCGCTGCTGCTACGGTCACAGGCTCGAATCCCACCTTGGGCTTGGGGTTTTGTTGTTTGGGGGAGAGGCCAAACAGCAGGGTCATCGGTCTCATCGGATTAGGGAAGGAAGTCGGCCGTATCCTTTCAAAGGAACCGTCCCGCCATTTGCCTGGAGCGATTTAGGGAAAGCACGGAAAAGCTAAATCAGGATTTATTGGCAGGCACTTACAAAATGTAACAGACCTACTAAGGATATTGCCTACACTATGTTTGTCCGTCCTCTTTTAGAATACTGCTGCGCGGTGTGGGATCCTTACCAGATAGGACTGACGGAGTACATCGAAAAAGTTCAAAGAAAGGCGGCACGTTTTGTATTATCGTGAAATTTGGAAGAGAGTGTCACAGAAATTATACAGGATTTGGGTTCAAAAATGGTTCAAATGGCTCTGAGCACTATGGGACTTAACTACTGTGGTCATCAGTCCCCTGGAACTTAGAACTACTTAAACCTAACTAACCTAAGGACATCACACACATCCAAGCCCGAGGCAGGATTCGAACCTGCGACCGTAGCAATCGCGCGGTTCCGGACTGCGCGCCTAGAACCGCTAGACCACCGCGGCCGGCGACAGGATTTGGGCTGGACATCATTGAAAGAAAGGCGTTTTTCGTTGCGACGGAATCTTCTCACGAAATTCCAATCACCAACTTTCTCCCCCGAATACGAAAGTATTTTGTTGACACCGACCTAAATAGAGAGGAACGATCACCACGATAAAATAAGGGAAAGCAGAGCTCGTACGGAAAGATATAGGTGTTCATTCTTTCCGCGCGCTATACGAGATTGGAATGAAAGAGAATTGTGAAGGTGGTTCGATGAATCCTCTGCCAGGCACTTAAATGTGTTTCCCAGAGTATCCATGTAGATGTAGATGAACCGTCGTCCTCCAGAATGCGAGTGTACTGTGCTAACCACTGCGCCACCTCGCTCGGTACCTTGGGCTTGGATGTGTGTGATGTCCTTAAGTTAGTTTGGTTTAACTAGTTGTAAGTCTAGGGGACTGATGACCTCAGATCTTAAGTCCCATAGCGCTTCGAGCCATTTGAACCAAGAATCAATAGATTAAGAAAGTTTGCATTTTTATCCTTGTTTGGTTGCCATCTTTGGGATCAGTTGTGTAGTAGGAAACGAACTTATAACTCGAAATCTAATTCGTGCAATAATAATAAAGCTCCTGAAATAAGTCTAAATGTTTCATAATAATAAAATTATAAACAGCCGACCAGTTGCAATGGATAAAGAAATTCTTTACCTAGGTTTCGATAAATATAAATTTGTCTTCTTCAGAAGGTAGCAATTTTACATTAGTAAGGACTAATGTACCATCGCCGTTTTTACAATTGTCGGGATAGTTCCATGTGTCAAAAATAAAATACAGCCCTAGAATTAGGGTTTGTCACGTAAATATAAAATAGCTCATGGATCCTGCAGAGCTCACAACCGAGCTCATATTTGTTTAAAATATTAAAATATCTAAATACTTCGTTTAATTATTAGAATTTTACCTCACTTGTTTTGTATTTTTCCAAGTAACTAGCATTTTTGCGGTTATTGATTTTTATTGAAAATTGTGTATGTGAAGCAACTTTGTGAAGACGCTGTTAAACAATTGCGGCAAGCAGGAGCGCAGGTGCCGGTTAGTTACCTTGATGTCGCTGGGGTAGACGAAGGAGCGACCGTCGTCAGGGGCGACGACGCCTATGGTGGCAGGGGACATGGGGAGGCCGGTGCGCGAGTTCCAGCAGGTGACGCGGTGGTTGTTCACCTCCATCTGGAAGAGCACGCCCGTCTCCTCGTCCAGGAAGCTGCCAGTCGACTGGCCGCTGGGCCCGCGCGATCCCACTGCCCGGAAGGAGCGGAACCAGGGCGTCGTGCCAGCCGCGGACCTGCAAACGCCGGCCATTCTGAAGTACTCTCATGGCTGCGACATCCGTACCAGGTCGGGTTGACAGAGGAGATAGAGAAGATCCAAAGAAGAGCGGCGCGTTTCGTCACAGGGTTATTGGTAAGCGTGACAGCGTTACGGAGATGTTTAGCAAACTCAAGTGGCAGATTCTTCAAGACAGGCGCTCTGCATCGCAGTGTAGCTTGCTGTCCAGGTTTCGAGAGGGTGTGTTTCTGGATGAGGTATCGAATATATTGCTTCCCCCTACTTATACTTCCGAGAAGATCACGAATTTAAAATTAGAGAGATTCGAGCGCGCACGGAGGCTTTCCGGCAGTCGTTCTTCCCGCAAACCATACGCGTGTGGAACAGCAAAGGGAGGTAATGACAGTGACACGTAAAGTGCCCTCCGACACACACCGTTGGGTGGCTTGCGGAGTATAAATGTAGATGTAGTTTCGGTGCATAACCATCTGACACAAAGCTTACAGGACAATTGGGATAGCCACCAGCATATCACTCTTTAACACCCAGCCACCGATGACGGTGGCGAAGTTCAGAGATTTTCATATACATCTGTACTCCGCAAGCTATTTTATGGTACGTCGCAGAGGGCACATTGTCTACCACTGTCGCTTCCCCCTTTGCTGTTCCAGTCGCGGGTGGTACGCGGGAAGAAAGATTGTTGTTAAGTCTCTACTTTTACCTTCATGGTCTCTTCGCGAGATATATGGAGAAGGAACAACTACGTTGAGTGATTCTTCCAGGAATGTGCGCTCTCGGAACTTTAACAGCAAACCACACCACGCTGCAGAACACCTCTCTGGTAGCACCTGCCATTACAGTTGGCTGAGCAGTTTCGTGACGCTTTCGTGCTTACTGAATGAACCTATGACAAAACGCGCTGCTCATATTTGAGTCTTCTTTATTTCCTCTATCAGTTTGTACACATGAAAAAAAGTTTTGCATCACCCTGGTTCTAGGCGCTACAGCCTCGGGCATGGATATGTGTGATGTCCTTAGGTTAGTTAGGTTTAAATGGTTCTAAGTTCTAGGGGACTGATGACCTCAGAAGTTAAGTCCCATAGTGCTCAGAGCCATTTGAACCACTTTTTTTTCACCCCGGTTCCAAGAACTCCTGAAGATAGACGTTGACAGTGAATATTGTATCACAGACACAGAGCCTTTGGCTATTCAGAGATGCCACTAAACCCACCCAAAGACTTAAACAATCATGGATGAGGAGCGCCTATTAGACGGAGGGGGTCCGACAGCTGATCAATTCCAGTCATTCCACCAGGAAGAAGGTACATATCTCGTGTCGTCTGTAGTTCAACCATGCCTAGACGGTCAATACCGCAGTTCGATCGCGCCCGCATTTTTACTTTGTGCCAGGCGTCTCTGAGTAAACCAAAGTGAAGCCCGCCCGGTTGGCCGTGCGGTCTAATGCACGGCTTTCAGGACGGGAAGGAGCGCCTGGTCCCCGACACGAATCCGCCCGGCGGATTTGTGTCGAAGTCCGGTGACCCGGCCAGTCTGTGGATGGTTTTTAGGCGGTTTTCCATCTGCCTCGGCGAATGTGGGCTGGTCCCCCTTATTCCGCCTCAGTTACACTATGTCGGCGATTGCTGCGCAAACAAGTTCTCCACGCACGCGTACACCACCACTACTCTACCACGCAAAGATAGGAGTTACACTCGTCTGGTGTGAGGCGTTCCCTGGGGAGTCCACCGGGGGCCGAACCGCACAATAACGCTGGGTTCGGTGTGGGGCGGCGGAAGGGGTGAAGTGGACGGCGGTAGTCGTCGTGGGGTTGTGGTGCGGCAGCGGCGGGGACGTTTCTAGGTCCCCGGTTAACATACAATACAACACGATAGAAACCAAAGCGATGTTGTTCGGACGTGGAGGAGATACAGAGAGACAGGAACTGTCGATGACATGCCTCGCTCAGGCCGCCCAAGGGCTACTACTGCAGTGGATGACTGCTACCTACGGATTATGGCTCGGAGGAACCCTGACAGCAACGCCATCATGTTTAATAATTCTATTCGGGCAGTTACAGGACATCGTGTTACGACTCAAACTGTGTGCAATTTTTTGTATGATACGCAGCTTCACTTCCGACATCCATGGCGAGGCCCATCTTTGTAACTACGACACCATGCAGCGCTTTACAGATGGGCCCAACAACATGCCGAATGGACCACTCAGAATTGGCATCACGTTCTCTACACCGATGAGTGTCGCATATGCCTTCAACCAGACAATAGTCGGAGACGTGATTGGAGGCAACCAGGTCAGGCTGAACGCCTTATACACACGGTCCAGCGAGTGCAAGGTTTCCTGCTGTTTTGGGGTGGCATTATATGGGGCTGACGTACGCCGCTGGTGGTCATGGAAGGCATCGTAACGGCTGTACGATACGTGAATGCCGTCTTCCGACCGATAGTGCAACCATATCGGCAGCATATTGGCAAGGCATTCGTCTTCATGGACGAAAATTCGCGACCCCATCGTCCACATCTCGTGAATGACTTCCTTCGGGTTAACGACATTGCTCGACTAGAGAGGCCAGAATATTCTCCAGACATGACCCTATCGAACATGCCTCGGATAGAATGTAAAGGGCTGTTTATGGACGACGCTTACCACACCAACTCAATCGCTGTTGAGGAGTGCGACAATGTGGACCAGTACCTTGATGAACTTGTGGATAGTATGACACGACGAATGCAGGCATGCATCGATACAAGAGGACGTACTACAGAGTATTAGAGGTACCGGAGTGTACAGCAATCTGGACCACCACCTCTTAAGGTCTCGCTATATGGTGGTACTACATGCAATGTGTGGTTCTCATGAGCAATAAAAATGGCGGAGATGGTGTTTATGTTGATCTCGATTCCAATTTTCTGTACAGGTTCCGTAACTCTTGGAACCGCGGTGATGCAAAACTTTTTTTGTTGTGTGTAGTATGGATCTCGGAACGACGAGCAACAGTCAACAATTATTTGAACGAAGGTTTAGTAAATTCTCTCCTTCGTAGCGGCAACCCCTGCCCCAAGCGTCGATTCTCTGCAGGTCTCCCTCGAACCTTGTCGTTTGCCACTGTTCCTGTTTTTCCCTTGGCTTACTCGTGTTTGGAGCTTCCGCGCTTTGCTAGAGGGCAACCCCTGCCCCAAGCATCGATCCTCTGCAGCTCTCCCTCGAACCGTGTCGTTTGCCACTGTTCCTGTTTTTCCCTTGGTTTACTCGTGTTGGAGTTTCCGCGCTTTCCTAGAGGGCAACCCCTGCCCCAAGCGTCGATCCTCTGCAGGTCTCCCTCGAACCGTGTCGTTTGCCACTGTTCCTGTTTTTCCCTTGGCTTACTCGTGTTTGGAGCTTCCGCGCTTTGCTAGAGGGCGTTGCGGAGACTACACGAGCGCGCTGCTAGCGCGGCCGCTGGGAGGAGGCGCAGTGTGCCGTGCTGAGGGCGGACGAGGCAGTTGAGACGAGTGTTTCGCCCTGGACGACCTTTCTGCAGCACTGTTTTTTTCTTTTTATCGTTCATGGGCTGGGGAAGCTATGAAGTCCGCCTGCGGCTGCCAATAACCTTCAGAAGGTGGTGTCGTCACTGAAAGTAAGATTTTTCATCTAGTTAGTGCAACGGTAGTCGTCTGGCGGGGCCTATCTCCCGGTGTTGTGGGAGCTATTAATAACTGTGTGGCAACGTTTCTCTGCTTTGAGTTTGTGATTGTAAATTGCCTTACGTGTGTGTTACTGCCCCCTTGCATGATCGTACATTTGAACATCATGCTGAATTAAATGCGCGCGTTGTAAAGAAACAAAAAAAAAAGAAATTTTTTTTTGTCTGTGGACCTTCTGCAAGCCGCTCTTTTCCCATCGACGGCGTAGTTCACTATTTGAATAAGCACGTTGTAAAATGTTAAGAAGCCTTGTACTGTTGGTTGTTTGGGTTCATAATATTTTGTATACTTTTATAGGGTAATGTTTATATCGTCTAAACATTTATAATTTTTTTATTGTTGTTGCCCTTTTCCTGTTCCCATTTTACACCCAAAGATTACTTGCAGTGCAAATGTCCTGACCGTCTCACTCATTATCGCCCAGCCCAAGCCGCTAAGGATAGAAATCAGAAATTTGGAGAGGGTGTTGATATCATACTGTAGGTGTCGTTTAACAAAGGATTTTTTGAAATTTCACCCTTTAGGGGTAAATTAGGAGATGAAAGGCTTTTTGAAAATATAGCGCTATTAACGTAATTTTGAAACTAGATCGACGAAAATTGGTATTTGATCTTTGAAGAAAGATGTATTTCAGCGTTTTTGGAAATTTAACCCTCTGTGGGTGTGAAATGGTGGGCGAAAGTCTTTTGTGAAAATAGATCGTTATTAAAGAACAATTGAAATATTGTTAAAGATACAACAATGAAAATTGATATTCAAATTCTCTGTTCAATTCGCCAGGAAAATTTTAGAATTCACATTTAAATTCTCGGTTGCAAATAAAAAAAATGTTTAAGGGTTTTTGGAAATTCAAGCCTTAAGGGGGTGAAATAGGGGATGAAAATGTTTACCAAAATGTGACATTACGAAAGCATTTTGTAGCTAAACCCAAGAACACTTGTATTTGGAGTCTCAGTAATACATAAAAAAATACGTGTTTCACTGTTTTTGGAAATTCAACCCGTATGGCAGTGAACAGGCGATGAAAGTTTTTATGGAAGTATTCCATTATAGAAGCATTTTTGAAGCTAAATCTACGAAAACTTGGCTCCTCTGTTAGAAATAAAAAAGTTTGTTTCACTGTTTTTATAAAATAAACCCATAGGAGGGTGCAGCAGGGTCTCACTGATTCACTGACACATCAGTGCCCACCGAAAACTGCTATGAATATAAACTTAAAATTTGAAGAGGGTGTACGTAACTACTTGAAAGTAATCTGGATATTTAAGAAATTCTCTGTAACGATTTCAGAAAAAAATGGAATATTTCATAAATGAAGTGTCAATAAATTCGTTTCTCCACGGTATAGAGCTATATTTCCCGTAAAAAGTTCAATTTACGCGATATTTAACGGTTAAGAAACAATTCTGAAATGACTTTTTTTAAACCGTGAAATATTTTGTGAAATGATTTGTCTACAAGTAATCAATGAAACGGATTAGAGAAACGCTTGACGTGTCATAGAATGGTGCTCGAAATTTTGGCGTTTTAAATAAGCAATGCAACACTTTTTTCCTCAGCTAATTTTGGTTGAAAAACCCGAAATTTGTCTTGGGATATCGTGGAATATTCCCTCTTCAGCCTGTAAGGTTTCATAATGTTCCAATAGGTGGCGGCGCTACAGGTAGCCTACAAAATGGCGTCTGTGACAGAGGTGCTTTCCAAGCAGAGATCTGTCATTGAGTTTCTTTTGGCAGAAAACGAGAACATCGCAGATATGCCTAGGCACCTGAAGAATGTGTATGGAGACCTGGCAGTGAACAAAGCCGCGGTGAGTCGTTGGACGAGACCCCTGTCATCATCGCAGCGAGATAACCCATCTGATCTCCCTCGTGCCGGCCGGCTGCTCACAGCTGTGACTCCTGCAACGTTGGAACGTGCGGACACTCTCATTCGAGTTGATCCACGGATCACAATCAAACACCACTCGCTGCACAATTGGACGTCTCTGTTAATGGGGCTGACACATTTGTCTTCTAGTTGGGGCACTCAAAGATCGGTGCCCTCCCCGTCCCTCAACAGAATGCGATAGAGAGCAATGGACAACCATTTGTGCTAAACTGCTTGCACATTACAACGCTAATTGTGAGAATTTTTTGGTGACCATTATCACCGGCGATGAAAACATGGGTTCATAATATCGAACCGAAAACAAAACGGCAATCCATAGGGTGCCGCCACACTACCTCTCACCCGAAAAAGAATTTAAAACCACACCCTCTGGTGGTAAAGCCATGCCGGCGAGCTTTTGGAATTCTGAAGGGGTTATTCTATTTGATGCGCTCCCTCATGGTACAACGCTAAACTCTGAAGTCTGTTGAAGTGAAAGTGAAGAAACGATTTCAGCGTGTTCGTCGCCAGAAAAGTTCAAACGAACTGCTCCTTCTCCATGACAGCGCAAGCCCTCGCACAAATATAGGCCCTCGAGAGGAGCTCACGAAACTTCATTGGACTCGTCTTCCTTATCCGTCCTACAGCCCAGATCTCACACCTTTCTGTTTTGGGCCAATGCACTCTGCAGGAAGAAGTACATGGATGATAGGAAGGTTATTGATGAAGCAAGACGTTGGCTTCGATGTAGATTATTAGAGCGGTACCGTGTGGCATAGGAGCCCTCCCGGAAGGTGAAAAATACGGTTTTGCAACCAAAGGAGTGGGGAGATAATGTGGTGTATTGGAATCCTCAATAAAAGGAACCGCTTGTATTACTTACTGAACGCCCCTCTTATGTACAGCAAATGAGGTGCCACTAGCTGGCAGCGGTGGTCCGAGCGGTTCTAGGCGCTTCAGTCCGGAACCGTACGACTGATACGGTCGCAGGTTAGAATCCTGCCTCGGGCATGGATATGTGTGATGTCCCTAGGTTAGTTAGCTTTGAGTAGTTCTAAGTTCTAGGGGACTCATGACCTCAGATGTTAAGCCCCATAGAGCTCAGAGCCATTTAAACCATTTTTTGAGGTGCCACTTGAAAATTTAAACTTCGGTGTTAGAATCACGAATAGTAATAGGGGATCTTTGTCGGTGTTGCATCATTCAGATGTTTCTGTAACCTAGCCATTAAAATTGCTACGCCAAGAAGAAATGCAGATAATAAACGGGTATTCATCGGACAAATATATTATACTAGAACTGACATGTGATTACGTTTTCACGCGATTTTGGTGCATAGATCCTGATAAATCAGTACCCAGAACAACCACCTCTGGCCTTAATAACGGCCTTGATACGCCTGGTCATTGAGTCAAACAGATCTTGGATGGCGTGTACAGGTACAGGTGCACATGCAGCTTCAACACGATACCGCAGTTCATCAAGAGTGGCGTATTGTGACGAGCCAGTTGCTCGCCCACCATCCATCAGACGTTTTCAGTTGGTGAGATATCAGGAGAATGTGTTGACCAGGGCAGCAGTCGAACATTTTCTGTATCAAGAAAGGCCCGTACAGGACCTGCAACATGCGGTCGTGCATTATCCTGCTGAAATGTAGGGTTTCGCGGGGATCGAATGAAGGGGTAACGTCCACTGCTCAAAGTGCCGTTAATGCGAACAAGAGGTGACCGTGACGTGTAACCAATGGCACCCCATACCACCACGCCAGGTGATACGCCAGTATGGCGATGACGAATACACGCTTCCAATGTGCGTTCACCGCGATGTCGCCAAACACGGATGCGACCATCATGATTCTGTAAACAGAACCTGGATTTATCCGAAAAAGTGACGTTTTGCCATTCATGCATCCAGGTTCGTCGTTGAGTACACCATCGCAGTTGCTCCTCTCTGTGATGCAGCGTCAAGGGTAACCGCAGCCGAGGTCTCCGAGCTGATAGTCCATGCTGCTGCAAACGTCGTCGAACTGTTCGTGCAAATGGTTGTTGTCTTGCAAACGTCCCCATCTGTTGACTCAGGGATCGAGACGTGGCTGCACGATCCTTTACAGCCATGCGGATAAGATTCCTATCTCGACTGCTAGTGATACGAGGCCGTTGGGATGCAGCACGGCGTTCCGTATTACCCTCCTGAACTCACCGATTTCATATTCTGCTAACAGTCACTGGATCTCGACCAACTCGAGCAACAATGTCGCGATACGATAAACCGCAATCGCGACAGGCTACAATCCGACCTTTATCAATGTCGGAAACGTGATGGTACGCATTTCTCCTCCTTACGCAAGGAATCACAACAACGTTTCACCAGGCAACGTCGGTCAACTGCAGTTTGTGTAAGAGAAATCGGTTGGAAGCTTTCCTCATGTCGGCACGTTGTAAGTGTCACCACCGGCGCCAACCTTGTGTGAATGCTCTGAAAAGCTAATCGTTTGCGTATCAGAGCATCTTCTTCCTGTCGATTAAATTTCGCGTCTGTAGCACGTCATCTTCGTGGTGTAGCAATTTTAATGGCCAGTAGTGTATTTTATTTCTTGCTTTCAGACAATTCGTTTCTCAAATCATTTGGTCATTTTTAATGTCTCTCGAAACACGTAATGGACTGTGGGGCAGAGTGAACCAACCTGTTGCGCAGGAGTCTGGTGGAGACGGCATACTCGGTGGTGGCGGACAGCGCGTGGAAGTAGAGGGTGCGGAAGCCGCCGTCCGCGGGGTCGGGCGCCGACAGCGCCGCCGAGAAGACGCCGTCCATCCACTGGAAGTCCAGCCCGGCGATGCGGTAGTCGCCGTGCTGCGGCTCGAAGTAGAAGAAGTGGTGCTGCACGCGGAACGACGACATGCGCGCCATGTCGAACACCACCATGGCGTAGGAGCCCAGGTCCGGCAGGTAGGCGAACGCCTCGCCGCACCTGTCCGCCGTCACGTCCACCGCGATGTGCGCGAAGAACGAGTCCGGCCGGTAATCCGCCTCCATCAGGTAGTAGCTGCGGGCACACGGCCGCGCGTCAGCACGTAAGGCAGTACAGATCCACAGTATCTGTAATATCTAAATCGATAAATGTAGGGTAATTTACTTGCGATTGTACAGACTACCACTGTCAGGGACACCAAAAGACTTATAATATCAAGTTTGTTTGTGTGGCCATCCTCCGCAGCAAGCATATAAATACTGCGACATAAAAGTTTTCTGCTGCTATAGAAAACCAACATTTCGGCCACGATTACAGCGGCCTTCTTCTGGGTCTAATGGTGCGTTCTAGCTATGCAGTGTCCTTTATATTTTGTTGTTAATGTTCACTGCGCATGGAATTACATCATAATTTTAAAAATGTAGATAGTTGCATTGGTCACTTAAGGAAGAAGGAGAAGGAAATTTATTTTAATAATAACCTATTAAAATAATCACCTGGAAAAATAAAGTTCCGTCTCCTTCTTCCTTAAGTAACCAATGCAACTATCTACCTTTTTAAAATTATGATGTAATTCCATGCGCAGTGAACATTAACAACAAATTACAAAGGACACTGCACAGCTAGAACGCACCATTAGACCCAGAAGAAGGCCGCTTCAATCGTGGCCGAAAACGTTGGTTTTTCTATAGCAGCAGTAGTTTTTTACATTATGACGCGGTACCAAACCTAGAAAACTTTTATGTCGAATGGCCGCGGAAGCCTACGCAATTATATAAATACTTGTTTTGCAGGCCGTGCGGTTCTAGGCGCTGCAGTCTCGAACCGAGCGACCGCTACGGTCGCAGGTTCGAATCCTGCCTCGGGCATGAATGTGTATGATGTCCTTAGGTTAGTTAGGTTTAATTGGTTCTAAGTTCTAGGCGACTGATGACCTCAGAAATTAAGTCGCATAGTGCTCAGAGCCATTTTGAACTTGTTTTGCAAATCAAATTGCCTTTTCCTGCTGCGGGGGGACTAAAAAATAACGAGAGTAGTTTTACAGAAAATCGTGTGTTTGACGGAATATTTTCAGATTCAAACACCTTCAAAATACTGTCCATCATCAGTAGGAAAGTAAAAAATGTAGTAATGAGAGCAGGTTTATTGACGCGTTTCGCCTTTTTGAGGCATCTTCATAACTTCTGCAAGAAAAAACTAACTGTTGTCCTACATTTTGGTAGTGGAACTTTGAGAGAGACGACGATTATAACCTGGTGCGAAGGCATGCAGCTATGCTCTTTCACGGTTCTACTACGAATCTGGCTCTGCGTTGCAACTATAGGGCAACGTTTTTTAAAAATTCTTTTACTTTTGCATTCTAGGTCCACACCAAAAGCTTCGGCTACTTATGATTAAATGTGTTACCCGCAGTTCCTAGTAAGTCCCTTCACTCTGGTGCTTTTATAGAACTTTTTTAAAAAGTTTTTAATGCCTTCTCATGCCAGATAAGACCATACTCCTAATCTGTTTTTCTGTATTTTTCACATATAGCTATTGTGAGGATGTCTCAAAAAGGCGAAACGCGTCAATAAAGCTTCTTCTGCCATTGCAACCTTGACCACTTTTTCCTACTGAAAATATATCACAGTTATAGCACTAAGGGAGCGGAGGATTTACATAGTGTCCATCAGACACTTGTCCCAGCTCCTTTACATTGGTGGACCTGTGTTTAGCCCGCTCTGAGGTTGTGCTGTTTAGTGCCTTCAGCGATTTTTTCCCACTTCTTTTATGTCTCGAGAAAACTTTCTCTTTCGGTTTCCTTTTCATTCTCGGAAATAAAAAAAGTCAAAGTGGGGTAAGGTACGGTGTGCAGAGTGGGTGAGGATCCTCTGTCATTTGGTTTTTGACCAGAAACTGCCTGACACTTAATGTCGTGTGTGCAGGGGCGTTATCGTGGAGAAAGAGTTCCAAATCGAAAAATGTGCTGTCTTGAGAGAGCGGACTAATATTTTTATGAGATTGTAGCCTTTCTTGGCGAATCTGGATGATAAAATCTTCTCAGGTTGAGAGTCGATTCAATGCGTCGTTCTCCAGGAACGTTTCAGCAAGTTTCTTACTTGCCATCATCAGGCGAAGTGTCAGGTTCACGTTTCGTCGGGATCTTTATAGCCGCTGGCGCATAGATTTCTCTGCATCCTCGGATCCTCGGTGCCGGTCGGGCCAATCCGGCGCGAGCGGAATCGGCGCGGCGGTGCGTGGTGAGGGGCTGGAGCGGGGGGGGGGGGGGGGGGGGGTGGAACCTGCGGCGCCGAGTCTTCGCGTCTCGTATCGGTGCTGGCTGTTCCTTCGATCCGCTGCCACCGACCTGCCTCCAATGATGCACTCTCGTCTTATTCTCGCTAATATTGTGTTCCGCGCGGTGCTGAGTTGGAAGCCGCTATCCTGGTTGACCAGGTTATCACTGACCCGTATCTCCACTGTCTCTTGATTTAAACGTGTGTTCTTCACTGAGTCTGCGCTCCGCTACAGCGGATTTTTCCTTTTGTCCGAGGGGAACGCTTCTCACATGTTCAGAGATGCGTTGTGTGATGCAACGCTGCGTCTCCGGTCTATTGGTTTCCACATTCACAAGAAATGGTGTAGACACCCGGTGTTCTTAGACCCAAGTTGTCCTTCATTGAGCTCAGCATATCCTTGATAATTGTTACAGGACGGAAGATGGTTTTTACCTTGTCCTTCTCCAGTATCCTGGCAATATTTGCCGTGGGCGGCCTTGCCTACGGGAGGTACGCCAGACCTTTGTTGGTCTCTTTTTCCTGAAGGTCCCCTTTCTTCATGTTGCCATGTTAAGAGCGCGTCTAATCTGGGTTTCGGTGTAGCCATTCTTCCGGATGGTTTTCTTCAGGTGATGAATATCACTTGATAAACTGTCCTTGTCGCATATGTTGTGAGCTCTGCGGACAAGGGTAGTGAGCACGGATTTCCGTTGTGCTGGGTCATGGCAACTGTTGGCGTTGAGCTACAGGTCTGTGTTCTTTCGGTAGATGGAGTGTCCCAGTGTGATGGCCGTTTTCTTCTTTATTAGGATATCAAGGAAGGGTAGGCACCTCTTTTCTTATAATTCCATTGTGAACTTGATGTTCTCGTGTATGCTATTCAAATGGTTGAGAAATTCAATTAGATTGTTCTCGACATGCAACCAGACTGCGAAAGTATCGTCCACGTATCGATAAAAGACGTTGCTTTTAAGGTGTGCTGTTTCCCAGGCGATATCGTGGAAGTATTCCACGTACAGGTTGGCGGTGTATGCTGGCAGTGGGGATCCCACAGCCAACTACCTGTTGATAAACCCCACGCCTGGATTTTAAGGAAGAACAATAGGAAGATGTTCATTGTCACACTGTGCACGGTTTGTTTTGTCGATACATGAGCTCCAATTCAAGCGGACTATTGATTATGAGTGATTCATCTGAAGATATGGAAGATAACACACCGGAATATCAGCGACCTTGATGGTTATGGTGGCAAATGGCTGATTATGAAATGATTACAGGCCGGCCGGTGTGACCGATCGGTTCTAGGCGCTTCAGTCTGGAACCGAGCGACCGCCACGGCTCAGTTTCGAATCCTGCCTCGGCCATGGATGTGTATGATGTCCTTAGGTTAGTTAGGTTTAAGTAGTTCTAAGTTCTAGAGGACTGATGACCTCAGATGTTAAGTCCCATAGTGCTCAGAGAAATTTGAACCATTTGAAATGATTACAGCATGCACCAGAGTCTTCTTTTACCCGATTTGTAAGCGGACTTTGAACCATGATGTGCTGTTTGACGAAGTTGATGCAATAAGGAAGTCTGGCCATCCAGTGACATACTTTTGTAACATCCAGATACAAATATAATACATTCAGTGCACAAAAGAATCAAATCCAAAATTTTACTTTTCTACTCATGATAGCATGTAACGATACTTACATTCACCCATACGAATTATTTGAATACCAGAATGAAATTTTGACTCTACAGCAAAGTGACTGTGCCCTGGTATGAAACTTCCTGCCAAATTAAAACTGTGTTTACGTTTATTAAGCATCTGGAGGCTGTGGATCCCCCCAAATACAAAATATTAACTGAAATATAAAATTTTAAAACTGTGTAACGGACCGAGGCTCGTAGGTCCCGAGTTCGAGTATCGGTCCGACACACAGTTTTAATCTGCCAGGAAGTTTAATTTGTAAATATATTACGTAAAAGATATTTTATCATGTAAATTCTTTAAATAGTGTAATGTAAATACATTAAACAGTGTAAACATTTTCTTGTAATTAATTATTCAACAAAAACTTTATGTCCCTTTCTCTCAAACTCTCCTATTCTGGCTTGATCCTCTTGGTCACCGAACGCCACACAAGCGAGGCACTTCAAGGATTTTATTAAAGTACTGTACGTGTAAGGTGGACAACGTCAATAAAATGTGTTTAATGAAATACGGAATGTACATATGACTTACCACATAGGATACTTGATAAAATCTGCTATCTAGTTTGTTGGAGGATAGATTGCTTGAACACAGATAAACCATTTTCATTTATCACCAAAATCCTCTAACATTACAATGACACATTATCAAAAGTTAAGTTTTATTTTACTCTGCGTAATTAATATACATTCGCGCTTGTTTATTTTGAAGGAAATTTGTTATTTCCTTTGCAAGAAAAGGAATTACAAAGATTGTGTCATTCACTTCGTTCCTGCCTGATATAAGCTTCTACTGAATCTATAAAATTTTTCATGTCTCCACACGGACCTATGAGTCCTCCGGCATTTGTGCTGCGGATTTCTTGGATCCCAGAAACACGTATGCTATCTATATTCTTTTATCAGCAATGATACCCATGTCAACAACAACAAAAGTAATTTCTCTACTGAAAGTGCCGAAGCGGAAAGGACGTGAACTTCCTTTGATGGTTCGTTAAAAGAGAGAGAAGCAACGGAACACGAAAGAACACAAGCGAATGCGGACCGAACACGACCTTCGTTTACACCAGAGCGAATACTCGTTCGCTGTTAGCCTGTGTTCGCTTTGGTGAAACAATCCAACTTGAAACTACACATAGCGGTAATACACAAACCAGTTTATGTAATGGAACCGAGTGGTGCAAGAGAGAGGTAGTAAACTGGATAAATACGAAAGTATTGCGAGTAGGCGGATGATTCAGGAAAATTTGGACTTCAATTTACTGTTTTAATTCATCCATTGCTATCGACCGATTCCTGTACAGGGTGACACAGAAAAACGGGAACTTTTTAAACATCAAATGAGCATAGAAAAAAACTCAACAAAAAATGTTATGGCAGTAAATGAACCGCTGCAACTTGCTTTTTAAGAGATGGTAACCGAACTTGTCACTGTTTCAAAATTACGTTCTATATACGGCGTCGTCCTGAACGTATGATACAACCTGCTCTTGAGGTTCTTCATTGGGTGCTGCAACATATCAGTTGGGATCACCACGAATGTCGTCCTTAGTTCATCAAGTGTTCTTGGCCGTGTCATGTAGACCAGACTCTAGAGGTAGCCGCACAAGAAAAAATCACAAACGGAAAAATTAGGAGATCCTGGAGGCCAGGGAACGTCGTAGAATTTTGAGATGACAGCTGCCACTGTATTGTGTCGCACCAGCCTGTTGAAACCAGGTGTCTTGAAGTTGTGGAATACTGTTAAATGCAGTTGGAACAAAAGAGTGCAGCATCTCAACATACCGATTCGAAGCGGTAGTCACTGTGATCCGCTCTTCATTTTCGAAAAAGTGAGGTTCGATGACCTATGTGACGAAACTGCACGCAATACGAACACCTTGCTGACGTGTAAGGGTGTTCTAGAACTACATTAGGTTGCTGTCTGCCTAATAGCGGTAGTTCCGCTTATCCATGTAACCCATGAGATGAAAACTGCCGCCGGCCGCGGTGGTCTAGCGGTTCAGGCGCTCAGTCCGGAACCGCGCGACTGCTACGGTCGCAGGTTCGAATCCTGCCTCGGGCATGGATGTGTATGATGTCCTTAGGTTAGTTAGGTTTAAGTAGTTCTAAGTTCTAGGGGACTGATGACCAGAGATGTTAAGTCCCATAGTGCTCAGAGCCATTTGAACCATTTTTGATGAAGACTGCCCTTATCTGACATCCACAATTTGTCAATAAATCCATTGTCCTCTTTTATGTTTGTCATAATTTGCTGACATATTTCTAATAGTAACTGGTAATCGTTCTCCTTCAGTTTTTGCATGTTCTTCAGCTTGTTGGGATGAAATTTTGAAATTTTAAAACATAATAGAGAACTCGATGAACTATCTCTAGGTTACTACAAACTGAACCCCGTGGGCTTTGTAAATGCATATTCCTTCGATGTCCTGAGGTGTAAGAGTACTCCTCGGCCATCCTGTCGGTTTCGTTCTTACAGCAGATCTAGCCTGTTCAAAAATTTGTATTTATGTTCTTATACAGTGCTTTCAGGGAACCCGACTATGGCACCCTAATTTGAGAAAACGTCGGAATTTCCTCTGCCCACTTTCCAAACTATCATTGTTCTTGTGAAACATTATTACGGCAAAATAACGCTGTTGACCGTTGCAACGATGCGTGATTACCAAATGATGAGACTGTTTAGAACTCAAGGTCCTCATTCCTCACTGCTGCCAATTGTATATGGTTGCCACTAAGCATTTCGAAAGTTCTATTTCTTCTGTGTCACCCTGTGGTACTCTCTTACAAGTGGACAAATCTAATGAACTAGGACGTGCAGAAATATAAAACGTAGGGGACACAAGTATTTCTTGAGGAAGAGTGTACTTAAGCTTAAGAGCGTTATTTAATTGAGCATTGGCCGAAGCGAGATAAAATAATGCAAAGGGATAGATAACATTCCATCAGAATTTCTAAAATCATTAGGGGGTGGCAACAATACGACCATTCACGTTGGTGCGTAGAATGTATGAGACCGGCGACGTACCATCCGACTTTCGGCAAAACATCATCCATACAGTTCCGAAGACTGCAAAAGCTGACAAGTGCAAGAATTATCACACAAACAGCTTAACAGCTCATGCATCCAAGTTACTGACAATATACAGAAGAATGGAAAAGAAAACTTAAGATATGTTAGATGACGATCTGTCTGGATTTAGAAAAGGGAAAGGTACCAGAGAGACAGTTCTGACATTGTGGTTGATAATAGAAGCAAGACTGAAGAAAATTCAAAACATATTCATAGGATTTGTTAACTTGAAAAAAGCGTTCGACGATGAAAAATGGTGCACGATGTTCGAAATTCTGAGAAAAATAGGAGTAAGCTTTAGGGAAAGACAGTAATATACAGTATGTACAAGAACCAAGAGGAAACAATAAGAGTGGAAGACCAAACACGAAGCGCTCGGATTAAAGACATTGCTGTCCTCGGTGAAAGTGAAGAAGAACTACAGGATCTGTTGAATGGAATCAACTTTATAATGAGTGCAGAATATGGACTGAGAGTAAATCGAAGAAAGATGAAAGTAACGAGAAGTAGCAGAAATGAGAACAGCGAGAAACATAACATTATAATTGGGATCCACAAAGCGGATTAAGCTAAGGAACTCCGCTACTTAGGCAGCAAAATTACCAATGACGGACGGAGCAAGGAGGCTCAAATGGCTCCGAGCACTATGGGACTTAACATCTGAGGTCATCAGTCCCCTAGAACTTAGAACTACTTAAACCTAACTAACCTAAGGATGTCACACACATCCATGCCCGAGGCAGGATTCGAACCTGCGACCGTAGCGGTCGCGCGGTTCCAGACTTAAGTGTCTAGAACCTCTCGGCCACACCGGCCGGCCGGAGCAAGGAGGATATCAAAAGCAGACTAGCACAGGAAAAGGTCATTCCCGGCCAAGAGGAGTCTACAAGTACCAAACATAGGCCTTAATTTGAGGAAGAAATTTCTGAGAATGTACATTTGGAGCGCAGCACACACGGACTGTGGAATATGTGAACAGAAGAGAAGAGAAGCGAAGCTTTTGAGACATGGTGCTACAGACTAGTTTTGGAAATCCGGTGGACTGATTAGGAAGGAATGTGGAGGTACTGTGCAGAATCGGAGAGGAAAGGAACATGTGGAAAACACTGAAAAGCAGAAAGGAGAGGATGATAGGACCTGTGTTAAGACGTCAGTGAAGAACTTCCATGGTATTAGAGGGAGGTGTTTTTTGAGGGGGGGGGGGGGGGAGGGAAGAGACCAGACAGCGAGGCCATCGTTCTCATCGGATTAAGGAAGGAAGAGGAAGGAAGTTGGCCGTGCCCTTTCAAAAGAACCATCTCGGCATTTGCCTGGAGCGATTTAGGGAAATCACGGAAAACCTAAATCTGTATGGTCGGACGCGGGATTGAACCGTCGTCCTCCCGAATGCGAGTCCAGTGTGCTAACCACTGCGCCACTTTGCTCGGTGAGAGGGAGGTGTAGAGGGTAAAAACTGAAGAAGAAGGCAGAGACTGGAATACATCCAGTAAACGATTGAGGATGTAGGTTGCGACTGCTGCTCTCAGATGAAAGGGTTGGCACAGAAGAGGAATTCATGGCGGACTGCATCAAATCAGAAGACCAACGAGAAAAAAAAGAAGAAAGACTGTACTTGAAGATGGGCCGGTCGTTGAGCAGGTTGAAAACGAGGATCTGCGGTGCGGTGATGGTGACGACAGTGCCGTTGCCAGGGTCGGCGAGCCCGGTGTCGACGACCCAGAGGCGGTCGCAGGGATCCACCCAGACGCGGTAGGTGGATGTGATGCGCGGTGCGCTGCCCCTGCTGGTGGGTCCCCTGCCCAGACGGTTCGTCTCCCAGTTGGGGTAGGGCCGCAGTGCTGGCGACCGCCGCGCCGTACTATTCCCTGTGGACAAACCAGGCCACGCTGCATTTTAGCACGTTGCCTCTTTCCTTAAAGTACACTACTGGCTATTAAAATTGCTACACCAAGAAGAAATGCAGATGATAAACGGGTATTCATTGGACAAACATATTGTACAAGAACTGACAAGTGATTACATGTTCACGCAATTTGGGTGCATAGATCCTGAGAAATCATTACCCAGAAGAAGCACCTCTAGCCGCAATAACGGCCTTTATACGCGTCGGCATTGAGCCAAACAGAGCTTGGATGGCGTGTACAGGTACAGCTGCCCATGGAGTTTCAACACGATACCACAGTTCATCAAGAGTAGTGACTGACGTATTGTGACGAGCCGGTTGCTCGGCCACCATTGACCAGACGTTTTCAGTTGGTGAGTGATCTGGAGAATGTGCTGGCCAGGGCAGCTGTCGAACATTTTCTATATCCAGAAAGGACCTGCAACATGCGGTCGTGCATTATCCCGCTGAAATGTAGGGATTTGCAGGGATCGAATGAAGGGTAGAGCCACGGGTCGTAACACATCTGAAATGTAGCGTCTACTGTTCAAAGTGCCGTCAATGCGAACAAGAGGTGACCTAGACGTGTAACCAATGGCACACCATACCATCACGCCGGGTGGTACGCCAGTATGACGATGACGAATACACGCTTCCAATGTGCGTTCACCGCGATGTCGCCAAACACGGATGCTACCATCATGATTCTGTAAACAGAACCTGGATTTATCCGAAAAAGTGACGTTTTGTCATTCGTGCACCCAGATTCGTCGTTGAGTACACCATCGCAGTTGCTCCTGTCTGTGATGCAGCGTCAAGGGTAACCGCAGCCATGGTCTCCGAGCTAATAGTCCATGCTGCTGCAAACGTCGTCGAACTGTTCGTGCAGATGGTTGTTGTCTTGCAAACGTCCCCATCTGTTGACTCAGGGATCGAGACGTAGCTGCACGATCCGTTACAGCCATGCGGATAAGATTCCTGTCATCTCGACTGCTAGTGATACGAGGCCGTTGGGATTCAGCACTGCGTTCCGTATTATCCTCCTGAACCCACCGATTCCATATTCTGCTAACAGTCATTGGATCTCGACCAACGCGAGCAGCAATGCCGCGATACGATAAACCGCAATCGCGATAGGCTACAATCTGCCTTTATCAAAGTCGGAAACGTGATGGTACGCATTTCTCCCCCTTACACGAGGCATCACAACAACGTTTCACCAGGCAACGCCGGTCAACTGCGGTTTGTGTATGAGAAATCGGTTGGAAACTTTCCTCATGTCAGCACGTTGTAAGTGTCGTCACCGGCGCTAACCTTGTGTGAATGCTCTGAAAAGCTAATCATTTGCGTATCACAGCATCTTCTTCCTGTCCGTTAAATTTCGCGTCTGTAGCATGTCATCTTTGTGGTGTAGCAATTTTAATGGCCAGTAGTGTGCCTGGGACATATGACTGATTAATCGTCTCCTTTACCTAACACTCGAATTCACTGAACAATTAAAATTAACAAATTACTATACTTCCTGCGGACTTTACCGCTGTCCCTGTAAGAATAATGTTATTGCGCTAGCGGAAAATAGAACATGCATGCAGATGAGAAATAAGTTTTGTTCATATAATATACAAATTGCTCTGTGTGTGTAAAAAAAAAAAAAAAAAAAAAAAAATCACAGTGGCGTCCAATGATCAGAAAGTTTTCATAACAAGTAACTCATTATATTCAGAGCCTGAGCTGTACTCCTTGCATGTTCACAGCATGCAGGGCCCAGTAATCACGAAGTCAACAATTTTTTCACTTAGCCATATTAGAAGGGCCAAAACACTGTGTCAAGTATCTGTACTGTAGTGTTATTCATCGAAATGAATTCGAAAATTTGCATGGAAATGGTTACTCGTTTAGTTTACAGATGCTCAGATAGCTTTTTACATATAAACGGTGCAGCCAAACTATTACTTTTGGTTTAAATACAGTCTAAGTGTTTAGATTTTTTCGTTCACTGCTTTATGTTTACAACTGACCTTTTCTCTGTTGCTTTGCTCCTCTATCCACCTCATCCTTTTCCACAAGTATAGCCCCAACAAAACAGGTTGATAGAGCAAGCTAATACTACTCCCAGAACATGCCTGTTGTCAGGAACTTGAAAACAGTTTTTTTGCCTCTGACATAAAGGGCCCCCAAAAGCAGATCGATAAGGCAGGTCGACACTATTCCCACTAAATATGACTGTTGTGTAGGGCAGTCTGTACAGCATGTATCGGCAAAAACACATTTTTGTCCTTATCTGCGCTCCTAATGGAGCTAGGAGGTTTCAAAGCCCACAGTGTTGATACTAATGTAGCTAGCTGTTTATGTCCCAGATTTGGTTGAAATCGATCCTGGGGTTTGAGAGGCAATTCTGAATATAGGTGCATGCTGCTTCATACGTATACATGTTAATGAAGAGCAGTGCAAGGGAAAGCTTGTGGATCAAGGCTTGTAAGAAAATGCAGCAGATCAAGTACAGCACGACGTTTTCAGAGCATTGCTGTGAAGCTGACATTAATATACCTTCGATGTCACGTGTACACATTGGAGATCGCCCAGTGCCTAGCATTTATATTATAGTTTCTGTAACACATGGAGATTGTAAGTTGCAGTAGATGTTTCATAAATGAGTGTAATGTTTAAGTGCATGGTAACTGTTAGACAAAATATGATGTTATACTTGGTTTCCTTTGCTGTTTACAGCTGGTGTCAAAGAAGTGTGCAGTGTGTCTCTACGTTCAAAATAATTTGGAATGCAGAAAAAGACTTCAAGAAAATCCTAGCGGTGTGCAATACTCAAAGAGCCCAGCAGTCAGCGTTGGAAAAGGCCACAACGAGGCAAACCTTAAAGCAATGCAGGAGTTACAAGCCAGCCATAGAAAGTTCGAAATCTTAATCTTGTATGAAGTATGGGATGCGTGGTCACTTAACATCGGTTGTTGACTGGGTGGGATAGTAAATTGATCGCACCAATGACAAAGATGTACAACGGAAAATTCAGCACCCTCGCGGAAAGAGTGGGGAATCATGGTAACAACACTGCCGCAGAGGGTAGCCAAGGGGGCAAACATAATCAGTGAGTGATCAATGACACAAGAAATCAGAGATCCATCAGTCATCCTGAAGTGAATCAGTCAATGAGCCAGCAATACAGAGAGTCAATGAGCCAGCAATACAGAGAGAGAGGAATCGGACAGGAGAAGAGAGACAATGTGTTTGCCTTGTGGAAGCACACCAAACTATAGCCGACTGAATCTTCAGACATTAAGCCAGATCACTGCATTCATTCTGATGTCTATCGTCACTTTCCACTTCATACTAAATAAACACTCTTTGCTGCCTGATGCTCGAATCTTTAAGCATCTGTCTGCACTTCGTCGTCTTATCTCAGCATCCAAATATCTGTACTACACTGACACCGCTTGTGTGAAATAATCTCTGCAGACAACAGACTCCATCGCTGGGTCGGTAATATTGCATTGGTTGCCAGGCTGTACCATAAAGAATTTAGGTCGGCAATCAGCCATCACAGATAAAGGAGTTTGAACGGAAGATGAAAACTGCCGGCTGTGAAACAAATGAGGTGGGGTGACTGACACATTCTATCGTTCTCATATTTTTCACACATTGTTTCATGGGTAATTAACTTAGTCGAGTGGTGAGGTGAGATGGTCCATTTCCTTCTTACTTTTCCAATTACTGAGTGGTGTTCATGCCCAGTAAGCAGGCCGCGAGAACAATATTTGTATTGTCGATATAGTAATAAATATAAATGTTTCCATATATTAATCTTTCAGTCAATTTAACTCACAACATTTTTGGTAGCCAGATCATTCCCTCTGTCATTTTGAATTCCAATACAGATTTGAGATAATTCAGACAGTGAATTTTGTTATCAACCAACAATGATTTAAAATTTGCGACATAACAATTTTTCTTCTTGTGCGTATATGTTTATCGTGCTTGCGTTAATTGTTATGATGGAAGATATTCCAACATTTCGGGCACTGCTTTTTCTGTGCAACAAAAACGACATGTTATGTTTTTTATTATATATAAATGAAAGGCACAATATTGTGTATGTTCTACAGATCAATTTATTTAGTTAACCAGTTTAAGGTTTACAGTGCCATCACCACACTTTAATTATCATCGTCAAAGAAGTTAGAATATTTCTAAACACCATTGTAAAAATATGCTGCTCATGTAAAATGGAGCAGAAATACACATTAAATTTTGTCCTTGACAGTGCAGTGGTAACTTAATGTGCACTTATTCATCCATTACACAAAAAAGGAGACAAATTGATGTAAATAATGATCGAGGTATATCCCTACTTCAGCTCGCTTACAAAGTTTTATCAGCCTGTCTCCTTCAAAGAGTGCAAGAGCAACTGCAAAATAAAATTGGTGAATACCAAGATAGCTTTCTCCCCAATAGATCCAGCACAGAACAAATTTTTCAGTCTAAAAGCAGAGATAAAATACAAAGCAGTCAGAAACAGCCCAATAATTGGCACGTTTGTTGACTTCAAAAAGACATACGACTCAGTTGAACGACAAGCACTTTTCGATATGCTTGAAGAACAAGGGTTAGATCCAAAAGCCGGCCGTTGTGGCCGTGCGGTTCTAGGCGCTTCAGTCTGGAACCGCGTGACCGCTACGGTCGCAGGTTCGAATCCTGCCTCGGGCATGGATGTGTGTGATGTACTTAGGTTTGTTAGTTTTAAGTATTTCTAAGTTCTAGGGGACTGCTGACCACAGATGTTAAGTCCCATAGTGCTCAGAGACATTTGAACTATTTAGATCCAAAAACCCATAACCTCATCAAAGAAACATTGAACAATACTATCTCCAAAGTGAAATTCATGTGTGAAATATCTGAGCCCACCCTGATCAAAACTGGCGTCCGACAAGGTGATAGTCTGTCTCCTCTCTTATTCAACTCTGTGCTGGACAAGGTCATCCGCGAATGGGAAAGGGTATTGAAGAATAAAAACTGCTGGAAACCTATGCAGATGGGGCGAGTCAAGGATGACATAAAAATTTCATGTTTAGCTTTTGCTGACGACTTAGCCGTACTAGCGAATGATAACGGCAGTCGAACAGGTTGAAACCCTTAAAGAATGTGCATAGAAAGTTGGTCTGCAAATATCTTTCCTAAAGTCTGAGTTCATCGGCACAAAAACTAACACCCAAAACTTGACTAAAAAATACGGTCATATCAACAGAGTCCCATATTTGAAATACTAAGATACTTAGGTGAAGTCCTTGAACCTACGCGGAGAGAGAAAATAGCACAAAACATTCGCCTCCAAAAACTAAAGAGGGCTTGTGAAAGAACCTTCAAGGTGTACAATAAAAATGCATGTTCAAAACTACTAAAATTAGGCACTGTAATACAGTATTAAAACCTAAAGTCCAGTATGCCAGTGAAACCCTGACACCACACATAAAAGGTGACCTAAAATACTTGTTAAAGAAAGAACTAAAATAGTCAGAAATGTACTAAGGGCAAAGAAAACAGAAGAGGGCTATAAATACAGTCTCGTCAAGTAACTGAGAAATTGTCCAACCTTGCAGCAGACATTAGAGATAACCGATTAAAATTTTATGAGCTCGTCTCTAGGCTTCCGAAAAGAAACCTTAAGCACGAAATTCTTAAATACACAGAAGGACTTAAAACTATACCCTGGATGCAAGAGGTCAAAAAGGACCTACAAAAAGCTCACATAAATTATTCAGATATTTTGGACAGAAAGGTATTTAAGCAGAAAGTTAACAGATGGGAACTCAGAATACGAAGCTCTGAAAAAGGCAGAATCAAAATGTACAGAGGAAAGGAAGAGAGTCCATGGAGAAAAAATGGGAGCAATGTGGAAAAAAGGGAAAAGAATCAAGAAGGTCTGCGTTATCCAACAGGGTCTAATCGCACATAACAATAATAATAATAATAATAATAACAAAAGCAATGTCCTCGCTGAGTGACTGACTCATCGTCCCCAGCCCAAATTGTTAGGTATAAAATGTTGAAATTTGGAGGAGATACAGATCTTATACTGTAGGTGTCGTTTGAGAATGGATTTTTCGAAGTTCCAACCTTAAGGCGGTGGAATATGGGATGAAGATTTTTTTGAAAAATGGCATTATTAAGGTAATTTTGAAGCTAGACCTACGAAAATTGGTATTTGGTTTCTCGGTCAGAAATAAAGAAATACCTGTTTCAGAATTTTTGGGAATTTAACGCTATGTGGGCGAACCAGTGGGTGAAAGCTTTTTTAGAAAATATACCCTCATTATGAACTGCTAAAGTATTTTTGAAGCTACATCTATGAACATTGGTGTCTGGCTTCTCCGTTACAAATGAAAAAAATCGGGAGAGAGGGCTACACCTGTGGGTATGGAGCGCTTTTAATATTTTGGAAGACGAATGGGGACTTGTAAACCGCCATACAAAGTTCCAGTTCCTACACTTTAAAAACCCTGCGCAATTTCATGTTTTAAATAATTTTCTTAAAATAAAAACTGACTACGTGATATTTTTTCCTTCCCTGAGAGCTAGTAGGAGGGGGGCAGGGGGGGGGGGGGGAGAGCGGCCTTGCGTTTGCAGTTTTTACAGGATATAAAGCCTACAGACTGCGGTTTTCAAGCCAACTTTGCAAACGCGTGACTATAAAGATTTTCTGGATCGTGTCGTCTTCAGTGGTAAATCGAAATTTTGCCTCAGTAGAAATGTGAACATACACAATGTAAGCATCTGGAAGTCAAAAAATCCCCACGAGTCTCTCTTAAAATGAATGTTTCTGTGCCAAATACTCAGCGGAAAGTTTATAGATCATTATTTTTCGGTGAAACAATTGTAACTTGTGTTCTTATCTTAAATTGAACCACAGATCTTTATTTGGCAGCAAGATGGTGGCTACCTCACTGGCATAACGTTGTACCCGACCAGTAGGAGCCGGGTGACAGAACTTGTTTTACATGACCTCCATGTTCACACACGACCAGATGTCATTTAATTTTTACCTTTGAGGGTTCATAAAGGATAATGTGTATGTGCTTCCTCTACCAGCTGATCTACTCGACACATTTGAAACAGCATTGTTGCAACAGTTACTCCAGATTCACTGATTAAAGTTTGGGAAGAAACCGCCTACCGACTAGCTGTGTAACGAATAGTGCTCACACTGAACAGTTATAAGACTGTTTGAGATGCTCTTTCGTTTGCTGTATTCTTTATAATAACTGTAATATGAATGTATAAATGTTAAAATGCGTTAAATTCCGTATATTCGTTTCTAAACACCCTGTATGCCACTTTTAAGAGAGAGTCAGCATTCTCCTGAAGTCATGTGTATCCCACTGTAGCTGGTTTCCAATAAAGGTAATAGTCATTCGCCAGCCACTTCTGCTTCCGGTACAGCAACCGTGACTAGCGGGTAGTCGGGTTCCAGTGCCACAGGCGTTTCTCCGCGTCTGGCGGTGCAATGCAAGTACGGCAAGTGATTAGCTACGACAAGGCGCCAGCCTCACCGCCAGCAGCTTGTACTTCGACGATAGTGGCGCTGCAGTCGCAGCACTGAGTTACACCCACCGTCAAGCGCCGCGCACGTCCTTCCGCCTGCTGCCTGTTTTTACACTGCTGGACACCTAGCAGGCAGCTTATGCACACGTTACAGGCTTTACGCCGACCACGCCCTGTAGCCTATTCATTGGAGATCTTGTTAAGCTCTCGCCGGCCATGCACGGCAGCTCTGTCCAGCTGAGCCCAGCCTCTGGATTTGCGCCGCGCCGCAACGATCCTCCAGCAGCTACTAGGGAAGATACTCCACAGCAGCCACATCGAACTACCAGCCATCACCCCTAGAGCCGTAGCCTCCTCAGACGCTAGCCTTCCCCAGATTCGATGTCCCAGGACTTGTGTTATTACGTGGAACTAATTGTGAATCTGTAACAGGTAGTTTCCGTCACGACGTATGTCACGGCGGGCATTGACTTCGTTCAAATGGCTGTAAGCACTATGGGACTTAACATCTGAGGTCATGAGTGCCCTAGACTTAGAAACTACTTAAACCTAACCAACCTAAGGACATCACACACATCCATGCCCGAGGCAGGATTCGAACATTCGACCGTAGCGGTCGCGCGGTTCCAGACTGAAGTGCCTAGAACCGCTCGGCCACACCGGCCGGCCCATTGACTTCGTCAGATTTCTAGCAGATCAGGAATTTCTTTCAGTTTATGTCTATCAGAATCAATATTATGTCAAAAATTGCTTTTTGTGTGTTTTGCTAATAAAGAAAGACTTACACACTACCTGGGAAACATGAATCGTTGCACATGTGCCACACCACTGAGGATACAAAACTGTGTTGTGCAAATAACATCAGACACCCACCTTCATACTTGTAGACCACTGTAATATTCGAGATCGCTTTGGGGCTTGAAGTAACCCCTGAGCACTCGTACTTATACTTTTACCTGTAATGTTGTCTGTGTACTACACATCCGTACTACTCAGGTCTTTTGTACACGCACTACTTTCATGTGGTTCCCTATCGGCAGCTTTTACTCTTGGTTAGTAGCTAAAACTGTTTTTGTTAGTGGTTTAACAGAGTGATTTTTCGGGGTTAGTCTGTGTGTGTGTGTGTGTGTGTGTGTGTGTGTGTGTGTGTGTGTGTGTGTGTATGTTTTGTGCGCAGCTGGCGGAAGGTACCCTCAGATCAGATTTATTTCCTATACTTATTGGAAGAATCCTTTCATAAGTCTGCTGCCACCATCAAGTGATTATTTTGGAACAGGTTAAAAAGTAACAATGTAAATTCCTTTGAAAATTTCTCGAAAGCTGTATGTTTGTTCCATTATTACTAAAGAGACTTAAGAAATGCTTATCCAATAATATTAAAGGTAATCAGCAACTGATTGTCCTGTATAAAAAGAGAACAATACTAAAAAAGTTAATAAATACTCATGACACTGCATATCAAAAGCCTTGATGTAAATTTGCTTGTACAAAAAAGTTTGACTGTCACTGCATCTTAGCAGTTGAAGTACATGGGTCATTCGATAAATAACAAGAAAAGTTGTATAAAAAATGTTGTGGCGTAACAAGCTAGCTACGCCACATTGAGAAGGGAGCTGAAAGGCACGCGTACACACACGCCGACTGGCGTCAAGTCTGGAACAGGATAACTATTGAATGGTAGCAAGAAAAGTACGTAGCTGCTTTATACTTAACTTTTAATCTTTGTTGGTTTACAACGTTCTTCTTGAGGCATTTATACGATAGCTCTCAAAGTAGGTAAGGCTAATGGCGCCTTGCTAGGTCGTAGCCATGGACTTAGCAGAATGCTATTCTAACTGTCTCTCGGCAAATGAGAGGAAGGCTTCGTCCGTATTGTCGCTAGCAATGTCGTCGTACAACTGGGGCGAGTGATTGTCCGTATCTCGAGACCTGCCTTGTGGTGGCGCTCGGTCTGCGATCACACAGTGGCGACACGCGGGTCCGACATGTACTAAATGGACCGCGGCCGATTTAAGCTACCACCTAGCAAGTGTGGTGTCTGGAGGTGACTCCACAAAAAATACAAAACTTCGACAAAGTTTGTGATTCTTCGGTTGGTGGTGTCCTATAACTATTATGAGATGGGGCTGACTCGCGTACTTTGAGAACGGGATGCTGGGAATCACTGAAACAATCGACTGTGCGCACGCCGGTAACGTAGGACGGGCGAGTCCATTTGCTCGGAGGTAAGGTAGGTATGTCAACAACGTGTGCTATCAGCGGCAATTGTAGATTCCATTGCATAGTGTCTTCACAGAAGTGTTGCCACTATTTAAGTTCCAATCTACGTATATATATATCGTACCAAGAGTGACGTGTTTGTGATAACTCTTCACTGCGCCATTGCCTTGAAACGGCGTACTGTCATAACACGCAAGTTGCTAGGTTAATGTATATGTTCGTAGCGTTTTTGTTTTGCATGTTGGTATCCCTGTTGGCCTGGGTTTATCTATCGATTGCCATTTTTTTTTTTTTTTTTTTTTTTTTTTGTAGATCACTCTTGCTATTTGAGTTTACATATTGTGAGTGGAGTTGTGGACGCTAGACAATGGACTGCCAAGTGGAGAAATCGGAACATTTCCGACACATTCTTCTGTTTCAGTTCAGTAGAGAAGTGACAGCTGCACAGGCAGCCAGAGACATTTGCGCCGTCAATGGGGATAAAGCCACTGGACAGGATACGCAAGAAAATGGTTTTTTCGTTTTAAGGAGGATCGTTTTCACATTAGCGACTCTCCACACTGTTAGTGTTACAGGGTTTGATAAAGATCGTTTAAACGCATTAATGCACAATGAT
Source organism: Schistocerca serialis cubense (assembly GCF_023864345.2). Taxonomy (NCBI): domain Eukaryota; kingdom Metazoa; phylum Arthropoda; class Insecta; order Orthoptera; family Acrididae; genus Schistocerca; species Schistocerca serialis. Next base: position 7,062,111 of record NW_026047471.1, on the reverse strand, counting down.
CCACGTCAGTGCACCCGGGAACTGGCAAATGTGATGAACTGCGATAAATCCACCATCGTGCGACATTTGCATGCAATGGAGACGGTTCAGAAATCGCGTGTATGGACACTGCACTCTGTGAGGCTAAATCACTAGAATCAACGGCTGGCAATATGTGCATCTCTGCTTGCTCACCATCAATTGGCTCTTGATCAACACAGACCATTCCTATCCTGTAGCGTTACTAGTGACGAGAAATGGCGTCTTTATGCTAACATAAGGAAAAGAGAGGAATGGTTGAAGCCAAACAGAGACCTGCACAAATCCACAAAAGATACTAGGAATTGCTTCCCCGAGGTGTAACCATCACTACTAACATTTATTGTCAAAAACTGAGACGTCTTGCAGATGCAATCCCAGAACAATGACCAAGAAAGCTGTGTGGTGTGATGCTACATCACGATAACACCCACCCTCATTCTGCTACACTGAAAAAAAAAAAAGTACAACAGTTGGGTTGGGAAGTCATTCCACACCCACCTTATTCATCTGATCTTGAGCCCTCAGATTTTCACTTTTTCCGCTCTCTATCGAACAACCTTCAAGGGACTTCCTTTTTGGATGAAAATGCGTTCCGAACATGGCTCGACGTGTTGTTCGCCTTAGACCCACAACAATTACACTACTGGCCTACAACGTGCTCACATGAGGAAAGTGTTCAACCGATTTCTCATACACAAACAGCAGTTAACCGGCGTTGCCTGGTGAAACGTTGTTGTGATACCTCATGTAAGGGGGATAAATGCGTACCATCACGTATCCGACTATGATAAAGGTCGGACTGTAGCCTATTGCGATTGCGGTTTATCGTATCGTGACATTGCTGTTCGCGTTGGTCGAGTTCCAATGACTCTTAGCAGAGCCGGCCAGAGTGGCCGTGCGGTTCTAGGCGCTACAGTCTGGAACCGGGCGACTGCTACGGTCGCAGGTTCGAATCCTGCCTCGGGCATGGATGTGTGTGATGTCCTTAGGTTAGTTAGGTTTAATTAGTTCTAAGTTCTCGGCGACTGATGACGTCAGGAGTTAAGTCTAATAGTGCTCAGAGCCATTTGATCCATTTGAACTGTTAGCAGAATATGGAATCGGTCGGTTTAGGAGGGTAATACGGAACGCCGTGCTCCATCCCAACGGCCTCGTATCACTAGCAATGGAGATGACAGGCATCTTATCCGCATGGCTGTAACGGATCGTGCAGCCACAACTCGATCCCTGAGTCAACAGATGGGGACGTTTGCAAGACAAAAACCATCTGCACGAACAGTTCGACGACGTTTGCAGCAGCATGGATCATCAGCTCGGAGACCATGGCTGCGGTTACCCTTGACGCTGCATCACAGACAGGAGCGCCTGCGATGGTGTACTCAACGATGAACCTGGGTGCACGATTGGCAAAACGTCATTTTTTCTGATGAATCCAGGTTCTGTTTACAGCGTCATGATGATCGCATCCTTGTTTGGTGACATCGCGGTGAACGCACATTGGAAGCATGTATTCGTCATCGCCATACTGACGTATGCCGGCCGCGGTGGCCGTGCGGTTCTAGGCGCTCCAGTCCGGAGCCGCGCTGCTGCTACGGTCGCAGGTTCGAATCCTGCCTCGGGCATGGGTGTGTGTGATGTCCTTAGGTTAGTTAGGTTTAAGTAGTTCTAAGTTCTAGGGGACTAATGACCACAGCAGTTGAGTCCCATAGTGCTCAGAGCCATTTGAACCATACTGGCGTATCACCCGGCGTGACGGTACGGAGTGCCATTGGTTACACGTCTCGGTCACCTCTTGTTCTTATGGACGACACGTTAAACAGTGGACGTTACATTTCAGATGTGTTACGACCCGTGGCTCCACCCTTCATTCGATCCCCGCGAAACCCTACATTTCAGCAGGATACTGCACGGCCGAATGTTGCAGGTCCTGTACGGGCCTTTCTGAATACAGAAAGTGTTCGACTGCTGTCTTGGCCAGCACATTCTCCAGATCTCTCACCAACTGAAAACGTCTGGTCAATGGTGGCCGAGCATCTGGCTCGTCACAATACGCCAGTCACTACTCTTGATGAACTGTGGTATCGTGTTGAAGCTGCATGGGCAGTTGTACCTGTACACGCCATCCAAGCTCTGTTTGACTCAATGCCCAGGCGTATCAAGGCCGTTATTACGGCCAGAGGTGGTTGTTCTGGGTAATGATTTCTCAGGATCTATACATCTAAAGTGCGTGAAAAATGTAATCACATGTGAGTTCTAGTATAATATATTTGTCCAATGAATATCCGGTTATGATTTGCATTTCTTATTGGTGTAGCAGTTTTAATGGCCAGTAGTGTAGAAATGTTATTCGACCAGGAACATTAGCAGTATGATTAGCCGCAAACATAATTGGACATTTCATGATTTCTACAGTCACGGAATCGAAAAATTAGCCTATAGTTGGCAGAGTGTCGTAAATAGTCCAGGAGAATTATTGGTGACTGAAGTCCGTGTCATGTGAATCTGCATGCGAATATAAAAAAAAGAATAATACCCTCAAGATTGGCGAACTTGTAAAGAGGCTCGAAATTTAGTGCGAACTTCAATGCAGTGGCAAGACGGAATCAAGAGAGGTAATGTTACTGCTGACAGCACTGCTAAGGCAGAATTACTAAACACGGTTTTCAAAAATTCCTTCATCAAAGAAGACGAAATAAATACTCCAGAACTCGAATTAAGAACAGCTGCCAATGCGAGTAACTTAGAGTTAGGTATACTCCGTGTAGCGAAGCAGCTTAAAACATTTCAGAAAGGCAAAGGTTCCGGTCCAGATTGTGTACCAGTCAGGTTCCTTTCAGAATATGCTGATACAATTACTCCGTAATTAAAATCACATACAACCTCCCACTCGACGAAAGATCCGTACCTAAAGGCTGGAAAGCTGCACAAGTCACATCAGTACCAAGAAAAAAATAGAGTATTTCGCTGAATTACGGACACATATCACTAACGTCGATTTTCTGTAGGATCTTGGAACACACACTGTGCTCGAACATTATGAATCACCTAGAAGAAAACGATTTATTGACAAATGGCCAACACGGATCCAGAAAATATCGTTCCTGTGAAACACAACTCTCACGAAGTAATGAGTGCTATTGACAGGGGATTCCAAATTGATTCCATATTTTTAGATTTCCAGACGGATTTTGACACCGTTCCTCACCAGCAATTTCTAATTAAAACGCGAATCTATGGGGTATCGTCTTAGTTAAGTGTCTGGGTTCGTGATTTCCTGCCAGAAAGGTCACAGTTCGTAGTAACTGGCACGAAGTCGCCGAGTAAAGCGGAAGTAACATCAGGCGTTCCCCAACGAAGTGTTATGGGCCTTCTGCGGTTTCTGATGTACATAAACGATTTGGGAGACAATCTGAGCAGTCCACTTGGTTTGTTTGGAGAAGATGCAGTCATTTACCTTCTTATAAAGTCATCAGATGATCAAAACGAATTGAGAAATGATTTAGACATGACGCCTGTTGTTGTTGTGGTCTTCAGTCGGAAGACTGGTTTGATGCAGTTCTCCGTGCTATCCTATCTTTTGCAAGCAAGCCATTTTATCTCCAAGTAACTAATGCAACCTACATCCTACTGAATCTGCTTACTGTATTCATGTCTAGTTCTCCCTCTAAGATTTTTCCCCCTCACACCTCACTCCATTAATGAGTCACAGAATGTGTCCTAGAAACCGATCCTTTCTTCTAGTCACGTTGTGCCACAAGTTTCTTTTCTCCCCAGTTCCATTCACTACCTCCTCATTAGTTACGTGACCTATCCATCTAATATTCAGTATTCTTCTCAGCAATACATTTCAAAAGCTTCTATTCTCTTCTTGTCTACACTGTTTATCGTCCTTGTTTCATTTCCATATATGGCTACAGTCCATACAAATATTTCCAGAAAAGACTTGCTGGCGCTTTCCTTGTCATTGCCAGTCTACATTTTATATCCTCTCTGCTTCAACCATCATCAGTTATTTTGCAGCTCAAATAGCACAACTCGTCTGCAAGCCGACTGCTGTGGCCGAGCGGTTCTAGGCGCTTCAGTGTGGAACCGCGCGACCGCTACGGTCGCAGGTTCGAATCCTGCCTATGGAATGGATGTGTGTTATGTCCTTGGGTTAGTTAGTTTAAGTAGTTTTAATGTTATAGGGGACTGATGACCTCAGATGTTAAGTCCCACAGTGCTCAGAGCCATTTTTTTTTCGTCTTCAACTTTGTCTCATCGCCTAAACTAATTCCGTCAGATCATCTGATTTAATTCGACTACATTCCATTACTCTCGTTTTGCTTTTGTTGATGTTCATCTTATATCCTCCTTTCAAGACAATGTACATTCCGCTGAACTGCTCTTCCAAGACTTTAGCTGTCTCTGACAGAATTACGCCATCGGCAAAACTCGAAGTTTTTATTTCCTCTCCCTGGACTTGGCAGAACCGTAAGAAAATGTACTGATCTACTAAAGAGATCTCTTACAGTACGCTTGTCCATCCTCTTCTGGAGTAACTGCATCAGGCAGGATTGACGGAGGGTATCGAAAGAGTTCAACGAAAGGCAGTTCATTTTGTCCTATCGAGAAATAGGGGAGAGGGTGCTACGGATGTGATACACGAATTGGTGTAGCTGCCATTAAAACAAAGGCGTTTTCCTCTGCGGCACGACCTTCTCATGAAATTTGTCGCCAATTTTCTCCTCAGAGAGTGAAAATATTTTGTTTGTGCCCACTTACATTGAAAAAAAGATACCAGAGATGCAATAGGGCTCCTACGAATCTTGGGAGAAAGGTTTATTGAAAAAGGAAGAGACCTATATATGTGCTTCATCGATTTAGAAAAGGCATTTGACAATGTGGTTTGGGACAAGCTGGCGACTATTATGAGGGAAAAGAGAGTGGACTGGAAAACCAGAAGACTTATAAACTCATTGTACCTTAATCAAAAAGTTTCAGTTAAAGTGAGAGGAGAAAGTACAAACTGGATCAGACTAGGGAAAGGAGTAAGACAAGGATGCTGTTTATCACCTACTCTTTTCAACCTGTACTTGGAAAATATGATTGACCAATGCTCATTAGATAACAAAGGAGTAGAAATTGGAGGAAGAAGAGTAGGGTGCTTGAGATTTGCTGATGACATGGTCCTTCTAGCCACAGGGGAAAAAGAATTACAGGATTTGGTGGACGCCATTGCAACTAACGGAAAAAATAAGGAATGAAAATTAACACAAATAAAACAAAAGTATTGGCAATAGGAGGAAATAAGGAAACAAAAATTGTGCTGAATAGAGAAACACTAGAACAGGCGCAAAATTTTAAGTATCTTGGAAGCAGGATAGACACCGACTGGAAGTGCACCACAGAAATTAAAACAAGGATAGCAATGGCAAAAGAGGCGTTTTATAGGAAAAGGAGAATCTTCTGCAGCGGTATGGACAGAGAACTCAGAAAGAGACTCATAAAATGTATGGAGTGTTCTTCTATATGGCGCTGAAACATGGACTATGAGGAAAAAAGACAGAGAGAGGCTGGAGGCTTTTGAGATCTGGACATGGCGGAAGGTGGAAAAATAAGTTGGATGGACAGAGTAAAAAATGAAGAGGTACTGAGAAGAGTGGGAGAGAAAAGGCAGTTACTAAATGTAATTAAGAGAAGAAAAAGAAATTTGGATTGGGCATACATTAAGAAAGAATGACGGACTGATAAAAACAGTTTTAGAAGGTTATGTAGAAGGGAAAAGGAAGCGAGGAAGGAAGAGATTCCAGATACTGGATGACATGATGGACGGTACAACATACAGCAGCCTTAAGAAGGAAGCAATGGATCGCAGAAAATGGAGAGGCAAAGGACCTGCTAATATAGCAGATAACTGATGATGATGATGAATAGAATAAGAGAAATCAGAGCTTTTTTTACTTTATTGGATTTCGATTTCCCTTCGCCCCAGAGGGGGGGGGGAGGGGGGGCAGGTTGGCAGCAGCACAATACGCCACTCTGCAGCCTAGAGAAAAGCTAAAAATTAGAATTAGGAGATTGAACAATAAAAGCAGGTGACAAAACGGTGGCTGTTAAAAAGTGAAACAAGGCGAAAAAGTTGCGAAGAAAATACAAAAGCAAAAGATCGGTGATAGTGATTGAAACACTTAGTAAGTAGACAGTCACAGTTAAAAAACACATCGACAGTCTGGTTTTTGTTCGCAACAGTTAAAAACACACCTAGTGACAATATGGTGGCTCGTTGTAACACTGACAGGGGACCTACAACATTGAACACTCACTTTAAAAAGCACTATAGCGGTGACACGGCGGCAGATGGGAGCGCGGGGGGGGGGGGGGGGGGGAGGACCCCGAGTGATGAGGGAGGAAAAGGGGGGAGGAGAGGGAAAGAAAAAGGGGGGAGGCGATGGAGGGAGAGGACATAGAAAAGAATGGGGCTGGGTGGACGTTTGAAGGAGTGGGGAAGGTAGTGGCGGGGAAAGCAAAAGATCTTGGGGGAGAGAAGGGAGGCAGAGAGAGGATAGGCAGGGAAAAACAAAACAGTGTGGTAGGGGGGAGGGAGAGAGGGAGCCTTGGAAAAGGGCAGAGGGAGGGAGGGGAAGGTGAGGATCAGAGTTGAGAGGAGGGATAAACGGAGGGAGAGAGGGAACCATCCAGGAGGGGGAGTAGATGGAAGCAACCTTTTGGAGAAGGGTAGGGGGGACGCAATGGTGAAGGAGTGGCAGAGGGCAGGGGTTGAAGAGGAGAAGAGAAATCGGGGGATGAGGGGGATCAAGTCCGCAGGAGGTGTAGAGGATGTGGATATGTTCTAGGAAAAGCAGCAGATGGGAGAAAAGCATCAGGTCATAGAGGATCCACATGGGGGATGGGAGGCATGTAGCAAAGGCAAGGCGGACTGCATGGTGCTCGAGGATGTGGAGGGAGACATAGAATTTGGGAGGGGGTGGATATCCAAGTGGGACTGGCATAATGGAGGATGGGATGAATTAATGATTTGTAGTTGTGGAGGATGGTAGAGGGGTTCAACCCCCATGTCTGGCCAGAGAGGAGTTTAAAGAGTCAGAGGCAGTTGTGGGCTTTGGATTGGATAGGAGATGAGGGATCCAGGTGAGGTGATGGTCAATGGTGAGGCCAAGGTAGGAGAGGATGGGGGAGAGGCGGACAGGAAGGGCGCAGATGGTAAAAGAATCAAGGAGCCAGAAGGAGCGAGTGGTATAAGCTACAATGATTGCCTGGGTCTTGGAAGGATTGATTTTCTGGAGCCATGCAGTAAAAAGGTCAAGATGATTCTGGAGAAGGTGGTGGGACCACTGAAGGGTAGATGCGAGGGCAAGGAAGGCGGTGTCATTGGCATACTGCAGGAGGTGTACTGGAGGGGGTGGTTGGAGCATATCTGCCATGTACAGGAGATAGAGGAGATGGGAGAGAACAGAGCCCTGGGGCACACCCACAGAGGGGTGCAGCAATCAGAGTTATAGATGGTAACGTAGGAGGGGCGGTGGGAGAGGAAGGAAGCAATCAGACGGACATAGTTGATAGGAAGGGCTTAGGTCTGGAGTTTAAACAGGAGAGCGGTATCCCACACGCGGTTGTAGGCCTTTTCGAGGTCGAGGAGGACAAAAATGGCAGAGGAACAGGAGTTAAGCTGGAGGGAGAGAGGCGTAGGAGCTGGTCATCAGCAGAGTAGGATGGTCGAAAGCCACATTGGGTGAGAAATCAGAGCTTTTCGAGAGAGAACGGTAGAAAGTAGCTTAAAGGTGGTTCGATGAACCCTCTGGCAGGCACTTAATTGCGAGTTGCAGAGTAGGCATGTGGATGCAGACGTGAACGTAGAACTTATGCACGAACATATTATAATGTGGAAACAACGAAATACGACGAAATCCAATATGGCGTCTCCAAAGTAACGAGTGGAGGACGTCACGTGACCCGACGGGTGTAGCTTGGGCATTTTATCAGTAGTGCGGTCGGTGCGCTTGCTGGAACAGAGCGGTGCGACTTACGGTCGATGTCGACGTATCCGAGCGTGGCGGGCACGCCGGCCTTGCGGCGCGGCACGGTGAGGAAGAGGCGGTCGCGCCAGACGGCGAGCCCCAGCGGCAGGTTGTTGCGCGGCTGGTAGTCGGCGCCCGCGGGCGGCCCGCCGGCCGGCCACGTCCAGTTGATCTGCCGCCACGAGAAGGCCTCGCGCAGCGCGTGCGGCCCGGCCGCGCCGCGCGCCTGCGGCGTCACCGTCGCCAGCAGCACGGCCGCCGACGTCAGCAGCGTCGCCGCCGTCGTCAGCAGCGCCGACGTCGTCATGGCGCGCCGCGTCTGCCGGCACCAGTCGCGCGCTCACTCTGCTGCAGTCGCCGTGGGCGCTTTGGAAAGCGCAGCCTTCGTCGACAAATCTGCCCGATGGCCGTCTTCATCGTGTTCTAAGCACGACGACGTCGACGAGCGGAGGCGCGAGGATGGCGGGGTAGGAGTATGGGTTGCAGGTCGCCAGATGCGATGACGCTGATGTCTGAACTCCTACACTACTGGCCATTAAAATTGCTACACCAAGAAGAAATGCAGATGATAAACAGGTATTCATTGGACAAATATATTATACTACAACTGACAAGTGATTACATTTTCACGCAATTTGGGTGCATAGATCCTGAGAAATCAGTACCCAGAACAACCACCTCTGGCCGTAATATCGGCCTTGATACGCCTGTGCATTGAGTCAAGCAGAGCTTGGATGGCGTGTACAGGTACAGCTGCCCATGCAGCTTCAACACGATACCACAGTTCATAAAGAGTAGTGACTGGCGTATTGTGACGAGCCAGTTGCTCGGCCACCATTGACCAGACGTTATCAATTGGTGACAGATCTGGAGAATGTGCTGGCCAGGGCAGCAGTCGAAGATTTTCTGTATCCAGATAGGCCCGTACAGGACCTGCAACATGCGGTCGTGCATTATCCTGCTGAAATGTAGGGTTTCGCGGGGATCGAATGAAGGGTGGAGCCACGGGTCGTAACACATCTGAAATGTAACGTCCACTGTTCAACGTGCCGTCAATGCGAACAAGAGGTGACCGAGACGTGTAACCAATGGCACTCCGTACCGTCACACCAGGTGATACGCTAGTATGGTTCAAATGGCTCTGAGCACTATGGGGCTCAACTGCTGTGGTCATTAGTCCCCTAGAACTTAGAACTACTTAAACCTAACTAACCTAAGGACATCACACACATCCATGCACGAGGCAGGATTCGAACCTGCGACCGTAGCAGTCGCCCGGTTCCAGACTGTAGCGCCTAGAACCGCACGGCCACTCTGGCCGGCTCTGCTAAGAGTCATTGGATCTCGACCAACGCGAACAGCAATGTCGCGGTCGCAATAGGCTACAATCCGACCTCTATGAATGTCGGAAACGTGATGGTACGCATTTCTCCTTCTTACACAAGGAATCACAACAACGTTTCACCAGGCAACGCCGGTCAACTGCTGTTTGTGTATTAGAATTCGGTTGGAAACTTTCCTCATCTCAGCACGTTGTAGGTGTCGCCACCGGCGCCAACTTTGTGTGAATGCTCTGAAAAGCTAATCATTTGCATATTACAACATCTTTTTCCTGTCGGTTAAATTTCACTTCTGTAGCACATCTTCGTGGTGTAGCAATTTTAATGGCCAGTAGTGTAGAACTGTCCTTAGCGGCTGGAATACTGCACAACATGCAGAACTGCTCGACACCACTGACTGACTGTGTGATGACAAGCGAGGGCATTCGGGGCAGGGAGTGGGTGCATGAGGAGCGAAGGACCGGTGCACAAGGGGCTGATGCTGATGCCAGGATTCCGGGAATAGCCGTGGTGCACTTGGCTAGATGCGATGAGGGAAGAAAATTACTGATGCTGACGTCAGCCAAATATAACAAACACAAATACCCGAACACTGGAATGATCTCTAGGTCGGGGGCCGAGGCTATTTCGTATGCTCAGTGATCCACTACTCCAGCATTGCTGCCCGCCTCAAAATCGACAGTGCCTCTCCCGATAGTGTGGGGTGTGACTGTTAAGATGTCCAGCGCGAGTCTGTGGTATGGGTGCCACGAAACTTACTGGACGCGTGCTCTACAAAACATCTACATCTACATACATACCCCGCAATCCACCATACGGTGCGTGCCGGAGGGTACCTCGTACCACAACTAGCATCTTCTCTGTTCCACTCCCAAACAGAACGAGGGAAAAATGACTGCCTATATGCTCTCTACGAGCCCTAATCTCTCTTATCTTATCTTTGTGGTCTTTCCGCGAAATATAAGTTGGCGGCACTAAAATTGTACTGCAGTCAGCTTCAAATGCTGGTTCTCTAAATTTCCTCAGTAGCGATTCACGAAAAGAACACCTCCTTTCCTCCAGAGACTCCCACCCGAGTTCCTGAAGCATTTCCGTGACACTCGCGTGATGATCGAACCTACCAGTAACAAATCTAGCAGCCCGCCTCTGAATTGCTTCTGTGTCCTCCCTCAATTCGACCTGCTAGGGATCCCAAACGCTCGAGCAGTACTCAAGAATAGATCGTATTAGTGTTTTATAAGCGGTCTCCTTTACAGATGAACCACATCTTCCCAAAATTCTACCAGTGAACCGAAGACGACTATCCGCCTTCCCCACAACTGCCATTACATACTTGTCTCACTTCATATCGCTCTGCAATGTTACTCCCAAATATTTAATGGACGTGACTGTGTCAAGCGCTACACTACTAATGGAGTATTCAAACATTACGGGATTCTTTTCCCTATTCATCTGCATTAATTTATATTTATCTATATTTAGAGAGCTGCCGTTCTTTACACCAATCAAAAATCCTGTCCAAGTCATCTTGTATCCTCCTCAGTCACTCAACGATGACGCCTTCCCGTACACCACAGCATCATCAGCAAAGAGTCGCACACTGCTATCCACCCTATCCAAAAGATCATTTATGTAGATAGAAAACAACAGCGGACCTACAACACTTCCCTGGGGCACTCCAGATGATACCCTCACCTCCGATGAACACTCACCATCGAGGACAACGTACTGGGTTCTATTACTTAAGAAGTCTTCGAGCCAGTCACATATTTGGGAACCAATCCCATAGGTTCGTACCTCAGTTAGGAGTCTGCAGTGGAGCACCGAGTCAAACGGTTTCCGGAAGTCAAGGAATACGGCATCCGTCTGATACCCTTCATCCATGGTTCGCAAGGTATCATGTGAAAGAAGGGCGAGCTGCTTTTCGCAGGAGCGATGCTTTCTAAAGCCGTGCTGATGCATGGACAGCAACTTCTCTGTCTCAAGGAAATTCATTATATTCGAACTGAGAATATCTTCGAGAATCCTGCAACAAACCGATGTTAAGGATATTAGTCTGTAATTATGAGGATCCATCCTTCTACCGTTCTTATATACAGGCGTCACCTGCGCTTTATTTCCAGTCGCTCGGGACTTTACGTCGACCTTTGCGTTGCTAAAAATGGCTAAAAACCTTCAAGTGTGTAATTTCCACGTTCGTTTGTTCTGTTGGCGTTATAACTATCAGCCGCACTGTGTCAGTTACGGAGTCAACAGACATGGGCTTGTTCCACGTTCGACTCACGGTCCGTCACACAGTTTAAATCAGCCAGCTCTGAAATCCCGACCCAACGTGTTCGGAAGCCCGCCAGAGCGCGTGGACCTAGACCGCAGCCGCTAGACGGCGCTCCTTATATTTGCGACCGCTGCGCTCACCGCCTCAGCGATAGTCACAGGCCACACACGACGCGCCTGCCTACCGGCGCCTGTTGCCACGCTACAAGGCTAGCAACTCAGGGGCCCGGACCTCCGTTGTGCTTCGGCTGGGGCTCTTGTATCATTCCTTGTACCAGGTGTATAAGTATGAAACCGGAATTTGGTTGCAATAATTACATGTCTGTTGTTTGAAACTGATAAACAATATTTTATTCAAAATAGTCTCCATTGCTATTTATACAGTTCTCTCCCACCTCTTCGGCAGGCCATGAACGCCACGCAAAAAAAAGAACAGTTCTTCTTCTGAAGCGAACCAGTGAGGGAGCGGCTTTCGTACCTTTTCACATAAATTGAAGCGTTGTTCAGCGACAGCTTGTCCCAGTGATGCAAACAGATGATAATCGAACGGAGCCAAGTCTGGAGAATAAGACGGATGTCCTAGTACGACCCAACTGAACGCCTCGATCGTTTACCTGGCGCGTTTTGCTGTGTGATGGGGCGTCATCATAGAGCAATATGACTCTGTGTTGCCTTTTTCCATATTCCGGTCGTTTTTCACTTAATGCTCGATTTAAATCGATTATTTGCTGTTGGTAGCGAGCAGTGTTAACGGTTTCTCCAGGTGTTAGCAGCTCATAACAGATGACAACTTTCTGATCCCACCAAACGTAGAGCACTGTCTTCTTTTCAAAGCGGTTTGGTCTTGTAGTGGATGTCAACGATTTACGACCCTTAGGATTCTCAGTTTTCACCACATGTCAGTATTCGGTGGAGAAACGACTTTCTTCTGTATCTGGGGAGCAGAATTTCACAAGTGGTCTTTCGATTTGCTTTCTACCTTTCATTCAGTTCATGCGGAACCCATTCTCCTACTTTGTGCACCTTTCCCATACCTTTCAACCGAAGAGAAACGGTTTTTGCGTCACATTAAATTGTTCCGCGAGTTCCTGTAGAGTTTGGGTATCATATTCATCCAATAAGGCCTGAAATTCGTTGTCTTCGAACTTTTTTCGGTGGTTTCTCGCGCAAGTCGTTTCTCACGTCAAAATCACCACTTTTGAACTGTTTGCACAACTCGAAACACTGTGTTTTCTCAAGAGCGTGTTCGCTTTGACAAGCATTCGATGCGATTCTGCAGCAATTTACTTCAAATGAGAATAGAAAACCAATGCTGTCCGCAAATCGTAGTTCGTAGGCACAAAACTCGACACGTTTACGGGTTTCAAACAGGTACCGATGTATGGAGCTTGTTTTACTGTGTGTTGACATTTGTTGTCAGGCGATACAGGAAGCAGATGACGCTGGTGACGTGGTCTCACGGGTGCTACACGACGTCTAGCACCATCTATAGGGAAATTCCCTTTTCATACTTCTACATTTGGTATGCAGCGTTCCTCGATTCCAAATATCGCTGCGTCTGGGCCCTCGACTTTGGTTTACGCTCCGGACTTGTCACTCTATCCTGTTGTTGGTCGTCCATCGCTGTCGTTGTCTTTCGTATTTTTCGGCGACTCACCACCAACGCTCTCGGCGGGTCGGCCACGGTTTCCTGGTAGTGTCCGATGACAGTAACTATACCAGGAATTTTCTAATTATTGCGCACTCAGCTGTGGAGAGAGAATTCATTCTGGATTCAGGGAATTGTCCATAAGGAGTTTGTTTCATTTGGTCATATAGTCACAGGAAACTACTACTGCGATGTTTTGAAGAGATTGAGGGAATACGATACACGCAAACGGCCTCACAGATTGAACAGCAAAGACTGGTTGCTGCACCATGATAATGAACCTGAACGCACCATGCTCATTCTGACGTACCTCGTGAAAAAGAAAACCTCCAAGTGTCCCCCCACGCACCTTTCTGATCTAGCTAAAAAGAGAGAGAAAAAAGAAAAAAAAAACAGCTTCAAATGTCCCCCACGTACCTTACTGATCTAACTCCTTACGATTTCGTCCTCTTCATGAAAATGAAACTGAAGTTGAAAGGGTGGCGTTTCGACTCCATAGAAGAGAAAAGCGAAATCGCAATGAATTCTGAACACGATTCAGTCAACAGAATTCTATCGTTGCTGCCAACAGGGGGAAAATCGCTGGAAGCATTCCATACACCAGGAATATTCGGAAGGACATGTGTAAATTAAAATTTACTGTAAGGTTTATGATTTATACGACGTTATTCATTAAAATTTTCGTTAGCCCCATCTTACGTAGTAGTTCTTATCGCATTCATGAGATCTGCACTTGCGGCTGGTTACGGCGGAGGTTCGAGTCCTCCCTCGGGCTTGGGTGTGTGTGTTTGTCCTTAGTATAATTCAGGTTAAGTACTGTGTAAGCTTAGGGACTGATGACCTTAGCAGTTAAGTCCAATGAGATTTCACACACACACACACACACACACATATATATATATATATATATATATATATATATATATATATATATATATATATATACAGGGTGTTTCAAAAATGACCGGTATATTTGAAACGGCAATAAAAACTAAACGAGCAGCGATAGAAATACACCGTTTGTTGCAATATGCTTGGGACAACAGTACATTTTCAGGCAGACAAACTTTCGAAATTACAGTAGTTACAATTTTCAACAACAGATGGCGCTGCGGTCTGGGAAACTCTATAGTACGATATTTTCCACATATCCATCATGCGTAGCAATAATATGGCGTAGTCTCTGAATGAAATTACCCGAAACCTTTGACAACGTGTCTGGCGGAATGGCTTCACATGCAGATGAGATGTACTGCTTCAGCTGTTCAATTGTTTCTGGATTCTGGCGGTACACCTGGTCTTTCAAGTGTCCCCACAGAAAGAAGTCACAGGGGTTCATGTCTGGCGAATAGGGAGGCCAATCCACGCCGCCTCCTGTATGTTTCGGATAGCCCAAAGCAATACACGATCATCGAAATATTCTTGCATAAACCACGAGGTGTTCGCGTGTCGTCTAAGGCAGTTTGTACCGCCACAAATTCACGAAGAATGTCCAGATAGCGTGATGCAGTAATCGTTTCGGATCTGAAAAATGGGCCAATGATTCCTTTGGAAGAAATGGCGGCCCAGACCAGTACTTTTTGAGGATGCAGGGACGATGGGACTGCAACATGGGGCTTTTCGGTTCCCCATATGCGCCAGTTCTGTTTGTTGACGAAGCCGTCCAGGTAAAAATAAGCTTCGTCAGTAAACCAAATGCTGCTCACATGCATATCGCCGTCATCGATCCTGTGCACTATATCGTTAGCGAATGTCTCTCGTGCAGCAATGGTAGCGGCGCTGAGGGGTTGCCGCGTTTGAATTTGGTATGGATAGAGACGATACGCGGACGTTGGCGTCATTTGGACCGCAGCTGCAACACGGCGAACGGAAACCCGAGGCCGCTGTTGGATCACCTGCTGCACTAGCTGCGCGTTGCCCTCTGTGGTTGCTGTACGCGGTCGCCCTACCTTTCCAGCACGTTCATCCGTCACGTTCCCAGTCCGTTGAAATTTTTCAAACAGATCCTTTATTGTATCGCTTTTCGGTCCTTTGGTTACATTAAACCACCGTTGAAAACTTCGTCTTGTTGCAACAACACTGTGTTCTAGGCGGTGGAGTTCCAACACCAGAAAAATCCTCTGTTCTAAGGAATAAACCATGTTGTCTACAGCACACTTGCACGTTGTGAACAGCACACGCTTACAGCAGAAAGACGACGTGCAGAATGGCGCACCCACAGACTGCGTTGTCTTCTATATCTTTCACATCACTTGCAGCGCCATCTGTTGTTGAAAACTGTAACTACTGTAATTTCGAAAGTTTGTCCGCCTGAAAATGTACTGTTGTCCCAAGCATATTGCAACAAACGGTGTATTTCTATCGCTGCTCGTTTAGTTTTTATTGCCGTTTCAAATATACCGGTCATTTTTGAAACACCCTGTATATATATATATATATATATATATATATATATATATATATATATATATATATATATAGATCTGCACTGTTGATTTCCACTGTGCGTCGACCAGATGTGACATCTGACAACTATAGTTGTAATAACCTCGCAGAAAGTGTTGTCATTACTAAAATATTACAGGACTGTGAACGCAAGTAAACAGGAAATAATATATGAAGGGGAGCCTTGATGGAAGACAGCTGTCTACGGCTATAGGTAATGGAAATTAGAGGAAGAGGCCTCCTGATGAACTGCTTTCCGAAAAAATACAAAGAGTATGCTGCAATCTGGCAAATAAACTATCACTGAACTTTCCAGAGCTATGAATAGGGACTACTATGAAACACGTTTCTGGCGCAGAGGCCGTAATTCTGGAATAGTGTCATGAGAGAGGCGACTGAGATTAGGTTGCATGAAAACATCAATCGAGATGCCCGGTACACAGTTAGCAATGTTTGGGATTCTGCCTCAGGCCAGGAGTTCCATGCAGGGTGGAGGAGTGGCCATGTACGTAAAAAACAGTATTCCATTTGAGTCCATAGACGTATCATGGCACTGCACTGAACAGATATTTGAATGTTGTGCAGGGACAGTTGAATTTAGTGAAACTAAACTTTTAGTTGTTGTTGTTTATAGGTCCCTGACTCTGACTTCAGAGCATTTCTACTTCAGCTAGAGAGGGTTCTTCAAAAATGGTTCAAATGGCTCTGAGCACTATGAGACTCAACTTCTAAGGTCATCAGTCCCCTAGAACTTAGAACTACTTAAACCTAACTACCCTAAGGACATCACACACATCCATGCCCGAGGCAGGATTCGAACCTGCGACCGTAGCGGTCGCGCGGTTCCAGAATGTAAGGGGGTTCTTGATTCACTTTACAGGAAGTATCAGAAATTAGTTGTATGTAGTGACTTCAATATTAATTTTGTATATGATGGTGCAAGAAAAAGGATGGTGGTAGATCTCCTAAATTCAAATGATCTGATGCAGACTGCGTTTTTTCCAATTAGGTTGCAGGGGAGCAGTAGCGTAGCCGTAGACAATATTTTTATTCATAATGAGCATTCTGTTAGACCGGCCGCTGTGGTCGGTTAGGTTAGTTAGGTTTAAGTAGTTCTACGTCTAGGGGACTGATGACATCAGATGTTGTCCCATAGTGCTTAGAGCCATTTGAAGCATTTTTTGAAGACATGCTCTTTAAAATTAGAACCTTTTAGATAATCACCAAAACTCTGTGTCACCAGTTTCAGGTTGTTGCTCTCCGTAAAGACAGGACTAGGTGATTTGCAATGTTTCCATAGGGTGATCTTAAACAGGCTTGAAGTATTTCATAAAATGCATATTAACCATCCGCTGTTTATTTGTCCACACGGTTTCAGTATTAACTGTGGTGTCACCGCCAGACACCACACTTGCTAGGTGGCAGCCTTTAAATCGACCGCGGTCCTTTAGTATACGTCGGACCCGCGTGTCGCCACTATCAGTGATTGCAGACCGAGCGCCGCCACACGGCAGGTCTAGTCTAGAGAGACTCCGTAACACTCGCCCCAGTTGTACAGCGACTTTGATAGCGATGGTTCACATTCTACATACGCTCTCATTTGCAGAGACGACAGTTTAGCATTGCCTTCATCTACATCATTTGCTACGACCTAGCAAGGCGCCATATTCAGTTCTATGTCTTCTGAACAGATAATATTGTGACTCACGTACCGTCAAGAACGACGTTCATCATTAATGGATTAAAGTTAAGTATCAAACTAATTACGTCCCCTTTCTGAATTCTCATTCCTTGTCATGTTCCAGACCTCACGTCAGTACAGTTCTCCCCTCCTCACGCTATCCTGCTTGAGCTAAAACGCGTGCATTTCGGCCTCCACTCATAACACGGTGTTGGCTCTTCTGCTAACACAGGATGTAGGGTACATCAGAGTACTTAAAAGTATCCCATATTCCTTTGTAGCTTAACACTATCGAAATTACCCAGAGAAACTGTACAAATCATGTCAGGTGTTTGTACAGTTGCTTTTAACTAATCTGTTGTATCCTGCATCCGGATGGTGGTTGATAACTGAAACAGTAGGTGACTGATGGGGCAAATAAGCCAGGTGACTATCTGGGGAGCGGCTGCTGCGTGTTGATAGCCGCTGGCCTGACCAGCCGCCGCCCTAGTTGCATTCTCAGCGCGACTGGCCGCTGGCCAAGATGTCTCGCAGCCGCCGAGCTGGCTGCAACCGGTGCGTGCTGGCGTGTGCGCGAGTGTCGGTACACAAAGCGATCGCAGAGCACAACTCTCTCAGACTTCCTACCTACTCATGTAACTGCCACGGAGACTGTATTTAATTATGTTACACACCTGGCTCACAGACGTAACTCGGGTCTTTCTACCACTTGAGCAAAAATCATATCTGCAGCAGCATATACGGCATGAATGCTCGTTACTAAATATTATCGTAAGTGTGTGTAGAGCAAAGTCTGTCGGTCTTGCCCGGTTTGTTTCTCCTTATGCGCGGTGGGAATGCTGAGGTCAGTTTCAGTGGCACCGATGTTCCTCCCGCTTGTACACTGAGGTGTCGAAAGTCACGGATAGCGATACGCAGGTATACGGATGGCGGCATTATCGCGTGCCCAAGATACACTACTGGCCATTAAAATTGCTACACCAAGATGAAATACAGATGATATACGGGTATTCATTGGACAAATATATTATACTAGAACTGACATGTGATTACATTTTCACGCAATTTGGGTGCATAGATCCTGAGAAATCAGTACCCAAAACAACCACCTCTGGCCGTAATAACGGCCTAGATACGCCTGGGCATTGAGTCAAACAGAGCTTGGATGGCGTGTACAGGTACAGCTGCCCATGTAGCTTCAACACGATACCACAGCTCATCAAGAGTAGTGACTGGCGTATTGTGACGAGCCAGTTGCTCGGCCACCATTGACCAGACGTTTTCAATTGGTGAGAGATCTGGAGAATGTGCTGGCCAGGGCAGCAGTCGAAGATTTTATGTAGCCGGAAAGGCCCGTACAGGATCTGCAACATGCGGTCGTGCATTATCCTGCTGAAATGTAGGGTTTCGCAGGAATCGAATGAAGGGTAAAGCCACGGGTCGTAACACATCTGAAATGTAACGCACACTGTTCAAAGTGCCGTCAGTGCGAACAAGAGGTGACCGAGACGTGTAACCAATGGCACACCATACCATCACGCCGGGTGATACGCTAGTATGGCGATGACGAATACACGCTTCCAATGTGCGTTCACCGCGATGTCACCAAACACGGATGCTGCATCATGATCCTGTAAACAGAACCTGAATTCATCCGAAAAAATGACATTTTGCCATTCGTGCACCCAGGTTCGTCGTTGAGTACACCATCGTAGGTGCTCCTGTCTGATGCAGCTGCGTCAAGGGCAACCCCAGCCATGGTCTCTGAGCTGATAGTCCATGCTGCTGCAAACGTCGTCGAACTGTTAGTGCAGATGGTTGCTGCCTTGCAAACGTCCCCATCTGTTGACTCAGGGATCGAGACGTGGCTGCACGATCCGTTACAACCATGCGGATAAGATGCCTGTCATCTCGACTGCTAGTGATTCTAGGCCGTTGAGATCCAGCACGGCGTTCCTTATTACCCTCCTGAAGCCACCGATTCCATATTCTGCTAACAGTCATTGGATCTCGAACAACGCGAGCAGCAATGTCGCGATACGATAAACCGCAATCGCGATAGGCTACAATCCGACCTTTATCAAAGTCGGAAACGTGATGGTACGCAGTAGTTCTCCTCCTTACACGAGTCATCACAACGTTTCACCAGGCAACGCCGGTCAGCTGCTGTTTGTGTATGAGAAATCGGTTGAAAACTTGTCTCATGTCAGCACATTGGATGTGTCGCCACCGGCGTCAACCTTGTGTGAATGCTCTGATAAGCTAATCATTTGCATATCACAGCATCTTCTTCCTGTCGGTTAAATTTCGCTTCTGTAGCACGTTATCTTCGTGGTGTAGCAATTTTAATGGCCAGTAGTGTATAAGACGACAGCATTTTGACGCAGCCGTCATTTATACTCAGGTGACACATGTGAAAAAGTTTGCGACGTGATTATGGCCGCACAAAGAAAATTAACAGACTTTTATCACGGAACGGAAGTTGTAGCTAGACGCATGGGACATACCATTTCGAAAATCGTAGGTAGAGCCACAGTATCAAAAGTGTACGGAGAATACCAAATTCCAGGCATTACCTCTCACGAGGGACAACGCAGTGACCGACGGCCTTCACTTAACGACCGAGAGCACCGGCGTTTGCGTAGAGTTGTCCGTTAACAGACAAGAAACACTGCTTGAAATAACCACAGAAATCAGTGTTGAACGTACGACGAACGAATTCGTTAGGACAGTAAGGGGAAATTTAGCTTTAACAGGCTATGCAGCAGACGACCGACAAGAGTGCCTTTGCTAACAGCACGTCATCGCCTGCAGTGCCTGTTCTGCGCTCGTTTCCGTATCAGTTGGGCCCTAGTCGAATGGAAAACCGGGGCCGGTCAGATGAGTCCCGATTTCAGTTGGTAACAACTGATGGTGGGGCTGGAGTGTGGCACAGACCTCACGAAGCCATGGACTCAAATTGTCAACAAGGCACTGTGTTTACATGGAATGGACTGAATTCTCTGATCCAACGGAACCGATCTTTGACTGTAAATTGTTATGAAATTACAATCAAATCAATACCATCAGCTGCTGACAGGCGTTGATATACATCAACGGGGGCAGTTGAAAATGTGTGCCTCGACCGGGACTCGAACCCGGGATCTGCTACTTACATGGCAGACGCTCTATCCATCTGAGCCACTGAGGGCACAGAAGATAGTGCGACTGCAGGGATTTATCGCCGGTACGCTCCTCGTGAGACCCACATTCTCAACTTATAGTCCACACACTACATTCGTAGTGCCCCTGCCATTATACCCATTACTCGCGGCAAACAATCCACCGAGTCCCGTAAATCGTGTGCAGCCGCACTGAAGGAGGTTGTGGGGTGGCGGATAAGTTTGTAAAAATGAACTAATTTGCTGATTGCTGTATAAACACTTGCAAGTTGGATCAGTTTCTGGCTTTTAGAATGTTGTTAATGCTCTCTTTCGCCGTTCTCAACACTGGCTCTCTATTTACTTTTTAGCACCCAGAAAATGATTTAACAAAACATGGAACCAGTAATTAGAGATCCTAGTGCCCACTTTATCTGAGAATGTCATTATAGCTGCAGCTTATAGCTCTGAGGAATTAGGAGATTGTCCCGGATTTCTAATCAAAAACGGTTTTCCAAAATAGTTGAATATATTCTGAAATTCACTGATAAAAAACGCAAGTATCCCTACAACCTAACTAACAGAGCAGTTCAGAGTCTAATGCGCTGATGCAACTATAAATGTCCGAATTAAATGTTGAAATGAATGCTCGCCATAATTTGATGAAAATACTTCATCAAACGCCACGCTAAATATTTGGTAGAATGTCTGTCCCGCGACGGCACGTGAAAATACGACAATACGCAAACTGAAACTAGATAATGAAAATCATCCCAGAATTAACACTTCACATGAAATGTTTTCATGGTTCCGCGTATCTCTAGTAACTTAATACGGCACCCGAGGCTGTTTGTAGCAGTGACACTGATGCGACGCGACTCCCGACACAGATGGCGTGTCATTCAGCGTCTGGAGAGAACTGGGGCCTTGCTTCCTCGCGCAGCGTTCTTATATATATAGCCGCGGTGCGGACGGCTAAGGGAACGCCTGATCAAATCGGCTCTTCCGACTAGCCGCTGGGCTAGTAACGCACCACTTCAATTTACATAATAATTTATAGCTTCTTTTGCTGATGGCCGATGAAGCTCTTACTTTAAACGTGCATTCAGCACGCAGGTAAGTATTGATAATAAAATTTTGACGTGGCTAAGTTAAATATTTTGGGCGAGAGAATTAATTAAATTACACTGCACGCAGTAGATGAACTCTGAACTGGCCCTTTTGAGATCCGCTATCGCTATAATTTTATAGGTATTCAAAAGAAACTTTTCACATCTTCATAGTCATAGCGGACCTCCAACCTATTTAAATCTAAACATCCTAGCCTTATTTTTTAGCCTACTTAATCTATCTTGCTTCCTTCAGTTTTGAGACGAAAACCAGAAAATCATGAATTTCCACTAAAATCTTAATTTGTGAAATCCAAAGTACTATTTTTATTAAATCATTATGAAAGATGAATCTAAATATAAATTTTGAAGTTTCTAGCTCTTTTCTGTTGCGCCAATGATTTTTTCAGAAAAACGTCCAAATTTCGAAAATGGCTGAAGTTATCGAACTGATATTTAACACACATTAATTTAGTATTATTCCTGATATGCTAGAAAAGTTTTAGGTCATTTGCTTGATTTTTAAGGTATTGCGCAACATTTATGACGTCAGAGCTAGTTACAGGAGACTGGCTGGCACACAATGGAAACTGATGTGAATTTACTACAGCGTGAGTAGGCTGCTTCCCTACAAGGTCATCAGCCGGTTAGCCTAAAACGATATGAGGGTGGCATCTGTTCTTTCGGACGTCTTCATATCGTAAATTGTTATGTACGGCTACTTGGAGAACCTTTGCAGCCATTCATGGATTTCATGTTCTCAAACAACGGTAGAATTTTCATGGGTGACAACGCGACATGTCACCGACCCACAGTTGTTTGCAACTGCTTTGAAGACTATTCTGGACAGTTAGAGTGAATGGTTTCGCCACTCAGATCGCCCGACATGTATACGATTGAACATTTATGGGTTATAATCGACAGGTCAGTTCGTGCACAAAATCCTTCAGTGCCAACACTTCCGCAATTATGGACGGCTTCAGAGGCAGCAAGGCTGAATATTTCTGCAGGGAACTCCCAACGATTTGTTAAGTCCATGGCACGTACAACTGCTGCACTGCGCTGGGCAAAAGGAAGTCCGACATGATTTCAGGCGGTATCCTGCGACTTTCGCCACCTTAGCGTAAACTTCCAATGAAGGACGGCAGAATATTTAATTTCGACGATTAGGTCATTGCAGATCATGGTCGAATAGGACAAGGAAACCGAGTCCTCCTGAAAAAAACTACTCTTTCACCCTAATCGAGTCAGGAAAACCACAGAAAATCGAAATCAGGATGGCCGGAAAGTTGAATGAACGTATATCTTCCTCAATGATATACAAATAAAATAAGAACAATTTTATTTTCTTGTGATGTTTTTCGTTTTAGATGTGCTGAGTGTGAAGGTAAGCAGGCGTAGAAAAATTCTAATTTTTGATTGGAAAAATTGTCAAAATTGTCCCACAAATAAATCTAAGTTAGTTCCAAGTTCCCGGCGCGACCACAGTTTTCGGGTAGTTTCCCTTGGTTCTCAGTTTGATGCTGGAACTGGAAGTCCTTGTTAAATAGATAATGTTTCGGCTCACCAGTGTATGTCCAGAAAAAAATACCAGAGCTTAGAGTGTCTATGTAGACTCTCCCGGCGTGTTAGTATATCAAATTCTTGTCGGGTTTCCAGCCGGATCAAACTGTCATCTGAGCACAATATTTGAGCGGTTCACCTGGCCGCCATCATCAGGTGAGAAAAGCTACGCTGCTCTCGCCGATAACTTATTCCACTCGCAAACGACTGCACCTTTACATGCATCGTAAGTATAACAACGCATGCGCTAGATACTGTGTGCACGCGCTCAGTCACTCCTGCTGCCCCCTGGCGCAAAAAGTTGCAGCGCCTCCGGTGGTGAATACTGTTGAAAACGATATATCGTTACAAATGATTATTCATAGCCGGCCGATTCAGATGTCGTTGTTTCTGCATGTCTGATAAAACAGGATTCCACGTTTCCCTTAGTGGGTATCCATTGTCACGATTAATGATATTATCTGCTAATCTGATTTCAACAGATTCTTTTAAGACACAATCTCAATACCGAGAAACATTTGAAACTACTTGCGTCTCATTGTATAGCATCCTTTGTCCCTCTGTAAGGCAATGCTCAGCCACCGCAGATTTATCTGGTTGTAATAATCGCGTATGGCGATGATGTTCAATACACCTGTCGTTGAGGTACGAATAGTTTGTCCAATGTAAATTTTCCAACACTGACTTCCTCAAACCTAAATCATCTTTGACAGAGCCAAGAAGTGCTCGAATCTTAGCTGGCGGACGAAAAACATATCTGATCTCGCATTTCTTCAAAACTCTACCTATATTGGCGGACACATTCCCAGCACACGGAAGAAAACCCACAGACCTAAAGATGTCTTCAGAAGGTTCAGGTAGAGTTAAAAACTCAAAAGCACTTCGAATTTGTCGGTCCGTATAGCCGTTATTATTGAACACGTCCTTAAGATGTTGCAGCTCCGGTGGTAAATTTTCAGCATCCGTGACAGCATATGCTCGTTTAACCAAGGTCCGAAGAATTCCTGTACGTTGAAAAGGTGGATGGCAACTGATAGCATGTAAATACCTGTCGGTATGAGTCGGTTTCCTGTAAACACTGTATCCAAGAGTTCCGTCTTCTTTTCTGTAAACTAGTACATCCAAAAAGGTAACTTTCTCCCCCCCCCCCTCCCCTCTTCAATTTCCATCGTGAATTTGATGTTCGGATGAAAGTTAAAATGGTCCAATAACTGGTGCAAAGAGTCTATTCCATGTGGCCAAACAAGAAACATATCATCAACATATCTCAGAAAACACGAAGACTTCAAAAATGATGTTTTCAGGGCCATATCCTAAAAGTCCTTCATAAAAAGATTAGCGACTATGGGGGATAAAGGACAAACCATAGCCACACCGTCGGTTTGTTCAAAACTTCAAGAAGGACCCGAGTAAAAAGTGACATCACATCAAAAATAACAAGTAAATCAGAGGGACCAAGACGAAGCAATTTTAAACGCTGATTAAAATCCATGGAGTTAAGAATATGGTGTTCACATTTACCCATATGAGGGCTGTGAACCGACGCTAAATATTTTGCCACGTCTTAAGTTGGTGCCCCCAAATTAGAAACAATAGGGCGCAAAGGGACCCCATCCTTATGGATCTTTGGCAAACCTTATAATCTAGGTGAAACAGTCGCACCAGGACGTAGTTTTTTGGTAGTGTCCTCAGGTAAGGAACTCTTCTTCAGGAGAGAAATCGTAGTCCGTTTTATGCGATCCGTGGGATATGACGGATCCTTAAGTAAATCATACATCTTATTCACATAATCTGCCTTTGAGATTGAAACGGTCGCATTACCTTTATCCGCTGGTAAAATGAACAGTTCAGGGTCCTCTCTAATAGACAGAATGGCTGCTCGTTCAGCTGAAGAAATGTTATTTTGTGGGGGCCGAGCCCGACGCAAAAGGTGAGAAACCTCCTGTCTAATCTCTTCTGCCTGTTCTTCCGGAAGATGAAACACAGCTTGCTCAACATAAGAAATGAATTCCTTGGTGGGAATGCTTCTAGGCGTGGGTGCGAAGTTTAAACCTTTTTCCAACACTGAAACCGTGACGTCATCCAGTTCCTTACATGTAAGATTAATCACAGTCCGTCGACAAGTATCATTTCCCGGTATCAAGTGTTGACGACAAAGACGTTGAAATTTAGGGCACTGCCTACTAGAAGCACTCTTGTGCACCCAATCTGATAAAGCCCAGGAAGAGAGATCAACCCACTCCCAAGATATTGTAGACAGCAGTGAAGAAATTTCTAAGTGAAGATAAAATAAATCTTTGGATATAATATCCAATCGTCTACAAGTAAAACGTATTTGAGCAGAGCTTAGACTATGTATCGATTCATTTATGCACAGAGCTTTCTTTTTTATATCTTTTATCTTTGAGCGAGTCGTTGTAGAAGTGCGGCATCACTCATTTAGGATCAAACAAGTTGACAGCACGGCACAATATCTTCTACAATATTTTACACAGTATCGTTATTAGTAGATCTGTAAGGATCGCAGTGTCTGCGCATAAACAGTGGCGGTCCGGAGACTTTCCGACTTCATAAATTCAGAAATATAGATCCCAGACACTAAGAAAAGGACATTCAGTGCGCCTACGTAGCGTCTGTCATTGGGCGCACAATGTGACGTAACTGGCTTCAGACGTGCGAAGCTCACCCTGTGAAGTAAGTGGAGGAATTTACGGGTCAACAGCAGGTTCAACAATAGTGGAAAACGTACGGGACTGCATGGCCGTGCGGTTAAAGGCGCTGCAATCTGGAACCGCAAGACCGCTACGGTCGCAGGTTCGAATCCTGCCTCGGGCTTGGATGTTTGTGATGTCCTTAGGTTAGTTAGGTTTAACTAGTTCTAAGTTCTAGGGGACTAATGACCTCAGCAGTTGAGTCCCATAGTGCTCAGAGCCATTTTTGAACCGTACCGGACTGCAAGGAATTCACGAAAATACTCTGGGCGAAACAGCATCGTGACAGATTCAGGTTACTGGAGTAAATAAGTGAAGGAAATAAATAACATACACATTCGGAGTAGACATTCCCAGCCACCTATAAAGCTGTTTGATTGCAGTGGACGAAGCCTTTCGTTAAAAGTCGTTCTTCACATCATTTATTTTTGTACGATGTTTGAACCGCTAAAGTAAAGCAGAACATTCTGTACCTGAGTTATGGAGTGCTAATCATAGTACAGCCTTGGCTGGCGATCTGTAGGTGTATGTGCATAGTGGTCCAATCACGGGTCACTAGTTTGGTGGAAACACACTCCAGTGATCGCTAGACAAAACCATTCTGTTCTGTTTCGTGTGCGTACTCGTTCTGGATCTCCATTCTTTTTGGGACTGCTTTGAGGATATTGTGAGTACTGAGTTGATGTTCCGAAGATCATTCCCATACTGTAATCTACAACAGTTATGCTGAGGATGTGGCTATGCTACCGCAACTTGGCGTAATATTTTGTGTGGAATACTTTCAGGGCTATATGTGTTCATTCAGTCATGTCCAGATTTAACATCCGTTATTAAAACAGAGAGATGTTGTTCCATGTTCACTGAACTATATCGATATTTCAATTGCCCACCCTTGAAATTAGAGTATGACATTCATCACTTTCCCATTGTTCTGATATTTTGTCGAGTATTTTAATGTGTATGGAGTGTCCTTTCATTCTCTTTCCACGTGGTCCATCAAAGGACTGATGTAATTTTGTTCTTCCTACTGTTTATTGAGTCAATGATTAATAGGAACGAATTGTCCTGAAGTACTTTCAGTTTATTCGCATCGCCTAGTCATTTAGAAAGCTCACCCTAGTTCTACGCTATTTCCATATGCTCTAACATTTTTTAAGGGAGACAGTACCTGGTCTGAGAACAAGTTATCACGCACATTCTACCTTCAGCGGAATTATTACTAAAAAAAGAGCTGCCAAAATGTTCTGAATTAGTTGCATGCATACCACGGCCAGTAAGGTAAGTCAGAGTTGACGAGACTTCAAGACTTCACATTGCTCCCGATTATGTTACACGTGACTATTTTATTCCATGTTCTGTCTGTGAACAGCATTAGGCTTACAAAGTGTGGTTTCACATCCTCGTTGCACGTAATCTGCTTATAAGGGATTTCATAACCTCACTTGCAGATCACGCCAGGAAGTCAGAGAGAGTATAACTATGGTTCTGCATTCATTCAAATATTTGTTCAGGCTGCCCTTCATTCTTCATTGCGCAATGAGAGCTTTTCCTACTTCTGAACATTTCAGTTAAATAGAGGTCAGATAGCATAAGTGATTATTATTGAGTCAAAATATCGTATAAAAGGGAATATTTTCAGTGCAGTTTACTGCAATCACTTCTCTTACGTAATAAGTTTACTTCTAAAAACAGGAGGCTTTCAGTGTTGATCGAAGACATCAGGGAATCTTCCTGGTGATGTGAGGGATGATACAAGCTGTATGAACTTATATGTTGTTTGTAGATAATAATGCCGCAATGAGTCATCTGGCTTGCTACATCAAGTCGAGCTACTGGACGACCAGGTTTCATTGTTTCCTCATCACCTTAACGATGGGCGTAAGATTAACAGCCTTGTGTTCCTGAATAGCCATATGATCCTGTACGTGACATTAACAGTAACTGCTTAACATTCAGAACTCTTACACACCTGAAAGGACTCATAAAGTACAGGGCTTTGAATCCTAATACAAATATCTGGAACAGCCATGAACAACACGCCAAACATCAGAAAAGACGAACACGCCATTCGGCCTACTTGAGCGGGTTGTTTATGTCTCCTCGTGCAATCCATGCTGCGGGGAATCAGTGTTGTTTTGCGCACGCGCAGATGTGATGCGCGTTCATGGTGACGGTTTTTTCATCCAATGAACTTAATTATGTTGTGTTACGGTCGGTCAGTAGGTTGACGTTATCGAGCAACTAGAGTACTGAAAGACAAAGAAACGATCCCCTGCGACCACGCCAATTTTTAGACGGGAGTCCTTCACGAGCAGTCAGCAGTTGAGACTAATTCAATTATAAGAGGCAGTCGAGATGTAACTGTTTATGGTGTCCAAGTCAGAGAGCTTGAAGCTAAAAAGGTTCTCAGTATATTCAGAGCGCACTGAGTTTATCACTTTCTTTTTCCAACCAATGTTTTCGTTACTACCACTCTCCTGCTGAAACAAATGAACAATGCTGTTTTAAAACTTAAAACTTTCTGAAATAGACCAGACAACAGATTTCTCAAAAATAAGTCAGCTATTGCGCTGGTCAACTCAGTAACCTCGAATAGGAGTAAGCTGATTGAACCCTGATGTAGAAGAGTTTTTCGTCAGTAATATTTAGTCATGTTGGTGGTGTACAGCTGTTGTAGATCACCAGATCACGTACTAATGTTCGATATTGCTCCACAATCTTTTATGGTGTGAGAACGTGAAGCTGTTGAGAGGTTCCATTTGTTAAATGGGACTGTTAAGCTTGGAATTCCTCTTAGTGTAGGTCAACGTGAATAGGGTATGTGGCTGCAGTTTCCTACCTGATAGTCTCATTTGATACTCATCCATGACAAACATGTATGTATCACATCCATGTACCAGGTCGGAGGAAAGCAACGACAAACCACCTACACTACGACCTCATCCAGAACAGCAAACTGGACGCATGTGTCAATGGTGGGTTAAGCTTTGGCTGATGGAACAACTGATACGTGTATGACTTTCTGGCTGCTAAGGTGGAGAGAGGTAATTTTAATGCACCTCTGGATAGCCTGGATGTCTCCCTCAGAAGAAATTCACACCATTTCACAGCGTTGTGGCGTACAGGTATCACTACACCATAATTTAATACAATGTTTCTTGAAAAGAGTGACAAGAGGAACATCAATAACAGTACAACAAGTGGTGACTGAGGTCACTACAAATCGTTACAGCAGTCACCATTTGAAAGGAGCCGAACACCCAACTGTTGGAATGGTGGTGCCCAAGCTGTCACTGCTTGGAATTAACGGTGAGTGGCTTGCTTGGCGAGCTTCAAGGGTTTCTGTGGATTGTAATTCACCACCATGATTACATAGAACCTTATTGTGGGTAGTGAGCAAATTGTTAGCTGTAGAGTGTCTTGCTTTATTACAGGCGCAAATAATGATATTCATTGTTCTATTCAAAAGCTAATCAGCAAGTACATGAAAATTTAGTTTTTTGGTGTGTGATTCACCTGTTCACTCAGATCATTGAATTGCCTTGTTTCGAGTGAACTTTTGCATTGATTCATTAACCCATCTGTTACACGTTATTTGATAGGCAAATTATATAATTACAATATGTGAATTTTAGGCCATCACTTAGCTCATTTCTGTTGTGTAAAGGAAAGTTGATCAAATGTGGCCTTTGACTGGTAACAGGCAATAGACAGTTGTGCAAGGCCGTTGGAGTTATAATATTTAAACCTCATCTTCAAGGTTGATTAGTAAGCTTGAAGGTGGCATGCACTGTGCATGAACTGATTTCTAATATTGGTTTGTCTTACAGGTTAAAACGTGATTGTTCTAGCTTTCAGTAAATCATCTATTAAAATTAGAGAAATCTGTTCTGGGAGTCTACTGTCACCACTTTTTTACCCATCTAGTAGTTAATGAGTTCAGTGAGTGAGCATTATTTAATTTAATGATGGATACCACTGATAGTGGGCACCTTTGAGTCACATTAAGTCGTCTTTACTGGATTGTCTTTCATGTACCAGTCTTTGCTAAACCTGAGGTAGGCTCGTTTCTAGCTTCAGGTCGTGAATCATAAACGTTATTTTCTTTCTTCTGCTGCTTCATAAGGTTTCTAATACTACTATTTGCTATTTGGCTGTTTAAATAAAATTTTTTGAAGTGTGACTAGCTCCACCATGAACTATACATCAACTTTAAAAAATTTGTGTCACTGTTTATTGTAAAGGAGTAATTTCATCATTTACTCTTTCTGCCCATTTTTTAAAAATTTTCTGTGGACAGTTAAAGAGTTATTCTACCATCACCTTTTTTTAGTCCCTTTAAAATTTAATGTGATGGATTATGAATTATTTAAAAAATAAATTAATTTCATTCACCTCAAATTTTACGTGATGAGTTAAGAGGAAGTCTGTTTTTTAATGGGACTCTGACAACTGTCATAATCACTTGTCTAAACTTATTCATCCATTCCAATTATTGTTCGAAATTGCTAGTGTGTTGGGTAATTCGCAGTTGTAACAAATTCTTAATTGGTTCAAAGAGCTGTGTATGTCTCTAACGACTATATTGTCAAAGTTTTGGTTAATTAAATTGTATTGTCATTCATCTACATCTACACGATTACTCTGCAGTTCACAGTTAAGTGCTTGTCAGAGGGTTCATCAAAACACCAGGCTATTAATCTATCATTCCACTCTAACAGTTCACAGAAAAAATGAACCCTTAAATCTTCCCATGCTAGATCTGATTTCTCTTATTTTATTATGATGATCATTTTTCCCTATATAGATGGAGCCCACAAAATATTTTCTTATTGAAATTTCATAAGAAGATCCTGCCATAACAAAAATCACTTTTAATTCAATGACTGCAACCCAAGTTCACGTATCATATCCACGGCACTCTCTCCCCTATTGCGCAATAATACAAAACAAGATGTCCTTCTTTGGGCTTTTTTGCTATACTTCGTCAATCGTATCTGATGCAGATCCCATACCGCAAAGAAGTACTCCAGAAGATGGTGGATAAGCGTAGTGTGAGCAGTGTCTCTAGTAGGAACGATATTTTTAAAATCCGTGTTGGCTGTTTGTCAATATATCATTACCTTCGAGGTAATTCATAATGTTCGAGCGGTATAAATGTTCCAAAATCCTACTGTAAATCGACGTTAGCGATATGGGTCTGTGATTCAGCGGATTACTCCTATTTTCTTCCTGGGGTGCTGGTGTGACTTTGGCAACTTTCCAGTCTTTAGGTAAGGATCTTTCGTTGAGCGAGCGGTTGTATATGATTGTTAAGCATGGAGTTACTGTACCAGCATACCCTGAAAGGAACCTCACCGATATAAAATCTGGACTGGAGGCCTTGCTTTCTTTAAATGATTTAAACTGCTTCGCTTCGCCGCGGATATCTACTTCTAAGTTAGTCATTTCGACAATTGTTCTTGATTTGAAATCCTGAATATTTATTTCGTCTTCTTTAGTGAAGAAATTTCAGAAAACTACATTTAGTAATTCTACTTTAGTGGCACTGTCATCAATAACGTCAGTGAAGATAAGGAGTGCGTCTTGTTGCTGGTGTACTTTACATATGACCAAAATATTTTTGGGTTTTCTGCAACATTTCGAGACAGAGTTTCGTTGTGGAAAGTTTTAAAAAAATCTCACATTGAAGATCGCGCTAAATTTAGAGCTTCTGTGAAACATCACCAATCTTGTGTGTTTTGCGTTCATTTAAATTTCGCATGCTTTTTCAGTTTCTTCTGCATCAGTGTGATGACCTATTTTAGGTGTGATGGGGATTCGGTACCATCTCTTATTAATTTATTTGGTATATATCTCTCAATCTCTGTCGAAATTATTTCTCTGAATTTAAACCACATCTGCTCCATGCTTATATAGATTGGAAGGAGCAGAGACTCTCTCTTACGAAGGCGTAATTTTTATATTTATATCTTGTATAATGCTACCTTTTGTTTTGGCAAAAAAATTTTTTAGTGGCACAGCACCGTACTAACCTCCGCGCCCGTTCCCCACTCCTTGAATCAGGAAATTAGATTCTAAACATAGTACATTAATTTTGCTGTCTGAGCAGCAAAATTAGTGACGATGGTTGAAGTACAGAGGATATAAGGTGGATACTGGCAATCGTAAGAAAAGCGTTGAAGACCACAAAAACAGCAACTTTTTGTCATGATACGAAGACAAACTGGCTCAGCACCTAACAGTCCTTCATTTTACGAGATGAAATAATTATGGCACGGTGTTTTAAGATTCTGAGTATCCACAGCTCTTCCAAATACATTATAACGAGTAAATGTAAGATTACAACGTGTTTTCAGGTTGACTGGTTTATTCATTTTTTCCAATGACCATCCAGTCACAGTGCTATGATATATCACACTAGCTGACAAAAAAGTGGAATTTAAATTTATTCCATGTTATATGGATGTTGTTTGAGGTCTGCGACTGTATTATAAGATTATGTGGAATAATTTATACTGCTGCAGTAACTTTTCATTAATATTTTATTAGCACAATGCATTTCAGCATCATGCTGCCATCATCAGGTGCATTATACAGTTACTTATACATCAGCTGATAGGTTATGTACATTAGCTGTGTGTGCCTGTGGGGCTAAGAATCGAAAAATAAACTTGTGTGGAGGGATAAATCTGTTACTGTGTGTGCATTATGTGAATAGCATGATTAGGTAATATATTAATACGTTTACTTAGAATTCTGTTGGCGACTTCATTTTCTGGCACACAGAGCACAGTAATAGGTAAATCACAACTTAGGATTTTCACAAACATCTGTTTACATCTTTCCAAAGAGTTTTAAAAATCAAAGATAAACTACTTGCAATTTCAAAGACTGTTAACATCTTTCCAGAGAGTTATAAAATCAACGCTAAACTACTTACAGTTTCAAACACAGTAATATATACCTGTAGTAAAGATGAGGATTTTTATCTAGATGTATAGCCAATATGGAGAATTTTACATGGAGACTTAATGAAAACTATTCTGTCAATGCACCTGATGATGGCAGTATGCTGCGGAAATGCATTGTGCTAATAAAATATTAGTAAAAAGTGACTGCAGCAGTATAAATTATTCCACATAAAAACGTGGAACTCCTAGATGGGGAGGAAGAAACAAAAAAAAATTACAATTTTGATCTCTCAAAGGCTTTTGATTGTGTAAATCATGAAATTCTGCTAGACAAGCTCAAGTATTGTGGCATGAGTGGGACAGTGCACAAATGGTTTAATTCGTACCTAACTGGAAGAGTGCAGAAAGTTGAAATAAGTAGTTCTCGTAACATGCAAAGATCAGCACATTCCTCGAACTGGGGAACTATCAAGAATGGGGTTCCACAAGGGTCAGTCTTGGGTCCTTTGTTGTTCTTATTATATATTAATGACTTGCCATTCTATATTCATGAAGAGGCAAAGTTATTTCTGTTTGCTGATGATACAAGTATAGTAATCACACCTGACAAACAAGAATTAACTGATGAAATTGTCAATACTGTCTTTCAGAAAATTACTAAGTGGTTCCTTGTAAACGGACTCTCACTGAATTTTGATAAGACACAGTAAATACAGTTCCGTACGGGGAATGGTATGACGCCATTAATAAATATAGACCATAATCAGAAGCATATAGCTAAGGTAGAATATTCCAAATTTTTAGGTGTGTCCATTGATGAGAGATTAAATTGGAAGAAACACATTGATGATCTGCTGAAACGTTTGAGTTCAGCTACTTATGCAATAAGGGTCATTGCAAATTTTGGTGATAAACATCTTAGTAAATTAGCTTACTACGCCTATTTTCACTCATTGCTTTCATATGGCATCATATTTTGGGGGAATTCATCACTGAGGAATAAAGTATTTATTGCACAAAAGCGTGTAATCAGAATAATAGCTGGAGTCCACTCAAGATCATCCTGCAGACATTTATTTAAGGATCTAGGGATATTCACAGTAGCTTCTCAGTATATATACTCTCTTATGAAATTTGTTATTAACAACCAAACCCAATTCAAAAGTAATAGCAGTGTGCATAACTACAATACTAGGAGAAAGGATGATCTACACTATTCAAGATTAAATCTAACTTTGGCACAGAAAGGGCTGAATTATACTGGCACTAAAGTCTTTGGTCACTTACCAAATAGTATCAAAAGTCTGACAGATAACCAACAAGTATTTAAGAAGAAATTAAATGAATTTCTGAATGACAGCTCCTTCTACTCCATAGAGGAGTTTTTAGATATAAATTAAGAAAAAAAAAGAAAACAAAAAGTTGTTATATTAACTTAAGTATGTTGTTAAATTAACCTAATTATGTCATGTATTAGAAAATTCGATTCGTTCCACATCATTACGAAATATCGTATTCATGATCCATGGAACTAGTATTAATCTAATCTAATCTAATCTAGAGTATTTGACGTTAGTTCAGTGATTACAGACTAGAGTCAAATTTATGACTAACTTGGCAGTTTGAGCCCTTTTGTCAGAACAACTTTGCAGCCACTCTTTCTTGAACGCATGGTCTGATTCTGCTGAGGATGGTGTCATAAAACCATTGTATCCTTTCCTGGGGCAAGCTGACCCACAGCTGTTGTAACTGGTCCTTTATATCCTGGATACAGGCACTGCGCCGCAGTTGACACCCGAGAGTGTCCCACACGTGCTGTATTGGGGACAAATCTGGGGATCTTGCTGGCCATGGGAATACCTCGGCATCGAGCATACAGTTCATAGAGACACGTGCTCTACTCGAAAAGTGCACCACGATACTGTTGCTTGAGAGGTAATACACGAGGATGCAGGATGTCTGCGCTGCGTCGTTGCGTCGTCAGAGTTCCCTCAGTCAGGACCAAAAAACACACCCGACGACTTCCCACACCATTATGCCGGGAGTAACACCGTTGCGCCTCTTCAAAACATTGGAAGAATGGGATTTGTCCGCAGGTCGCCGTCATACCTACCGCCATTGGCCACCCGGGGTAATACAGAATGGCGATTCATCCCTGAAGTCAATGGGACGTCATCAAGCAACGCCCCATGCTCCCCAGTCATGGCATCACTCAAAAGGTAGCCGTTTGTGTTGTGGTGTTAACGGCAGCCTACATACGGGACGCTAATTCCCTAGTACGACAGCTGTTAGTTTCTGGCCAATAGTGCGGGGTGACACAGAGTGTTGCACAGATTCCGTTACTTGTTCTCGAATGCCAGGCGCAGACCTGAAGGGGTTACTTTCTGCTTGTTGTTGCAAAATATAGTGATCATTCCTTGTGCTGGCCAGAGGTAGCTGACCGGAACATTGATGACGAGCATTCCTGCTCTCAAGTTCCTTCGCAGTCCAATATCGGACCACTGTCACACAAATCTCGATATCGTACGTCCCGAACAGTCGTTCAAATGGACAACCTGCACCACGCAAGTAACGAGCAGCCCTTAGTGGTTCGCCATCAGTTCTTTTATCTTAAATTTCTTTGTGGCTAATGCCCTTTTGGCATATCTATTATTTTATAAATGATATATAAGTACTGCCAGTCTTTCACGATAATTCCGTACTTATAATTGTATAATACGTTTTTAGTCATAGTTCTGTGACCATGTTATAGACCATTCTTTGGTTTAAATTCTGGGGATGACACTCCTAGCAGTGTCGAAACCCGGTTAATTCGTTAAAAATTAGTGACCGAGGGCTGTTTTCTTTTAATTGTATCTCTAATACATTCTGGTAGCCGTTCTACCTGCCACAGAGAATTATTACAACTGTAATCATTAACTTATCTCATAAAGGTGTATACGTATGCGAAGTCATATTGACATCCGACCATGTCATTGGTGAGCTCCACTTTTTTGCTAGGCCGTTGATTTTAGTGTCAGTACAGTCATTGTACGTCAATTTTAACGGCTGGTTTGAAAAGAAATGCGAGAGGCAGTCAAACAGTAATGCCTCCTATATTTTTTCTCATTAAATAAAGTTGGTCAAGTGAAAAATTTGAGTTTGGAGCTATTCTGTAAAGCTTCTTCCCCAGTCCATTTCTGTAGTATGTTTGTGTCAACAGACGCCAGTACTGCAGCCGCTTACAAAATGGCCGACATCGATGTTAACATTAGCGGTCTGTTGTAGTATTCTTAAATGCAATAAGTGAAACGCCCATTCGCATTCATGGAAGACTGAAAAATGTGTACAGCGGTAGAGAAGTGGATATCAGCACTGATAAACGATGGGTTCGTCGCTGTAACGAAGCTGAAGGGCAACCACCGTTGGCTGACTAAACACAGAGTGGCAGGCTGGTTGCTACCGCAGTGACTCTCCAACAACATTCAGTGGTGGCGGTAGATGATTTGCATCGCATTATCTCCCTCGATAAGGTCAGTGGATGACTATTATTCAGAAACTGGGATTTTGAAAAGGTTTATGTGACTTGGGTACCAAGAACGTTAACCGATCAGAACAAAGAGGCAAGATAAACAACTGCCTCTCAACTCCTGCAGCTCTTCCGTTTGGAGGGAGAGGAGTTTCTGGAAAAAATACCTGTGACTGGAGACTAAATATAGAGGCATTTTTTGAACCAGTATCAAAGAGGCAGCCAATGGAATAGCCTCAAAGGAACCCACAGAAGGAGAAAAAGTTCAAACGTGTGTGAATGGCTACAGTATTCTAGGATGCAGAGGGTGTGATTATGGTTGATTTGTAGGAATAGGGGTGCAAAGTAAATTCAGTCCAATACGTCAGAGCCCTCAAACAGCTTAAAGAACATCTTCAGAGAGTTCGTCCAAAAAAGGCTATGACAGATGTTATTCTTTTGCTTTACTACGGGAGACTACACTCCAGTCGTAACACCGCTGAAGGGACTGTGAAAACTGAATTGGAAGCCTTACCTGGCACCATTGTACGTCCATCTGTTCGAGCCGCTAAAAGATCATCGTGGGTTCAAAAATGGTTCAAATTCCTCTAAGCACTATGGGACTTAATATCTGAGGTCATCAGTCCCATAGATTTAGAACTACTTAAACCTAACATCACACACATCCATACCCGAGGCATGATTCGAACCTGTGTCCACAGCAGCAGCGCGGTTCCGGACTGAAGCGCCTAGAACCGCTCGGCCACAGCGGCCAGCGATCATCGTGGGATTCACTTTGAAGATGAGAAGGCCGTAATTATAATTGTGCGTCAATGACTTCAGAGGCAAGACTATATACACTTGAATACATGCTCCTGGTAAAAAAAATGGACCAAACCTGTAGAAATGGACGAAGATCATATTGAAAAGTCGTATATTAATCGTCGGTGTTGTGGTTTTCAGCCTACGTTGTTGCAGTTGAAATTCTCGACAAATAAAAGGAAAAAAAGGCATTACTTTTTGACTGACTCTCATATATCCTGAGCTCATATTTTTTTATTTCGTTTCGAAGTTGTATAAGAACGGAATCCAACTGCGAACATTTTAACTATATTCGTTTGAAATGAATTTATTTTGGCTGCTCATGACTTCTATGGTCAGCGCCTTATTCATAGAAGCAACAACAGGAACAGTTCCGCACAACCCCCAACGACCACAACTTAAGGCAACAGGAAGAGTGTTCATTTGAAAACATAAAGTCTGCTTTTGTTTTTTTATCCATTCCGAGCATGTTGTTCGTATGCAGTGTGATTGTTGTGCGCCTGGTATTCGCCTTTGATTACAGGAATGACATTTTTCGAGAAGAAAGCTTCTCCTTTTAGTCCACTCATTTTGAGCCACAAGGGGGGATCTGTGATAATAAACTTTGTGTTCTACCTTACAGCAGGTCTTGTTATGGGTGAAGCCCCGTCAGAGAGGTCCACTGCATGAGCATCTAGGGAAGTGATTCCAGTTGTGCTTTCCCGTTGCCTTCCACTGATGATGATGAAATGATAATGAAGACAACACAACACCCAGTTCCTGAGCAGATAAAATCTCCGACCCAGTCGGGAATCGAACCCGGGCCCCTTGGCGTTACAGACCGCCGCGTTGACCACTCAGCTGTCGGGGCGCTGTTACAATAGATTAGAGAAAATGAATTTATTTGCCAAGATCGTTGATAAATAACCTTTATTCATGACAATCCGTTATGGTAATCAATGTTACCATCTTCAGATCTAGACAGTTATTAATGGTCTTGGCAAAGAAGTTTATCTTCTGCAACCTAATTCTTTTAGTTTTATTGCCATTCTTGCATACGATCGTTTCTGACGTGGGAGCTGTTTTGGCCAGAGGTCCGGCTCCACATGTGGGGAGTCGTTGTGTGCGCGCGCCGGCTCTCCTTATAACCGGGGCTATTAATAGCTGTTCCAGCGCCGCGACCGCGCGATCACTGCGAGGTGGACGCGGAGGCCGCCGAACCCTGCACAGAGCTGTCCTCCACATGTCACAATGTACCTTCGCAGTCGAGAAAGGCCGGTTCAAAGATGTGGCGCAGCCATCACAGCGTTAAATCTCTCTGTGGCGATGAAAAATCCCTTTGATGACCATCTCCTACAACAACCACGTAAAAAATCTGCAGATCTGCAAATCACTTTTGGTGTAGACCTTTGGGGTACGTCGAAAATCCTTACTTTTAATCAAGACCAGATTCAATGAAGTGTCAAAACACTTTGATCACCTGCGATTTCAGTCTTTCTCGGCGTATTCCACTGATGAATTATTCTCGTGTTATCAGCCGAGTGGGAGCGTCGTCTTGTCGCTACGTTTCAGTGACTTGCCATGGGTTCCCCCCTGGCCCCAGGTATTGCCAACTTGTACATGGAGCACTTTGAAGATGTGGCACTGAACACCGCCCGCCATAAACCAAAGGTGCTTTACAGATAGGTAGACTATACTTTCGTAGTGTGGCCCCAAGGCAAGGAAAAAACTACAGGAGTTCCTACGCCACCTCAATGGCATACATGAGAGCATCAAATTCACAATGGAGGTAGAATAGAATGGCTGCCTTCCCTTCTTGGATATTTTGATCAAGAAAAATCACGACGGTACCTTGGGACACTGTGTACAGGAAGAAGACGCACACGGACATATCTCAATGCTCGGAGTTGCCACCATCCAGAATAACGTAACTTAGTACTGAAAACCTTAGTACAAAGAGCTAGGTCGGTCTGCGACAGCGAGAGACTGCCGCGTGAGTTAGCACATCTGCCTGAAACCTTCCGTAAGAATGACTACACCGAGACACAAATAAGACACGCCTTGCGTGCAGACGAAGCAAAATGTGTGGCGTTTCTGCCGTTTGCTGGACCGCTAACATCCAAGATCGCAAGAATATTAAAGAAGCACGAAATAATGACCATCTTTCGCGCACCGAAAAAAGTCTGGGGCTACAGACGCCGGGCATTTACAGTATTGAGTGCGAATGTTGGATGGAATATATCGGACAGACACAACGATGAATCTCCCAACGCTGTACTGAACACATCAGGAACGTACGACTAGGACTGACAAACAAGTCCGCTGTAGCAGAACATAGCATTATCGAATTCGGAAAAGAAGCTGTGCAGCGCCAACGGTTTCTGGGACTCAATCTTCAAAGAGGCAGTGGAGATACGTCTGCAGAATAACAGGGATGGCGGTTTTCAGTTGAGTGCAGCGTGGGATTCCCACAATTGACCAAATACTTCAGGGACGCTCCGAAGGTAGCCACCGGGTCTCGACGGTGGGCCACCCTCACCCCCCCCCCCCCCCCCCCCGCCTGGACCACCGCCGACGTGGTATTCCATTCCGGAGGAATGTGATTGGCAGGCCTACAGAAGCGAATGCGGCCAAGCAGCTATATATAGATATGCAGAACACAGCACACCGACATTCCCACAAAGTGGCGGTTGAAATTCAACGCCACAAAGAGCCAGGCAGTCGTCTTCACTCGAAGACTTCTGCCGCCAGGGCTTACGCCGCTCGAAATCCTGGGAGAACCTATCCCATGGAGTGGGACGGCGAAATTCCTAGGGGTTACCCTACACCGCAGGCTCACCTGGAAGCATCACATCCGTGATGTGAAAGGGAGAGCAATAGGACGCCTCCGCGCCCTGTATCCGCTGCTAAATCCGCAGTCGTCATTGCCACCGCAACACGGCCTCACGCTTTGGTTTGCCCACTGTTAGAGTATGCAGCCGTGGTCTGGGGGAAAGCCGCAGATGCTCTCATTGTGACTCTGCAGCGGATACAGAACCGCGCCCTGAAGACTGCTATGCATTTTCCGAGGCGTTTTTCGACGCGCCAACTTCACGAGGACATCGGGATCCTGCCTCTCCGAGACAGGTTCCGCGCCATCGCCAGGAAGTTCTACGAGAAGACTGGACGCTCTCGCAACCGGCTCATCCGTGGACTGGGCCAACCACCTCATCACAGGCCAACCACGCTTTGGCCTGACCTGCTGAGGGATTAAGTTTTACTAATCCCTCAACAGAGTGTGTCATTCTCTTTTTCAGGTTACACCAGACAGGACCAATCGACAAGAGTGGTAATATATATTTCTCTCTCTTACAGGAACCGCAGGAATGACAAATTTTTGTCTAAACTGCACCGCCACGAGCCAAGGACAGGCTCGTCATTCCAGCGTCAGCGTCAGCACCCCGACATTCCCGCTCACGCTGCGGAGGGGTAAGCATCGCTGTTGTCGCTGTTGCTACTCGAGATGTCGGGACGCGGAAGGGGACCAAAGCTGCAACCCTAGCGGAGTTGCTGCTCACGCTGGCAGGAACGTCCGGCAACAAGAAGAAGAAGACTGCAGCGCAGT
The DNA here is from genome assembly GCF_023864345.2 of Schistocerca serialis cubense. Taxonomy (NCBI): domain Eukaryota; kingdom Metazoa; phylum Arthropoda; class Insecta; order Orthoptera; family Acrididae; genus Schistocerca; species Schistocerca serialis. Next base: position 7,021,355 of record NW_026047471.1, on the reverse strand, counting down.
GCTTTCGCTGCCAAAAGCTTGGCCACGTCGCCAAGCACTGCAGCGCCGCAGTTGAGTGCTTCAAGTGTGGGTAAGCACATGACACACGCGACTGCAAGATAGAGAAGGACACCCCTTGTACCTGCGTCAACTGCGGCGGCGCACACGAGGCGAACGCCCGCTCCTGCGCCTACAAGAGGAATTGGCGCGGACCGGTCAAGAAGAAGACGCAGAAGCAAGTGACCACCACACATGAAGAGGCGGTCTCTTGTACAGAAGAAGTCGTTTCCAGGCGTCTAAAGGACGCTGTACAAGAAGCCATGTCCGCCTTCAAATCCGCCATGGCGGAAGAGAGGGCGGCCATGTTGGCGGAACTGGGCGAGGCTCGGCGTCAGATTGCTGTGCTGACGCAGGAACTTCGCTCAGCCAAAGAAGACTCCGCCCCCAGAGGTTACACCGCCACCCAGACGACTCCTGCACGAGAGAGGGAGTTCGTAACGGTGGCCACGCAAACCGGCGAGCCTGCCGAAGGGGAGGCGACACAGCAAAAGGACACCGAAGCAGCTGCACAAGAGGAAGAAGAGAGGGAAGAAGTACCACTCCTCCCGCTTCCGGACATGTACAGCGCAAGTGCTATAATGAAGAAGATTGATAGTTCGCTTCTCGACGGTACATACCCCCACCACGAAAATCCCTATCCTTTTGTCCCACCAAACCATCCAAAACCACCACCCCCACATCAACCAGTTGGTTATCCAGAAGGCCTTGTAGGACTTTCCAGGGAGGATTATGAGCTGATACTACCCTATCTTTACCACTCTGCAGATGCATTGTGTAACCATTTCTCTGGTGTACGGAGAAAAACTGAAGACGGAATACGTTACGTATGAACCCAACACCGAGGAACAGTACTCAATCACTAGTAAGAAGAAAAAGAAAAAGCGTCACATCGACAAGAACAAGAAATAGATTTTCGGCACTCCTTGCCAGTTCGAGATATAACTAAACAGTCCAGAAACAAGTTTCAACAAATTCTTAGGGGAGTAAAGGCCAACAGGTCACAAACTTCCAGTCGACCTTCCTCACAGTGAGCAAAGTCAAAAAGGAGCCGCCAGCCAGCAGCCCGACAATTCGCCAGAAGATGATGGTTACGAAACCCACTGAAACGTTGCGACAAGACGACGCCACCACTCGGTTGATAAGCCGAGGAGAATTCATCACTATGATCACCTGCTTTGTAGCGTGTTGGTCCGCCTTGAGAATAAAAGCATCATACCATTTTCTGGATAGTGTGGGTTCGAGTCTTTTGTAGGATTTTTTTATTTGGTGGTCTCAGAGCCAATTTTTGTTTTCTGTGGCATGAATTTCGAAATAAAAGGGCGATGAAAAACATTTATTGGTGTCGTATTACAGCAGTCCTTTCTTTTACTGATTATTTCTGCATTTCCTTCTTGCTTCTATCACACTGGAGATAAGATTAGTCACCCTAAGGGGACGTCACCCTAATATGGTGTAGCACCAACTTCAGCCTCATTTATGGTCTCAAATCAGACAAGGACGGAGTCCATAAGTTTCCTCAGCTATGCCGCATCCGGCTGACACCACTCGATGGCGATTAGATCCCGCCGAGTCGTTGTTATATCGTCAGAAGATTACAGCGAAATGCAGTAAGATCTGCGGAGGACTGGAGATATCCGAAACGAGCTAAAGTGCAACGGCCACATAAAACTAATTGTAGGCTAATCAGACGCGAGGCTGAGTTTCATTAGAAAAATCTTAGGAAACTGTAATTTATCCACGAAAAATTAGCTTCCAAAACATTTGTTCCATCGATTCTTCTTAGCACAGGCCAAAATTTCAAAGTAACCGCTGTCCATTGACAATGCTTGGTGCGGTGTATGACTCTTGTAACTTAACGCGACCGACTGAGTGTGGCTGTTAATCAGCACTCTGTTGCTCGAGTCGAGTCTGGTTGAGACGATGTGCTTGTGGGCGGTATTCAGATGTAGCCGCTAATTTGACATGAACATCCGCGCCGCGTGTTGTACGCTTTAAAGTTCCAGTGCGAAACGATCAATGTCTTATGGTGCAATGTGGAGTACAATGACACCCCGATTAACGTACCTGGTTATGCGCAAATCAAGAATTACGTAGTTACGTGCTTTTTTTTCTTTTTTTCTTTTTTTTTTTTTTTAACACAACTATTCCCCCATTCCGCCGACACTGTATTCGCCTTACGACAGGTTCCTACGTGTTTCGAGCGTAATCGTTTTAGCTACGAAGCTGGGTTCATTGATAGATTCTATGTCATCCAAACGAAGTAGAATTGATTCATTCCCATCAAACAAAAAAACAAAATCATGACCCTCGCAACTTAATAATATTATCAAAGACTTCGATGCAAAAATTAAAATTTGTGAATTGGCAAAGAACTTCTACCGGAATCAACAGTGAGAACGATTATTACGATTGTTATAAAAGACAAAGAAAAAATTTTCTAAGGTGTGGAAAATGCTCATTTTTGAATGTGATAACCAAGTAAGATTCAAAAATTGTCGTGCTGATAAGAACATGGAGTGCTCTCAAGATCAGGTTTTTGAGGAATTGAAAGAACAAGTTGGGAAGGCGACCGAAGATGAAACGTTTAAAGCTAGTAACGGTTGGTTTAGCCGAGTCAAAAGTCGCTGTAATTGGCATAGCATCCCAGAAACTGGAGAGGCTGCAAGCGCTGATAGAGACTGCATCGCTCTATCCAGAGTGTCAAGATAACTAGGAAAATTAAGGGGATTGCCTTTGATTTATATTTTAAGACCGTGCACTAGACCACGAGGCTATAAAGGAACGAGAGTCTCCATCCATAATTATAAACGTCAGCCAACAAAGATCCTACATTTATGCACACATATTTTGTTTATTACGATTTTTGTGACTCTCCTCACACTACCCAAAACAGTTTTGACGATAATCTCTGAATTAATAAAAGCAAACAAAAGATTTTTAATTTCAGTTAAACATCAACTTTTCTTTCAGTACATGTAAATTGAAGGTGGAGAAGGGAGAAAGGAAAGGAAAAGAAGCAAGAATCAGCAGAGGGAATTGCAAATTATATCTTTCAGAAAATTATTAAGTGGTTCTCTGCAAATGGACTACCACTAAATTTTGAGAAAACACAGTTTATACAACTCTGTACAGTAAATGGCATAACTTCATTGATAAATATAGACTACGAACGGAAATCTGTTGCTAAGGCAACTCAAAATTTCTTGGTGTGTGCGTTGATGAGAAATTGAACTGGAAGAAACACATCGATGATCTGTTGAAACGGTTAGGTTCAGAACTTGTGCTATTAGCGTTATTGCTCACTTTGGTGATAAAAATATCAGTAAATTAGCCTACTATGCCTATTTTCATTCACTGCTTTCATATGGCATCATCTTTTGGGGAAATTCGTCATTAAAAGAGAAAGTATTCATTGCACAAAAGTGTGTGATCAGAATAATAGCTGGAGTCCACCCAAGATCACCTTGCAGACATTTATTTAAGGAACTCGGGATATTCACAGTACCTCCGCAATACATACATTCATTTATGAAATTTGTCATTAATAACCTATCCCAGTTCAAAAATAACAGCGAAGTGCATAGCAACAACACTAGAAGAAAGGATGATATTCACTATTCTGGATTAAATCTCACTTTGGCACAGAAAGGGGTGAATTATGTTGCCACAAAAATCTTTAGTAATTTGCCAAATAGTATTATAAGTCTGACAGATAGCCAACCAACATTTAAAAGCAAATTAAAACAATTTCTGAATGACGACTCCTTCTACTCAATAGATGTATTCTTAGATATGTAAAAAATTAATTATTTTGTGTAAAGAAAATCTATGTTAAAGTGACACGTTTCACATCATTACGAAATGTCTTATTCATGATCTATGGAACAAGCATTAATGTATTTATGTATGTATGTACTACTGATGTCAGCTGCTTCGGGATTTGACGTGGAATCAGCGGCGACGAGTGAAAATGTGTGCCAGACTGCGGTTCGAACCCGGGATCTCCTGCTTACTATGCAGATGTTTTAAGCACTGCGCCACCCAGACACAGCGTTTATGGGAACTGCACGGACCATCTCGACACGCCTCTCGACCGACCCAAATTCCCACCAACGCCATCTATTCGCCAGTCCTTGTGCATGTTCTCCATGCTCGATACTGTGAGATTCCCGCAGGACGTCGGATGTAATCATGCATCCGCATTGAAGAAAAGGGATTCGTTGCCCATCAAAGCGAATCAATTACGTTGTTGTTGTTGTGGTCTCCAGTCCGAAGACTTGTTGATACCGCTGTCCATGGCACTCTATCCTCTGCGAGCCTCTTTATCTCCAAAAACAGCTGCAACCTACATCTTTCTGAATCTGCTTACTGTATTCGTCTCTTGCTATCCCTCTACGATAATTCCCCCCCAACCCCACCCCTTACACACACACACACACACACACACACACACACACACACACACACTTCCCTCCAATACTAAGTTGATGATCCCATAATGTCTCAGAAAGTCTGCTATCAAATGATCCCTTCTTTTGATCAAGTTGTGCAACAAATTCTTGTCTGCGCAGTCCTGTTCAGTACTTTTACATTGGTTGCGTGATTGACCCATCCAATCGTCAGCATTCTTCTGTAGGACCACATTTCGAAAGCTTCTATTCTCTTTTTCCCCAACCTGTATACCGTCCATGCTTCATTTCCATACATGGGTACACTCCAGACAAATACTTTCGGAAAAGACTTCATAACACTAAATACTATATTCAATGTTAGAAAATTTCTCTTCTTCAGAAATGCTTTTCATCCCACTGCCAGTTTACATTTTATATCTTCTCTACTCCGAACATCATCAGTTACTTTGCCGCCCGAATAACGAAACTCATCTACTGCTTTAAGTGTTTCGTTTTCTGATCTAATATCCAAAATTTCCCCTGATTTAATTCGACTACATTCAATTAACCTTTTTTTCTTTTGTTGATGTTCATCTTATATTCTCCTTTCACCGTCTATTCCGTTCAACTGCTCTTCCAAGACCTTTACTGTCTCTGACAGAATTACAATGTCATTGGGAAATCTGAAAGTTTTTCGGTTGTAGAAAAATTCCACTACCAGTCACAATAAAAGGTTATTTATTTGTCACACGACCGGCTTTAGGCTTGCGTCCATCTTCAGGTGTTTATACATTCATTTACATGTTTATACTGTTGTAAATGAATGTATAAACACCTGAAGATGGGCGCAAGCCCGAAACCGGTCGTGTGACAAATAAATAACCTTTTATTGTGCCTGGCAGCGGATATTTTTCTACACCCGATAAAGGAACAGTCACGGAGTTCGACAGCATCCACTATGGATAAAATCCACTCAAAGTTTTTATTTCTTCTCCCTGAAGTTTAATTTCTACTCCAGTTTTTTCTGTGGTTTCTTTTACTGCTTGCTCAATATACAGATTGAATTACATCGGCGATAGGCTACAACCCTGTCTCACTTGCTTTTGAACCACAGCCTTCCTTTCATGCCCATCGACTCTTGCTCAACTGCCATCTGATTTCTCTACAAATTGTAAACAGCTTTTCGCTCCCTGTATTTTATCGCTGCTACCTACAGAATTTCATAGACAGGATTCCAGTCAACATTGCCATACGTCTACAAATGCTATAAAGGTAGGTTTGCCTTTTCTTGAACTATCCTTTAAGATAAGACGGAGGGTCAGTACTCCCTCGTGTGTTCCCACGTTTCTCTGGAATCCTAAATGATATTCCCATTTCGGCTTCTATCATGTTTTCTATTCTTTTGTAAGGAATTCGTGTTAATATTTTGCAACAATGTCTTATTAAACTGATAGTTCGGTAATTTTCACGCCTGTTAGCAAGTGCTTTCTATGGAATCGGAATTACTACATTATTCCTCAAGACTGAAGGTATTTCGCCTCTCTTATACATCTTGCATACCAAATGGAAGAGTTTTGTCATGGCTAGCTCTCCCAAGGCTGCCAGTAGTTCTGACAGAATGTCGTCTACTCCCAGGGCCTTGTTTCGACTTCGATCTTTCAGAGCTTTGTCAAATCTTTCTCGCAGTATCATATCTTCCAGATGACCTTCATGTACGTCCACTTCCGTTTCTGCACTATTGCTTTCAAGTTGCTCTCCCTTGCATAGAGCCTCTACACACTCCTTCCGTCTTTCCTTCCTTTGCCTAGGATTGGTTTACCATCTGAGCTCTTGATTTTCCTGCAGCTGCTTCCCTTTTCCCTAAAGGTCTCTTTCATTTTCCTGTAAGCGGTGTACCTTTCCCCTCGTGAAATATTCTTCCAAATCCTTACATCTGTTCTGTAGCCACTTCTGTGTAGCAGTTATGCCCTTCCCGTCAGTTTCATTTTTTAAACGTTTGTATTCGTTTTCGTGTGCTTCATTTGATGCCTTTTTCAATTTTCTCCCTTCATCAGTTAAATCCAACATCTCGTGTTATCCAAAGATTTCTACTAGGCCTTGTCTTTTTACCTATTTGATCCTCTGCTGCTTCACTATTTCATCTCTTAAAGCTACCCATTCGTCTTCTACTGTATTCCTTTCATCTGTCCTAGTCAATCGTTGCCTAATGCTTCACCCGTAACTCTCAACAAATATTCATATAAATTGCTTTCAGTCTTTTAAAAGCAATGTTTTGGAGAGGTTTACTTAGAATGTCAGCAACGTGTTCTCGATTTTGGTAGTATTGTATGTTGAACCATCCATGATTAGTTCATCACTGATGAAATGATACTTCACCTCTACCTGCTCAGTTATTCTTGACATTTGACCAAATTTCGTCATTGCTATTGCACTTTGGTTGTCCACTTAAAGTGTAATTTTTATATCTGTATTCAACAATTCTCCCATGAAATTCTTCAAAATTTTCTTCTTTTGACAACACTGAGCTGCAGATATGTATTCTGTGGATACACTCTTTCCTGTAGACCCAAGTGATTTGAGCAAATTGTACAAAAGTATACAATCTGTAGTACTTTTTCTATCTTTCCTGTCGCCTTCGAAATTTGCATCGCAGTAAGCCACTATTTCTTTTTCTTGTATTTCTGATGAGTAGAATATTCCACTCCCTGTCGTTGAATTCACGTATCTTAAAGTTCTCTTCAGATTTTGGACGTATAAGTGATATGGGTAACTCATTGCTCTGTTTTCATAGTTCACTGCATATGCTAAGTCCAGCGTAAATACAACAAACTGCCTGTAGTTCCACGATATGGAACGTTTCACTTTTCTGCACTTATTTCTCCTGTTTCTTCTTATGGTGAAATTGGAGTTGTTAATTTTTCCATTCTGTATCTTTTCACAACTTCTTTAGCATATTTTTCTTGGTGAATATAAACATTTTCTTTCGTTCTTTTGATTTAAAGTCCAAAATACAAAATTGGTTCTTCATCCACTGTAATGACAATATTTTTCTTAAGTTTTTGGAGGTTTTTTCATTTGACAGATGTCTTCTCCAAATGGGTTCCCATTGTCAACATTTATAGCAAGATACGTTTTCTTGTCAGTATCTGATATGTAAAACCAATGGACAGATTTCAGTTGGATGAAGTTTTCATTCTTAAGAAACTTGTTCAATTCCTGACTACACTGACTTGTTTCAAACCATACAGTGCCTTTTTGAGCAGGCAAATTTTCCCAGGTGCCTTGCATCCATCTGGAATTTCTGTGAAAATTTCCTTTTAGATCACCATTAAGTATTATGACACCAATTGTTGTAATTTTCAAATCTTCTTGCTCAGCAAGTGCAAATAAGAATCTCAGGATATTACTTTGTACAACAAAACTAAAAATATTTGCTTGATCTTTTTGATATCCTCGGCAACCAACCTAACTTTGTACTTTCCATTATCCTTTTCCTTGAAAATCCATTTTCATATAGTTACTCATTTTGCACGAGCAATTTCTTTATCCACCAGAGTCCGTGTTTCGTTTTTCTTCAATGATTCTTTCTCTTCATTTATAGTCTTTATCCAGTTTTCCTTGTCTTCAGCCGGCCGCTGTGGCCGAGCAATTCTAGGCGCTTCAGTATGGAACCGCGCTACCGCTACGGTCGCAGGTTCAAATCCTGCCTCGGGCATGGATATGTGTGATGTCCTTAGGTTAGTTAGGTTTAAGTAGTTCTAAGTTCTAGGGCACTGATGACCTCAGATGTTAAGTCCCATAGTGTTCAGAGCCATTTGAACCATTTGAAACTTGTCTTCACCTTCAATGCATTCCTTGTATGTGAGCATGACATAATCATCATTTTTCTTTCGCAAATGTGTTTGAGGTCTTTTTTCCTGATAGATCTTTTTCTAGGTTGTTCCTATTTCTTGCGTCATAAAATTTCCAGTCTTAGGATTCCATATGACAAAGCCACTGTCTGTATATCCTACAAGAACACTTCTTTCATCTCTTATACTCATTTTTTAAATACCCAAGTCATTTTGTGAATACCACAGAAAAAAATTCAATCTTGATAATTTTGTCTTGTACCATACCACATTTGAGCTGCAGTCACGTCAATAGTTGTAGCATGACTTTGTTCATGAGATAAACTGCAGTCAGAACAGTATAGCCCCACATTGGGTTTCCAATTCTTTATCCAAACAACATGGTGCTTAATTTGTTCATGATAGTACGATTTATTCTTTCTGCCTTACCAGGAAGTTCTTTAATAGCGTAGTAAATCACTGTAGCTTCCTTTTTACATCATTCCTTGAAATCAGCACTTCTATATTCTCCTTCTTTGTCATATCTTATTTTTTTCGGCCTTCAGATTGAGATGAGTTTAACTTCCACTTGCGTATTCATTGATGTAGCCTTCATTTTCATCTTTTGTGTTCAGAAGATATACCCTGAAGAAATGTGTATAATCATCAAGACACGTTAAAAATTGTTTTTCATTGAGATAAGTTAGGGGATTATCTTATCACGTACACTAGAGAGAATAATCTCAAGGAATCTCATTGCTCTGTATGACACAATGTTGAATGGTTTTCATACTTGCTTTGCCATCATACGAGGGGCGTTCAGAATGTAAGCTCCGATCGGTCGCGAAATGGAAACGACTATGAAAATCCGATAAAGCTTTGCACAGATGTGTTGGGTAGTGTCTCTAGTATAACCCCAGTTAGTATCACGTCGCTCTTCTCATTTCTGAGCTCGCAGTGAGTGCGTAAAGATGTCTAGAAAATAGTGTCTGCCGCCAAGTACGAGGGCCAGGTGAGAAATTTCGCCTGAAGCTACGCAGCTAACATTACATAACTGTCGTGCTGTTTCGTCTTCACGACAATTCTCAGCCGCATTCTGCAGGGGCAATGAAGATGCTCCTGCATCGTTTTCAAATAGAAATGTTAGATTACCCACAATACAGTCCGCAATTGTCTCCCCCTGAGTTTCATCTCTGGTCACATGAACCGCTGTCTTTGAAGACAACATTTTGACACAGACAACGAGGTGTAGGCCAGCGTGGAGAATTGGCGGAAAGCACTGGCGGCTGCCTTCTATGATGAGGCTATTGAAAAGTTGGTACAACGCTATGACAAAAGTCTAAGTCAGAACGGCGACTACGTAGAGAAGTAGCTGAAAGGTGTAGCTAATTGTTACAAGTAAAACATTTCTGATGTTGACTGTGGCTTCAATTTGGCAATCAATCGGAGCTTACTTTCTGAACAGGCCTCGTACATGTTTCACAATAAGAAGTGTCACATCATCACACAGTTTTGGTGTTTTCTTCTTTAGATGTGCTAGTTTTTGTGCCACTGTTTTCTTCTTTTGTGCCATTAGTACTTCTTTTTTACGGTAATTTCCAACGTTAATGATGTACAGTCCATTTTCTGATTTGTTGCCCTACAAAATAACATCTCCATCTTTCACAATCTTCACCTTTTCCTTGTCAAAAGTTCCCACTCGTCCCTTTTCAGAGATGACATTTACTGACAATAAATTTCTTAACAATTCACGGACTTGGGGCGTATTTTCAACAACACCTGTTATGATCCAGCTTCACAAACAAGATAAGAACACAAGAAATTTCCGTTTGCAAGCTTAGTTTTAGTATTTTTGCAGCTATTCAAAGTGACATAATTTTCCTTTCACATGTGCTCATTACTTCCACTCTCTGTCTTATCAGTATTCTTTTCTTGCATCAGAAAGAAAAACTGTCTTTGGCGCTTTCTTCATCTTCCCAAGTTCCTCTTTGTAAGAAAGGCAGTTCCTATATTGCCCAGCAGTTTCCTAGATGATATTTACGACGTGGAGGGCACTGTGTTTGGTTCCAGTTTTTTAACACTCGATTACATGGTGACCTGAACCTCCATATCTGAAGTATTTCACCGATTTGTAATTTTTCTTATTCTGATCTTTCTTCTTGTGCATGCGGATCTGAACGCAACACCTAATTCTTCTTTATTTTTCTTCATTTTATCTCCTTCTGATTGAAGTCTTGATTTCAGATGACGATGTCTTGGTCTATTCTCAGATCTGATAGTGCAGTTCGTTCAGCTGCGGTAATGTTAAAGCTGGTCTTCTTAGGTGGCGCCCGAGTCAGGATACGGCATGAATCACGCCTAATCTCTTCGGCAGCTTCCTTAGGAAGTTTCAGAACAGCCTGTTCTATTCCACTAATCACATCTCGGATAGGAATGGTCCCAGGTGTAGGAGCAAGATTCAGACCTTTCTCTAGCACCGAAACTGCAGCGTCGTCCAGCGTCTTTTCCGTGACATCATCATCTTACCTGCTGACAAAGGAAACGCTACTGTTCTCCTCTCACGCACAGAATATAACAGCAAGATGCACAAACTGCTCAACGATCCTGCATAGAGTAAATTAAAAAGTGATCCGACGGGTAGGATCCAGAGGAAGACTTTGGAACTCATCAGGAAGAGCTCGATCCCAGCGCAAGTCGCTAATGGTTTACGTCAACAATCTGCAGTTCCTCCTAGACTCTATGGCCTACCAAAGATCCATAAGAATGGGGAGCCTCTGTGCCCTATCGTGAGCAACACTGGAGCACCTGCCAAATATCTGACGTCACTATTGGGACCTCTCGTAGGCAAGTGCGACCATCATATTCGCAACACTGAGGATTTCATAGGTCGCTTGAAAACTCTGAGACTGCAATCATCGGATCTCTTAGTAAGTTTCGATGTTGTGTCTTTATTTACAAAGGTCCCCTTGCAGGACTCTTTAGAGCTCATTAGTAACAAGTTTGAGGAGGACATAGTGGCACTATTTAAACATGTGCTTACTTCAACATACTTCTTATCTCAAGACCAATATTTTGAACAAGTGGACGGTGTCGCCATGGGGAGCCCTCTTTCTCCTGTGGTGGCCAATTATTTTATGGAGGACTTTGAAGATAAAGCACTACAGTCAGCCACTCTCAAACCCTCTTGTTTTCTGCGGTATGTTGATGATACGTTTGTGGTGTGGCCACACGGACTGGATGTTCTACGTACGTTTCTTCAACATTTAAATTCACTCCATCCGAATATTAACTTCACTATGGAAGTGGAAAAAGATGGCACTTTACCTTTTCTTGATGTTTTGGTACGAAGGAAAGCAGATGGAACCTTGGGACACAGCGTATACCACAAGCCAGCGCATACAGATCTATATTTGCAGGCCACAAGCTGCCATCATCCGGCACAATGCGGTAGTGCATTACGTACGCTAGTTCATAGAGCGCGTGTGGTATCTGACTCTGAAGCCAGCCGAGTGAGATGCAACATTTGAAGAGTCTTCCGTCAAAACGGTTATTCTGAGAGACAGATACGTAATGCATTCAGGTCCGAACGAGTTAAGTCTATGGAGCAGAATTAAGATACGAAGACACCCACCACCTTGACCTTCTTGTCGTACTTTGGTGCCATGTCGTCAAGAATCGGAAGAGTCCCTGAAAGATATGATATCAAGTGTGTTTTCCGACCATCTGCAAAACTGAGGAACCTGTTAGCGGTCGCGCGGTTCCAGACTGAAGCGCCTAGAACCGCTCGGCCACAGTGGCCGGCTTATTTTGGATCAGGTGGTCGAGTAGCTGCTGGGGTATAGCCTCTCATTCTTGCACCAGTGCCTGTTGGAGCTCCCAAAGTGTCGTAGGGGTTTGAAGATGTGCAGCGATACGTTGACCGAGAGCATCCCAGACATGCTCGATGGGGTTTATGTCTAGAGAACAGGCAGGTCACTCCATTCGCCTGATATCTTCTGTTTAAAGGTACCCCTCCACGATGGCAGCTCGGTGGGGCCGTGCGTTATCATCCATCAGGAGGAAGGTGGCACCCACTGCACCCCTGAAAAGGCTGACATACTGGTGCAAAATGACGTTCCGATACACCTGACCTGTTACAGTTCCTCTGTCAAAGACAAGTAGGGGTGTACGTGCACCAATCATAATCCCACCCCACTCCATCAAACCACGACCTCCACTCGGGTCCCTTTCAAGGACATTAAGGGGCTGGTATCTGGTTCCTGCTTCATGCCAGATGAAATCCCGGTGAGAATCACTGTTCAGACTATACCTGGACTCGTCCGTGAACATAACCTGGGACCACTGTTCCAGTGACGATGTACTGTGTACTTGACACCAGGCTTTACGGGCTCTCCTGTGACCAGGGGTCAGTGTAGTGCAACTTTCGGGTCTCCAGGTGAATAAACCGTGTCTGTTCAGTCGTATGTAGACTGTGTGTCTGGAGACAATTGTTCTAGTGGCTGCGGTAAAGCCCAGAGCAAGGCTACCTGCAGTACTCTGTGGCCGTCTTCTTGTGGTGTTGTACACTGTGGACGTCCCGTACTGTAGCGCCTGGACACGTTTCCTGTCTGCTGGAATCGTTGCCATAATCTTGAGATCACACTTTGTGGCACACGGAGGGCCCATGCTACGACCTGCTGTGTGTGACCAGCCTGCAGTCGCACTAGTATTCTACCCTTCATAACGTCATCAATATGAGTTCTTTGAGCCTTTTCAACACAAAGCCACCATTAGCACGTGTGAAAACGTCTGCACACTTACTCGCTGCACCGTACTCTGACATACACCAACACACCTCTGCTTATTTGGACCACTGCCAGCCCCACCGTGCGACGACCGCAGGTCAAATGCACCGCATGGTCACACCCCGAGGTGATTTAAACTAGCAAACCGCTCACCAGAGCGTTGTTTCACCATGTATCAGCATTATTCTTAATTTATCAGCATGAGTGGTTAGGTTAGGGTAGTGGTGTTTAACGTCCCGTCGACAACGAGGTCATTAGAGACGGAGCGCAAGCTCGGGTTAAGGAAGGATGGGGAAGGAAATCGGCCGTGCCCTTTCAAAGGAACCATCCCGGCATTTGCCTGAAACGATTTAGGGAAATCACGGAAAACCTAAATCAGAATGGCCGGAGACGGGATTGAACCGTCGTCCTCCCGAATGCGAGTCCAGTGTGCTAACCACTGCGCCACCTCGCCCGGTGCATGAGTGTAGAAATGCGTAAACAAGAGCAAAACATTGAACAAACTGATTCTTTAGACCAAGTTCAGTCAGAAGATCAAATAAAGGTTACAGATTTGACAGAAGGCCTCAGTTTGGTTAAAAAAGGTTTACAAATTTTAGAAAAAGTAGGATCCAACGAGATGCTTACTTCCACCATAAAACGGGTCATAACAATTTTATTAATGCGCTAAGAGGATATTTTGCGTGAGAATTAACAATGACTCGTCAAACTACATTGTTAGATTTTAGGAAGCAGTCTACGTCACAATAACATTGGTTTACATTGTTGCAGTGAATAATACTATACTGTAATATGATTTATTTTATTGTTTAACATTTTAATAAATGTTTTTCTCGTAATTACATCGTTTTCTGTAAACTATGGTCCCAGTTGAACATAATTTGCATGTAGGCCTATTTATACGCAAAATTGGACCCCGACTTTCGCGAATTTGCCTTATTGCGGTATCGTTCGGTCCACCTAGTCCGAGGTATTAATGTATTGCTAAAGTGAGTGTATTCCAAAGTGTATTAGATAAGTAAGGCTTTCAGTAATCTGCTAAAAACTAATGTTCTTAATCGAGCTTGTCATTACCCACTTCTTCGAACTATCAGTAAATGAAATAAATGCATCGTAATCTCCTTGAAGTGGAGAGTTGATGTTCTAAGACACGAGCAACGTGTTACTTTCAGCCACATACGTCTCGCGTAATGACCACTAACAGATAATGATAGAAACTGCAGTTCATATGGAGGCTTAGCGATTGTTGTCCTTCCCGTGGATGATTCGTGAATGGGACAGGGTACGGGGAAAAAGATTGAAGTACCTTCCGCCAAACATCGTAAGATGGCTAGTGAAGTGCAAATGTAGATGTAGATGTAGGCTCTGTAATCTGACGCCAATTGAGCAAGGACGTTCTTTGGCTTCAACCAGGGACAGCCAGCGTAAATCCCTGGGATTGCGGGCATCGGACAGGGTTATGTAAACTGGTTCCGGAACTGGAAATCGCTCGCTTTAAGTGTGAATGGAAATTACGTCGGAGTGTTTGTTACAGTTAGGTACGTGTCGCCCGGAATGTCTGGACCATTTTAAGGTCGCACTTCAATGTCAGCACGAGGACAAACCGGTTCCGTATGCATATGATATTATGATTAATCGTTATGACCTTCCGTTGCAGAATTTAATAAGTCCTAGGATTCTTTCAAGCAGTAACAGTTTTTCGCTTTGCAGCTCAGGTGAAATATATCTGTTTGTGGGGTGTATCCTGAGGCTGGTTTTAGACATGTGTATTGTCCACAGAATTTAACATAGGGGGCCGACAAATGTGACATAAACAACACTGCTTCAGACGAAACGCGTTTTCTTTGTTTAATAAATATGCCATTTGAATAGCTAGTGGTTGGTAAGCTTGCTAAAAATCAAGTTCAGTCTTATGCCAACAGTTACTGAAGTAAAATTAAGCCTCAGATATACGTAAGGAAGACAGCAGTGTGATAGCTGTCCGTTAGACTCAACCGCAAGTACACCAGATATTATTCGGCATCAAATGCTGATACAGTACAAATCTGATACGCGGGAGTCGACAGTGAGAGTCGTTTCTAGGTTATCTGGTTAAGCGCATGTTCCCCGAAGAGTCGTGGGGAGCTAGTTCATATCAAATTGTAAATGATAATATGACGCACATTGGTGTTATTTCACGTGTGTCCAAGATTTCCATTGTGTTCTTCCCATTTCCAGTAGTATCAATGAACAACTACCCGTATACAGATCAGCGGCTTACAGTCCGACTGTCGACAGTCACGAAATGTGGCAGGACAGGCAGCAACAACGATGAACGGTAAGTAGGCAGACGGTTGGTACAAGTTTTTGAAGGGGCAATCAAAGTTAAAATTGCATTGTTTCCTTCATCAATTAAAGCCTATTGCGTAGTACGATATGCCCGAAAACAGTCTTGAGTAGTGGTCGAGCCGTCTGGCACATTGGGTGCTCAAGAGGCCCAGAATTATTTCCAGACTTCTGGAACAAATAGGGTGATTTAACCTACGATTCTTCAAAATTTTGATGGGACTTGATCCATAGCCATTATGTTATTTTTTAATATATTCAGTCTACTTGCAATTGTAATTTCTACATTCTCCCATTTTCAAGCATAAAGGGAAGTAAAGGCTCACTACACACAGTTAAGACGTGACACGCAGTACCATGGTTTCCAGCAGCCTGAACAGATTACAACAGGCCACCACGGTGGCTACACGAACTTTTATATATATACTGTAGATGAAGCTACTGTTGGAATGTTATTTATGTGCTCGCCATATGACTCATTGTCACTCATTGTGTGGGAGCACGCGTATACTTATGCCATCATACGTATTTGCTTTCAGACTGCTGGAAACCGTGTTCGAGCATGTCACTACTTAGTAGGGGTAGAGGTGGGGAAGAGGGACGAGTGGGAGGGGGGTGTGTTGGAGGTTTTTTTTTTTTTTTTTCAAGTCTTGTGTTGCTTATATAAAGTCTGGAGTTGCTGATTATCAGGCATCAGTAAAGTTGTTTCGCCCATACACAACTTTCAATAGTTCGCAAGTGTGTTGCCATGGATGGATGTCTAATACTGCAGAGAACTTTCCGGGTTTCCAGGCTACCGCAGCGGTTTTGGAAGTGCGCACATGATTCCTACGCAGAGGCCGTATAGTAAGCCGTGGATCCAGTAACTAGCTGGAGGTGGTGCTCAATGAGAAAGCGGACTAGGCAATATTCAATTTGCTGACATTAAATTCCCTTTGTTTCCGTGGAAAATTGAGTGTGGTATTAGTGTAAACTGCAGGAAGTTGCCAAGGAGTTAGGTGCAGGTAGAGTGTGAACTGTTGGCTGTGTACATATTCTAGTTCAGCTGTTTTATCTCGGAATCCTTGTGGAATTGATTAGATAGCTAAATGCCTTTAATTATTGAATCTGGGCTGGATATAAGTTTATCCCGGTCAAGCGCGTCAAAGCGGAGGAAGAGGATATTGGTGTTTAACGCCCCGTCGACAACTATGTCATTTGTGACGGACAGCAAACTTGGATTAGGAAATGATGGGGAAGGAAATCGGCCGTGTCCTTTGCAAAGAAACCAACCCTGCATTTACCTGAAGCGATTTAGGGCAATCACGGAAAACGTAAATCAGGATGGCCGGACTGGGGTTTGAACCGTCGTCCTCCCGAATGTGAATCCTTTATGCTAACCATTGCTCCACCTGACTCGGTGCCCCTTATTTAGACAGATTTTAATAGTGTAATGGTGCTGATAATTAATTCAAGCCCTCCAACAACTGTTGCCGTGTAAATGTGCGCGCCACACATCGCTGAAGGTGAGATTCCAATACGGCGGCTGTCATGACGCAAGCCATGCGGCAGTACCCGTGTGCTTGTCGAGCGGCACTCCTTTCGTGTAAATGAATGCCGGTTCGGTCGCGTAACCGAAGACTTGCTCTCAGTTGCGTTGAAGTGCTGTTGCGCGCGTGCATGGATGTGGTTTGTGTCGCCACAGGCGCCGCACTCATTTATGGTATCCAGTAGTAACACACTCAATTTCAGTGATTCACTTAAGCAATAAGGAGATAGTTGCTGTTCAGTATTTTTTCCCCGATTGCATCTTGAGGCTGACTCTCCGTGCAAGTGCACTGTTTATGATGACGAGCTACATACCAGCCAGAGGGCTGTATAGCTGCGGCCCCCGGAATTCATCTGCTCCGATTCACTCAAATTATTACTCGTACAAGCCATACAATGCGATTAACCAGCAAGGAAACCACTTCAGTCCAAACAGGAACCACACCGTCGTCTACAACACCTGAGGAAGAGTGTGATATTCTCCTGGGCACCGAGGAAAGTGATAATTACGGGCAATGAACTGGCAGTCACAGCAGCCAACGAAGCCTGTAAAGTGACAGATCATTATAGTACTCTCGGCTGCTGTACCTTACATATCAAAACAGCACGATGATGCTTCATTGCAGGTGGTCGCGGATTGATTAAAGTAGCCCAGCTGATTTCAGTTACTGGAAACCTGTTGACTCGTTCCCAGAGAGTGCACAGCGCTTCGCTGCACTGTTTTCCCATCCACAGAGAGGATTCACCAGTGTATAGTGCTTCTGGTTACATTTATCTCTAAGACCGGATTGCACTAGAAAGGGTTGCCCATAATTTGAATATTAACTTGCAATTTTTTTGAGCGGTAGCACAATGTCACAATGTCCCAAAAGTTTAATACGTTTTCATTTGTCTACTCAACTAGGGAAACAACGGAAAAAAATGCAAATAACAAAATTTAAAAGCATCGAGAACAAAAGAATGGTAGATCAAGTTGAGGACAAAGTTAAACGGATTTAGCTAGACCTCAGATCGGCAGATTATCGCTGTCTTCAGGTGCCCGGCAGCCAAACAATAGAACTAGGGGGAGAATGAATTATTTTCTTGTGATTTCGACGAGCTGGTAACTACCCTCTCTGCTCAATCACTGACTTGCCTCGACATTAATCGACTCAAACCCTTTCGATCTAACCCTGGTAGCCAAGTTTTTGACAATCGGGAAAGCCCCTAAGTAGAAGCACAGTGATGTAAAGCTAAATTCTGCCTCCGAAAATAATACTACCGCACAAGTCACAGCACAGTTGCCACTCACAAACGCTATAATCACTGCCACAAAACCTTTCTCTTAAAATTACAAAAACTGTTCCGCACTATTTCGAGTGTTAGACGAAATGTACTAATTAACATACCCGCAAGTTGGCTGTTGTGCAGGATCTAGTCATCAATTAGTGGCTTTAGCTGGGTATAGCCTACCTGGTAAAAGGTGTGAACTACGAGGGTTGCCCAGGAAGTAATGCATTGCATTTTTTTTTCTCATCCGAAAACAATTCTACGAATGTAAAACGTTACGTATGTATCTGAAGTCTCCCTAGTGAGCTCACTAAGTTTACGCCACTTCCGACAGATAGCGTAGCTGCAGGACAGTTTCAAAACGGCGACTGTAGGTGATATACGTTGTTGTGTCTAGACAAGACAGCCTAGACACAATGAGAGGAAGCCGAAAGGCACGCGCTAAGCCAAAGTAGGGTGCGTGAGGTCTGAAACAGGATACGTTATGAATGCTATAAAGAAAAGAACGTAGCTTCTGGAATACTTAACTTTAATCCATCTTTTTGGTACATCTGGAGATTGTGGCGATGCAAGTGAGACTCTTTAGATACATGCAATGTTACTAATGGCGCCTTGCTAGGTCGTAGCCATTGACTTAGCTGAAGGCTATTCTAACTATCTGCTCGGCTAATGAGCTATGCTTCGTCCGTGTAGTCGCTAGCAAAGTCGTCCGTACAACTGGGGCGAGTGCTAGTCCGTATCTCGAGACCTGCCTTGTGGTGGCGCTCGGTCTGCGATCCCTGACAGTGGCGACACGCGGGTCCGACATGTACTAATGGACCGCGGCCGATTTAAAACTACCACCTAGCAAGTGTGGTGTCTGGCGGTGACACCACATACGTTACAAGCAGCGTGATGTCATTGAATTTCTCACTACAGAGGAAGAAACTGTGGGGAATATTCACAAACGCTCGTGCGAAGTCTATGGAGCTCCTGCTGACGACAGAAGTACAGTTAGTCCCCGGACACGGAAGGTGAGGCCATCAGGAGGCGGTTCGGCGGAGCTCCACGATCTGCAGCGGTCGGGGAGACCATCCACGGCTGTCACGGCTGTCACAACTGACACATCTGACGTAGCCCCCTCGGACTTCCACTTGTTTGGGCCATTGAAGGATGCCATTCGCGGAAGACATTTTGAGGACGATGAGGAGGTGATTCACACAACGAAGCACTGGCTCCGCCACCAGGACAAGGATTGGTACCGACAGGTTATACACGTCCTTGTTTCGCGCTGGAGGAAGTCCACGGAACGGGATGGAGATTACGTGTAAAAGTGGGGTGTGTAGATAAAACACCTTTCTTTCGTTTGCGTATTTCTCATTATGTCCAATAAAGAATTGTTGAAGAAAAAATGCGGTGCATTAGTTTCTGGGCATCCCTCATATTTTCTTCGCCGAACTCAAACCTATATCATACCTAGAGGCGGTGTTACACGGTGTCAACATGCTATCTCCTGGGGGACGGTGAGGGGGAGGGTGTGGGGTGTGGTGGGGTGGATCGATCGATAATAATGTCTGCTACTGCCGTAAGTCAGGACTAATTACGATAAAATATTTCTGGGTACGTAATATAACTGTCTGTAAAATAAGCCGACGAATAGCCCGTGGATGGTCTAATAATTTGAAGAAGCTCATTGCTCACAACAGTACGCAAAGGTGTTCGTCTTCAGTGGGTCAGAAGAAACAGAAACAGGACAACAGGTGTATAGTAGACCGATAAGAAGGCCGCTACAACTGTGGCCGAAACATTGTTTATGTACAATATCACTTATTTTCCAATATACGAATAAAGTCTCGCTAACTACACTACTGGCCATTAAAATTGCTACACCACGAAGATGACGTGCTACAGATGCGAAATTTAACCGACAGGAAGAGGATGCTGTGATATGCAAATGCTTAGCTTTTCAGAGCATTCACACAACGTTGGCGCCGGTGGCGACACCTACAACGTGCTGACATGAGGAAAGTTTCCAAACGATTTCTCATACACAAACAGCAGTTGACCGGCGTTTCCTGGTGAAACGTTGTCGTGATGCCTCGTGTAAGGAGCAGAAATGCGTACCATCACGTTTCCAACTTTGATAAAGGTCGGATAGTAGCCTATCGCGATTGCGGTTTATCATATCGAGACATTGCTGCTTGCTTTTTCGAGACCCAAAGACTGTTAGCACAATATGGAGTCGGTGGGTCCAGGAGGGCAATATGCAATGCCGTGCTGGATTCTAACGGCCTCGTATCACTAGCAGTCGAGATGACAGGCATCTTATCCGCAAGGGTGTAACGGATCGTGCAGACACGTCTCGATCCCTGAGTCTACATATGGGGACGTTTGTAAGACAACAACCATGTGCACAGACAGTTCGACGACGTTTGCAGCAGCATGGACTCAGTTCGGACACCATGGCTGCGGTTACCCTTGACGCTGCGTCACAGACAGAAGCCCCTGCGATGGTGTACTCAACGATAAACCTCGGTGCACGAATGGCAAAACGTCATTTCTTCGAATGAATCCAGGTTCTGTTTACAGCATCATTATGGTCGCATTCGTGTTTGGCGACATCACGGTGAACGCACATTGGAAGCGTGTACTTGTCATCGCCATACTGGCGAATCACCCTGTGTGTTCGTATGGGGTGCCATTGGTTACACGGCTCGGTCACCACTTGTTTGCATTGACGGCACTTTGAACAGTGGACGTTACATTTCAGATGTGTTGCGACCCGTTGCTCTACGCTTCATTCGATCCCTGCGAAACCCTACATTTCAGCAGGATAATGCACGACCGCATGTTGCAGGTCCTGTTCGGGCCTTTCTAGATACAGAAAATGTTCGATTGCTGCCCTGGACAGGACATTCTCCAGATCTCGCACCAACAGGAAACGTCTGGTCAATGGTGGCCCAGCAACTGGCTCGTCACAATACGCCAGTCACTACTGTTGAGGAACTGTGGTATCGTGCTGAAGCTGCGTGGGCAGCTGTACCTGTACACCCCATCCAAGCTCTGTTTGACTCAATGCACAGGCGTATCAAGGCCTTTATTACGGCCAGTGATGGGTGTTCAGGGTACTGACTTGTCAGGATCTATGCAACCAAATTGCGTGAAAATGTAATCACATGTCAGTTCTAGTATAATATATTTGTCCAATGAATACGCGTTTATCATCTGCATTTCTTCTTGGTGTAGCAATTTAAATGGCCAGTAGTGTATATCCATAAAACGTATGTTAACTGACACTGTGCGCAGAAGTCTATGTGATTTGAGTCAGGGCTACGTCCATTAGTGAGTTAGTTATTTTAGTAACTACATTGAGAAGTCATGGGATAGCGATATGCACATATGAGAAAGGCGGTAGTATCGGGTACACAAAGTATAAGAGGGCAGTGCATTGGTGGAGCTGTCGTTTGTACTCAGGTGATTTACGTGAGAAAGTGTCCGACGTGATTATGGTCGCGCGACGGGAATTAATAAATCTCGAACGCGGAATGGTAGTTGGAACTAGGCGCAGGGGACGTTCCACTTCTGAATTTGTTAGGTAATTCCATATTCCGAGATCCGCAGTGGTAAGTATGTGGCGAAAATACCACATTTCAGTCATTACCCATCACCATGGGCAACCAAGTGGCTGGCGGGCTTCACAAATGACCGAGATCAGCGGCGTTTGCGTAGATTTGTCAGAGCTAAAAGAGAAGCAACACGGCGTCAAATAACCACAGAAATCAATGTGGGACGTAGGGCGAACGTATTCGTTAGGACAGTGCGGCGAAATCTGGCGTTAATGGGCTATGGCAGCAGACGATCGACACGAGTGCCTTCGCTAAGATAACGACGTCACATGCAGCTCTAGTGCAATCGTGACCGTATCGGTTGGCCAATAGATGACTGGAAAACCGTGGCTGGTCAAATAAGTCTCGATTTCAGTTGGTAAGAGCTGATGATAGGGTTCGAGTGGGGAGCAGTCCTCATGAATCCATGGACACAAGCCCTGTGCAAGGTGGTAGTGGCTCCTTAATGGTGTGATTTGTGTTTATAGGAACGTAATGGGTCCTGTGGGCCAACTGAACCGATAATTGACTGGAAATGATTATGTTCGGCCACTTGGAGACCACCTGCAGCCATTCATGGACTTAATGTTCCCAAACAAGGATGGAATTTTTTTGGATGACAATGGTCCGTGTCGCCGGGACTCAATTGTTCGCAATTGGTTTGAAGAACATTCAGGATATTTTGAGGGAATGATTTGTCCATCCAGATCACTCGACATGAATCACGTCGAACGTCTATGGGACATAATCGAGAGGTCAGTTCATGCACAGGGTCCTGCACCGGCAAAAATTTGCAATTATGGACGGTTGTAGAGGTAGCAGGGCTCAGTATACCTGCAGTAGAATTCCAGCGACTTGTTGAGTCCGTTCTACGTCGAGTTGCTGCAATATGCCGGGCTAAAGGAGGTCCGACACGATATTAAGAGGTATCCCATGCCTTTTCATTTCGTTTCCTCCTCCCATGTGTGGTTCACGATTTTTGTCAGCAGTGTAGTTTTCGGTTGGTAGTTGTGAAAATGATTCATAATCTTACTGTTAGACACTCTCTTTGCACCCTGGAGCATTCTTTCCTTCAAATGAGTCTAATTTTTCAACACTTGAGGCAATAAATCTTTCATGGTGCTTTTCGTCGACTGACTTGAGTGTATTCACTTAACTCTTCGTAATACTTCCATGAGTCACCTGATCTCATCCCCCTTTAGCTTCATCTGATGGTTAAATTTAGTGACTTCTGCAGAATATCTGCGATTCAGCTAAGTGTCGCTGTTTTCTGTACTTGGCGCCTGAGAAGTGGAACTCTCTTTTAGCTAACAGTTGTGGCGAATTCTGGCAACTTGCCGCGACGTTGCCTCTGCTGTAGATGAGTGGTTTCTCGTTTTGTTTATGCTATCTCTAAGATGACTCTATTAGCGACTGAGTTACTCATGCTGTGATTGATTTCTGATGTCGTGGAAGCAAAGCAAAACAAAAAAAAGAAAGATTCAAATAGCTCTGACCACTATGGGACTTAGCGTCTGAGGTCATCAATCCCCTAGAACTTAGAACTACTTAAACCTAACTAACCTAAGGACATCACACACATCCATGCCCGAGGTAGGATTCGAACCTGCGACCGTAGTGGTCTCGCGGTTCCAGACTGAAACGCCTAGAATCCCTCGGCCACACCCACCGGCGGAAGCAAAGCAAACACGATTGATTTGGAACAAGTGAACATTTAGAAGAATTCAATACACGTCAGATACTGTGGTCAGGCGAATACAGGGTTATCAATAAAAAATCCAACAGGGGTAATGCAGGAGTAGGTTTAATACTGAATAAAAAAAATAGGAGTGAAGTTAAGCTACTACAAACAGCATAGTCAACACAAGATAGACACGAAACCCATCCATGCCTACTACAGTAGGCAGAGGATGAAGAAATTGATGAAATGTATGATGAGATAAAAGAAATTATTCAGGTAGTGAAAGGAGACGAAAATTTAATAGTCATGGGTGACTGGAATTCGAGAGTAGGAAAAGGGAGAGAAGGAAACTTAGTAGGTGAATATGGGTTGGGGTTAAGAAATGAAAGAGGAAGCCGTCTGGTAGAATTTTGCACAGAGCATAACTTAATCATAGCTAACACTTGGTTCAAGAATCATAAAAGAAGGTTGTATACATGGAAGAATCCTGGAGATACTAGCAGGTATCAGATAGATTATATAATGGTAAGACAGAGATTTAGGAACCAGGTATTAAATTGTTAGACATTACCAGGGGCCGATGTGGACTCTGACCACAATCTATTGGTTATGAATTGTAGATTAAAACTGAAGAAACTGCAAAAAGGTGGGATTTTAAGGAGATGGGACCCGGATAAACTGACTAAACCAGAGGTTGTACAGAGTTTCAGGGAGAGCATAAGGGAACAATTGATAGGAATGGGTGAAAGAAATACAGTAGAAGAAGAATGGGTAGCTGTGAGGGATGAAGTAGTGAAGGCAGCAGAGGATCAAGTACGTAAAAAGGCGAGGGCTAGCAGAAATCCTTGGATAACAGAAGAAATATTGAATTTAAATGATGAAAGGAGAAAATACAAAAATGCAGTAAATGAAGCAGACAAAAAGGAATACAAACGTTTCAAAAATGAGATCGACAGGAAGTGCAAAATGGCTAAGCAGGGATGGCTAGATGACAAATATAAGGCTGTAGAGGCCTATCTCACTAGAGGCAAGATAGATACTGCCTACAGGAAAATTAAAGAGACCTTTGGAGAAAAGAGGGCCACTTGTATGAATATCAAGAGCTCAGATGGAAACCCAGTTTTAAGCAAAGAGCGGAAAGCAGAAAGGTGGAAGGAGTATATAGAGGGTCTATACAAGGGCGATGTACTTGAGAACAATATTATAGAAATGGAAGAGGATGTAGATGAAGATGAAATGGGAGATATTATACTGCGTGAAGAGTTTGACAGAGCACTGTAAGACCTGAGTCGAAACAAGGCCCCGGGGGGTAGACAACATTCCATTAGAACTACTGACGGCCTTGGGAGAGCCAGTCCTGACAAAACTCTACCATCTGGTGAGCAAGATGTATGAGACAGGCGGAATACCCTCAGACTTGAAGAAGAATATAATAATTCCAATCCCAAAGAAAGCAGGTGTTGACAGATGTGAAAATTACCGAACTATCAGTTTAATAAGTCACGGCTGCAAAATACTAACGCGAATTGTTTACAGACGAATGGAAAAACTGGTAGAAGCCGACCTCGGGGAAGATCAGTTTGGATTCCGTAGAAATGCTGGAACGCGTGAGGCAATACTGACCTTACGACTTATCTTAGGAGCTAGATTAAGGAAAGGCAAACCTACGTTTCTAGCATTTGTAGAGAAAGCTTTTGACAATGTTGACTGGAATACTCTCTTTCAAATTCTAAAGGTGGCAGGGTAAAATACAGTGAGCGAAAGGCTATTTACAATTTGTACAGAAACCAGATGGCAGTTATAAGAGTCGAGGGGCACGAAAGGGAAGCAGTGGTTGGGAAGGGAGTGAGACAGGGTTGTAGCCTCTCCCCGATGTTATTCAATCTGTATATTGAGCAAGCAGTAAAGGAAACAAAAGAAAAGTTCGGAGTAGGCATTAAAATCCATGGAGAAAAAAACTTTGAGGTTCGCCGATGACATTGTAATTCTGTCAGAGACAGAAAACGATTTGGAAGAGCAGTTGAACGGAATGGACAGTGTCTTGAAAGGAGGAAATAAGATGAACATCAACAAAAGTAAAACGAGGATAATGGAATGTAGTCGAATTAAGTCGGGGGATGCTGAGGGAATTAGATTAGGAAATGAGACGCTTAAAGTAGTAAAGGAGTTTTGCTATTTGGGGAGCAAAATAACTGATGATGGTCAAAGTAGAGAGGATATAAAATGTAGACTGGCAATGGCAAGGAAAGCGTTTCTGAAGAAGAGAAATTTGTTAACATTGAGTACAGATTTAAGTGTCAAGAAGTCGTTTCTGAAAGTATTTGTATGGAGTGTAGCCATGTATGGAAGTGAAACATGGACGATAAATAGTTTGGACATGAAGAGAATAGAAGCTTTCGAAATGTGGTGCTACAGAAGAATGCTGAAGATTAGATGGGTAGATCACATAACTAATGAGGAGGTATTGAATAGAATAGGGGAGAAGGGGAGTTTGTGGCACAACTTGACTAGAAGAAGGGATCGGTTGGTAGGACATGTTCTGAGGCATCAAGGGATCACAAATTTAGCATTGGAGGGCAGTGTGGAGGGTAAAAATCGTAGAGGAAGACCAAGAGATGTATACACTACTCAGATTCAGAAGGATGTAGGTTGCAGTAAGTATTGGGAGATGAAGAAGCTTGCACAGGATAGAGTACCATGGAGAGCTGCATCAAACCAGTCTCAGGACTGAAGACCACAACAACAACAAGCATCGTCGTACCACTCACAGACGAAATCTTATTTCGTCGGCAATAAGGGAGATGATTATCAATATGAACAACTATAACTGTTAATTTGAAGAACACGGCCTGCTACGTAATTAAGCTGTTGCCTTAAAAAAAGCTAGGCACATAAATAGCACTCAAAGGAATGGCGACAGGGAAGGCATCCGGCCACCCCTTAACCTGGCCATAGCAAATTTGTTTATAACTATACTGACCCTGCGCCGAAGCGGGAGAATGGCATGAAGAAAGAGAAGAAAATAATATAGTAAATGTGCCAGAGTGGCTTCTAGTAAAAATATCAATTGAGAAAGATGATATTTATCAGTAAGTATGATTATCACCCACAGGTTATAATGGGGCATAACAGATGGTGGAGTGCTACGCTGTGTGAACGGTCCTTTTTGCCTGTGTATAGTTTTACTTTCGGCGGACCTATGTATAATGTGCTGTATATTCTGCACTATAATGTAGACGTGTCATGAGTGCTAAACTCGTAATGAAACAAAATTTATAACCAAAAAAATTTTTAAGCTCAGAAGATGTTTCAACTGTTGAAACCGATCGTCAATAATAAATATTGATTAATGCCGTCCTGCATGTATAAAGTTCTTTCAAGTGAAATAGAGATCGCTCCTTTCCATTTTCTCAACATGAGAAACTTCAGTTGTATGATAGAATATTCTCATTCAGTCTGGCTACGCTAATAGTATATTTTCGGTGATTTTCAATTTGCAGAAATCAACGTCAGAAGCAACTGGACTTCTTTTATTTTCCTGTTGTAGATGACAACCAAGTGTTCCCTGGTTAATTATCCATCCTGATTCTGCAGAATGTAAAAGAGGAAACTATTACCAGTGTGGTTATTCTATAATTTCTTTAATCTACAATCTGTGGAAGTCGTAGTTCAGGGCGAAGGTGTTTCTGTGATGTTTTGGAGGTGTTGCGATGACTTGGGCTCATTCATTCAGGTTACGGTGAATCTCAACAAGGACACTTATTTTAGCATTCTCGGTGACCAGGTATTGCCCTTTCTTCGTGATCAATAAGTTCCGTCATCCAAGATGACAACGGCTGTGCTCAGAAGGCAGCACGCATACTGTCACGGTTTTACGAACGTTCGAGCACCCAGTCGCACTTCGACCGGTCCGCTGAATCAATCGCTCTTAATCTCATAGGAAATGTGTGGGACTAAAACTGAGGCTGAAATGTAGCGATTCACACCCCGTAGTCTGGTAGCTCTCAGGATCTAATTGTCAGCGAGTAACCATCGACTGGAAATTGTATACCTGAAGGTGTATATTGTTGTTTTTGGCAAAATGAGGCCATTATCAAAGTTAGAGATGATGTTATGGCGTATTAGCGTGATGCCTCTTGGTGGTGATTTGTCTTGTATGGTGAGTGAAATTACATCTTTGATTTAACTATTATTATCACTGCCACGTAAAACTACAATATCTTTTTATGGAAGCGTTGGAGAATATTGCTAACATGTACGTAACAACTGGAGAAATAATTACTCTGTAGTTTACTTGTGGGCACGAATTCAACTGTGTTGTGTGTCTGCATTATTTTCTTCGTTTACTTAGGTTGTGACGTAGAACTGAGCCCGTTTTAATCCCGGTAACGGAAGAAGTTCCAGGCTACCGCATTAGCCCCGGAAAGGGGAGATAAGGTGGTAGCGTAAAATTCCTAAAGCCCTGGGTTGAGCTGTAGTCGTAGGTGTAGCGTCTCATATGGTGGGAGTATATAGCGCTGTTGACAGTTACTCGTACAGCGCATTCTGATGTTAAACCCTGGCAGCGCTTGGTGCTATTCGACAAGAATAGACAGTGTTTTCTCATCCCTTTATCTGACGCTCATCTATCCACAACACAAATACTACCAATACACTGTAAAAGGACATACCGCAGTCATCTTCAGGCCTACCTATGCAGTGTTCACGGAGTATCATGCAGTGCTGAAGCTGTGACACTCTGACAGTAAATAGGTCCGAGTAGTGAAGCGGTGCACCCATCTCAGACAGGCTGTGTGCTAGACACAGTTGTGAGACGGTGCAGCTATTCCACTTTTACTTTTGATCTAAAAAATTAAAGGTTGCTGTTTCATAAATCGCACATGTTCTCCGATTTTTCATACGATTTTGAGGAAACTTTCCATAAAAAAATTCTTAGGACAACACAACCAGGACGACGGAGAATCTTTAGAGATACGTGGCTTTGGAATGACACCGTCAAAGACGCACTACACACAGAGAAACGATTGTGTCATGAGTTTCTTGCCGATAAAACAGTGGAGCGATGGAATGCGTACAGAAGAGCCCGAAGAGATGCAAAGCAGGCTATAGCAGCAACCAAATCCTCATGTTTTGCTTATACATACGCCAGACTTGACACACGTGAAGGAGAGCGGGACTTATATCGACTCGCCAAAGCAAGGCATCGCAATTCAGAAGATGTTCATCGGTTCTACGGAGTCAATGATGAGACCGGTAATCTGCTGGTTACGAAGATTGTCAACGGCCGGGAGAGCGGTGTGCTAACCATATGCCCTTCTGTATCCCCATCCGGTGACGCCTAAGGGCTAAGGACATCGCGGCCGATTGGTATCGTTGATCCTTCAAGGCCTGTTCTGACAGTGTTTCTTTTACAGAGGCAGCATGGCTCGATATTTCCGCAAGGAACTTTCAACGACTTGGTAAGTATGTGCTACGTTGAGTTGTTACACTACTCCGGGCAAAACGAGATCCGACACGATATTAGGAGGTATCCAACTTCATTGTATGTGGAAGTTGTCCGTGACAAGGCTACAGGAACGTGTCACGTGCGAGGATTTTGCGGCATGCTGTGTGCTGTTGCTTGTATTGTGCGGCGTACTTGTATTTTGCGGCATGCTGTGTTCTGTTGCTTGTATTGCTTCTATCGGAAAACTAGTGTCCCGTGGATAAGCGTCGCGCTGTATGACCTTTATCGCAACGCGTCGTGTCTCATGTTGTATTGCGTCAGTGAGAACTGCGCCTGACATTTTCAGGCGATGGACGAAAGCGATTTTATGTACTTTTTTTATAAATTTTTTAATTGTTTTGATCGTAGAAATAGATCTTTGCGATCAGGACAATTAAAAGATTTATTCTTTTTTAAAAATTTTAAATACCTTACTATTACGTCACTGGTCAAAGCCAGCGGCTGGTATTGCATAATTCTCTTCACTCCTAGGCATTTACAGTAAACTGAAGGAAGGGAGCACAGTGAAACCCTTTAGTGAGCACAGAAATATGAAATTTCCGAACTACGACAAGTGGAATGCGTATTTGATCGAATAAAAACATGAATATGCCGCTAATACAGGTTATCGTAAACACTTCCAGCGTTTCAGAGGACAACTGCGCGAAAATAGAGGACATACAGGAAACAGACCCGTCAGTGAACACAGCATCTATCCAAGTTTATAACTTGTATTACAGTTCTTTAATGCGGGCACAGTATGCGTGGCAGCAATCGTCAATACGTGCGCGCAGTTAATTGAAGTAGCTGACACGAATTGGTCTGGAAGTCGTGACTGCGCCGGCCGGAGTGGCCGAGCCGTTCTAGGCGCTACAGTCTGGATCCGCGCCACCGCTACGGTCGCAGGTTCGAATCCTGCCTCGGGCATGGATGTGTGTGATGTCCTTAGGTTAGTTAGGTTTAAGTAGTTCTAAGTTCTAGGGGACTGATAACCTCAGATGTTAAGTCCCATAGTGCTCAGAGCCATTTGAAGTCGTGACTGCAGCCCGCATTGAAAATTTGTTCACTGGGTTGCCTATGTAAGGCGCGAAGTAAGTCGATGCGATAATACGGAGCGGATGGTTTGCCTATACGGGGCAGTCAAATGAATACCAAACAGACGGCTCAACGAGGGCATGAAATGGTTCGATTCAGAAGTAATCACTACACACGTTAAGACATTTATGCTGCTGGGAGGCGAGACGATGAGTTACGTTCTTAGAACGCGGTCGGCAACTGCCAGACCTACAGCCTCACCCACTCTTGCACCTTCTCGTCCGACTGAAACCGACGTCCACTCATGTCTTTCTTCAGGTCACCAAAGATGTGAAATCCCACGGTGAGAGATCAGGGCTGTACGGAGAATGTCGCACTGTTTCCCAACCAAATAGCTGAAACATAGCCCCCCGTCCGGTTGGCATTGTGTGGCAGCTGTTATGGTGCAACAGGATGATCCCACCCGACTGCATTTCTGGGTGTTTTCACTTTATGGCGAAACGCAGTTTCTGCGCAGTGTATTCATAGTGCTGCTCATTGATTGTACTTCCACGTCCGGGAAACTCGACGAATGGAAGGCCCCTGCTATCGAAGAAGGACTCTCATTACTGTGGTGTCACCGCCAGACACCACACTTGCTAGGTGGTAGCTTAAATCGGCCGCGGTCCATTTAGTACATGTCGGACCCGCGTGTCGCCACTGTGTAATCGCAGACCTAGCGCCACCACCAAGGCAGGTCTCGTGATACGAGAGAGCACTCGCCCCAGTTGTACGAGAACCTAGCTACCGACCAGATGTACGAAGCCTTTCTCTCTCATTAGCCGAGAGACAGAATAGCCATCAGCTAAGTTAATGGCTAAGAACTAGCAAGGCGCCATTAGCCATACAGTGATTGTACTTAAAGTCTCCTGTCTATCGTCAAGATCGATGTACCACAATGATTGAGTAAAGTTAAGTATTAAACCTGCTCCGTACTTTTCTTCCTAACATTAATTACGTATCCTGTTCCAGTACTTCACGCCCGTCTGCGTTAGTCTAGCTTGCCTTTTCAGCCATCTCAACTTCACGGTGTCGGCCCAAATACCGACACAACAATTACTTTGCCGAAACTTTGTGTTACAACTTTGGATTTCCTTGGGGAGGGGGGGGGGGAGGTGTGGGCTGTTTCCACTGTCGGTTGGTTGGTTAATATGAAGAGAGGGCACCAAACAGCGAGGTGATTAGTCCCATCGGATTAGAGAATGATGAGAAGGAATTTCCTCAGTGCCATTTTAAAGAAACCGTCGCGGCATTTGCCTGAAGCGATTTAGTGAAATCACGGAAAACCTGGATCAGGATGGCCGGACGCGAGTTTGAATCGTTATCTTCTAGAATGCGAGTCCAGTCTACTAACCACTGCGCCACCTGCCTCGGTGTTTCCACTGTTAGCTTTGGTGTTTGTCCTCGGGACTGCAACATCCTCTTACAGGCCTTTGCGACCTGAAGAAAGACAGGAGTGGATGTCGGTTTGAGTCAGACGAGGAAGTGCCAGAGTGGGTGCGGCTGTGGATCCGGCAGACGCCGACCGTGTTCTACGAAACAGGAATCGATCGACTCGTCTTCCAATGGGATAAATGACTTAACGAGTGCGGTAATTACTTTTGAGAGGAACCATTCACTGGTCCCGTTGTGGCTGGTGTTCGGTTTCCATTTGACTGACCCTCATACTGTACATGTTCTGACAGGCTTTTCGCGTAGTCCAACTCCGGCGCTTATTACGAATCGAAACTTGAAGAGATGTTCTATTCACTAATATGAGTCGTCTTCTGAAACCCCAGAGGTGCTTATGAATAATCCTGTATAAAGAAAGATTCATCTCATGACTCCCCAGGGTACTCGAGAGCGCTAACGCGCTGCTTCCTGGACTCGGGTAGGCGCGCCGGCCTCGGATTGAAACCGCCCGGCGGATTAACGACGAGGGCCGATGTGCCGGCCAGCCTGGATGTTTTTTTAGGCAGTTTTCCACATCCCGCTAGGTGAATACCGGGCTGTTACCCATGTTCCGCCTCAGTTACACGGCTCGCAGTCATCTGAACACATTCGCACTATTCCATGGATTACACTCGACGCAGACGGTAGGGGTACACTAATTCCGTCCCAGGGGGTACGGGGTGGCGGCAGGAAGGGCATCCGGCCACCCCCTTAAACATTAACATGCCAAATCCGATTAACGATGACTGACCCTGCGTAACTGCGGGACAAGGCTCAAGCGATAAATAGATAGAAAGAAAGATTCATCTCATGATAATGATATATGCACAAAGACACGCAGTAGATCGAAAAAAACTGTGTACGTAAGTAATGAAAATAAAAATAGGTAACCACTACAAAAAATTCCCTTGTCGACTGAGTGACTACCGGGACGTATATTGGACAGATTCATTTGTGCAGGTAACAAGGAAAGCATTCAGCCAAAAGATCACCGATTTCGCTTATCTTTCGCAGGGTTGTACATACTTAAATGTAAGAAATGGTGCTCTAATGCGGTGAGCTTCTCAAGCGTTTTGGCGAGTTCGAGGTTCAAAGCTTTAGGAGCCACTCTGAACATACTGCGAGAGCGTAAGCCAAAGCGAAGCGCCGTTAGCGCAACTGGTTGAGATGGCAGGTTACTGTTCTGCCCGTACTGCGTTCGGATGTAATAATTGCTTTGCTGGGCATTCACCAAACACTTATATCGCTATAAGGAATCGTCTTTCTTCGGACACGAGAAATTGTAACAATAACGACATTCATGACGAGGTATAGTCCACAGCTCCTGGTCTAATTTTAACACACTAGAGATTCATCTTAGCTAGTAGAACGATCGGAGACTTTCGAGACAAAAGAGAAAGGAGAATGTAATTTGGTTCTTTCACTTATAAACATACAAAATTATTTAGTTTGCAGATTATCAAGATTGATGACAACTTATGACACGAACATCAACGAAATTCAGTGTAACTTGTAAAGCTACAGAACTTATCCGAATAGCTTATAAAAGCACATATATCTCCACGAAGTGTTACTCCAAAGTATTTTTAAGAATAGATCGTTAAATAAACGATAATCTCTATTCCGTGACCGAGCGGTTCTAGGGGCTTGAGTCCAGAACCGCGCTGCTGCTTCGGTGGCAAGTTCTAATCCTACCTAGGGCATGGATGTGTGTCATGTCCTTAGGTTAGTTAGGTTTAAGTAGTTCTGAGTCTAGGGGACTGAATGACCTCAGTTGCTAAGTCTCATAGTGCTTAGAGCCATTTGAACCATTTAATTTAGATTCATTATTATTCTTCGACTGTACATTGCTACGAGTGAACCACAGTTATTGCCATTATTACTATTGCTTCTCTCCAAAGAAACATGATTCGAGGTAGCGATACAAATGTTTGTTGGGAGATTAGGAAAGAGGGAAGTGAGGGTAGAATTGTAGTGTGACGCCTCAACCGCTTGACCTGGTGACGCTTCTCGTCGCCTGTCGCTCTATTGTGGTACTGAACAGGCTCGTATAACTTTGAACCTCGATTTCTGAAAAATGCTTGAGAAACGCATCGTCCTGTCACAGCAACTGATACATTTTTATCCGGATCAGAATAACAATTAATTGTTTGGAAAAGAACTACCATAGCAACAACCAACCAGAGTTGCTCACGCCTTCTGCTTTGTTGACCGTTGTCATATCGCTCTGCCCACGACAGAAACCATCACTAACGTAACTGTTGTGTTGTTTATGTGCGGTTTCTCTGAGTTGACTTCCTTACTAATCAGTTAAAGAATGTCAAAGCCAAAACCCCTTTCACGTGAGCAACCGAGTTTAAGGCTGATTTAGTACCTCTTTCAACTATAAACTACAACAGATAATTGGGAAAAGAAATTGTGTCATGTAGCTGGAAGAAAGCACACATCACAACCGTCTACAAGAAGGATAGACGAAGTGATCCACAAAACTACTGTCCAATATATTTATCAACCATTTGTTATAGAATCTTACTTCACAAATGTAATCTATCTCGAACAGAATAACCCCTTCTATGCAATCGGCACGAATTCCGTAAGCATCGGTTATGGGAAAGCCAATTCGTGCAGTTCTCACATGACATCCTGAAAGCCGTGGATCGAGGCAGTCAGACGCAATATTTCTCGATTTCCGTAAAGTATTTGACTCGGTACCACATCACCGCTTACTGTAGTGTGCGGTATCAAGAGGATTTTGTGCAGTCTTAAGGACTTTTTCGTAGGGAGATGGCAGCATTCTTTCGTGGATGGAGGATCATCGACTGACGTAGAAGTAACTTGTGGAAGTGTTTTGGAACCATTGTTGTTCTTGTTGTATACTAACAACTTTGCAGATAATAGTAAAAGTAGCCTCAAATGTTTCGCAGATAATGCAGTTATCTGTAATGAATTACTGTCTGCATAAATATTCAGTCAGATATCGATAACATGCAAAGGTCATGTAAAGACTGCTTTAAATTTTGAGAAATGTAAAATTGTGCACTTCGCGAAACCGAAAAGTATAGAACGCTTTGACTGCAGTATCAACGAATCACAGTTGCAATCGATCAACTCGTAACAAATATTGTACTGTGAAACTTCGTAGGGATATGAAAGGGGCCACAGCCACCACCCAGAATATGAAAGGGAACGATCACATAGTCAGGCGTTAGTAAGTCAGGTGGCAGACAACAGTTCATTGGTAAAAGACTAGGGGAATACCGCCAGTCTCCAAAGCAGATTGCTTGTAAATCACTCGTGCGACCCATCCCAGAATACTGCTCGAGTGTGTGGGACCCATTGGTAATGTTTCTCATCGCGAAGCACACCAGGCGTAGTGTCCGTCGTGCTTACTGTACGCTCCGAAACCACGTGACACATCACACGGAACACGCTCCTCGTTCGCAGCGCTGTCCTGCGGCGGTTGCTGCATCTGCTGCACGAATCACAAAGTTTGTTTACACGAACGGACGCGCATAAAACAGATGTGTTGACTATCTTCGCGATCCGCGAAGAAGGACGGAGAAAATCACGATGTTTCTAGATTCGTCGATAGCTTGAACAGCGAATTGCTGCAGAACGATCTGGGGTACATACTGATAGAAGTTATTCAATAACTGTGGTGTGCGTTCTGTAAGACCTTCGGTACACACACCATCAGATTATTTGACTTGTCGCTCTAACGAAGTAGGCGAGTGTCAGCAATATGTCTGGCGTGTTTATCTTCTGCCGTTAGGTCAGACGATAGAAATGCCACTTGCACGCTTAAAGCAGCAGATTGACGGTGACCAACTTTAAACAGAACTTGATTAATTTTCACACACATTTATTATAATAATAACAAGCATAAAATTACTTAACTTGGTTCTGGATGCTTTTTAAAATTGACAATCTGAAGTTCGTTTGGTCTTGGTACGTTAATCTTATTCTCACATTGATACTTGACAAAGTGTCTATTCATTTATCTTCATGGCTATGTACAGGAATATGATAATCCTATTAGGCGCAGACTGAAACTTGATTACAGACAAATGCAGACTAATGCAGACTGACAAATCGGAGGTCTGTACACTCGTTATAATACCTCGCGCGTTCAGGTATCACTGCGCGAGTGTGATCCGCGACGAGAAAACGTTCTACGTTAGCAGCAATCTCATTGGCTGCATTACATATTAATACGCGGATCGGCGGAAAGAGAATTTGGTCCGTCTCTATGACAGCGCCATCTCGTAGTGCGGAGAAGGACGAGCGCTGCGCCTGCGCTGTTGTGCTTTTCGGGGCGCGCTCTAGTGGGAAAGTTGTGTACGCGCTGACTACGCGGAACTACGTACACAAAATTAACTCAACTGAAGATGCATTACATTTTCGGTTTTCAATTGAGTACAATTAAAGTACAGTGTCTAACGTCGGTTTGCACATGCATAGTAATCCACATTGACGATTTGACTATTATCACTCTGAAGTAATGTTCTACATCACATAGGTTTCAAGATCGACATTTGCATGGGAGACTTTTTCGAAGCTACTCACCGTCATTGAAAAAGATATTTACCAACAAGACACAAAGATGAGACAGTCCATAAGGCATATATCTTTCACTGAAAGTTTCACAATAGCAAAAACTAGTGTGTAACTTGCGTTTACTTTCTGACACAGACTGGCCGTTACTGTATGAATTCCGGCCATTGGGGGAACATTTCAATCGTTAGCCTCTACAAGAAGAATTGCAGCTTATACATTCTGTATAATAAATAATATCGAATATTGTTGAGCATACTTCTGTAAAATTAGTAAAGTCACAGAATCGTTTAGAAAACATTAGAGGAAAAAAAATTGCTAGTAGACCGACGGGAATCCCCAACCTTTTGCTTGACAGTTTGCAACACTGTCTACCAGGCTAGAGCTTGAACACGACTGCAGCGTCTAAGTTACATGGTATACAGTTTTTACAAATGTCTTAAGGTTGTAGCCACATATGTCTTTATCTGACATTTAAACACTGTCTGGCACTTACGGTCACAACACTCCTGCTCATTTGTGTTGTACACTACGACAGCAGCGCTCCAAGCGGACGGGAAGCTACACTCCTGAATATGATATCGGATGAGTGCAAATAGTATCGTTTATATTGATCTGTAGCATTGTTTTCACAATGGGAAGCGTATGTAGTACCATAAAATCGGTAATAACTAAAAAATTTCACAGCATCTGTTTTTCCTTAGTTTGCTAATGACCTCGGGAGGTACGTCAGTGTCACAGGACAGTTTAAGTACGATTCTCTTGTAACTTACAGGTATTTGCTGAAGAAGTCGTTCTCTTTTAAGAACCAATAAACGGCTAGTAAACAGCAGAAGACCTAACCTTTCGTAGAAAGACTTCTTCTACCTACTCACCAATGTGACGTTTCCTTCCCTACACTTCTAGTCAAATCAGTGAATGTGAAATGTAGGAAACTTGTTATTTAACATACCAAATCAACTCACCCCAGTTATTTAGCTGAAGGTGGCAATAAAACGCCAAAAGCAACAAAACTGTTTCCCAACGCAAAAGAAAGCAATTCCACAATTGTTGCTACGTCTGAGCCACAAATGGCAAGAATCTCCAACACATTCGCTTTCGAAGGAGAAGTAATTACATTTACAAAAGTACTCGTGTACTAGAAAGTCGAGTGAATCGTAGGAGGTGCGAATCATTAGGCTAGATAGAAAATTGTTACGTACAAGGACTGTACCTACAATAATAAGAATAGGCAACGACAGAAATATATGTCTATATTCTTTTGCTTTCATCGGAGTAAGCAGCCATTCGAAAGAATTTCTTCATCAGTCATTTGTAGCTTATGTCGTTGCATCAGTGGGATTCGGCTGATTTTACATTTATTTCACAGTCGTTCACATCTCTCGATAATTTACTAATGGCTGGAATGCAAAAATACGAGTACAATAACTATTTCATTAATTAAGTGGAAAAATGAGAGCAAACATTCACCTTATATCTGACTTTCTCGCCGCTGTGAGCGCTAGTCTCGTTCCAACTGTCAAACGCTAACAACTTTCACAGCAGTGAGTCCCCCGACTGTATATGTTGGACTGTGGTCTAACAAGTAGTGGTTTTACCCAAAACGAAGCGTTTTCGAGACAATCTCAATGTGCTGATGTTTTGAAATAGCTTCTATTGATACTTTGTACGCTACAATATCACAAAACAAGAGTGTTAAGCTCCTTCTAACTTAACACAATATGTCTCCTAAGTAGTGTTTCTGACGTAAAACCGATGCTGCGTCTTATTGGTCACGTTGCTGTCCACGAGGCAAAAATCTGACACAGCAGGTTCTTCCTTTCACGCATTCCGCTGTAGTGGAACGTGGAAGTCGTCACTGTGACATCACCAACTACCTGTCGGTTTTAGTCCACACCCGATGATGGAAAGTTGCAAAGTACGTTACATAGGCCAGGAAGACATTAGGGAAACATTACTTCAGGAACAAACGGAAAACAGGATTTTAGCCGTTAGTCCAGTGATTGCCATCTCAATGAGAGGGGTATCACTGCGCTACGTAATGGACACGGGAAGTCCGATCTCGCCTCAACAGGGGATACTGAACGTATACAGACGAAGGGCTGCACGAATGGCTACAGGTTTGTTTAACTCGTGCTAGAGTGTATCAGAGATGCAAGAAAAAAGGAACTGGTATGCAGCCGAAGATAGCCGTAAATTATCCCGAGGAACTTTACTCACACGATTTTAATAACTGGCTTTATGTATTGACTATAGGGCTATACAATTTCTTACGTATATAATGTAAATACAGAAAACTGCAAGTCACTTTCTTGAAATAGTTATTTATGCCAAGAACCGGTTTTCGAATCTTTTAAGGCTCATTTTCAAATGGTGTAACCTATACACAAAAAAGTGCCTTGTTGCAGTCACTGGTTCTTAAGGGGGGTAGGACGTCAAACGGGCCGTCTTGGAGCAGGAGAGACACCACAGTACAATTTAATTTCCACTGTCTATACTTTTACGAATAAATTCATAAAACTTTGTCAGCATGACCAGGAAGGATTAAGGATTCACAATCATAGCAGTGGAAGTTCGAAAAAATAACAAAATAATTTTTTTTTTTACATGTGAAAGTTCATCATTTTTTCAGTTGTATTGGCTGCGTTTGTTGCTATAGGTACATGTTTCTTCATAAGTAAGAGAGATTCTTCGATCACTTTTGTAAAGCATACAATCCATACTTACAGGGTTATAAAACTCTAGAAATTATTTAATTTATGAAAAAATGAATTTGCTGTTACATTTTAAACTTCATGTTTAGAAAAAACTAAAATTTTATAGTTAATTATCTCAGTTTTACCACAGTTTTTAATAGATTTCAAAAATTCTAGAGTTTCATACACCTGTACGTATGGTTTGTATGCTGTGCGAAACTCATCGAAGAATCTCCCTTACTTATGAAGAAAAGTGTACCTATAGCAACAAATGCAGCCAATGGTAAGTGAAAAAAAGGGAAATACAAACGTAACAAAATTAATTATTTTCTTATATTTTTGAACTGACACCACTATAAGTGTAAATACTGATCCTTTCTGGTCATTCTGACAAAGTTTTATGAATTTATTTTTAAAAGTATAGACAGTGAAAAATAAAAATTCCTGTGGTGTCTCTCCTGCTCCAAGTCGTCCCGTTTGACGTTTACCCCCCTTAAACATCCGTAATGGATGAGCTTATGCCTTACGTATAGTTCCCTTAGGAACTGCGAGGATAAATTAGAGGCAATTATGCAGTGAATCTTCTGGTGTTCCATACGTACGTGGGAGGGGAAGAAGCTCTAATATCTGTTCAGTGGGAAGTACCCTCCGCCAAGCACTTCACAATGGTTTGCAGAGTATGAATGTAGACGTACACTCCTGGAAATGGAAAAAAGAACACATTGACACCGGTGTGTCAGACCCACCATACTTGCTCCGGACACTGCGAGAGGGCTGTACAAGCAATGATCACACGCACGGCACAGCGGACACACCAGGAACCGCGGTGTTGGCCGTCGAATGGCGCTAGCTGCGCAGCATTTGTGCACCGCCGCCGTCAGTGTCAGCCAGTTTGCCGTGGCATACGGAGCTCCATCGCAGTCTTTAACATTGGTAGCATGCCGCGACAGCGTGGACGTGAACCGTTTGTGCAGTTGACGGACTTTGAGCGAGGGCGTATAGTGGGTATGCGGGAGGTCGGGTGGACGTACCGCCGAATTGCTCAACACGTGGGGCGTGAGGTCTCCACAGTACATCGATGTTGTCGCCAGTGGTCGGCGGAAGGTGCACATGCCCGTCGACCTGGGACCGGACCGCAGCGACGCACGGATGCACGCCAAGACCGTAGGATCCTACGCGGTGCCGTAGGGGACCGCACCGCCACTTCCCAGCAAATTAGGGACACTGTTGCTCCTGGGGTATCGGCGAGGACCATTCGCAACCGTCTCCATGAAGCTGGGCTACGGTCCCGCACACCGTTAGGCCGTCTTCCGCTCACGCCCCAACATCGTGCAGCCCGCCTCCAGTGGTGTCGCGACAGGCGTGAATGGAGGGACGAATGGAGACGTGTCGTCTTCAGCGATGAGAGTCGCTTCTGCCTTGGTGCCAATGATGGTCGTATGCGTGTTTGGTGCCGTGCAGGTGAGCGCCACAATCAGGACTGCATACGACCGAGGCACACAGGGCCAACACCCGGCATCATGGTGTGGGGAGCGATCTCCTACACTGGCCGTACACCACTGGTGATCGTCGAGGGGACACTGAATAGTGCACGGTACATCCAAACCGTCATCGAACCCATCGTTCTACCATTCCTAGACCGGCAAGGGAACTTGCTGTTCCAACAGGACAATGCACGTCCGCATGTATCCCGTGCCACCCAACGTGCCCTAGAAGGTGTAAGTCAACTACCCTGGCCAGCAAGATCTCCGGATCTGTCCCCCATTGAGCATGTTTGGGACTGGATGAAGCGTCGTCTCACGCGGTCTGCACGTCCAACACGAACGCTGGTCCAACTGAGGCGCCAGGTGGAAATGGCATGGCAAGCCATTCCACAGGACTACATCCAGCATCTCTACGATCGTCTCCATGGGAGAATAGCAGCCTGCATTGCTGCGAAAGGTGGATATACACTGTACTAGTGCCGACATTGTGCATGCTCTGTTGCCTGTGTCTATGTGCCTGTGGTTCTGTCAGTGTGATCGTGTGATGTATCTGACCCCAGGAATGTGTCAATAAAGTTTCCCCTTCCTGGGACAATGAATTCACGGTGTTCTTATTTCAATTTCCAGGAGTGTATATGTACCACAGTCATGCTAAAGGCGAACAGAATCGGTGCATGTGTTTCCCCCGCTAAGTACTGGCTGCGCTGACGAGCGAGGGGACGAAATCTGGCGGCTGGCCCAGCGGAGGCGGACTCACCGTCTTGGCGGAGAGGTCGGAGCGAGTCCAATCGTGCACGGGCGACATGCCGGCGGCTGTGCGGCTGTGTGGCGCTGCCCGCACTGGTGCCGGCTGCCAAGAGCGCGGCGAGGCTGGGCCGCGGCGACGCCGCTCCTGATTGGCCGGCTCCGGGGCTCCCGGCGTCCCGCGGTGTCGCGACGCGGACCTGCGCCGCTCGCCTCGCCCACCCTGCCACACCTTTCACTCAAAGCGCGACGCAAGCGCGAGCAGCGCACTGCAACACGATACACAGCAGTGGCTCCCAAAACCTCTGAAGTTACCACTGAAAGAGAAGACGTATCAGCAGGGACACACAAACCGTATCCATACTAGTTGGTATCGAGAACTTTCAAGTTGATACTCAAACCGTTTATTTCGATACTTTTCAATTGATACTTTTACTCACATCACTACTTTACCTGTAACCATGTTTGGGTAGAACAACCTGTTTCTTATGGAACACAGAGCGAGGTGGCGCAGTGGCTAGCACACTGGACTCGCATTCGGGAGGATGACGGTTCAATCCCGCGTCCGACGCCCTTGATTTAGGTTTCCCGTGATTTCCCTAAAGCGCTTCAGGCAAATGCTGGGATGGTTCCTTTGAAAGGGCACAGGCGGCTTCCTTCCCTAATCCGATGAGTCCGCTGACCTCGCTGTCTGGTCTCCTTCCCCAAACAACCCAGCCCAACCCCCATCTTATGGAACGGATGCCACAGCCAGATGTAAAGCGATTTCCGATCCAAACACACAGTACGGTCATCTGGTTAACTGGTCAATTTGCCCACTATGTAATGAGTGTGGACAAACCAGAACGGATTTCAGACATAGGATCGGACACTGCCTGATGAACTGCGGAAGATAAGAGACTATCTCTGTATTTGCTAAAAATGCAGAGGTAGGGCATAGTTATACTTAGTATTGCAAAAGTTCGTTTCCGTGTTATCTCGATATGTTTAGGAACTGTAACATTCATGTTGCGTGGGGTAGCCGCGCGGTCTTAGGCGTCTTGTTACGGTCCTGGCGGCTGCCCCCGTCGGAGCTTCGAGTCCTCCCTTGGGCATGGGTGTGTGTGTCGTCCTTAGCGTAACCTTAAGTTAGGTTAAGTAGTGTGTAGGCTTGGTTCGAATGGCTCTGAGCACTGTGGGACTTAACTTCTAAGGTCATCAGTCGCTTAGAACGTACAACTACTTAAACCTAACTAACCTAAGGACAGCACACACATCCATGCCCGAGGCAGGATTGGAACCTCCGAGCATAGCGGTCGCGCGGTTCCAGACTGTAGCGCCTAGAACCGCTCGGCCACCCTGGCCGGCTAGGCCTAAGGACCGATGACCTCAGCAGTTTGGACCCTTAACAATTCACACACATTTGAACATTTTTTTTGTAACATTAAGCCACAAGGAAACAGTGAGAATACATTTATATACAAGCATACTGTAACACTGAGACAAAAGGCAAAAAACTTTTATTCAAATTTTAATTCAAGAGAGATATTTTTCCTTAGTCATAATTAACTGTATCGCGGAACATAGAGTTTTAATTGTACTGTAACTATTTACTGACAATAGAAAAATTCAGCTCAATCGATAATTGATCATTTTTTGCCCTATCTGCCTTACTGTGTGGTTTTGTCTTACGCGCCTTCGTTTATTTCCAAACTAGCTGAGCTTCCGGCGTTGCCCTGGTATCTATTTATTCCAATCTTCTACACTCATCGCCTTCGCCTGAAGATGATGGAGACGCATTCCATTGAAACGTTGCTATGACACGACGATGCTACTCGGCTGACAACCCGCGAAGACTTCATACATCAAAAAACGTTTTTCATCACCCCAGTTCCCAAAACTCCTGAACGTAGACATTGACTGTGGATATTATACAACAGACACAGTCCCTTTGACTGTTCAGACATGTCACTAAACCCGCCCAAAGATGTACTAACCATGCATGAGCAGCGTCTATTAGACGGAGGAGGTCCGACAGCCGATGAGTTCCAGTCATTTCACCAGGCAGGAGGTACACAGCTCGTCTTGTCTGTAGTTCAACCATGCCTTGACGATCAATATCGCGGTTCGATCGTGTCCGCATTGTTACTTTGTGCCAGGAAGGGCTCTCAAGAAGGGAAGTGTCGAGACATCTCGGAGTGAACGAAAGCGACGTTGTTCGTACATGCAGGAGGTACAGACTGACAGGAACTGTCGATGACATGCCTCGCTCAGGCCGGCCCAGGGCTACTACTACAATGGATGACCGCTACCTACGGATTATGGCTCGGAGGAACCCTGACAGCAACGCCACCATGTCGAATAATGCTTTTCGTGCAGCCAAGGACGTCGTGTTACGAGTCAAAGTGTGAGCAATAGGCTGCATGATGCGCAACTTCACTCCGAACGTCCATGGCCAGGTCAATCTTTGCAACCACGTCACCATGCAGCGCGGTACAGATAGGACAAACAAAATGCCGAATGGACCGCTCAGGACTGGCATCACGTACTGCATTCGCCTTCAACCAGACAATCGTCGGAGACGTGTTTAGAGGCAACCCGGTCAGGCTGAACGCCTTAGACACACTTCCACCGAGTGCAGCAAGGTGAATGTACCCTGCTGTTTTGGGGTGGCATTATATGGGTCCGACGTACGGCGCTGGTGGTCATGGAAAGCGCCGTAACGGCTGTACGATAGGTGAATGCCGTCCTCCGACCGATAGTGCAATCATATCGGCAGCATATTGGCGAGGCATTCGTCTTCGTGGACGATAATTCGCGACCCCATAATGCACATTTTGTTAATGACTTCCTTCAGGATAACGACATCGCTCGACTAGAGTGGCCGACATGTTCTCCAGACATGAACCCTATCGGTCATGCCTGGGATAGATTGAAAAAGGGCTATTTATGGACGACATGACCCTCCAACCACTCTCAAGGATCTACACCGAATCGCTGTTTAGGAGTGGGACAATCTGGACCAACAGTGCCTTGATAAACTTGTGGATAGTAAGCCACGACGAATACAGGCATGCATCAGTGTAAGAGGACGTGCTTCTGGGTATTAGAGGGACCGGTGTGTACAGCAATCTGGACCACCACCTCTGAAGGTCTCGCTGCGTGGTGGTAAAACATGCAGTGTATGGTTTTAATGAGTAATAAAAAGGGCGGAAATGATGTTTATATTGGTCTCCAATTTTCTGTACAGGTTCCGGAACTCTCGGAACCGAGGTGATGAAAAACTTTTTTTTGATGTTTGTATTAGTCCATCTCCTCCTTCTCCTCTCCCTGTCCATCTCCTCTTTCACCCCCATCTTCATCCAACACCGGCCACTCTCTCCTCCCTCTCTCTGTCCATTTCATCATCCGCCCTCTCTGTCCATCTCTTTTCTTCCTCTCCTTTCTCTTGTTCATCTCTTCCTCCTCCTCTTTCTGCCTATCTCTCATTTCTCCTCTCTCTGTTCAT
The DNA here is from genome assembly GCF_023864345.2 of Schistocerca serialis cubense. NCBI lineage: Eukaryota > Metazoa > Arthropoda > Insecta > Orthoptera > Acrididae > Schistocerca > Schistocerca serialis. Next base: position 6,976,970 of record NW_026047471.1, on the reverse strand, counting down.
CTCTTCCTTCCCCTCTTCCTGCCTCTTTCTCCCCCTGTCTCTGTCCATCTCTTCTTCTTTCCTTTCTCTGTCCATCTCCTGCTCCTCTTATCTGTGCTCATATCCTTCTCCGCCCTCTCTCTCCGTCCATCTTCTCCTTCCCCCTTCTCTCTCCACGTTATCACCATCTCAATAGAAAGCTAGTGGTTCTTACCCTCACAGTATTTATTTCCGGACCGTAACTTTTATGTGCACCAAATTTGTTTGAAGTCGTTCCAGGGTTTTAGGATGTTCTCTTTATCCGTGGCTTTAAACATATCAAATATATTTCAGATGTATTTAAAACATTTCACTCGTATCTGTACACATACTTCCATTTCCCCTATATCTAGCAAATTTCGCCCTGCAGCTTCATTTTCGCGCATCTCAGTGTTTGTGACGTCATATCTTCTGAAATGTGTGTTGTACTTGGTATAATTTTGTACGTACATCCTGTGGTATATATGGGTACTATCGGCGAAATTTTTTGTTAATAGTGTTAGTAGTGTTAGTAGTAAAATTAAAACGTCATGCATGATGCAACAGTTTTTCACACATCTCAGTGTTAACGACGTCATATCGCTTGAACTATATATTTTACAATCATATACTTACTTAGCTACATTCAACAGCATGCGAATACCACTGCAAAATGTGCTGCGAATAGAGTTAGGAGTAAAAAAGTAATACCCTAAAACCTCGTACATGATGCCACATGATGCACAAAAACATGCAATAAGAGTTATCTGAGGTGTGAACTTAAGAACATCCTGCAGAAGCCTGTTTAGGGAACTAGGGACACTAAATACTGCTTCCCAATACATTCATTCTTTAATGAAATTTCTCATTAAATATATATCACTTTTTCAAACCAACAGCTCGATTCAGGGAATCAATAATATAAATTAGAATAATCTTCACAAGGATTTAAAGTCACTTAGTCTTGTACAAAAAGGTGTGCATTATTCAGGAACACACATTTTCAATAACTTGCCAGCAGCCGTAAAAAGTTTAACAACCAATGGAATTCAGTTTAAGAGAAGCCTGAAGGATTTATTGGTGACCAACTCCTTTTACTCTATAGATGAATTTCTCAGTAGAACCAACTGATATATATATATATATATATATATATATATATATATATATATATATATATATATATATATATCTTCTGCACAATTTCAGTTCAGTAATGTGTTCATTGTAAATAAGTGTGTGTGTTTGTGTGTATGTACAATCTAACTTCTGCACCATTTCAGTGCAATTATATCTGCATTGTAAATAAGTATTATAGTAGTTGTATTACACGTTTATTACCTTATAAATAAATAAAAAAACGTTTTTATTTTAAATTCAGTGCATTAGTGTTTGTAAAATGATCCTTTCATACAGTGTTCATTAAAAAATGACGATCATTCCACTTGGGACCTGTGGAATGGTACATTAGCTTATTTGTTTGAGTTGTAAATATTTGTCATGTATTGTTGTTTTTATGACATGTTCTACATCCTCGAATACCTCCTCACTATGGATCAATTGGAATGAAAGTAAATCTAATCTAATCTAATCTAATTTTCACGCATCTTAGTATTTGGCGTCATATTCCAGAACTATGCGTCATACAATGACATACTGTATTTTTGTAGGTACATTCAGGGACATATGTGAATGCAGTCTGTGAAATGTGTTGCGAATAGAGCTGTCAGCAAAGACGTAATAATTTAAGCGTCATGCACGATGCGGAAATTTTTTACGCATCTCAGTGCCTGTGATGTCGTATCTCCTTGAACTGTGTGGCGCACAATGATACAATTTTGCTGGCACATTCAGTGGTATGTATGAATACAATCTGCAAAATGTGGCGCGAATATAGTTAGTAGTAAAGAACTAAGAAAATAAAAAAAACGTGGTGTTTCATGGAGCAGTTTTACTGCATGACCAGCGAAAATATGAACAATAAACGAGAAATGAAAACGTCATGCTTCAAGCTGCAGTTTCACTGCATGAACAGCGAAACTGTAAACAATAAGCTTTTATCTTTTCATCAAAATGGCTCTAAGCTCTAAGCACTATGGGACTTAACATCTGAGGTCATTAGTCCCGTAGACTAAACCTAACTAACTTAAGGACATCACACACATTCATGCCCGAGGCAGGATTCGAACCTGCAACCGTAGCAGCAGCGCAGTTCCGAACTGAAGAACCTAGAACCGATCGGCCACAGAGGACGGCTCTCTTCATCACTTTGTCGAATTTGTCAGCGAGAAGAAGTTTCGTTAAGTTTTGAAATAATGCTTAAAATTTGTTGCAAGTTTCTAAGCGCTCTTATTAGCAAATACTTGACGACAAAATGAGGGTATTTGCGCGTCGTGGACTGCACTGTTTTTTCACTCCCACCCCTTTGGTAGATGGGTGGTTCTTCAATCACAGTCATTCTTTCCAGACTGTACCGTCTCCTTCAGGAGGAGATGTGAAACACGCGCACATACATACACTACCGGCCATTAAAATTGCTACACCACGAAGATGACGTGCTACAGACGCGAAATTTAATCGACAGGAAGAAGATGCTGTGATAAGCAAATGGTTAGCTTTTCAGAGTATTCACACAAGGTGGGGGCCCGTGGCGACACCTACAACGTGCTGACACGAGGAATGTTACCAACCGATTTCTCATACACAAACAGCGGTTGACCAGCGTTGCCTGGTGAAACGTTGTTGTGATGCATCGTGTAAGGAGGAGAAATGCGTACCATCACGTTTCCAACTTTGATAAAGGTCGGATTGTATCCTATTGCGATTGCGGTTTATCGTATCGCAACATTGCTGCTCGCGTTGGTCGAGATCCAATGACTGTTAGCAGAATATGGAATCGGTGGGTTCAGGAGGGTAATACGGAACGCCGTGCTGGATCCCAACGGCCTCGTATCACTAGCAGTCGAGATGGGAAGCATCTTATCCGCATGGCTATAACGGACCGTGCAGCCACGACTCAATCCCTAAGTTAACAGATGGGGACGTTTGCAAGACAACAACCATCTGCACGAACAGTTCGACGACGTTTGCAGCAGCATGGACTATCAGCCCGGAGACCATGGCTGCGGTTACCCTTGACGCTGCATCTCAGACATGAGCGCCTGCGATGGTGTACTCAACGACGAACCTGGGTGCACGAATGGCAAAACGTCATTTTTTCGGATGAATCCAGGTTCTGTTTACAGCATCAAGATGGTCACATCCGTGTTTGCCAACATCTCAGTGAACGCATATTGGAAGAGTGTATTCGTCATCGCCATACTGGCGTTTCACCCGGCGTGATGGTATGGGGTGCCATTGGTTACACGTCTCGGTCACCTCTTGTTCGCATTGACGGCACTTTGAACAGTGGACGTTACATTTCAGATGTGTTACGACCCGTGGCTCTACCCTTCATTCGATCTCTGCGAAACCCTACATTTCAGCAGGATAATGCACGACCGCATGTTGCAGGTCCTGTACGGGCCTTTCTGGATACAGGAAATCTTCGACTGCTGCCCTGGCCAGCACATTCTCCAGATCTATCACCAATTGAAAACGTCTGGTCGATGGTGGCCGAGCAACTGTGATGAACTGTGGTATCGTGTTGAAGCTGCATGGGCAGCTGTACCTGTACACTCCATCCAAGCTGTGACTCAATGCCCAGGTGCATCGAGGCCGTTATTGCGGCCAGAGGTGGTTGTTCTGTGTACTGATTTCTCGGGATCTATGCACCCAAATTGCGTGAAAATGTAATAACGTGTCAGTTCCAGTATAATATATTTGTCCAATGAATACCCGTTTATCATCTGCATTTCTTATTGGTGTAGCAGTTTTAATGTCCAGCACTGTATATACGTACTTCCATTTTCATAATGCGTCTGGATATGGATTTTAAGCTTAAGAATTGAACTGATGTTTCGTTAAGAATTTGACAAACAAATAAGGAAGGAAGAGAACCTATTTCATGTACAATAATTCATCAACTGCTTAGTAACAATAACGATGAAACCTGTTTGTGGAAAGGTCAGACAAACACGGTATGTGATTGCTACAGAAAATTTTTCTCATAGTTGTTTAATGATGACATTTAAGTTGAACACTACAGTATGCATCAATTTTTCATTTGTAATTTGCTTTTACAACAATAAAAAGTAAAAACAAGTCGCTTCGGGATTTCTAGAAGATGCGCCCAGCGGATGAATAATGGGGAGCCGTTCTGTCGGTCAGGCTTCATGTGGTTTTTAGGCGATTTGCCACACCCAACTAGGTGAATATCGGGCTCGCTCCCACGTCCCAACTCAGTTACGACATTCTCAGTACATTTAGAAAATGTTTGCACATGGTGTAACGCTAGACGCGCACAGCTGGGGCACACGAAGTCCGTCGCGGGTTAGGTGGGGGGGGGGGGGGGGGGGAAAGGGATGGCGACGAACAGGGTGGCCGGACACTCTCTACCACTAATACTGTCAAGTCCAATAATTTAACGGCGTGGGAGCAAGGCGAAGAAAAAGAAGAAGGAGTACTTTATCAATAACCTGCCCCCGATCCCTCATTCTTTAAAGAATGGGACTCCCATGTATGCAACAGCTTCAAACATCTGATTACGAATGAGTAGGTGCTGAAGTGTAAAAAAAAAAAAAAAATGGCTCTGAGCACTATGGGACTTAACTTCTGAGGTCATCAGTCCCCTAGAACTAAGAACTACTTAAACCTAACCTAACTAACCTAAGGACATCACACACATCCATGCCCGAGGCAGGATTCGAACCTGGGACCGTAGCGGCCCCGCGGTTCCAGACTGTAGCGCCTAGAACCGCTCGGGCTGAAGTGTAGCCGCATGAACAACGAACATTTACAAAGCGATTAACTGTTTTCCTTTTACTGCTTTGTAGGGCAGTAAGCGAGAAAAAGATTAAAAAATGTATGTATGTATGCGTGTGAGTGTGTTATTTGCGTGCGCGCGCATGTGTGTGTGTGTGTGTGTGTGTGTGTGTGTGTGTGTTCCACATCTCCTCATAAACCAATGGAGCAATTTCAACCAAACTTGGTGTACGTATCACTTACTATCCGGCAACAATCGCTGAAGGTGTAAGAACCACCTGCCTATCATAGTTCGGGAGGTATGACGTCATAAACAAGGAGATGCGTGAAAAAATGCCACATCATGCGGAGGAGGAGATCGGTGTTCAAAGTTCTATCGACGACGAGGTCATTAGAGACGGAGCACAAGCTCGGATTGGGGATGGATGGAGAAGGAAAGCGGCCGTGCCCTTTCGAAGGAAAAAATTCGACATTTGGCTTAAGCGATTTAAGGAAATCATAAAAACCTAAATCTGGATGGCCGGACGCGGGTTTGCGTCGTCGTCCTCCAGAATTCGAGTCCACTGTGCTAACAAGGTGCGCTAGCCCGCTCGGTGCCAAATGATGCTTGAAGTTATAATACATTTAATCCTTACGACTAAGACACTCGTATAGTCGAGTCATCTTGAGGAAATCCCTGACACCTGGCTGCTCTTTTGATAGATTTGAACTGCGAAGCGCAAATGACGGTAGGCGAATGGTAGCCGTCTATAGAGAGCTCTAAGAGGCATTTTCCCACAGAGGTTTGAGTTGTAGACACGCGAAGCAGCTGCGTCCAGCTTACATAAACTCCTGGATCATTTTTCTTAGTTTGGATACTGTACTTATACATTTTTACATTAAGCATATTTCATAATTTCAAGCGTGTTTTCACGAATACATGGAAATGAAATCTGTGCCCAGATGAATACTTTCCACTTTAAGTGTTTGATTTACTTATAGCGATCGCGAAGGCCACTTTCAATGGGAACTGCAAGCGATTAGACTGGAGTGGCAAGTTTATTGGGATAATAGGAATTTGTGGTATTAAGACTGTCTCTCCGTTGGCTCCGCCGGTGATAATGGAGGCCTGCACGGTATGCCATCTCAGGTCCGTGATCGATTGACGTGTAGGTGGTCACCTCATCAGGTACTTGGGCAATAATATTGTTATTGATGTTTCCCACCGATCCTTAGGCGCCAAGATAACTCTTTCGTGTAACCACTCCTTGTTGCTCTAGTGTTCATGTAAGCTAGCGCATTAATGAGGTTATCTTCCTAGGTTACAACACTGCAGAAGCAGCTTTCAAATTTTGTTTGGTCTTACGCATCCATTGCCATGTGGACCTCGCCTATCTCGAGGAGACATTGAACAATGATCCCAGACTCCAGGTCGTTGTATAGTTGGCCTCTAATACTAGTTGTCAGCTGTAAAGTTTCTACGCGTTGATCTCGTCTGCCGCAGTGCCTCACTTGATGACTGGCAGCGTCTGTCGGAAGTCGTCTGCGAGCAAGACAGCGACTTTATCCAACAGTATTTGGTTACTGCGGATGTCTTTCAAGCTTCGACAGAGCGCCTCTATTATACGCTTGTGTGACATCGAACATTCGTCCCACACGATCAGTTCGCACTGCTGCAACAGAGCAACACGACCGCTGCTCTTGCTTAGATTGTAAGTGGGCGTTTCCTCAATCGCAAGGTTCTGAGGAAGTGGGCAGTTCTTCCTCAGCTCAGCAAGGTCGCGGCTATTCCCAAGAACGCAGCAGCTAGAGCAACAGTCCTGTCCTTGCGCAACTGGGCCAGCAGTAATCTGAACAGTGCCCGTCCAAGAAACTAAGACCCCCTCCGTTCTCCACGTGACTCAAAAATTTACTGAAAATGTGCCTTTGCTCTGGCAATAGCAGGGGTTCCGTTTGGGCTACTTGGATCTCCAAGGCTGCCGTGTCTTGACTGAGTTCCTTGAGCAAATCAGTGGACAGTTCTACCACTTGTTATGGGATGGGCAAGCCGAAATTAGACAGACGTTTTCCCACCACGGGAAAACTTTGTCCTCAATAAGCTTCAGCGCTTCATTGAAATATACATCGTCGCTAGCCTGTCCTGTACCTCGTTACTGATGCACGATATCTTCGAATAATGCTGTTTTATATCCTTTCGAAGTGTGTTAGGTTTAGAGAGACCACAGGTGCGCAGCATGATAGCAAGGAGCTATGTCCACCCGGCTGACGACCGGCACAATACGCCATCCTCCATTGAAGCGTTGCAGTGATCGTCATCTTCCAAATGTCCCATCACCTCATATGCTTCCTGGAACGTGGCTTTTTCTTCTCCGTCGACTGTTTTCAGGCCCTGAAAACTGATGGGGCCCCATACGCAGGTCAGAAGCAACCGTACACATTAACAATCAAAATATGTAACATGCACGGTGTAAATTCTGCCCAGGGCATCTGACGCCTTTATACTTCGCCAGCTGTTGAGCAGAGTGCACTGTACACGACGTTTCCATTCTTTCCGTGACGGGTTCTTTGTGTAATACACTGAAGAGCCAAAGAAACTGGTACACCTGCCTATTATTTTGTAGGGCTCCCGCCAGCACGCAGAAGTGCCGCAAGAAGACGCGGCATCGACTCTACTGATGTCTGGTTCTGAGGAAATGACACCATGAATCCTACAGGACTGACCATAAATCCGTAAGAGTACGAGGGGGTGGAGATCTCCTCCGAACAGCACATTGCAAGGCATCCCACATATGCTCAATAATGTTTATGTCTGGGGAGTTTGGTAGCCAGCGGAAGAGTTTAAACTCAGAAGAATGTTCCTGGAGCCATTCTGCTGCAATTTTGGACGTGTGGGGTCATATCTGATGGAATTGTCCAAGTACGTCGGAATGCACAGTGGACATGAATGGATGCAGGTGACTGGACAGGATGCTTACTTACGTGTCACCTGTCAGAGTCGTATCTAGAAGTATCAATTTTCCCATATCAATACAACTGCACAAACCCCACAGTATTACAGAGCCTCCACCAACTTTAACAGTCCCCTGCCGACATGCAGGGTCCATGGATTCATGAATTGTTCCCGTACACATCCATCCGCTCGATACATTCTGAAACGAGACTCGTCCGACCAGGCAACGTGTTTCCAGCCGTCAACAGTCCAATGTCAGTGTTGAAGGGCCAAGGCGAGGCGGAAAGCTTTGTGTCATGCAGTCATAAAGGGTACAGGAGTGGGCCTTCGGCTCCGAAAGCCCATATCCATGATGTTTCGTCGAATGGTTCGCACGCTGACACTTGTTGAAGGTGCAGCATTGAAATCTGCAACAATTTGCAGAAGGGTTGAACGATTCTCCACAGTCGTCGTTGTTCCCGTTCGTGCAGGATCTTTTTCCAGCTGCAACGACGTCAGAGATTTGATGTTTTACCGGATTCCTGATATTCACGCGTGAAATGGTCTTACGGGAAAATCCCAACTTCATCGCTACCTTGGAGATGCTGTGTCCCATCGCTTGTGCGCCGGCTTAACACCACGTTCAAGCTCAAATCCTGATAACCTGTCATTATAGCAGCAGTAACCGATCTAACAACTCCGCTAGACACTTGTTGTCCTATACAGGCGTTGTCGACCGCGGCGTCATATTCTGCCTGTTTAGATATCTCTGTATTTGAATACGTATGCCTATGTCATTTTCTTTGACGCTGCAGTGTATTTTGGCACATCGGCGTGCAGCAGATTTCTAGCAAAGTCGTCCATATGGCAAAGACGGAAAAAATGGGTTGAGGGTGGTAGTGGAGGGTGTCGCTGCTCGACTGCACAAATTGGACTCAGTGCAGTAGATTCCGTTGGGAAGCTACACCACTGTCGGGTGGTTCTCGTGGAGCTGCAAGCGCTATATCCACCATGTAGCTCCGTCGCTGCTGACGTATCTATCCACTCTAAACATCTGCACTTAGTTTCTTTGATCAATATGAGCGCATCCCTGCTGTTGCACAATAAATATCGCTAGCCACTGCCTTTGTTCGCGTATTTGCAAATATATTTAATTGTCATTAACTGTCTTAAATTCCACATTAATGTGTGTATTAAACATTTTGGAAAGGAGTGGTGAGTACGGAATGACACAGCTGATGTCCAGTACTATTTCTTGCGCCATACCTCTCACTTTTCATTGTGTCCGTACGTCCCTTTTCGTCGGGCGGGTGTCACTTTTAACAATATTTTGAACATAGCCGGACTACAGCAACGGTTACAGAGCAGCAGGTACAAAATACAGCCAACCAGTTGCAATAAATGGCGGTTTCCAAATAACCTTGACCATGGACTCTATGGATTTAAATCCGTCTTCTTCAGAAGGACAAACAAACTTTACATTAGCAATTCATTCAGTAAAACTGTTTCCACATGAAATGTATCGGCAACGGTCTGGGTGTCCATATCTAAAAATTAAGGCCTCTAGAATCAAGGACTTAGAAAAAACAGACCACGTTAGTAGCTACATGCCGACTCATGTCGGCCGGGGCTACATTTTGGTGCATTTCGAGTCTTTCATGCACGGGGTATAGGATTAAGTGTTCCGCAAGGACCGTCGAGTAGACTCCCAGTGACCGTGTCATTTAGCTGTTTGTCCACGTTGGAGTCAGGCAGCCCCGCTGATATCACTTCATCGATCTGGTTCGGCGGCAGTTAATTTTTTAACCACAGCAGCAAGTACACGTGGGGCAAGCCGTGCTTTTGCCATCCAATGAATCACCGCGCTTCGCCCAATGTGGCGTCGAATGCAGTAAGTATTTGCCCACGGTGGCCAAACTTCCCCGAATGGGGGACTCCCGGCCAACAATCCTGCACGCTCATTTCCACCAAAAACTTGCCCTTTCGTAAGGAGAGCCACCAACTTTTGCTCTTTAACCTTAAAGAGTCACGCTATAATGTCCTGGTGGTCTGTCAGTTTCTGTCCGACTATTAGTTCTTCCCTGATCTCCTTTCAGGCTAGGCTGCATGTGAAGGCTTGAATAAGTCCAGCCGATCACAGTCCGCACACAAAAGAACGCGTCCTGGGTATATTCGTTGAGGTACCTTGGACTGTGCACCACTGACGACGGGAAATTACCACCTAAGTCACTCGGATTTACAGGGTGATTATAACTGTAGTTAAACTTTCAAAACGCTGTAAAAATAACACCACTGGTCAGAATGACGTCAAATTGCAATGGAATATTATCAGAGAAGGGGGAAACGCATGGCAGAAGAAAAAAAAAGTGTGAAAATTAATCAATAGATGGCACTGTATGGGTCAGAAAACGTAAATGAAAACACCTGTCATGCGAACGATCCATTGAAGTTGGTAGAAACACATCGAGTATAGGTCTTTTCCTCCTTTCGCGTCTGCGACGTTCGCCATGACTGTCTCGATGCAGGGTCGCGCTCTGCTTGTAAAGCTGTGTTACAAGAATGATGACTGTGCACACGTCGCTCTGGAGAAGTTCCGAACACTTAAGGGTTTGAAAAAAGGCGTTGGTCCGATGACTACCGTGACTCTGGAGTAAATGATTCGGAAATTCGAAAAGACGGGTTCTTTTGCTGTGCAAGCTGATAGAAGGAGGAAACGAATTGATTCGACGTCAGCAGTGGCCACAGCAATGCAGCAGGAGACGAGTGGTGGTGTGCAACTGTGTAGTGCGTGGAGAACTGCCCGAACATTGGACATACCCGTGAGCCCGGTGCGTAAAATCCTACGAAACATCCTTCTTTGCTAACCATTCAAAATTACTCATGTGCACGAGCCGCTTCCTGACCAGCGAGCAAGAGGGACCTTTGCTTTAGAATTTCTTGCTCGCATGGAAGTGGACAATGATTGACCGTGGAAGATTTTGTGGACAGACGAAACCCACTTCCATGTCACAGGATATGTCAATACACAGAACTGTCGATCATGGCCAACGAAAAATCCACACGCAAATCAACCAGTACCATTTCATCCTGAAAAGGTCACTATGTGGGGCGGGTTTACGGCATCATTTGTCATAGGGCCTTATTTTTTCGAAGAGACAGGTGCTTCCGGTTTTGTTACCTGTACCATCACTGGTAAGCGCCATGAGTGTCTTTTGCGCAGCCACGTCATTCCAGCTCTCCAACAGAATGGATGTGTCGATGGGATCATTTTCATTCAAGATGGCACACCTCCGCAAATTGCAAATCCAGCTAAGCAGCGGCTGAAGTGCCATTTCGGAAATGCTAGAATTATCAGCCGCCATTTCCCTACAGCCCGGCCGTCCAGATCACCTGATCTTAATCCGTGTGACTTCCGGCTGTGGGGCCATCTGAAAGATGTTGTGTTCAGTGTTCCGATTGCAAATTTAGATGCACTGAAGACACGCACTGCGCAACACATTCTGAACGTGACCCCGGAAACACTTCGATCAGTTGTGGAACATGCTGTTTCTCGATTTCAACTTGTTGCAGAAAATGGTGGACAGTATGCTGAAGATGTTCTGCGCCAGTCACACAGGTATTAATAATCCGATTTTATTTTGACTGATGCTTTTTGAGCGGTTTTGGTATCAGGACAAATAAAAGCCGATGTGATTGATGCTTTTTATGCGGTTTTCGGCCTGAGGACATTTAAAAACCGATTTTTCCCATCCGATGTGATATGATCTTAAAATGTTTTTTTATTCCAGTCTTTGATCACAATATGAATTCTTTAGACGATGACCGGTTTCAGTCCGTAATGACCATCCTCAGACCTTTTTTACACCTTGTCTTAAAGTGATAAGGCGATAACGGCATCGTCAAAATTATATTTAGCATTTATCTTTGCCGCTCCTGCGCTGCGGCTGTAAATCTCTATGTACACGTATCGATTAATGATTCAGTTGTTTCAAGACAAATAAGGCCTTGAGCGCTTCATCTTTTACTGTTTCTATTCGATGAAAGGAGGACGTGGACTAGTTGCGTTCCGCAGTCCATATTTTATAATTTGTGAAAAATACTCGGTACATGTGCTAATTGTCTTCTCAATCAGAGAACATGTAGTTTTCAAATTGGTTGAAATGGCTCTAAGCGCTAGGGGTCTTAACATCTGAGGTCATCAGTCCCCTAGACTTAGAACTACTTAAACCTAACCAACCTAAAGACATCACACACATCCATGCCCGAGGCAGGATTCGAACCTGCGACCGTAGCGGCAGCGCGGTTCCGGACTGAAGCGCCTAGAACCTCTCGGTCACAGATGTCACAGCGACCGTAGCAGCGGCCTCGAGCGCTTCATATTTACTGTTTCTATTCCATGAAACGAGGACGTGGACTAGCTGCGTTCCGCAGTCCATATTTTATAATTTGTGAAAAATACTCTGTACATGTGCTAATTGTCTTCTCAATCAGAGAACATGTAGTTTTCAAATTGGTTGAAATGGCTCTAAGCGCTAGGGGTCTTAACATCTGAGGTCATCAGTCCCCTAGACTTAGAACTACTTAAACCTAACCAACCTAAAGACATCACACACATCCATGCCCGAGGCAGGATTCGAACTTGCGACCGTAGCAGCAGCGCGGTTCCGGACTGAAGCGCCTAGAACCGCTCGGTTACAGCGGCCGGCCATGTAGTTTTACGTAATTTATTATGAGCAGGCATCATCAAGAGGACATTAATCTCAAGTATTGCCTGTTATGTGCAAAGCTCTTGCCGGCCGGAGTGGCCGTGCGGTCCTAGGCGCTACAGTCTGTAGCCGAGCGACCGCTACGGTCGCAGGTTCGAATCCTACCTCGGGCATGGATGTGTGTGATGTCCTTAGGTTAGTTAGGTTTAATTAGTTCTAAGTTCTAGGCGACTGATGACCTCAGAAGTTAAGTCGCATACTGCTCAGAGCCATTTGAACCATTTTGCAAAGCTTTTGCTAATACGCACCAGCTATTGTAACTGTAATATGAGAAGGTAAGTACCATTAAAAAACGTGTGCTGTGTATGAAGTGTGCTTATTTAGACAAATTATCCTTAAGTATCTCCATCTCCTCATTACTTGAATGTTAATCATTTTGTATCAGATTATCTCCAGAACTTACGATCAGTCTGATGGGCCGAACGCAGCATTAAGGCCGGAACATTATCGTTTTCCTATCATTTCTGAATCAATCCTTTTTAATTGTGTAGTGTGTTTTTTTATTTTAAAGTCAGTAAATCTTTTGGTCCGTTAGTGTCGATTCGGGTATTGTAATATTAGTAATTTTCGCCTCACAGACATTAATATACGCTCAATGGTAAACGACTGATGGCCTAAAGTTATCGAACAATCGTAAAGTAAAAGAAATGAACCATCGCACAGCAGCGACAGAATCTATTATTCTTTATCTTTGCCGTTCTTGCGCGGTGCCTGTGAATCTCTATGTACATGTATCGATTAAGGATATAAAAAAGAATTCTGCTGTTTCAAGACAAATGAGGCATTTGGCGCCTCACCTTTTACTGTTTGTATTCCATGAAAGGGGTAGTTGCTGCGTTCCGCAACGGTATTTTATATTTCATGTGAAAATGTTGAGTGAATATGCTAATTGTTATTTTTCCAATCAGAAAACATGTAGTTTCTTGTAACTGATTACAAACAGACAGCATCAAGAGGACATTTTGACTGTTATGTATAAAGTAGTTAATCACAATGGTCATCTATTGTAATTTAATATGAAAAGTTCATCACCAGAAGGTATGATCACGCTGATGGGCGGAACGCAGCATGACGCAGAAGGAACATTACCGTTTTCCTATTATTTCTGAACCAATTTTTTTTTAACTGTGTAGTGTTGCATTTCTTTTAAAGTCTATCAATCTTCTGGTCCATTAGTGTTGTTTCGGGTATGACTACATCGCGACTATAAAAATGCACAGAAATGAGAGTGTTTCTCTTATTCAGGTATTTAATGCTCAACGTATGTTATTATAATAGTGTAATCAATCCCTGATTCTGTTGCCAAGTGGCCCACCAAAATATTCACTTTTTCGACGTAAAAAAAAAATTCTTTTTCTCTTCGCCTCCCCAAGAGCAACGCTACAGTATGACTGCATCGCGGTCATGAAAACTCGCGGAAATGATAATGTTGCTTCCTACCAATCTCAAATAAACTAATCTGCTGCTCTATGTCCAAAGAATGCAATCAGGTATTTAAAAAATATTTATCAGGTGAAATAATCAATACAGTGACTTGTTACGATAATACAATCAGTCTCTGATTCTGTTGCCAAGTTACCCACAAAATTTAATTATATCTTCAACATTATATTATTTATAACACTGCAACATGCCCGACGAGAGCTTCAAGGTGGTTATTTACACAGATCATATGCCGAGACGGCGGCACGTATGGGGCTACAACGCGCCGGCCGTGACCGAGGTCGAGGCTGTGTTGGCGGGCGCTGACCCCACCGCCCGGGGACAGCAGCGTCCTGCGCAAGCGCGACTAATGCGTCACCTGGAACGCGGATACACACCGCTACTATGATGCTCTGCAGTATCCTATTATGTTCGGAAAGGCCAAGAAGGATATCATTCCTGTATTCCTCAAACGTACTCGGCGACTGGGGGAGAGAACCCGAACAAAAAAGTGACATGCGAGGCTTTCTATTCGTTTCACCTGATGCTCCGCAAACACGACTTCAACTCGCCGTTATGGTGTACTACGGTACTTCTGTCGCATTTTTGGGACAAATGGCCGGCCGCGGTGGCCGTGCGGTTCTAGGCGCTCCAGTCCGGAGCCGCGCTGCTGCTACGGTCGCAGGTTCGAATCCTGCCTCGGACATGGGTGTGTGTGATCTCCTTAGGTTAGTTAGGTTTAAGCAGTTTTAAGTTCTAGGGGACTGATGACCACAGCAGTTGAGCCCCATAGTGCTCAGAGCAATTTGAACCATTTGGTACACATGTACTTGAAGAGTGAGCGGCTAAGGTTCATAGCGGTAAACCAAACCGAGCTGCATGCAGAGAATTACTTCCGCTTGCAAGACGCCATTGCGAACGATGTCAATATACAGGGTGATTATAATTAAAATTTCAAACCGCTGTAGAAATAATACCACTGGTCAGAATGACGTCAAATTGCAACAGGATATTATCGGAGAACATATGAAATTGTTCAAATGGCTCCGAGCACTATGGGACTTAACAAAAAAATGGTTTAAATGGCCCTGAGCACTATGGGACGTAACTGTTCAGGTCATCAGTCCCCTAGAACTTAGAACTACTTAAACCTAACTAACCTAAGGACATCACACACATCCATGCCCGAGGCAGGATTCGAACCTGCGACCGTAGCAGTCGCGCGGTTCCGGACTGAAGTGCCTAGAACCGCTCGGCCACCTCGGCCGGCTGAAAACGTATGACAGAAGAAAAATAAATAGTTACAAAATGTAGCAATACGTGGCGCTGTAAGCATCATAATTTAATAGAGGTCGACTATAAATGACAAATGAATCATACAACAATGCCTAAAGTGTACGTATGACGTTAAATAAACTGTACTACCCAGTCTGCATGGGTGTACAGATGTGTTACTGTTAGTTACGTAAGCCCATCCACCACGGCAAGATCACATCACCAACTGCGACATGGTCGCGTATACAAACAGTGATCCAATAATGTCAAATGTTTTTTATTCCAGTCTTTGATCACAATATGAATTCTTTTGACGATGACCGGTTTCAGTCCGTAATGACCATCATCAGATCTTTTTTACACCTTTTTTTACATCTGACAAAAAATTACAAAAGTTCAAAAAATGTCCGACAGCTGGCGCTTCATCTGATCAGAATAGCAATAATTAGCATAACAAAGTAAGACAAAGCAAAGATGATGTTCTTTACAGGAAATGCTCAATCATTCCTCAACAATAGCTGTAGTCGAGGAATAATGTTGTGAACAGCACTGTAAAGCATGTCCGGAGTTATGGTGAGGCATTGGCGTCGGATGTTGTCTTTCAGCACCCCTTGAGATGTCGGTCGATCACGATACACTTGCGACTTCAGGTAACCCCAAAGCCAATAATCGCACGGACTGAGGTCTGGGGACCTGGGAGGCCAAGCATGACGAAAGTGGCGATTGAGCACACGATCACCACGAAACGACGCGCGCAAGAGATCTTTCACACGTCTAGCAATATGGGGTGGAGCGCCATCCTGCATAAACATCGTACGCTCCAGCAGGTGTTTATCAGCCAGGGATGATGCGATGATGCGATTCTGTAACATATCGGCGTACCTCTCACCCGTCACGGTAGCAGTTACAAAACCAGAATAAGCGCCATCTGTCGACACTTCGTGAACTTTTTTTGTTCTAATAAAACCCCATGTCATTCCAAGCATGTGTGTCGATTTTTACCTCTCTGTCTACATTATTCCGTTGTTTATTACGTTTTCAAATTTATACTGACATTTTGATCACCCGGTATATAGTTAAAGGCTACCCAGCCATTGACCTTCGTCTGTGCGAATGCGCACACGTTGCCCGAACTCTTACGGAAATCGTCACCTTAGTGTGCGCGATTAATGAGTGGATGGGCAAATATCTATTAGGTACATTACGTATGTAGATTGTGGACAAGATGAGATTTTCACTCTGCAGCGGAGTGTGCGCTGATATGAAACTTCCTGGCAGATTAAAACTGTGTGCCCGACCGAGACTCGAACTCTGGACCTTTGCCTTTCACGGGCAAGTGCTCTACCAACTGAGCTACCGAAGCACGACTCATTCTGGAAACATCTCCCAGGCTGTGGCTAAGCCATGTCTCCGCAATATCCTTTCTTTCAGGAGTGCTAGTTCTGCAAGGTTCGCAGGAGAGCTTCTGTAAAGTTTGGAAGGTAGGAGACGAGGTACTGGCAGAAGTAAAGCTGTGAGTACCGACCGTGAGTCGTGCTTCGGTAGCTCAGTTGGTAGAGCACTTGCCCGCGAAATGCAAAGGTCCCGAGTTCGAGTCTCGGTCGGGCACACAGTTTTAATCTGCCAGGAAGTTAGATTGTGGACAGTTGGGAGTGTGGGTCTCACGGGAAGCGTGCAAGGAATAAGTCCCTGCAATCGCGCTATTCATCTGTGTCCTCTGCGGCTGAGATGGATAGAGCGTCTGCCATGTAAACGGGGTATCCTGGGTTCGACTCCCGGTCGGGGCACACATTTTCAGCTGTCCCCATCGAGGTATATCCACAACACCTGTCGGCAGCAGAGGGTTTCAATTAATTATCGATTACTCTAGAGAGGCTGTATGGTCATCAACGGTATCTGTTCTTTCGAGAACAGTTACTATCTTCATATATCCAGTTAGTTTGTTGTTTCAATCGTTCGTGTACTTGGTATTTGTAAGATCTTCGTAGTTTGTTTATCGGTTAGGACTCTTGTTTCTTTCGTTCGTCTGCTTAGCGTTAGAGGGATCTCGACAGTTTGTTTCGTTGTTAGGATTGTAGTTTATTTCGTTCGTTAACTTGGCATTTGTTTTGAATTACTGTATTGTTGTTATTGTATTTAGTTATAGGTTGTTTAGGTTGGATATCTTACGAGATTAGTTTTTCAGTTTCGGTATTACCGTTTAAATTTTTAATGCCTAGAAACCACAAGTCGACTCAGTCACAGAGCTAAGAAAGAGCTCGAGCTAAGGAGATAGCTAGATAGCAACAATCTTTTGCACGTGCTGAAGAACGGCGATTTGAGCAGGCGGACCGTCAGCCAAAAGCTCGAGTAGTTAAAACCGCTGCACAAGCCTATACTCGATGTCAGCAGACAGCTGAACGCACTGAGACAGCCGAAGGTGCGGTTTCTCGGCGTCAGGCGGACGCACTACGCATGCATCCGTGCATTGCTCTGCAGCAGTCAAAGCAGTAGACGCACGCCGACACGCTGTTTGTTGCTCATCGACAGGTTGAACGTTGGCAAATATTTGTAATGAATACGTGGGGTTTTCCAAAAAACAAAAGAAAAGAAATGAAATGTGCTTTCGACTATGATGCAACTTTGGATCACGGTAACCACAGACGCATCACACAAGGCATGCAGATTTTGAAAGACACTGAAATGGAAGAAGGAATCGATGGAAATGTGTTGTTCTGGGAGCAAGATATCCGTTCCTACACCAGAAGAGCCGGTGGATCGTCTAGAGGAATTATTTTCTGTAGAGGCTGACGACTCACAACATTTCCTAAACCATATAAAAAAATATAATTCCTGTTTCCACGTGACCTTCTTTGGGGTCAGATGGCTTTCTCGCCGTGCCTGGATTTTCACCGATCTTTACGGTGCAGGGTCAAGTGCACCATAAGATCAGCTATCTTTTACACCCGTCCAATGGTGAAGCACAATTTTTGCAAGTTCACTTTATGGGAGACGACGAAGGGGAGACTGACAGACGGTGTTAAGTTATTCAGGGAGTTGAATTAGCAACGATTGTGAAAATTCAGAAAGTTCTGCACGATCACAATCATATTGGTGCATGAGTTTTAAACAGCTCTGGAGAACATTGTAATATTGGTAATTTTCGCCTCACAAACGTTAGGATACGCTCAATAGTACACGCCTGATGGCCTGAAGTTAAACAAACAATTGTAATGTAAAACAAATGAACCGTCGCATAGCAGTTTTTCCCCTTTTGGCAGGTCCCCGGTCTCGCACACGTATAGTGAACTTTCGCGCGCCGGTGATCATTGCCTAGTGTTTGTGTGTGTCGTCGTGTTCGTATTCAAGTGTTCCAGTGTTACTCGTTTGTGCTCCAACGTTCGCGTGTGCCATCTGGCATCTCTGTGCGTGTCCACGTGTCTGAACATTATTTTGGATTCTGCGCCCGTGAACGGCTCCGTGTGTTTTAATTTTGTATGTCTGCGTTTGTATACCCACCCTGTCTGTTCTGCGATTGTCTTCTTTTGTATCATTAGTTTTATCTGTGGCTGAAGAGCGTCGTAATATACCGATGCTGGCATACCTGTATCAGGTTTGAAATTAACAATAAAGGAAAAAAAAGGGGAGATGATGTATTAGTAGCTCGTTAAGGCTGCTGCTGCCAATATGGTTTTACCTGACATTTAATTAGAGCAAATCTTACCAAGAATGTTGGGTTTGTCATAAATCTTCCATGTCCTGTTGCCTTGAAACGCAAAACTGCCATAACACAGTTTCCAATCTGGAAATTAGCCTTTACGCAATGCTGTTTTTGACTGGCCTTTCTTTTAAGGCTTTTCATTGGTTGTTGATTAGAGTTGAGTTATTATTCCATATTTCACGTTATATCTTTCAAATAAATAAATATCTGATATTATATAATTTCCAAAAGTAGCCTGTCTATTAATCCAGGTCATAAGTTACCTCCGTGTCAAAATTCATCCGTAGCTGTCCAGTGGTTTTAGCGCGATGCAGTAACAAACATGCACACAAAGTTCTGAATTTATAATATACTATGTGATATGGGATTATCAGTAGGAGCACCTCTGTTTTTCCTAACTATTGTTGTATGATTGTGTGGGTTACAAGAGACTCATGTGCGGTTATAAGATACGTTTGACCCAAACATTTCAATTAAAATGTCCACTTAATATTACCTCTTTTTTCCTCCCTCTCTTGTGCTCCCCTTCAGTGTCTCTGCACTCCCTCCTGCCTTGTCATCCCTCCTCATCTCCTGCCCCACCAGTCTCCTGCCTCTTTGTGCACCTGCTGATGCCCCTACTCTTTTCATCCCACCGCCTCCCCTGCTGCACCTTGCTCTCCCCTCCTTTTCCATCCTCTCAGGCCTATCTCTCGGCAGGTCTCACCTGGCAGTTTCATTCTACATTGTGTGTGCTCTAAGTGGGTTTAAAGTGTGTTGTTCTGGAGTGTTTTTAATACTGTGGCCGACTTTTAGCCTGGGCATGTGCATTCAGTGTCTTCTTCGTGTTTTAAGAATCGTCAACTGTGTTTTTTAACTTTATGATGACTTTTTTAATTATCCTCTCATGAGCGTCTTCCTGTCATTGTATTTTTACCTCCATTATCTCCTCTTACTCTGTTTTATGTTTCCCTTTTTTATCACCTTATATATGTAACATTTTATTCTTGTCTTAGTTGTCTTGTCACTCAGCTGAAGAGCGGCGGATTGTGCCGCTGACAGCCCTCCCCTGCCCATATGGGGCAGGGGAATGAAATCACAATAAAGGGTAAAAATATCTCTTTTTTGTTGAGACATTACAAATTTTAATGACTCATCTATCTGTTTGATACCTCCTGTGTAATCAAGAATTTCTACCAGGTCTTGTCGTTTAACCTATTTGATCCTCTGCTGCCTTCATTCTCTCATCTCTTGAAGCTACCCATTCGTTTTCTAATGTATTCGCTCACTCAGTTTCAGTGAAATGTTGCCTAATGCACACTATGACACTCTGAAGAACAGTTGGCTCCTACAATTTAACAAGGTCCCACGTCCTAAATTTTCTTCCTTATTTCTATTTATTTAGCTTTAATCTGCAGTTCAAGACCAATGAATTATGGTCAGATTCCATATCTGCTTCGAGAAATTACAGCTTAAAGTGTGGTTTTGAAATCTTTGTCTTACTAGCTTTCTTTATGGAAGAGGGCTGCCTTGAGAAAACGACAAATTTAACTTTCCTTCTCTTTCCCAGATGTGTTTCGCTGAAGTTTCAGTGTCATCAGTAGAATTTTATTTTCTGTCAAACAGCTTTTGTACTCCTATCGTCCTCTGTTGCGTATAATATTACGACATGTTGATAATTTTTACAGTAGGACCGTCTAATTACAAATAAGTGAAACACAATTTTTGCGCCATACACGTTTCGTCTTCATTCTTTGCAAGGCATCTTCAGTGGCAAGTTTTGTTGGTGTTCTACGTGTTATGTTTTTGTTTGATTGATAGCTATGTTTTTCTTCTTATAATCGCCATTTGAAATTTTGTTTTCAGACTTCACAGCGCTAGGAACCGAACAAGTGTTATAAGAAGAAGGACAGTGTTAGAATGGAACAAAAACACGAAATGTAGAACAACATCCTAGAAACATGCGTCTGAAGATGCCATGCAAAGAATGAAGGGGAAACGCCTATGACCCAAGAATTGTTTTCTTTAATTAGGTGGTCAAAAAGTAAAAATTATCAACATACCACTATGAAAGACAACGTTCTGTATGTATATATCTCATTAATACATTCTGTGGTTTTCCTGGGTTTTTACGTTTTTTATTGCACTGGTTTTCTTTCACAGTTTGTCATCTGCAACCACATCGAACTTAATGTAGAAAAGTTATTTACTTTGCAATTTTACAACTGGATGTTTGTCTTATTATTACGTAATAAATTTGAAATCTTTCAGTCTCACCTTGTGTTTTCCATGCATACTGCTTTCTTACATGATTCTCAAACCGTCTATCTTTTTCTATTTTTCGTTCTCTTCCTTTCCTTACTGTCGATTTTCAATCTCCATCACGATAAAATATTCAATTTCCATAATTATCTGAAAATTTATTTTATCTCATCACATATTCTTTCAATCTCTTAATCATCTGCAGCGCTAGTAGGGGTATAAACTTGTACTACTGTGGCGGGTGTTGGCTTTTTATCTATCGTGGCTATGGCAATGCCTTCACAATGCTGTTCTTAGTAGCTTACCCCCACTCCTGGTTCCTTATTTATTATTAGACGTACCCCTGCGTTATCCCTATTTGGTTCTGTAAGCTCAATTTTGGAAAGAAGGAAAGTCTTTATATATCTCCTCCTTATGTGCACTGCCTCCCCCTTCTCTGACCTCTCTCTGATCTTGAGCCTTGTTTAATGTTATTGAAAATATAACTTTGACTGAGAATTGAATCCGTTTGAAATTAATGGATAAACCGGTTGGGATGATTCGCATACTGGATATGAGAGATATCTCATCAGCTAATGGATCTGTGAGGATGGTAGCTTCAATGACAGTGTTTCACATAGTTTTAATCTGAGAACCGGCAGGATTCAGATTTCGTAATAGTATTCATTTCATGAGCCGATAAGACATAATTACAACTTTTTTGTTTTCTATAAAACAAATAGGGAGAAAACAACACAGCACGTTGCTGTGTGTCAATTTTTGTATGAGAAGATGCATAAGAAGAATAGTTTGTCTAATGGTTTACACGTCCAACTTATTGCAATTGACACTGACTGCGAGAAACAAAACAAAACCATATTTTTTCATGTTGTTGTTGTTGTGGTCTTCAATCCTGAGACTGGTTTGATGCAGCTCTCCATGCTAATCTATCCTGTGCAAGCTCCTTCATCTCCCAGTACCTACTGCAACCTACATCCTTCTGAATCTGTTTAGTGTATTCATCTCTTGGTCTCCCTCTACGATTTTTACCCTCCACATTGCCCTCCAAAGCTAAATTTGTGATCCCTTGGTGCCTCAGGACATGTCCTACCAACCAATCCCTTCTTCTAGTCAAGTTGTGCCACAAAATTCTCTTCTCCCCAATCCTATTCAATACCTCTACCCACCTAATCTTCAACATTCTTCTGTAGCACCACATTTCAAAAGCTTCTATTCTCTTCTTGTCCAAACTATTTATTGTCCATGTTTCACTTCCATACATGGCTACACTCCATACAAGTACTTTCAGAAACGACTTCCTGACGCTTAAATCTATACTCGATGTTAACAAATTTCTCTTCTTCAGAAACGCTTTCCTTGCCATTGCCAGTCTACATTTTACATCCTCTCTACTTCGACCATCATCAATTATTTTGCTCCCCAATTAGCAAAACTCCTTTACTACTTTAAGTGTCTCATTTCCTAATCTAATTCCCTCAGCACCACCCGATTAAATTCGACTACATTCCATTATCCTCGTTTTGCTTTTGTCTATGTTCATCATATATCCTCCTTTCAAGACGCTGTCCATTCCGTTCAACTGCTCTTCCAAGTCCTTTGCTGTCTCTGACAGAATTACAATGTCATCGGCGAACCTCAAAGTTTTTATTTCTTCTCCCTGGATTTTAATACCTACTCCAAATTTTTGTTTTGTTTCCTTTACTGCTTGCTCAATATACAGATTGAATAACATAGCACAGCACGAAATTTTCTTTCTCGCAATCGGTTTTAACAGAAAACATTCACGTTGTACTCGTAATTTCCCTTTCTCTCTTAAATATATATCTGTATATTATGTACAGGGTGAAAATTAATAAAACTGACAAAGTGCAGGGATGGATTACTGACTGGAAATAGAGGAAAAAAGGGCCTATGAACATGTGTCAGGAAATGCATTGTTGCCACGGTAGATGACCCTGACGAATGAAAGTTCCCCTGACCACGTGCCTTGTATTCCTTGTGCGTTGCAGGTTGTGTAGTTGACGCAGAGTACTGTAACCAACAGAATGGTCAGTATCCATGTCTGGAACAAGCCGAGATGTTTGTATATGGCCAAGCGGATGGAAAAGGTTCGAGAGGCAGCACGGCTATACTAAAAAAGTACCCTTACAGACACCAACCACATTACACAACATTTCAGGCCCTTTTTGGACGTTTGTGTGTTCGTGGGCCATTTCAGACAGACGACCGTGCAGAGAGACGGCGCACTCTGCGTACGTCAGATTTGGAGGGCCGGTTTGGAATGTACCCACTGTACATGATTGCTGGCAGCAGTTGTCACGGGAAGGTACGGTCGCAAGAAGACCAGACTCCGGTCGGCCACATGGCACTACCGAGAGGGAAGACCGCCGTCTTCGGTGTATGGCTCTGGCGCATCGTACTGCGTCTGTAGCAGCAATTTAACCAGCAATTGGCACCACAGTGACACAACAAACTGTTGCAAGGACAGCTCCGAGTCTTACTCATCTACATCTACACCTACATATATACTCCGCTAGCCACCAAGCGGCGTGCGGCGGAGGGCACAATTCGCGCCAAAGTCGTATTTCACCCCCTCTGTTCCACTCGCGGATAGGGCAAGGGAAAAACGACTGTCTGAACGCCTCAGTACGAGCTCTCATTTCTCTTATCTTTGAATGGTGATCATTGCGCGATTTGAAAGTTGGTGGTAATAATATATGCTCTACATCCTCGCTGAAGATCGGATTTCGGAATTTAGTGAGCAGCCCCTTCTGTTTAGCGCGCCGTCTGTCTGCAAGTGTGTCCCACTTCAAACTTTCTATGAGATCTGTAACGTTATCGCAATGGCTAAATGTACCAGTCACGACTCTTGCCGCTCTTCTTTGGACCTTCTCAATCTCTTGAATCAGACCCAACTGGTAAGCGTCCCACATAGAGGAACAGTACTCCAAGACTGGACAAACTAACGTATTGTTAGCTATTTCCTTTGCTGAAGGACTGCATAGCTTCAGGATTTTACCAATGAACAGCAATCTTGAGTTCGCCTTACCCGTTACTTGTGTAATCAGCCCATTCCATTTGAGATCATTTCGAATAGTCACACCCAGATACTTGCCGGACGTTACCGCTTTCGAAGACTGGGCATTTATTTTGTACTCTTACATTAATAGGGATTTTCGCCTTGTTATACGCAGTAGGTTACACTTACTAATATTGAGAGATAACTACCAGTCTTTACACTACGCATTTATTTTCTGCAAATCCGTACTGATTTGCTCACAGCTTTCGTGTGATACTGCTTTCCTGTAGACTACAGCATCAGTCTAAGGCCGCTGTCAGTACCATCAACCAGATCGTTTATATAAATCGTAAAAAGCAGAGGACCTATTACGCTGCCCTGGGGCACACCTGAAGTTATTCTTGTTTCTGTCGAAGTTACCCCGTTCAGGACGACATACTGCTCCCTGTCTGTTAGAAAACTTTCTATCCAACCACATATGTCATCCGATAGACCGTAAGCGCGCACTTTTTGTAGCAAGCGACAGTGCGGAACTGAGTCGAATGCCTTTCGAAAGTCGAGAAATATGGCATCAACCTGGGAGCCGGTATCTAGAGCATGTTGTATATCACGCACAAAGAGGGCCAGCTGTGTCTCGCATGATCTTGTTTCCTAAAACCGTGCTGGTTTCTGCAGATGAGCTTCTCAGAGTCTAGAAAGATCATTATGTCTGAAAAAAATATGTTCCATGATTCTACAACAAATCGATGTCAGTGAAATTGGCCAGTAATTACGTGCATCCGATTGTCTACCCTTTTTATAGATTGCTATGACCTGGGCCTTCTTCCAGTCCCTTGGAACTTTCCGCCATTCCAATGATCTTTGATAGATGACAAATAAGAATGGTGCTATATTTGTAGCGTTCCACTGACCTCAAATCAGCGCTCCAGTGGTGTCAAGCGAGAGCTCATTGGCGGGCGGAGTGGATGTCTGTTGTGTCTTCTGATGAATGGCGGTTCTGCCTCGGTTCCAGTGATGGTCGTGTGATGCTTAGGAGGAGGTCAGTTAAGAGCCTGAAGCCAAGCTATATGCGGCCGAGACGCACTTGGGTCTACTCCTGGAATTATGGTTTCGGGTGCAATTTCGTATGACAGCAGGAGCATTCTCGTGATCATATCACGCATCCTGACTACAAATTTGTACGCGAGTGTGGTGATTTGACCTGTTCTTCTGTCTTTCATGGACAACATTGCAGAGCGTATTTTCCAGTAGGATAGCTCTCGCCCACATACCGCTGTTGTAACCCAACGTGCTGTACAGAGTGTCGATTTTTTGCCTTGGCCTGCTCGATCACAGGATCTGTCTCTAATTGAGCATGTACGGAACATCATAAGGAGACAACTACACCGTCATCCAGAACCAGCATTGATTCAAAATGGTTCAAACGGCTCTGAGCACTACGGGACTTAACGTCTATGGTCATCAGTCCCCTAGAACTTAGAACTACTTAAACCTAACTAACCTAAGGACATCACATAACACCCAGTCATCACGAGGCAGAGAAAATTCCTGACCCCGCCGGGAATCGAACCCGGGAACCCGGGCGTGGGAAGCGAGAACGCTACCGCACGACCACGAGCTGCGGACGAACCAGTATTAACCGTTCCTGTATTCACTGACTAAGTGCAACGGGCCATAGAACAGAGGCCGCTCATAGCAGGCCATACTAGTGGATAATTCCTTGAAATAATTTAGATTGCCCACTAGAGCAAGATTATTGTTTTCATTCCGTACGACCACTGTTAACACTGCCGGATGGTCTAGGTGCAGTTCATTACATTAATGGATTAATAATAAGTACACAAACTGAATGGATGGTAGTAATATCTGGAGTGTATAAGGCGTAACTTTTAACGCGATAGCCGGCCGCGGTGGCCATGCGGTTCTAGGCGCTTCAGATCGGAACCGCGGGACTGCTACGGTCGCAGGTTCGAATCCTGCCTCGGTCATGGATGTGTGTGATGTCCTTAGGTTGGTTAGGTTTAAGTAGTTCTAAGTTCTAGGGGACTGATGACCTAAGATGTTAAGTTCCATAGTGCTCAGAGCCATTTGAACCATTCAACGCGATAACAACG
The DNA here is from genome assembly GCF_023864345.2 of Schistocerca serialis cubense. Lineage (NCBI taxonomy): Eukaryota > Metazoa > Arthropoda > Insecta > Orthoptera > Acrididae > Schistocerca > Schistocerca serialis. The sequence continues at coordinate 6,950,665 of NW_026047471.1, read as the reverse complement.
AGGAAGGAGACGATCATAGACTGTTGTGTGGAATTATTCCAGAAGAGCATTCAGTGATTCGAAAAAAAAAATGCAAAACTCAAATCACGATGGTTGCATCAGTTGCTAAGTTTCATCTCTTATTAAAACATCCACAATTTCCAAATTCTAAAACTTTTAGAGATTGACCATAATTATTGTTGTTATTGTGGTCTTCAGTCCAAAGACTGATTTGATGCAGCTCTCCATGCTGCTCTATCCTGTGCAGGCCTCTTCATCTCCGAGTAACTATTGCAACCTACATCCTTCTGAATCTGCTTACCGTATTCATCTCTTGGTCTATCTCTTCAAGTTATATCCCCACGCTACCCTCCAGTTCTAAGTTGGTGATATCTTGATGCCTCAAAATGTGTCCTACCAACCAATCGATTCTTCTAGTCAAGTTCTGTAACAAATTCCTTTTCTCTCCAATTCTACTCAGTACCTCCTCATTAGTTACGTACTCTATCAATCTAATCTTCAGCATTCTTCTGTAGCACTACATTTCGAAAGGTTCTATTCTCTTCTTGTCTAAAGTGCTTATCGTCCATGTTTCACTTCCATACATAGCTACAGTCCATACAAATACTTTCAGAAAAGACTATTTAACCCTTAAATCTATACTCGATGTTAACAAACTTCTCCTCTTCAGGAACGCTTTCCTTTCCATGTCAAGTCTACATTTTATATCCTTTAAAACTTCGACCGTCATTAGTTATTTTGTTGCCCAAATAAAACATCCTATCTACTACTTTAAGTGTCTCATTGCTTAATCTAATTCCGTCAGCATCACCTGATTTACCTCGACTACATTCCATTATACTCGTTTTGCTTTTGTTTATGTTCATCTTATATCCTTCTTTCAAGACACTGTCCATTCCGTTCAAGTGCTCTTCCAGATCCTTTGTTATCTCTGACAGAATTACAATGCCGTCGGCAAACCTCAAGGTTTTGTTTCCTCTCCCTGGATTTTAATTCCTACTCCCAATTTTTGTTTTGTTTCCTTTACCGCTTGCTCAAGATACAGATTAAATAACATCGGGGATAGGTTACGATCCTGCTCCCTCCATCTCGACCACTGCTTCCTATTCGTCGACTCTTATAACTGCCATCTGGTTTCTATACAAATTGTAAATAGCCTTTCGCTCCATGTATTTTATTCCTGCCACCTCTAGAAATTGAAAGAGAGTATTGTAGTCAACATTACCAAAAGCTATCTCTCAGTCTATTAATGCCATTAAGATGGGTTTGCCTTTTCTTAACATTTCTTCTAAGGTAAGATGTAGGTTCAATACTCCCACGCATATTGCTATATTTCTCTGGAATCCGTACTGATATTCCCGGGGTCAGCTTCTATCATGCTCTCCATTCTTCTGTAAAGAATTCTTGTTAGTATTATGCAACCTGTGACTGATTAAACTGATAGTTCAGTTATTTTTAAACTTGTCAGCATCTGCTTTCTTTGGGATTGAAATTATTCTATTCTTCTTGAAGGCTTAGGGTATTTCGAACGTCTCATACATCTTGCTCACCAGATGGAAGAGTTTTGTCATGGCTGTCTCTACCCAGGCTATCAGTAGTTCTAACGGAATGTTGTCTGCTCCCGGGGCCTTGTTTCGACTTAGGTCTTTCAGTGCTCTGTCTTCATCTACGCCCTCTTCCATTTCCATAATACTGTCCTAAAGTACTGCCCTTGTATAGACCCTCAATATACTTCACCCACCTTCCTGCTTTCCCTTCTTTGCTTAGGTCTGGTTTTCCATCTGAGCTCTTGATATTCATACACGTGGTTCTCTTCAAAGGTCTCTTTTATTTTCCTGTAGACGGCATCTGTCCTACCTGTAGTGATATATGCTTCTCCCATTACATTTATCCACTAGCCATTCCTTGTTAGCCATTTTGCACTTTCTGTCGATCTCATTTTTGAGACTGTATTCTGTTTCGCCTGCTTCATTTACTGCTTTTTTATATTTTCTTCTTTCATCAATTAAATCCAATATCTCTTGTGTTACACAAGGATTTCTTTTAGTCCTCGTCTTTTTACCTACTTGATTCTCTGCTGCCTTCACCATTTCGTCTTTCAAAGCTATCCTTTCTTTTTCTACTGTATTCCTTTCCTTTGTTGTTGTCAATCGTTCCCTAACGCTCCGTCTGAAGCTCTACAAACTCTGGTTTTTTAACTTTAACTGGGTCCCATCTCCTTAAATTCCTACCTTTTTGCGGTTTCTTCAGTTGTTATCTACAGTTCATAGCCAATAAATTGTGGTCAGAGTCCACATCTGCTCCTGAAAATGTCTTAAAATTTCAAACCACTCTCTGTCTTGTCGTTATATAACCTGTCTGAATCCTTCCGGTGCCTCCAGGCCTCTTCCACGTATATTACCTTCTTTCATGATTCTTAAACTAAGTGTTGGCTGTGATCAAGTATCATTACACTGTTAAAAATCTGTAGTTATTATTACAGAGAATAGAAGATTTTTGTTAAGAAAATTTTCTTGAACTTTTCTTTGAAAATACGCCTTCAATTCCTTCCAAATGTGTGATGCACAGAATAACACAGATAAGCAATGACGTATTTGCCATCCACTTTTTATGAAGAAGCGTTATGTTCAGGAGAATGGACACACCTGCACATTTTAGTGAAGTGCACGTTATCATCAAGTAATGCCATGAGAACGTAGAAGTACTGCAATGACACTATAATAATTGCAGTCTTGTTAAATAGTACTGAACGCTGTCTGCGGCCCAGATGGTTCGGAGCCCACGTTATACTGCAGATACATTTATAACTGGGTAAGTCGGAGGAAATCAACGGCGCGTTACGTCGAACTGGACAATGGCATGTAAAGCGCTACGGTGCTCAGACAAATGTCGTGGTTGTGGAAAGGTTTACTTTTTACTCACGGCACAGACAGTATGTTGTTGAGATTTCACCATTTGCTTAGCTTTTTCTGAGGCAAAATCTATGCAATGCCTTAGCTTTTCACTAACTGTAACAGGGCACGGAATTGTTCGCAGAGTGCACAGTATCTTGTCCCAAAGACAAGCATTAGCATAAAGATGGAATTTGCGAATTTTTTGAATAGACAGTAACATCTAGAAGACATTATGTTGCGATAGATACTTGATGTGTGAGGCGGGGTAAATTGGGGTGTGTTCATACAGAGAATCTGAAGAAGTAGAGAAGGCATCTGGGAGTGACCGTCCCAAGTAGGCCGATGAATAACTGACGTGGTCAAGCAAACGGACGTTGCAGATGAAATACAAGCGAGCGTCTGCGGTTAATTCTAAGACTACACGTGCCTTGATGGATTACATCTCAATAGCGAAAGTTAGGAAGAACGGGAGAGACCAAAAATTTACTTTCCTGTGAAATTTATTCTGAAACTTCTGAAGGGGTTAAGCGTGTAGTTGTCTTTGAAAATGAAAAAGAGTCGATTTTCGTGTTGCTTAAGATGCTTCCTGGGATGCCTACTTTATTATAGTGTTCTCCCAAAGTTTGCCAGAAAACTCCGTTATCAACCTACAATGCGATTTGTGAAAAAGTGTCTCTGAAAATCGTTCACAACGGGAAAAAGAGCACATTACTGCCGAAGTGACAGCACGTAATTTCGACGAAGGCCTTACAGGTATTATGGACATTATGAACGTGCTCTAACTTGAGATCGAACCAGCCTATTAGAACTTCTGCACAAAAACGGACGAAAGCGTATCGAGCGAGCAGAGCAGTGGATGAAGAGGGCTGCCAAAGTGGCGCACGAGAACACCATGGCCACGAGGAAAGTGGAGGAGGACTTCCATTTTTGACCTGGTAGAATTACTGAGTAGTCCAGGGAGCGCTGATATGAGGTATGTTTACCTTAACTGCAAAAAATATAACGAAAAACTTTAAACGCATTTTTCTCGAAATCGTATTGTTCAAATTGTTGGGAAACACAAGTTGAGAGTGGTAAACATAATTTCGATCGGAATTTGATGTCGGCATTGTAAACTGAATTATCTATCAGCTTATGCAGCCGTTCTGCGATATCTACAAAAGTCTGTTTTCGGTGCACGCTTTTGTCTCAGTTTTGTGGACGATTAGAATGACACTTGTTTCAAAATGTCAACATTTTGTTAAAACTTTCCGTTATCTGAAGTATGATGATAGGAAATATATTTAAAATGACTCATAAAAAATTATTTAGTTACCGTTCCAGCAGGAGGGCTTCGGGAATTTCCTCCCACGGTAAATATTCCGGCTGTCAGGAATCGTTCCACCTGGTGCAGCGGTTACAGGGAACACAAAAATGAAAAGTGTAAGGAATAAGACTATATAATCGGATATAGCAGTACCTTTTATTTTACTTGGAAAAAGTTTCGAAATTCGTCTAGTTTTCAGGCTTTCAAATAGGACTATCCCCTTTAGCCGGCGCAGAGCAGCTATAAACTGCGCAGATTGGAGTAGAATGTTTGTAGGCGTGCGTGCAGTGCATGCGCGTCAATAAGAATGGATACGGTTACGAAAAACACCGCCGAAACAGAACCACCCAGAAGAGCACAAACCACTTCCTTTTATATACCGGCACTGCTTTGAACTTGACCGTTGTGAGCTGCGCTGCTTGCCTTCAACACCGACCGCGCCGCACTGCGCCGAACTACCAGTGTTGGTTTTGTGCTGCGCTGGTCGACACCGACTGGTGTGGACACGACTTTAGAGACAAAGAGAAGTCATTTTGTGCATTGCCACATCGTTTTCTGAGCAGTCGAGGTTTTCTTCACTGTTTCACTCAAGTTGTAAACTCGTATCTCTTACAGTGTTGGTATAGCGCGGAGAAGAAGAGAATGCAATAGCTCATGTAATTTAGGACTAATTAACTTCCGATCGGAAACTATCCAACGATTCCACACGAGCACCATTCGACGTTGATGGGGCTCACCAACGTAAATGTTGCCACGTCGGCTAGCGGCTCTTCAGTGACTTAGCTTGGCCTACCCTCCAGTCATATTGAAGATGGTGCTAGCAGACAGTTCTGCACATCCCTCCAGTGTCGACTCATTCTGGCAGATGTCTCGGAAAGTTGTAATTTCCGGGAATATTGGTGTGTATTTCGATGCGCTGTTACAGACAACGTGCCGCAGGGCAGATTAACAGTAACACTATCCCAGCTAGCGCAGGAAAACCGGTAGCACAAATAATTACGCATAGCAGTGTGTTGTGAGCAGTGGTCTCAGACTGTATGGAAACAAGTTTGGTCGCTAGAAGGTCATCAAACGCGAGAAGCTGTGCGCGACGTTGGGTGTGTCTCCTAACATACCTTACCGTGGAAAATGTCGCAGTGTTACATTAGAGCTCCGCGTGCTTCCTGTTCAGAACTGGTCGTCAGCCAAGGCTGTTCTTTGCGATATCTGGCTCATTATCTTCCTATGCTCCTTAACCCTGCATTTGATATCTTTAGTTGCGGAGGCAGTTTGATTTTAACCTGTCTCGAATAAGTGATTCTTTAAAGCTAGTGGCCAGTCTTTTCCAAGTACACTGTTTCATAACAGTTTCAAGTCACCTCAACTGATCGGTTACAGTAGCATCTGTTCTCATCAGAGTAAGCCGAACTGACCTTGAGGGATCGAAACACTCCGGCTATTAGAGAGGATTTTTACTGTGCAAAGGTAAAAGCTAAAACTGTCATTAACTAAAGAGCTAGTTTGAACATTGCAGTGCTTCATTGGACATGGTGCTATTGGAAGTTGCATGCCGTTGCCATTCCTCCGTCGTTTGGTCTGAGGATCTAAAATTTAACGTGAGCTACGAATCCGCGTGCAAATTTTTCCGTTGCCATAGTTCAAAGACGTGAAAAGTAACACACAAAAATTATAGAACACTCCAGGGTGAAACACGAGCACTCTTGTGAACGTAGGCTTCCGCGGCCGTTGTCACAGTCAATAAAATTCTTCTGGGTTTCAGGCCGCATTGTCATCTGTAAAATTACGACGTTTCGGCGCTTGTTGCAGTGAGTTTAGTGAGCCATACAGATTCATACGTCAAGGACTCCACCCATTTTACAGCACTTTTGAAAGAAAAGCGTGTTTCAGATATGGATCTGATGGTCAGTTTTGACGTGAAGTCTTTGTTCGCTAATGTACCCGTGACGGACACCATGAACATCTTAGAGGAACGCTTGGCACCTGATATCTGCGAGCTAGTGCGCCACTGTTCGATGACCACATGTTTCAGGTGGAAAGGGGATTTTTATGAGCAGACGGATGGTGTAGCTATGGGTTCCCCTCTTTCGCCGGCCGCAGCAGACATTTTTATGCAAGCGTCGAAGAAACAACCCTCCAGTCCGCACCATTACGTCCAGAATGTTGGCTACGATATGTTGATGACAGAGAAGAAGAGCTTCAGAACTTTCACGAACATCTCAACTAGCTGCACAGCAAAATTCACTTTACCATAGAGATAGAAAAGAACGGGGTATTGCCTTTTCTCCACGTAGAAGTTTACCGTAAGCCAGAGGGGAAGCTCGGAGACAGAGTTTATAGGAAGCCCACCAATACGAACAGGTACCTGCATGCATCCTCCCACCACCGTCTTACTCAAAAGAATTCGGCCCTGCAAACTTTAAATAAGAGAGCGTACAGGATCAGTGATGAAACCAACCTGCAAGCTGAACTACAGAACCTCAGGTCCATTTTTGGAGCTAATGGCTACGACATCAGAATCATACACAAAATCATGGCGCCGAAGGAGAAAGGCAAGGGCGAAATGCAGAACGAAGCACAGAACACTGTCGTGCTACCATATGTACAAGGGGTTACTGAACGTCTGGACAAAATTCTCCGTCGGGCAGGCATTAAGTCGATTTTTCGTGGCAACAACAAAATAAAAGACATTCTGGGCTCGACGAAAGATACATTTGACAAGTTCCGTGCCGCCGGAGTGTATGAAATGCGGTGCGAATGTGGACTGGTGTATGTAGGTGAGACTGGGCGTCCAATAAGCACAATTTTAACTGAACACGAGAGATACATCCGCCTCAAACAATACAACAAATTAGCGGTGGTAGAACATCAGGAACAGTGCACGATGTAGATCTAATTTCGAGAGGCCCGCGTACTGGCAAATCAGCCTTTTAGTTTGAGGAGGAAGATTAGAGAGGCTATAGAAATAGCCAAGCGACCCGACAACATGAATAGAGAAGACGGGTACCGACTTCCAGTGACTTGGCTGCCAGCAGTGACAGCTTTGCGGAAGGCCAGCTCTCGTAGAGCAACAGGCGCACGGTAGGCCACAGCGGTGGAGGGTACACACAGCACCGACGCGGCCTAGTCGATACTAACAAGGAAACCTCCCTATCGCACCCCACGCAGATTTAGTTATAAGTTGGCACAGTGGATAGGCCTTGTAAAACTGAACACAGATCAATCGAGAAAACAGGAAGAAGTTGTGTGGAACTATGAAAAAAAATATGCAAAATATACAAACTGAGTAGTCCATGCGCAAGATAGGCAACATCAGGGAGAGCCTGAGCTCAGGAGCGGCGTGGTCCTGTGGTTCCACACAACTTCTTCCTGTTTTCTCGATTGATCTGTATTCAGTTTTTCAAGGCCTATCCACTGTGCCAACTTATAACTAAATCTGAGGGTGGTGCAATGGGGAGGTTCCCTTGTAAGCAGTTAGTAAACAACGCTACAGCGTAGTCACCGCTCAGTCTCCGCCGATTTCCACCAGTGGCAAGCAGAAAAGGAAACTTCAATGGAAAACGCCCATTTCCGCCAATGACAACACGCAATGTAAAGACCAATAAAATGAACTCATAATACCCTTCCTCCTCACCCTCACATCCAATGACAGCACTCCTCAATACTCTAAACTAGTGCTCATTCAGCAGTTAGCAATACACCCTGAGGAAGGCGCCTTGTAACAGTCGCCGAAACGTCGGAATTTTACAGATGACAATGCGGCCTCAAACCCAGATGAATTTTATTGACGAGATCTCTTATCCGTACTCTCGACAGTGTAAGGAAAAAACTATCACCGTGCAGCCCCTAAATATACTTATTTCGAAGACAGGTGTCGGGTAGTTTAGATGCAAGCGAGTCATTTCGGGTTTTACTCTGTAGTCTACATGTACTTAATCACAGCATTGACCTAATGACAATCATCAAAAAAGAGTACACAAACTCTTGGAAAACGCACGTGATGATTGATGTGAATACAAGAAAGAATACAAAAACGCAGAATACTAATCGTCAATTCCAAAACTGTTTACATAGAGAGCTAACATATGAGGAGAAATGAGTAACATGTGACTTCCAAGTATGCTGTCGACCATCGAAAGAAATGGGCTGTGAGATAAAAACTGTGTTTGATCTTCTCCTTTCTCACGCAACAACTACACAAACACAACACGCCAATACCACACTTTAGAAGCGCTTCACACAGCAACGTGCTCTACAAGACATTTGACTCACAAGCCACTGAAACCGTTTGGAATGGAGACGCAACATCAGACTACACTGAGGCGACAAAAGTCATATAATGCCTCCTAACATAGTGTCGGACCGTCTTTTGCTAGGCGTAGTGCAGCACCTCGACGTGGAATGGACTCAACAAGTCGTTGGAAGTTCCCTGAAGAAATATCATAATTTCGGAAGTGTTGCAGAAGCAAGATTTTGTGCACGAACTGACCTCTTCTTGATTAAGTCCCATAAACTATGGCTGGGATTCATGTCGGGCGATCCGCGCGGCCAAATCATTCGCTCAAATTATCCAGGATAGTCATCATACCAATTACGGATAACTGGGGCTCAGTGACTTCATAAATAAAAATTCCATAGATGAATGACTGGAAATGGTCACCAACTAGCCGAACGTAACCATTTCCAGTCAATGATCGCTTCAGTTGGACCAGAGGCCCCACTCCATTCCATGTAAACATTTGTAGTAGGTGGCCACTGGTCGGTACTTGTCTGTAGAAGTAAAGAAGTTGTCGTATTGGAGCTACCGCCACCCTATGCTGGTGGATGACACTCATTGAGTAACTGTTGACCAGGAGCCTTCATTTAATTAACTTGATAATCAACACTGCAAATAAGCACATTTGAGCATCAACGTCTCTATAATTCACTTTTACGAATCTCAGCTGATCGGTACGGCGTGAGCGTGTTGTCGGCAGTGAATGAAGTTATCTCTCAGTCTTTTCATAGTCAACTATGAGTTGTGAGGGGGTAGTAATGCATGGAAGTGGATTAATTATGATTTTGTGGATTGTGATGAGTAAAAGAGTAGTGAACAGAATGGCAGAAATGTGCTTCATAAACAAATGGAAACCGAAAAATATACTACCCACGACAAAACATCACAAGAAATGGATGAGTCAAACTCAAATACTTCTATTAAAAATTCCAGTAATTGTAGTAATGGAGAAGATGTAGATCTAACCAGTACCCCTCCTGGCTTCAAGAGCTTCGGTGAAAAGGATAGTAGTCTCCTGGTCAGTGTTTCCGGTGTCGGAAATTACATTGAAAAAAATATTGACGACTCCTGAGAGCATAAGATTTTATTGAATCTAAGGCAACCCGAGGAAAATTATAATTACGAGAATAATGTCTTCATAAAGAGAACATTTCGATTTAATTGGATGTCATTGAAATCCATGTTTGGTTTATTCTAAAGCAGTTAACAGTGCGCTTTATAAGTTGCGTGTGAGTTTTCAGTCTCGTATAACGCACTGAGTCGTCATGGCACATTCATAAGCCATCCACTCACCAATTTTAAAAGTTTTATGAATCTGTGAAAATGCATATGAATTACGAATGAATTAAATATGCAGCTGAGAAATCAAATAATTTTATTAACATGACAAACTAAACTAAGAGTGTAGAAGAACGGGTGTAGAAGAACATGTCAGTGAGACTCCTGTGGAATTAGTAGAAACTAAACATGCTATTGCTTGTTGATTTGCGCATTACATAGCTTGCTTTTAAGAGAAAGAACAAATTAAAATGTTCTTTTTGATGGTTTGTCGCAGTTTAGAGTACATTCAAGTTACGAAAAAATTCGAAAATCATTATGAAAGTGCCTCTTAAAAACAGGTATTACTGTAATTACACTGTTATCTATTTATGTTTATAGCATTGACCAGACACTAAAAGTGCACTGTAAAAATCAATATGAGCAAATGAAAAGCCGATGACAATGTCCACGAAATTTCTGATCACATGATGATGAAAATGTTTTGTTTCTACTAACATAAAATCCTGCGGGCGTTCCTGCGTGGAACGACATGTGCGATTTACTTCCTATAGTCCCTACGTACACTTACAGTTAAAGTGGAGCTATTCACATAGGGCTATTCACAAAGGACCATTACAAGTTGTAATTATCGTAGCCGGCCGGAGTGGCCGCGTGGTTCTAGGCGTTACAGTCTGGAACCGCTCGATCGCTACGGTCGCAGGTTCGAATCCTGCCTCGGGCAAGGATGTCTGTGATGTCCTTAGGTTAGTTAGGTTTAAGTAGTTCTAAGTTCTAGGGGACTGATGACTTCAGAAGTTAAGTCCCATAGTCCTCAGAGCCATTTGAACCATTTTGAATGTGTAATTATCGTATGATAGCGAAACTTGTTAGATATACTAATGTGTCAACGAGAAACAGATATATGTTGGAAAAAAATTAGTTCCAATTTTGTCCGCCAATTGCAAATCTGGCACTGTAAATGCAAGAACGACGTAAATAAATATTTCCACATATAATGGATTAGGAACAAGACGTGAGCACACAAAGTCAAACAAGTAAGAAAGACTAAATGTTGATTTCATTGTTAACTGCCATTCTCACAATTTGTTCCACATAAATACCAGGGAGTGCTAGATTTGCACCTTGTGACCAAAACTGGAACCAATTTTTTTCAAGCGTAAATCGCTTCCGCGTTAATGCATCAGTCTATTTACCAAGTTTAGCTGGCATACAGTAATCCGTATCGGACCTCTGTGAGTAGCGGCACATTAATTATAACAACCTGATAACATTATTTGTTAGGGTGAAACATTCCAGTGAAACAGTATAGCTGAAATGAACAAAATACAGCAGCCCTTAAAGCCAGCAGTATTAACTCTAGAGAGCTCAAATGTGAGCAGTCTAGCAGCACAGGATGGAAACTAAACCACTTAAAAACATTAACGAGAGATAATCATGCACTTCTCAAACCTGAGTTGAGGAATAAAGCAGTCATTGTTTCTGAAGAGTAATGCATTGATAAAACAATAGATTTCTTTGATGATAGTAACATAACTGAAACCTCTCATGACCTGATTCAGAACTGCAGTGTATAAGTGCTTGTAGGTACTTCCGCCGGCCGGAGTGACTGGGCGGTTCTAGGCGCGACAGTCAGGAACCGCGTGACCGCTACGATCGCAGGTTCGAATCCTGCCTCGGGCATGGATGTGCGTGATGTCCTTAGGTTAGTTAGGTTTAAGTAGTTCTAAGTTCTAGGGGACTGATGACCTGAGAAGTTAAGTCCCATAGTGCTCAGAGCCATTTGAACCATTTTTCTAGGTACTTCCTCCCTGTAAAGTGTATTTCAGTATTGTCCAAAATATAATCATTTGCAGATGAGCAAATATGGCTCCAAACCGATTATGAGGCAGTAAATGAAGAAAGTAATTTTTGCTTTCCCTTCGTTCTATTTTGGAAGTGTTCTCATCACGTTATTATTGTGGTAAGAAATTAACATAGTAGAGACTTTGTGCCTTTGTTTCGAGTTTTTGTATAAGAAATTTCCTGACGTAAACCAGATCTCTATAGGGTATTTTCTACTTTAAAAGTATGGTTAATTTTGTTGTTCTGAATGGTTATAACATTTAAGCAGCATTTTCAGTCAATTTGGTCATAAAATATCAGTTATCTTTATGTAATTATAGCTTAAAAGTCATTAAATTTCAAGATTTGGTCACGTGATCTAAACCGCTCTGCTCCTGACTGAAGCTCTGGTGACGTCATAGGCTAGAAGTAAGATGAATCTGTACATGTATTACAGGAGCATTGACCGAAGTTGTAAGTGTTTTTCCTCACTTCTTAAAGAAAGAGTTTAGTTATTTATTGATGGAAAACGCATTAACAACTTTTAGATAACAATGAAAAAGATAATTTTATGTTGATACGTTTATTGTCTCTTGGGTCTTCAAAAACAGCCCACATTTTTATGTTCCGGAAACAAGAAACGTGGAAACGGATTTGCATGTATTTTCTCAACTTTCATATGTTCAGACAGCGTAATAACACTTGTGGGGAACGCAGAGCATTATCTTGTTGCCTTTAGCAAATGTACACATGGCAGTGTTTCTGTTCCTCCACATCATTAAGCCACAGGAAAGTTACTTTTATAAACTATGCGGTTGATGCAGAACCTCAAAGTATGAGTTGTTCTACTGTATAATTAACTGCTCCTGAAACTCTATGATTTATAAGTGCTGAGGTCGATACTCCTCAGTCAGCCTATAGAATAAGTGATTTTTACGATTTTTTGGAAGAAAAAAAAGCAATCAACGTTAGTCATTTTGCCCATTATTGGTTGTTTATTAGACACATTTTCTGAATTACAATTGAAAGAAAATCAGCCCTCGGTCACTATTGTTAACAAATTAACCTGGTTCCGACACTGCTAGGAGTGTCTTCCTCAGAATTTAAAACAAAGAATGGTCTATATTCTGTAGCATGGTCATAGAATTATGACTAAAAATGTATGATAGAGTATAAGTACGGAAAGACTGGCAGTACTTATATGTCATTTATAAAATAATAAATGTGCCAAAAGGGCAATAGTCACAAAGATATTTAAGATAAAGAAAACTGTGATGGCGAGCCACTAAGGGATGCTCGTTACTTGCGTGGTGCAGGTTGCGAAACGGACTGAGGTGCCCGCTTTAACAAATGCGGCCAGGTGAACATGGCACTGCAACGAGCGCGCCATCTAGTAGCCGTAGATTCAATAAGGCTACTTCACATTGAAATATAGCGGAAATGATTATAAATAAACGGTATTTGGTATATAATAGAGAGCAATGTTTGTTTGATAGTAGCATACGACATAACATTAGTCTACATCAAAGCTTATAACAGTAAGATAAAACATGAAAACATCATTATGAAAATGTAGATAGGACTGAACGACAACTTGTATAAAGCAATATTGACGTGAAATGCAGCCAAGAAACATATGATAATTGAAAAACATATGACTACCTTAGAAGGAAAAGAACATTTCGGCAACCTGCACAAGGAGACCCAGATATCGAGCAACAGCTTTATACCGTTAAAAAATATTTTGTTACCTAGCTGTAGCTGTTCGTTAAGGATGATGTTATCCTTTCGAGCAAAATGCTTGAAAATCTCTAATTCTTCTAGAATATCTAGTATACGCCCTTTCTTTTCGGTGTGCAAAATGTTGCTATCGCAGATGGCTTTAGGTGAATGACCTATAGTTTTTTGAGTTTTGACAAAATTAAAAACGGCTCACGTTTGAAACAACCAAAGTTGCAATTCTGTCTCACTGTAACGAAAAAAAATAAGAAGAAACCCACCTCGTGACTGCATAGTTTTTGCACTTCGTCACTGCTACGACTGATAACACTTTTACTACCAGCGTGAGTTTTTTTATTGAGGTAATAGGACTTACCATTCTTCGACCTTGAAGCTTACAGATGCAGGATAAATCAGTGCCGCTCACGGACATTGCGTGTAGATGTGTATTACTTGTTACACAGAAAACGGACATAGTGCTTTTTTTGTTATCAATCATCTGGCTACCTTGTTGTCGCCTATCGCGACTGCCTTTCCTGTGCAGCAGCGATTACATCCAACTTAGTTTACTTCACGCGATCATGCCCAGAGGACAGCTAGCAGTAAGAAGGCTCCTTTTCCACGGGATTCTGTTTCGTGACTTCTGTCGCCAGTCACCATCTATGCCGATCTACAGCAAGACTTCATGGATTTCATCTCTCCACCACTGTTTTGGTCTTCCTAGTGGTCTTCTTCCGCAGCGACTAAAATCCATAGATTTCAAAGGCCATCGGTGTTTATCCATACGAGGGATATGTCCTGCACATATCAGCCCTTGCTTCTTATCACACTTATGTTACATGATCTGCTGTAGATTTCACCCATCTCACAGTTATGCCGGATCCCCCATTCTCCAGTGATGTCACCTTGTATCTGATCATTGGTCTTCCTTAAGACTTTCCGCTTGAAAATAAGGTTATTTAAAACTTTTTTCCCGACGCCCCAAGTTTCGCAACCATACAGCCCTACGGGATGGATCAATGTTTTGTACAACTGGAGTTTAAAATTCCGCGAGAAACTGCGCTATTTAGAAAGCGGACTCAGACATAAGTATGATAGGTTTGCGACTTGGATCGGCGCTTTGTTTTCTGTCACAAACGATGCGTCCTCTGTAAAGATTACCCAAGATATTTAAAATTACGAATCCTTTCGTATGGTCGGGTTCCGACTACCATAAGCTAGAGTCGATATGTTCAATAGCATCAGTCTTGCTCACCACCAGATATTCTGTCTTAGATTCATTCGCAAGGAGACCGACTCTGCTCGCTGTCGCTCGGTTCTTCCTTAGATCTGGACAACAGGATCACATAGTCGGCAAATGCGAGATGTGTGATTTTCTTATCCTCTACAACGGTCCCCTCTAAGTTCTTATGGAAAGCTTCCCTCATTTCCTTTTCGAGCGTCAGGTTGAACAACCTCCTTGTCTCAACCTTGTGTTTGTGTAATAGCTCCGTGACTTGGTTCCCGAGCTTCACTTTGCCTTTTGAATCAGTGCGAAAAACTCTAACTAGGCTGACGAGTTTCTTGGATATTTCAAACTCGGTTGGGCAATACATCAGGCTGTCCAGGTGGATGCAATCACATGCCTTTTTAAAATCTATGGAGAGCACATGCAGGTCTTCACCATATTCACACAACTCCTCGGTGAGTTGTCGCGTCACATAGATGTAGTCGATAGTCGAACGGTCCTTTCTGAATCCCAACCCCCTGATATTCAACAGTCACTTTTTCTGGAAACGGCTAAATTCTATCCTGCAAGATTGAAATTCGAACAGATCTGTAGGTACATCCCAGTTAAGGAGCTTCATGAAGTATTGTTTCTATCTCTCCGCCATGTTGGATTCGTTGGTGCGTATAGCCTCATTATAGTTCCTGACAAATTTTTGGTGGCTCTGGTATCCCTTTCGCGCCTCTTTTCGCAAGATATTGCACTTCCTCTATCATTTCTTTGAGGTACAATCTCTTTGCTCTCCTCAGGGTTGCTTGAGTAGTTCTCCATACTTCTTCGAACTGTGTTTTAAGCAAAATCTGCCCTCGTACCCAATTTTGCTTGACTGCCCTTCTTTTGGCTTTCGTCCTCGAACCAATTCTTCTTGGCCCCAATCCGCTTCTTGGTGACTATATTTGCCTCATCTTTTACTGTAATCTGGGCTTCTTTTCACATTTCTTCTGCGTTCTTTTGTGAACACTCTTCATGCAGAAATTCAAAGCTTTTGATAAGCTGTAGCTGAAATTCGTCCTTTCTTTGTAGCATCTTTGAGCTCATCCACTTGGTAGCCACTACTTTCTTAGGATTGTTTCTAACTCTGGTTGCGGGCTGTACCTGTAGGCAACTTTTTATAAGGAAGTGGTCGCTCTCACATTTTGCAACCCGTGCTGTCTTTACATCTAGTTCTCAGCCATGATGGCAATTGCAATCTGATCTACCTGTTAAACTGGTTTAACATCTGGTGACACCGAAGTTTCTTTACGTATATCCTTCTCTTGAAAATTTCGTGCTGTTGATGAACATCCCTTCCGATGTTGCAATGGTTATTCTGGTTTCGGGCTGCGCGGAAGTAGAATGACCACCGGAGCAAATGGACCTCAATGGACGATAGAGGGCAGTATCGCCACAGCGCTGCACTCGCCTTGTGAGTGGATCACCATCTCCTCACTTGAATACACAGACCAATAGAGTCCCCAGAGGGAATGAGTGGGACAAAAATCTCATCTGGCCACTCTCTGTCACTAACATTTCCAAATAATGATTAATATGCCGACCGTGTGGAGATGCGGGATGTAGCCCAGGAGAAAGCAGAAAGCAGGAGGATTACTGATGGAGGTTGTATTCGACATCCCGAACAAAACTAATAATCGATTTCTTTTACAGGCCCCCTGACTCAGATGAAATAGTTGCTGAATGGTTGAAACACGTATGTAACATAGCAGCGATGGCGAGGCATTGTAGCATCTGTGACCAGAGAGTATGCGCTTGACCGCGCGAGTGTTGCGAGCGGTTCTGAGTCTGTCAGTCAGTCGTTGCGAGTCTGTAGCTCTGTCTAGTTGAGGGCAATAGTCTGTTAGTAGTAGTCGTGCAGTGCAGTACGCTAGTAGTCGTCATGCAGAGCGGTCGGTCAGTAGTAGCAGCCCAGTGCGGTTGTGTGATGTAGGCGGTCGGCAACACTGGTCAAGATGCTGAATGAGGTATACTGTTAATTAATATAATCATTAGATAATGTAAAAATTTATTTATTGTAATTATTCTCCAACAAGTGCCCCAATAATAATTTTTAATTTCAAAAGCATTTTTTCAAAAATTTTATTTTTTATTGAACTAAAGATTTCGTTGCACTTCCCATTTCATTCCACTTCTTTTAAAGAAAATTTTCAGTAAAATTACAGAAAAAAGGAATATTATTATTTGCAATGCAGTTCCTCCAAGCCGTGCGCAAAGATAAGAGCAGAAATTTGACATCCAGTTATTCTGAGGTAAGACTTTAATTCTGATTGATTTACACAGGGCCATAGACCGATATTTCGGTTTAATTGAATTTTCTTATCACTGAATAGACTTTAATTTTTTGTGAGGAATTTATATTTGAGTCAGATTGCGAATTTCACATTTTAGTTGCCATTGTCAGTACATTTCATTGTGGGCAGGTTACGCATAGAGGAATGTCCATTGGCATTCATAAATAATGTTTCTTTCTTTCAAATTTTTGTGGGGAGGTTACACTTGGCGACACCCAGTCCAGGATCGTATTTCGTTGAGAGTCTTTTGAACAACAGTCAGATATCTGCTCTTATTTGCTTAAGTATAATTAGGATTTGGCGCTACGCTTTTATTAATCTTGTGACTTTCTTTCTACAGGTCAACGACAATTCGTTGCTCTGTTGTATTTGTGTGTTGCTTTTGCATTGTGCTCATTTGTTTTGTGAATAATTGTGACTATTGCAAAAATGCCGCGAAAGACTGTGAATAGTGTATCGCGAGGTATTATGAACGAAATTACCGACTTAAACAGCGTGACCGATAGTAATTGTGACAATCCTGCGTTCACTGACAATCAGTGCATTCCAACCAATAATGATGACTTTTATCTTAATGATGAACAAACGAACTCAATTGTCTCTTCTGTTAATTTGACGACAATTGATGACGCTGGACGCTCTATTGTAATGAGCGCTACCCAGCTTAACACAACCGGTTTGGAAAATTCAAGTAACATACAAACAAATTTTTCGAATGAAAATGGTCAGTGTAGTGAAAGTACGACGGATTTATTTAATTCCGAAATAGGGACTGACAGTGTATGTTTAACTGGCAAACCTTTTTGTAAATTACAGAATGACCAAATGGTCACGCAAAACGAGACAATTCCAGATCGACCATTGAATAGCACAGAGAATAGAAATGCCAATTTTGAATCGGATCCAATTATGGCATTTTTGCGGCAAAATTTCAAACAGTTTAATGAAAAATTTAATAAAATTGATGAAAATTTCAAACAACAGAACAAAAAACTTGACAATAATGACGAAAATTTCAAACAACTTAGTGAACAGATCAGACAACAGGGTGAACAGATCAAACAAGATAACGAAAAACTCAAACAACAACTTGATGAAATTTTCGACAACCATTTCAGACAACCTAGCGAAACAATTGATAAAAGTTTCGAACTCACAAACGAAAAACAAGACGATCTTAAAGAACAGAACAAACAAGTTAGTGAACAGAATACAGCTATTACCGTGCAATGTCGGTACAATAAAGTACAATTACGTGTAGATACTAAGACTTGTGCTAATAACAGTAATGAAGAAGTTGGCACTGTTGCACAAGAATTAAGTAGCACACGTGTAGACACAACAGAATCACATAAAGACGGGATTAATGCAGTCACCAAACAATGCCGTAAAAACGCAGTACAGATACGCGACGAGTTTAATTTGGAGTCAGTGGAAGTTTCACTCACTGCGAATACGGAAGTCAATAATAAAAGTGAACGACAGAACAACCAAAATGTCGAAAGTTTTCAAGTAACAGAATTAAAAACTATTTCAGTCACCAATACGTCACAGAACCCGCCACGTTGTGAACATTTGTCAGACTTACGCAGCGTGTATAATGTGAGCAATTTACAGAGACTGCGAGAATGAAAATCCGAAAAGCCACGCGACTTAAAATCTGAAAAGCTATGCAACTTGAAATTAGAAATGACACAGACAAACAGATTCACACACAAACCTGAACGTGTTCTCAAACTGAGTGACGAGAACGTAGATTTCGAGCAATTTGCATTTGTAAGAAAATCTAAGGAATTTAATAATGACAGCGTACAGGTACACGCTTTGCACTGTATACGACAATTTATTTTTGTACTTTCACCGCTATTGCCTGTAATGCAGAAGCTAGCTTTGAAACAGATGCGACAATTTATTTTTGTATTTACAACAGCATTGCCTGTAATGAGGAAACTTGAATTAACATGGATACAACTATTTGCTTTTGGATTTGTACCGCCATTGCCTATAACACAAAAGCTAAAGATTATTTGCAGTGCGTAAATGAATATGTGCCGTAGCGAGCATAAGGCCCCGAGCTGTAGTAGTGCTGTTTCATCTTTAGTTTTCTGCACTGCTGCCTTCTCTTCTACTATCCTTTATATCTATCAAAACTGCTCTTTAACTATTGCTCTATTTAGGATTAAGAATATGTAATGAAAACCGGATATGACAAACCTTTACCGAATGTGACAATTTTATTAAGCATTCCCGTAATGACAACTACCGCCGTAATTTTAATTACAGATAAAATCGTAATCATCAGTATGTGTAAAATTATTAGTAACAGGAACCACATTTTTGGTAACAATACACGTTTTTCACCACAACAGCATGAAAGTCAGCCGCTTAGCATACCTAACCAACAATGCAGTCTACAAGGTCAACCAAACTTTAATGTTTCGCCGCGTGCACGTATAGTCCCAGGTACAACAAATAGTAACGCACGGCAGCAAAGAAATAACTACGTACAGACAACACACCATTTCAATTCCTATCGCAATGCGCCGTGTAGAAATTACTATCATGACAGACGTAAAAAATAACGAGCACAATTTTCAGCGTACATTTTAATAACAGTCGATCTTATGAGCAGCAACAACATCAGCAACAACAAATAATCATGAATGAAACAGACAATAGGTGTCATCCATAGCGTAACACGTCAGTAAGAAATAACAGAACAGTTCATATAGTGGATATGCCACAACATTCTCCCGTAAATAATAACACATACGATAGATTTTAACCAGATACAGCACAGATTGCATATTACAGTAACGCAAACATTACTCTTTTGACACGCAGAATTTTGCTCACGAGAATGTTATTTGAAACATGCTCTGTTGAATGCACCACTTTTATCGCACCCAGATCTTACTAGAAATTTTTCCATTGCCACCGACAGTTCCAACACCGCTTTAGGCGTGCATATTTTCCAGGAAATTGAAGAAGATGGCTCTACAGTAATCAAAAACATCGCATTTGCAAGCCGCATTCTGTCACCTGCTGAGCGAAATTACTCCGTTACAGAACTTGAAACATTATGTGTTGTATGGGCTTTTACGAGATTTCGGCACTTTCTTTATGGCAGACACACCACCGTCTACACAGACCACAGAGCGATACAATTTTTACTTTCGGCTAAATTTACTCACGACAGGTTAAGTAGATGGAAACTGTATTTACAGGAATTTAATTTTACGATTGTTCACATTCCCGGCACACAAAATGTTATAGCAGACGCACTATCGCGTTCTCTCGGCAACAATCAGCAAGACGTAGCAACCAACTTCTGCAAAACAAATTTCAGTGTCATGTACATTCAGCAAGTTGCATTTGAAAACTTTATTTCATCGTCATTACAGGACATAGCAAAGGAGCAAAATAAAGACAATGTGTGGAAAGAAATTAAACACCTTTGGCAAGGTAGAAAAAATGTTACGATTAGAAACCATTACACTGTACGCAATGACGTTCTGTTTCGCCGCTCTCATCCTGACAGCAACAATTGGTTATTATGCATTCCTGACGAACTGGTTAACAAATTAATTTGGTACACTCATTTAAGTTACGCACATTACGGAGCACGAAAATGTTTTCTTATACTGAGACAGAACTGTTATTTTACCAACATGGAGAAACGTATACGACGAGTTTTAGCGTCTTGTAAAATTTGCCAGAAAGCTAAATCAGACACCACTTCACATATTCCTCCTTTATATCCCATTATACCTGCTAAATTAAGACATATGGCCGCAGTAGATATTTTTGGTCCGATTCCGAGAACTAACAGAGGTTTTTGCTACCTTTTTGTCGCTGTTGAGCTCACTTCAAAATTTGTTACTTTCACTCCGTTACGCAAAGCTACTGCTAAAACTGTTTCGAAAGCATTTGTAAAACATTTTCTATCTCATGTAGGGCATGTAATGAAAGTAATTTCTGATAATGGATCACAATTTCGTAGTAGCGTATGGACACGCATGTTACGAGCTAGAAACTTTTCTCCGATCTATATATCCAAGTACCACGCTTCTTCGAACCCCTGTGAAAGATTAATGAAGGAAATTGGTAAACTGTGTAGAATATACTGCCACAAAAGACATATTGATTGGAATACACACATACTCTCATTCCAAGATGTAATTAATTCCATTCCAAATGAATCCACTATGCTATCTCCGACTGTTATACTGAAAAACGTTGAACCACCGAACAAAATTAAAGAATTAGTAAAATTACCCAAATGTAGGCGACTAAGACACCACGAAATAATTGACATTGCGCTGAAGAACATCAAACGTGCCGCAGAGCGCCGGAGAAGACAGCAAAAACAGGTTTGTACACGCCGCGACTTTCACGTTGGACAGAAGATATTAGTACGTACACACTATTTATCCAGTAAATTAAAAGGTAAGTGCAGTAAATTTGAACTTCTATACGCAGGTCCATATCGGATTCGCAGCATCCCTCATCCCAATGTTGTACACGTCGAAACCCTGAGAACCAGAAAATCGAAAGGCAATCACCATATCTCAAACATTAAACCGTTTATTGAGTGAAACCACTGTATGATTCAACACACTATGATGTCATTTACTAATGCAATTAATTCACCTGACTAATTACTGATGATTATCGTATTTTTTCTTGGCAAGTGCCCGGCAAGGTAAGGTTAGCAGGTCGCTTTTCTTGTCGTTACACATCAGACCGTGCACATTTTCCACTTTTTTGTGTATATGATTGTACTCCAGTTTTGTTTATATGCACTGTGAAATAGTTAAGATATAACACACACCAGTCGACTTTGACTTTTTTTTTTTTTTTTTGCCCTATGATATCTCAACATCGTGACTGTTTTACATTTTTCCTTTTGCTGCTGCATTGTGATATTCTGTGTACATTTTTGCATCTGAACACTGTCAATGTCTTTGACATATTACGTTTTTTGTCATGTTATGCTGTATGCTTAAGTATGTTACCATAAACCAGTCCTTATTTAGTGGGTATATGATTTAAATGCAGGACATTAATCTCTGTCATCAATTTCAGAAAGAAATGATGCGTGTAAGAAATAAATTCAACAGAAATGGGAATTTCACCTACGGGATAAACGAAAGGAGATGCAATAACTTTATGAGGAAGAGTAAATGGATCAGGATTAACAAGCATTAACAAGAATATACTATACTCATCACAGAATAGCAGTCTTAACTAATTTTTTCTTTCAGAATACAAGGTGATTGATGCAGGCTGTCAGACTGAACTACACATCTTAGTTTTAGTGATGAAATATGCTAGAGATAAGGAATAGTTATGTAATGAGTAATGAAGTGATTTTTTGCAGATGATAATGAATACTGATGAATAATGATGAAGGATATGATGTTATGAATAATGAAGTTTTTCTTTACAGATGATGATAATAGTGAAGTTATGATGATATGGATAATGAAGTTTTTTCTTTACAGATGAGGATAGTGTTGAAGTTATGTATTTATGCTACGTAGTTATTTAAGTATTTGTTGCAGTTTGCTTTGACAGCAGGTGTTATATTGCATAGTAGGATGACGGAAAGTTTTGGAAAGGACAGCTATGGAACATATTTTATACACATTTCACTACCTGTTAATTCGAAGTTCACTACTTTTCAGCATAGTGTGCGTTTCTTCTTTCAGGTCAATAATCCATTTTGTAATTTTCCAGGAGAAGTTTTTTATGATACTTACTAAACCTGTTACTTATTATACCTGTTCTAGTACTTGCATTTTTTTTGTAATTTTACCCATTTGTGTTTATCATTTATAAATGTGATCACATATAATGCCTTGTTCCATAATCTTGCTACAGTTGACTCATGACGAATGACGTTACCTATTCTCATTTGCAGCAATAGGTCAAAAGCAAAAAGTATTATGCCTCAGCAATTAATTATCTATCCCAACGCAATGCATTGCTAACAAAAAAAAAAAATGTATTAACAGTCCCAAATAGTGATACCAGTTTGAGAAAATTCTGAATAATACTGATTAGCTCTGAATAGTACGTCGCTTGAGTAATGACTTCTTAATGAGACAAAAAAAAGTATATATTTAAAATAATGCTTTGTCACTAGCTAATAACTGCCACTGTTTATTGTAATGAGACTACTTATAATGCCTGTGATTATTAATGATTTGCTGTAATTAACTGATTTTAATAATGACTTTGTAATGATCTGAATACTACTGAATGAGGAACAATGTTTTATTGTAATGAGACTACTTATAATGCCCATGATTATTAATGCTATGACTAATTAGCTGATTTTTAATAATGACTTCGTAATGATCTGAATAATACTGAATGATGAAATATGTTTTGTTCTATTCAATACTTGCTGGCCACTGAGTGCCAATAATTAATGTCACTTGAAGAATTGTTATTAATTATGCCATTAATTAGCTCTTGTTTTCAATGTTGATACTTTGTAACCAGAAAAGAATGTGACTGTTTAATAATGCTTTGTAATTAAAAGAAGGCTAATGATTCTTAATAGATTGGAATGACAAATGATTAATTAACTGTAATTAGGATGTTTTGTAATTAGAAGGCTAATGAATCTTAATTACTGTTTAATAATGCTTTGTAATTAGGAGAAGGGTAATAATTCTTACTACATTGGAATGACAAATGATTAATTAACGATGCCATATTTTGTAATTGGAAATGAATGTGACTGTTTAATAATGCTTTGTAATTAGGAGAAGGCTAATAATTCTTACTAGATTGGAATGACACATAATTAATTAACTATGCTATTGTTTCATAATGCTTTGTGGTTAGGAAAAAGATAATGATTATTACTATTGGAATGACAAATGAATAATTAACGACAAATGATTAATTACCTGTAATTAGACAAATGATTAATTAAAGACAAATGATTAATTAACTGTAATTAGACAAATGATTAATTAACTGTAATTAGACAAATGATTAATTAACGACAAATGATTAATTAACTGTAATTAGGAAAAGGCTAATGATTATTATTGGAATGACAAATGATTAATTAACTGTAATTAGGAGAAGGTTAATGATTCTTAATTATACTCTGTAACTGGAAAGAATGCAATTATTTCATAATATTTTGTAACCAGGAAAAGAAGGCTACTGATTCTATGTAAAACAATTAATGAACATTTTTCTGTAATACTACATACTTGGTACAGAAATGTTCAATAACTGGGCTATGAATGCCACAAACTATCAATGAAGACTGTAATTGTCAATATTATGTGACATAATGTCCTTCACCTCATGAGTTAACTACCTTGAATTACTGCAATGTCCATTTGTCCTGTTTATCCCACTGATCATGGAGCACTATATTTGGTTTTTGCACTAATTATACGTTGGTGTGCCTTGTAAGAGCGTGGTGTTGACACGACATGCTGTCCACCACCGTGAGCAATGAAGACGTTATTATGGTCCCACTGTTTGGTGTACCTAATGTACTGCCAAAATGAAAACATGGAACATTACTACGACAGTTCAGTGTCTTGGCTACACTGATAAATTCTGATGGGAAAAGAACTTCAAGTTGTGTCACTTGGTGTTGTACTTCCGTGGGAAGATATGGACTTTCAGAACAGCTGTGTGCAATCTAAAGTGCTACAACCATGATGCAATCCTTCCCTTTCCTATCCTAATTCTTGTCACATAATGAAAATCATTTTTTTGGTAACATCATTTCTGTTCGTAGGTTATACATTTTTTTCGATTCGCTGAACTCCAGTGCGAGTACACTTATGTCACTTGTCAACATAATATTTTGCCAGTCTGTTTGTTTGTTCTGAATATGCTAAAGAATTTTTTCAGTGCCTGTGCACTTTGTTATCTGTCAAAAAATTTGTATATACATTTTTCTGATTTGCTACTATGTTTTGTATTCACATTTTGCCTTTGTCTGATATATTTTGTACTTAGTGCGTGTGCACAACATTTAAATATTCTGTAAGTTGTAGGATTTTGTTAATTAAAGAAAAATTTTGCCGCGCTTGGCAAGTCCAAATGACTCACCATCGCTGCAAAATTTTTGCCCCCCCAGTGGAGGGTTATGAAACACGTATGTAACATAGCAGCGATGGCGAGGCATTGTAGCATCTGTGACCAGAGAGTATGCGCTTGACCGCGCGAGTGTTGCGAGCGGTTCTGAGTCTGTCAGTCAGTCGTTGCGAGTCTGTAGCTCTGTCTAGTTGAGGGCAATAGTCTGTTAGTAGTAGTCGTGCAGTGCAGTACGCTAGTAGTCGTCATGCAGAGCGGTCGGTCAGTAGTAGCAGCCCAGTGCGGTTGTGTGATGTAGGCGGTTGGCAACACTGGTCAAGATGCTGAATGAGGTATACTGTTAATTAATATAATCATTAGATAATGTAAAAATTTATTTATTGTAATTATTCTCCAACAAGTGCCCCAATAATAATTTTTAATTTCAAAAGCATTTTTTCAAAAATTTTATTTTTTATTGAACTAAAGATTTCGTTGCACTTCCCATTTCATTCCACTTCTTTTAAAGAAAATTTTCAGTAAAATTACAGAAAAAAGGAATATTATTATTTGCAATGCAGTTCCTCCAAGCCGTGCGCAAAGATAAGAGCAGAAATTTGACATCCAGTTATTCTGAGGTAAGACTTTAATTCTGATTGATTTACACAGGGCCATAGACCGATATTTCGGTTTAATTGAATTTTCTTATCACTGAATAGACTTTAATTTTTTGTGAGGAATTTATATTTGAGTCAGATTGCGAATTTCACATTTTAGTTGCCATTGTCAGTACATTTCATTGTGGGCAGGTTACGCATAGAGCAATGTCCATTGGCATTCATAAATAATGTTTCTTTCTTTCAAATTTTTGTGGGGAGGTTACATGGTTCAAGGAAAATTTGGGTCATGTCAAGTAGGTACCTTATTTGTCCAGTTATACACACATCAGAAAACGTTTTGCATCAACCCCGTTCTCAGAACTCCTGAAGGTAAACGTCGACTGTGGATATTATATCACAGATGCAGTCCTTTTGACTGTTCAGAGATGTCACTAAACCCTCACAAAGATGTAAACAACCATGCATGAGCAGCGCCTATTAGACGAAGGGGGTCCGACAGCCGATCAGTTCCAGTCATTCCACCTGGAAGGAGGTACACGGCTCATGTTGTCTGTAGTTCAACCATGCCTAGACGGTCAATATCGCAGTTAGATCGCGTCCGCATTGTTACTTAGTGTCAGGAAGGGCTCTCAACAAGGGTAGTGTCCAACCGTCTCTGAGTTCACCAAAGCGATGTTGTTCAGAATGGAGGAGATACAGAGAGACGGGAACTGTCGATGACATACCTGGCTCGGGCCGCGCAAGGGCTGCTACTGCAGTGGATGACCGCTACCTACAGATTATGGCTTTGAGGAACCCTGACAGCAACGCCACCATGTTGAATAATGTTCTTCGTGCAGCCACAGGACGTTGTGTGACGACTCAAGCTATAGCAACAGGCTGCATGATGCGCAACTCCACTCCTGACGTCCATGGTGAGGTCCGTCTATGCAACCACGACACCATGCAGCGCGGTACAGATGGGTCCAACAACATGCTGAATGGAACGCTCAGGATTGGCATCACGTTCTCTTCACTGATGAGTGTCGCATATGCCATCAACCAGACAATCGTCGGAGACGTGTTTGGAGGCAACCCGGTCAGGGTGAACGCCTTAGACACACTGCCAGCGAGTGCAGCACGGTGGAGGTTCCCTGCTGTTTTGGGCTGCCAGCCGACGTACGCCGCTGGTGGTCATGGAAGGCTCCTTAACGGTTGTACGATACTTGAATACCGTCCTCCGACCGATAGAGCAACCATAACGCAGCATGTTGGTGAGGCATTCGTCTTCATGGACTACAATTTGCGTCCCAAAGTGCACATCTTGTGAATGGCTTCCTTCAGGATAACGACATCGCTCGACTAGAGTGACCACCGTGTTCTCTCCAGCCATGAACCCTTTCGATAGATTGAAAATGGCTATTTATGGACGACGTGACTTACCAACCACTCTGACGAATCTACGCCGAATCGCCGTTGAGGAGAGGGACAATCTGGTCCAACAGTGCCTTGATGAACTTGTGGCTAGTATGCCACGACGAATACAGGCATGCATCAATGCAAGAGGACTTGCTATTGGGTATTAGAGGTACCGGTGTGTACGGAAATGTGGACCACCACCTCTGTATGTCTCACTGTATGGAGGTGCAACATGCAATGTGTGGTTTTCATGAGCAATAAAAAGGGCGGAAATGATGTTTGTGTTGATCCTGGAACCGAGGTGATGCAAAAATTTTTGATGTGTGTAATTGGTTGTAACTTAAATCTACCCTCGATTTCTTGACAGAGGCGTATGTTTAAATCGCTAGTCATCGGGGCTCAGTTCGACACAGAACTGATGACAGTTCTAGTCCAGTCAATGATATTCTAGGCCGAAGATGTGTCTGGAGACGCTGCGGACAGCGGTGAGATACCAACCCGACTGTTGCCGCCAGAGGGCTCGACCATCAGGAGTGATAGTATGGGCGGAGAGGCATTTCATTTCATAGCAGAACCCATTTAGTAGGCTTTCTTGGCTCCCTTACAGGACAGCGGTACGTCGACGATATTCTACGCCCCGTTTAGCTGCTCTTCATGGCAAGCCATCCTGGAATTACATTTAAGCAAGACAACAAGCCCCACACGCAGCGAGAGCTTCTACTGCTTGTCTTCACGCTTGCCAAATCTTACCTTGGCCAGCAGGGTCCATCGTATCTCTCCCCAGTGGAGAAAGTATGGAGAATTACATGCAGGGCTCTCCAACCAGCTCGGGATTTTGACTGTCTAATGCGCCATATGGATAGAACTGGGCACGCTTTTTAAAAGTGAAACAACGTTTAACTGTGACAGAAAGCTGTTTTTAAGTGAAAATAAAATACATTCAGCCCAACTATTGCTCTTTTGGATAACTGTCTCTAATGTTTAATGTCTTCTACGTTTGTCTGAAGCCAGCTGACGATCACTGGAGCCATACCACCTCAGGAGTTACCGGTGAAGTGCAGAGAAGATAAGATGACAGTTAGTTATATTGTAAACGAATAAACTGATTTAGGAAATGCATTCCTGCTGCCGCTATGATGCTGTGTCCCATAGTACTATCACAGTTTAGCGTTTAGAATTACTTCAGAAAGTGTTTTGGGATTCGGATACACTGACCTGATATTTGATCACCGTATTTTAAACCATACAGCAATGGACACCCACGTAAGCATGTATTTTAGTAGTGTGATGTGAATTATATTTAGATTTGTCACATAAAGTGCGCTTTGCGTTTCACAATAGCTAATTTCACAGTCCAAATTCTCTAAATATGAAAGATTGCCAAACAGTTGCTTTTCGTAGCGCCGTTCGTATTATCTCTGTAGGTCAGTCTCTCATCAACCAACAAAATGCTGGTAACTGTTCAGTACACCGTTTCAGCGAAATCCCCACATACCCACGTTTTGTGATGACAACTGGTTCTTTCCCTACTTTCGATGTCTTGATTATTACATGCATGTTCTTCTGCACATAGACTCAAGCAAATTTTTGAGTCTGATTCATTTAACTTCCTTCTTCCAGTTTTCCACTTTTGCGTCTCTTCTTCTTTCTTTCTTTCACTGGCGCCATGTCCCGCACTGACGCAGGGTCGGCATTGTTAGGAATGGATTTGGCAAGGTTAGTATGAAGGTGTGGCCGGATGCCCTTCCTGCCGCCACCCCATACCCCCTGGGACGGAATTAGTGTATCCCAGCTGTCTGCGTCTAGTGTAATTCATGGAAGAGTGTGAACGTGTTGTTCAGATGTCGGCGAATCGTGTAACTGAGGCGGAACGGGGAGGGGGGGGGGGTAGGCGGGGTGGGGGGCGGGGGCAGCCCGGTATTCACCTAGCGGGATGTGGAAAACCGCCTTAAAACTACATCCAGGCTGGCTGGCACACCGGCCCTCGTCGTTAAGCCGCCGGGCGAATTCGGTCCAGGGCCGGCGCTCCTACCTGAGTCCAGGAAGTAGCGCGTTAGCGCTCTCGGCTATCGCGGCGGGTTTTGCGTCTCTTCTTCTTTGATGGCTAGTTAAAAAAAGTCTTCTTCAAACTGAATATAGTGCTGCAATGATAGCTTTCTGGTAACTTCTGTGTTCCGTTCGTCTCTTCATAACTAGCCTGCTTTCTCTGTCTCACTATATACTCTCTCTTCTACAAAAAACCTTCTGATTTTTACCACAGAGATACTACTTCTCTTTCCCTGAATTTATCACTCTTTTCACTAATGTTATAAATCCACTGCACTATGCCAATGAAAATGTTACCGACGACAGTACCACTAGAGAGGAGCGGAAATCCTTCATCAAAGAAGGTGCAATAAATATTCCAGAATTTGAATCAAGTGCAGCTGCCAACATAAGTAACTTAGGAGAAGTGCATTCAGGGTAGAGAACCAACGTAAGTCCACAGAGCCAATTTTCCGATCTAGAATGTATACCAGTTTAGCATGTTGATGAAATAGCTCCATTTTTACCAATAATATACAGACTTTGCCTCGACGAAGAATCCTGCAGAAGTTGGCACGATATCCCTCATGAGCACATCCAGTAATGACAATCCGAATAACTGCTAGGCTACTGGTTGGATAACGCGTTATCAACTTTCTCAATATGCGAAACTCTTTCTCTTGAATACATCATCCCATTTTCCTAAAATTTTATTTACTTGTTTTCCTGCACATGTGCATCACTTTGGCCCTTATGCATCGGGGTTGCGTGCATCGCGTCTATCGATATACCATACGCTCCCATAATCCCTGGTAGAGCAAGACTTACCTTTTCCACAGTGTGTGGCTTCATTGTCAGCTTCATTAGCATGAAAACAACGTTAACTGTGAGAGAAATCTGTGTTTAAGTGAAAATCAAATAGATTCAAACTAACTATTATTCTTTTGGACTACTGTCTCTAATATTCAATGTCTTTTGCATTTGTCTAACGTTAGTTGTGTCCAGATGGAAAACCTGTTGCGAGATAAATATTTTCTGAGACGTAGCAAAACATTTACGTTGTGAAAAGATGAATCACTTGCTTGCTTACCTGAGATGTGCAACAGCTGACTATCACAGGAGCCGTAGCATCTCAGGTGTTACCAGTGAAGTCCGGAGATGTTAAGAAGGCAGTGAGCTCTATTGTATGATTTAAGAAACGCATATAATTCCCGCTGCCACTCGGGTGCGCGGTCGCGCCGTGCACCTCTCACTGTCAAGCCTTTAGAAGTACACCGATGAAAAATATCGCAGCACCAAGAAGGAGTTGTGTGACATAAAAGAAAGTTGGTAGACGTGTTTCTGCATCTGAAATATGATGTCTGTTCAAATTTCGTGCCACTCATATAAGCATAAAAATGGCACTAGTAGCAACACTATGAGGATGCTAGTCAGCTTTGCTTTAAATACACAATGTAACGGTCGTGAGCGTTAGTTACCTTTGAGATCGGACTTCATGAGTTGATGTTAGACGAGAACGGCTTTAAGACGATGAAGATACCATTATCAGCATCTCACTGAGTTTCAACGAGGTCGTGTGATGGGGACTTGCTGGCAGCAGTGATCACGAGAATGTACGGTCGTAAGAAGACCTGGCTCTGGACGGTCACGTGGCACTATCGAGTGGGAAGATCGTGTTCAGCGTATGGCTCTGGCACATCGTACTGCATCTGCAGCAGCAATTTGAGCAGCAGACGGCACCACAGTGACACAACGAACTGTAGCAAATCGGTTCCCTGAAGGACAGCTCCAAGCCAGACGTCCTGTAGCGTGCATTCCGCAGACCCAAAACCACCACCATTTGCTACTTCACTGGTGTCTAACGAGATCTCACTGGAGGGTAGGGTCTAGGTTTTCTGATGAAAACTGGTTCTGCCTTGGTGCCAGTGATGGCTAGGTGTTGGTTAAAAGGAGGCTAGTTGATGGTCTGCAACCAGCTGGTCTGCGTGCTAGACACACGGAACCTACACCTAGAGTTGTCGTCCGGGGTGGATTTCGTTTTACAGCAGGAGCACTTTCGTGGCTATCCCACGCACCCACACTGCAAATGTGTACATCAGTCTGGTGATTTGATCTGTTGTGCTGCTATTCATAATAGCATTCCAAGCGCTGTTTCCTAAAATGGTCTACAGAGTGTCGACATGTTGCATTTGGTCTGCTCGATCACAAGATCTGTCTCCAGTCGTGCACATACGGGTCATCATCGAAATATGGCCTTTTCCACAACCAGCATTAACCGTACCTGTACTGATTGACCAAGTGCAACAGACAGGGAACTCCATCGCACAGACTTACATAAGGCACCTTTTCAATACAATGCAAGCTCGTTTGCATCCTTTCACTCAACATTTTTCAGGTTACAGATGCTATTAATGTACCAGAATTTCACATTTGCAATTGCTGATGTCGCTTACGTTATTATGTAATCTTGCAGTGTTAATCACTTACATATGTTACCTAAACAAATGTATTCCCTAATTTTAACTACTGTACATCACATATTTTTTGGTGTTGAAATTTTTTCCGTTAACGTATTTTAGAAAGTCTGTGGGACTAGGTTGTACTGGTCTGATTCTTGAGCACCGAATTGTAAAGCACAATGGACACCCAGTAATGACGTATTTTAGTAGTGTGATGTCAAATAGTTCAAATGGCTCAAGCACTACGGGACTTAACATAGAGGTCATCAGTCCCCTAGACTTAGAACTAATTAAACCTAACTAACCTAAGGACATCAGACACATCCATGCCCGAGGCAGGATTCGAACCTGCGACCGTAACAGCGGCGTCGTTCTGGACAAGCGCCTAGAACCGCTCGGCCACACCGGCCGGCAGTGTGATATCAATTTTCCTTAGACTTATCATATAAAGTGCGATTTGCTTCTCACAATAGTTAAAATAATCTAAATGTGAAAGATTGCTTAACAGTCGCTTTTCGTAACACCGTTCGTATCAGCTCTGTAGGTCAGTCTCTCATCAACCAACATAATGCTGGTAACTGTTCAGTACACTGTTTCAGCGAAAACCCCACATACTCGCATTTTGTGATGACGGCTGGTTCTTCCGCGTACTTTCGATGTATTGATTCTTCTGCAGTGAGCCTCCACCAAACTTTACAACCTGATTCGGTTTGCTCGCTGACTTCTTTCTTGCAATCTTCCCCTTTTGCTCTCCTGTGATGAGAACTTAAAAAAAAAAGTCTTTTTAAACTTCATACATTTTTGAGGATACTGAACAGGTAATTCAGCACGTAAAGGGAGATGAAAATATAATAGTCCTGTGGGATTTGATTGCGGTTGTAGTGGAATGAACAGAAGAGTAGAAGCAATGGTAACGGAAGAATACTGGCTTGGCACTAGGAATGAGAGAGAAGAACGACTGATTTTTGCAATAAATACCAGTTAGTAATAGCGAATACTCTGTTCAAGAATCACAAGAGGAGAGGGTATACTTAGGAAAGTCTGGAAGTGACGGGAAGATTTCAGTTAGATTATACCATGGTCAGACAGTTTGTGAAGTCAGATATTGGATTGTAAGGCGTACACAGCAGCAGATATAGATTCGGATCACAATTTAGTAGTGCTGAAGAGTAGGCTGAAGTTCAAGAGACGTGTCACGAAGAATCAATGCATGAAGAAGTGGGCACGGAAGTAGTAAGTAATGAAGAGATATGATTGAAGTTCTCCACCGCTGTAGAGACTGTGATAGGGATAGCTCACTTGGCTATTCATTCATACAAGTTCGAAAGAAAACATAGATATGGAGAAGGTAGCTGTGAAGAAACCATAGATAATGCAGGAAATACTTCAATTGATCGATGAAAGAAGGAAGTGCTAAAATTTTCAGGGAAGTTCACGAACACAGAAATACAAGTCACTTAGGAGTGAAGTAAACAGGAAGTGGAAGGAAGCTAAGGGGAACTGGTTGCAAGAAAAATGTGAAGAAATCGAAAAAGAAATGACTGACTCAGCGTATAGAAAAGTCAAAATGACTTTCGATAAAATTAAAAGCAAGTGTGGTAACATTAAGAGTGCAATGAGAATTCCACTGTTAAATGCAGAGGAGATAGTGGATAGTTGGAAGGAGTACATTGAAGATCTCTATGAGTGAGAAGATTTTTCTGGTGACGTGATAGTAGAAGAAACAGGAGTCCGATATAAAAGAACAGGGGGTCCAGTATTAGAATTTAAAAGAGCTTTGGAAGCATAAGGATGAAAGGATTGATAACATTCCAACAGAATTTCTAAAATCGTTGTGGGAAGTGGCTACAAAACGACTATTCACGTTGGTTTGTAGAATGTATGAGTCCGGCGCCAAACCAGTTGACTTTCAGAAGAAAATCATCCACACAATTCCAAAAACTGGAAGAACTGACAAGAATGAGAATTACAGCACAATCAGCTTAACAGATCATGCATCCAAGTTGCTGCCATGAATAATGTGCAGAAGAATGGGAAAGTAAATGAAGATGTGTTAAATGATGATCACTTTGGCTTTAGGAAAGGGAAAGGCACAAGAGATGCAGTTCTGACGTTGTGGTTGATATTGGAAGCAAGACTGCAGAAAAATCGAGACACGTTCCTGGGATGTGACGACGTCAAATGTTACAAGTTGTTCGAAATTCTAAGAAAAAACAGAAGTAAGTTATAGGGAAATACGAGTAATAATAATATACTCATGTTCGGAAAGAACAAAGCACCTTAAACAACTAGAGATAGGACGTTCATATTCACAAGACATGTACATTAGTACGTTCTGCAAAAATGATTAGCATTTCAGTCATCTCGGTTCAGCATGTGTCCAGTTGCCTGGTAGGCACAGGGTCGGTCATGGTCCCTGATAAGTCATTCCATGCGTGATGGCATCGACGTGTGTAAGCTGTGAATGACTTCCTTGGTACAGCCATCGACGCTGCAATGCCTCGGTTGTTGTTGTTGTGGTCTTCAGTCCTGAGACTGGTTTGATGCAGCTCTCCATGCTACTCTATCCTATGCAAGCTTCTTCATCTCCCAGTACCTATCGCAACCTACATCCTTCTGTATCTGGTTAGTGTATTCATCTCTTGGTCTCCCTCTACGATTTTTACCCTCCACGCTGCCCTCCAGTACCAAATTGGTGATCCCTTGATGCCTCAGAACATGTCCCACCAACCGATCCCTTCTTCTAGTCAAGTTGTGCCACAAACTTCTCTTCTCCACAATCCTATTCAATAGTTCCTCATTAGTTATGTGATCTACCCATCTAATCTTCAGCATTCTTCTATAGCACCACATTTCAAAAGCTTCTATTCTCTTCTTGTCCAAACTATTTATTGTCTATGTTTCACATCCATACATGGCTACACTCCTCGGTTCCAAAGTTCATCTGTGGTGGTTGGCATTGGGTCACTGCGCTGCACCCGTCGTTTCAGAATGTCCACACATTTTCGATCGGCGAGAAGTCTGGTGATCTGGCGGGTCAGGGCAAAACGATGACATCTTGTGATACCAAGAAGGCACGTGTTCCTGCAGCAACATGTGGTCGTGCATTGTCTTGCTGAAAAATGGCATCATTGGTCTTGTGGAATAAGAGTACGGCTATGGGTCACAAGATGTCATCACTTTGGTCACACTGGTCACAGTGCTCTGGACACGCACCAACTGCAATTTGTGGTTGTACCCAATAGCAACCCATACCATAAGGCCTTGAGCTGGCGCTGTATATCTTGTGCGAAAGCAGCCACTGCGATGCCGCGCCCCTGTTCCCCCATTCCATACACCATTGCTGTCTATCGCTTTCCTGCACTGTCCCATGTTGCACCAGAGCCGATGAGGATGCAGGTCCCAATATTTATTTTTTTTTGGGGGGGGGGGGGGAGGGGGGGTCTCGGTGGTGCGACCTGACCCATCTCTTCGTATTCTACAGCCTTCCATGAATCATTCTGCACACACAATCATTCTGCTCTACCGAAACACTTCGTCCCACATGAGCGGCAATTTACCGGATGGATGCATCACATTCTCTCATTCCAATAATGTGCCTTCCTTGATTCTCCGCCGCGCGGTATTAGCCGAGCGGTCTAGGGCGCAGCAGTCGTGGACTGTGCGGCTGGTCCCGGTGGAGGTTCGAGTCCTCCCTCGAGCATGGGTGCGCGTGTTTGTCCTTAGGATAATTTAGGTTAGGTAGTGTGTAAGCTTAGGGACTGATGACCTTAGCAGTTAACTCCCATAAGATTTCACACACATTTGAACATTTCTTTGAAACTCGTTGGTATGATGGTATGGTTCACGCACGCGTCTGCGAGGCAACATGCACGTCTGCTCAAGTTACACTGATCCATTACCTTCGGTGTATAGTGATAACGAGAGCCGCAGGTACATTTTACCAGTAGGTAGGTAGCGTCGTAATATCGATGTTAACCTCGAATGGGAGGGCCGACGTGGTTCAAATGCTAATCATTTCTGCGAAACGTACTAATATACATGTCCTGTGAATATGAACGTCCTACCTTCAGTCGTTCAAGATGTTATGTTTTTCTGAACACGAGTATGTGTACAAGAACCAAGAGGGAACAATAAGAGTGGATAATCAAGAACGAAATGCTCGGATAAAAAGACAGGGATTTCATCTGTCACCGGTACTGTTTACTCTATACATCGAAGAAGCAATGACGGAAATCACAGAAAGGTTCAAAAAAAGAGTGGGATTAAAATTCAGTGCGATAGAATATGAATGATAAGATTTGCTGATGACATTTCTATCCTCAGTGAAGGTGAAGAAAAATTACAGGATCTATTGAATGAACAGTCTAATGAGTGGATAACATGGACTGAAAGTAAATCGGAGAAAGACGAAAGTAATGAGAAGTAGCAGAAATGAGAACAGCAAGAAACTTAACATCAATAACGCATGATTGACGGAACAAGGATGACACAAAAAAGCACGCTAGCACTGGCAAAAAGGGTATTTGCGACCAAGAGGAGTCTACTAGTATCAAACATAAGCTTTAATTTGAGGAAGAAATGTCTGCGAATGAGAGTTTTGAGCACAGCATTGTAGTGTAACAAGGACTATGGGGAAAACCAACCAAGAAGAGAATCGAAAATCGAAACGAATGTTGAAAATTAAGTGGACTGACAGGGTAAGGAATGAGGAGTTTCTCCGCAGAAGTGGAGAGAAAAGGAATGTATGGTTAACACTGACAAGAAGAGGGGACAGGATGGTAAGACATCTGTCAAGGCATTAGGGAATAACTTCCTTGATACTAGAGGGAGCTGCAGAGGACAGGCCGGCCGAAGTGGCCGTGCGGTTAAAGGCGCTGCAGTCTGGAACCGCAAGACCGCTACGGTCGCAGGTTCGAATCCTGCCTCGGGCATGGATGTTTGTGATGTCCTTAGGTTAGTTAGGTTTAACTAGTTCTAAGTTCTAGGGGACTAATGACCTCAGCAGATGAGTCCCATAGTGCTCAGAGCCATTTGAACCATTTTTTTGCAGAGGACAAAACTATAGAGGAGGACAGAGATTGGAATAAATCCAGTAAATAATTGAGGACGTAGGTTGAAAGTGCTACTCTGAGATGAAGAGGTTGGCACAGGAGAGGAATTCGTGGCGGGCCGCATCAAACCAGCCAGAAGACGGATGATTAAAAAAAAAATTTTTTTACTGCAGTGACAGCTGTTTGGAAACTCCTGTGTTCTGATCGTCCCTTCATAAGCAAACTGCCTTTTCTGGCTCGCTATTATATTCTCTCCATAAAACCTTCTGATCCTCACCACAAAGGTAGTGGCTTCCTTTCTCGAAATTGCCACACTTTTCGCTAATTGAACGAAACATCCTCGATTGTCCGTTACCGAGCACACGGAATCAACTCTCTCCTTTGATTTACCACTACCTGCTTCAAAAAATTTTGGTCAGATGAAACTTTTTTCCAACGACCCAAAGCATTTTATTTGCATATAATATGCATAAAATTAAAGTTACATAGAACATTACAACATATTCATTTACCTTAAATAAAAATAAAACTGAATTAAAGATTACAAATTATACACAGTTATCGTTACTTACGCAGTTAATAATTGAAAATTAACTTGGCTGTTTTGTGTCGGAGAAAGTCTGTGTTATAAGCCTTTAACACTGTTCCTCACAAGTAACTAGTAAAAAAATTGCGTGCCTAAGTAGTATCGTCGTGGTTGTGAGACTGAATTTGTCATTTCCAGCCAGAAAGGTCACAGTTCATAAACACTGACAGGAAGTCAGACGTTCCCCACGGAAGCGTTATAGGCACTCTACTATTCCTAATCTACATAAACGATTTAACAGGCAATCTGAGCAGCCCTGTTATGTTTTAGCAAATAGTGCTGTCGTTTACCGTATAGTAAAGTTTCAGACGATCAAGATGAACTGCAAAATGATTTAGACATGAAATCTGCATGATGTGAAAAAAGGCAAATTGACCCTAAACAAAAAAGGTATGAAAATTTCCACATGCGTATTAAAAAAAATCTATTAAATTTCTGTTACATGTTAAATCACTCAAATTTAAAGATTGCTTGATTCATCTGATACTTGTTGTTGTTGTCTTCAGTCCAGAGATTGGTTTGATGCAGCTCTCCAGTAAAGCTGTATGCTCTCGGGAAAAATTACGGCTGTAGTTTCCCCTTGCTTTCAGCCGTTCGCAGTACCAACACAGCAAGGCCGATTTGGTTAGCGTTACAAGGCCAGATCAGTCAATGATCCAGACTGTTGCCCCTGCAACTACTGAATAGGCTGCTGCCTCTCTTCAGGAACCACACGTTTGTCTGGCCTCTCAACAGATACCTTTACATTGTGGTTGCACCTACGGTACGGC
The DNA here is from genome assembly GCF_023864345.2 of Schistocerca serialis cubense. Classification (NCBI taxonomy): domain Eukaryota; kingdom Metazoa; phylum Arthropoda; class Insecta; order Orthoptera; family Acrididae; genus Schistocerca; species Schistocerca serialis. The sequence goes on along the minus strand of NW_026047471.1, from coordinate 6,912,843 downwards.
TATCTGTATCACTGAGGCACACAAGCCTGACAACCAACGGCAAGGTCCGTTGTTCATAAGGGGGGGGGGGGATTTGATACTTAGGAATTATAATTATGAACAACTTAAATTGGAACCATCACACAAAATATGCAGTGGCGAGGCCGGACCAAAGACCATGTTTTATTGGCAGAACGCGGAGGAGATGCAACATACCTACTGAGGAGACTGCCTACTCTCGTTTATGCGTCCTCTGGTAGAGTACTGCTGCACCGTATTGAATCCTTATTAGACAGGACCAACGAAGGACAGCGAAAAAGTTCAAACAAGAGCAGCTCTTTCTGTATTGTCGCGAAATAAGGGAGAGAGTGTCACGGACATGACAATCGAATTTGGGTGGTAATCATTACAACAAAGGATTTTCGTTGCGGTGTTAGTTTTTCACGAAATTTTAGTCATCTACTTTCTCCACCGAATGCAATTTTTTTAATCTTTTATTTATCTATTTTAAATAGCGCCCACCTGAGTAGAGAGAAATGGCTATCACTGAAGTAAGATGAATGAGGACTTGCACGGAAATATTAGGTTTTTCATTTTTCCCCATGTGCTATTCGAGAGTGGACCAGTGGAGAAATAATCTGACAGTGGGCCTCTGTACCCTCTGACACCTAAGTGTGAATGGCAGAGTAGAAGTGAAGGTGTAGAATTCGATGTTGACACCAACAGAGCTCTGCGTTGTTTTCGTTTACATCTGCAAACATTTTCTACGAATTTCCGGTGCAAACATGGGCTTACTTATAACGAGATGACTATTCTGTTTTCTGCCGAACGTTCAGTCCAATTTCGCCATATGTAGTATATGCTGCGTTCGGTCCATCAGCGTGATCGTAATTTCTGGAGATAAACTGATACAAAATGATTAACATTAAAGTAATGAGGAGATGGAGATAATTAAGGATAATTTGTCTAAATAAGCACACTTCATATATAACACACGTTTTTTAATGCTACGTACCTTTTTATATTACAGTTACAATAGCTGGTGCGTATTAACAAAAGCTTTGCGCACATACTTGAGATAAATGTCCTCTTGATGGTGACTGTTCGCAATTAATTATATAAAGCTATATGTTTTCTGATTTAGAAGACAATTAGCACATTTACAGACTATTTTGCACAAATTATGAAATACACATTGCGGAACGCAGCAAGTCCGCGTCCGCGTTTCATAGAGTAGAAACAGTAAAAGGTGAAGCGCTCAAGTCCTTATTTGTCTCGAAACAACAGAATTCTTTTTATATCGTTAACGGATACGTGTACATGGAGATTTACAGATAAAGAATAATAGATTCTGTTGGTGCTATGTGACGGGTAATTTCTTTTACATTTCAATTGTTTGATAACTTCAGGCCATTTGGCGTTTACTGTTGAGAGTATACTAATGTTTGTGAGGCGAAAATTACCAATATTACATATCCTGTATCGTTACTGGTGATGACAAATGATGACTTTACGCTAACATAAGGAAAAGAAACGAATGGTTGAGCTCAAACAAAGGAACAATTACCCATACAAAGACCTGCGTTGTCCACAAAAGATATTGTCACCCATCTGGTGGGACAGCGACGGTGTGGTGTACTACGAATTGATTCCCTGAGATGTAACCATCACTGCTGACATTAATTGTTAACAACTGTGACGTCTTGCATACGTAATCCAAGGACAACAATGAGGAAGACTTGCGCGAATTGATGCTACTCCACGATAACGCACGCCCACATTCTGGTAGACTGGAAAAAGGCACTACACAGGAGTTGCGTTGGGAAGTAATTCCGCACCTATCTTAGTCATCTGGTCATGAACCCTCACAGTTTTACCTTTTCCGCCCTCTATCGAAAAACCTTCAAGGAACTTCCTTTCCGGATGAAAATGCGCTCCGAACGTGGCTAAACGAGTTCTTCGTCTCAAAATCATGTGATTTCTGCAGTCGCGGAATCGAAAAGTTGCTCCAGCGCAGGCAGATTGTTGTAAATGGTGAAGCAGTAGATAATAGTGATAACTAAAATCTCTGTTATTTGTATCTGTTGTGTGTATTAAAGTTAAGGAAAAACTCTACGGACCAATATTTCACATGGTAGGACGCAAAATAAGTTACACAGACACATTATAAGTACAGAAAAGAGTATGTCTTACATTGTGCTCTGGTTAAGCACTGTCAAATGCCGGCTAGATTTAAAAGTGATATGCCCTGTGATATCATAAGATAGTGGACGTATCATCATTATAAAAAAAAAAGGCTGCACATTTCGATACTTGGCAGTGTCAGATCCACGTGAAACAGGCCTCGAATCGAAGGATGCATATTGCCGTGGACTTTAATACATATTATATCAGCAACTTGAATTAACTTAGTATATAGTTGCGGAAAAACAGTACCTTCTAATCACGAAGAAACGAAGAAACCCATCGGGTCAGCTAATGGTGGTGGTGGTTAGTGTTTAACGTCCCGTCGACAACGAGGTCATTAGAGACGGAGCGCAAGCTCGGGTTAGGGAAGGAGTGGGAAGGAAATCGGCCGTGCCCTTTCAAAGGAACCAGGGTCAGCTAATGTGTTTGTACAAGTTGTCACAGACCAATACTTGTTTTCCTTTATGACCTTCCATTCGATAGTTTAAAATAAGCTGCTTTGCGCTAAATGCCACGAACACACAATTAGATTGGTTTTAGATCATCGCCAAAGTCGTGCCTTCACTAGGTGCGAGTACTTCCCCTCTACCTCTACACACAGATACACATCTGACATGTGAAAGGCAGCCTTGCGAGAAGGTTACTGTCGAGGAAACAACGCAAGCTTTTGAAAGCAAATTGCTCTGGCCTTGCCCGTGGCAAACCTGACCAACATTTTGTTTCCAGCTGGTACATTTATTAATACGCTATCCTGTAAGTGACATTTTACCGGAAGTGTAATGACGACGAGCTGACAACGAGGCACCGGGGAATGAAGAAATACTAAAAATTTTTAAATATCTAATATCATTCTTATTGCTCAGTAGGACATCAACATTCGTCTAGGATTAATCATGGACATCAAAGAACTCTTAAAGAGCAAATATTCAGAATATTCAGTGTACTATTAACTTAGTACGAAACCGTTTTAGTATTGCGCCACCTTCATATGTATCCATATCATAATGGACAATATAAGACATTACACAATATTCTAAGTTTTGAGGAATCCAGAGTAGTTAATCAGATTTGCGGCATTTGGAAGATGTAGGAAAACTGAAACAATACTGGAAACCTGTTTAAAACAATGTAGCAGCAATAAGTGCAACAATTCTGAAAGAGGTAGCTTACACTTAACTCGAGTGTATTCTTTCTTGTGTGACCAGAAAGGTCATACTCCATGCTAAAGCGGCGAATAACTTCCAGACATTCTCGAATTCTGACAGAAAATATCACTATGTTTCGCCGATGTCACGAGCACAATTTTCAGCATTTAACTGAGTTATGATGGGTCAGAATTATTGGTCTTTGGCTCCCTGATATCAAGCCAAGGCATTTCGATTCGTAAAAGGGACTGTGCTGCGACACTGTTATACGTATAGAACAAATTAGTATAAGAAGATCGTACCCAATAAGAAAGGGGTATTGTACATTTGTCCCACACAAAGTGACTAAATGCGGGATTTTTGCTATCTTGTCCGAATGGAAGATTAAGAAATGGGGCTCATATGCATGAGGACATTACATTTAAATATGATTATCATAGACTTTCTAATCCGATTAAGGCGAAACCAGGAACAGTTGCTTTAAAGGGACACAGTTGATTTAATTTCAGTTCTACACGAGCTCGTACTCTGCGTCCAACAAACTTGTCGTCGATGGATAAATCCCAGTCTGCCTACTTTTTGTTTTCACAGATTCATCCGCAGCATTGACTAATAACTGAGACACTGCAGAGGCTGTATACCAGCCTGTGTGGACGATTCGACGCTGTCTGCTACAGGGTAGAGCGGTTAAGGACAGTCATTTACGTTGGTTTCCATTGCACCTAAACCACAAAAGCGTAATATTGCCGTGGAATGATGCTGTCAAAAATGCAGGGTTTCAGACCGACTTCTGCTTCAACCCTTCCGACAGCGATGATCATATAAACAAACTAGGCAAATATTACTCACTTACATGGGACATTACGCTAATAAGGTATAACGCCGCATATGACACTGAGAATGGCCTAAGTATAGAGTCTCCAAGTTTCTTCAAGGTTTTCCACTCCCTGGTAATCCGATCTCAAGAGCTACAAGACTGCGGGTCTGTTGGTATTGCTCTACCCCTGCTATACCCAATAGTCCCAGATATTTTCTACGGGATTATATGGCGCTTAAGTGAGATAGTCGCCACAGCATAATCTCGAAGACGTCGACGAAAGAACAATAACTTGTCACTGGGGACGTTGAAATAGCATCATGGTTCACGGTAACATAAATGATTGGACCCAATTTCGAAATGGTTCAAATGGCTCTAAGCACTATGGGACTTAACATCTGAAGTCATCAGTCCCCTAGACATAAAACTACTTAAGCCTAACTAACATAAGGACATCACACACATCCATGCCCGAGGCAGCTCCGGTCGCAGGTCCGAATCCTGCCTCGGGCATGGATGCGTGTGATGTTCTTAGGTTAGTTAGGTTTAAGTAGTTCTAAGTTCTAGGGGATGGTTGACCTCAGATGTGAAGTCCCATAGTGCTCAGAGCCATTTGAGCCACGCCCAAGCCATGATTCGAACCGACCGTAACAGCCGCGTGGTTCCGGACTGAAGCACCTAGAACAGCTCGGCCACCGCGGTCGGCTTTGGACCCAGGTCGTAGTACGTAAACATACACTCTAAGCGCTACAGATATCCACACATTGCAGGTTAAAAGCCTCACTGAGGTGTCGGTGTCCTCGACTCATCGCTTCATTCAAAAAGTGGCACTTCAGCGATTCATTGGACCATGACGCCGGTCGGCTATTGTCCAGTTTCTGTGCTGCTTGGTCTCCTGAAGGCGTGCGATTTACGTGCTGCTGTGATCAATGGTGATTTGCGAGGCACCCGGCTCGTTATACCCATTACATGCAGTTCCTTTCTTGAATGCCCGCTCGGTAAGTGGCTGAGCTGGATCTGTGTTCTCTGACAGCAGCTATGATTGTGGGGCCTGAAATTGATTATCAGTGACGAGATGCGACACTTGCTTCCGATCTCTGTCAGTTAGGATCCTTATATGACGAGTTTGCGCCTTGTTGCAAGGCTGCGAGTGGTACATCATTCCTTGTAGACACGTTGGATGGTTCACCCTGATAAAATACGGAAAACGTTATTCACAGTGCGGTCATGGGAACGTCCAAATACAGTATCTGCTCTCTGCCACTCTTTCACATCACGCCGACCTGTCTTGCTGTGCTGATTTCGTACAACGGCTGAAACACAGACGTTGCAGTCGCATTAATGTAACCGCCACCTATGTTCACTGTCAACGTGCGGTAACTACTCACAGGCGACTGGTGGCAGCACTAACTGTGGAGGCTGTATAAAACGTGTTGAGGGACGCGAAAAACAAAGCTGTAGTTGTATTGAGGATGCGAAGGATCTGTCTGACGTCCAAAAGGGCATGATCATTGGCTTTCGGGCCAACGGTGGATGCGTTTCCGAAACGGCTAAGAATGTAAACTGTTCGCGTGCCGCCGTGGTTAATGTATACTGCACATAGCAACATGGTGCTATCCAAAACCTGCGACAGTGGGGCACAACGGGCCATAGACGACAGGGGTTAAGGACGGCAGCGGAGATACGAAATGAACTGACGAATAGTCGTGTAACTGTTGAGCAACTGACCGCCCTGATGAAACAAGGGTCTACCAACAGTGTCTCTTCAACGAACGTGAAGTGTAATGCATGGATGCGCTTTTGGAACTATGTGAGTTGCAGATTTATTACGAGGAGGAATGATGACTTAGAACAATTGTTGGATAGAATATGGACAAAAAACTAAAAGGTTTTGAAATGAAAAACAAGGTATTATTTAATATATAAAAATTTTATTTTTATTTTTGTAGGCTTGTATTGTTGGTCCACTTCACCATCGTCACTGTAGAGTTTTTGATGATTGTTCTATTGATTGATGTTATGAGTTAATTTTTTGTATCATCAAAGTTATAAGATTAAATTAATTTCCATATTAGAGTCTATAGTTCTTTTCTTTAATAAGTTCCTTCCTCACTAATTAAAGGTTGAATCGTGTGTTTCATTGGCCTTCTGTGTCAAGATTATGAACCCAATTTCCTTGGACCAATTGTTGTTAGTTTTAGCAGTATTTATTTTAGTTTTTGTGGAGTACAGCTGTGTTGCTATTTCTGCCAGTACTTAATTTTTCAGGTGAGATTCATGATACATGATTATTTTGTTTCCTTTGAGCAATGTAGATTCTGTCAGTTTCTTTTCTTTACCTGGGTCATGTCAGTGCAGAAATTTTTTTGTGTATCAACATTACAGTTTTTTAAAATAGAATTATGTTTTTCAAACAGTACACACTGACCAAATCTACTGAGTGCGACATTATTGGTTTGCTTATATTTTTGCTTATGAATGAGATTGGTTTTCACACACACAGAATTCTTTTCAGTTCCATGTAAGTAATATGACTTTGAGCTTAGTAGCACATTTAGGTTGTCAGTTCACATTTCCAGGTTTGTATTTACGGTAACACAAACTCACACACACACACACACACACACACACACACACACACACACACACACACACACACACACACACACACAAGCGAAGGTTACTAACTCACAGAGCTACACACTGGAAAATGGAGAGACAGTCAAGTAGGCGCGTATTGGAAGTGAACAAAGCAAAGACAATGGTACATAATGGAATGGCATACAAACATCATGGCCCACACAGCCCACAGATGCTCATATGAATGCTTCTGACTAAACTTGTTTCATTGACTTCAAGACCTTCAAATTACTTTCATAAAAAGATGTAAGCCATGTAGTTCACAAATCTATAACGTTTTTCTTTTCTTAATTCTTTTGTCATTATATCTGCTGGCTTATCATTCGTTTGGAAATAACCTGTTTTTAAAGTGTGCTGTATATAACGATGTCTAACATCAACACATTCAGCCATTTTATGATTTGAGGGATCAAGAGCCCTATTTAACTCACTCTATCAGTAAATCAGTTCATGCAATACACTCATTAAATAAATGCCCCAGAAAGAGCATATACTCAGCCCCTCTCATAAAGAAAACAACAGTCTTCTGCTTTGTATTTTGCCATCATACTACAGGACCACACAGTTTGAAAGTAAAACCAATATAAGATTTCCTATCTAAGGCACAATTTGCCCAGCTGCATTTACAAAACCATGTAATTCTAAATATAATTTCGTAAACTTTACGAAAACGTGATACTTTCTTTAAAATATTTCAAAATTCTCTTAGCATGTTTCCAAAACTTGATAGAATATGAATTATTGACTTGGCTTAAATAGCTCACACTAAATGAAATCTCTGGTTTTGTAAGTACAGAAAAATACAGTATGGTATCTATTAAGGTTTGATAAGGAACATCATCAGCTTTATTTTCTTTTTCACTTAGAAAATTAGGTTTAGTTGCAGTAGTAGTTTTTGCAGTTTTAAAATCTTTCATACGGAATTTTTACAGCAACTGATCAATATTATTCCCTTAACTTACGCCCAACACTACATTAATACTGATGTAAGGATCTAGTCTAAACCTTTTGTAACCCAAACTGTATAAAATGTCTTCACTCTTTGATTCTGTACTCTGCATGGCTGTTTTAACCCACACATTACACTTTTTAGTTTTAAAATTTTATTCTTACCATTAGAAAGATAAAAACTTTCAGATTGCATAGTAAAGATTTTCTCCTTGGGAATACCATCTAAAAAATGTATGATATATTAATTTAGTTGAATAGAATGACTTACCACAGGTGGGAGTGTACTGTCATAACCAATTCCAGGTTTCTGGGTGAATCCTCTTGCAACTATCTTGACATGATGTTGCACAACTTCGCTGTTGACTTCTTACTTAAACACCCATTTACACTGCACAACACTAGCACTTTCTGGGAGATATACCATTTCCCAAGCGTCGTTGTCTTCAAAAACTTGTATCTCTTTATTCATAGCATGTCTCCATACTTCTGTATCAGGTATGAAAAGGGCGTACTCCTTAGTTAATAGGTCCTCCATTTAATCTGAAGTTCCTGCAGAAATAAATCTCTCTTTAGTTTTATCTTCTGGTCTCTTCCACTTCATCTTCATGTGAAATAAGTTTTTGATCATCAATTACTTTCTCTGCTTTAATTGAATTTTCTGAAGCATCATGTAAGTTTTCCCTTCATAATAGGACCAGATTTATTTTTTTCTTCATATTCCTCCAATAAATCATAATTTCTTCATGATTACTTTATCTAAACTTCCACATCAGCGACATTTTCCGTTGTAGTCAAACTTCTGTTGATTTTTTTCAGGATCATAGAGCCTTTGTGGTGCTGCTATATAAAACTAACATAATTTGTTCTGCCTTTTTATTCCAGTGTGTTCTCTTAACTTTTGGAATACGCATTATGACCATGCTTCCAATTAATCTAAGCTGACTAATGTTTGGTCTCTTGCCAATCCACATTTCATAGGATGATTATTCCCTAAGTTTAAACTTACTGACCTATTATGCAAATATACTGCATTATTAACAGTTCTAGCCCAACACATTTTATCAGGTTTGCTGGTAAATATACACACCTTACCTTTCTACCACACTTCTGTTCAGTCTCTCTGATGCAAAATATTGTTCTGAGGTATAACTATTAGTCAGTTGACGTATAATCCTATGCTTTTTCGACACACTGTAAACTAAACATAATTCTTTATCATTATCTGTTCTCACTATTTGGATTTTCATATCTTGCCGATTTGCTGCATTTTTTTAAAATTCTAGAAATTGTTCTCAAGTTACATCATTTCCCTTCAGAAAAAACCCAAATCCCACTGACTACAATCATCTTCCAAAATGAGAAAATACTTTGCACGACCTAATTGCAACTTCGATTGGGTCACAGAGATCTGCATTTATAACCTCAAGTGGCTTAGTAGCTCCGTTGCCTTCATGTGGAGAAGGTTGTACTGTTTGCTTTTCTTCATTACATATCACATGGTTCTACTTACTGATATTGATCTTGACATCTTCACACACCATTACTTTAACATGACCATCTTTATATTTTATAAGATCTTTTGCACTTGAATGTCCTAATATTCTATGCCAGCTAGATGCAGTAACCATTCCCAACAAATTACTTCTCCTGTAAACGTTCAGCTTATAAGATCATTAATAATATCTGCAGTTGTAACTATTTCTTGATTCTTGTAGTGATCACTACAAAATTCAACTGAGTTTCTGTGTCCAGTCAGCCTCATCAAAGGCAATGAATTTGTTGTCGGTTCTGTAGCACATTTTTCGCTGTGAAGTCTTCCCAAGTGTTACTGTTTCATCAACTTCTCCAGTGCGTAATACTGGAATTTCAATCTGACACGTTGATATTGTATAATATTTCCTAACATCGTTCACCATATTTTTCATCCAGTTTTTATTTGCAGCGAGACGAACATTAGCACCCAAATCAACATACCGACACTTGTATTAAAAGAACCACTTAAAAACGCTGCATGTAAGGCATATGAGGTTGTGTTTCGTCCAATATTATTAACCTCGCTGTTAGAACACTTACTTTTAAAATTTCCTAGTCTTTTTGCACTTGTAGCAAATAAGTTCTATCTTGCTAGAGTTATCAAACAACAATACCAACTGTTGTCACAAATCCACTGTCGTTCTTGCTTCTTTTAGATGCACTTACAAAGGTGGGTCACTAGTAAGAATTATTTTCGCCACGGCCTTGGCATCTTGGGATGCAACAACTTCTGAGTTCCATTTTGCTAATCCTTCAAGAATAAGCACGTTCTGGAGTGCAAAAGCCCTTTTCCTTGTAATGTCATTTCACATTCAGCACTTTAACCAAGAATTCGTCCCCATCATTGTTGAGTAAAAGAACTGTTCCACTGAACAACAGTACCCTGTAATGGGCTCATAATCGCTACTGCCACTAAATTATTTCTACGGAGAACACTGATGACCGTATTACTGTACACTTTATTGGACCACTTCAGGTTAAAAAACTGGCATGTTCTACTGTTCTCAGTGCTACATGGCATACTGCACGAGGAACATCACATCGTACGTGACAACACATGACACAATAACAGGTATACACTGTCAAGTAGACAGACGCACTGATACTGAGCAAGCAAAAGACAGTGTTACGTAAGGGAATGGATAAAACTCATTCCACAAGACTTCATGCATACGTAAAGTAATTTTGGCTTCACATCACGAATCGAAGACGGAAACAGCAGTCTACCGACTTTCATGGTCGTACGATTCACAACATACGAGGCGAACACGACGTTCAAAACAGTAACATTCAACTCACTTAGAGAAAACTGGAGGTTAAGCTTTTTCCTTATGCAGGGCACATCAACCCCCAAGTTACCTTGTTTTTAAATATTTAAAGCCCTGCGTTCATGTGATCTGGGCTGTGGATAAGGGGGAGATTGAAGTGTTTAAAAGAATTAATTCCGAAGGTTACTGAAAAAGTTCTACCAACTAGGGTTCCTAATACGTCTTCATTCAACCCGAATTAGAGACGACTTGCGGATTTAGAAGCACAAAACAAGTCAGCACTGAACCCATATAACGTACGGTATGCACTGATGAGCCAAAACATTATGACCTCCTGCTTAATAGCTTGTTTGTCCGTCTTTGGAACAAAATACATCACTGATTCTGCATGTCAGGGATCCGACAGTTTGGTGGTAGGTCTGTGGAGGTACGTGATATTAGATTTCTACGCACAGGCCACGTAATTCTCGTAAATAACAGGCTGCTGATTTTCGTACGCGGTGATGGCTCCCGATAGCGACCCACTTGGGTTCCATAGGATGTCAGGCGAGTCGTCGTGACATCTACACGAGTTCACTATAATGCTCCTCAAAACACCGCACCACCGTTCTCGCCCCGAGACACGAACAATAATACTGCTGAAAGATGACATCGCCGTCGGGGAAGACGTCAAGCATCAAGGGATTCAGGTGGTTTGTAACTGTCAGTTTGTCTTTCATTACTACCACAGGTCTCATACAAGCGCAGGCGAATGTCTCCCGCGGCAACCCACCAGCCTGAGTATGTCGCGCGCTCCACGTTTCGGACCTTACCTCAATAACGGCATTTATGGAGACGGCCATCGACATAGTGTAGTAAAAATGTGATTCACCCAAAGAACCGACACGTTTCCATTGATCGACGATCGAATCCCGATGTTTCCGTACATACTGCTATCGCAATTGACGATATCGTTGGGTCAACATGTAAACACGTAGGCGTGGTCTGCTTCGGAACTCCGTGTTCGAGTCTAGGATGAACGGTGTGCTCCGGAACACTTATGCGTGCACCACCACTGTGCCCTTTCGGGCAGAGATGTCACAGATCACCGCCCATCGTATTTTACAGAGCATACAAGCCTCCGAATCCCACGTTTTGTGAAGAGTCGTGGACGTCCAACCACTTAGCGCCTAGTGGTAGTTTCACTGTCCTACCTCTTCCCGTAGGCGCTCACGACAGTAGCAAGTGAACATTCCATCACCTTGACCGTGTTTGAGATACTCGTTCACAGGCTCAGCGCAATAATAATCTGCCCTTTGTCAAAGTCGCTTTTCTCAATGGATTTCGCCATTTGCAGTCCACATGTACATTAGGGTGATCCCCAGTTCGTGTCTGCTCCGGTTACATACTTTTGTTACCATGCCATGTGCCCGCAACTCCTCCAGGCGGCATCCAACCTCGCTGCGGGCGCAGGTCATCATGTCTTGGTTGGTTATTTCATTTGTGGGGAGGGGACAAAACAGCGAGGTCATCGGTCCTATCGGATTAGGGAAGTATGGGGAAGGAAGTCGGAAGTCGGCTGTGCCCTTTCAAAGGAACAGTTCCGGCATTTCCTTGGAACGATTTAGGGAAGTAACGGAAAACATAAATGAGGATGGCCGGACGCGGCTTTGGACCGTCGTCCTCCCGAATGTGAGTCCAGTGTGCTAACCACTGCGCCACTTCTCTCGATCATATTTTGGATTTTCAGTGTGTATTGAACACTGTTCGTTACGTTGTCTAAATATCCTAAGTGTATTTTTAGAAACACTGAAAACTAGTTTCATAATTTGGTATGTAACTGATGGATAATCATTCTAGCAGACGAATTGCAGCTGCAGCTCATTTAACTTACATTCTATGAATAAGTGCTGTTTCAAAACATCAGCACATTCAGGATCTCTCGAAAATTCTTCGGTATTGGTAGAATTAATTGTATTAAATGACGATAATCGTCGTGTTAGTGATTAAAAATGAATTTTAATTGAAGACATTGTTTGCAGGTGTAATTTCATTGCAGACGTTCTTGTGTGGCAAATAAGTATCCTAAAAGAACTAGCTCGTCAATTTTATTTTATATTTTATAGATGGCGGAGACTGAGTTCCCTTTCAGTTCTTTAGCAAATGCGTCAATCGTTCTGCACTTTTTATTGTCAGTGGTAGTTTGTTTTACCAGCTGACCAAAAGTATTCTGAATATTTACTCACATTTATGTGCCTCATGATTTATTTGTAAATTATTGACAATGATAACTCGCTACTGAGAGTGAACTCTTACATGTACATATCGGATGTTATAGACCGCGCTTCAATTAAATTAATAACGAAGTATCAGAATCTCAGAAACGAGAAGGTGAATGTAACGTCAGATGTTACAGAATGTGCTTCTACTGAATTAAATACGAATTATCAGAATCTTTTAGAAATGCGAAGGCGAAAAGGAAAAATAAAAAAAAAACTGTATATGGCTGGACTCGAGTTTATACTTACGTAGGTTCGTAATTCCACACTCATTAACCATTTTCTTTTTTTTTTACTATGAATAGGCCATTTGGGGACTACTTTCCAATTTCAGTTCTTTTCTTCGAGAATGCTTTCATGATTTGACTACGTTTCTTTTTTCTGTCTTCAGACGATTGTGAACCAGTCTTTCTAGCTGTCCTGCTTGAAATCCTTTCATTTTTCAATACTTTTCCTGGAAGGCTTCTCTATAATGTTTCTTTCTAAGTTCTTTTTTACTTCGTTGATTCAGCTTGTTGTGGATTTCTTACCCCACAAATATTTGAAAATCATATTAGTTACTATATTGTCTTGCATTCGAAATAAACTTCGAAAAAATATGTTTCCTGTTTTTCTAATTATGTTTGAAATATTTTCTGTATTTTGATATATTTCAGCATAACTTCGTGATTTCCTACCTCCCACTGTGTTTTGTGGCCCTAACATTTTCCTTATAATTCCCATTTCTAGTACTTCTAATTAATATAAATTATAGTTTAACGCCAGGCATTCGCTTGCGTTTAGGCGTTCTGACTTCACTACTGTGATGTAATGCCCTAGTTTTGCATTTTTGGACAGGCAAATTTTATTGTAGAGGTGATACCACATGCTCTCCTCATTTATTCTATAGCAGATTTTTCGAAAGCGTTGTTACAGTACATACACCAACTAGCTGCTTATAGTAAGTAATCTTTATTTTTATTCACGACAGTCTGTTTCGACTTAATCCCCGTTTTCAAGAACCTGCAATTACAATTTTGGTGAGAACAGGTATGGCTGCCAGTGTCACTCATATTAAAGTAGCTGTCTTGTACTCACGTCTACAGTGATGTGACGTCCATATTGTGTCGTTAGTGGACTTTCGTGTAACTGTCACTGCTTCAACAAGATCGTAAATGATGTTAAGATATTGAAATTAAATGTTAATTACTACGTGGCAGCAGTTTGACAGTTCCAGTTTATCGACTCTATATGTTTACAAAGATTGTACAGACGAACAGCGATATTATTTTATTAACTAAAATTTGTACCATTATCTTTGGTTGTTGCACATGTTACATCCGATTTATCCATTTTCGTGTTATATAAGTTCAATAAAATTTTTAAGGTAGTACTTGTGTCTAAAATCTGTATGTTCGTTTAATATTTCTTGTGGGTATTTTATCGTGTGCATATAAATTTCTAATTCCTCAAAAATGTTCATTGCAAAAGCATTTGGTGTTCTGTGCAGAATCTGTAGAGCATTTTCAATCGTATCAGCAGCGTGATTTTGATTTTTCAAGTATAGAAAGAAGCTCGACTGATTATATTCGCTCTCTCTAGTGTGTTCTTTATATCTCACGTTAAAATTTCTTCCAGTTTAGCCAATGTAAAAGCTATTATAGCTACCACATATGATTTTATATATGTCTGGGTTATCATATTTTGAAACTTCCTGGCAGACTAAAACTGTGTGCCCGACCGAGAGTCGAACTCGGGACCTTTGCCTTTTGCGGGCAAGTGCTCTACCAACTGAGCTACCGAAGCACTACTCACGGCCGGTACTCACAGCTTTACTTCTGCCAGTACCTCGTCTCCTACCTTCCAAACTTTACAGAAGCTCTCCTGCGAACCTTGCAGAACTAGCACGCCTGAAAGAAAGGATATTGCGGAGACATGGCCTAGCCACAGCCCGGGGGATGTTTCCAGAATGAGGCTTTCACTCTGCAGCGGAGTGTGCGCTGATATGAAACTTCCTGCCAGGAAGTTTCAAAATATGATAACCCAGCAGAAGTGAGGCTGTGAGTACCGGCCGTGAGTCGTGCTTCGGTAGCTCAGATGGTAGAGCACTTGCCCGCGAAAGGCGAAGGTCCCGAGTTCGAGTCTCGGTCGGGCACACAGTTTTAGTCTGCCAGAAAGTTTCATATCAGCGCACACTCCGCTGCAGAGTGAAAGTCTCATTCTGGAATTATCATATTTTGATGTTCTAGTGGTGGCGTAACGTAATCTTATTGAAAGATTGTTATTGGTTCGAAAGGCTGGTGGAATATTTGTGTCTTTAAAAAGTTTATTATATCTGTTGGAGATTCTATCAAGGTAGACTGCTGGTACATATCTTATTTTCTGTGTTGGTCATGTTTCTCGAGTTAGGAATATCTCGCTAAGTATTGTGTTCTGCTTTGTGTTTTAAATTTGTAAAATTTTGTGACTATGTTAGGGTCAAAATCATTTGTACAGGCAATATAGCGAAGTGTGTTAAGTTCTTTTTTGAATTGCTGGCTTTTCTAATGGGAGGTTATTTAGTCCCTTAATCATTGAACGGAAAAATGTTAGTTTATGAGCCATTGAGGGATAGGAATTGGCATTTATAATATTGTCAGAAGTGGTATTCTTTCTATAGATATCAAATGCGTGGCGGTTATTATTTTTGCCGAGTGTCAGGCCTAAATAGTTAATGGTATTATCTTTCTCGGTTTCCTGAGTGAATATAATTTTAGGATACAGCTGGTTGAGTTTTTGTTGGACATTTTCGATATCTGCGTGGCTGCCCTCTACCAACGAGGGAATCGTCTACATATCTAAAATATATACCATTTGGTTAAGAGTAGGATGATCTGAGATAAAGACTTTATCTTCCAGAGAATTTAGGAAAATATCGGCTAATGTGCCTGCTACACTATTACCCATGGCTACCCCATCCGCTTGGGTGTAAATTTTGTTGTTAAATTAAAAATAATTTTGTATTAATGCTGATTCCAAAAGATTTATAATTTTAAGTGTTCCAGCCATGGATATTTTCCTATATTGTAACAGGTTATATTTTATTATTTCGGTTGTTTCCTGTACTGGCACATTGGTGTATAGATTAGTAACATCAACTGAAACAAATTTACTATTAGTAGGTATTTGTATGTCTTCTATATCTCTTAACAGAGTACGCGAATTTTTGATTGTGTGATTTTTGTTGAAAGTATAGATTTTGTTATTAGTGTGTTTAGTTTCTTGCTTATCAAATATGAAGGGCTATTTATGCAATTAATTGCAGGGCGAATCAGAGCTGTCGGTTTATGTGTCTTTGGTTGGGCTCGTAATTTTGGTGTAGTTTTATTCAGTACTGTGTTTTTTTTTTCATTTTCAGTGAGAATGGTATTACAGTTTTCAATGGCCCCCTATGTTTTAGCTGCAAACCTGTTGGTAGGGTTGTGTGGCATTCTGTGATATTGTTAGATTCAAAGAATGACATCAAATGCGTGGCGGTTATTATTTTTGCCGAGTGTCAGGTCTAAATATTTAATGGTATTATCTTTCTCAGTTTCCTGAGTGAATATAATTTTAGGGTACAGCTGGTTGAGTTTTTGTTGGACATTTTCGATATCTGCGTGGCTGCCCTCTACCAACACGAGGGAATCGTCTACATATCTAAAATATATACCATTTGGTTTATATAGTCGTTTTTGTTAAGTATGACCACGCTGCTTCCTTTACGTTCGTAGGGTTGTGTGGCAATTCTGTGATATTGTTAGATTCAAAGAATGACAGGACCTGATCTATATAGTCGTTTTTGTTAAGCATGACCACGCTGCTTCCTTTATCAGCTGTTAATGCTATAGCATCATTCAATAGCAGTTTATGGTTTATGTCATTCAGAAGTTTCTGTTCTGTCTTGGGCTGGTATTTGTATGTATTCTGTATGTATTCATGTCATTCGCAAACAGAATACATGTAAATAAATTTTACTTTACAGATTGTATCTGTAGATGTTTAACAGATTAGTTTTACAGTTCAGACTTTACACCAAATTCTCTTATTATTTTATGTATAGTTTCTCTGTCCACAGAATCAAAGCCTTTTTGAAACCCAGAAACATAACTACAATGTTCTTTGAATTAAGTAATCTCTGGCAAGTTACCAGCTTGAGATGAAATGTTATTTGTTCTGAGCATGACCTTCCTTTCCTAAAACCACCTTGACATTCACCTAAATGACTGTCTAGTGTTGTTTTTACGTTGCTTAATAAAATCTTCAAAACTATTTTATACCATACTGGCAGCAAAGAGATTCCTCTGTAGTTGTTTGTTACCTTTTCTATGGAGTGGATGTATCAAGGCAACTATCCATGCCTCTGGGATTATTTCTGTTTTGCAGATTTCTTCAAAGAGTAAATTTAGCTCCTTTGCCATATTTGGTGATGACTACTTTAAAAGTTCAGCTGTAATAGAATCTTCTCTGATAGCTTTGTTGTTTTGGAGGGTTTTAATTACTTATTTAATTTCTTCTATAGTTGGTGGTAAGTCATCTCCCATATTTTAATTAATATCTGGGAATTTCAAGTTATGACTTGGTTCAGGACAGTTCAGAAGCTGATGAAAATATCTTGCTAGTATTTCACAATTTTCAGTACTGCTTAACCCAATTCTGCTGCATTCATTTTTGGAAAAGACATTTGGAGTTTGGTACCCCTTTAATTTTTTCTTGAAAGTTTGATAAAAGTCTCCAGTATTTATCTTTTACATAATTTTTGTCTGTTTCCAAAAGTTTCTCCCTTTCACAGGCTTGCTTAGTGTTTCTGATTAATCTGGTGTTTCCTTTCTTTGTTCTTTAAATTGATCATATCCTAAATTTTCTTTGAGCGTTTTCCATTTTTAGCCCCCTCTGATATTGAGTTTTTGCATAGTTCATTCCATCATATTTCCTTTTATTTTTTATGGACCTAAATGTTTTCTGTGCAGCATTATTAATTGCTTTGCATATTTATTGCCAGCTTCCATATTTAGCCACTTTAATTTCATTTTGATAGTTTTTAATTGATTCTCTTGTCATTGTTAGTCTGTCTCTATTACGTTTAGTAACGTTAGTGACTTCTTTCTTCTTCAATAGGTAGGAGTTTGACATTAATTTTAGAGGGTTAATGATCAGACTCAAATTCACCATTCCTTATTACTCTCAAATTTATAATTTCCATTGCACTTTTTAGCGATATAGCAACAATTATCTTCCAGAAGTTCTTCTAACAGCTGGTCAGAGTGGCCAAGCTGTTCTAGGTGCTTCAGTCTGGAACCGCGCTACCGCTACGTTTGCAGGTTCGAATCTTGCCTCGGGCATGGATGTGAGTGATGTCCGTAGGTTAGTTAGCTTTAAGTAGTTATAAGTTCTAGGGGACTGATAACCTCCGATGTTAAGTCCCATAGTGCTCAGAGCCATCTGAACCCTTTTTCTTCTAACATGGGTTGGGCGATATCCACATTTTACCTTTTCTGGGAATTTCCAAAAGAAGGTTGGCATTAGTTTCAAGTGAGAGCTTTGACAAAAACCGATCAGCCTCATACCATTTGTGTTGGTTGTCCTATGAGCTGGGAATTGTCCTACTACATTTCTAAATTTCTTTTCTCTGCCTATTTCCGTACTGAAGTCGCGAAATAGCAATACGATGTTAATCTTTAGAATTTTAGATATTTCAGTTTCTAAAAGATCCCAGAATTCCTCTGTTTCTTGTGGATTCTTCCTGTTGTCTTCATTTATTAATGCATGGCAATTAACAAGTATGTATATCTTGTTTTTGCATTTGATATGAAAGATATTCTCTCTGATGTGGATGCAAATTCTGTTGCATTTCCTATTATACTTTATGAACATTGAAAGCTATACCCAGTAGTGGCATCTGATTCATAATTCTATTTCCTGGTTTACCTTTGAAGTTCTGGAGTTACATCTATCTACCACTTACTCAGCTATAAAACCTTGTTTCTTGAACTGCTAAAATTTGGATTTGTTTTTCTCTAATAGTATTTCTAGTTATTTTTGTTTACCAGTTTTCGTTAAAGAATTTACATTTCACGTGCCTAGAAAGAATTTGCTTTTGAATTTCATCTTAGAAGGATTCCATGGTTGCTCTGATTTAACCTTCTGTTTGCAGTTTTTGGGACTCCCCAGATCCCTTGGTCCCAACCCACTGCATGATGCAGTGGTGGATTTCTCTCTCAAGTTATCACCTAGGGTGGATAATTCATTTTGTGGACTTCCATACTGCACTTGAAATTGTATTACATTGAAAGTAAGGAATGATATTCCAAGATAAGATTGGACTGTTAGTCGAAATTTAATTTTTTGTTCCTGGTTCACTCCACTAGGCTCTTCCATTCGCTCCACCGTTGGGAATTAAATTAGACTTCCTCTTCTGCTTTCAAGACAATGTGGCGGGTTTCACCTGTAACCCTGGGCAGACGCCCTCACAGGTTACTACTATCCAGAGCCAAATGGACCCAGTTTTTTAACAAGGTTATTACTCCTCCCCCTCTTCCTTCCCCATCAGTTGCTAGACGTGCCCCTTAGCTTGGGAGTTATTTTCTTTTTATTATTTCATGTTTTCATTCACCCCTGTACTTCGACCTTGCTCTCATCAACTTATGTTTTTATTGGCTATCTGCCTTCGGCTATATTCAGTTATCCTTAAGTAATTAAATTCTTCGTTTTTAAATTTAGCTAAAGACTTCTATTTCCTTGTAAAAACAAATCGTCTTCTACATTATTAATTTTTAGCATGTTTTAAGAACTGAAAATATACTCTTACTAATGAGTAGCATTAGTTTACTTTTGTTCTGCAGTTAATTTATTGTACTAACCGGTTTTTGGCTTGCAAGGCCATCATCAGACATTTACTGACTATTGTCGACAAAGAAATGGCAATGTTTGTAAACGACATTGGAAAAGCAGTTACACACACAAGCGCATAGTATATGACATCTTTGACAATCTGATGGTAATTTAATGTAATAAGCAACAAATTGAACAAAAATAAATACAAAGGGAGTAAACAGGAAGAAACTTCAACACAAAAGTGAAAAAGCATGCCTACATAACAGTTTATATTAACAAACAAAACCAATATAATAAAATAAAATTAGTACTTGACAAGGCTACTTCAAGAGGTACACAGACCAATTAAAAGTAAGAATTATCAATTGTATCTACAGAATATATGAAGCACTTAAGCAATATCAGTAAGATAAACAAGAATGGATAAATGCAGGAAAATAGAGGAATGTGAGGGAACATACAACAAAATCCATCTATGAGAGTGTGGTGGTCCTGTATTTTAAAAAGTAAAAAGTTGGGCAATACACATGTATAAAGGGAGTAAACAGAAAAGTATTAACATTATACTAGAAAACTGTGCCTAAATGACAGTTTGTATTAAATAATTGAACAAGATAAAATAAAATCACCGCTTGATGAAACAACTTCAAGAGCTATTAACATGGAGAGTAAAATAAGTACCAATTAAGAAAAAGACTTAATAATTGTAAGTACAGGCTTTATGGATTACAAATGAAATTTCAATAAAGAGAAAGAATTCAATGAATGAGGGAATGTGAAGGGACAGACAGTATGGAAACTAATGAAAAAGTGAGAGGATCAAGTGAAGTATAGATGAGAGGAAGTCTTGTCATTTAAGATTCGATTGTTAATTTGCACGACTTCCAGTAGACTAAGTTGTTGGCCTCTGTTTACTAAGTATAGGACATGAGATTCTGGCTGACAGTTGTGGCTCTCACTCAGTACATGCTTAGCAAATGTAGAGTGAAAATTTTGAAACCTACAGCTGCGTCCATGATGGCCTTGTAACCCAAAAACTGCTTAGCACAATAAATTAATACTGTAGAACAATATCGAACAACTGCTTTTCATTTATTACAATGTTGTTCTATCAAGAACCGATGGGAGATTCAGTTAGCATTCAGTTAATAAGTTTTTACTTCATTTGAACTCATGGAACTAAGCTATACTTCTATATGTACTCTAAATTTCCTCTGAAAGGTAATTTTTTGGTGTTTTACTTTTTACAAGATACTTGTTTTAATGAGAAGTGTATGAATGAGCCATATTTTTCGTTTTTCCACTTGCTATTGACAATTTTGCCCCTTTCTTGGTGCAAATATAATTTAAATTCAGTTACAGATTCGCCTTCGTTGTTGGTGATATAGTTTATATAGGAATATATGAGCCACATGATTGATCTCGTCTTTGAAGCCGGGAACGTGCTGAAACCGTTAAGGCTTTACCGTGAATCTCGTGTGATGTCACCATGACGCTGTCTGAAAAATATCGTTTAAGGTGGCCGAGCATAGCATTGAACTTAGGTCACATTCGAAAAGTTACACAACAGTACCTTCCAGTTAAGATCATTGTGTTTAATTTAGTGGAGAGGTGAGTGAACAGCCTCCTCCTGTAATTCTCCCACAATCTTTTTCGTAGTAAAGTTCTTTTCATTTGGGACTTTTTCTAGAATTCCCAGTGTAATTTCAAGTCTGCAAGTAATGTACGTTAGAGTCCGTCGTTGAGTTATATTTCATGTGGTAATTCGCCATGCGGCATGCAGTAAATTCGACTGGCTTATTGATTGTTTCAAGGATTTTATAAGGTTTTTAATCAAGAGTGCAGTGAAGTTTTAATTTCAATTTATTAAGCATAATCCATCTTCATTTGACGGTTTTGCTAGCTGGTCATTGTCTACATGCAGTAACATCCCTTTCCAGATGAATCAGCCTATCGCTTCTTTACTTGAACTTTATATTTTTCTGTGTGGGTATTATTTGAGTTGCATACCACATTTTCGAAAGTGCCAGCATATTGGCATATTGTATCATTTGAATAAGTTTTAAGTGCCTCGCTATTAAGTCGTCTCTTACTTTCTCCACCATTAGTTTTCAATCATTATCGACCACTTAGTTCATGTTCTTATTTAGTTTAACAACGAGCAATTCCATTTCGTCTTCTGTGAGACGATGTGGTGTGAGTTGTGAATTTTCGTTCAACCACTGGAGCTGTGTTTTGTTGTTGTTTATTGTTGCTCTTGCTACTCCCTTATAAGTTTCCATTATTTCGAATATCTTCCCAGTTTGTTGATGCTGGGTGATAACGATTGTTATATCCTCGGCGTAAGTATTAATGGTGAACTTTTGTGTACCCATGCGTAGTCCAGAGGTTTGGTTGGCGGTGGAGCGCGTCACTGGTTCCAAGGAAATTATAAATAATTTCATGGAAAGGGGAATTTTTGCGGGCTAAGTGCTGAGCTGAGAATTCTCCCGTTAAGTTGCCGTTTATTTGCATTTCATTGGATTCCTATCTCGAAGTAGTAGATGCTTTTGTGGGAAGCGGTAGCGTTCCAACACATTCCTTACATATTGGTGACTGATTTTGTCAGCATCATTTTCTAGGCGAGTGTTAAATAATCCTATCGTTCCGTTTTGGTTCAAATGGTTCAAATGGCTCTAAGCACTATGGGACTTAACATCTGAGGTCATCAGTCCCCTAGACTTAGAACTACTTAAACATAACTAATCTAAGGACATCATACACATTTATGCCCTAGGCAGGATTCGAACCTGCGACCGTAGCAGCACCGCGGTTCCGGACTGAAGCGCCTAGAACCGCTCGACCACAGCGGCCGGCTCCGTTTTGGTAAAACCATGAGAGAAAGGTAGGGTCTCTCTGTGAGCAAAGTCTATCTGTGATCTTCCTTTAGGGAACACTACATCTTTGAGCTGGCCTGATTATCTCTGGAAGAATCTCTCTTAGTCTTGTGTCTATTATGTGCTCCGTTGTTTTGAGTTTTTACATAACAAATTTATTGTCCTGCGTTCAGTTTTTCTTCTCGCTTTCTTAATTTTGGGTACAAGGACTATAATTCCTGGTTCATTTTCTGAGTATTTTTTACCCGTTCTTTGTTTTTCTTTCATTGGCTCCATGAATTCTGTTTTGATAATCGACCAGAAGACTGAAAAATTTAAACGGTATGAAGTCAATGTGAGCCTCTTATTTCACGTTAAGTGCATTATAATGTCTTACAATTTCATCTTCGGATATGGGCTCTATCAACAAAGTGGTATTTTCGCTGGTGAGGTAAGTAATTTAGTGGACTTGTTCCCGTCAAAAAATACGCTAGGTTTCCGATAAATCTCTATATGGACCGTTTACATGCTCTCCTGAGGTGGTAGACGCTCTATTTTTCGTGTGGAATGCATTAGTCATCTTTGCAAGTGACTTTTTCCCCATCAAGTTTTAATTGCTTCAATTTGCGAGTTTACGAATTCCAGGTTTCACCAGTTTATCCCACAATGCAAGAACGCTCCTAAAGAATCGCCTTCATTGAACCCATGTTCGATAACATTCGCAGATTTCTGTGTTTGACCACTCAGCGTTGAGTAGGTTTGCAGTTTAATTTCAAGTATTCCTCTCCTCTTATGTCGGGCCGGGATGAACTTTGTATGTAAGATACACATTCTGTGCTGAGCTTCATATTCCGCTAACGCAGAGCAGACATTTTTATTGTTCCAAGATGACCAGTTTCGACGGTCTCATGCTGCCTTCATCTGATTTAAGGGGAAAACATGAAGGTAATAATGGTGGAGGGGGGAGGGAGGAGGGAAACTACATTACATCAAGTCAAAGCATAAGAGGCACTCTACATGCATAATATCTTGATAAAAACCCTGAGGGACGACGACTCACTCACTCACTTATTTTCATATTCAAAGCTACACTTTAATGTTGTTATTACATCCTACACATAATATTTGTGAGACGAAAGGAAGTTATAAACATGAGCAGCCACCGATGGGAAAATTTATATTATTAATGCAAGCGGGATCTTTATGGTGGGTCTCATTCGAATAGTATTTCCTGGAGTTGAGAAATAAACTGGCAGTTTGGTTAATTAGCAGTAAATCTTGCAGTGGACATTTGGGGCTTGGAAGCCACGTGCAGCTATTAGGGAGAGGAACATCTTGAAGCACTCACTGGGAACAGAACGCTGATCCCAAGAATTTCTCGCATTGATGTGCAGACAATGCTTTCGACTGAAGAGTCGAAAAAACTGCGTACCTCGATCTACCTGTTAGGCGCCTCTGGCCACGGCCGGGAAAGGGAAACAAGAGAGAAATAGATCGTATGCGCATCGTGTAAATTGATGGCCGCCATAAAAATTTGGCGAGTTTCCATGTTCACCTTGACCGGATGCTGTCGAGGGAGCCGTCAGGTGGTGTCACGACTCAGCCTTTGGAAGAATGATCAATGATGGGACACAAAAGCACTCCTCTTAATTTAGCTGAGCGCCTTGGTTGACATGTTGTAACGTTTGTCACTTCCAGATAATGGCCTCTGTGATAAATGTGTTGTGCAGTTTAGGCATAAATAGAAACTCAAAACATTTTAACAAATAAAAATAAAATTTAAAAATAATAATATAATAATAATAATAATAATAATTGTTTGGATAAGTAACTGAGAGATTTAAGTTTGTTTCGCCTTTAAGATTGGAATTGCATTTCTTAATGTTTCATAAAATCTTACGTAGCATTGTTCATTGAGGTCACACAATAAAGTAAATGCAATTTACGCCGTGAATTTATCGAGCTTCGCACATCCGAAGATGTACGGAACGTAGCCAGGGCTCATTATATATTTTTTGTAGATAAAGTCTGATATCTGACCTCAGCTTCAATCATGACAATGGGGTGACTAAAACTACTAAAACAGAGAAAAGCATACGATTAAATAAAACATGTATTGATTTCAACATATACATTACGATATGAATGACACTTACGTAAAATACTAGGTAAATAATTGGAGATAATTCACAAATGAGAGCGCCTTATTAATTCTGCGCCTCTTTTCTGCAAATAAGTATCAATATGGCTAACTGTGGAGCCACACAAAATATTCCGTCCTTCTAGGACAACGAATGACATAAGAGTGCTGAAGCCTACTGGCTGCGACAAGAGAACGGTGTTAATTCATTTGTTTTACTTTCTCTTGTCTTAAAAAACAGATACATATAATCTAAGTTCAGTACATTAAATATCGTTTGTGCTCGAGTGCAAATGGTGCCTTAAAACATGCTGCCGAAAATGGGTATGGGAAAAAAAGGCCGGAGCATAACACCTTCTCCTCCCTGCGTGGAAATTCACGGGTCAGGGATTTGCTGCTTCTACAGAAACATTACCAACTTTGATCAGAATTGGCCAATGGGTAGAGCAGACGAGTTGGAAGGGAGTCATGGAGTTTGTGGAGTCTTGTAATTGGCACAAAATCCTTGTGGGGGCTGTTGCGTGTGTGATTTTAGGGATTTTAAGTAGGTCTTGCGGGCTTTCAGATAGAAAATGTGATGAGTGGCCCCCAACTACGTACTCTCCGATTCAGAGTTGAAATATAAAAAGTTTTGGCTGGTTTCGTTGCCTAGGGGCTGGGATACATAGTTCCCGCATTACAGGCAAAATACTGCTGAGTGTGCAGTATACAGTATGAATCTGCACATGAATCAAATGGTCGAAGGTTCCTATCACTCGTCAATTGCGAATATAACGTAGAAATTTATATATGAAAGATTGCAATTAAATAAAATCTGCAGGTACTATCCTAACAACTTTAAATGATTAATACGATAGTAGAAGTACTTTTCAGAATGCAGTGTATTTCTGCAAAACACTTATTGGTGTAGACGGTTCAGCAATTAAATAAAATATCAGTTGAATAACAGGGAAACAATAGATTCCTACTGCAAGTAATTAGCTATGAACAACAACACAGCTCGCGAGATATTCACTTTTAAACACACACTACATCTTCACTGTATAAGCCATGGAAATCACACAAGAGCACAAGTCGGCCTTCCGAAATATTTATATCTTCCGCGACCACACGCAAACCGCTCCACACTCTCCAAGTCTCTCCTGCGACCGTACGTCGCGCCTTCACGTCCAGCACCTCCCGTGTCCAGTGCGTCCCTTCTGAACTCCCCTTCCATTCACTTCGGTAGTCGCCTCCCTTAGTAACGAGCGCTGTGATTGGCGATAGCGCTTCCGTCGTGTCTCCAGAACAACGCACACTCACAAACATTTTGAAACACATTCGAAATACTGGATTTACATTTAAATAGCTTGAAATTAAACAAATATTCCTACGGCTGGACCATAAACACGCTCTAACACACATTGTTAGATCCATAAACAAATTAAATAAACATATATAACAGGAATCGAAAGGTAGGCCAGTAGCCTCATGTCTCTGTGCTTTCTAAACACAGTAAATATTTAAACAATTTCTTCATGAATAGTATATATCGGATATAAACAAAGACATAGATGCTGCTACCGGTTTTTGTGTAACTGTGGAGTACTTATGGCCTGACGCGATCGATAGTAATCGGCCACTTTGACCTCGAATAACTCATGTGCTATTCAAGGTACATGCCTGTTATTTATACCAATTTAGGTTTACACTTTCTAAAAATACGTCGATCGACGAAATCGGATGAACCGTTTACATTTTGGAAATTCGAAGCTGGGTGTTACTTGCATAATTTACCATCAGATAATAAACTTTAAACAAATAAAGATATTGAAAATATGATTACACCATCAGAATTGTCGTGCAAATAATAGTAATGTATATGTTTGTTTTTGAGGTATCTGGCTGCTATTAATTTCTATACGAACTGTGAAATGTCTGCCATGATGGTTTCACAAAATCCACCATCTTTGGCACTCTCGGCATACAAGTCTCTTTCACCGACGCAGCGCCACCATGGAATTCCCAGCCACACGCTTGGGCCCCTCTTGCTTCGGCCAATGTCCGGCACCATGTGGTCGTCCTGCTGAGTGGCCCTCAACCGCCAACTGGCCCATGCAGCCATGCCAACTCCAATCTTAGAATATTTCCAGGGCGCTACAACTCGCCCATTACCTCACAGTCTGATGGAAATGGAGCAGCAGAGAAACATGGTCTTCTGATTCAGACTCCAGTCTTGAGAGGAGATTTTGGTCGTGACTCTTGTTATGAGGGGGTTGTTATTGGGACTCTCATCCTGAGCGTGACTTTGCGCTCGCATTGGTCTTGACTGGGGAGCCTGTGGTGAAGTCTTAGTTTAGGCCCCAGTCATCTTGGGCATCTCACTGTGCCAAGGGTAGTGTTATTAGAATAAGGTTTGCCACCTTGACGTACACTGCCATAAGAGTGAGTCAAATTAGTCCATGGTATGGCGAACAAGTGGGAGTGTCACACGCTGTACTCTGCCGAGATTTTAGGGCTTCATCAGAGAATAATTGCGATCCGTCTAACAGATCACCAGTCTGTGACTTTGCATATTTCAGGCCTACGATAACGAATTACAGGCGCTACACATTGCTATGCTGCAGACTTTTTCATCGATAGTTGGGTATAGTGTTGCTGCTCTGGCTTGGTGGTGCAAACAGAAACACAGTCTCATCACTTGTTCTCAGCTGCACCAACACAGTGTTAAGTTCCGTGTAGAATTAATTCATCAAAATTTATTCAGCGTTACATAATTTCAGATTATGTTAACCATGTTTTGAGCCAGTTTAAATAGAGTAACTAGACAAACATTAGCTTTTGCCAACCTTCGCCCTTAGTGGAGTGCTAAGTATTTGTTGCATCTCTTTGTGTTTCCAATAGTTCATGATTTATTTGTATTTTTTGTCCTATTTTATGATCAATAACCTTTGCATTACGTTTTTGTTAAATATTAAACATGTGTTGATATATTAGTCACCCATCAATAGTTGACTAAAATAACGACAGTGCTACAATCACACTAAATTATTTTAGCATTCAAGTTTTATTTAAATTACGATAAAAGTGTTAATCTACAATGCAGGCCAGCAACGACAACTACTGTTAAGGGGAAGAATAAATTTAGCAGACGCATGGGCCAGGTAGACGAGTGGAAGGCTTACAGGTTACAGTGATTGCTGTTGGTGTGTAAACTGCCAGTCACCTGTAGTCTTTCAAATCAAACCACAAGACCAGTGTAGTCTTGCAGTTTCGCTACCGCTGGCTAAGATCCTCAACTGATGGCACCTTCTGTGTCCGCCAGTTGCGATTTCCGCTGAAAGATTTCTGTTTTCCCATATTGAAAATCATTTGGTGCACTGAGGTAAATTAGTTTGCACAATCATAAGGATTGCTGGCGCTAAATACACTAACGATTTGTAAATTGGTGTGTGTTCTTTGTTTGTCTTTTGATTCATTTGTTGTTGTGATTTGTATGTCACTTGTTGATTGTTCCTGACGGAGAACAACATTGTGTTAGTGTGTGGGATGGTAGACTATTTGAGACTTGTGCATGTTTTAGTAGATAATGGTCTTTTTTTGGTTTATATGCGTTATCAGGGATTTAGAATTAGTGGTTCGCTAGAACAAATTTCAGGGTAGAATTGTGTGGCATTGCGATGAAGAGCAATTGAAACCTCTCTGCAGTAGAAACCTGAATGCATGCTCACTAGAAGCAAGACACGTCTGCTCCAAAATAATGAGAACATTCGAATCTCATCACAAATGGATCAATGTCAAGTCAGTAGCATCGGTGAAGTGGGAGTTGCGGAGAATTCTAGGTCTTATGTCGAATAACGAGAGGGAAGCTGAAACCGCAGCAGAGCACTATGTAGAATATGCAGGCACGGCTAGACGTGCCGTTAGTGAGAGTGGCGGAGCGGACTCACAAACAAAGAATCACAGAGCGATGGAATCGCGTTCGTCTAGTTATTTAGGTATTAGCGGAGGATCCAAATTCGAGGTCATCATGTTATTCATGCAGGAAGCGGAGAAGAAGAGGCCGGGAAGAGAGGAGATAACCTCAAAGAAGGTGAAAGAAATGGAGGAATTACTACTCACTAAGGCGACGAAGGTGGTACGGGTGGTGAACAGCTTGTTGAAAGTTTAGAGCAGGTTAAGATCCACTCCTTGGTCATGGAGCCATCAAGAATCGCCGTGTGGAACTCCTCATCGTTGGAAAATCTCTTTTTCTACAAACGTTCTTGCGGCTTGTGGCAAAGATGTAAATTACGTGGCGCAAGATCTGGACTTCCCGATCAGCAATGTGCATGTCTCTGCGGCCTTCCTAAAATTGTTGGCACCTTTTCGCTACGGCTGGACGGGTTATCGTATTTGGTTCACATAACGCCAGAACTTCAAGGGGAATCTGTGTGCAGCTTAGAAGTTTTTCCTGCGAGAACTGTACTATACCGCGTACCTTAGCTTTGCGGTACGTTTACAGTTGCCACGCCAACTCACACTCATAGTGTGATGCACCAGTCATTCGTATTCGTACAGCAGCAAAACTGTCTTTGGAGGAAATCTGGAACAATTGCTCTCTTCTGACAACGCGCCATTCTTCTTGCGCAGTAATCATAGCTTGGTACAAAATGTGTAACTTATTTTCTGAAGTCCCTACGTAAATCTATTTCAAAGGGTTTAGAGAATCAATAATTTGAAATAAGCGCGGTTTCATGGAGCTGTACGGAATTTTCAGGTACTCTTAGTTAGAAACCAGTATTCACGTGCTACATAGTCACGAAATTCCATTTCCAATTATTTTGCATCATTTCATTTCAGTATGTATAATTTTAATAAGTTCTTCATCCTGTTGATATGGTGATACGTTTTCTTCTTCAATCTTCTGTTTTAATCTGAATGAACAAATGTCATTTTCTTGTTAGTAGCAGCTGTATACGATTTCTGAATTGTGCTGTTTCTGGTCTTGTTCATCATTCTATGCATGTGTTTCCTTGGGCCATCTGGGATATATAATGCAAGACCAATACCTCGGGCCCTATTCGCGAGTAGGTCTGTGGTGCTGCGATGTGAGGCTCTCTCTGGTTTGCTTAGACAGAGCGGTCTGGGGCAGCGCGCAGATGGTTGCTGTTGAAAGAGGTCGCTGGGGGTCTGTTTTGGCTGCGAGGCGCTCGGTACGGAAGACACCGAAGCTCACTGGCCACGCGAGGAGAAACAGAGTGAACACGCCAAGGAGGGCGTTCCTGCAACGGGGACTCGCTGCGAACAGAAGATGCTGAGTGGCTCTCGAATGGCTCTGAGAACTATGGGACGTAACTGCTGTGGTCATCAGTCCCCTAGAACTTAGAACTACTTAAACCTAACTAACCTAAGGACATCACACACATCCGTGCCCGAGGCAGGATTCGAACCTGCGACCGTAGCGGTCGCGCGGTTCCAGACTGTAGCGCCTAGAACCGATGTTGAGTGTTTAGCACAGTTATTGCAGTATTATTCGGCGGTTAGCTCGTTTCTGTGCGGCTGGTCCCGGCGGAGGTTCGAGTCCTCCCTCGGGCATGGGTGTGTGTGTTTGTCCTTAGGATAATTTAGGTTAAGTAGTGTGTAAGCTTAGGGACTGATGACTTTAGCACTTAAGTCCCATAAGATTTCACACACATTTGAACATGGTTAGCTCGTTTGATCTGTTGTGGAGCGTCACCTTCTTCTTTATTTCGACGTGAGACCGTATTGCATATTTAGTGCCCATTTGTCTCAGCAATCCCTTTTGGATGGAATGTCTTTTCGCTTTTGGCTTCTATTGCCAAGCGGTTCTGTTTTATTACGTTCACTTGTTGATTGGCCTTAATATATTATCATGTCCAGGCTAGTGCACCAGCTGTTTTTTTTTTTTTTTTTTTTGAGCATGTTTGGCAATTTGAGCCTCGTTTTGGTATTTCGTGTTTGAATTTGTTAAAGGTTGCAACCTCTCTGGAGGCACCTCCTTTTTTCAGCTACGTTAAGAAGAGCGCTTGTAATGCACGTTTTCTCACTTGTTTTAAAGATTTTTGGTGTATTACAGAAAGCAGTTATTATCTGGTGTGTCTGTGTGACCTGAGCGGACGTTGTGTGTGCCTGTTCTGGTCGACTTGTCGGCTAGGAGCCGCGACCGGCCGTAGGCCGCGCTGTTGATTATCTCGCCTTACAGGCACCACTTCTGTCTGTATTCTACCCGTTATGTTGGTATTTTTATCTTTCATTACTTGTAAAATTTACTACTGTGCGCGTGTCTTTTCTTAACTAAAGAATCTTAAACCTGTTTACTGGGACATTTGGATAAAACTTAAGCGAGTCTTGAAAGGGCACCCAAATTCTGTAACCTATCTTGTAAATTTTAACTATTCCGTGTTCTTTCTAATGAAATTGTGATTCCCTTGTTACAATCACTCAAATTCACATATATTATATGGTGTCCAAGTTGTGTTTGTAACAATGACAAAAATTTTGTATCCGAATAAATTAAAAAATGTTTTAAACGAACACTGCTGAGTCCTCTTCCTCATAGTCCAGCCATTCCCAATACGCTATGCGGAACACACACAGTGCTATCGTAGTGGCACACTACACATGCGTCTTTTTAAAAAAATGTTCAAAATGTGTGTGAAATCTTATGGGACTTAAGTGCAAAAGTCATCAGTGCCCAAGTTTACACACTACTTAACCTAAATTATCCTAAGGACAAACACACACACCCATGCCCGAGGGAGGACTCGAACCTCGGCCGGGACCAGCCGTACAGTCCATGATTGCAGCGCCTCAGACCGCTCGGCTAATCCCGCGCGGCCGTCTTTTCTTTTCTTTTCTTTTTTTTTTTTTTAAGAGAAATTTGAGTAGCTCCATATTTCACTTTCAGAAGGTCACAAAAACTGTTTCACCACATGTGCCATTTCGACAACCAGAGAAAAAACATGAATTGGGCCAGGAGGGTGCACTTCCAGTGTTTGAAAATGGACTTAGCGAATGTTTTTACCTTTCTTCCATTTCCCCGCTATCTCAATACGGTTTGCTGTCTGATGAAAAGAAAAAGCTGTGTACCCCATCTTCAATGGATTAGCTAACTCTATAGCAATGCCGTAGTATCAGAGAAAACGGATTCTAGTGACATGCATCAGGATTTCATTTCTACATTGAAAGAGGAGCTATAAAATCTGCTTCAGGTCTTGACGTCGTTGCTGGAAACATTTGTGAGAGCTACAACAAAGAAACTGTGTATACTCTATATTGAAGACGTGTTTTTCATCATCGTAATGTTCATCTACGCGACCAGTTAATGTGAGAGCACATTAGTTAATACTCTGGTTGTTATCTACGTCATCATTTGTGACTCTCTTTCTCTTGGTGTCACATCGTATTAGATCGCTTCCTTCTTCCGCGATGGGTTCTCCACCAGTTTTCGCTACTGTAAATAACGATACCTCCAGTGCGTACGTTGTGTTACGTGTTGTTATTTACACGAAGTGGTGTTTAGTGTAGTCGAATGGTTCAGATTTACTGCAAAACAAAATACACTGTAAGTGTAGGGTACCCTAGGACGGATGACGAATGTTCAGGGATAAGCCAGAACGATTATTCGAAGGAAAATAATCTGGTAAAGGAGGGCTGTGAAATGCAAATTTTAAGAGTTATGAGCAGTTGTCCAGTGATGATGATGATGATGATGATGAGCGTTTGGCGTCATTGGCCGGGAGGCCCCTCGCGGGGCAGTTCCGGCCGCCATATCGCAGGTCTTATTACATTCGGCGCCACATTGGGCGACCTGCACGCCGGATGGGGATGAAATGATGATGAACACAACACAACACCCAGTCCGTGAGCGGAGAAAATCTCCGACCCAGCCGGGAATCGAACCCGGGCCCAGAGGACGGCAATCCGTCACGCTGACCACTCAGCTACTGGGGCGGACAGTTGTCCAGTAGAAGAGCTGAGTTTCACAGTAGCACAGATGAAGAAGTGCTACCTAGCTCTTAAGGTACACATTCCAAAGCCCGACTTTTTGTGCTAATCCCCTTCCTCATAGTCCAGCCATTCCCAATACGCTATGCCGAACACACACAGTGCTACCATAGTGCCACACTACACATGCGTCTTTTTCAGTGTTGGCTTTAGAGAAATTTGAGTAGCTCCATATTTCACTTTCAGAAGGTCACAAAAACTCTGTTTCACCACATGTGCCATTTCGACAACCAGAGAAAAAACATGAGTTGGGCCAGGAGGTGTAGTGTCCCTTTGCAATATTCACCATTATCGAGGAGAAACATAAATAAAAATGACTGTATGTGACCCAAAATGAACTGCAAACATCGATTTATCTGCGAAAGGTAATAACACTAACTGTAGAAATATACAATATAGATCGATAGATGCAGGAAAGACATTATTTTTATTGTATGAGATTATAATGCGATTATCTTTGTAAGAGTATAAAATACAGTGCAATGCTCATTCTTCTGTCTAGTCTGTTTTGTTCTGTTCGTTCTGGTCTTAGCTGGAATAAGGTACGCAAGCTATTGTCTGCGCTAGCATTTGTTTCTGTCGTAACGTAATTGCAAATATTTAATAGTGTAAACTGTGTCCCAGTAAGAATATATTAGTATAAAGTGATCTCCGTGTGTTATTTCAAGAACCTATGCCACATTTATCTTATGAAAAGAATATTTAATGAAAATTATTTAGCATGTTTCCAGCTGCTGCGGAGCGAGTAACAGTGATCTCGGACTGTTAACAATTAGCCGCCCTTACGCGGTACATTTAAAAATATTTTTTCACAGCACAATGTCTGATAGCCGGAGCGGAAGAAATTATGTAAAAATATTCAGTGAGATTAATTGAAGTAATCCAGTGAAATAATTTTATTAAAACTTGTCTATTTTCTGTGATAGTAATAATTTCAGAGCTGAGTAATACTACGCTATTACATTTACAGTAATTTGTAGGGAGCCTGGCGCTCGGTAAAACCAGATACAATACTTAATTGGCAACCTACGAAATTCATTATTTTGCTTATTATATCTCTTTTGTATTTTTTTGAAAGCTAAGCGTAAAAACTAACTTCATTAAAAATCAGTAACAGATCACGATAAATCAAAGGACAAACAAATTTACTAGGAGAGTGTTTCCTCTAAATAAATAACATACGTTATTTTTTTAAGAGATATAATAGAGGGTGCACTTCCAGTATTTGAAAATGGACTTAGCGAATGTTTTTACCTATGATCTTTCCTGTCACATCCCTGAATACTGACCTTCTTCCTGGGACATCCTACGTAATGATCATCCATTATCTCTTTGCTATTATCACTACATTTTCTCGAAAATTTTGTTTCATGACAAGAAAGTAGTGAGGGTGGTAACACATATTGTGTACTTCAAATTGATACCTGTCTTCATCGATGTTGGAAAATATCCAGGGGAACAAGAAGCTGAGAGTAGGTCAATAAAGAGTGCGCATATGTAGTGTTAAAATACGGTACACTATATTGGTTTTAATGAAGTTTTTTTTTAAAAAAAAAAAAAGTTGTGCCAACACTAAATTCGCCACTGTTCCGATACATTCGAACTCCCTCGCGCGCCTCTGCCGCTGGCGCCGTCGGCAGAGCAACTGTGGCGCCTCCTAACCGGAGCTGGCCGCAGTCTGCTGCACGCGAGTTCTTCCCCGCCAACGGCCTGCAACCCTCAGCGGCCATCGGCGGACTCCAGCCTGCTGGAGCCCTGGCCGGACATGTTTGTATTTTGCTGGCTCAGAATTGACAAAGGGGACCCCTGCCATCGGGTGATCCTGTGAGCTAACTGTTGCAGTTGTGAACCCTGATGTACTTCGTTCCATGTGCAGAAGTGGTGGGCGGCCTGTTTGTTAGCCAGGAAAGCTCTGGTCGTGATTCAGAAGACCGATGGTGTGGCTGACCAACGGCTAGTTGGCTGTCTTATGTTTATGAGTGTGGTGGCTTCTGTCTTGTTGGTTGCTGCATTTAATCGGCACTCAGTTTTATAACCTGTGTTCATAAACGTGCATGACTGTACATGTAAAAAGAAAATAAGTTTCATCCTATTGAGCCTTATGTTATTCATTGCACAGCAGTATTTTTCCGTGCATGGATAATTGCGGAGAGAGACTAGTGTTACTTAATTTGTTTTATCATCATGTCTTTCGAAAATTATTCTAGTCACATTTTATAATTGCTGAAGAAGTCCTGTGTTGACTATTGTTGTTTTTCTCTTAATGTAATGTGTTTTGAAGAAATGTATTACACCAATCTCAACATAAATTTTCCATTCACTTATTTCTCAACAGTCATTAAATACTCAATGAGAATGCTCAATACAGCTCAAACAATTTGTTTATTGTAAACAATAGTACATTTTAAATGCTCGTCAGTCACTGTTGACTCTGTTTATATTAGTGACAGGATGACTTAACGCTTCAGTGGCGGCAGCAGTAGATAGGCCGCGTCTCGTCTCCTGCCAGGTGGTGGTGTCTCGTATGGCTTCGTGACGTCAGCACGCCTCGGCGGCGGCAAGCGTGGCGGCTGAGCCACAAGAAGGCAGATGTCCTCCCCGACAGTAATGACCTCGTTGTCGACGGGACATTCCCGTCTTTTTGTCCCCAGCGGCAGATCTTCAGCAGGCATGAGAACACAGATGTGATGTCCTCCCCAACAGTAATGACCTCGGTGTCGACGGGACATTCCCGTCTTTTTGTCCCCAGCGGCAGATCTTCAGCAGGCATGAGAACACAGATGTGATGTCCTCCCCAACAGTAATGACCTCAGTGTCGACGGGATATTCCCGTCTTCTTGTCCCCAGCGGCACTAGATGTTCAGCAGGCGCGAAAACACACGTCTGTGCTGGGGACTCCACCACTCGTCGTCGACACTTCATGGCACCTGCGGGCGACAAACACACCATTTTAAATGTTGTTGCCTTTGACACACAAGGAATAACTCAAAAATTCACTTTGGAAGCATGAGGCTGACATTCTAAATTGGAAAGAATATTTTATTTCGTAAGTAGTTAGCTAATTTTGCCGCCTTTGGCGTTATCTAGTAAACTGAAGTTTTAAGCAATACCTACAATGAATTTGTTGCACTTTGTTAAACATGCCGTTACCTTTTCATCTCACAAATGTCTGCATATAACCTAATTTTTGTGTGCAGAAAGTTACTAGAGCCTATACTGAGCTGTCTGTACCTTCTTTTTACCACCATGGTTCTTGATAATATCCAAAACGCCTAAATCGCCTAGTCGTTAATGAAATGGTGTATTTGTATAAACTCGCCTCTGTTTTATATATCCACGAGCTTTTGGCTGAACGGTATTCGACCGTTGTCATGTTGCAACTTACGATCGCCTATTTGCTGCCCTCATCCTTCTATAGCCGTGTTACCGGCTGTGACGTCACTGGTTCTTGCCCCTGTGCACACAACTTTGAGGATATAGTCTTGGACACGATTCATGCAAAGCACTGTTGTTTTTAACGCCTTGTCGAAGACACATTCACTGTCTGGCCGGTTGGACAAGAGCCGGAACATCTCGCTACCTTCCACAGCCATATCAAGTTTACGATGGATGTAACAACAATCCTTCCTTTGCTGATAACCCAGTTGGTGACTATGTCATAATATACATCGGACACCCAGTCACATGCAATTGTGCCTGCACGCCTTCAGCCACAAGCCCAAGATTCACTGTGTTCTAGAGTCAGTAGGAGTCCAAAACCTTGCTAGAATAACTATACTACTTCAGAAAATTTTGCTGACGGAATGGCTACAATAAGCAACCAACATCACAGCTAGTTTCAGAATGTATCGACGAGCAGTACAACGGCAAAAAGAAGAGTAAAATAGTTGCGATTTTTTTACACTGTCGTCTCACATGCTTGTGCATCCTGTAGGTAATAATAAGGTCAAATATGTGCCAGCACAGGAAGGATACTCCGAAGTAGCAGCACTATGATAATATACAATATTCACATCAGTATCCAGTTTAGTTGCAGACTCAAAATGAAATTGAATATCTGTCACCAGCTTGACTGAACGAAGAACGTGCACCAACGAAATAAAGAGAATCCGCGCCATGTTCGTGAACAACAGATTACTCGGTGCCGGAGTTTTACAGGTCAGCCCTATGTCATCCCTGTCAAAGACATTCGTATCAGCGCTAAAAAAAAAGTTCCTCTTTGTATTACATAACGTCAGCTGTACATGTACGAAATTCTGTTTTGAGTAATTGTG
The DNA here is from genome assembly GCF_023864345.2 of Schistocerca serialis cubense. Taxonomy (NCBI): domain Eukaryota; kingdom Metazoa; phylum Arthropoda; class Insecta; order Orthoptera; family Acrididae; genus Schistocerca; species Schistocerca serialis. The sequence continues at coordinate 6,875,976 of NW_026047471.1, read as the reverse complement.
ACAGACGGTCATCGAAGAGAATTGTGAAGAAAAATAACAGTACGACAGCTGCAACAATCGCTGCAGATCTGAATGTCGCACTCGAAAACACTGCAAGGACTAAACACGGCCGAAGTGGCAGAGCGGTTCTAGGCGCTTCAGTCTGGAACCGCGCGACAGCTACGGTCGTAGGTTCGAATCCTGCCTGGGGCATGGATGTGTGTGATGTCCTTAGGTTAGTTATGTTTAAGTAGTTTCTAAGTCTAGGGGACTGATGACCTCAGAAGTTAAGTCCCATAGTGCTCAGAGCCATTGGAACCATTGACTAAACACGACGGCAGCTCCATAAGCGAGGAATTGCATGTTGAGACGGAATTCCAGAACCATTCATCAGTGATGCAAATGTACGGAACATGAAAAAGTGATTCACGAGCCAAGAAACTGGGGCTGTGGAACAATGTAAGAAAGACCTTGCTCGATGAGTCTTGTTTCACGTCCCGAGAGTGAATAATGGCACGGATTCCCTGACAATTTGTACAGCCATATCACGGTGTGAATGTGAAAAAGAATTACGAGATGCAATGGATGACATGTACAGTCTGGTAACTACAGAATATGACCTGAGAGACAATCAGTAAAAGACAAACGTAATGAGGCTTAGCAGAAATGGGAATAGCGAGGAACGTAACATCGAAACTGGGAATTGGGAAGTAGATGAAGGTAAGGGATTCTGCTACCTTGAAAGCAAAATAACCCATGATGGACGAAGCAATGATGACATAAAAAACCAACTAGCACAGGAAAAGAGGGCATTCCTGAGCAAGAGATGTCTACTGGTATCAAACATTGGCCTCAACTTGAGGAACAAATTTCTGAGAATGTGGGTTGGAGCACAGCATTCTTTCGTAGTGTAACAAGGAGACTGGGAAAACTGGGACAGAAGAGAATTGAACCATTTGAAATGTTGTGCTACACAAGAATGTTGAAAATCGAATGGACTGATAAGATAAGTAGTGAGGAGGTTCCCCGCCGAATAGGCGAAGGAAAGACGGTATGGAAAATACTGACAAGAAGGAGAGCCAGGACGATATGACATGTGTTAAGGCATAATGGCCTTAGGGAACTGAGGCAGGTAAAAAGTATAGGGAACGTCCGAAATTTGAATACAACCAACAAGTAATTGTGGACGTAGGGTGCAAGTGCTATTCTGATACGAGAAGGTTAGTGCAGGAGAGATGTTCATGGCGGGTCACATCAAACCAGTCACAAGACTGATGACTCAAAGAAGAAAAAAATCGTGTTATTTCGTGAGCGCCATGGTCACTGTGCAAGGTCTTCTTACTGTCAAGTATTATGTGACGCTTTTGGCTGATCAGGCTCACCACATGGTGCAACGTGTTTTCTCCAATTGTGATTCAGTGTTCCATGACGATAAGGCTTTTGTTCACACCGGTCGCATGATCCGGGACTGGTTTCGTGAGCACGATGATGTATTGTCGCGTCTTCCTTGAACACCATAGTCACCAGCTCTCAGTATTATCGAGACTTTGTAGGCTACTCTCTACTCCAAAGTACGACGCGTCTGTATTTTGATTATAACAGCAATAATTACCTACTACACTAGTCTCAGGAAATTATGAAAAGACATACACTTCCGTCATCGTTACCTGATCTCGCTATTTTATTGCAGGAAGAATGATATAATACCCCCTTGGAAACCATCCATGAATACTGGAAGCTATTTTGAATGCCGACGGTTTTCCTACACCGTATTAGGCCCGGTAAAGTGCTGCGTATTTTGAGTTTCCATATTTTTGTTCAGACCGTGTGCAAGGAGACCATAACAATAAGAAATAAAAACACGATTCTGACGCAGCACACTTCGCAAAGCTGCACCACTAAAATTGTGAACGAAGGGGCATAACAGAAGCGATCTCTGCTGCCTTTTATATGGTGATAACCATCAACTACTCGACGGAAACCAAAACACGAACTGTCAGACAAGCACTGACACTGTGTATTACAGCAGTACACACCGACAGACAAATAAGTAAATATAAATCGGAATTGCAAGAGTAACCACTAAATAACCTAAAAGATTTATATCTTCACATGTGTTAAATCAAGTTCAATAGATACGACAAAATCTGCTGGTAAAAATACTGTAAATTAGTTCCTCAAAGCGAACTCTGAATACTACCACATATGACTTCGTACTGCCTTATCACCTTTACATAACACGACGCGTCTGTATTATGATTATAATAGCAATAATTATCTACGACACTAGTCTAGGGAAATTATGAAATTGACATAATACTCTGAGTGAATAATAATGTATTTCAGAGTTAGGACAGTTTCTCATTGCCTATCTTTCATCGTCCTCTCTTCATCTGTGACCATTGACACGTGGTGGTAGATTAGTATGAATAATATTTGATGTATTTAATAGCGAGTGAAGATCTGTGGGTTGATATCTAGAGGTGTTACAATAATTTACTTTATAAACAGTTTTTATGTAAAATACGATGTAGGGTAGTGTATGTATCGAACAGAAGCATCATTTGAATGTTATCTGCAAATAGTGGCTTGTGTCTGCTACTAAGGCTGTTACATAGTGAGAAACAGAAGGAGAAATGGGTATAAAGAAACGTGTTGGCGCGTGAGCCCTTTAATTATTATGGCGAATGCTCCAGACGTGTGGATGGCCAATATTGTCACAAAGACAGAATTAACAAGCTAATTAGCTAGAGAAACGAAGAGAAGTAATGATCCACAGGCGCTTAAAACGACCTGTACTGGGAAGTGCCTACGCTCAGCCCGTAGCAGTGCTATCGCAGGTTAAGGAGTGGTTCAGGGGTAACTGTGTGAAATGGTAGCGTGCGATCTTGGCAAGATTTACAGAAGCTTACTATACCGACTAGAGTTACCTTCTCGAAGATGTTCTGTTGGTGACCAATGTCGAAAGTGATTAAAATTGAGCAATTATTTTCGGAAAATTTGCGAGTGTGGTGTGTGCTGTTGAATGAAACTGGCTAGATATAAACTGAATCTTAAGTAATTAAAGCACAGAGGGCCATGTACTCACCAGTCTACTTCTCACGTTCCACTTTGAAGGCTGTACTCTCTAAGGAGGAGAACAGTGCTTGCTCCGGCAGTATGTGATCCAGGGAACAAAAAGCTTGCTCCTCCGATGCCCCAAGCAGCTCCAGAGAGTTCGTCTTGTCTGCATAAACTGTGAACAAAGGGTTAGGATTATTCAAGTGGTATCGATGGTGATCAAGACATAAAATATAAACAAGTTTTGAACAAAGTAAAAATTTACGAAATTGGTCGATTTGTTGTGCAGTAAAATTCAGTTTTGACTAAGCGCACTGTAATATGATGCACGGTGTCGGACAACTTACTTATACAGGGTGTTACAAAAAGGTACGGCCAAACTTTCAGGAAACATTCCTCACACACAAAGAAAGAAAATATGTTACGTGGACATGTGTCCGGAAACGCTAACTTTCCATGTTTTTATTACTTCTCTTCAAATCACATTAATCATGGACTGGAAACACACAGCAACAGAACGTACCAGCGTGACTTCAAACACTTTGTTGCAGGAAATGTTCAAAATGTCCTCCGTTAGCGAGGATACATGCATCCACCCTCCGTCGCATGGAATCCCTGATGCAGCCCTGGAGAACGGCGTTTTGTATCACAGCCGTCCACAATACGAGCACGAAGAGTCTCTACATTTGGTACCGGGGTTGCGTAGACAAGAGCTTTCAAACGCCCCCATAAATGAAAGTCAAGAGGGTTGAGGTCAGGAGAGCGTGGAGGCCATGGAATTGGTCCGTCTCTACCAATCCATCGGTCACCGAATCTGTTGTTGAGAAGCGTACGAACACTTCGACTGAAATGTGCAGGAACTCCATCGTGCATGAACAACATGTTGTGTCGTACCTGTAAAGGCACATGTTCTAGCAGCACAGATAGAGTATCCCGTATGAAATCATGATAACGTGTTCCATTCAGCGTAGGTGGAAGAAACTAAAATGAGCTCTAACATGGAAATTAAGCGTTTCCGGACACATGTCCACATAACATCTTTTCTTTATTTGTGTGTGAGGAATGTTTCCTGAAAGTTTGGCCGTACCTTTTTGTAACACCCTGTAGAGACGAGATGTGTGCGTCTTTCTGTCAAACTCTTTCAATTCTGTTACAGAAGCATATTTTTGAGGAAACGTTTTTAATGTTTATATTTTGTAAGACGCGTGTGTCACTAAAAAGCTTTGCGTAAAGGCTCTAATACTCTCCTCCTCCCCTCCACGTCTTCACCGGGGAAGTAGAGTGACCACTGGATTCGTATCCCAACCCGCTCGTTGTTTCCTTAATAGTCTGCATTGCTCACCTAATGTTGGAGTTCATAATAATAACGAATCCTACGAACATACCAGGATTCCCTTGATGATTCTACAGTAGGTAATACCTCAAACCTGTTTTTGTAATATAAGGGGATAGCTATGTGGCCAGTAAACCTTCTGGCTTTCTGCTAAGAGGTTCGCGATCCTGCCTTCATGTCTGTGTCGCCTGGCGAGGACGAGAGAATCTGAAGGCGTTGTGATAACAGAGATACTAAGGGACGCTACGGGCTCCAGAGGTGTTGAAGCATTCGTCTCAGGTGCTCCAACGCCGCCGCAGCCAGGACAGCCACAAGCGAGCAGCGAACCGGGCACCCATCGTGCTGGTACTACATACATCTACGTACCCCAAGTGGTACTACTGCCAGGAGAGCTGGTACCACTTCGATGGAAAATTGTGCGTATCTTTAACCCATTGAAGTTTCTTTAAAGAGGTAAGGTCCAGTCACGTAGTCTCCAGTAATTCAGCAGCAAACGTTCACACTCCACTCCCTGTGATGTTCAACATAATTCGGCCAGTGCGGATTTTCAGCAACTCATAATGCTATTTCTTACATTCAGTTTTCCGTAATTTGTAAAGATAGTTTCACCGGTAGAAATTCTTACCAAGCATACGTCTTCTGCAGTCCCGTTGGTTGATCTGCTGGTGAGCTGACACACGATTCGAGTAGAAGCTGGTAGTGCAAAAAATGCGGAAGTTCTAGTACAGAAGCACTTTCAATTTCTTTGCAGCCACCGTGTGGATTATGAGCGAGAGCTGCCAGAAGATGTAATTTGTTCTCCCTCCTCGATGCAGTCTTGATCCTTACCTTCCGTTTAGTGTTCCAGTTCCCTTCCATTAATAATTTTTTGCACAATAGACGTTGGACATAGTATTTCGAGAATCCTTTGTGCGTACAGCTCAACCGTTCTCTCCGAACTCCTGCATTCTCCGTAAATCCACTGGCTCTTGGTTTGTGAAAAACATTTATTTTTCTAGGCTAACGAGGATAAAACTGAAAGAGACGCATTTCCAATTATTTCTTTATGATAAAAGAATTTGTATGTTGCTCATTTCCTTAAAAATGTTGTTTAATTGAACGATCTTATGCAGTCTCCATTCAACGAGTCATAGCAACGAAACAGATAATTACAAAGATGAACTGCTATCTCCGGTAAATTAATTCGAAACATTTTGATCAAACTTTCTAAACTTTCCAACTCCCGTTAATTTTTTTCCAGCTGTCTCAAGTTTTGGGTACCACTTGTTTCATTTTAAAACGTAGACTTTTCCCCACATACAATCTGAATTACGATAAATTCGTGGGTACCCAGCACAAGGAAGCAAGAGCGTTATTTGCTGGAGTACGAATTTAAACATACGCCCCAAAGTACGCTATAATATTCTGGACCCTCAGTTAAACTTTCGCCTGTAGTAATCTCTCTTAAGAAACAAGTATGAAACGGAGTGTGTATGTCTGTCAACACTTGATCTTGCATCACTATTGAAGCACCTGACCTTATTTCTAATCATCTCAACTAATGCCTCTGGCTGAAACACAGTTCTTTTGTCGTTTATGAGAGTCAAGGTTGCGGTCATTCATGTGACATCGGTACAATAAATCCTCAATTTCGCGATGTTTCGCGGCCAATCTTTTATTGTCAGCATTCTGCCGATCTCAGAGCCTACTGACTTCACTTGCTGTTCTCCCATATCTCTTCCGGTTTAGCATCGAATTGATAATAACTTGTTTTTAATCGTGACAATATTTCCCTGCTTACAAAAAATATATCTGCTGAACGCGTTACGCAAATCATTTGACACTTACTTATAGTTTTATTACTAACATATTACAACAGACATGAATTATATTTTTTATATGTTCAATAGTTTATGAGTAGTTTAAAAGAAATAACAGAATCATTTGCAGGTTGTTTACGTGTGACCGCGCGGAGTGGTCGCGCGGTTTGAGGCGCCATATCACGGATTGCGCGGCCCCTCCCACCGGAGGTTTAAGTCGTCCCTCGGGCATGGATGAGTGTGTTGTTCTTAGCATAAGTTAGTTTAAATAGCATGTAAGGCTAGGGATCGATGGCCTCAGCAGTTTGGTCCCTCAGGAATTCACACCCAGTTGAACAATTGAATTTACATGTAGAAAGAGTTTTTTGAGGGCTGTTGTGTCTTAGGACGAACATCAACTGCACAATATACGAACGCATAGTATAGCGGCGATATATTCTGATAAAATTTTGACGGGCTTCCAACCGCATCCAGTTGTTTTCAATTCACGAGCTTTCGGCAGATTTCTCCTCGGCCATTAATGGCATAGCCAACATAAGAGAACCTACCTGTCGGTCTAGTATAACATCGTTCTGTTTAAAAGTGTGTTTTTAACGACAGGCGGCATTTTGGCTGCCGCATCCGCCCTTGGTACAACAAAGAACCTAACGGAGAACGAGTAGAACGATTAAAAGCGCACGCCGTAAGACGCGAACTGAGATCAACGTGAAAGAACTAGTGCATCTGAAGATGAAGAGGGCGCCGCGGGCGTCGAGTTCGTTGATTCCAGACCAAAACGCTCTAGGAGGGAATTTCAGACTCGCGTACAAATAAGTTTAAGCAAAGTGTGAAGGGCTCTTGGCGTCTCTGCGCAACTGTAAACGAGTGGAAGATCAGCTATTATTCTCTAAAAAACTAAGAAATTATAACCAAAACAGGCGAAATTTTTTAAAAAGTCTGTTTCCTTGGTGAACAAAGGTGTGGGGACTCTATTATGTGATTTCTTGGAAGAAGGGAAAACTTAGTCAAAAGTTTTTTAAGCTTTGGAAGAAAGTCATACGGGACATAATACAGGAATCAACGTATCTGGGAAGCACTTGAAATCCCAGTTCATTGCACTTTTGTTATCCCATCCAATCAGCCGACGTTCGGGCTGATCCAGTGGCCTGATGCAAGGAGCGCGTTTACGATTTAACGCACTATTCCCGCGGGTCAAAAGCAAAAATGAAGTCATGCTGTTACTGAACTATTTCACAAATAAATCCATAAGAACGAAAGAGTAATCAGAAAAATTCTTGAAAACGATTCTTACATTCAAACCGTCTGTTTGCTCAATCATGGGCTTATTCGACATAGAATTGTAGATTTGTCTGGAAGGTTTCCAGAGGAACTTCGATAAACCACATTGACACCGAAGGGCAACAAGAGTTTTCCGACCTATAGTTGAGGATGTATATAGGCTGCAGAAGGAAACTTGCAGAACGAACAGTTGTTGCAGAATTAAGTTCTGTTTCGGGACGGAGTGCTTCCAGAATGCTCTACGGCGTAAATCAGTGGCAGAGACTCTTGTTTGATTCCAAGTAACACATGCAGTGTTCGCCTGACACGAACGTCCATCCGTGAGCGTGCAAGACAAGAGTGTAGCGAGTACTGCTGCTGCTAATTTCCATCACTTACAAGCAACACATATCGAGTGCGCGACTGTCATTACGGCAGATATCGATTAGTTATTGCTTTTGGTTACAGCATTGACAACAACAGCGCCCGAGTGAGCAACTGTTATGGCGCCAGATATACATTTTCTTTACAGCATTGACACACCGTCGACAAAAGATGAAACAAAAAAATTGACAGTCATTCAACTCACCCGTGTCGTGATTCAGATCTTCATCATCGGCATTGCCGCATATTGTGTATGCCGCCACAAGAAATACTGTTTCGCCTTATCCCGGGAACACACTAGCAATAATTTGCACTTAGTCTGACATACATTTTCCCACGACAGTCCACGCAGTTCCTAACACCATGATTCCCACTAAATGAAGTCCAAAGATCTTTCTACGGTACACAGTCTCGGAATTAATTCCCGCCAGATAAGAGTAATGCAAATCAACACTGCAGGTGTTTCTGTTCACTTTACTGACAAAGTTCACTATCCCAAGATTTTCTGTTATCAACGCTGTAAACAAAAGCAATAACTATTCGATATCTGCCGCCATGACGGTCATGTGCTCCATAATGTCGGTTTCAAGTGACGTTGGAAATTACTCCGGCACTTAGAGTGTAGACAATAAGTTGCCGCACTTACCAGACGGTTGGCTTGAGCTGCCTGCCGAACCCTCTTCCGCTGCTGTCGCGGCCACAGCAGGTGCTGCCCCGGACCAATCTTCGCGCTTGACCGCTCGGTCATCGGACTTGCTGCACAAACAAGGACATTGCGTCAGTATATGACTATACTGGGCACTTCTACATCTTGTACTACTATGGATAGTCTAAAAATGAAAAAGAGACACCAGTTGGTGCGTTATGGTCGATTTCCGATTTTTCAAGTTTTAAAAAGAATTAATTTTACAATTAAACAGTTCAGCGGTGCTTAGATTTAGTTCTACCAGGACGCGAGCCACCACTAAATCTTGAAATAAAATCTCTGTTGAAATACAACATTCGAAACATCAGGAAGACGCTGGATTGGAAAAGTTCCTTTACACTTTCTTCTAAAATTGCTATTTGACTTTATGCTTTCTCTTGAAAAATAATTCACACTGCAAGAATTCTGAGAAATAGCTTACACTTCATAACAATTTTATTAGCGTCGTATAGCAACATACACATATCAATGGACAGACATTAACGGATAGACGTTAGAAGACAGGCTAACTTATAACACCAATACATTTAAATTACAAACTATGCCGAGATCAGCGACACTCGCTAGCAGAATCTTCTTGTAAACGCTGGCCTTCGCTTCATTTGTGGCAGTGGTCAGTATGTTTCTACGGACGAAAAAACGGTCGCCGGCGCTTTGGTGAGTTCTTAGATTGCTTCTAGAGGAGAATAGTGCAACACACACAGCATATTATATCACTTGAACAAGATGAAATACTTACCTTTGAAACAACCTATGTCCGGAGGAGGTGTTGGTGGCGGTGGTAAGTTCCTGCTGGATCAAACCGCTGGAATTAACTTAAACTAACTTATGCTAAGGTCAACAAACACACGCACCCATGCTCGAGGGAGGACTCATACCTCCGACGGGGGGAGCCGTGCGAACCTTGGCAAGGCACCCCAAACCGCGCGGCTACCCAGCGCTGCTATGTCCGCAGGACTGTTTATGCATATTTGTTACTGCCACTGAACAATAGCGTATCACTTGATACGGTACATCATAATAGTGTCACAATAAACTTTGCTGCATAGTTCTGTCTGATACAACTCTCGTTTTGCTGGCACTGTAGTGAGACGATGTTGTCGTACTTTGGCGGTGACTGCAGAATGTCCTGAGCTTCAGTGCACCCTGACATATGAGTCAGTAAGTAAGTAAGCAAGCAACTCTTTAGCAGCAGCGGCGAACGGAAATTCTAAGCCGAAGTGTCTCATTCGTCGCAGCGTCTGGCAGCGACTGTGTTTACTTGTGGTTCCCTCAATCAACTGTGTCATGGTACCTCGTTCTTCAGACGACACCACACGTCACTGCATCTCTGACCGCCCCAACAAAATATTACCCTTGGCATGTTGCGTTGTCCTTGAAAACGAACAGTCATGTAATATACATTCACAAGAAATTAAAAAAGAAATTAAAGAACTTTTGAATCAAACAGTATGATGTGACCTAATTGTAATGCATCATTTTCTCACCTGTATACTACCGTGCGGTAAGGCATAGGTGTGACAGATCACGTATTCTGTTACACCAGTGTCAATTTGAAGGCACAGCCGATGAAAGAAGCTGTTCATCGCTTTCATTTTCATAGAGTTCTTTCACTATGGTTTATTCCGAGATTAGTTTCCTACCGATTTTTCCTCTATAATCCTAAGAAAAGTTGCACACGGTACACTGATACAGCCATTGTTTAACATTGATTAGAAAGAGCAGCGTACGCATTTGTACACAGCCATCGGTAACTGCAGATAGCTTCTGCTCTAAAAAGAAAGCTCTTGTTGCAGACGCATTGCTTTGAGGTACGAGTTTGTTGACGTCATGGTGTGTCACCAGTCACTGTAATAGCCGCAGGTGTTACAGAAGAGTGGAAGGTGGGAGAACTGCATGATGTCGGTGCACAGGACAATGTTTCTCCGAGGTTTCCTGAAGAGCTAAGGCTTTCAATGTGCCTCGTTGTCAAGGGCGTATCGTGAGCATTCAAGGTAAACCACAGCCTCCAGAGTCCTTTGTCGCAGGCAAACATCATATTCGTATCAGTGCTTGTCGTCGACTATGTAGCAGTGGATAGGTGGATAAAAATGCGTGCAAATTGCTAATTCCTTGACGGAGAACAACGACCTGTGCGCAGTCATACCGTTACGAACTAACTCCTCCCAACAGAGCGCACAAGACATCGCTCCATATTCATACTTGTGGTCACTGAGTGTCACAGATACTGTCATAACCTGGGCGCCAGACTACCGAAACTGTGCCCTCAAAAGGGAAGAAAAAGAACCTCAGATTACGGTTCAGCCTCCAGTGGCCACACAAAGTCGGTAGAGACGAAGCGGAAGTTTTGTTTGAGGGGTAACAGAGAGTGTTCTTTCAAGGTAAACGTCCTGGAATTTGCCTCTATGTCTTACGGAAATTACGGAAAACCTAAAACTGGATTGCCATACAGGGTTTGAAGAGTTGCCCTCTGGGAACCATTACTACGGGACTTGTTCTACAGCATGTACTGTTCCCTCAACTATCGACAGTAGTCTCAGTTTTGGAGATCAGACGGATGAACATTCGTCCCATCTCCAAAACACTACAAGCATGGAAAAAAAGCGCCACGAGTGACGCGTCGTGGTACACATTCACGCACTCCAGTACGAGGGGACGAGTTTGTCCGCAACCACATGTGGGGGTTCGCTGGAACGTCTACCATCATCTCCTCCCGACGAACGATCCGGTTATATAAGGGACGATCAAAAAGTTTCCCTTCCAAGGCCATACAGTTCAGAACGGATACGCCAATCAGGAAAAATCGCCGTGAGCCTGGTGGCAATCATCCCACCGACGCACTACGTGAAGATAGCCTTTTGGTGAAGCGCCTTGTCGTGCTGTGTGAAGAAGTCCGTAACTGCCAGCTGCACATCCCCGTCCGACAGGAATCATCGACCCTCCAAGGCCTTTTTTAAGGGACCGAAGGCGTGTTAATCGCATGGAGAGAGATCAGGGCTATAAGACGTGCGCTCGAGTGTCTCCCATTTGACTTTACCCGCATCGGAGACGCTCTACGTTGTATACAAGCTGCAGCAATGCCCTCAAACGGAAGTTCTGTGATCCTTCCGTACAGTTACGTGAACGTGTTTCACCACCTATAACACTGAAACTTATCTTGTAGTTTGAGGTGAATCGACTACAATCCTAACATAACTGAGAACGGTTTGAGGATCACTCCAGACACTGAGGCCGCTTGTATACCATTGCAGATCGCTTAACCTCAGTCCTATTCGTTGCAGCTGCGAAGCCACGGAGCGAGATGTTCGCACCTCTGACATCACAGTACCTCTGTGTTTAATATCACAGAATTTTAGGTATAGTTTACTCAGACCAACAGTAGGCGACGCTGCCACAGGTCGGATCTGTACGGCACGTATCCACTATGCGACCTGTCAGCTATACAAATAAAAATGTAAATCTTTTGTTCAAAATCTTAAATCTCTCAAAACTTCTCCACCGATTGCTTCGAAATTTTGACACAGCTTTCCATTCGAGTACGTGCGTGCTTTTTAAATTTATAAGTTTTTAAAATATATATGACATATGAATGAGTACGTAATCCATAAAAGGATTTTTTTTCCCAAAAATCTCGAAAATCTCTTCAGTGATTTATTTCCAGTTTTTACATAATATTCTAATGATCATTCAGACGGACATAGAAAATATAGTTTCAATACATACAAGTATAAATTTTTTAACAGAGAAACGTTATTAGCAAGTAGGAAAGTTGTATTTGTGGCTTACTGGCTTTTAATTTTAATACTGATGGGGAATCTGCCTTTCAAATAACGGTAAACAAAGCTGAAGATCAGCGAGAGGGGGCAAGAAGAGATTAATACAGGGCCGGAGAAGATGGAGGGGTGGAGGAGAAGATTTACCAGTCACATGAATCAGATTCTGGGAACTCACAGCCAACATCGTCTTACAACCACTCTTCGCTCCCTCACGTTCGGCACATCGTTACATTTCTCTTTTGTCCGCAGCTCGCGGTGGTGCGGTAGCGTTCTCGCGTCCCGTCGCGCGCCCGGGTTCCGGGTTTGATTCCCAGCGGGGTCAGGGATTTTCTCTGCCTCGTGATGACTGGGTGTTGTGTGTGATGTCCTTAGGTTAGTTAGGTTTAAGTAGTTCTAGGTTCTAGGGGACTGATGACCATAGATGTTAAGTCCCATAGTGCTGAGAGCCATTTGAACCATTCTTGAACATTTCTCATTACTAGTTATTCTAGGAATCTAAGATGAAATCCACATAACATAGTTTTTCTGATTACAAAAACATAACTAAACGTAACCCGTAAAAATCTGAAGTACTTAGGACTGCACTGGCGATAGTATAAGTAAAAGTAAGTATGCTACACTAATTCTTACCTGTCTTGGTAGACCCACCACCACCACAATAACCTGGAACATAAGGATTAAGAAATTAGACTGGAGTAACACAAATCACAAGGCATACTGCATGAAACACAAGGAATTATGTGTTGGTGTCTGTGCCTTTGAGAGGTTGTCTGTTATGGTGACTCTGTGACCAGCGGCTCCAGCTGTCCCCTTGTGGGCCTGCTGTTGATTTACTTGTATGTTACTTCAGTGGAAAACGAATTAAAATTAAAGGAGAGGACAGACCTCTTGCAAAAGAGGCAAAGACAGATAATTTAAAGACAAACTGTGACGAAACACTTAATTAGCTTGCATAGGAACTATCTGGCACAGTTTTGTTTACATTGGGCATTGTGGCCCACCTCACAGACATTTGTAACGAAGCCACGCCACGTTTATCAATGATGACATCATCATCATCACTATCATGTGACAATCACCGCCAACTTTTCGCTTCCCCTAGCTCTCTTTTCAACGCCCCAATCAATCCTCCTTCCCCTTAACCGAGCGCTGCATTCATAGACTGTGAGGCTGATCCCAGCTGAGGTTCGAGTCCTCCCTCGGGCATGGGTGTGTGTGTTTGTCCTTAGGATAATTTGGATAAGTAGTGTGTAAGCCTAGGGACTGATGACCTTAGCAGTTAAGTCCCATTAGATTTCACACAATCGTGCTTTCCCGTCACCCTCCTCCTGTCCAGCTAATCACATCGTAGTATCAAAATGAGGTGACCTATTGGGTCTGGTCAAAGATGTTCAGAAAATAATTACCTGACCCATAGAGATAAAAATATCAGGGAGGTGTCATAACGTCACAAACTTGACGCTGGCGTCCGCTTTTTAAGTAGCCCAAAACTTTAGGTCCGCCGCATTCATACCTCCATTGTCCACCGCGGTGATACTTCCCATGACGTCACTCTGGCGTGCCCCTGCCCAGTTTCGACAGTGTTGGGTGCTTTTTTTGTGTGGCGACGTAGTTGTTTCATCAAAAACGCCAGCCTGCACTGTTTACGCGAGTATTAATCGATCCAGACGCAATATAAAGTTTAAAGAAATCACGTTTCCTTAGTAAGCGGAGTTGTGCAAGCAATATTTTCTTTTTTATTCCCGAGTTATTGTTGCACTGTTTACTTTTATAGTAGTAGTTTTATTTGTCATTTGACTTAATATTTGCTGTAATTTACTCATTACCCATTCTTTCTCTTCTTTCCTGTGTTTTTCATGGCCTTCCACATCGCAAACACTCCGACTTCCGACCCACACTGTATCAACGGTGACGTCCCCGCACACCACTGTCTAAATAACTGCACTGATTGTTGGGCAGCATCTCTTGCTACATTCCCTTCACCGGCAAGAGTTTTGACTGTATGATTGTATGAATGTATGTGCATTGCTTCCTTTTGAAGAACGCTTTGGTTGAAAATTTATATTGACACTCCTTTCTTCGTGCCTGCCTTGTTCTCATCCTGTGAGAAGATATCTGTACATTTCACAGTGTTGTTATTCCCTCATGTAGTTTGATGTAAATAATCCACTACACTTCAAAAGTAAAAATTACGTTCATAATTACAATTGCAGAAGAAAACAGGATTGTCATTACGCCACATTAAGGTTGTCCATAGCACCAACAGGAGTTCACAATGCTACAACCAGAAATTTTGCTCACTTATCCATTGATATAAAATGCCTGACACATAGCAAAGTAAAGTTTGAAACTAAAGTGAAAACGTTTCTCTTTGACAACTCCTCCCATTTCTGTTTCTGTAATGGGTAAACGGTTATTGGTAGGAATTACTGTCTCCAATTAAAAATCATAAAAACTAATGCATGGTCAGCATGGAGGCATATTTACAAAAGAATTATCACGATTTATTGTGCAAATTATACATGGAACATGAAACTAACTAAGTAACTATCTACTGATGTAAAAAAATAAAAATAAAAAAAACGTGGTGTAGGCTCAAAATGAATGTCAAAAGTAAAATTAAGCAGATGATCAAAGTAGATGTACATTCCAGGTGTGTTATGTTTGGTTATTCCTGAAAAGCTGGCACAGTTACTGGGAGAAATATTCTGGGAAAAGAATCAAATAGGCTAATGTTGGAAAAGTAGGCCTACACCTTACACACGTTAGGCTATCATTACTAACATGTTACTTGCATACATGTTAAAGCAAAATATGGATGTAGAATTCCACAATGCTGGAAGATGTTTAAAAAATATGTCACTTTTTTAGCCTGTAAATTGCCGTTATTGCCACACATGGAATAACGCGTCATAGGTAAGCTTTGAAAGTGAGAAGATGGGTAGACCATGGAGGGACTAACGCACTGACAATCTAATAAAGCAAGAACCTTATTCTGCACAGAGGCATGCTTCTAAGCAATTCTGTTTCTTTGACGTTTCTACAGCCATTCACTTTGTGGACACACACAAGATACCATAGCATATCTTGCTTCTTTCCTCATTGCAGACTTTTATGGGTTAGCAAAGAACACGTATGTAAGGCTTTTGAAAACATGAACCCTAAAAATGTTGTGCATATGTGTTCAAAGCTGAAATTATAATGAACAAAAAGCATTATCTATACCAGTAAGCAAACAAGCATTGGTTTAGGAGTTCCAGTTTCATTTGCTATCGATACAAATACAGTAAAAGTGGAATGAAATAGATTACGAAATCGTACTTTTCACATCAATTCCTTCTCTTTCTCGTTATCCGAAATGTAGTAGCAAAAAACAGGTTAACGAGGGCAAATGTGTCGTATCACTAGAGCAAATAGGCACTCAAGAACATAAAAACTTCAAATTGGCTTCCTGTCCCTTATATTACTCATGTAAGCACTATAATTTTTAGTTTTTAAAACATTTGTTGCGTGCGCACGGCAGAAATAATGAACAAGAAGCAATCGTAAACATTAGTCTGCTAATGTTTTGGGCTCTTTAAGTTGGTGGCATGGCCCACCCATTTTCGCCTCAAAACAATGTACAACGTAAGTCTGTACAGCCATCTCCTTTCTATTTTTACCTCCATGACCTAACCTTTAAGGCGCCACCGTCAAAGATATTTACGTGAAATGGCATCATTTAAAGACATTCTGAACTGTGCGCGCACACACACACACACACACACACACACACACACACGGTCGCAACGATATGTACTGACGACGATGCGGTATGTGAAACTGCATCCTCGTCAGTACATATCGTTGATTTTATGCTGTACTTTTTTCGTACTTAATGTTTCTGATCTAAAAAATTACGTTAAGTGTCACTTATATGGGTGCATATTTGTATTTGTGTTGCACAGATGATCTAGAGCACAACAAAGCCTCGAATTAATTATTTTACACATTTAAATTGTTCTATGTTGCCTGTCGAGTGTCACAAGGCAAGTTCCCAAACATGTTTCAACAACTCTGTGCCATCATCAGTGGGTTTCTGTTTTATTTAATCACACACACACACACAAACAAACACACACACACACACACACACACACACACACACATAAAGATAAAATGCACACAAAATTCAAATTTGGTGCCAAACTCACTGGTGAACAAATGAACACTGACGGCTGGGACACGCAACATTCGCGATTGCAGTGTGGTTTGTGTGAAGTGCAAAGTGCTTTTACGACTATATTTGTGAAAATCTGTGCTACATTTACTTGTGCTTCACAACACCTCTTCAGGCTGCTGAGAAAAGGGCTTGCCACATAAAAACGTAAGGAAAAACGAATATAGGCGCGAAATATCGCAACTAACTAAATTACCTTTAAAGCATAAAATGATAGGTTATCCCCCAACAAAAGTTCTCATCAACATCGTTTGGTGGCAGACGACAAGCTACCTGTGGTCTTTTATCACTCGTTTATTCATGATTGCTACAGTTGAAACGAGTGATTCGGGTGCGTCGAAACGCGCTTCTTCTGCGCCTCATCCCTCTCCCCAGGACGAGCTGGGACAGGAAGAGGGCGAGACAGTGACACAGAGGCATGCCAGAATTTCACTGCTCTTAGAGCAAAAAGTGAAAAATGGCAAGATAAGCCAAGCGGGTCTATCTGTAATTAAAAATGAACTCACAGCATGGGCCATTGCTTATGCAAAACTTGAAGGCCGGTGGAAGTGTTTGAGAAGGAAAATAGCAGATTACGGAACCAACCGGTCAAGATCTGGGCGGCGGTGGCTGCGCAAGCGCCAACCAAGCCAAGCACTACTAAAGAGACGATAGACAAAGTAGCTAAGAGAACAGACACTGCGGTCTTTCTCAGGACTCTGCCTGGGCAAGACACCAGTGTGAAGAAAATTCAAGAGCTGTTGACGAAAACCATCAATTCAGCAAAAGATAAGATCAGAATAAAGAGGATCAAACCCAGTAAAAATTCGGTAATTGTGGAGGTTGCGTCGGAGGAGGACAAAGACAAGTTATTGAACAACCAAACATTAAATTCAGTAGTAGAACCTCCAAAGAAAAGGAATCCCTTAGTTATCCTCTACGATGTACCTACCATAACGACCGAGGAGGAGCTTATTGACACAATGAGAGAGCAAAATTTTGACGACGCAAATGATGAAGAATTTAAAAACAGTTTCAAACTAAGGTTCAAGACGGGGCCTCGGGGGCATGATGTTGTTCATCACGTTGCCGAGGTCACGGCACCGATGTGGAGAAAGATCACGGCAGTGGGCAGATTGTACGTTGGCTTCCATTCGGTCAACGTCAGGGACTATATCGTGGTACCTCGCTGCCACAACTGTGGTGACCTGGACCACATTCTAAGGCTTTGTACCAGTGAGTCGGCTTGTACGAAGTGTGGCACAAACGGTCACAACCGCAAAGACTGCAAGGCAGCAGCGGTCTGCATTCCTTGCAAAAGCCGCGGCAAAAAGTCATGTGGAGCCACGGGACGTAATTGCTTAACATATCGGATGCTGGAGCAACGATTGATTTCTAGAATCGATTATGGCTGATTACAGCCCGCGAAACAGGATGCCAAAGCGCAAATCCCCGAGCAGGAGGAGGCGGGATGCAATGAGGGCAACCAGATTTAAGAATTTCTTGATGGCGCTCTCGGGCGCCACTAAGACAGAATCATTAGACAAGGGCATCCTATGGCTGTAACAATCCCAACAGAAAATCAACTTAAAGAAACCCAACCAATTCAGGTCAACGCAGTCACGAGCACAAGTCTAAATTCCACAACACAGAGCACTCCAGTAGTCAGATTGCCATCTGTGGACCCGGTAAGAGTGTACCCCAATATCGAGTACACGATGCAACTGGCTAGGCTGGAAGAGCCGATTACCCTGGCCACTGCCTTACGACATGTGGTCCGTGTAGGACACGAAGAGGGTAGGAAGGTCACCTTTTCGGTAATGGAGTCAGTGAATCTCCCCACTGATTTCGGAGCCCTGCAGGACCTGCTTAAGAAAGTTTTGGAGAGACGTGGTGAGAAGTTTGACCTCAAGGACATCTACGAACAGGCTGTACTGGCAAATGGACGAATTGCTTTCGACTGGAGTAAGACCTGGCCAGACGATCACATGCACACATACTTTGATGACTGAAATGCCAATTGGGCAATTAAACACTCACAATAGCCGACTTGTAATGCAGGAGCTCCGTAAAGAGGTGGAGGAGAGGAGACTGGATGTGCTCTGACTACAGGAAGCCGTACTACCAAGCTGGAAAAATAGCTTTTGCTGCCGCAACATGGCAAATTGTCAGCAGAGGGGAGGACCCAAGAGCGGCAATAGCGGTTAGAAATAAAATTCTGAGGGTCACTACGCTTTCACAATTCACAACTAGTCACTGCAACGTCGTGGAGCTTCAGTCTCCAGTGGGAGTAATCATTCTCATAAACACTTACTTTCAATACGGAGATGATATTGAGCAACATCTGGCAAGAGTTACCACGGCGTCCCCCCTGTGGTACAGCGGCACCAGAGATACAAACGGAGACAAAGTAGAAGAATTTATCATGGCTTCGCAACTCGTGGTGGCCAACAACCCGGGCAACCCTCCTACCTACGCCGCAGGAGGAGGACAGGGCACGAACATCGACGTAATCCTAACACCTCCAAACGCAGCAAATCTCATACAGCGCTGGAAGGTCGTGAGCAACGCCACCACTAACGACCATAATTTAATAACTTTCACTCTAGGTGAAAGGGAGTGCCGTTGGACCGTGGGGTGGGAAGTACAATTCAACTACAACAAAGCAGATTGGGAACGCCTAGCAAGGGAGTGCGACATTCCTGCCTTACCGGAAGGTGACGTACATCAAGACATACACGTGGACGAAAGAGCTGAGGAACTGGTGGGCGCAGTACACAGAGCGGTGCGGGCCGCTGTACCAACCAGGAGGAAGGCTATGGCGGCCTCAGCGTCACCATGGTCGGCCGAATTAGAGCAACTAAGGAGGCTAAGGAGGAACTACCAGCGCAGTGTCGTCTGGCTGGAAAGGCAAAGATGGAAGTTGCAATATGGGGAGGCCAGGGAGATCTACGTGTTGAACCAGCTGGCCTTGGATCCGTGGGGTCTCCCCTATAAATTAGTGAGGGAAAAAATCCGCTCTCCCCTGGAGTTATCAACAGTCAGGCAGGGGGACAGGATGACGGAATCTTGGCAGGAGACTGCAGAGGTCCTCCTCCGGTCCCTGCTGCCTGACGACAATGCGGATGGAGAAACCGAAAGTCAGCAGCAACTGCGGGATACGGACCTAGATGAATACAACAACGACACGGCAGTCTACCCATTCTCGGAAGAGGAGGTGGCTGCACAAATAAGATCCCTAAAAAGAGGGAAATCTCCAGGACCAGACGGCATTGTGGCTGAGGTGGTGCAATTCCTGGCACCCCAGTTAATCGCGCCGCTAACTCACTTCTTTAACGAGTGCCTAAGACAAAGAAAGTTTCCCAAGAAGTGGAAAACCGCAAATGTGGTAATAATAAAAAAGGGACCTGAAAAAGACCTGGCCGAAGTTAAATCATACAGGCCGATTTGCCTGTTGGACCTGTTCGGGAAGCTATTGGAAAAACTGTTGGCTGACAGATTGACGGCTCACCGGGTGCTGTGCGGGATGAGCGGCAGGCAGTTCGGCTTCAGGCCGGGGCGGTCGGCATCTGATGCTATCGGTCTGGCGGCTCAGGTCTGTGGCTCAACCCCGCATAAGTACGTAGTTGGCATCATGGTGGATATCAGTGGCGCCTTCACACATATTTGAACATTTTTTTCTGTTGCGTTTTCTGATGAAAGCTGGTGTGGCCTCGGTGTCAATGATGAGCGTGTGTTGGTTAGAAGGAGGTCAGCTGAAGGCCAACAACCAACTTCATCTTCATGGATACTCCGCACATAGCACTTAAGCGCCTGGCAGAGGGTTCATCGAACCGCCTTCACAATAATTCTCTATTTTTCCAATCTCGAACGGTGCACGGTAAGAACTAACACCTGTATTTTTCTGTGCGAGCTCTGATTTCCCTTATTTTATCATGATGATCGTTTCTCCCTACGTAGGTCGGCGTCAGCAAAATATTTTCGCATTCGGAGAAGAAAGTTCGTGATTGAAATTTCGTGAGAAGGTTCCGCTGCAACGAAAAACGCCTTTATTTTAATGGTGTCCACCCTAAATACTGTATCATGTCTCTTCCGTATTTCGAGATAATACAAAACATGCTCCTCTTCTTTGAGCTTCCAGAATGTATTCCGTTAATCCCAGAGGGCGCAGCAGAACTTCGGAAGAGGGTGGGCGAGCGTAGCGTAAGCACTCCCTTCAGTACATCTGTTACATTTTCTAAGGGTTCTGCCAATGAAACGCCGTCTTTGGTTTCTCATCCCCGTAACATTTCTTCCCAATTTACGTTGTTCGTAAGCGAAATTCCTAGGTGTTTAATTGTATTTACGGCCTTTAAATTTGATTGATGTATCGTGTAGCCGAAGTTTAAGGGATTTCTTTTAGCACTCATGTGCATGACGTCACACTTCTCATTACGTAGGGTCAATTGCCATTTTCGCACCATACAGATATTTTTTCTAAATCGTTTTGCAATGTGATCTTCTGATGACTTTACTAGACAATAAAGGACAGCTTCATCTACAAACAACCTACGACGGCTGCTCAAATTGTATCCTAAATCACTTATATAGATAAGGAACAGCAGAGAGCCTGTAACACTACCTTGGGGAACGCCAGAAATCACTTCTGTATTAGTCGATGACGTTCCGTCAATTACTACGAACTGTAACCTCTGTGATAGATTACGATTCCAGTCACGTAAGTGAGGCGATATTCCTTAAGCACACAATTTCTAGGCACGTCGCTTGTGTGGTACAGTGTAGAAAGCCTTCTGGAAATCTAGAAACACAGGATCAATGTGTAATATTTTGTCAATAGCACTCATCACTTCATGTGTGTACAGAGCTAGTTGTGTTTCACAAGAACGATGTCAGTAGACCGTTCTCTTCGAGGTAATTCATAATGTTCGAACACAATATATACTCCAAAATCCTGCTGCATATCGACGTTAATGATATAATGACTTGTAGTGGATTACTCCTACCACCTTTCTTGAATACTGCTGTGACCTGTGCAACTTTCCAAACTATAGGTACGGATCTCTCGTCGAGCGAGCGATTGTATAAGATTGTTAAGTATGGAGCTACGGCATCAGCATACTCTGAAATCAACCTAATTTGTATACAGTCTGGACCGGAATTGTCTATCTGCTAGACATACTGGACGAACACCTGGGTCTGGCGTATGATTTCAAATGATAGCAGGAGCACTCTCGTGGTTACCCCAAACGCCCTAACAGCAAATCTGTACGCAGTAAAACTAACGTCAATCTGGCGATTCGACCCACTGTTCTGTCATTCATGAACAGCATACCAGAGGGTGTTTTCCAACAAGATAACTCTCGCCCACATGCTGTTGTTCCACTACAGAATGTCGACATGTCCCTTGGCCAGCTCATTCAGCAGATCTCTCTTAATCGAGAAAATTTAGAACCTCATCGGACGACTACTCCACCATCATCCACAAACAGGATTAATCGTCAATGTAGTGACTGGCAAAGTGCAACAGGCATAGAATTCCATCGCCCAAACTGACATCCGGCACCTGTATGATACAAAGCACGCGATTTTGCAAGCTGTATTCAGCATTCTGGCGATTATACCGGTTGTCTCTGACTTTGCAGTGTTAATCACTTAACTGTGTTCCATAGACAAATGTATTCTAGGAATTTCATTACTATATGTTTTTGTTTTGTTTTTGGAGTTGCAGTTTCTTTTCCGTCGGTGTAGTTAAAACCAACAGGTGCTTATGCATTGTAATTAGTGTGATACAAATACGTATTTACTGAAAAGGAATTTAAAAGTATACTAAAAAACTTGGAGAATGTCAAATAAAATCACTGGTGCTCTATGCTCCTTTTGCTCGTCGTCGCAAGTAGATGTCGGTGTTCATGCTTCTGTCTGCTTACCACACTTGGTGTAAGGCACAACGACATCTACATCTACATCTGCATCCATACTCCGCAAGCCACCTGACGGTGTGTGGCGGAGGGTACCCTGAGTACCTCTATCGGTTCTCCCTTCTTTTCAAGTCTCGTATTGTTCGGGGAAAGAAGGATTGTGTGTATGCTTCTGTGTGGGCTTTAATCTCTCTGATTTTATCCTCATGGTCTCTTCGCGAGATATACGTAGGAGGGAGCAATATACTGCTGGACTCTTCGGTGAAGGTATGTTCTCGAAACTTTAAAAAATGCCCGTACCGAGCTACTGAGCGTCTCTCCTGCAGAGTCTTCCACTGGAGTTTATCTATCATCTCCGTAATGCTTTCGCGATTACTAAATGATCCTGTAACGAAGCGCGCTGCTCTCAGTTGGATCTTCTCTATCTCTTCTATCTACCCCATCTGGTACGGATCCCACACCGCTGAGCAGTATTCAAGCAGTGGGCAAACAAGCGTACTGTAACCTACTTCCTTTGTTTTCGGATTGCATTTCCTTATGATTCTTCCAATGAATCTCAGTTTGGCCATCTGCTTTACCGACGATCAACTTTATATGATCATTCCATTTTAAATCACTCCTAATGCGTACTCCCAGATAATTTATGGAATTAACTGCTTCCAGTTGCTGACCTGCTATTTTGTAGCTAAATGATAAGGGATCCATCTTTCTATGTATTCGCAGCACATTACACTTGTCTACATTGAGATTCAATTGCCATTCCTGCACCATGGCCGGCCGGAGTGGCCGTGCGGTTCTAGGCGCTACAGTCTGGAACCGCGAGACCGCTACGGTCGCAGGTTCGAATCCTGCCTCGGGCATGGATCTGTGTGATGTCCTTAGGTTAGTTAGGTTTAAGTAGCTCTAAGTTCTTGGGGACTGATGACCTCAGAAGTTGTGTCGCATAGTGCTCAGAGCCATTTGAGCCTGCACCATGCGTCAATTCGCTGCAGATCCTCCTGAATTTCAGTACAATTTTCCATTGTTACAACCTCTCGACACACCACAGAATCATCTGCAAAAAGCCTCAGTGAACTTCCGAAGTCATCCACCAGGTCATTTAGGTATATTGTGAACAGCAGCGGTCGCATGACACTCCCCTGTGGCACACCTGTTTAGTATTATCTTACTTCGGAAGACTCCTCTCCATTGAGAATGACATGCTGCGTTCTGTTATCTAGGAACTCCTCAATCCAATCACACAATTGGTCTGATAGTCCATATGCTCTTACTTTGTTCATTAAACGACTGTGGGGAAATGTATCGAACGCCTTGCGGAAGTCAAGAAACACAGCATCTACCTGTGAACCCGTGTCTATGGCCCTCTGAGTCTCGTGGACGAATAGCGCGAGCTGGGTTTCACACGACCGTCTTTTTCGAAACCCATGCTGATTCCTACAGAGTAGATTTCTAGTCTCCAGGAAAGTCATTATACTCGAACATAATACGTGTTCCAAAATTCTACAACTGATCGACGTTAGAGATATAGGTCTATAGTTGTGCACATCTGTTCGACGTCCCTTCTTGAAAACGGGGATGACCTGTGCCCTTTTCCTATCCTTTGGAACGCTACGCTCTTCTAGAGACCTACGGTACACCACTGCAAGAAAGGGGGGGGGGGGTGGGGGGCAAGTTCCTTCGCGTACTCTGTGTAAAATAGAACTAGTATCCCATCAGGTCCAGCGGCCTTTCCTCTTTTGAGCTATTTTAAATGTTTCTCTATCCCTCTGTCGACTATTTCGATATCTACCATTTTGTCATCTGTGCGACAATCTAGAGAAGGAACTACAGTGTAGTCTTCCTCTGTGAAACAGCTTTGGAAAAAGACATTTAGTATTTCGGCCTTTAGTCTGTCATCCTCTGTTTCAGTACCATTTTGGTCACAGAGTGTCTGGACATTTTGTTTTCATCCACCTACCGCTTTGACATAAGACCAGAATTTCTTAGGATTTTCTGCCAAGTCAGTACATAGAACTTTACTTTCGAATTCATTGAACGCCTCTCTCATAGCCCTCCTCACACTACATTTCGCTTCGCGTAATTTTTGTTTGTCTGCAAGGCTTTGGCTATGTTTACGTTTGCTGTGAAGTTCCCTTTGCTTCCGCAGCAGTTTTTTAACTCGGTTGTTGTACCACGGTGGCTCTTTTCCATCTCTTACGATCTTGCTTGGCACATACTCATCTAATGCATATTGTACAATGGTTTTGAACTTTGTCCACTGATCCTCAACACTATCTGTACTTGAGACAAAACTTTTGTGTTGAGCCGTCAGGTACTCTGTAATCTGCTTTTTGTCACTTTTGCTAAACAGAAAAATCTTCTCCCTTTTTTAATATTTCTATTTACGGCTGAAATCATCGATGCCGTAACCGCTTTATGATCGCTGATCCCAGTTCTGCGTTAACTGTTTCAAATAGTTCGGGTCTGTTTGTCACCAGAGGGTCTAATATGTTATCGCCACGAGTCGGTTCTCTGTTTAACTGCTGAAGGTAGTTTTCAGATAAAGCACTTAAAAAAATTTCACTGGATTCTTTGTCCCTGCCACCCGTTATGAACGTTTGAGTCTCCCAGTCTATATCCGGCAAATTAAAATCTCCACCCAGAACTATAACATGGTGGGGAAATCTACTCGAAATATTTTCCAAATTATCCTTCAGGTGCTCAGCCACAACATCTTCTGAGCCAGGGGGCCTATAAAGACATCCAATTACCATGTCTGAGTCTGCTTTAACCGTGACCTTCACCCAAATCATTTCATATTTCGGACCTCCGTCAATTTCCTTCGATACTATTGCACTTCTTATCGCTATAAACACGCCTCCCCCTTCACTGTCCAGCCTGTCTCTGCGGTATACATTCCAATCTGAGTTTAGGATTTCATTACTGTTTATGTCTGGTTTCAGCCAACTTTCTGTCCCTAGTACTATATGGGCGTTGTGACCGTTTATTAATGAGAGCAGTTCTGGGACCTTTCTATAGACGCTCCTCCAGTTTACTATTAGCACATTAATATTGTAATTCCCTGTTGCATTTTGCCTACTCCTACCTTGCCGCGTCTCAGGAGGCGTCTTGTCGGGCCTAGGGAGGGAATTCTCTAACCTAAAAAACCCCCATGTGCACTCCACACGTACTCCGCTACTCTTGTAGCCGCTTCCGGCGTGTAGTGCACGCCTGACCTATTCAGGGGGACCCTACATTTCTCCACGCGATAGCGGAGGTCGAGAAATTAGCACCCCAGATCTCCGCAGAATCGTCTGAGCCTCTGGTTTAAGCCTTCCACTCGGCTCCAAACCAGAGGACCGCGATCGGTTCTGGGAGTCTCTAATTATTTTTTGTATCTATAACGCTTTTCAAGCGTCACAGGGTCATTCCTAAATCGAAAGTATCCGCAAAAATACATTAGCAACGAATAAAGTCCCTGCCAGGGGATACCGCCTTATCGTAGGCACTTTCAGTGCCGGGCGGGAGGGTTTGCGTGCTTTGAGGTCGAAAGCTGTGCCCGTAATCAAGCTTATAACTGCAGAAAATAGGTGTTAGCTAAAATAGTATGTTAATAAGATAAAGATTGTGCATTAAGTTCTGTTAGTCGAAAAATATGCCAGTTGACGGTAACTGACAATTACTGTTTTCATTACAAACGATTTAGTTTTATTTCATCTTACGAACAACAACAACTTTTAACGACGACTGTAATATCTACGAGTTGGAACTATGGTACCGAGGCACTCTTTAAAATTATAATTAACTACTAAATAATAGCACCACCTATTAAAAATATGCAGTGCGAAACACCACTAATGTAACATAGCCAAACACCATTTCTGGAAGGAAGGAAGAAGGTGCTTTTATTATTAGGCCATTAAAATTAGCTCAAAAAAGTGGGCTGGCTTCCAGAAATTAGTGGAATTCTGGAAAATGTTTTAATCACTAAAGCAGGCTTCTGATATGAATAATCCGAATTTGTCCGGATTTATGGTTTGAGCTTCAGTCCTGATGAAATAAAAAAGCACAAATATTTTCCGATTCCCTCGAAACTATGTATTAAGTCGAAAAAAACTACGGTTACCCGAAACGTAGAACATTCAATTTTGCTTCGATTGAGTACCAAAACCTTGCTATCATAAAATGGCCGCCTGTCGTTATTGTAATCAATTGCTGATTGATGATTAATGCACAAACGCAGGATTAACCTTTTATAAAAATGGCAAGAGTTTATCAATCATAAAATAGGACACACAACGCAAGCTAAGCGCGATGACAAATCTTGAACTGTTGGAAACACAAATAGAAGCAAGAAAAAATTAGTTTTCCTCTGGGTTGCTTTTGATTGGCAAAGACGAAGGTTCATCTGTTCAATCTATTTATCCTGGCTCAAAACATGAATAGTACAATCTGAAACTATCTAACGCTCGATAGACATGATAGCTTTATTCTATACAGTAGTTATGCTACGTTGGGGCAGCCGACAACAAGTGGCAAGATTGTGATTCTGTTTGCCTTAACAAGCCGGAATAGCAATATATTTCTCCATGCGTAGCGCTGTCCCAGGTGACGGACATGGCGTAGGCATCTGCGGAGTAGCGATTTGCAGCTCCTGTAATTCGTTATTGCGGGCACGAAATATGCAAAGTTGCTCGCAGGTGATCTATCAGATGGATCGCAATTACTCTCTAACGGAGCCGTGAAATCTCGGCAGATTCCAGGGTCTGACATTCCCGTTCACAGGTCATACCATCGACAAATTTCACTCACTTATATGGCAGTGTGCAAATGGAGATCAAACGTCAAGGCGACAGACCTGACATGAATAAGATTGTCCTCGACGCAGCGAGTTGTCCTAGATGATTAAGGCCCAAACTGTCGGTACAACTAAGACTTCACCAGCTCCCCAGTCAAGACCAAGGCCAGTGCAAAGTCGCACTCAGGACGAGTGTCCCATGTGCAACCGATCCATAACAGGAGTCAAGGCCAGAATCTCCTGTCCTGACAGGAGTCTGAATTCGAAGACCCCCAATGCTCTGCTCGATCCTTTCCATCAAAACTCTGTACTCTCGACAAGTGCACCAACACAACCGCCCCCACTCAGGTTTCATACCAATCACAAGATATCATGAGCGTCATGTCTCCCTTCTAGCTTGTTTGCAATCCCTGACTCGTAAATTTCTGCACAGGGAGGAGAACACGTTACGCCCCAGAATGAGTTTCCTACAGGACCACTTTAGGCAGCATGTTTTGAGAGTTTTCGTTTAGGCCTAAAGTGCGTAACATTTTTATCACAGAGATCATTATCTTGATGGACGAAACGTTGCACCATGACCGACCAGGGTCCTCGGCTAAACTAAGAGAAGTGCTTTTGTGTCCCAACAAAAACCATTTCAGAGCCACCATAAATGTTGCATTCTATCCCAAAATTCCTCCGAAGACCCATGGCTTCGTAAGAAACTCGGCAGACAGATGAATGACACAACCGGATAACTCTGCCTATGGTGTCCGCTCCTAGGTGAACATGGAAACTCACGAATTTTTACGGACGCTAGCTCTGAACACCATGGGCGTAAATGACACCGTCGAAACGACTTGGGTGAGCTACTTTCTCTCCTGAGCCCCTGTCCCTGCTGAGGCCAGGAACGTATAACGTCAGGTGGCAGTTTCTCGCCTCTTCGGTCAAAAGCATTGCCTGCACAATGGTGCTAGAAATTCTGGAGCAGCGTTCTGTCTCCTGCAAGTGCTTTGAGATGTTCCTCTCCCTAACAGGTGCACGTGGTTTCCAAGGCCCGAATGTCCACAGCAAGATTTACCGTTAAATAATCTAACTGCCTGTTTTTTCTCAACTTCAGGAAAAAATTGTTTCCATCAACGTCTGTTCGTGTTGATAAATTCCTGTCGTCTCACAGAAAATGATGTCTGGGGTGCATTAACAACATTAAAGAATAGCCTTGTATATGAAAATAAGTGAGAGAGTTACTTGTCATCTCTCAAAACGCTGTCAAACCACAGGGCATTCCATCATATCTGACATGTGGTATGAGACCAGAAGGAAAGACCGAGAAAAATAACGCATCCAAATTTTGAAACTGAAGCAGCTGTAATCCTGAAGGATATCAGATCACGAGTATGCAAGTGGAGGTATACCTCCCTTCAGACACTTTTTTGGACAAACTTTAAAGTGACATTCCACAATCACGGCAATTACTTCTTACAAAGAATATTTGTTTAAAAAAGAAAGGGGAACACTCGAAGCTAAAGACGAAAATCAATTTCCTTGTGTACGCAGTTTTTCAGACACAAGGCCGAGACCCTTTGTTACAATATATAACTAGATCCTGGGGCAAAGATGTACAAAAGATACGGATAAAGGAGCTTGTAGATTTGCTATCAGCTTATGGATTTTGCAGTTCCCTATATATTGGACAGTCAAGTATATGGTACGTAACAAGCAGTAGAAATCTATCAAGTCAATTATTTTATCCAGCTTGTATTCGGCAACGTAGGCGTAAATATTGGTACTAGTGATGGAAGAAAAACTTTTTACGCTGTGGGTGGCGTCCAGTGTATATTACCAAAGTCATCAATGCGTGCTGGAGAGCCGATTCCAAAACAGACAGGAGTTCTTACTGCAAGTGCCTCATGAAAATTTTGAACTATGCCTATAGTTCCATTTGTAAGAGGAGAGAGGGGACTGAAGTACCTCCTAACTAAAGCAGAACTCTCAAATTTATCTAAGAGCTCGAAAATTCGTTGTTTCCTGCGATCCTAACAATGTGCTGGGACCTGTCATTGCCCGCTTTGGAGGTTTTCGCTTATTAACGACTTTCGTGGGAGCTATAAGATATATTATGGGTGGAAGTGGGTTGTAAAATTTGTTTAGTATTATCTACGCAGACACTTCCACAAAGGTTATGACTGGTCGCGGCTACTCAAGAGCTTTGCGGAGCCGTGTGTTGGCACGCCTGACTTCGGCCCCACATTGTTTTGTTGAGGCCCGATCAAACGGAGGAAGAGCATTCAGCACTGAAATCTATCTTCAGTGGCTGGAAAGCTAACAGTTTGGTTGTCGATGCGTCTTCGATTAAATTGGTGGCCGAAATAATTGATCAAAAAGTTAAAGCAGTTCTACAGGTACAGCACGATTATGGGAGCAGTATTTCAAAACTGTAAGTCCTGTGGGAACTGAGAAGGTTGGAGGTAGTCAGTTGTATTTGCAACACGTAAGTGTATACTATGCTATTTTCATGCCAGTGGTCACTGCTTTTATGCAAAACTATGTCATTAATTTTTACAAGACGCGACAGAACTCGAAACGAAACGTAGGGACAAGAATATGAGCTTCTTGTAAGTAAGGGATGGTTCACTGTCCGAAGGTAAAAAAAAAAAGCTGTGAAGGTATTTGGTCTGATATGAAAGCTGAAAAAAACTGTAATGATTAAAGTGAAAAGTAATTGTGTGTGAACACAAGATAGTGGATTACCAGATAGTACTCTGGTCAGATGGATTGCTTCGGTACCTACAACAGCTGACTTAATCGATCAAGTTAAACAGTTCTCCGGTCTTTCATTTGCAGCTACTGAGCAACGTATTGATTCGAGAAATACAAGAATAAAAAAAGTTGTATGATTAGTTTTTGTCACTGATCTTTTTCCTGTTCGTGAGCGTGTAATATCCATTAGCACTAGGATAGAGGGTGATGAAAATATCAATTGCCAGTGATGGATTTTGCAATTTATGTATTTCAGAGTTTATTGGTAGCAGCGTTGACAGTGTGAAATTTCGAAGATGAAATCGAGTCTTACCTCTAAAGTGTGTGCCAGCTAAAATAACAACGGATGACGAGGACACCCTTGCCAATGTTGGGCATCAACTGGCCCCCTATTCTTTATCGGTGTTTAATGGCGTAGGTATGCGGAAAACTCAAGAAAGCTATGCGCTATTTTGAATACGATTTGCCCCGTATCCTCTACCCGTGTTTGATGACCTAGGTATGCGGAAAACATAAAACAGCTGTGTTTTACGAGTTCTTTGACGCCTATAAAGACTCAATTGTCTTCGAAAAGGTAGAGTTCCTTGCAGGTTGTGGATATCTGATGCGTAGCGTGACATGGTTGGCAAAGGATTATTTTCTTCCGTACATAAAAAGTATGTGGGTTACATAAAGCGTTGGTATCGCTGAGAAGTCATGATTGTGTTTGATGGATACCTTGACACAAGTGACATGAGCACGCAATCAGCTGAGCGGCTACACAGAGCCACCAAAATAAACAGTGTTAGTAGCCATGCCAAAACAGCTGGACATCTTGATGGTGACCACTTTTATGTTGTCAAGCTGCTGAGGACGCCGATGGAATAATTGTAGTTATTGCAGTTGACGTTGCCCGGTTTTCTGACTGTGTTGTCGTTGTGGAGAACACAGCCCTTCTTGTGATTTCGAGCACATTAGCCCCATTGCCTCACAACATATTTCTATTTCAATAGAAAGACAGGCGCCGCCGTCTACAGGCTCTTAAATTTCACGTTGTGTCAAGTATCGAAAGTCAACATTCTGTTCCTACAGTGGCCGCGATACGACTTTGTATTTTTTTTTGCCAAGTAAAACCGAAAATTCTCAAGGAACTAAGGTTGAAAAACAACCTTCGGAAAGCAGCAGAGATGTTTATCAATTCAAATGCTATTTCTGAGGCGATTAATGAAGCTAGACTGAAGTTCGTGGCAGTCCTATGCTGCAAAGATGAAACAAAGCTATTAAATTCACTTATCTATCAAATCTTTGAAGAATGTGTATCAAAGACGTCATTCAACTTCGCTTCATTGTCTCCTACGGAAGCAGCTGCTCGACAGGATCCACTGAGGAAGTATTTGCAGGTGCAGGCTTACGAGAGCAGCGCGCTGGATCCACTGCAACCGTGTTGAAAGGCTTAAGACTTTGGCCTCACGCTAATTGCCACAGCTGAAGAACCAGCACTTGCGGAATTGTTGAAGACGATTTAGTGCATATGCCGAACAGGGTGATATGGAAGTTATTCCTGCAGGAGATAATGGCATTAAGTGTACCACCATTTGCAGGCTATAATACTAAGGCCAATCCTGTACCAATGTTCCATCTAGCATTCTCGTTATTGGCATTGATGACTGTGACATAGACAACGACATTTTGGAAGAAGGAAGAAGAGATCCTCGAGGATATGAATACGGTAGAAATGACCTAGAGTTAACGTCATCTTGGCCTTTATTCTCCAAGGGCGTAAGGAAGTAATACTGTTAAATTAAGAAAAAACTATAGACCATTATTATTTTGCTCTAAGAGAAAATACTGTGTTTTACTGCATAAATTTAACGCATTTTTATATAAACATATTTAATAAATTTGTCGTCAACCGAATTAAGTTTCTACATCTCGAATAAAACAATAACAAACGTAATGCATTTCTTTTCACTAATTCAGTTGTAAACAAATTTTTTTGCCTGTCCTTAATTCATTCTGCTAGTTTCAAACTTTTCAGAACTATCGTCTCAGTAAAGTGAAGGTTGGAGATTAGGTACCAGTAACAAGGATGAAAAAGCTGAATCTTGAAAAAGTTCGTCACACAAAGCAGAACGTTGATGCTGGTCGTCAACAGGTTGATTTACGTAAAATCGAACTGTGCGGATATTTATTTACTAGCTAGGTTTTTTGTCACTTTCTTTGACTTTTGACTTTTTAATACACAACTTGATGCTCTAGTCAAATAGCAAATTTTTGGTGTTCAATCGGTGCAGAATTTAATGCTCTGCATTTTAGGTAACCTTGAATTTTCCCGATTAAACGCTTAATTTAGGAGGAATCGGAAAAAGCGAGAAAAAGTCTGAAATTGTAAGTTTGCCTTTCACCACGGTTGATGCTCCACTCTTAAATCGGGCAAACTTAGATTATTCATATCACAGACCTATTCGAGTGAATACAACTGTTTCCAGAATTCCACTAATTTTTGGAAGTTAGAAGTCTAATTGTCTTGGTCTAGATGCTGGACCACTTGAACTGCCGAGTGCCTGCTTTGTTTTACGACAACACGACCATCGTCAGTAATAGAACGTAAGATAATGACAGTCAGTATGTCGAAGGTATATTTATCCATCAAAACACATGGAAGTAAAAATGCAGATCTTGGGACTTCTAACCATGCAGAAAATAAAACTGCATTATATAGAATACAAAAGACAGTTTGCAGGACCGTGAGTCTTGCAGTTAAATATTTGCATATCTAAATTGTCGATATTGCTTATTAAAATTAATGCAGCTTTCTTATTGGCACTTCTGCTAAGAAGTTCGATTGTTGTGTCACACTTTTTAGGCTGTATTGATCTTTACGTTAAATATTTCCAAATTGTCTGCATAAGTTATTAAAATACAGCTCCATTATTGGCACCGCTTAAACAAACCATAGGTTAGTAGAAGATCATAGATCACCGAAGAATGAATGAAGATGTTGATGGAAGATGAGAGGCTAAAGATTACCAAAGAGGAGCGGTCCATGACTGAAATCAGGCGACAGTAGAATCCATTTAATAAAATGAACATGGAGTGCATCTGGGATATTTTGAAATAGTCGATACGGAGAAGCAGTGGAATTTATTGTGGTTGAGGGTGTGTCTATCATTGTCAAATATCTTTCTTCACAGGAAGAGAATGTGTTACTTGAGAATCTGCCAATGATTTATATGTTCATTGATTTAGCGTTTACATTTCTTGAGTATATAATGTGTGTTTTTTATGGACAGTTTATCCCTGGAGGAATGATCAGTAGTCAGAGATACGACAGAATAGACCATCTGAGACAAAAAGCTTCTTACATGCCATACTCCAAATAGTTTTCAAGATAGAACACATCTAATGTACGTTTGTTTTTGGCGTTATGTATGGTCCCACTCACCCAACATCTTTGACGTTTCATTCCGGCTGAGCCTACCTTATTCTCAACCTCCTTGCTCAGGATGTCGTTTGCCATTAAACTATCCCACTTAATGAGCAGTTAACAGCAGAGGGATTGAGAGTGTATTAAACAGAAGCATCGCTTAACTGTGTTTGTACACACGTTGTCTAACATGTCACATACCTACGCTAATGAAGAACATGCAGATATGGCGTATGTTTACGGCTTCTGCGCTTATAATGTTCCTGCTGTTGTCGAGCAATACCGTAAGCGTTTTCTGGTACGCCGAAATCCTGACCATAGAATGCGTACCAGTTTTCATTACAGTGTGTCAATCAGGTATTCTTCCACGTTCTCATTTTTCTTCTGCGCACGTAGAACAACAACTTGTGCAGGAACGCCACACATTGTTGAAATGGTGTAGCGTAATCCTACTATCAGCACATGACGACTTGCTGCATGTATCAGTGTCCGACGAACATGTGTATGTCGAACATTACGCGTGGAGAACTTTCATACCTTTCACATAAAGCATGTACACAATCTTCACTTAGACGACAATGCCACATGACTTAATTTGGTCACTATTTAAATGACAATCGTCTTTAGATTCTGTTAATACATCCCGTCAGTTCCATAAAGTCAATTAAACTTTCTTCTGTGTCCAGAGACTCACTTTTAAAGACAGGAGACAATTAGTACATTTCCATTTAATCACTGAATTAGTTTCGTTCCCCATTAATTTTATCTGGTGTTCATTTTTCTCTATCTTCTGGTCCTTCTTCTCGAGTTGGCATCTGTTTGGTTCTGTATCTGATTGGTTCAGACGGAATCCGCCTTTGGTCTCCATTATTATGAGACAGTGAACGCATTCGCTTTGAACTACTATACTGACAGGAGAGGAGCATAGGCGCTATTGTAAAAAAGATAAGAATTGTTACGATGACATGCAATAACCATTTTACGATTTGATTGGTTAAGTTTATGTCTGTTGCGACGTCTCTGTCGTTGAAGAAGAAGAGTGGCGGAAACATTACGAAATATGTGAAGGTGTAGTGTCATGAAACACACGCTTCTATGAAGTCAATCGCAAGATCATCATCGAGAGAGCATACAAAGCAGTCTCTGGCGAACATTAGTATTCTTTTTTTTATTCTTATTATTGAATTGTTAATTCTCTCCATCAACTACAATTGTTTTGGTACATAATGTGTTTTATCTATCGTGAAGGCACAGAGGCCATACACTGAAGTTGATTCCTACATTTTCATTTTAAAATTTTTGTATATATTCATACATTTTGAAGATGTTCACTCTCATCTGTGACATCATTGGTACATAGTTGGCATACTTTAGATTATTTCCTTTCATTTATCATTTCTAGGATTTATATAGGCCTTTAGTGAGTGACACTTTTTTGTTTAACCATTTTGGCACATCTTTATTTTACATGTAATCAACTGAGGCCACATTATGATCCTATTGTTAGTATAAACGACCTTCCTTTATGAATATTCAGAAAACTTAATACGTTATTTTCAAATGAGTGTTTCCACATAGGTATTATATTAATATGAAAACACACAGACTACATTGTGGCCCCATCTTCAACATAAATGACAAAATATATTGTGTATTTAAAATATCTCCTACATTTATGATTAATAATTCCTGTACAGATTTTGTGTTAATGTTAACATTCAGATCATTAAAGGTCATTGCTCCATTATAAATATACCATTATATTACAAATAATATTTTTATACAACTAAATGTTTGCTGAGCCATATTGTGTTGGACAGCATGATAAAGTTGAGAACAAATACTCTTTTTTTGTGCCCATCTTGCAAATCAGGTCAAAACTAAATACTGTTTGCGGATTTCGGACTTAGATTCAGCAAACAGCAAGTTAGTCTGTTATCACTAGTGAATCATTACAGATGCTTACAAAATATTCATTTGTGTTTAAGTATGTTGGTCTGTGAAGAACTATTGCATAATACTATTTTCTTTGGATTCTATAAATTATGGAAGAGGGAGAACTTTTTGTGGAATTTACCGATCACTGTTAGTAGCTGCAAAAGCATAAACTTACTACTATTTCTACAACAGTGATAGATATCATAAAACTTTTGAATATACTTAAAAAATTCAGAGCATTTGGATACCTTTGAGCGCCATCAAAAATTTTGCAAATTAGACTTCTTACGTAATTTTCTGCATAAAAACTTTTGGTCATGGTGCAAAAAAAATAATGCATTCGGATATCTTTCTGAACCCTGTAAAGCACTTTTAAATACCGCAAGTTAAACCCTTTGCATAATTGTCTGAGTAAACACTTTTGAAAGTGGCACAAAATTTCAGAACATTTAGATACGTCTGAGGCCCCTGTACAACAGTTTTAGATGTGGACATAAACTTAAGTATGAAGACGAGTAAATAAAATGAACAGCGAAATTTTCTGCTGAAGCTACTGTGTCCGAAATAAACAAATGTGTGTGAGTGTGTGTGTGTGGGGGGGGGGGGGGGCGGAGGGTGTGTGTATGTGTGCCCGTATGTTCAAAAAATGGTTCAAATGGCTCTGAGCACTATGCGACTTAACTTCTGAGGTCATCAGTCGCCTAGAACTTCGAACTAATTAAACCTAATTAACCTAAGGACATCACACACATCCATGCCCGAGGCAGGACTCGAACCTGCGACCGTAGCGGTCGCTCGGCTCCAGACTGTAGCGCCTAGAACCGCACAGCCACTCAAGTGCCCGTATGTACAAGGAAACAAAAATACTATTACTGGATTACTTTGTAAGAGAGATAAACGTGCAAGGAGTATGTAATTTAACGTATGAAATACAAGGCGTGCGCACGTGTTTCTGTATGTGTTTACACGCGATTTTCAAGCAAATGTCTTGAAAAATGATGCAATAATATGATGTTGGGGATACAGATGTTTTTTTTATAATAACAGTTTAGAGATAATAATTATGAATGTATAATACAAGTGCATTAATATACAACTTACATTATGTTTCAGAGAAGTAAGGTCAGATGATATAAAAAGTAGAAGTGGGTTTAATAAAGTTTCTCATCCAATGACGTCATGAGCAGAATAGGTATGTACAATTCGAAAAACTGTTAATATGTTTTAGTTTGAAAGAGTTATACTCTGACATGTTTCAGAATTACAGCTGCATGTTTGGAATAAAGAATTGCAATGAAGGAGAGATGTCAAAGCCGAGCGTCACGGTACCGTCTCTAGCAAGTAAAATTTCAACCACCGGGAACTGTTGAGGGCTCTAGTATAGCTTGCACGTATCGTCGTCGGCTGACGAAAATATGTTTAAAGCAACTAGCTACAGCTGTCAGCTTGGGGAAAATCGTTGAAGGAAGCTGTTAGCGGTAGATATCCAAGATATCGGTGCCCCTTAATGTGCATTGTTCATTAAGCGTCTTTTCCTTGGCTTTTTTCAGGTGAGTGTAGACCTCTATCTCTTCATAAGATGTAGTCCTTCTCTACTGTATGAAGGATTACGAGGTTGTTTTCAATACTGTGTACCTTGTGACTATCTTGTATAAGATGAGTTGAAATGTGGAATGACTACATAAGTGTTTACTTTTTAATTCCGTGCGTTCCTTAAATCGCTTTTTGAAATTTCTTCCGGTTTGCCTACGTAGGTCGCCTTAGAGTCAGAGCAGTACTATTTTGGAATGCGAGGTTTTGCCTCGCTCGGTATAATAAACATGTATGTTAATCTCACTGCTCACTAAACGATAACAGCGAATAAAAATAATTTCATAATGCACAAGACACTTCACCCTAGGGCAGTCACTGAAATTATTGAGTTGTTGGAAATGGTACTAAAGTATAATTACTTAGCGTTTCAGGACAAGATCTACCTCCAGATAGATGAATTAGCTGTGGGATCAACGTTGGCAGAGGCACTGATATATATTTCCGTCAATCGATTGGAAAATAAATTCTTCAAGGAACACCTTGAAATAAGGGCTTGTATAACTTACTACAATCGTTATGTTGACGACATTCTCGTCTTATTCCGTGGCTCACAACAAGAAACTGACTAATCCGCAAATTCACAATAAAATTACTTTTACGGTTGAGCACCAGCATGATAACAGTATTAATTACTTAGCTCTTTCCGTCGCCATGACTAAACATATAAACGTTTTTAGCATTTATCATAAGCCTACATCTTCCGACGTCATTATTCCAGGCGTATCGTGCCATCCTGCTAAGTATGGCCGGCGGGTGTGCCCGAGCGGTTCTCGGCGCTTCAGTCTGGAACCCCGCGACCGCTCCGGTCGCAGGTTCGAATCCTGCATCGGGCATGGGTGTGTGTGATGTCCTTAGGTTAGTTAGGTTTAAGTAGTTCTAAGTTCTAGGGGACTGATGACCTCAGAAGTTAAAGTCCCATGGTGCTCAGAACCATTTTTTTGCTAAGTATGAAAAGGTCGTTTTCATTCAGTGATACAATCTGAAAACTACTGCTAAAAGCTAGGGAAGTTGAAAAGGGACGTTAACTTGAAAGTTTCATTGATCGTAGTGTAATTCCTTATCGTACGTTTAATGTTTACGAAGTGTACAACACAGACATAGGTACATCTTTTTTTAACAGTACAATGCCTTTTGTTGTAAGAACACATGGTATTTGTAAAGTTTGCCCTGACGATGTAGTTTGTGTGTTGTGAAGAACATGGTGAATTATGAGATGAACTCCTTGTTCCAACCGAGCCCATGCGTTAGTGTGCGTTTAAGTGTGTGTGTTTGTGTTTGTGTGTGTGTGTGTGTGTGTGTGTTTGTGTGTGTGTGTTTATGTGTGTATGTGTTTGTTTGTGTGTTTGTGTGTGTGTGTGTGTGTGTGTGTGTGTGCGTGTGTGTGTATGTGTGTGTGTGTGTGTGCGTGTTTGTGTGCGTGTGTGTTTGTTTGTGTGTGTCTGTGTGTGTGTGTGCATGTGTGTGTGTGTGTGTGTGTGTGTGTGTGTGTGTGTGTGTGAGAGAGAGAGAGAGAGAGAGAGAGAGAGGGAGGGAGAGAGAGAGAGAGAGAGAGAGAGAGTGAGTGAGTGAGTGTTGTCCAGCGTAAATTATACCTTCGTCGCATTATCAATCGCTGTTTCACTGAAAGCTTCGGAATGGATCGCAGCCGTTTATCAGCAATGCTCTAAGAAAACCATAATTTACATTGGAATATTAGAGAGTTCTGCAATACCGAATGTCTGTCGTTTTCTGAGAACGTGACATAGCATTGTACGTTCTCACTTGAATTATAAAAAAAGATTAAATTCCTTACGCAGGAAACTGAAATATAAAACTGAAAGAAAATATTGTAAATTTATTTTCCACAGGTTTTGAACATACGACATTCAGGCGTTATGTAACTGTGATGCTACAATCGTTTTAACTAGGAGCGAAAAATATGTTGTACCGAATGTAATACGGACAGTATTAAATGCGGAAATGTAGGGTTAAGTAACCGCAAAGCTACACGTATAAGCTATTTCATTACTTATTAATTGTGACCGCCACAACATACACCAATTGCAAAATTTTTTTACAGATCCGATTGTGGCTGTCTCAAGGTGTCCAGTAAACCAAGAAGCTATCCGTAACTTTAAACATCATTAAGAAAGCTACTCCAAAATGGGAGGATGCTTATTGGATCCCGCTCCTCTCCTTACTACGCCTATACTGCCAAATAAAGTTAAAGACCTAATCCACAGGAAAGTCGTACACGATGCTGAAGCAACTTACCATCCGAGTACGTAATACACGACGCAAACAGCAACAGCGACTCCACTCGCACCGAACATGGCTGGCATCAGAACCAACTATGGCGTTTCCCCGGTTACACCATCTGGAACACATCTATTGTTGACAAGGACTAAAAGCTTACCACTCTCCCCATGCTGCACGCTAAAGCTAAATTGTGTCTCGTGACAGCTTTCAGAAACAGCAGAAAGACGTGATGTCCAGTAGGTAGCGTGTTCGAGCATGATTTCGCTACATTGACAAATGCGCAAGATAATTTAAACAGACCTATACTGGTGGCGACTTCTTCGTCATTATTTTTCCTGCAACGCCATAGATAACCGACGACAGCCTGCTAAAGTGATCGAAATAATTTATTAAAATCGGAAGTTGTTCGTCTCATTAATACAGCTCTGTGCTTCAGACTCTGACACACTGATATTGTTGAAACACTTGAAAAATTCTCTCATCTTGTAATACAAGGAATTATGTCGGGTCCATGTTCGATGATGTACTCAGATTTCCAGAATTACAAGAAGGGATCAGTAAGCTTGCTCTCAACGACTGGCTTGAATAGATGGTTATGTGGAGTTTACTCCCATGAGGAGTAAGTTTAAAAACCCAGTCTGGTTATCCTCAATTAAATCTTTGGTAATTTCTTTAATATGACACGTAAATTATGGGAGACTGCCACAGACAGTCTTAATAGGCCTCCTCGGGTGCGTCATCTTTATAGTGATAGTCCAGAAAGTTATGGTATCAAATCTAACAGAATATGCGTCTACCTTTGACTCACAAGGTACTGTGGGTTCCGCAAGATGTTGACAAGCGGCCAGTTATAGCGATCGCAAGACTAAACACAGGAAAAGAACTGGCATAGCGGCTACCCTAAGATTTCATGAGTTTCATTTTAATCGATCGAGAAACTCCACCATCATAGGCCTCAAAGTCACACTATCCTCCCAGCTATCCATTATTTCCATTCACGTTGGACAAAATTTTGGAAATTTGTGGTAAGGTCTTATGGGACCGAACTGCTGAGGTCATTGGTCCCTAAGGCTACACACTAGTTAATCTGACTTAAACTAACTTACGCTATGGACAACACACACACCCATACCTGAGGCAGGACTCGAACCACCGACAGAGGCAGCCGCAATGAACCGTGACAAGGTGCCTGAGACCGCGCAGCTACCCTCGCGAAGTTGGACAAAAGGAAAGCATCTAAATGATCAGTAATCCGAACAATACCCAGGCGACCATTTTCCCCGACGGGGTGAGACATAACGGCTACAAAGCTACAAATGAAATAAATTGCGGAAGCCAGTTTTAATTGAGAAAAATTAGAAAAAAACTTGTTTACAGTAAGAGTTCATGGCAAGCGTAAAAATTAGATATATAATTACAATTTTTGTCAAGACAATGTTATCATTAGGAAAGAGAAAAACTACAGCAAAGAGATTCAAATAGTAACAATCGCAGTTCTTCCACAAACAGGATTTTCATCGTTACCAAGAACCGTTGCCTTAACATTGCATATCTTCGCCAGCTGCTCTCAGACTCAAATTGCGAAACCTTTTCCCGAAGACAACAGTCCACCTCTTTCCAGCCATTTTGATCCCCTTATTAAAATTATGAGGAAGGTAACTCCTGTAGGGCCAGTTCAAATGGTGTGCATTGCAGATCCTTAGTTTTTGAGCCGAAAAATCTTCTCTCCAACAGCAGATGATAGCCATAAATATCCCTTTTTTTGGTTTTGAGGTTAAAACGTTCTGTAATCCTACATAGTTCATCTTTCTGCCAACAGCATGCAAATTTTTCTTCAAAACTTTCCTCTTCAAAGTATCCCTTGGAACTCGAGAAGTGGTTGCAGCAGTTTCGAAAGCCTTACCGCCCTACAGTGCCTGTTATGCTGTCTCCACGTCACATGGATTCCATGATTGACTGTCTTCTTTATGCTTATGTATGTACACAATCGCTGTGCGGAGAACAATATATCATTTTTATTGTTTAAGTATTATCAATAACTGGCAACGGCCTTGCCGCAATGGACACGCAGGTTCAAGTCTGATCACAGATGTTAAGGGCTGTCGGGCGTGGCCCGCACTTGGATGGGTGACCATGCGGGCCGCCATGCGCTATTGCCATTTTTTGGGGTGCACTCAGCCTCGTGATGCCAATTGAGGAGCTACTCGACCGAATAGTAGTGGCTCCGGTCAAAGAAAACCATCATAACGACCGGGAGAGCGGTGTGCTGACCACATGCCCCTCCTATCCGCACCCTCAGCTGAGAATGACACGACGGTCAGATGGTCCCGATGGGCCACTTATGGCCTGAAGACGGAGCGCACTATTACACTACTGGTCATTAAAATCGCTACACCACGAAGATGACGTGCTACAAACGCGAAATGTAACCGACAAGAAGATGATGCCCTGATATGCAAATTATTAGATTTTCAGAGCATTCACACAAGGTTGAAACCGGTGGCGACACCTACAACGTGATGACATGAGGAAAGTTTCCAACCGATTTCTCATACACAAACAGCAGTTGACTGGCGTTGCCTGGTGAAACGTTGTTGCGATGCCTCGTGTGAGGAGAAATGCGAACCATCACGTTTCCGACTTTGATAAAGGTCGGATTGTGGCCTATCGCGATTGCGGTTTATCGTATCGCAACATTACTGCTCGCGTTGGTCGAGAGCCAATGACTGTTAGCACAATATGGAGTCGGTGGATCCAGGAGGGCAATATGGAATTCCGTGCTGGATCCTAACGGCCTCGTATCACTAGCAGTCGAGATGACAGGCATCTTATCCGCATGGGTGTAACGGATCGTGCAGACACGTCTCGATCCCTGAGTCTACATATGGGGACGTTTGTAAGACAACAACCATGTGCACGGACAGTTCGACGATGTTTGCAGCAGCATGGACTATCAGCTCGGACACAATGGCTGCGGTTACCCTTGACGCTGCGTCACAGACAGAAGTCCCTGCGATGGTGAACTGAACGACGAACCTGGGTGCACGAATGGCAAAACGTCATTTTTTCGTATGAATCCAGGTTCTGTTTACAGCATCATGATGTCGCATCCGTGTTTGGCGACATCGCGGTGAACGCACACTGGAAGCGTGTATTCGCCATCGCCATACTGGCGTATAACCCGGCGTGATGGTATGGGGTACCATTGGTTACATGTCTCTGTCACCTCTTGTTCGCATTGACGGCACTCTGAACAGTGGACTTACATTTCAGATGTGTTACGACCCGTGGCTCTACCCTTCATTCGATCCCTGCGAAACCATACATTTCAGCAGGATAATGCACGAGCGCATGTTGCAGGTCCTGTATGGGCCTTTCTGGATAAAGAAAATGTTCGACTACTGCCCTGGCCAGCACATTCTCCAGATGTCTCACCAATTGAAGACGTCTGGTCAATGGTGACCGAGCAAATGGCTTGTCGCAATACGCCAGTCACTACTCTTGATGAACTGTGGTATCGTGTTGAAGCTACGTGGGCAGCTGTACCTGTATACGCCATCCAAGCTCTGTTTCACTCAATGCCGAGGCATATCAAGGCTGTCATTACGGCCATAGGTGGCTGTTCTGGGTACTGATTTTTCAGGATCTATGCACCGAAATTGCGTGAAAATATAATCACATGTCAGTTCTAGTATAATACATTTGTCCAATGAATACCCTTTTATCATCTGCATTTCTTCTTGGTGTAGCAATTTTAATGGCCAGTAGTGTATTAATGGACAAATATTTGCCCTGTTTCAATTTTTAGTATTATGTTTATTTATTAACATTCTTCGCTTATTACAGTTACATTCAATACTTGTTCTCACGAATATCAATAAGAACGGAAGTAAAAGATGTCTAGTTCATGCCAGGCAGACGCCGACAAATAGACAGGGGCAGTAACCATACTGGCCACTGTGGCCGCCTAGTCACCATCCCACGAGAGCTGTTGTTAGTTGAAGGCAGCGTCCGATGGAGTATCCGTTTACGTGGGAATTTGTTTCTAGGTAACCACTCTTTCAGCGCAGTTATGTTGTAAAATCATAACTTGTTATGTTAACTTGTAACAGTTACATGAAGCAAGAATTTTCCTTAGATTAGAAGGTTTCGCAACGATACAAACGTGACTGCAAGACAACTCGATATCGAGAACTTACCTTGGATCGGGTCTCGAAACCATACAATGCATTGCTGCGAGACAATGCAATATACTTGCTTTTGGTGCTTTTGAGTGACACTGCTGTGCGTCATCGTAATGGAGGACATAAACGTAGCCCTGCTGGGAGACTCTCCCTCCACCAGAAACAAGGTTATTTAGTTGCAACAGTGTGAGTATTCTTCCA
Organism: Schistocerca serialis cubense; assembly: GCF_023864345.2. Classification (NCBI taxonomy): domain Eukaryota; kingdom Metazoa; phylum Arthropoda; class Insecta; order Orthoptera; family Acrididae; genus Schistocerca; species Schistocerca serialis. Next base: position 6,832,490 of record NW_026047471.1, on the reverse strand, counting down.
CCGTAGCCCACACACCACATGGCGCACGGTAACATTCCTATACAGGGTGGGGCAAATAGAAGTAGGCCGGAGAACAGAGTTCCATGGTACAAATCAAATTAACAAAACAAAAAAAGAAAAGGAAACATAGCAGTAATGTGACTATAGCAGATGTTGAAAGTGACCACCATTCATCTCCTGGCGTTCTTGACCCATGGTCAGCAGGTTGCAGATTTGCTGTAGCATATTCCGGAATGTTCTTCTCCAGTTGTTGAAGACTATGGGTGTTGTTGCGATACAACTTAGACTTGAGGGCTCTGCTCACAAAGTAATCGCACTTGACAGATCAGGTGAGTTGGGTGGCCAGCTAGGGCCGCGACCACACTGACCTCTGCTAAAACTCCGACTGATGTGAAGACTGTATAAATGTGCTCCAAGGTTCGAGCGGTTGTATGGGCAGTTGCTCCATCCTGTTGGAAAAACTATACGACTAACTACTCCGTTAATGCTACGACAAATAGTACCCACTAGTCTGGATCACTTTTATTTCTTCCAACCTGTAGATGTAATCGCAACTAAGACGACTGACAAAGTAGGGTATACAGATCAAATATCAGCTACAGCCTTCATAGCACGAGACGTAATTTTCCTCGTCTGCTTGCTAAAGCCCCCAAAACACAAACTGCCGAACTGAGTACGTATGAACGTTAAGAATATAGATCGTGAAGCTCTTGCAGCTGACTGCTCGGAAACCCAATGGTATTAAATAAGCAGAAAGCCCACAACTGCTGGAAAAATCCATGAACTTACTAATCATACCTCACTGCTTTCTCCATACGTAAGTACAATCCAAGCAAAAAAAAAAAAAAATTCCTGTCTCTAGGCTGACAACCGATTTACGTCAAATGATGAACAACAGGGATGCTGCTTAAAGAAGCTTCAAGCAAACCCCGAATCCGGAACGGCAGCAAGAATACAGAAAGCTGCAATGCCAAAATCAGACACACTCGTTCCTGTACGTGAAACGACACGCTAGCAAGCCCGTAGCCAGAACAGGGGTCCAAAGGGTCCACAACCCCCTATCACTTAAATAAAATTACAAATGGCCTAATTGGCGTGTAGTGAAATTGAAAGCTACTTTGATTTGAATGGTAAAAAATTGATGCGCACTGCCGATACTCAGCAATGCCAACGAAGGGTTTAACCTATCTGTACACCCATAGTACTATTGGCTATCGCCTAGCCATATTTTAGCTAAGACCAATTATCGGTCTCTTGTTTGAGCTCAGTTGTTGCTTTGTTCAACAGTTCAGCTCTTATTTACAGTTAAATTCAATGTAAGTGCCACCGTTTACTTTTTGTGCTCGGTGCTGTTGTGGCAGTTTTTAATTATGAATAAGTTTGTAACAAGAAAGAAAAGGAACATCGATTTTGATTCATTCGCTTAGGTACGCACTGCTATAATAGCGTAATTACACTTCCGTAATGCAGCTATATGTTACCACTAAATTCGTTATTTGGAGGCTGGTACAACCTTGAGATTACAAATTTTCAATATTTCACAAGGCACCGGAGAGGTAAATATTATTACAAATAACATTAGATTAAAATCAGTGTATGGAAATACACTTGGATTTGTCTTTGTCGCCCAAAAATCGCATTGATCAACAAAAATATCTCCCAAACGGCGATGGTTGCATTTCTTTAAAAAATTTGCTCAATAATCTATCATTAGTAGTCAAAATGGCAAAATATCTCCCAATCTGGTCACCTGAGCGGCATTCAGTTATGAAAACTAGTTCCGATACGGGACGTTTGAGGAGTTTGCGGAGAGCGGAAGGTGTATGAGGTGACGGGACATTCTATAGTTCATTCGTTTGTAACAGATTTTTTCGGCTAGCTGCTTCAGTTCGTCCGAGCTGACGGTTCTCTGCACCACTCCCTCCCCATTTTTTTCCAAAGTCTATTTACTTTCTTGAAATACTGTAATAACTGAAGCCCGAAATTCCATGTGCAGTTAAATCTTAAAATTTCTCTGCATTCATGAAGTAAACAAGCATGAGCAAACAAGCACAAATACAGGAGAATTCAGTCTTTTGTTGCGATTCATTTAATTTAATTTGAAAACAAGGTACAGTAATCAGTTTTTCCAAATTGTCCATGGACTTATTCCGGGATTCGGGAGACGAGCTTCTTTGAATCCATTAGCAGCAACTTTGAAAGTGGTTTTCTGTGGTTTCCCACCTTCTGTTTGGGCAAATGTCAGGGTCGGTCCCTTACTATAAGCCACAGCCAGTTCCTGAAAGATCCCATTTCCCTTAAAGGTGGAGCCCCTCTGCTTAAATGAAAAGACCTACATCGAAGGCGAGTAGAACATCCCATTGGAGATTCCCAGCACTAAAACCATTATGATGAATAAATAATAATGCAAATTATCCTCATTTATGCTCATTTATTTGTCTTTCGGAACATTCGTTAACGCAGGAAATGATCTTTCCTACATTGCCAGAAGTGAAAGGTGCATACTTAAATGAGGCAATCTGGGGTATTTTAAGGTTGAATGACTCCAGATCCTTCGCATTTTCGCCACCAAAACTTGTTCTAGCTTCTGTGTCGAACAAAGGTCTCTTCATTCCGTAAGATCTATCAGTAATAATCACGGTGTCCCAAAAAATTTGCGCTCGTCCGTTTCTGATCTCTTCCTCAGTTCAAATCCAAATTGAAAGAAGGCGAGTGTAAAATAACCTTGAAGAATAAAGGGAGATTAGAGCATGACTGCTTCTTAGTGGTTTGGCAATAAACAGCACTCCTAAATAATGGTTATAACTCCGCTTGGTCAAAATGGCATATTGTTCTTTATGGAAATTTTAAGAATAAATGATAAATATAAGTCTTTTTAAGGTCCTCTTTAACAAATCGCCCTCCAATTCCTTTAGTGAAATTATTGACGATACCCCAGATTATATGGAAGAGTCTCCGTAGTTTGAATGTTGGAAAAACAAAATCAGGTTTCAGTTAACCAACCCAATGGATTCTGATGTAGAAAACAGCCAAAGTTGTAAGATTTCATTTTTTTTATTTGCATCTTTGGCTGTTTTCTACATCAAAATAGTTAACAGAGATTGCAGTCCTGTTATTAACCCATCTCGCTGGAAATCCACCAATGAATTTTACTCAGCACCAGCCAGTCCCCATTCTGCAAAGAGCTATCGGGCGCAGGAATCCCCAGACTACATAAATAACAACGACGCTTTAAATCTAAAACATGTAACAATAAATATGACAAGAAAAGCAATCAGGAGGTTGTCTTCGAAAGCAACAGGCAACGACAGTACTGACATAGCAGTGATTAAGAATGTTACAGGATGCAAGGCACACACACGCAGCGTGTCTCAGGAGGTATGGTCGATGTTTACGGATATCACAGCAACGATCATAGGAAGCAAAATGTGTAGCGAACATGGACTCTAAAATGCATGCCTTACGAACCATGAGCGCTTCTTCGATACTGTGAAAAAAAAAAAAAAATCCCATATGCTGCAAGCTATTGCTTTATGTTTTGGGACGTCATAGAATGGACAAAAAAAGACAAAAATGTCCCGTAAAAATAGGCTCTGGACTGGCCTAGCCATTTCCCCGACTTAAATCCTATTGAACACGTGTGGCATGCGTTGGGCAGGCGTACTGCGGCACGTCCTCAACCATGAACAACCGTCCAGCAGTCGTCAGCCGTGCTGGTGGAGTAACGGAACGCCCTACAGCAAGAACTCCTTACCAACCTTGTGGACAGCATGGGAGCACATTGCATAATACTCAACGCAGAACATTCAGTGTCGTCTGTGATGATCACACAGCCTCTTAATAACCATATCCCGCGTTTTTTAAAGTCCAGGCGGTCATCATGAATCTCGGAGACTTCTGTGAAATCGTTGTCTTTGAATAAAAATGTCCTTTCTATTAGTCTGATTGCCCATTAAACTCATTTTTTGCGCTATACTGTGATATTTCTTTCTAAGTGAGTCCCAAGTTTCATCTAATATGTTACATGACAGATACATATCATGCGACGCTTACTTTAGTCCTTAAGTTTTGTACACTGTGTATCTAGTATACAGGGTAGTCCACTGATAGTGACCGGGGCAAATATTTCACGAAATAAGCATCAAACGAAAAAACTATGAAGAACGAAGTGGGAAACCAGATGGCGCTATGGTTGGCCCGCTAGATGGTGCTGCCGTAGGTCAAACGGATATCACCTGCGTTTTTTTTTTTTTAATGGAACCCCCAATTTTATTACATATTCGTGTAGTATGTAAAGAAATATGAATGTTTTAGTTGGACCACTTTATTCGCTTTGTGATAGATGGCGCTGTAATAGTCACAAACTTATAAGTACGTGGAATCACGTAACATTCCGCCAGTGCTTACGGTATTTGCTTCGTGATGCATTACCCGTGTTAAAATGGACCGTTTACCAATTGCGGCAAAGGTCGATATCGTGTTTATGTATGGCTAATGTGATCAAAATGCCCAACGGCCGTGTGCTATGTATGCTTCTCGGTATCCTGGACGACATCATCCAAGTGTCCGGACCGTTCGCCGGATAGTTACGTTATTTAAGGAAACAGGAAGTGTTCAGCCACATGTGAATGGTCAACCACTACCTGTAACAAATGATGGTGCCCAAGTAGATGTTTTAGCTGCTGTCGCGGCTAATCCGCACATCAGTAGGAGAGAAATTGCTCGAGAATCGGGAGTCTCAAAAACGTGGGTGTTGAGAATGCTACATCAACATCGATTGCACCCGTACCATATTTCTATGCACTAGGAACAGCATGGCGACAACTTTGAACGTCGTGTACGGTTCTGCCACTGGTCACAAAAGAGATTACGGGACGATGAAAGATTTTTTGCACGCGTTCTATTTAGCGACGAAGCGTCATTCACCAACAGCGGTAACGTAAACCGCCATAATATGCGCTATTGGGCAACGGAAAATCCATGATGGCTGCGACAAGTGAAACATAAGCGACCTTGGCGGGTTAATGTTTGGTGCGGCATTATGGGAGGAAGGATAATTGGCCCCCATTTTATCGATGGCAATCTAAATGGTGCAACGTATCCTGATTTCCTACGTAATGTTCTCCCGATGTTACTACAAGATGTTTCACTGCATGACAGAATGGCGATGTACTTCCAACATGATGGAAGTCTGGCACATAGCTCCCATGCGGTTGAAGCGGTATTGAATAACATATTTTATGACAGGTCGATTGGTCGTCGAAGCACCGTACCATGGCCCGCAAGTTCATCGGCTCTGACTTCCCCGGATTTCTTTCTGTGGGGAAAGTTGAAGGATATTCGCTATCGTGACCCACCGACAACGCCTGACAACATGCGGCAGCGCATTGTCAATGCATGTGCGAACATTACGGAAGGCGAACTACTCGCTGTTGAGAGGAATGTCGTTACATGTATTGCCAAATGCATTGAGATTGACGGACATAATTTTGAGCATTTATTGCATTAATGTGGTATTCTCAGGTAATCACGCTGTAACAGCATGCGTTCCCAGAAATGATAAGTTCACAACGGTACATGAATCACATTGGAACTACCGAAATAAGATGTTCAAACGTACCTACGTTCTGTATTTTAATTGTGTGCCATATGTTTGTGACTATTACAGCGCCATCTGTCACAAAGCGGAAAAAGTGGTCCAACTAAAACATTCATATTTCTTTACGTACTACACGAATATGTAATAAAAATGGGGGTTCCTATTTTAAAAAAAATGCAGTTGATATCCGTTTGACCTATGGCAGCGCCACCTAATGGGCCAACCATAGCGCCATCTGGTTTCCCCCTTCAAGGTAGACAAGTTTCGATCTTTGTAGTTTTTTCGTTGACGCTTATTTCGTGAGATATTTGACCCGTTCACGATCAATGGACCATCCTGTATAATATCGAAAGGAGGCCTGTGGAGTTGGATGGACGCACCGTGACTGGCTGGCACTTCTCCATAAATGCAGACCTGGAAGTAAATGTCGTCTGCCCGAGATATGCTCTCGCTTCCAATGGAGACGTGGTAAAATCACTTCGCATGTATACGTGATGGCATTCACTTCTAGCAGAGACGGTGGACTGCAGATTAGAGACAGGCAGAATACTACGCCATCTTAATAAATCGTTACTGTATTAGGTCTCGTTTGGGCTCCCAAAGTTTAACAATAATTTATATTTCAGTAACAGCTGTGACATTTTTGTGCATAGACTCTTTACCAACACCGTACTTCATTTAATTAAATTTGTAGTTCTGTTACTGTAAAAGTGGCAGTGATGTTTGATTAATAAACGTTAATCTAACTAATGACATGTTTCCAGAATTTTATTTTCACTCTGCAGTGGAGTCTGCGCTGATATGAAACTTCCTGGCAGATCAAAACTGTGTGCCGGACCGAGACTCGAACTCGGGACCTTTGCCTTCGAGTCTCGGTCCGGCACACAGTTTTGATCTGAGAGGAAGTTTGATACCAGTGCACACTCCGCTGCATAGTGAAAATCTCATTCTGGAAACAAATCCCAGTCTAAGCCATTCTCCGCAATATCCTTTCTTTCAGGAGCGCTAGTTCTGCAAGGTTCGCAGGAGAGCTTCTGTAAAGTTTGGAAGGTAGGAGACGAGGTACTGGCGGAAGTAAAGTTGTGAGGACGGGGCGTGAGTCGTGCTTGGGTAACTCAGATGGTAGAGCACTTGCCCGCGAAAGGCAAATGTCCCGAGTTCGAGTCTACGTCCGGCACACAGTTTTGATAATCACATGTTGTCCACACCCTCTGGGGACCAAGTCAAAATTTATAAGTATCGATGTATCGATGTAATAGCCATATCTTCAGTCAGCTCCCTCTCGTTGCATTTTTGGCTTCTGCGTATCGGAGACTAAGTAAATTCTCATTCATAAATGTACAGTATATTCCCAGTAAACCGACTAACTGTTGATGAAAATCGCATACCAGAGTAAGGATGACGTCATGCAGAATACATTATCATAGCTACCGGTAACACTGTATCTCAGTGAAGTTGCGACCAGGTACTTCAACAGTCTCTCTGGCGGCTGCTGATTTTTGTCTTGCAAGAGCGCTTTGGCTGCAGTTCAGGAATGTGCAGCGACTGTAACGGTTGGGCCCAGCGACTGCCTACCGTCTGAGGGTTTTCTACTTTTACTTTCCTTATCGCTTCCAATCCCGCCGGTTCCCCGTCGATACCGACACACCAGTATCCTTGGTGCTAGCCGTCGCCGTATCGACAGCTTTCGCTCGGCTTCAAGTTTACACCTGCGAGAAAATTCCGAGACCTTGTCCTTTTCCGTCTCTACTTCAGCACGGGCATTTCATTCGTCCCGCCTTAAGGTGATAACAGCAGTTTATCTATTCAGCTGTTTATCTCATCCATTTTTTCCTAAAATACAGAAATCTATCCTTTTCTGTCTCTTTAATTTTAAGGACTTGGAATTAAGCACAATATATTCGACTGGTGCATAAGCTCGTAGAGTTCTTCAATACGTTTAACAAACGCGACAAGTACACACAGAACAGCGAAAAAGTGAAAATATGAGAGCACAAGATCAGGTGTATAATGTGGGTGTGGAATAACTTGCCGACCCAACTCCTGTACAGTCCTTTTTTGTCAGTCTAGCAAAAAGCGGGCTTGCGTCATCGTGCAGTAGCATCGCTTGGTGCAGTCTTCCTGGTCGTTGTTCTTGGGTTGCGTGTGCAAGACTTTCTCAGTTGTTGATAATAAATGTCAGCAGTGATGTTACACCTCGGAGAAGCAATTCGGAATATACACCACACCATCGCTGTTCTAACAGGTTCATACGCTTCCGTATCTTTTGTGGATGAGCGTAGGGCTTTGTACGGGAAGTTGCTGCTTCGTTTGGGCTCAACCATTCCTTTCTTTTCCTGATATTATCATAAGGACTCCATTTCTCGTCACCAGTAAACGATACAGGATAGGAATGGATGGTTCAAATGGTTCAAAGCACTATGGGACTCAACTGCTGTGGTCATAAGTCCCCTAGAACTTAGAACTACTTAAACCTAACTAACCTATGGACAACACACAACACCCAGCCATCACGAGGCAGAGAAAATCCCTGACCCCGCCGGGAATCGAACCCGGGAACCCGGGCGTGGGAAGCGACAACGCTACCGCACGACCACGAGATGCGGGCGATAGGAATGGATGGTGTTGTTCACGAGCCAGGTGATGACTAGCTAGCAGAGATGCTCATATGGCCCCCAGCTGATTTTTGTGATTTTGGCTTAGAGTATGCGGTTTTTGAACCTTCTCCAACTCAAATAGCAACAGTGAACCACAAATAAAAAATGTCAATCAATAAATAAACCCGTAGCATCCGGAATACCAACACTTAAAATAGAAAAGCTACAAACTTATGCACTTACCTGATAGTTTTAGGAGTTTTAGGAAAAACTCTTCAGTTGCTGTTGCGGACTTCTGGACGAAACTAGTTTCATGCAGCTCACCATCCTAGTCTGTCCTCTACAGGCTCCTCACTTCGTAAAACCAATGCGAAATACACCCACTTGAACCTGTATACTGTATTCAAGTGTTGTGCTCCTTCCACAATTTTTACTCTCCACACTTCCCTCCATTGCGAAATGGACGATTCCTTGATATCTCTGCATGTGCCCTATGAACTGATCCCTTCACTTATTCAAGTTACGCCGTTCAATACCCTCTCATTAGTTACCTGATATATTCCTAATATTGTGGTACCACATTCCTAAATCTTCTATTCCCTTCTTGTCTGAAATGTTTCATTTATGTGCAAGGGTGCAATCCCGACAAATATCTTCGAAAATACTTCGATGTTCACAAATTTCTGAGAAATGCTTTTCTATCTATTGCCACAATGCATTTTATATCCTATCTACTTCTGCAGGCATCACTTACACTGCCTAACAAAACAAGTGAAACGCCCATAAGCGGAGATATAAAGGAAATGAAACTTCATGTATGGTGATGTATGCGATATTATTTCAGTGATTACGGAATGGAGTCAAATTTATAAAGAACTTGGTGATACCAACAATATGACATTGCATTCTCTCTGGCAGTGACCATTCGGTCATAAAGCCATTGTATCCTGACCTGACGTGAGCTGGCACAGAAGTGTTGTAATTGGCCCTTGATATTCTGAATACTGGCATTGGGACAGAATTGGCGTGTGAGTTGATCCCACACGTGTTCATCTGGAACAAATCTGGGGGCGTTGCTGACCACGAGAGTAGCTCAACATCACGCAGACAGTACATAGAGACACTGTCCTGTTGAAGGACGGCACCACGATACTGTCGCATTAGAGGTAACAAGCGAAGACGTAAGACGCCCGCGGCATAGCGATGTTCCATCAGAGTTCCCCCAATCACTACTAGTCGTGACTTGATGCTAGAGGCTATACTCAATGCCTCCTCATACCACGACGCCAGAAGAAACATAGTTGTTACCGTCCAAAACATTGGAAGAAGGGAATCTATCCCCAGATCGTCTGCATACTGGACGACGATGGTCATCCATTGCTGTCATTGCTGAACACAATGGTCATTCATCAGTAGTCCATGTGTCCCCGATCACGCAGTCCTTTGTTTTGCGATGTTAACGGCAGCCTACACACACAAAGGCAACTCCGTAGTCTCGTTACTACAAGCCCCCCGTCCCCCCTCCCACCAACGTAAAGTACACAAACGGCAAGACGCAGTCAATACCTTCGCTGCGCAGTGCCGATGATACTGTTACCGACGACTGTGCCGCTAAAGCGGATTTATTGAACGCGGTTTCCCGAAATTCCTTCACCAGGGAAGACGAATGGAATACTCCAGAATTTGAAACACGAACAGCTGCTAGCATGAGTTTCTTAGAAGTACATACCTTAGGGGTTGTGAAGCAACTCAAATCGCTTGATACGGGCAAGCCTTCAGGTCCAGATTGTATACCGATTAGGTTCCTTTCAGATTACGCTGATACAATAGCTCCCTACTTAGCACTCATATACAACCGCTCGCTCACCGATAGATCTGTACCTACAGATTGGAAAATTGCGCAGGTCGCACCAGTGTTTAAGAAGGGTAGTAGAAGTAATCCATCTAACTACAGACCTATATCATTGACGTCGGTTTGCAGTAGGGTTTTGGAGCATATACTGTATTCAAACATTATGAATCACCTCGAAGGGAACGATCTATCGATACGTAATCAGCATGGTTTCAGAAAACATCGTTCTTGTGCAACGCAGCTAGCTCTTTATTCGCACGAACTAATGGCCGCTATCGACAGGGGATCTCAAGTTGATTCCGTATTTCTAGATTTCCGGAAAGCTTTTGACACCGTTCCTCACAAGCGACTTCTAATCAAGCTGCGGGCCTATGGGGTATCGCCTCAGTTGTGCGACTGGATTCGTGATTTCCTGTCAGGAAGGTCGCAGTTCGTAGTAATAGACGGCAAATCATCGAGTAAAACTGAAGTGATATCAGGTGTTCCCCAGGGAAGCGTCCTGGGACCTCTGCTGTTCCTGATCTATATAAATGACCTGGGTGACAATCTGAGCAGCTCTCTTAGGTTGTTCGCAGATGATGCTGTAATTTACCGTCTAGTAGGGTCATCCGAAGACCAGTATCAGTTGCAAAGCGATTTAGAAAAGATTGCTGTATGGTGTGGTAGGTGGCAGTTGACGCTAAATAACGAAAAGTGTGAGGTGATCCACATGAGTTCCAAAAGAAATCCGTTGGAATTCGATTACTCGATAAATAGTACAATTCTCAAGGCTGTCAATTCAACTAAGTACCTGGGTGTTAAAATTACGAACAACTTCAGTTGGAAAGACCACATAGATAATATTGTGGGGAAGGCGAGCCAAAGGTTGCGTTTCATTGGCAGGACACTTAGAAGATGCAACAAGTCCACTAAAGAGACAGCTTACACTACACTCGTTCGTCCTCTGTTAGAATATTGCTGCGCGGTGTAAGATCCTTACCAGGTGGGACTGACGGAGGACATCGAAAGGGTGCAAAAAAGGGCAGCTCGTTTTGCATTATCACGTAGTAGGGGAGAGACTGTGGCAGGTATGATACGCGAATTGCGATGGAAGTCATTACAGCAAAGACGTTTTTCGTCGCGGCGAGATCTAATTACGAAATTTCAGTCACCAACTTTCTCTTCCGAATGCGAAAATATTTTGTTGAGCCCAACCTACATAGGTAGGAATGATCATCAAAATAAAATAAGAGAAACCAGAGCTCGAACAGAAAGGTTTAGGTGTTTGTTTTTCCCGCGCGCTCTTCGGGAGTGGAATCGTAGAGAGATAGTATGATTGTGGTTCGACGAACCTGTAACGCTGCGCTAGTGCGCACGATACTCATTCAAGCCTGTACTATGGTAAGTTGACGGGCTTCACCCTATGAGAAAGGATTTTTGTATAGAAATTGACCGCGTGTACCTGAATGGAGGTAAATCAGACTTACACCCACTCTGTAACAACAATGATACGTCAAGCAAGTCCGAAATGCAACTACACGTCAGGACGGACAAGAAACAACACAGAAGATGCTCCCAATTTGTTAATAATACGGTCGCCAGCCTAATTAGGCATTAACTGAGTTTCTTCCCTGTACAAGTTGATGTACGTTCAAGCCAAAACAACACGTAGTAACATAGCATAATATGGTAAATTTTAGAACCAGAAAATCTGTTGAACTGATAATTTCACTTTCTGCACGGATAGGGATAAACCAAAAATACATAACACTACACTATAATGCTTACTACAAAACTTCGTACCGTCTATTGATCTGATTAAAATCAGGCATAGGTTACCCTAGAAATAGCACTTTCGAATCACACACACAATGTCAATTTTGATAAAGGTAAAACACTGATAAATTTTGGTTTTTTATATTGACTTTAACTTTGCTGATCAAATCAGTCTAGAACACTTCAGAATTCAAATGAATAAAAAAGGGGGGGGGGACCCTGAAACTGTTATGATCACTGTACAAAAAAATTCGATTACTGAAATCATTATGTGCTCAAGATTTCCAATATTTTAGTTACTACTCTTTTCATTTTATTTCCTGCTCATTTAAATACCATTATATCTGTCTCGAAATGATTAAACTTCACTACTAAATCAATATCAAAATTATCTTCCAACTTTGTCAGACCTTTGTTATTCGTCTATTAGTTCATTAATAAAAAAAGTTCTTTAAACATCATTCTAACGTAGCTAGGTCTGCAGGTAATTATTATTAACATAAACTTTAATTCTTCATTTCGGAACACTCGGATTGCACAACATTTGGAAAGGACCCTGGCTAGGTTAGTTGTGAGGATAATTAAATGATAGGACAGCTCTGATAAAATTTAAGTTGTTATTGAACAATATGGAACAAAAGTAACACTGGTCCACACGAATACAGTACTAAAAGTTTCAACCTGTTCGTATCGATGCGGCGGTTGGCGGGCGGCGAGATGGCGAGGCACGGAGCACACATACAACCACAGCAATGGCTCTTGATGTATCGGCACTTTACTTCTTCATAGCGTCGCAGTACTTTTCCATTTAGTGCCTATGGAATTTTGCCATGCTGTATAGGCGTCGGAACGGCATATCCGAGGCTCAATGAAATTACGTCTTCCAGGAGAGCCTCCTCGATCCAGAACGTGTTGCTCAGACCAATGCCCAACTCCGACTAACTACTGCTGAGCCCGTTATGCCGTGCAGTGCCCGTGCGCATTTTCCCGCGCTCGCCTGCCATCCACCTTTTACCGCTCCCTTACAGACAGGGTATTTACCCGAGGTTTTACATAATACATATCCTAACACATTGCCTGCGTATGGACCAGACGCACAGTTACAATTTCAAACATCTTGCAACAATTTCAACATTTGTTACATTTCAATTCTATTACAATATTGTTTGACATTTGACATAAACATTAATATTCACATTGAAAATCGTTTACAGTTTTCCTAACACAATGACATGAAACAAGAAAACAAATGAAATCAGAACATCAATTACTCAAGTTTAACGAAAAATCAGATGGAAAAAAAAAATTATTTATATGTACAATAGTACACCGTCGTTGTGGTTCGACGAACCCTCTGCCAAGCACTTAAATGTGAATTGCAGAGTAGTCATGTAGATGTAGATGTAGATGAATGGTACAGGTTGAGGTAGAATGTTTCAAGGGAGTCCACTACTCGTTCTCGAACTGCGGGCGCAGCTCTAAGGGACTACAGCGTGCTTGGTGCCAGTACTGCGGTTCTCCTATGTGCTGGTCAGCGTGCTTGGTGCCAGTACTGCGGTTCTCCTATGTGCTGGTCAGCGTGCTTGGTGCCAGTACTGCGGTTCTCCTATGTGCTGGTCAGTGTGCTTGGTGCCAGTACTGCGGTTCTCCTATGTGCTGGTCAGCGTGCTTGGTGCCAGTACTGCGGTTCTCCTATCTGCTGGTCAGCGTGCTTGGTGCCAGTACTGCGGTTCTTCTATGTGCTGGTCAGCGTGCTTGGTGCCAGTACTGCGGTTCTCCTATGTGCTGGTCAGCGTGCTTGGTGCCAGTACTGCGGTTCTCCTATGTGCTGGTCAGCGTGCTTGGTGCCAGTACTGCGGTTCTCCTATGTGCTGGTCAGCGTGCTTGGTGCCAGTACTGCGGTTCTCCTATGTGCTGGTCAGCGTGCTTGGTGCCAGTACTGCGGTTCTCCTATGTGCTGGTCAGCGTGCTTGGTGCCAGTACTGCGGTTCTCCTATGTGCTGGTCAGCGTGCTTGGTGCCAGTACTGCGGTTCTCCTATGTGCTGGTCAGCGTACTTGGTGCCAGTACTGCGGTTCTCCTATGTGCTGGTCAGCGTGCTTGGTGCCAGTACTGCGGTTCTCCTATGTGCTGGTCAGTGTGCTTGGTGCCAGTACTACGGTTCTCCTATGTGCTGGTCAGCGTGCTTGGTGCCAGTACTGTGGTTCTCCTATGTGCTGGTCAGCGTGCTTGGTGCCAGTACTGCGGTTCTCCTACGTGCTGGTCACACGTGGTGGACCAGAACCTTGACGACATCTATGCTTGCCCTCACGTTTCCGTGCAGTTCAATATTGGACCACTGCCAAATCTGAATGCAAATAGAATCTGGATATTACACGATTCGACCAACGGGCCAAGTGGAGACCCACAATGAGGCCCCGTCCAAATTCGGTCATGTGCTGATATCTTTCAAGAGTACGCATCATTTTCGAGTCTTTTATAGCGACCACTCAACACCTGAAACGGTTCACGCCCCGTATGTCCACCACCCCGTCTTGGTAATATCACTAAACACGAAAAATCATAATGCATACTGGTGGCCGCTCTACCTCTCACGAAGAATTGCAAGTCTAATCATTTACGTGCCCGCCGATGTTGTGTACGTTTGCGATGTTACATTGACATCCGACCATGAACCTGGGTGTTTCACATTTTTTGTCAGACTTTATATTTTATTCCACAAACAGCAAAACTCATTAACTACTTTTAATGTATCGTTTCCTAATCATCTCCTAATTTAATTCGAGGCATTCCATTACCTTGTTTTACTTTTGTTAGTATTCATTTTATATCCTCTTAAAGACGCTGTCCATTCCGTTCAACTGTTCTTACAAGTTCTTTGCCGTCTCTGACAGAATTACAATATAATCACCAAACCTCAAAGTTTTTGTTTCATCCCCCTGAACTTCAATTAAGTTTTAGACCTCTCCTTCGTTTCCTTGACACCTTTCTCTATGTACCTACTGAATAACATCGGGAACAGGCTACATAGTTGTTTCACTGCCTTCGCAACTACCGCTTCGCTTTCCATCGTCTCTTATAACAGGAATATGATTTATGTACAGGTTACATAACACTCACTGCATTTTAGCCCTGCTACCTTCACATTTTCAAAGAGTGTGTTACTGTCAACATTGTCAAATGCTTTCTCTAAATATCCAAATGTTATTGATGTAGGTTGTGTTCTTTTACCCTGTCTTCCACGACGAGCAGCAGGCTCAGTATTCACTCGCATGTTCCTAAGTTTCTCAGGAACTCACACTGACCTTCCCCAAGGTCAAGCGCTACTGGTTTCTGCATTATTCTGCAAATAATTCGTGTTAGTATTTTGCAACCATTAATTATTAAACCGATGGTTCGGTAATATTCACACCTGTCAGTATATTTTCCTTTGTAATGTAGATTATTACCTACTTCTAGAAGTTTCAGGATATTTCGCTTGGCTCGTATGTTTTGCAGAACATGCTTCCCTCAAAAATTTTGAGGGAATGTCGTCTACTTCAGGCCCCTTCTTTCAGCTTAGGTCTTTCAGCCTCCTGTAAAATCTTCTCGCAGTATCATGTCTCTCATTTCGTCTTCGTTTACAACCTCTTCAAGATCATCAGGTTTATTTCCGTTGTACAGCCCTTCAACATGTTGCTTCCACCTTTCACTTTCTTTGATTAATGCTGGGTGCCGTCTGAGTTCTTGTTATTCGTACAGCTACTGTTCTTCTCTCGGCAAGACTCAGTAATTTTCCTGCAGCCTTTGATTCGTCATCTAGTCAACCCTGCTTAGCCAATAGGCATTTTCTGTCGATCTAATTTTGTAGACGTCTGTATTCCTTTTCACCTGATTTATTTACTGTGGGTTTCACTGAGGTTACAAAAGTCATGAGATACCTCCTAATATCGTGTAGGACCTCCTCTTGCCCGGCGTAGTACAGCAATTCGACGTGGCGTGAATTCAACAAGTCGTTGAAAGTCTCCAGCAGAAATAATGAGCCATGCTGCCTCTATAACCATCCATAAGTGCGGAAATATTGCCTGTGCAGGATTTTCTGCACAAACTGACCTCTCAAGTATGTTCCATTAACATTGGGATTTGTGTCGAGCGACATGTAAGGCCAAATCGTTCACCCGAATCGTCCAGAACGTTCTTCAAAACAATCACGAACAATTGTAGCCTGGTGACATGGCGCATTGATATCCATAAAATTTCCGTCGTTGTTTGAGAACATGAAGTCCATGAAAGGGTGGAAATGATTCAGCTGGATCGGAGCACCCACTCCAATTTCACGTAAACACAGCCTACATTATGGAGCTTTCCCAGTGGCTTGTTGACAACTTGTGTCGATAGCTTCGTGAGGTCTGCGCCACATTCAAACCCCTCTAACAGCGCTTATGAACTGAAATCTAGACACACCTGCTCAGGCCACGGTTTCTAGCTGTCTAGGGACCAAGCGATATGGTTACGAGCCCAGGAGAGGCGCTGCACACGATGTCCTACAGCTTGCAAAGCCACTCGCGGCCGTCGTTTGATGCCATAGCCCATTAACTCCAAATTTTACCACACTGTCCTAACGGATACTTCGTTATACGTGCCACATTGATTTCTGCGGTTATTTCAAGCAGTGTTACATGTGTATTAGCACTAATAACTCTACGCAGACGCTGCTCCTCTCGGTAGTTAAGTGAAGGCCGTCGGCCACTGCGTTGTCCGTGGTGAGACGTAATGACTGAAATTGGCACATTCTTGACATGGTGGATCTCCGACGATTGAATTCCTTAACGATTTCCGAAATGAAATGTGCCACGTGTCTAGCTCCAAAGTCTGTTAACTCACGTCATGTGGCCATAATCATGTCGGAAATCTCTTCATATGAATCACCTGAGTGCAAATGACAACTCCGCCAATGCACTGCCCTTTCATACCCTGTGCACGCGATACTACCGCCATTAGTATATCTGCATATGGCTATCTCATGGCTTCTGTCAGCTCAGTGTATATTTTCGATCAGTTAGATGCAGTGTCTCCTTTATAATTCAAGGGTTTCTACTAAGCTTTATCTTTTTACCTATTTCATCACTGCTGCCTTCATTATGTTATCTCTTAAAGCTATTCATTTGCCTTCAACTGTATTCTTTTCTCTTTCTTCAGTCAATCGCTGCGTAATACTCTCTCCAGTCCTTTCAGTTTATTCAGGTCCTACTTCATTAATATCCTACATATTTTACAGTTGTTACTATTTTAGTCTGCATTTCATAACCAAAAGATTGTGGCCAGAGTCCTAATATACTGCTGGAAATATTTTGCAGTTTAAAATCTGGCTTTGGAATCTCTGTCTGACCATTATATAACATGAAGCCTTCCGGTGGCTTATTCAGTCGTCTTCCATCATCCTTAAGCGAAAAGTTGGCTTTTATTGAGCCATATTCTGAACAAAGCTCTACCATGTGGGTTCCTCTTTAATTTTTTCACTTGGTCTCTCTTCTCCTAATATATTTTTTTTCTTCCATTTCCTCCTATAATGTTTCAGGCCCACATCGCAGTTAAATTTTCGTCACTCTTCAGAACTATCTGAATAATTTCTTTTGTCTTATGATATATCGTTTCTGTCTTTTCCACATCTGCGGAACTAGTAGGCATATGAAATTTTACTAGCATGGTAGGTGTTAGTTTCGTGTCTGTGTTTGCTACGTTAAGGTGTTCTCTATGCTGTTCATAGGAGCTTACCCATATTTCCATTTTGCCTTTCGTTAGTACAGGTTCACGTGTATAATCTTCGTTTTATTTTGTATTTGTAATATCGTAATACCAATGGTCCAGTTATTTCTACCGTATCACTTCCCTAACCCCCACCATATTCAACCAATCCATGTTTCACCTCAAATACTCTAGCCTGCCTACCATTTTAAGGGATCTAACATTTCATGTACAGTGAGGTCAGGAAAGCGTAAGGGTTCGTGGCCTCACTGTAAGCCACAATGTTGGAGCAGGATGATTGTTAGGGCAGCAGGTATGACGAACAGATAGTCGTACTTTGTCGAGTCATAAGAGCAGTGGGAAAACAGTAGCGTATTTACTCACGTCAATAAGTGTAGCAGCCGAGGCGCCGTCTTGCTGTGGTCAGGGTCGGGACAAAGGCACACAGCGGCAGCATACAGTTTTAATCTACTACTAACATTTTAGTGATCTGCTTCTGTGGGTGTGTTTCGTTTCTACATTTCCTTTCTACCCCTGCCCGCTTTTTTGGAAGGGCTGCCAGACCAGAGGCTATGAATCTCTAAAACTGTTCCTCCGAGTTGTCTCGAATGAGTCCGAGTTCTGCCATATGTTTTGAGTGGCTAATTTTAGCATGATGCTTATACTAGAAATCTAGCACTAAGGTAGGCCAGTATACCTCGCCTACTTGACGCAAATCCTTCATATTTTCAAGGAATTGTTGTGCTCCTGCACGCAAACTTAACTGCTATTGGAGGTTCGGTTGTGAACAAACGGGTGTGTGTGTTGATGCGGTTGCTTTTGGTGTGATATCTAGAGGAAGAATTGTAAGAGGTTAGGAGTTGTGGCAACCAGCGGCACACAACTGTGTGGTTGGTGTTGTGTTGCAAGGAGAGACAGCATTCATTCCCCCCTCAGGGGGACATGGCATACCCATCTCGAAGAAGATATGTCTCCTGAAGAGTGGAGGCATCCCAGGGTCAACCAGGCAGTCCCTGGTTGCTTACACATTACAGTGGAGCCTGAACCCAGGCAGTATTGGCCAAAGAAGGTGGCTCGGATGAAGCCATGTGATAAGGGTTTGGCTCAGACGGTAATGGGAAGAGCAAACGTGAAAAATGAGAGACATGCATCTTCTGGGAAGCTAGAGCTGGCCGCCAGGAGCGGCAATGGAGATGCAGTGTCATTATCATAAGGATCGAAACGTTCGCAAAAGGTGGTGACAGGGCTAGGAGTGGGCTATGCTTGCATCGGATTAACTGTTTAACATGATGCAATCGACAATCAAGAAACACCACACATTCAGTTTCGGACTGTCACGTATCTCTTCCATCACATTACGCGGATTGGTTGTGCCTATGTGCGAACATTGTGCTCGTTCATCTTACCACATTCGAGGAATGCTGCTTAGGTTGTTTAAGAAAATTTTCATTCTCTTCTAAACGGTGAAGAAGGTCGACAGCGAATTAAATACGTTGTGGCTAGTCGTCTAGCTGCAATTCGAGCAACAGTTACAGTCGGTATGGTTAGATCTGTAAGCTTTTCCGAAGGATTTGATGCTCAGTCGCTTCAGGGATTTGCAGGTCCTGCGACGCCCTCCGAACAGATTTCGGCAGTGAACGTTCAAAAGCTAACCGCATCCGTTCTGTGTCGGCTTCACTTCTTCCTGATCGTCTAGTATAATGTTTTACATCCACGTTTCCTACCTGCGGCGTCTCTAAGTTCACAAGTGTTGCTGCATCCTGTACTATGTTTGGAAGTTCCATTGAAGCAGCTGGTCCGATCTGGTCTGAATAAAGGATTCCACACATTGAGCCTTTTCTTGAACCGCTGTCATTATGTTTGACTGAAGACAACTTGTAACACACGCAAACAAAAAGCTGTGAGTTTCTGTGCCACATAAGTCAAACATTGTGTGAATATCTTAATTAGTATGGGATATACGACATATTGGAGCCGTAGCGTACAATTTGAGGCACCCAGTATTTCTGGACGTAATTGCGTTTGGTAGTGCAATTTTCATCAAGATTTGGACGTCGCATATTGCCATTGGTCGTGTTTTTGTTGTCACCTATGCTGAGTTTACAAATTTCTTGAAGGAACCATAAATACCTCTGGCTGAGGGTACAATTTGTGACTATAGTGATCTGGAGTAGACAAGAGTGAGTCGCCATTTTGCTTGCAAAAATCTAAGATTTTAGCGGGTAAGTGTGACTGTCAATCAGCACCAAACAACGATATGTTCTTCGGAACATCGAACATGTGATACAAAATTATGTGTATATTTGAGGCAGTTAGTTTCTGTCATCCATTCTGATGGGCGGGCACTACCTTAGCACGCAGCAGGACGGCCTCTGATAAAATGGGTCTTGAAGTTAACCCTAGGAATATGAAAAATGGACTGCATTGACAGTTAAAGCCTTAGTGATGAGTGATTCTCTGCAGCAGATGTCACCCGCCCTATTTAGGGTTACCTACTCTGAGCGACTATTCTTTAGGTCTTTGGACTGTAGCGAATTCAGTTTGATCTACATACTAGATGTCACCAGCGGTCAATTTCCGTATTGTCAGAACATTGTTCAATGTGTTAAAAAACTCGTTGAAGCTACTACATCGTGACAAACCAGTTGAATGAAACGTTCGAATGGAGAGCGTTGGGTGTAGTTTCAGGAATGCTAAAAACCAATCAGCTCTCCCACCATTTATATGCCAGTCCAATTTCGGTGTATTTTACATTGACAGGCAACTGCATAGGTGTAGGCAAACTGCCTAACTTCTCTTGCTGAAAGGCCGATATCATTATGTGAATGACTTTAGTAGGGCACTCTTCAAGCATGTTTCCCAGTTCAGGTTCAAACACCTGGAAAAATGAATTTGGCTTAGCTGTGTATTCAAACAATCCTATAATAACTAAAGCTTTCAAAAATTAATATCGAATTAGTTTTATAGATATATATTGCGGTACTTCCATTATATTAGATGTTTTTTTCTGTAAAAAAACGAAAATGTTAAGTGCAACGTTACCAAGCAAAGAAATATGTTACCTGAAATCTTTTTGCGAAGCCAAATCTATCACAGAATTTTGTTGCTGTTTCAGAAGGTTCTAAATGTTTGAATTAGTTACCGTACCCTCCTGCTCCTCCTCCCAAAAAATTTTTATGCGAACATTAAACTCTTCGCTCGCTTCCTAAACCGCTGTTTCACGCCGTTTTATTTGTAACACTGCTCATCTCATAATTTCTTCATAAACATTGCCTCTTTTAGTTTTCTTTCTACAGTTTCAAACTGTCCAAAAAACTAAACAGGCGAATTATAAAGAATAAACACATGAACATATTCGAAGATTTGATACTTGAAAATACATGTCCTGCAATGTCCCATAAGTAGTAATTTCAACTTATATTACAGTCTTTTTAGGTGAATACTTGAATATAAGTTCTGAGTTTTGAAAGAAAAAAGTCAAACATTGCACAGATGTTACCGGTTTAAAGTCAATGCAGGTGACAATGTGGTTACATAAAAATAGCATTGGATATGATCTAGACTTTGATCTGCTGAGGCTAAGGAGAGTACTTACTTACAATAGGCAGCGATGCAGGTTGGACAAGTGGACCGAAGTGCCCCTGTTTAAGTGGACCATTGTGCCCTGTAGCCGTATTGGAATTATTTTAGTTTATTTAAGAGAACGTTCGATACATTTGTAGCCGTATATGATGTCAAAATAATCCTTAATCAAAGAGTGTAATCGTTGGGCTTGCTTGTTTAGTTGGAGGGTCGTCTTGGAGTACACAACAAATATCTGGAGCAAACAGAATTTACTTTTGCTAACAACAACACATAAGCCGCATGTCCTTCCTCGCTCAAGAACCTAACTGCACTGATGCATTTATGGAAAGACGATGTATTGCCACCGACCTCCTTTGCCGATGGCATATTCCAACGGTAGTTTAACGAAATAATCTTGCCCCTGTGGCCAAAGTACCCAGATCTCTCCAGCTTGATACAATACATAGCGAGTTTCAAGACATAGTGCTTTCATCACTAGGTTGTCGACAGTTTGTGATGTCCATTAAGTAAAACATAATAAAGGGACATTGGACTCTGAGTTCTTGACTTGCACAAAGCCCTCCATTTCACACACCACAGCAGCCCGTGTCCTCTTTTTCAATTTCGGGTTCCAAGAGTCTGCACTTGATATTTCTCCTGGTACCCGGAGGTAGATGTGAGCATCTATGTCTGAGGTATCACTGTGCATCAACAGCTTGTGTTTATATTTCTATATACAAATTTGGCCAACGTGCAACTATTACGTCCATCGAATAATAAATACTTTTAACTATTTTTCTACATTGAAATAAATCCAGAAAGCTGTTTAAATCTTTTTACGTTGTAATTCATTTGCAAATCATGAACATCAGTGAACTTATTTTTGTGAATAGCTATTTCAAATCCTTCCAGCGAGGAAAGATTTCTTGCTTTCTTCTCCTGTAAAACATTTCCAAATCCGTATCCTGCACCGTTTAAGTGGTGGCTTGTTTTGCAGACATTGTTGACTACTGGTGACTTGTCGTAATTCCTTAGTCTGAAAGCGTCTTTATATTCTTTGGCTTTTGATGCGTGTAGCTGAATTGTATCAAGTACTACTAAAGTGGCTGAATGTAAATAATTATTACTGATCAAGTATAACAACCTCTATCTCACAACCGAAAAATAAATAACATTAAAGTTTTAGTTATTGTCCTACTAACACAAGGCATGGATGGAGGGCAACAGGCAAATTCCATAGTCTAGATATCCGGAAAGCATTTGGCACGTTGCCATACTGCAGATTGTTAACGGAGGTCCGAGCATACAGTCTAGGTTCCCAGATATGTGAGGGGCTCAAAGACTTTTTAAATAATGGAACCTAGTTCTTGGTCCTCGAGGCGAGTGCTCAACGGACACAAGGTTCAAATGGTTCAAATGGCTCTGAGCACTATGGGACTTAACATCTGAGGGCATCAGTCCCCTAGAACTTAGAACTACTTAAACCTAACTAAGGACATCACACACATCTATGCCCGAGGCAGGATTCGAACCTGTGACCGTAGCGGTCGCACGGCTCCAGACTGAAGGGCTTAGAACCACTCGGCCACAGCGGCCGGCGAACACACGGGTATCGTCAGGAGTGCCTCAGGGAAGTGGGATAGAAATGCTGTTATTCTCTATATACAGGGTGGGACAAATGAAAGTGGCCCAGAGAACAAAGTTCCAGGGTAAAAAGAAACGCAGCAGAGGAAAAGAAATACAGTACTAAGCTGACTACAGTAGACGCAGGAAGGAATCACCATTCATCTCTTGGCACTTTTGTGGAGTGCCGGAATTGTTGCAGTCTCATCCGAAACGTTCAGTTGCAGTTCTTGAAGACTATGCGGGTAGTTGCGATGCACCTTAGACTTACACAAAGTAATCGCACACTGGCAGATCAGATGACCTGAGTGGCCATGTAGGGCCGCTACCAGACTGACCTCTGCTTACAAATCTGTCAGGTGTGAAGATTGTATAAGTGTGGTCTTAGGTATCGTGAAGAGCCCCACAGCGAGTGTGACAAGACCGCTTTTATTGCCTCTGTACATAAATGACCCGACTGACAGAGTGAGCAGTAATTTACGGCTGTCTGCTGATGACGCTATGGTGTAAAGGGAAGGTGTCGTTGTTGGGAAACGGCAGGAATATGCAAGATGACTTAGACAAAGTTTCTAGGTCGTGTGATGAATGGCATCTAGCTCTAAATGTAGAAAAATATAAGTTGATGCTGATGAGCAGGAAAAACAGTCCTGTAACATTCGAATACAGCATTAGTGGTCTGCTGCCACACACAGACACTTCGATGAAACTTCTAGACATAATGATGCAAGACGATATATGAAGTGGAGTGAGCACGTGATATTGGTAGCAGGGAAGGCGAATGTTCAACTTCGTTTTATTGGGATAATTTTGTGGAGATGTAGCTTATCCATAAAGGAGACGGCGTATAGAACGCTAGCGCGACCCATTACTGAGCACTCTTCGAGTGTTTGGGGTCTCCAAGAGGTCGGGTTAAAGAAGATGTCAAAGCAGTTCATAGGCGGTTTGCTAGATTTATCACCGATGGGTAATTACACAGATGTTTCGTGAACTCAAATGGAAATCCATGGAGAGAAGACGATGCTCTTTCCGGAAGACACTGTTGCGCAAATTTAGACAACCAGCACTTGAAGCCCATTGCAGTGCAATTCTACTGTCGTCAACGTACATTTCGGGTAATGGATTAGGAGATAAGATGCGAAGAATTAGGGCTCATACGGATGGTGATAGACAGCTGTTTTTCCCTCGCTCTGTTTGCGAGTGGAATAGGAGAGGAAGTGACTAGTGGCAATACAGGGTACCCTCCGCGATGCACCTACTGTGGTCTACGGAGTATGTCATATGGAGATGTAGATTTTATCACCTTGTAAGGCTCAGATCACCATCCCCAAGGAATTTAGTATAAAATGGCAGCTGAGGCCTCAATGCCTCCACGTGTATCCTCATTATTATTGATTCAGATGTGTTCTTTGTCTTTCTTATCAGATTGACAAGAGTTTTTTCTTTTTTTTTTTGAGTTATCAGTCTTCTGACTGGTCTAATTCGGCCCGCCACGCACGAATTCCTCTCCTGTGCCAACCTGCCCATCTCGTAGTATCACTTACAGCCTAGGTCATCAATTATTTGCTAGATGTATTACAGTCTCTGTCTTCCTCTACAGTTTTTACCCTCTACAACTTCCTCTAGTACCATGGAAGATATTCCTCGATATCTTAACAGATGTCCTGCCATCCTGTCCCTTCTTCTTATCAGTGATATCTAAATATTCCTTTCCTCATCGATTCTCTGGAGAACCTCCTCATTCCTTATTTTATCAGTCCACCTAACTTTAAACATTCTTCTGTAGCACCACATCTCAAATGCTTCCATTCTTTTCTTCTCTGGTTTTCCCACAGTCCATGTTTCACTACCATACAATGCTGTGCTCCAAACGTACATTCTCAGAAATTTCTTCCTCAAATAAAGATCTATGTTTGATACTAGTAGACTATTCTTGGGCGGGAATGCACTTTTGCCAGTGCTACTCTGATTTTGATGTCCTCCTTGTTCCGTCCGTCATTGGTTATTTTGCTGCGTAAATAGCAGAATTGCTTAACTTCACCTACTGTACTTCGTGACCATCAATCCTGATAAGTTTCTCGCTGTTCTCATTTCTGCCGCTTCTCATTGTTTTCGTCTTTCTTCGATTTACTCTAAATCCATATTTTGTACTCATTAGACTGTTCATTCAATGCAGCAGATGCTGTAATTCATCTACACTTTCACTGAGGATAACAATGTCATCAACGAATCTTATTATTGATATCCTTTCACCTTGAATTTTAATCACGCTCTAGAACTTTTCCGTCATTGCTTCTTCAATGTATAGATTGAATAGTAGGAGCGAAAGATTATATCCCTGGCTTACACCATTTTTAATCCGAGCACTTCCTTCTTGGTTCACCACTCTTATTGTTCGTTCTTGGTTCTTGTACATCTTGTTTATATCCGTCTTTCCCTATAGCATACCCCTATTCTTCTCAAAATGTCGAACATCTTGCGCCATTTGACATTGTTGGTCGCTTTTTCCAGTACTACATCTCGTATGAAGGTGTCCTTATTTTTCTTTAGTCTTGTTTCCGTTATCAGCCTCAACGTCAGAACTGCCCCTCTGGCGCCTTTACCATTCCTATAACCAAACTTACCGTCATCTAACACATCTTCAGCTTTATTTTCCAGTCTTTGGTGTATTATCCTTGTCAGCAACTTGGATGGAACTGTTAAGCTGATTGTATGATAATTCTTGCACTTGTTGGCTCTTGCAATCTTTGGAATTGTGTGGATGACGTTTTTCCGAAAGTCAGATGGAATATCACCAGTCTCATATCTTCTACACACCAACGTGAATAGTCGTTTTGTTGCCACTTTCCTCAATGATCTTTGAAATTCTGATGCAATATTATCTATCCGTTCTGCCTTATCTGATTTTGTCTTCCAACGCAATTTTAAACTCTTATTCTAATACTGGATCATCTGTCTCTTCTACATCGATACCTGATTCTTCTTCTATCACGTCATCAGACAAGTCTTCACTCTCATAGAGGCCTTAGATGTACTCTTTCGAGTTTTCCGCTCTCTCCTCTGCATACCTTCAGACTTATTTGTTTTTCGTTTTTTTCGCATTTTTAATGCAGTCATTTCGTTAGCTTCTCTACACTTCATAGTTATTTCTTTCCTAAGTGACTTGTATTTGGGTGTTCCTGAATTTCCCTGAACAATTTTGGACTTCCTTCTTTCATCGATAGAGAACTTCAAGCGTATCTCTTCATTTCTTAGTAGTTCCGTATTCCACTTCCTTGTGAATTTCTTCCTGACTAGTCTCTTAAGTCTCAGCCTACCCTACATCATCGCTAAACTGTGGTCTGAGCCTTTATCTGCTCCTGGGTACGCCTTACAACATAGTATCTTATTTCGGAAATTTTGCCTGAACGTGATGTAATCTGACATCTTCCCTTATCTCCCGGCCTTTTCCAAGTATAACACGTCCTTTTGTGATTCTTGAGCAGAGTATTCGCTATTACTAGCTGAAATTTATTGTATAACTAGTACCAACCCCATATTCTCCCTAACCCTTTCTTCTACCGCTTCACCTACACCCGCATTCCAATCCCCCAGTACTATTCGATTGTCATCTCCATTTATGCACTGGTTACCTATTCAATATTCTCATATCTTTCTTTATCTTAGCATCTTCAGCTTGCGGCTTCGACATGTATATCTGAATCATCGTTGTCGGTGTTAGTTTCCTGTCGATTCTGATAAGAACAACTCTATCACTGCAAGATTCACAATAAACCACTTTCTGCCCTACCTTCCTATTCATAACAAATCCTACTACCGTTATACCATTTTCTGCTGCTGTTGATATTACCCTGTTCAAAAAATGGTTCAAATGGCTCTGAGCACTATGGGACTTAACTTTGAGGTCATCAGTCCCCTAGAACTTAGAACTACTTAAACCTAACTAACCTAAGGACATCACACACATCCATGCCCGAGGCAGGATTCGAACCTGCGACCGTAGCGGTCGCGCCGTTCCAGACTGTAGCGTCTAGAACCGCTCGGCCACCACGACCGGCTATTACCCTTTGCTCATCTGACCAGAAATCCTTTTATTCTTTTCCTTTCACTTCAATGACCCCCACTATATCTAGACTGAGTCTTAGCATCTTCCTTTTCAGATTTTCTAGTTCTCTATCACGTTCAAACTTCTGTTTTTCCACTTTCCGACTAGTACAACGTTATTCTTCCCTTGATTATTCAATCTTTTTCTCATGGTCATCTTCCTCTTGCCAGTCCCCGCCCGGACATTCGAATGATGGACTTGACAGGAATCTTTTGCCGATGGAGAGATCATCATAACACTTTTTCAGTTACGGGCTACGTGTCCTGTGGATACACATTACGTGTCTTTAACGTAGTGGTTTCCATTGCGTTCTGCATCCTCATGCCGTTGATCATTGCCGATTCTTCCACCTTTGGGGGCATTTTCCCATCCCAAGGGCAAGAGCCTGTCCTGAACCTCTGTCCGCTCTTCCGCCCTCTTTGGCAAGGCCGTTGGAAGTGTTCGGCCGCCATTGCTGATGATTTGTAATAAAAATTAATCTGCGGTAGCGGGGTTCAAACCTGGATTCGAGGACGTCTTGATTACTAATCAAAGACGCTATCCCTAGACCACGTGTGCCGCCCTAACAGTGTTTATTAAGTTCTTCATAATCCAAATCTTTGCCAGTATCTACATTAATGACAGGAGGAACAGCATTTTTTGACGTGTGATCTTTTTCCGCTAACTTCCATCTAAAACATTGATTTTTCATTTATTTGAATATTTGGCGTCAATGGCAGCAGCTTTTATAGGGCGACTGTACAGTCTCCTGCCACAACCAGTAACGCCATACGATCATTTCTTTCAGTTTCACTTCAGAGTATTTGTCTATTTTAGTAGGTGGAGCTGAAAGATTCATTATGGCACAAAGTGTTTGAGCCGGTGTATATTCTTTACCAATAGTTTCCTGATGTTACTCTCAAACATATTACTACTGCACTTTTTAGAAGTCCAGCAGAGGTCTCATTACGAAAACTTGCATCAACAATAGCAGCGTTGCAGGAAAGTTCAAAATTGATGTTGTTATTTTCATGTCAATACAATCCCCCCCAAATATCATCACACAAACAATTCTTGACATACTCACTAAACACGGGAAGGTCCACTAAAAGGAATCATTCATTAGAATTTCCATCTTTATCTTCTCTTACTTCGCTTGGTAACTTTTTTTTTTTTTATACAGCTTAGTAGGTGTGTCTCCTCACTTTCTATCTCCACAAACGTTAGAACTTTCACTGTGAGCAGCAGGTAACGACGTAGTCACATAGTAGGTCTTCGTCACTGAGCACTAAAAGTAACAACAATAAAATTAAGAAACTCCGAACGAGGCGCAAACGAAATTTAAAAACTGACTTGTGACGAAAGTGATCGCTGTGACTATACTACCAACTGAAAAATGAGACGTCCTGTAGAGATCTCTATAGCAGAAGTTACAATCATACTAGAAGGATTGGGTACACAACTTTAATTCTGTCAGATTAGAGTTCTGCACTACCAATGTTGTCAACAACACCAGCAGTTACTTGGTATATCTATAACAGAGCAAATGGCAGAATTACTCATTCGTGGTAAAAAGACAATTATGGTGTGGTTGAAGGGGCGGAATAGTCGTGATGATCTGAATACCAACACATCACAAGGTAGGTAACATTTCTTAGAGCACATACAATTTTATAATTTAAAAAAATCTAAATAGTGTTCCTTAACCAGTCTTGAACCATTTTAAGAGGAAAAGTCCAAATTATTTTACTGATATAAAAAGCTGAAAATGTGGCTTATCACTAGATCTATGATGCCTTATCACCGTTCATCCCCTTGTGTATTTTCATTATCCACGCCTTTAGTCGTGCTCCAGCTATCTGTATAAAGGCGCTTTGCATTTCTTACCATTTCCGTCAACAATTTTGTGTTCCGTTTTGAATCCATTTAGAGCACAGGTGTTCGTACATACAGATCCCTTATTGTATTCCGAAAACCCACAGAGACACTATGGTAATAATTATCATAAAATAACGTATGCCAGTAGGGGAAGCTTCTTCAAGAACAAATATTTCTCCGTTAGTCCACGTATCCTAAGAGACATTGTATCTTATTGAACGGTGCTCGTTTTTGACTTATTTGGAGCCACTGCATTGTCTTGTGGTTGAGTTTCGTCTGCACCACCTCATCATTATCTGAGAGGACGTGTTTTCGATTTTGCTTGGATTCTGAAATTATGCTTAGACCAACTGAATGTGTGTGCACGTGTGTGTACGAGAGGCAGAGGTGGGGCGGGGGGGGGGGGGGGGGGGGAAGAAACTAGTTGTAATGTGAGGCAAGCATTATGCGGAAGGATACACGTGACAATATTTTTATGAACCATGGACCTTGCCGTTGGTGGGGAGGCTTGCATGCCTCAGCGATACAGATGGCCGTACCGTAGGTGCAACCACAACGGAGGGGTATCTGTTGAGAGGCCAGACAAACATGTGGTTCCTGAAGAGGGGCAGCAGCCTTTTCAGCAGTTGCAGGGGCAACAGTCTGGATGATTGACTGATCTGGCCTTGTAACATTAACCAAAACGGCCTTGCAATGCTGGTACTGCGAACGGCTGAAAGCAAGGGGAAACTACAGCCGTAATTTTTCCCGAGGACATGCAGCTTTACTGTATGATTAAATGATGATGGCGTCCTCTTGGGTAAAATATTCCGGAGGTAATATAGTCCCCCATTCGGATCTCCGGGAGGGGACTACTCAAGAGGACGTCGTTATCGGGAGAAAGAAAACTGGCGTTCTACGGATCGGAGCATGGAATGTCAGATCCCTTAATCGGGCAGGTAGGTTAGAAAATTTAAAAAGGGAAATGGATAGGTTAAAGTTAGATATAGTGGGAATTAGTGAAGTTAGGTGGCAGGAGGAACAAGACTTTTGGTCAGGTGATTACAGGGTTATAAATACAAAATCAAATAGGGGTAATGCAGGAGTAGGTTTAATAATGAATAAAAAAATAGGAGTGCAGGTAAGCTACTACAAACAGCATAGTGAACGCAAGATAGACACGAAGCCCATCCATGCCTACTACAGTAGTACAAGTTTACATGCCAACTAGCTCTGTAGAGGATGAAGAAATTGATGAGATAAAAGAAATTATTCAGGTAGTGAAAGGAGACGAAAATTTAATAGTCATGGGTGACTGGAAATCGAGAGTAGGAAAAGGGAGAGAAGTAGTAGGTGAATATGGGTAGGGGTTAAGAAATGAAAGAGGAAGCCGCCTTGTAGAATTTTGCACAGAGCATAACTTAATCATAGCTAACACCTGGTTCAAGAATCATAAAAGAAGGTTGTATACCTGGAAGAATCCTGGAGATAGTAAAAGGTATCAGATAGATTATATAGTGGTAAGACAGAGATTTAGGAACCAGGTTTTAACTGTAAGACATTTCCAGAGGCAGATGTGGATTCTGACCACAATATATTGGTTATGAACTGCAGATTGAAACTGAAGAAACTGCAAAAAGGTGGGAATTTAAGGAGATGGGACCTGGATAAACTGAAAGAGCCAGAGGTTGTAGAGAGTTTCAGGGAGAGCATAAGGGAACAATTGACAGGAATGGGGGAAAGAAACACAGTAGAAGAAGAATGGGTAGGTCTGAGGGATGAAGTAGTGAAGGCAGCAGATGATCAAGTAGGTAAAAAGACGAGGGCTAATAGAAATCCTTGGGTAACAGAAGAAATATTGAATTTAATTGATGAAAGGAGAAAATATAAAAATGCAGTAAATGAAACAGGCAAAAAGAAATACAAACGTCTCAAAAATGAGATCGACAGGAAGTACAAAATGGCTAAGCAGGGATGGCTAGAGGACAAATGTAAGGATGTAGAGGCTTGTCTCACTAGAGGTAAGATAGATACTGCCTACAGGAAAATTAAAGAGACCTTTGGAGAGAAGAGAACCACTTGTATGAATATCAAGAGCTCAGATGGCAACCCAGTTCTAAGCAAAGAAGGGAAGGCAGAAAGGTGGAAGGAGTATATAGAGGGTTTATACAAGGGCGATGTACTTGAGGACAATATTATGGAAATGGAAGAGGATGTAGATGAAGATGAAATGGGAGATAAGATACTGCGTGAAGAGTTTGACAGAGCACTGAAAGACCTGAGTCGAAACAAGGCCCAGGGAGTAGACAACATTCCATTAGAACTACTGATGACCTTGGGAGAGCCAGTCATGACAAAACTCTACCATCTGGTGAGCAAGATGTATGAGACAGGCGAAATACCCACAGACTTCAAGAAGAATATAATAATTCCAATCCCAAAGACAGCAGGTGTTGACAGATGTGAAAATTACCGAACTATCAGTTTAATAAGTCACAGCTGCAAAATACTAACGCGAATTCTTTACAGACGAATGGAAAAACTAGTAGAAGCGGACCTCGGGGAAGATCAGTTTGGATTTTGTAGAAATGTTGGAACACGTGAGGCAATACTAACCTTACGACTTATCTTAGAAGAAAGATTAAGAAAAGGCAAACATACGTTTCTAGCATTTGTAGACTTAGAGAAAGCTTTTGACAACGTTAACTGGAATACTCTCTTTCAAATCTGAAGGTGGCAGGGGTAAAATACAGGGAGCGAAAGGCTATTTACAATTTGTACAGAAACCGGATGGCAGTTATAAGAGTCGAGGGGCATGAAAGGGAAGCAGTAGTTGGGAAAGGAGTGAGACAGGTTTGTAGCCTCTCCCCGATGTTATTCAATCTGTATATAGAGCAAGCAGTAAAGGAAACAAAAGAAAAATTCGGAGTAGGTATTAAAATTCATGGAGAAGAAGTAAAAACTTTGAGGTTCGCCGATGACATTGTAATTCTGTCAGAGACAGCAAAGGACTTGGAAGAGCAGTTGAACGGAATGGACAGTGTCTTGAAAGGAGGATATAAGATGAACATCAACAAAAGCAAAACGGTAATGGAATGTAGTCAAATTAAATCGGGTGATGCTGAGGGAATTAGATTAGGTAATGAGACACTTAAAGTAGTAAAGGAGTTTTGCTATTTAGGGAGTAAAATAACTGATGATGGTCGATGTAGAGAGGATATAAAATGTAGACTAGCAATGGCAAGGAAATCGTTTCTGAAGAAGAGAAATTTGTTAACATCGAGTATAGATTTAATTGTCAGGAAGTCGTTTCTGAAAGTATTTGTATGGAGTGTAGCCATGTATGGAAGTGAAACATGGACGATAACCAGTTTGGACAAGAAGAGAATAGAACTTTTGAAATGTGGTGCTGCAGAAGAATGCTGAAGATAAGGTGGGTAGATCACGTAATTAATGAGGAGGTATTGAATAGGATTGGGGAGAAGAGAAGTTTGTGGCACAACTTGACTAAAAGAAGGGATCGGTTGGTAGGACATGTTTTGAGGCATCAAGGGATCACAAATTTAGCATTGGAGGGCAGAGTGGAGGGTAAAAATCGTAGAGGGAGACCAAGAGATCAATACACTAAGCAGATTCAGAAGGATGTAGGTTGCAGTAGGTACTGGGAGATGAAGAAGCTTGCACAGGATAGAGTAGCATGGAGAGCTGCATCAAACCAGTCTCAGGACTGAAGACCACAACAACAACAACAGTGCCTTTTTTGATATTGCGCGCTGTGATTGGTGTTTTAAGTTTTGTGAACACTTTCTCAACACTGGGAGTTGGACGGAGGTACGTTAATGGTGTTAGATTGTAAGAAAAATGGCTTACTTCCATTATCCTTGCAGTGTCATGATCTGTAACGATGTCCAACCGTTCCAGGCTCTGTTCCTCGTGGCCTTCATCGGGGTATGCAATACTGCTGTGACAAAGTATACTTAACTGCGAAACTTCCTGTCAGATTAAAACTGTGTGCCGGACCGAGACTCGAACTCGAGCCCTTTGCCTTTCGCGGGCAAGTGCTCTACCAACTGAGCTACCCAAGCACGAGTCACGCCCCGTCCTCACAGCTTTACTTCCGCCAGTACCTCGTCTCCTACTTTCCAAACTTCATAGAAGCTCTCCTGCGAACCTTGCAGAACTAGCACTCCTGGAAGAAAGGATATTGCGGAGACATGGCTTAGCCACAGCCGAGGGGATGTTTCCAGAATGAAATTTTCACTCCGTAGCGGAGTGTGCGCTGATACGAAATTTCCTGGCAGACTAAAACTGTGTGCCGGGTCGAGACTCGAACTCGGGTTCGCAGGAGAGCTTCTGTGAAGTTTGGAAAGTAGGAGACGAGGTACTGGCGGAAGCAGAGCTGTGAGGACGGGGCGTGAGTTGTGCTTGGCTCAGTTGGTAGAGCACTTGCCCGCGAAAGGCAAAGGTCCCGAGTTCGAGTCTCGGTCCGGCACACAGTTTTAATCCACCAGGAAGTTTCGTATCAGTGCACACTCCGCTCCTGAGTGAAAATTTCATTCTGTATCCTTAACTGTATTCTGCAGTCTTCACTCCTGCTCCGATATTTCCCTAAATGAAGCGAGCGATCTACGAAGGTACAACACGAGGTCAAAGTGGGGGCCATTGGGAATAGCGAAGCTGCCTGAAACGTTGACATTATAGTAATGGAGAACCAGATAGTAGTAGAAGTGAAGTTGTTCCGATTGAGAGGGTGGAATACATTCCTGTACATGGTGTAGTATATGGACAGGAAGCATGTCTGACGTCAGTCATGGCATTTATTCTATTCCATTACGTTAAGTATCTTTTCGCTGCACCTTTCTATTTTCCGTCGGCGTGTGTGTATTTCACTTGTTAGTATGAAAAAATGAACAAAATAATCCATGAGATGAAGGAATTCTACATTAGCATCCACACCTACGTCTTCAAGTTGCTGTACACTGCATGGTGGACGGTGCTTTAGCCTAACAGTAAGGATTTTTTAGCCTATGGGATTTGCTTGGAGCACTCTGAAATATACCAGGAGATAACAGTTAACTAGCAAATATTCATCTTCATTTCTCGGCGGCCTCCGATCCTGTAGCAGCTGCGATTATCTGCTCCACCAAAATTTGCTGCAACGTGCTGAGTTACTGCCAATGTACCATTAATAGAAAATTTATGGTTCAAAATGGCTCTTAGCACTATGGGACTCAACTGCTGAGGTCATTAGTCCCCTAGAACTTAGAACTAGTTAAACCTAACTAACATAAGGACATCACAAACATCCATGCCCGAGGCAGGATTCGAACCTGCGACCGTAGCGGTCTTGCAGTTCCAGACTGCAGCGCCTTTAACCGCACGGCCACTTCGGCGGGCAAATTTATGGATTATAATAAAAATTTGCTGGTGTATACCGACTGGCCTTATCAAGTTACGCATTAATTTGTTCCTCTCATATTGCAAGATAAAACATTACACGACTTTTAGTATTGAAATGTGTAGAATATATTTCGACAATGCATTTTATTAAGTTCCTAATATCATGGATATTATTCGTTGGAAAATGTGCCACACATTTGCATGAGTATTCCGTAAATACTAACAAAAAGCTAGTTTCACTTCTTCTAAAAGGTGTTCCGGAAATACAAAACCAGAATTGTTATGTTTGACGTTCAAATATCAATTAGTAATAGTCACACCAGCGCAGATATATTTGTGTGCCTGCTAAGATCGAAACAAATTAATGTCAGAATGTGAGTCAGTGTAATAAATTGAGTTCTAAAATGATCAAACAAATGAAATAAGATTAATAAAAAGTTTGTATAAGCCAATAAATCTGGCAGCCTGACACCTGAGGTTATCACTTCATGTAATGCTTATCCTAAGGATGATATAGAGGTTCGTCTCAACTCTCATCTCTTATTTTGATGATCCGTATGAAAGTTACACGAGAGAGGCAGCATAATGGTTGCACAGTGTAATTCGAATACAAGTTTTGCAAACTAGCCAACAGGATTTATGAGGAAAACTAGGCTATTGACAGTATCATGATCTGTAATGATGTCCCAATGTTCCAGCCTCTGTTTCTTTCTTCTAGAAATCACCATTTAAGTTACCTGAACATTGCCGTTACTTTTCTGTACGGGCTATTCTGGTCTGTTGTGAAACCTGGCAGCATCAGAATTCATGGTCTACTGTCGCATCTACCTCTAAGGATTACAAATGACGTAACATTCACTATGTTGACACGCTGAAAAACTGGATTTCGTCAACCGATTTCTCAATACTGCTTTCGCTTGGACATGTAACATTCAAAAATCGATTCTGGAAATTCCGGTGTAGCTGCCGTTTTTCCACTTCCACGATCAGTTCGCTGCCATCTAAACGCATAACCGATTTTGAAACCTGATTGGCTGGTCAGGTTGTCTTGTTTTCAAAAATTTTCGGCTTATATGGACGAAGTGACTTTTTACACAGTGAAGTCTTAGATCGAGCATGTGGTTGTCTACTTCTAATATTTGAACGAAGAGAAATAGTGATTGTGCTGACTAATTCAGAAACTGGAACAGTTGTTTTCCAGACGTCATATCTTACTGGGCCAGGAAACCCGCTTCAGGCTTTAACGTGTAAACACAACATCAAAAAATGGTTTCCGGAATTCTGTGTTCGTCTTCAGGATGACGTGTCGCGCGTATGCGTAGAAAACTCTAGAATTGGTTTCACTTTAGGGCGGCTTTCCTTAAACATTCTCCGCGCTTCGTGAAAGCTTTGACGACAAACATGCAACATCGTTACACATATTACTTCGTATGTATGTAAGTGATGCCAGGGTAGAGTCGCTAGTTAATTAACGCAATACTACATGAGAAGAGAGATTTCATCTATAAATACATTTATAGTGTGGAGCTTTTACAACTGTTCACAGAATTATAAGTGTATTTGTATTTTGTTTGCGAAATAAAAGTCGAGTACTACTTAGTCCTGAGACCTGACAGGAACGCGTACGCCATCAGCCGGCGAACGTGAGAAACAGAGGTGAAATTGCTGCATCTGACGTACAGTCCTTCGTCAGATGTCGCAGCTGCCGCTAGTATAACAGGCAGCGCCTCAAAGTGTCTAGGAATACTCACTGTCGGCTCAGGACAACAAAGTTGCTAAATCTCATCAGATGCGACGTCTTTTTCACAATTCGCGACAGAGAGTAGAAATGTGTCAGTTCGAGTTGTCAAATCGGCTTAGCCGGCCGGTGTGGCCGAGCGGTTCTAGGCGCTTCAGTCTGGAACCACGCGACAGCTACGGTCGCAGGTTCGAATCCTGCCTCAGGCATGGATGTGTGTGATGTCCTTAGGTTAGTTAGGTTTAAGTAGTTCTAAGTTCTAGGGGACTGATGACGTCAGATGTTAGAACCCATAGTGCTCAGAGCCAAATTGGCTTAACTCGACCTGAGGAGATTTCCGGTCAACTCGCATTACGTGTAACTAACACGAGTTTGTTTTTTTTAAATTTTGGTTTTGGGTTACAATGACCATGCAGCCAACAACGCATATAAAATGCCAAAGAAACATAATCGAAAAAATGCGAAATACCACGAAATTACGAAGTTACCATACGAACACACTCTTAAAGTCAAATGACATTGTAGCAGAATTACAAACAGGACTATACAGCAACATTATGACAAAGATCCATTGCTCTTATAGCAAAAGAAAAGCATGAAAAGGCAAACACCGTGTAACAAACAGTAAGTACAATAGCTGAAGAAGAAGACTGCAAATAACATCATATAACGAAATGAAAAATGTAGCGTACAGACATGTAATTAAAGTAAAATTAAAACCCAAAATGACAGATGTAATACAACCAATGGTTTTTTTAAAAAAAATATGTAAAAGCCTGCCAACCTGTTGCATAGGTTTACTATATACCTTGACCAGGTTTCGTCACCTCTAACGGTGACTTCATCAGAAGCTAAGGTGTGTAGGATCTTCTTTCTGATGTCTTTGTACTTTGAGACAGCCTTTGATACATGGGCGGGTAAGGCTGACGTTTGCAGCAACCGTATACAGAAATTTGAAAAATATGTAAAAATCTGATGAAGTCACCCTTAGAGGTGACGAAACCTGGTCAAGGTATATAGAAAACCTATGCAACCGGTTGGCAGATTTTTACATATTTTTCAAATTTGTGTATACGGTTGCTGCAAACGTCAGCCATGTTCAAAGTTGTACAACCAACGGTATCTACAGTAGTGCCAGTAGAACAGTGACAGAAAATGCACAAGAGAGCAATAATGAAAATTTAATGTACAAGTACGCAAATTAAAAAACAAAATTACGCACCCATTTACGAACGGGGCTGATGCCATGTGTAAATGAAGACCTCGGCAACTCATAAATTTGAATCTTGGTAGCTTTCAAGCAGTCTGTGAACAAGTTATATTTATCAAAACTGTAGAGTAAAATAGGAATTCTGGTGGGGAGGGGGTAACTTCTCGCAACTAATTTCTTAAACAAGTCTGACTGTGCAGTCGTGTATTTGGAACATGCCAATATGATGTGGTTAAGATCTGCTACTGCCACTGT
Source organism: Schistocerca serialis cubense (assembly GCF_023864345.2). Classification (NCBI taxonomy): domain Eukaryota; kingdom Metazoa; phylum Arthropoda; class Insecta; order Orthoptera; family Acrididae; genus Schistocerca; species Schistocerca serialis. Next base: position 6,795,236 of record NW_026047471.1, on the reverse strand, counting down.
TTCCTTCTCACAGTGTCCAGATGTGGTAATCTTCAACGATATACGTGTGAGAGGTAACATCCGGGTCCTAGCCTTACGCGAACGATAGCAGCTAAATAGCGTTTTCAAGTTGCACGGTGGCAAACCATGATCGAGAAGAGATAGTCTGCTCTGTGTCTGTCTGGTAGCGTCACAGCAACTCAGAATATATAAAAGTTTTGAGTATAAAGTGGCTGAGGGAAATGTAGCTCTACACCATTCATGCTCCTCGAGCCGTCTATTTGCCTACCTTAAGATTGTCCGATCGTCGTCAGGATGCTTACAGCAGATTCCATGTGTGTGTATTTTCGAATTGCGGCCCTTATCACGGCAAGACGAGGCACATGATGAGGCATTTGGCTTAAATTTTCCGATCACCATACAAATCTTGCAGCAAATTAAAATTGTCTCACAAGTGTATTGTCAAGTTTCAGCCTGTAGTGTGGCATGTGGCTACCTTAAGATCGTCAGATCGTCGACAAACCAATACAGAAAATTGCGGGTGTATCACCAGCTTCAAAATTTCATGTCAAAAGACTCGAAATTGCACCCTGCAGCGCCTGCTCGTGGTAAGCCATTTGGCTTCTATAGTATATCGCAATTACGAACTGCTCTAACGAAAGAAAAATTGACTAATATTGCAATCGGTAGAACATATTGCTTTAACACCAGATACTTGGATGTCGGACAGTAAAAAAAGTGTTTCCAGTTTGCTCGCCGATGTCACATACGGTAATATACAAAATTGCAATCAAATCGGTTCGTAAACCGCGGAGACGCTAACGAGAGAAATGAACGCTACTAGAATTCTTCTATAAACTCGGGTTTTGTTCCCGTATCTTGTGAGACGTTACAAACCATGCGGACTTGAACGTGGTAAATGACGCCGAACGTTAATTTAGCTTTCCCTAACAACTCGGATTGAACGAGCTTAGGATCAAGTCTATTAATTAAACGGGCTAACTTGGGTTGAGATTATTACGGACGAGGTTGAACATCTGACATTTGGACATCAGAAAGTAACAAATGTTTTATTAGTGTGACCTGCTATTTTAAAGACGAAACAAAACTGCAATCAATAGTGAGTTTTACTTCAGAAATACAAGATAACCACACAGCTCAAAATACAGCAAATGTTATTTGACAAATGTTGGAAGGCTGGTAGATAAACTAAAAATTAGTAACTACAGTTGCAGACAACGCAGCTTCGATGAAAAACATTGTTAGCGAAATTTGAAATAAGCGAAATCATTTCTGTGGCTCTCACATTCTCGATTTTGCATTCAAGGACTGTATAGAAATAGACAGGCTTGATTTAGGAGACGGTATCAGTTACTGCAAGTATTAAGTGAACAGCTTGCTGTTGTTTCATATTTTAAATATAGCACAAGATCTTCTTATGACTTGGTCCTCATATAGGAAAGTAAGATGTTCGCAGCCGTTGGAACAGCACATTTTACACGCTCGATAGCCTACTAACACTTAGGGTTCCACTTTCCACAACTTTACCGAAACTGCAATCAACTCAACCGAATTTTAAATCACAGGAGTGCTTATTGATTGAAGACGTGGTTGCCTTGTGTCCGTTTGACAAGGTGAATGCAATTTTATCAGGGGAAAAATATCCTTCGCTGTTATCTTTTATGCTGCTTGTATTCGGGCTACAAAATGCCATAAATAGCAAAACCTCAATAACAGAGATAGGCAAATACTTACAAAGAGAAAGGGCCAGTGTAATAGAAAGGCAAACTGGGGTTACGAGACTTAATATAACAGCAACAAAAGCTACCTTTCTTGAACCTTGATTTAAAAAAGAAGCTTTTAGTTGAGAAAAGTAACGCAAACAATGCACAAATGTGGGTAATCAATGAACTAAAGAACTATTTATCAGTGCAGACGGTGGATTCACAGACCAACCTTACAAGTCTCTTGCTTTCGCCGCTCCTTCTACTTCTACCGTACTACTGAATTGTCGAGCGGTCCAATTCAACTACATTTGATATAGCAGACGCGATGATAAAACTATACACTGAATTACCTTATATGGACAGGAAATAAGTTACCCTACAGGACTGGAGTGAAAAAATCCCTATTTCCGACGCTATTTAAGATTGCGCATAAATATCTCTGCACACCGGCGTCTTCAGTGCCAGCTGAAAGACCATTTTCAAAACCAAGTATTATGTGTGATGATCAAAAGAGCCGACTAGGGCCCACAAAACTTAATGAAGCTCTTTTTCTTAATACACTGCATTAAAATTATTTTTTTATTTTATAATGAATTAATATAGTAATTTTTGATAACTATAAAGAAGTAATTATACTACAGCATGCGTGATTTGCTCTTATACTTACTTTGTATTAAATGCAGTTCTTACTCTTGCAGTCTGTATTTTTTGTTGTTTTAATTATCGGTTAATATAATTCTGTGCACTTGCTAAAGGTCATGGTACCATATATTCAATTACACCTTGCATGTAATGCTTAATATCTTGTTTATAACTATTCTCATTTCTTCAGTATTACATACAATTTGTTGGTGATTAAAGAACGTTTACTTAAACCTTATTTTGAGAACATACAATTCGACATTTTTAGTCGATTAAAATCTATTATTTTCCAAAATGTGAATATTCTATTTGTTACCCAAAACATAATTTTAATAATCATTGTTCAGTACTAAGTAAAACAAAATCATAGGTTGATGAGTGAATATATACATTACGTTTACATACAACACATCATCCAGGAGATGAAAACGGAATTTAGGGAACAGTTTTATGCTGCCGTTTTTACTTGTTAAGGTCTGAAATGGATTTGCTATTCCTGTTAAATATGGCGTCTGGAAAACAGCTGTTCCATTTTCTGATTTAGTCAGACTTACTTGACTCAATTCCTTTGACCCCTACGGGGGCATAAGGCATGTATGAAAACTCGCCATCCATCTCTGCCTTTAGTCATTTCTCTCAATTCCGGCCAGGTGTTGCCAGCACTCCTTGCTTCCCCTTCCACCGTCCTCTCCCATGTACCTGCCTCTCTTATTTGTTCCTTGGGGAATCCATTCCAATCCCTTCTTTTCGACTGCTCGATCTGGCTTTGTCAATGTTTGCCCCAGCCATCCCCACTTTCTCTCACATATCTGTTCTTCTAAAGGTTTCTGGCTTGTTTACTGCAGAAATCCTCATTAGTTGTTTTTCTGGTCGTCAGATGTTCATGATGCACAGGAGATATCTACTTATGAAGCTCCGTAACTAAAAATTTTAGTTTTGCACACTATATTTCTGTTTCTCCATATTGGACACAGTTGTATGAAGCCAGAATTTGTCTCCTTTATGCTGTTCTTCAGATCTTCTCCGTCTCCACCATCTTCCGTCACCACACTACCCAGATACACGAATGGACTGACAGTCTCCAGTTGTTGCTCGCCCACAAGCAGCGGCACTTCCGTGTTCTTAGAATTTATTCTTATTTTCTTTGTTTCACCTATGTTTATCCTGAGCCCAACAATTTCTGCTTCTTTTTCCAGTGAGTTTAATTTAGCTTTCATATATGGCAGCTTTTGAACTGATAAAACAATGTCGTCTGCGAAATTCAAATCCTCCAGACGTTCATGGATCTCCCATTCGATTCCTCGTCTCCTGCTCGCTGTCACTCTTCTCGTAACTGAGCCAAGGACACGTAGAAAGAGAGTATGTGACAGAATACAACCCTGCCCAACTCCGACTGTTGCTTCAGTTGGATCTGTGCGATTTACCACAACATTTGTAGCCATTATACAGATCTTTGATGATGTTTAGAATCTTCTATGGTATACCATACTTTCGTAACACCTGCCACAGCACTTGACGTGGAAGACCTTTTCAAAATCGATTAGTGCCAGGTACATGGCTGCCTTAAATTCTTGACTTTGCTCTAAGATGATCGTAAGAGCATAAATAAGATCAATGCAACTGCGTTGTGCTCGAAAATCAGCCTGTTCTTCGAGCAGTCGTTTTTAAACTGAATATTTAATCCTATTTAAGATAACTCTGGTGAGGAGCTTACTGGGCACTCACAGCAGTTTAATACCGTGCCGGTTGTTATAACACGACAAATTTCCTTTTTTTGAGAGCTTTACCACCAATTTTCTCTTCGAGCCAAATACGGTTCAGCGAGGGATGGAGCATTATAACGCTACTTTCGATATCGGTTTTTAACAGCTCCGGTGCTATATTGTCTAGTCCTGGAGCCCTTGCATATTTTACTCTTCTCAAACCACTCCCAGTTTCGCCTATTGTGGGTCACTGTACACTTATATCTTGATCTGCTTCGACCTGCTCTGGACCGCAACTCATCTGTTCCACTTGGTTGTTGTTACAATTTAACAATTCCATGAAACGTTCCTCCTATCTCTGTAGCTATGCCTCTTGGTTTGTAATCATCTTCACATACATGCTCTTAACTGGTCCTTCACGTCTAAAGGTCTTCATTGAGAGTCGTTTAGTGATATTGTACAGCTTCTTTATGTTTCCCTGTCTAGCTGCTTCTTCTTCGAACTGTGCTTGCTCATCCATCCATTTCGTTTTATCGCGCTTTATCCTCATTTTCATTCTTTTGTTTGCATCAGTGTATTCTTTATGCGCTTCCATATTCTGCGCTCTTGCTTTATAAAAATTTAACCTTTGTTTTAGATCTTACCTCCAGCTAATTTCATTCTATATGTGTCATAAGTGATCCGATCTTTCCTTTGATGTGTCTTAAATCCTAATATGTTCTCTCCAATTTCTAGATAGCCCTCTATAGTACTTGCCAAACTATTTCAATTCCTTCCTGCATGAAGTTTTCGTCGGAGAGTAGCTCAGACGCAAATCTTTTTTCTTGTGTACTGGATTTCTAAACTTGCCACATCTATTTTATTGCTGTGATTGAGCTTGGTTCTGTTTCCCACTATCTTCAATCTGAGCTCAGCCAAAACTAGGTGATGACTTTCAACGTCCACTCCTTTTTTTATTTCTGAGAGTGTCGAAACAAACGTCTTACGGCTATGTGATCCATCTGATTTTAGTAACAAGATCTGGCGAGACCAACGTTATCTTAGGGCAGTTGCGATGTAGAAACAGTGTGTCTCCAATGAGAAGGTCATGCTCAGCGCACGTATCTATCAGAAGTTCATTTGCATTTCTATTCCCAACGCTCTGTACACCTATGCTGTGTTCAAGCCCTTCGTTTTCGGAACCAACTTTTGTGTTCAAGTCTCTCATTAAAATTTTTCTGTTTCTCCAATTTGTTTGTCTAAAGACTCCATTAGCTCTATATGAAATGCATCCTTTTATCCTCCTTCAGCCACTTCAGTAGGTGCATAGTATTGAATTAGTGATATTTCGCACATTTGTTCTAAAGCATGTGGTTATTTTCCATTCTGACACTGGTTTACACTCCAGTAAGCTCGTTTTGCAGTTTAGGTTGTTTTCGGTACACGCATATTTAGCAGTCCGTATCTTCTTGATTTGTCTTTGTAGCATCAGTAACTAATTTAACAACCTGCCAGACACTTGCTGTCTTATATAGGCGTTGCCGACCGCAGCTCTGTATTCTGTCTGTTTACATACCTGTGTGTTTGAATACACATGGCCTATACCAGTTTCTTGGCGCTTCAGCGTATTTAAGGTTTCACTTATTTCAACGTATTTCCCGAAAAAAAGCACATATCCTAAGTGCCGGTTTCGGCGTACATCAGGCATAGGTTTTCAGACAAATTAAAGTGAAGGATTCAAGTTGTTTTCGTTACACATATATTTAGTAGTCCGTATCTTCTCGGGGAAATACAGATTTTGAGTTTTATCTTCTACTTATTTTCAAAACGCGTTAAGTCCGTGTCATGCATGCTCGATTTCAGGCCTAATTTATCGAGTGTACAAGTACTGAGTTTTAACGTAACTATTTTAATACTGAACACATGCATTAATTTTCCGTATAACTTTAGTGATTCTTCCGATCTGTAGTTGATAGAATATTACTGTTATTGCCTAGGTAAATTTTGTAAAAAAATGTAAATAACTATGTGTGAGAAGTGTTTGAACCGCCATATGAAAGTTGGTTCTGGGTTGTATGCAGCTGTTGTGGCGGATGGTTACAATGTGGGCAATGTAATGGCATGGGGATAGGGAAAGCAAATAGGTCTCTTCCATGGTATTGCAAAATATGCTCAAGGGATAGGAAATAGCTGTACAGGAAGGGAAATTAGAGCCCTTAAGGCTGAACTGGGTAGTGCTAGGGAGGAACCGATGAAGTTGAGGAGGGAGAAGGGTGAAAACAGGTGGGAAGTGATAGCAAGGAACAGAGGTGACAGAAAGAGAACAGTATCTGACAGTTTTATCAATATCACAGACAACAGATTTCTCTTGCTACCTCAGATAACTAAGGAAAACACTCAAGTAGAAGTAAGACTTTTACAAGGAAACCAACTGTTTCAAAAAAGGAGAAATTAGGCATAAGGTTCTGTTGTTAGGTAGTAACAACTGAAGAGGTATGAACCCAATCTTGCAGGAAAAATTAGGTACCAGGTACCAGATCACAAGTTTTTTCAAGTCCAGTGCATGTCTTAGCCAATTGATAGAGGATGTAAGACAACTGTACAATGGGTTGAGAAAGCAGAATCATGTTGGGATAGAAAGTGGAGCAGGTAACAGTGCTGATAGGGATCGAGACTACAATATTGAGTGGGACCTGCTAAAAATAGCATCTGCAATGAACCACACAAATGTTGGCTTGGTTCCTACTTTCATGCAGTATGATTGGCCCCAACTGAACAGCTCTGTCAGGAGGGTCAATGTGAAGCTAGATCAGCTGCTACAGGCTTTTTCAGGTATGGGCTTGTTTCCTGTTGATACTATTGGTAGGTGGGACTTCACAAGGTATGGCCTGGATCTCAGTAGGAAAGGGAAAGGTAAGTTGCCCGAGATGATAGCAAAATCTTTAAGGAGGAAGGGGCACTGAAACTCATGGAGTACCTCTTTTTTAGGCTAACATCAATATCCGACGGTTCAACATTGAGTGAAATTAAGCTTAATGAGAAGCTCAGAGAGGCAGGTACTGGAGATGTTAAAATATCATAAGATTTTCGTATAAGTTCAAATGGTTCAAATGGGTCTGAGCACTATGCGACTTAACTTCTGAGGTCATCAGTCGCCTAGAACTTAGAACTAATTAAACCTAACTAACCTAAGAACATCACACACATCCATGACCGAGGCAGGATTCGAACCTGCGACTGTAGCGGTCACACGGTGCCAGACTGAAGCGCCTAGAACCGCACGGCCACACCGGCCGGCTTTTCGTATAAGTACAGTGAAAAATACAGTTAATATATTACAAGATTGTCATAAAACTACAGTGAAAAATAATGTTGGTATATTGCATCAGAATAACAGGGGATGGAAAAACAAAGTAGATGAGCTTCTTATTTGCTTAGAAGATTTAGATTTGGAAAGACATCCTATGCCTGTTGGAACATCCCATACTCACAGACATGGAAAAAGTAAATGTCGGTGGATATAAGCTTTCAGCACATGTAAATAGAGACACTATGGAGAGAAGAGAAATTGCCTGCAAGCTTAAATTAAGTAACGGTACTTTTATAATTGTGGCTGTGCATAGGTCCCCATTGGGAAATTTTCAGCTGTTTCTGAAAAACTTGTATTCTTTATTGGGATATCGGTCAGACAGAGGGAAGAAAATTATCGTTTGTGGGAGATTTCAATGTAGATTTTCTGAAAGATTCCTTCAATTTGATGATCATTTATTGATTTTCCTACATTGGTGCTACAGGCAAGCACCAATGTTTATATAGACCAAGATAAATTTAATCAAATAAAACCCTCTCCATATCGAGAACCATATTTCTGATAATGATGCACAGCTAGTTACAGTATAAGACATAGCTCCATATAGTATTGCAAAACAGTCCTCAAAAACACTGAATTAAATTAACGGTTTAACAATTGCAAACTTTAGGGAAAGTTTGCAACGTTTAGAGTGGGATGAGGTGTACAGGGAACCTGATACTACTATAAAATTTAACCTATTTTATGATATCTTTCTTGAGAATATTGGAAAACAGTTTCCCTAAGAAAACAGTGAAACATAATTGTAAGAAACCATCTAAAATCTGAGTCTTATTAAAAGGATATAAACCTTGCAAACAGAAAAGGGAATCGTATCTTATATTTAAAAGGAGTAACGATCCATAAACAGTTGAACATTACAAAAACTACAGCAATGTATTAAGAAAAATTATTAAAAAGTCCAGAAGTATGTCCATTCTGTCTGACATTACCACATCTGACATTAAAATTAAAGCAATTTGAATATTGTTAAAAGGAAACAGGTCAACCGAGACCACAGAAAGACTGTTTTTCTATCATATTCAATGAAAAGTTTGTGAACATGAAATCAGAAGTAGAAAATGTATTCTATAATCCTTTTTTAAGTGTTGTAGAGAAAATACGATCCAACTGTTCATTAGAAAATGCAAGGCTGTGTATGGAGGAGGCAATACCTATGCAGTTTGATAAAAATGAAATTAAACCCACCTCTTCTACTAAAATGAGGAAAAAATATATTCATTCAAAAGTAAAAGCCCTCGTGGAATTGATGGTATTTCCAACAGAATACTAAAACCATGTTCTCAAAAGATAAGTATGATTCTCAGCCACATGTGTAGTAGCTCACTGAAACAGGATATTTTTCTGGAAGACTGAAATATACTATTTTTAAACAATTGCATTAGCAGTAGCGAGGTAGAGAGGGACATAGTTGATAGTGACAGAACAATACTAACAAAAGAGTGAAGGAGACAGTGCCAGTGAGAAGGACTAAGAGAAGGAGAAAGTGGAAGTAAATGAGTGCCAGTGATAATGAGAGACCGAGTCTTTGACAATGGCAACAAGGAAAAGAGAGATAGTGACAGTGACAAGAGACAGCAGCAGTGGGAAGGAATGAACGAGATAGTAGCAGTGAGAGAGAGCAAGGGGGAGACAGTGACACTGAGGGAGACAGTAGTAGTAGGACACAACGAAGGAGACTGTGGCTGTGAGAAAGGGGACAGTGACAATTAGAGAGACACAAAGAGATAATGACAGTGAGCTGGAGTGCATGAGTGAATGAGAATGGGCAACTGGGAGTGGATTGGCATAAGATACTTAACCAGCGATGGACTAGTAGATGTGAGCGGGTTACAATTAGCGTGAATACGTAAGCATACCAAAATGTTTAGCAAAATTCTTAAAGATTCTGAAGTAGGCAGGATTAGACAGCTGGTACTACAATTTTCAGTCAGAGTCTTTAAGCAGGAGCATATTCACCTTTTTTGGGCTCTGATAGGTGCATATTTCCCGTGGTACGTTCTTACCTTATCCATCATCGAAATGGAAACGTGGAATTTCAATGAAGTGATAAACTCCACATTTGCACTTCTGCATTTCGAGCCAAATATTGCAGTCAGTCGATAGAAGCATAAAAAAACCGAGACTAAACAAATGAAACTTTCACTCTGCAGGGGAGTGTACACTGATATGAAACTTCCTAAGAGATTAAAACTGTGTGCCGGACCGAGACTCGAACTTCCGGCACAGTTTTAATCTGCCAGGAAGTTTCGTGATACTAAATAGTGTTCCACTGGGCGATATTGTAATACTTCTAGGCTCTTCAGTCCGGAACCGCGCTGCTGCTACGGTCGCAGGTTCGAATCCTGCCTCGGGCATGGATGTGTATGATGTCCTTATGTTAGTTAGGTTTAAGTAGTTCTAAGTCTAGGGCACTGATAACCTCAGATGTTAAGTCCCATAATGCTCAAAGCCATTTGAACCAATTTTTTTCTTTTTTGGTAATACTACCCGTCCAAAAATACCAGTTGTGGCACTGACTATTGGGACTAAATAATTAAAGGACTGCTAATAAACATCTTGCCTATGACGCAACACCACATCGATGCATTAACTTTGCACAAGACATTATGAATAAGACTAAAAATAGAGTTTGTTATGTTATTTAAAACTGGCTAGTATGCCAAACTAAAACTAAACTCCTCCCGAACAGGCCATGAAGGCCCAGCGGTACCGACCGGCCGCTGTGTCATCCTCAGCACATAGCTGTCACTGGAGTATGCCAAACAGAAAGAAGAAGAAAAGAACCCTCTGCATAATGTATGCGAAACAGACTTTCCCTCCAGGGCCTCATTCTTTTCACGTTTTCTGTATAAATGACAATAGCACAGAATGACTAAACTGCTCTACAACACTCCAATGTATTGGCGAACCTCGACAGACAAAATATAGAGCGAGTTCGTGTGATCTGATTGTGAAAGACGATGACGAAACTTTAACAACGCGAATTTTTTACTTTCACTGACTTCCTAAGTACTTTCATCGTACAAAATATACTTCAGAGACAGCATGCCAAATGTTTACTGAAAGATTACGGCGCGTACGATCAGTGTACCCGAATCTGGCTTCAGGTTGTGAACCACTGACGTGATGTAATAGAGGCCAGTCTTGGTGCAGGCGTCTTTTATTCATGCCCATGTTTTCTCGTCCCCATGTTTTGACCCAGAACTAGTTAATACGAGTAACTGGGAATCGACTCTGTGTAAATCGATTGTTTTAGGAACGTCTATAATAAAACCACTAAATAAATTTGGATATATCAAGTGTGCCTAAAATTCAAAATGCGCCTGTATAGTGGTTCCAATTCAGCACAGTAATTTTCACCTGCTGTAGAAGGAATATTAAGTCTCTGAAGTAGTATGTTAAAAAGTGGAGATATGTAATACATATTATCTGAAATTCCTTTAACGACACGTAGTATGTGACGTTTCGAAATAATACGAGTTTACTTTAATGATGACACTGAAAACGTATGTTAAGAGTTACAAAATTAATAGAAGAAATTGCCTTACAAGATACAATCCGTGAGTTAAATATAAAAGTTGAACAATATTTTTCAAAATATCTTAAATCAGATTCTTTTTATTTAAAGTAAATTTATGCGTATGTATTTCTATTCCTATTTTCGTTGATGTTACTAAATGTCTTCTACAATCGCATTTCAAGTAGATGGGTTCGATTTGCTACCAGTTTATCTCTTAAAAACATCAACTGTGCAACTTCAACGTAAGGTATCAGTCTTTATAACGTAGCACCACTGACGTTCCATCTGGATATGTTACTTTATTTATGGCACGACTTAACTGAATGAAGGGACTGGTTGATAGGAAGTACCCCGACACATCAGGAAATCTCCAGTTTGCTAAAAGAAGTAAGTGTGGGGTCACAAATTGTACAGAGGGACCAAGACATGGATACTGGACACAATAAAGTTTCAAAAAGTGTTTGAAAACTAAGAAGTCACAAAAGGTTGTGAAGAAGTAGAAAGGTTTATTGTTAGATAGTTTACATGGTAGAGGTGTTAGCCAACTGTTGTAGGATGAACTAGGATCAGCTTACGAGTTCACAAGTTCTCTTAAACCTACTGCAAGTCTGGGTCATGTGACAGAGGACGTATGTTAACTTTGCAGAGACTCCACAAAGGAAGACAGAGTTGTAATAGTTGGTGGGGCAGGCAACAGCATAGACAGGGACCCTAATTATTCAATTGAGGATGACCTGGTAAAGATAGCTTTAGCAACGAGACATACTGGTGTTGGGCTTGTATCTGTTCTGAGACACCAAGACTGGTCTCATATAAACTCTTCTGCTAGGAGATTCAATCTGAAGGTGGAACAGCTGCTTGGATCAGGTATACGGTCTCATATCAGTGTGGTTCCTGTTAACTCCATCAGCAGTTGTCCCTCCGCCACACACCGTCAGGTGGCTTGCGGAGTATGGATGTAGATGTAGACCTTACTAGGCAGGAAAGGGAAGAGAAAACTGTCTGGGTTAATACCAAATAACTTAAGATGGGAGGGGGGCACTACCACAGGTGGTAAAGTACCAGTAGTTACAACTGACAGAATAGCAGTTTCATAGCATAGGAAGGGCAGAAACGAAAGATGTTCAGAGACAGGCTGAAAATGAGATATACATTGATAAAACAGACAGCCAGATAGGACATTTTAATGTACACAATTCTTGGAGACAGTCGCTGTTTTAAACTAGAAATACTGAAAAATTGACAGAAAAACTAGGTTCATCCAAGTGTAATTCAATGAGTGCACAAAATCAGTTATCCTTATTGCATTAGAATATCCAAGGGCTAAAGGGTAAGCTTAATGAGTTGCTTGTTTGTGTTGAAGAATTAGAATTGAGCAAACCAGACTATATAATCTGCCTTTCTGAACATCATGTGAGGACTCGTATAGATATGTTAAATGTTACAGGATTCAAGTAAGCTACTTACTTCTGTAGAGAAAATAGGGATAAAGGAGGAGTTTCCACATTTTTCAGAAACTGTTTTGATTTGAAGAATTTTCATATTAATAAATTTTGCTCAGAGCAGCACTTAGAAGCTTTTGCAACAGAAGTAGCAATACATAATGTCGTTTATAATACAAAATATATACAGAGCACCTTTAGGAAACTTTAACGTCTTTACAAAAAGTCTAGAAGCTCTGTTGTCCACATCTAACAGAAAAAACATGGAAATTGTTGTTGCTACTGACTTTAACGTGGATTTATTGATAAGCTATGTCAATGAGTAATTATTGTAATCAGTAACACTGTCTTTCAGTTTAATTCCTACTGTGAACTTTACAACTAGCATATTTAAATGCTCTGAGACTGTTATTGATAATATTTTTGTAGAAAAATCTAGGAAAAAAGTCATATCACAAAACCAATGTAAATTGGCTATCTGAGCATGACGTACATCATTTTGTCTTAAATTTTGAAACTTGTAAAGATTAAAAATCTATTAAAAATGAGTGTAGGAGAGTAATAAATCAGTCAAAAATTGAGAAGTTTAGGAGATTGTTCAAAGACATGAACTGGATACAGGTTTACTATACTACTGATTCAAATGGAAAATACAAAGCATTATTAATAAAGTTACTTTCTCTTTTGAAAATTGTTTTCCCCTAAAGATAATGCAAATCCTACAGAACTCTAAAAATAAACCATGGATTACATAAGGAATAAATACATCATGTGGGATTAAAAGAAGACTGTGTCTACTATTTAGGAACAGCTTTGATGTTAGCAATGTAATGCATTGCAAAGAATATTGCAATATGTTGAAGCAAGTAGTCCAGGAAACAAAACAGCTTTTTATGAGAAAAAGAGAATTACATCTGCCAATAAAATAAAAACTCTGAGATATAGTGACGACAGAGATGTGTGGGGCCAGAAACGAAAAGGAACAGATAGCTCTGAAAAGAAATGAAACATTGATAACAAGTGCATGTAGTGTTGCAAACCTCTTAAACAAGCACTTTCTTCTGTTGCTAAAATCTTGCGTTTATCAGTTCGATGAACAGTGCAAGGAAGTATCTGAGATCAGTATTTAAAAATAACTTCTGTCAAATAGAAATGACACTCATGTCTCCCAAAGAAGTAGCATTCATCATAAAATCCTTAAAATCTAAGTTTTCTAGTGGGTATGATATCATATCAATGAAGTTAAGCAAAGAGTGCTCATGTGAGTTGAGGTCTATCTTAAGTTATTTTGCAAGTAGGCTGTTTAGGTTTTTTATTGGTAACGCCACCTTTGTATAAAAATCACTGGCTGTGCTGTGTGCAGTCTGTGTCTAGTTTGCATTGTTGTCTGCCATTGTAGTGTTGGGCAGCGGCAGCTGGATGTTAACAGCACATAGCGTTGCGCAGTTGGAGGTGAGCCGCCAGCAGTGGTGGATGTGGGGAGAGAGATGGCGGAGTTTTGTAATTTGTCATGAACTGCTATACATATTATGAGTATTAAGGTAAATACATTGTTTGTTCTCTATTAAAATCTTTCATTTTGCTAACTATGCCTATCAGTAGTTAGTGCCTTCCGTAGTTTGAATCTTTTCTTTAGCTGGCAGTAGTGGCGCTCGCTGTATTGCAGTAGTTCGAGAAACCAAGATTTTTGTGAGGTAAGTGATTTGTGAAACGTATAGTTTAATGTTAGTCAGGGCCATTCTTTTGTAGGGAATTTTGAAAGTCAGATTGCGTTGCGCCAAAAATATGCAGCAGTGGCGCTCGCTGTATTGCAGTAGTTCGAGTAACCAAGATTTTTGTTCCATATGAAACGTCCCCTTAGAAAAATTTATACATGACTGTGCTTAAACTGACACACAATATTTTTGGCGCAACGCAATCTGACTTTCAAAATTCCCTACAAAAGAATGGCCCTGACTAACATTAAACTATACGTTTCACAAATCACTTACCTCACAAAAATCTTGGTTACTCGAACTACTGCAATACAGCGAGCGCCACTACTGCCAGCTAAATAAAAGATTCAAACTACGGAGGGCACTAACTACTGATAGGCATAGTTAGCAAAATGAAAGATTTTAATAGAGAACAAACAATGTATTTGCCTTAATAGTCATAATATATATAGCAGTTCATGACAAATTACAAAACTCCGCCATCTCTCTCCCCACATCCACCACTGCTGGCAGCTCACCTCCAACTGCGCAACGCTACGTGCGGTTAACATCCAGCTGCTGCTGCCCAACACTACAATGGCAGACAACAATGCAAACTAGACACAGACTGCACACAGCACAGCCAGTGATTTTTATACAAAGGTGGCGTTACCAATAAAAAAACCTAAACAGCCTACTTGTATAGACCCCATGGTCCCCACAAAAAATTTTACAAATTGTTTTGGGTAGTGGCCAATAATGATTTGGTAAAATTTTTCATAATTACAATAACAAAGAAATCAAAGGCACACAATTATTGATACAATGTTGGTCAAAAGCTAAAATTTTCTCACAGTCCATGAAGATAGTCCTGATCATTCACCATAATAGTAATTACAGTTTTTTTTCACAAAGTCTCATTAGTAAAAGAAATTGCACACAGAAGTAGTGGATTTCCATGCAGTCTTGAAGAAGTAGTGTTGTCCTTCCAACGGAAAGACAGTGCTGACTCTCGACATGGAGACAAGTAATGGGTCACAACAGAGCAAACCCACAGCAGAGTCATTCGAAGTTTTGAAGAATATTGGTAGGTAGGTCATCACCGAGTAGACCCACTGTAGTCCTGGTAGAGATTACAGTATTGATGGGCCATCAAAGATGCAGACCCACTGTAGTCCTTGTAGAGGCGGCCAGCAACCATCTGTTGCGACTGTGCAGGTACACAATCACCATCGAAGAGTCTTGCGGACAATACAGCAAGTCCATAAACCACCACTCGTGCACTCACAAAAAATTTTTCTTGAAATGTCCTTAGAACCAGCAATGCTGTTATCCAGTCCCATGCTGAATTATTAACACACGTGCGAACACTAACAGTCCTCCTTTTTGTCACATATTGTGCATATACTTCGACCAGCAGAAACGTGTGCAGTGAAATGTAACTTAATTTGATGAACCGGTGTCAATTACAATTGTATAACATAAGAATACAATTACAAAGGTACAAAATACATCATTAAAGAACATAACAATACAGAGAACATTTGTAGTACAGGCTTTACAAAAGAATAGAAATAAACATATACATCAGTGTTACAAAAATAATGACATAAGTACATACATAAAGATCAGAATAACTTTTGAAACATCATCTTCACATATGAGCACAAAACAGAATAAATAATGTCTCAACATCTTTACAAAGTAAATAACATAGTATTAGAAAAATTCTACAACATAGCTCTCATCAGCTAAACACATAAAGACAGGAAAAACACAAATACACAAGGGAACACAAACACATAGTGGGATAACACAAGGAAAGGACAGGGTTTCTTTTACTGCAGTATTTTGCAAAGAAAACTTTCTTTACTTCTCGGAGATCTCCCTTCGTTCCTCATTATTTCCAAAAGGTCCTATCTAAGCCTGCTTTCTGTATTCTGTTCACATCCTCTTTCAAAATAGTTTTTCTCCACTGTACACTACCTTTTTTTATTTTTTTTGGCCAAACCATTTTCTTATATCTTCTCAATGCATTTCTTCCAATTCATCATAGTTAGTTTCTTATATAGTGTACCCCCTCTTAAGCTAACTTAAATCTACTGAGCTCAGATGCTAAACTAAGGGACGAGGCAATGCAGCAGCACAAAACAATTAACACAAACAGCAATGATCAAAAATACAAATGGTGAAGCAAGCAGCATAAATTACAACTAATATAAGGCACTGTGCAGCATACAAGAAAAATAAATGTGTAGTAAAACTGGCTTAACAGAGTAGTACAAAGTCAAATTCAGTATCACTACGCCTGGCGAACAGCAGCAGCAAATGCTAAAACATACCTAAACATGAGAAAGCTTAAGCAGAGAAAAATAGTACACTAAAGACAACAACACAGATAAGGGAAATGTCTGTTCACATCTTAATATCTATGTCATTAAAGTGGTGCACCACAACTATTTCTACAAAAGAAATTACCAAGTACTGGAAAAGAAAATTATGAATGCAGTTCCTGTGAAGGTAAATGTCTTTTTGTGCTCCCTCATTTTTTTTTGAAAAAAATTATTATTTACTCAATCTGTAGACAGAAAATATTTATATTGGTACATCTATAAAATTTTATTTTAACCATTGCTGCAGTGCCGCTAGAAACTAGATATTAAACAAAATGAGCAATCTCTCAACTAGAAAGACAATGGATGTAAAATGTTTCTTATCATTTCATTAGGCATTTTAGTAAATATAATAAATTAAGAGCACCACAGTGTTATCATATGTTTTCAAGTTCGAGCGTGTCGTATTTGCGATGCTTTCTACAAAGGAATGTCAATAGCGAGGATTATGGCCTCCTTTTTTTTTTTTTTTTGCCCCTAACGGCTTTCTTTTGTCAGACGTCTACCTCTCAGCTGGGCGCCCAAAACGCATTACGCCAAGGTCACTTACCTTTCTTGCTGAAATATTTACAATGGCAGTTTCCGCTACAGTGGTACTCTCATATAAAAATATTTCACAGGTCAAGAATTTGCGTTACAAATCTGTAGAAACAAAATCCTATTGATATAACAGTGTCCAAAAAGTTTTCGTCGGCATTGTAATACATTCACGCATTTACATACATTTCATAACTGTTAAAGTACGATTCTTGGTTTCCAACATCCTTTTTCACAAGTCAGAGTCGCTAACCACTACTCATTATTCCATACCTTATTACACATATACATATTCGTCATCGTAAAAATAACATCAAAAAACCTCAGTCAAATCTCGAAAACGTCATAGCTTTCTGCAATAATGTCAAAACCTAAAAAAAATTCTCTGCTCATGTCAGTAGTGTCATTTACCTCAAACTTACTTTAAAAATCGTGATCCCGTACCAAATATATTATTCAAAGCTCTCATGGTACCACAATAGTTCCGAAAAAATATGAACAGTTCACAAAGTACAGACAAAATACAATTTCGTAAATGTGAAGTGTAATTGCGTAAACATGTGTCACTGATGTAGTAAAAAAAAAGTTTATCTCTCAGTTAAATGATCAGATAGCTGTGTAATTTGTGTGTTAGAGAAATATGGTACCGATGTGTAAAGTTGTATAAGCAAATACCATATTAGCTAGGGCTCCTTGTGCTTGGTGTTACAGATTACAAGAATGGAATGAAATGTATTACGGAAAACCTTTGTATCATTGTACTTCAAATATCTTTAAAAATAAATGATTTAAGTACAAAATTAATCACTCAAATACGTGTCCTGTAGCGCTAAATGTGCGTCTTGCTGTAAGATAATCTCTGTGGAAGTATCGTAGTTATCGTCCTCTGAAAGCTAAGTTCTGCAGAAGCCAATGTACTTACCTCATGATACACCAAATTTCAAGTAAACCAAAATGTTGCATTAAAATCTCATTAGCAGTACTGGTAAATGTTCTAAGTATGTAAGCCTTATAGTCGTTACATAATCGTGCAACTAACAAGCAAGAATGTACACACACAATAACACTGTGACGTCTGTTCACTATAACAATGGATTCGTAATTTCTGTTTAAATAAGTTCTCAACGGTTTTACATGTGAAATGTGGTGTAAACCTTTACTCTTCCTAGTACACAAAGTTTCAACTTCAAAGCAATTATCATGTTGTATATGTCGGTAAGGAGTGCTAAAATTTTTCTCAAGGTTAGCGTCTATGTTATTTTTCTCTGAGCCAGCCGGCGCACGCGGCTGCCTGCTGTGCGAGTCATTGTCTGTCTCTTTGTTGGCACACGCCATTATTGGGATTAGGAGACCTAACTTCTACAAATTCACACTGACGAGAAGGCCCTGCCCTGTTTGAATCCCGCCAGTTCTGATGCAATTCAGGTCTGTCATTACGAATATATCGTCTGTCGTCATGTCGGTAGATGCCATAGTTTCTTTCTTGTCGGTCACGTGGTGGAGAATTTCTCCCTGAATCGTAACTGCGCGCTGGACCGATGCGTCTAAAGTTATTCTGTCTCCCTTGATAATAATTATTTTGGTTCCCATATTGTCTGTTTCTCTGATTGTCTCTGTGATAGTCACTACTGTGGAGAGGTGATCTTTCCCTGTAATTATTACTACTCTGCCAACGGTTGTCATACGGGTGGTGTCTGTTTTGGTCACGATATGTGTTGTGAGAATAGCCTGGTCATGTCCAGTTATTATTTCTTTCATCGCGGAATTGTGACAGATGTGACCTGTAATTGTTGTGCTCCTGTTTCCGCATTCCCCGATTGTCAGTGTCAATTTCCAGTTCTTGTAACAGTCCCTGAAAAACCTCAATGTATTCTTTGCAACGTCCTGCTAAAATAATATGCCGTAAATGTTCAGGTAATTTGATTAAGCAAATGCGGATGAGTTCTGAGGGGCTGTATGGGTTTGACAGGTACTGATTCTTGTGCAACATGTCTTCAAAATATTTCACAAGACTGGAAAATTCAGATTGTTCGAAATGTTTCATCATTATGATGCCATGTTTTACTCGGTCTTGTGTGGCTTGAGACCAATATGCTGAGAGGAAGGCATGGTAAAACTCTCCTTCACTGTGGCAATCGTGAATGACCGATCACATTCTTACAGCTGGCTCATTCTCTAAGTAGCCACACATAAATTCTAATCTGTGCTCTAATGACCAGTTGGGAGGAAAACAATGAGAGAATTGATGGAGCCACGCTTGTGGATGAATGTCGTTGCCAGAATTCTTAAATGTTTTGAATTTACGTGTAGTAATGAACAGCTTATAGTCAAAGTCATCATGTCGGCAAGTCGCATATCGGTCATTGTTACGTCGTTTCGACGGTTCCATTTCGAAATTCGGTGCACCTTGCCAATTTCTTTCATAATTTCCAAAATGCGCTGTGTTATTATTTTGTGGCTGTTCCATATTTCTATGTCCCTCTTCCCGTACTGGAGCGCGAGTGTCCTCTGAAATATGAAATTTTTGTATTACTTGTGCCAACTGATCTTGTACTTCCCGGATTTCTCTTTTGTATTGCGTATTAATTTGATTCTGATTTTGTTTGAATTTCTTAATTTGTTCATACTCTTCTGTGTCAGTGATGGCTACAGGTCTTGTGTCATTCAGATCATCATCTACCTTTGCAGATAAGTTAGTGAACTGATCCGAAAGTTGGGCTACTTTCTCCGATAATGTACTTATTTCCTCAGTGTGTTTTTCTGAACCAAGTTTCAGTGTGTCCATTTGTGTTGAAATCGTATCTACTGTGTCCTTTAAGTTTTCTTGAGTTTTTGCAAGTTGTGTAACCGAATCGGTAGATGCAACTGAGTCAATTTTAGCTTGCAAGGTGTCGTGATTTTCATGAACAATAGTTTGCAGTTCTTTTATGGCTGCTTCGTGATTCTGTAATGCATTTTCATGACGCGAAACAATAGGTTGGAAATGCTCACAAATTTGTGTTTTTACGTCATTACATACTTTTTGACATATCGAATCAATGTTATGTAACTCAGTAGTTAAATCTTCACGTGTTTGTTCAAGCTTATGTTCCACTGAGTCTAACTTTTGAAGCTTTTGTTCCATTGCGTCTAACTGTTGCTGTGTTTGTCTCTGGTGTTGTTCCATTGTGTCTAACTTTTGAAGATTTTGTTCCATTGTGTCTAACTGTTGCTGTGTTTGTCTCTGATTTTGTTTCATTTGCTGCATTAATTGCAATAATAATGTGTTAGTGTCTGGAATCGGTTCCTCTATGCTTTTCGGCACTGCATTTGCACCGGCAACATTTACATTTTGACGAGCAGAAAATGTGTCTTGACTCATTTGAGAAAACGGTGAGAACCCAAAACCTGAGTCTACAGTATTTGCAATATTGTGCTCTGTCATTCCCGATTCCTGAGGCGAGCTGTTGCCGAACGATCGATCGATAATGCTTCCCTGTTCACTACCTGTTTCACTGTCTACACCATTATTTGACGCCCACTCCATTTCCCTATGCACAGTTACCAAATTACTACTTTGAATATTAGTTAATTCATTACACAGTGGTGCTGATAAGCTACGCTCGTCGTCACTATTATTTCTCAGTTTACTTTGTAGCCTAGTGTTACGTTTTTCACACGCCATTATTGTCACAATATTTCACACGATAACACAGAAAAGCACAATTTGTGAGAGCAAAAATAAGAGAACACATTAACATAGCACTGAAAATAATATCTAGTTAATTGCAGCTGCGAAATGCTTGGTGCAAATCTACATGCATGCCACAACTGTTTTACTGTACAACAATGAAAGACTGCAACTACAAAGGAAATTCTCTCTATAATTACGCGCTAGCAATAAACAATAGCTACACTAATTACACAAACTACAAGAAAAAAATCAGAAGATTCCAGTGAGGTATCCTCGGCTAAGGGTCGACAAATGAAACGTCCCCTTAGAAAAATTTATACATGACTGTGCTTAAACTGACACACAATATTTTTGGCGCAACGCAATCTGACTTTTAAAATTCCCTACAAAAGAATGGCCCTGACTAACATTAAACTATACGTTTCACAAATCACTTATCTCACAAAAATCTTGGTTACTCGAACTACTGCAATACAGCGAGCGCCACTACTGCCAGCTAAATAAAAGATTCAAACTACGGAAGGCACTAACTACTGATAGGCATAGTTAGCAAAATGAAAGATTTTAATAGAGAACAAACAATGTATTTACCATAATAGTCATAATATATATAGCAGTTCATGACAAATTACAAAACTCCGCCATCTGTCTCCCCACATCCACCACTGCTGGCGGCTCACCTCCAACTGCGCAACGCTATGCGCTGTTAACATCCAGCTGCCGCTGCCCAACACTACAATGGCAGACAACAATGCAAACTAGACACAGACTGCACACAGCACAGCCAGTGATTTTTATACAAAGGTGGCGTTACCAATAAAAAAAACCTAAACAGCCTACTTGCAATTTGTGTAATCAAATTCTTATCAGGGAAACATTTCCACACTGACTAAAATATGCTGAAGCTAAGCTTCTTTACAAGAAGGGAGCTAAAGAGATACCATGAAACTATTGTCCAATTTCACTTCTGTCAGCTTTTTGAAAATTATTTGAAAAACTTGTGTTCAAGCGTCTCCTAAAGCATCTGACCTCAAGTAATATATTGTCCAAGCCACAGGTTGAGTTTCTTAAGAGTTCTGTTGTAGAGAAAGTTATTTACACACACAGTGAAAATGTATTTAATTCATTAGATAATAAACTAGAGGCTACTGGCATTTTCTGTGACCTATCAAAAGCCTTTGGCTGACCAAAGCAAATTAGAATATTATGGTGTCACTGACAGTGCTTCGAAATGGTTTGAGTCTTATTTAAGTAACAGGAAAGAGGCTATCGTTGTGCAGTCTTAATCTGATCTGAAATTAATTATATGTGGTGTTTCTCAAGCTTCCATCTTGGACCCATTGTTTTTTCATGTGTACATTAATGACCTCTCGTCTTTTACATTGCCAGGTGCCAGGTTCGTTTTGTTTGCGGATGGTGCAAATATCGCTATACGTAGCAAGTCAAGTACAGATTTAGAAATGGCTGCTGACAAAATTTTTACTGACATTACTAATTGGCTTAAAGTTAATTCACTGTCATTAAACTTAATAAATGGTAATACAAAATGAAATATAAAGAATCGATTTAATGTTGCGTTATCAACAACAAAATCTTTTATGAAATGACCCATTACATGCAGTTCAGAACCTGTAATAGATTTTCTTCCAGCATTTGTATAACATGTGAAGACATGCAGATCGAAAGGGTTGAAAGTGCTGCATTTATGGGATTACAACCTGATAATAAATTCAGGTGCGAAGGCATACCACAGAATAGCTGAAATGCCTAAAGAAGTCTGTATTTGCAGTGAGAATGATGTCGCATGTAGGAGATATAAATAAAAAACTTGCATACTTTGCTTACTTTCATTCTATTATGTCATATGGGATATGGGAGAACTCATTAAACCGAGAAAAATTTTTCAGTGTGCAAAAGTATATAATATATTTATAATACATAATTTGTGGTGCAAATTCAGGAACATCATGTAGAAACTTGTTCAAGAAACTTTGGGTTCTAACCACTGCTTCTCAATATACTTATTCTATAATAAAATTTGTTGCAAGTGACATATCTCTATTTCCAACCAATTGCCCAATCACAGAATTAATATTAGGATAAGAACAATCTATATAAAGACCAAAAAGCACTTACCTTAGTCGAAAAAGGGGTCCAGTATTCAGGTACACACATTTTCAATAAATTGCCAGCAACCATTAAAAGCTTGGTTTCAGATCAAGCACAGTTTAAACAGAGTTTGAAAGACTTTTTCATAGGCAACTCCTTCTATTTTATAGATGAATATCTTAACTGCGACTGTTCGACCAGATTAAGTAAAAATGTCTGTTAGATTTCAGTTTTGATGTCAGTTGGACAACAGTCAAGATTAGGTATTATGTTTATGATGAATTTATTAAAAGTGCATAACTATGTTTCATTCTGAGAGTGTATTAATTCTGTAAATATTAGCAGTCTCAGTTTACTGTAGTATATTCACCTATTTCGACATTCTCCTGAAAAATGATCAGGGTCTTGAGTATTATATTCAAATGTTTTATGTTTTCTATGTTATACTTTTTTGACATATTCCGCACGCACGAGAATCATCTTATATGTGGGTCTGTTAAACGCAAACTGAACACAATCTAATCTAATCCAACAGTAAACAGCTTAAAACATACGTTGGCTGCAGTAATTATGCAGAGGCGGAGAGGATTGCACAGCAAAGACTAGCATAGAGAGCTGCAGTAAACCAGCCTTCGGAGTGAAGACTAGAACAACAACAACATTTTATTTTGCAGAAGTGCAACGTTTATAAAAACGAACTCTTTTTAAGCGGTAAAATCATTATCCGAACTACGATACATCGAAGAAATGTAAGGGATAGTTCAATGTCATCATATAAAACATATACTTTTTTAAAAAGTCTGTGAACTGTGATAGATGGAAATACATACTTTCTATTAGTAATGAGAACGATTTTATGTATAGCAGTTATCTTTCATGCATTGAGTTTCACCATACATACATATAAGTATATGTTGATATAATTTTGTAAGCACTTATCACCACAAAAAATGTCCTTATCACCAAACGAATATCCATATCACCACAAAAATGTCTCTGATATCTAGCCTGTGTCAACACAATAGTTGTATTTCCTCACTGCCGTTCATAGCTAAGTAGTTTTCTGCCAATCTACAATCAGAAGGGCACAACCAAAAACACATGGTTTCAGCAGTTACTTACCATTGGAGACAGTATGAATGGAAACCATAACACTGTGGATATCCTATAGAATCTATTTATTTAGCTAATTGGTTTTGGCTTAGGAGGCCACCACAGACTAATACTGTAGGAGAACCAAAATTTTTTTCTCTTAATTTACGAATATTGTTATGTCCAGCAGAATGAGAAGGATCGATTTAACCTTGTAAACTCTGATCAGGCTAAACACCAGATTTAAGGCACTGTAAGGAGGCTTGATGAGTCGTTCACACGCTTGTCTGCCGTGTGTTTGTAGCATTACATGCTTGTCATTGTGTCTGACTGACAGTCCAGTCCAATGTGCTTATACGCAGTGTGATTGTTATTAACGCTTAAAAACCACAACAGCGATGTAGATGACGCTAAGACACATGGGGCCACAAACGTCAGGAAACACCCCAAAAGTTGATGACAAGTGTTGAACAAGAGATATCACCAGGTGACGTAGTCTACCCCGGTAGCTGAGTGGTTAACGCAACAGAATTTGAATCCTAAGGGCCAGGGTTCCATTCCCGGCTGAGTCGGAGATTTTCGCCTCTCAGAGACTGGGTGTTGTGTTGCCCTCATCATCATCATTTCATCCCCATCGACGTGCAAGTCGCCGAAGTGGCGACAAATCGAGACTTGCACCCGGCAAACGGTCTACCCGACGGGACGCCCTAGTCATACGACATTTAAGTTTACCATGTGACGTATGACGCCGCAGGTGCAGCCCTTGGACTTGTCGATCCTTCCTTCATCGGTAGGGGCTGTGCATTTCATCACTCCGTTAGTCTACTCTGCTTTCGTTCTTGCATTATTTGATGATACGATAGTGCTCGCGGTACAAGACTACGATGAATCGGTTTACATTTACGAAAACAGAGCAGTCTAGCGGAGCGGTGTGTAGCACTGCCCCCTGCCAGTGAGAGCAGGATCGATAAGACCAGCTGCTGCGAGGTACGTGACTTGGTGAAGTCACATGTTCAATGTTTGTCGTCCACTTTTGTGGTTTTTTCCGAAATTTGCAGCCCCATATGGGGCTCTCAGGACCATATACGTCGCTTTGTGTGTATTTAAATGTTAATAAAAATCACCCTCTAGTATGCACTCTTCGTCACTGGCTCCGACCACGTGTTGCAGGCCACTCTTTGGGGCACAGTTGGCGGGAGCCTATGCTACAGGCTCCATGATGAGTCTGGGAGACACAGTGTTGCCGAACACCTGTTGAAGCTCCCCTCCCGTCGTTACTGGGGTCGCGTCGCCTCCACGACGAGGCTGGCGGACACAGGTGGATGCAGTTGGCGACCACCTGTCGGAGCAGCGTCGTCGCCAGCTGGTGTTACTGCGGCCCCGCCGCCTCCATGACGAGGCTGGGAGACACGGGGGACGCGGCTTCCGCCTGGTAGCGCCGCCAGTGTCCGCTGCCCGTGGCGTCACGCGCAGGCTCGCAAGGCGTGTCTCGCACCACATCGTCTACCGCGCCAGTGAAAACGTGGTAGTTGTACTCCGTCGTGTTGATACGGCCCAGCAGCAGCACCGGGTACACATTCGTCAGGAACCACAGCTCGTTTCGAGAAGCATCCACCTTGCAACAGACACATCATGACATTGTGTAGTTTATACAACGTATTTCTACGGTGTGTCCGAAAAGTCTTTCTCTGATTACATAATTTTTTTCTGTTTTAGGGTCGCAGTACGTAAGTAGTGGGTGAGGCGCAGTGCCCAAGAAGCCATGTTAACCAATCAGGAGAAGTCAGTGTGTACTGTGGTACCATGAGACACAGTCACCAACCACAGTGCAGAGGCACTTCCAGGCAACATTTGGAAGGAATCCACCTGATGTCAAGAGCATTAAAGCCGTGAATGAGAAGTTCAAGAGCACAGATCGGTTGCTGACGTTCTGAGGTCTGGTCGACCAAGAACCTCAGCAGACAGGGTGGATGCTGTAAGGCAGTCTTTTCTGTGAAGTCCGAAGAAATCGGTGCGCAGTGCCTCGCGTGAATATCAGAAGCCAAAAAGGTCTCTCCATGACATTTTACACAAACGCGTATTGTTTCGTGCATACAAAGTGCAAATCGTTCAGTCCTAGTTGCCCAATGACAGTACACGTCGATATGACTTTGCAGTCACGTATTGAGGACGATGATGGTTATCTCAAATGAAATGCCTTTTCCGACGAAGCGACCATTTTTGTCATTGGAGTAGTGAATCGCCATAATGTGCGCATTTGGGGTTCACAACCCCCTGGCGAGGTCATGGAGTGCACCAGAGGCAGTCGAAAGCTGAATGTTTGGTGCATGCTATTGCACGATCGAATTATCGGGCCATTCTTCTTCGCTGAGGCTACCGTAACATCTGCAGTGTATCTGGACATGTTGCAACTGTATGCTGTTCCTCAGCTACTTAGGTATCAACCCAATGTCTTGTTTCAGCAAGACGGTGCATCGCCTCATTGGGGTTTGGACGTCCATGCCCATCTCGATATGGCCTTTCCTGGGCGATGGATTGGTCGTGATGGGCCAACGGTTTGGTCTCCACGCTCTCCTGACATAACCCCATTAGACTTATTTTTATGAGGTGTTGTCAAGGACGAGGTCTACCAAACACGTGTACCAGATCTTGAAACCCTGTGGCAATGGACAACCACAGTCGTTGAATCGATCCCTCCAGTGATGTTGGCTAATGTGTGGACGGAAATTGAATATCGCGTATATGTGCTATGTGCTACCAAGGGTGCTCATGTGGAAGATTTCTGATGTGTGAAAAGAGCTTTGATAGTTTGTAAACAATTAAACACCAGTTTCATATTTGTATCTTACTTCTAGCCTGAGTTATCAATTTATGTAATCAGGGAAAGACTTTTCCGAAACCCTGTATTTCACAAAGAACGGAGTGTTTGAGGTACGGTATCTTTCTCTCCAACTTACCAAATAATAAGTAAAATGAATATTTACTCTTCCTGGAGCGTTATGAACCTAGTTTATTTAGTTACTAGCAGAGAAACTCGTCGTTGTCCAGGTATTTACTTATTGTTGTGCGTCCACGCCCGTTCCACGCAGCATCTAGCCATGTGCTTAATGTTTATGGCATCACATTTCCTAAAATATACGAGGGTTGTTCGGAAAGTAAGGAACGATCAGTCGCGAAATGGAAACCACAGTGAAAATCAAAACTGTTTTCTTTGCACATTTAGCTACACCTTCCAGGTACTTCCCTACATGGGTCGCCGTTCCAATTTATACAAAATTACCAACACCATTGTCATAGAAGGTAGCCGCCTATACTTTCCGATAATTCTCTACTTTGTTCTATAGCGAGTAGTCTGCGCCAAAGTGTTCTCTTCGTAGCCAGCGTTTCATGTGAACAGAGATGATACTCAGGAAGATCCAATTAGGTCTGTGTTGTGGGTGATCGAACACTTCCCATCGAAAAGGCTGCAGGAGCGTCTTCACTGCCCCTGCAGAGTGCGGCTAAGAATTGCCATGATGAAGGAAGTGCGTGGCAGTTGTGTTAGGTGGGCTGCATTCATTAAGGCGAAGCCTCTCAGCGAGCCCTCCTACTTGGCGGGAGACATTGTTGTTCTAGGCACCTTTACTCGCTCACAGTGCGCTCACAACTGAAAAGAGCGTCTTGATGCGATCGACGGACATACTAGAGACACTGCTCAAAACGTCTGTGAAAAGCCTCGTCAGATTTTCGCAGTGGTTTCTATTTCGCGACCAATCTTTCCTCACTTTCCGAATAGCCCTCGTATGTCGTACACTGATATAAATTTGTTGGTACATTCAGCGACAGATGTCGATACTGTCTACGAAATTCGTTGCGAGTAGAGTGGGTAAGAAAGAAGTAATAAATTTAAACGCCACGCATGATATGGCAGTTTTTTTTACTGAAATTATAACTTCATGCACTAACAGAGGAAAAATAGAGTGCGATAAGCTTTTTTATTTCATCATTTTGTGGGAGTTATTAGCGATTATAAAGTTCGCAAAAATTTGAAATTATGTGTAAAGTTTGTAGGAAGTAGCTAAGTCCTATCACTCACAAGTACTGGGTGAATAAAGTCTGCGAATTCAGGCGCCGTGAGCTATGCTTCTTTTTCCTCCCCACCCCCACGCCTTTGATAGTTGGTTGGTTCTTACAGCCACAGCGATTGTTGCATGACAGTAAAGTACATGCGTACGTCTATGAATACATGTACCAAGTTTGGTTGCAATCAGTCCACTGGATTAGGAGAACATGGGAAAGGTACGTACCCAACACACACACACACACACACACACACACACACACACACACACACACACACACACACACACATACACAAACATACACTTTTACTAAATCACACACATCCACTTTTACTAAATCACACACATCCACTCTTACCATATGTATCAATTTCCAGAGAGTTACATCAACAAGCTATAATTTTTGAAATAGAACGTTATTTTTTCTATCGAGTAGCTGACATTTATAAAGCAACTGTGCAAAAATCAGTTCTGTCAATTTTAGTCAGGAATCTAGGAATGTTGAAAGTTTTGGGTGTATTCTGTACATAAAGTTGCTGGTATAACGGAACGATAACCGTGCTCGATGCACAGTTTGAAGTCACCTGGGTTCGCTGGCTGGGTGACATAAAGAGAAGTATTCACACTGAAGCGCCAAAGAAACTGATATAGGTATGCACATTCAAATACAGATCTATGTAAACAGGCAGAATAGGGCGCTGCGGTCGGAAGCGCCTATATGAGACAATAAGTGTCTGGCGCAGTTGTCAGATCGGTTACTGCTGCTACAATGGCAGGTTATCAAGATTTAAGTCCGTTTGAACGTGATGTTACAGTCGGCGCTTGAGCGATGGGACACAGAACCTCCGAGGTAGTGATGAAGTGGAGATTTCCCCGTACGACCATTTCACGAGTGTACCGTGAATATCAGGAACCCGATAAAACATCAAATCTCCGACTTCACTGGGCCTGGAAAAGATCCTGCAACAATGGTACCAATGACAAATGAAGAGAATCGTTCAAGGTGACAGAAGAGCGATCCTTCCGCAAATTGCTGCAGATTTCAATGCTCGGCCATCAACAAGTGTCAGCATGCGAAACATTCAACGAAACATCATTGATATGGGTTTTCGGAGCCGAAGGCCCACTCGTGTACCATAGACTACTGCACGACACAAAGCTTTACGCCTCGCCTGGGCCCCTCAACATGGACATTGGGCTGTTGATGACTGGAAGCATGGTGTCTGGTCGGACGAGCCTCGTTTCAAATTGTATCGAGCGGATGGACATGTACTGGTATGGAGACAACTTCATGAATCCACAGATCCTGCATGTCAACAGGGGAATCTTCAAGCTGGTGGAGGCTTTGTAAAGGTGTGGGGCGTTTGCAGTTGGAGCATAAGGGAGCCCTGATACGTCTAGATACGAGTCTGACAGGTGACATGTATGTAAGCATCATGTCTTTTCACCTGCATCCATTCAAGACCATTGTGCATTCCGGCGGACGTGGGCAATTCAGTAGGACAATGCGACACCCCACAGTCCAGAATTGCTACAGAGTGGCTTCAGGAACACGTTTCTGACTTTAAACATTTTAGATGGCCACCAAACTCCCAAGACAAGAATATAATTGAGAATATCTAGGATGCCTTGCAACATGCTGTTCAGAAGATGTCTCCATCCACTCGTGCTCTTACGGATTTATGGACAGCTCTGCGGGGTTCATGGTGTCAGTTCCCTCCAGCACTACTTCAGACATTAGTCCAGTCCATGCCACGTCGTGTTGCGGCATGTCTGCGTGCTCTAGGGGGCCCTACAAGATATTGGGGAGGTATACCAGTTTCTTTGACCCTTCAGTGTAGATATCCACCAAAAAAGAAATCTATTGGTGTTAAATCGAGTGTCCGCGTAGGCCATTCCTGATTTTGGCTGGTGTGTTTTTGGCCAACTACATATAGGCAAGCGTCAGTTTGAAATTAAACCTTTTCCCACTATTCCACGTTGTAAGTAGACTGTCGCAGCTCCGCCAGTCTGGAACGCCCCATTTGCCTGACGCAAAAGTTCCGTAACCCAACATGATCTTCCAATTAGACAGCAACCGTTTTCATGTTCAAAACAGATAAACCCTGTGTCTAAAACTGTACTTACTTCGAAAATAGTAATCGGAGTTTGAACAGTGAAATGTCATTGAGTTCGTCTCTTCTAGAAGTACAAGCAGCAGAGAGGCGAGTGTGGCGATCATGTTCAACGCACCTGTCACACACTGTGCTCATTGTCTGACCAATTTAGGCCTTGCCACACTTGCGAGGTATTCTGTACATTGCAGCCCTCCGGAATCCCAGATCGTCCTTCACCGAACCAAGAAAAGCACAAGAAATCTTCCACCCACCTAAAAAGATTTTTCTCGGTTCGGCAAAGAACAATCTCGGACTGCGGAGAGCTGGAATCTATGGAATACGTCGTCAGTGTGACAGAATCTACTTTGGTCAGACAAAGAGAATATGCGTGAGAGGTGTGTTCAACATGATCGCCACTATCTCCACAGAACATTTCATGACTTATTCTATCGCGGAAAGTTTGGCCTCGACGAGATTCTTCTGGAATTCAATTATTTGTGGAAATAAGGTACGCGGAAAATCTTATTGATCATGATGTCGGCTTTCAACTGTATAAGTCTTGGGAGCCGGTGATTTCTTTAAGATCTGCATAAAGGAAAGATTTTATGACTAGACATGTCTAGCGAAAGCTAATTTTATTAACTTGACATCTGAATTTTAACTCCGCAAGCCCGCATTCCGACAGAAAGCTCACATGTACACTCCTGGAAATGGAAAAAAGAACACATTGACACCGATGTGTCAGACCCACCATACTTGCTCCGGACACTGCGAGAGGGCTGTACAAGCAATGATCACACGCACGGCACAGCGGACACACCAGGAACCGCGGTGTTGGCCGTCGAATGGCGCTAGCTGCGCAGCATTTGTGCACCGCCGCCGTCAGTGTCAGCCAGTTTGCCGTGGCATACGGAGCTCCATCGCAGTCTTTAACACTGGTAGCATGCCGCGACAGCGTGGACGTGAACAGTATGTGCAGTTGACGGACTTTGAGCGAGGGCGTATAGTGGGCATGCGGGAGGCCGGGTGGACATACCGCCGAATTGCTCAACACATGGGGCGTGATGTCTCCACAGTACATCGATGTTGTCGCCAGTGGTCGGCGGAAGGTGCACGTGCCCGTCGACCTGGGACCGGACCGCAGCGACGCACGGATGCACGCCAAGACCGTAGGATCCTACGCAGTGCCGTAGGGGACCGCACCGCCACTTCCCAGCAAATTAGGGACACTGTTGTTCCTGGGGTATCGGCGAGGACCATTCGCAACCGTCTCCATGAAGCTGGGCTACGGTCCCGCACACCGTTAGGCCGTCTTTCGCTCACGCCCCAACATCGTGCAGCCCGCCTCCAGTGATGTCGCGACAGTCGTGAATGGAGGGACGAATGGAGACGTGTCGTCTTCAGCGATGAGAGTCGCTTCTGCCTTGGTGCCAATGATGGTCGTATGCGTGTTTGGCGCCGTGCAGGTGAGCGCCACAATCAGGACTGCATACGACCGAGGCACACAGGGCCAACACCCGGCATCATGGTGTGGGGAGCGATCTCCTACACTGGCCGTACACCACTGGTGATCGTCGAGGGGACACTGAATAGTGCACGGTACATCCAAACCGTCATCGAACCCATCGTTCTACCATTCCTAGACCGGCAAGGGAACTTGCTGTTCCAACAGGACAATGCACGTCCGCATGTATCCCGTGCCACCCAACGTGCCCTAGAAGGTGTAAGTCAACTACCCTGGCCAGCAAGATCTCCGGATCTGTCCCCCATTGAGCATGTTTGGGACTGGATGAAGCGTCGTCTCACGCGGTCTGCACGTCCAGCACGAACGCTGGTCCAACTGAGGCGCCAGGTGGAAATGACATGGCAAGCCGTTCCACAGGACTACATCCAGCATCTCTACGATCGTCTCCATGGGAGAATAGCAGCCTGCATTGCTGCGAAAGGTGGATATACACTGTACTAGTGCCGACATTGTGCATGCTCTGTTGCCTGTGTCCATGTGCCTGTGGTTCTGTCAGTGTGATCATGTGATGTATCTGACCCCAGGAATGTGTCAATAAAGTTTCCCCTTCCTGGGACAATGAATTCACGGTGTTCTTATTTCAATTTCCAGGAGTGTAGTATCATTACTTCTCCTGCGCGCCATAGATGGAGCAATATTCGAAGAGGATGCAATCCTCGACGTAGGTCGCTCATGCAGCGGCTGCTTTTGTACATGTGCCTTCGCATCAATTTTGATATGAAGTCAGCGATGTGAACTAGCGATCACCAGTGCCAAATACTCCCCTGAAGATGGCTGAATGGTTGTCAGCCGAAAAATCGATGTCATACGGCTGGAATCCTGAAACTTCAAGGAAAAAGGAAGTAATCACTGTGTGATTTATCTGGAGAATACAGGGGTGAGACGAAATTTGATAACTAAGGAAGCAACATTCGTGACTGTGTACTACGGAGAACTAGCTGAGGCACTATTGTGGAGCGGAAATACCCACTTGGACAGCTTCCTGCGAAGTTTCGTCTTGGCAGTCTCTCGTAATCTCGTCAAGAGATTTCTGTGATATGCTCCTGTACGGAAAGCCTCTCAAAGTATAATCTGTTAGCACCACAGAATGACAGTTCCAAAGAAGACTCAGTATCACCTTCTCCGGCGATGATTAGATCTTTGCCTTTTTAGGTGGTGATGAGTCTACGTATTTCCACTGCTAGCATTTCTCTTGTCTCGGAATCATAGTGATACATTCAGCAGAGGCCAATAGTGATCAGAAATCTAAGGAATTTCTCTGTAGTGGCATGACATAGATGCACAACATTTGTGTTTCTGGTTCGGTTCCATGGACTTTATGAATGGAACTGAGCAGTCAGTGAGGATTACCTAGACCTGAGCAGATGACATAGAGGTAATGGAATTTGCAGATTTCAGACCATTATTAAGATACTGAGAAATTACAATTTGTCCGCGAAAAAGATAAGTTACAAAGATTCTAAATGACTTGATGGAATATTTTTAAAGTCGATGGGAGCACCTGGGGCCGCAAAATGAATAACCTATTATGGTAGACAAGAAGCGTAAGTTTCACATGATTTCCTAGAATCGTTCAGATAAATTTCTGAATAGAGTTTTTTTTACAAGTATGTGGTCGATTTGCTTCCCCATCTTTGCCTCTTCCGAGGTTGTATACTCGTTTAGGTATGTTGATGATGTTTTGTGCTTATGGACATACCAGACAACTTCAGATATTCCCCATGCAGCTAAATTCTAAACACAACAGCAAAAAATTTGCAATGGATTTTTGAGATAAGTGCATAAATTATTTAAAACTAACCATTGACATAGGTGATCAAATTCATACTTTCAAGATGTATACGAAACCTACCGCCACAGACATTATAATACCTTCAATTCTCAACACACAGTGACCCATAAACATATTGCTTTTCTCTCAAGATACATCGCCTAACATCCACCCCCATAAGCAAAGTCAGCTTCCAAGGGGAACTAAATGCAGTCAGACAAATACCTACCCTCTTACCTTAGTGAATTCCATAATGTACAAAAAGCACGAACAACAGGTACACTCTCTTCTTTACCCCGTTCTCGATACAACACTTCATGGTCGCAATAAATGGTGCACTGTCCCATGTTTGGGAAAAGCTCACTGAATCTAGCCAGTAACCTTAAATTCAGGAAATTTAAAACATTATTTTATATGAACAAAAGTGTTCTACGCTTTTTACCCTACAATGAAGACAGCGCTCCATCCTTGGAAAAGATTGGAATATACAAAATCACTTGTAACTGTGTCAAATTCTGTTCAGGTTAGTCTGGCAGGCAATTAGCACCCTCTTGAAAGAACACCACAGAAGTGGAAACTTAGAAAAGAAGACCATTTATGCAGACCACCTGCATAAACGAGGCCTCAGGTGCAAGGTGCAAGGTGTGGTGTATACCACATTCATAAAGGAAGGAAGATGAACTACCTTGGCATAATGGTAATTAAC
The DNA here is from genome assembly GCF_023864345.2 of Schistocerca serialis cubense. NCBI lineage: Eukaryota > Metazoa > Arthropoda > Insecta > Orthoptera > Acrididae > Schistocerca > Schistocerca serialis. The sequence goes on along the minus strand of NW_026047471.1, from coordinate 6,761,214 downwards.
AAATATATGCCCATCTGCTTCAATGTCAGTAGTGAATGACCATTCACAGTTCCCTTACACACCGCTTCCAGCTGCAGATATTACTCATAATCCCATCCAGGCCATGTTGTATATTACCCCTCTTACTCACATGCCCCATTTTTTCCTTTATTTCAGTACTATAATTTCTCTTATCCCTTAACAAAATCATGTTGTATAATCGCAGTGGCTTCACTTACGTGCTTCAGCTCACTAGTACATCTTATCTGCTTTTAATTTAGGACTTGTTAAAGAAAAGATTATTTTGTTGAGTCATACCCTTGAAAAACAACACCAAAGCTTATTGTTCAATTTATTTTCTCCTAAGACTAATTGTTATTTGTTATATAGTTCATTAGTTGAAGTGTCACTTATTTTATCTGAGTTGAATAATCTTACGTCCCATTTTCAGTGAAATAATTCCTCTCGTTTTATTCCTAAATCTAACATTAACAGTTCTCTCATACTCTGTTGATGTAGTTGTTTAAAATCTTTGATCTTAAAAAAAAATTCACTACACCACGTATTTATCTTTGTACTTGATGAAGGGGTAACAGTCGAAAACCAGTTTGTGAAATAAGTAATAAATATTGTAGAACATTACATCGGCGTTGTGTGTGTTTTCATTCACAATGTATTGCTATATGTCTTATGATATCGACACTCTCTATACATTAAATTTGTATTATTTAGGGCAAGACGAATGCTCAGATATTTATTTAGCTCGGGTAAGAACGTCACAAAAACATGGAAGAAATTTCAAGCATGACAGCTAATATATCTAAAATGTTGTTAGATACATTAATTTTCTCAGAGTGACGTGTAGAAACATTCCTACACACTCCTCACGTGATAAAATTGAACGTAAAATTATGCTGATTGAAATTCACACAAACGTATTCAAACTCCGTCCATGAATCAGGCAGAAATCCACCACTGACTTGTCGAACAGTTTACTGACTTTACCCCTTTATATGATCTAACAGATATACACTAAGGATTCATATTTTTATCTCTGACATATTTTCTTAGAAACAAATCAAAAAGAGCTCCAGTCTCCCAGTTTCCATGAAAATGTTCGGGAACGTTTTTTGGTGTAAGCAAATTCTAGAACTAGAAATCCTCTCCAAAACATTACGAACTGGAAAACCTTTTGTTCCACTCCGTGCTCTCTGGGTTTTGGATGAAATGAATTGAGCTTAATTACGACCTAAATCTCAAACAGCCCGCCCTCTCAATGAACGGAAAGGTTTAAAATGTTTTAACTGTATGGAAAAGAACGGGTCGTAGTAAGCGCAACACACAAAAAATAGTCACCCTCAGGAGACGTACCTCTATTAGTATGTAACACCATCTCTGGTCTTGATAAAGGTGTAAATTCAACAAGTAAGAAGGACCACAAGTTTTCTCAGTATTCCATATCCAGCCGAAGCCAAGCACTGACGTTTATATCCCGTAGAGGTACCAAACTGCGTGAATGTCGATAGCTACGAGGGCCGTTCAGTAAGTTATGCAACACATCTTTTCGCAGATAGCAGGTAACTGTCATAGAGTTTCTTTTGGATTAAAACCAGAGCATCACAGATGTTCATAGACGCTTCCAGGAGGTCTACGGAGACCTGTCAGTGAACAATAGCACGATGAACCATTGGGAAAGGCGTGTGTCATCATCGCAACAAGGTCGCGCATACCTGTCCGATCTCGTGCGTGCCGGCTGTGACTCCTGAAGTTCTAGAACGTGCGGACACCTTCATGTGAGGTGCTCGACGGATCATAATCAAACACCTCGCTTCTTAACTGGACGTCTCTGTTTGCGCTTCTGACGCACTCATTCGCCAGTTGTGACATTGACAGTTGTGGTACAGACAGGTGGGAAATATCCTTATTCTTCTTAATCCAGGTGGTAGCGTTTTCCCACGCCTTGCTAAGGATGTAACCGCTGTCACGATTTAGTTGTGGCTAAGGGAGCCCAGAGTGTACCGACTTCGGGGGAGGAGGGAAGAATAACGAGAGCGGTGCCGGCAGACCCTCCTGAACGAGAAGACCTAGGACGCAGCGCCCAGACGGCGGGAGAACGGAAGCTGTACCTGGACCGCGCGCGGGGCGCGGACTGCACCGACTCATAGGAAGCGCCTGAGGGAGAAGGGGGATTGTCCTATATATACATGGCGCCGGCGCACCGCAGGTCAGTACATCAGCGCACCTGATGATGGCAACGTGGTCGATTGCCGAAATATTGTGTCCAATGCACACTGCACCCTCATACCAGGCTGTTCACCTGAGATTTATTTCGTCAATTACGAGGCTGATGGTAATAGCTTTTTGTGGAACATCGTCACAGGTGATGAAACATGGGTTCATCACTTCAAACCGGAAATAAAACTGGAATCCATGAAGTGGTGTCACATCACCTCTCCTTCGAAGAAAAAATTCAAGGCTACACCCTCGGCTTGTAAAGCCATGGTGACCGTCTTCTGGCGCTCTTGAAGGGTTATGCTGTTTGATACCCTCCATCATGGTGCAAAGATCCACCCTGTAATGTACTGTGGTAGCCTCAGGAAACTGAAGGAACAACTTCAGCATGTTCGTCGCCATAAATGCAAATGAGTTCTCCCTCTCCGTGACAACGCGAAGTCTCACAGAAGTTTACGCACCCGAGAGGAGCTCACAAAACTTCATTAGAACGTTATTGCTCATCCACCCCACACCCCAGTACTCGCACCTTCAAACTTCCATCTGTATGGGCCACTGAAGGGTGTACTCCACAGGCAGCAGTACCTGGATGATGGGGAGATTACCGACGTAGCAAGACGTTGGCTCTGACAGTGAACAGTAGGATGGTACCATGTGCGCATACGGCCCGTACTAATAAGGTAGCTTAAGGCCGTCGCTCTGAACGGAGGCTAAGTAGAAAAATAGGGTTTTCTAGCGAAAAGAGTGTGTAATAATGAGTATTGGAATCCTGCATAAAACCAACCTGATTTCAGAAAAAATGTGTTGCATTAGTTATTGAACGCTCCTTGTATATTTCACCCACTGAATAAAATCACGATTTCTCTGCGGGAGTAAGATCGAATGATTTAGTGTCCCACTCGAGGTGGAGATAATGCCTTGAGTGTTTGTCAAACTACAAAAGTTATTGGCAGCCTGTGCACACGGCTGTTATCTTGGAACTGTCCACAGAGTCTCATCAGAGAGATGTAGAAGAAGCTACAACACTTGGTCACCGAGTACATTTAAATAAACATTGTGTTACGTGTTCACTATAACCAGAATAAATGGGCAAAAGTCATGGTACGAATTCCCCTCACCGCCCCTCACCCCACTCTGGAAAGCATCATCGAAACACCTCCAAAGTGAACCATGCCCCCCCCCCACCCCCACCCCCACCCAGCAGGCTATAGATTAAACGCTTCGTAGGGCCATCTGTGCAGTTTGCACCTTGCATGATTTGGATGGAGGCAACAAACTCGTCAGACCACGCTACACACCTCCAGCAACCTGCTGTCCAGGTTCTGTATTGTTTTGCCCAATGAAGACGTAAACATGTGAGCAAATGACTACTACAAGGTATTCAATTCAAATGTCCAATGCAAGCAGTTCTCTTCCCAAAGTTAACTCGAAGGCTGGTGGAGATGGATTTCCAATCACTGATAGCAGCAATACATGGTTGGCTTTTGAACAGATTGACAACGAGAAGGAGTGACACTTATCTCCAGTACCTTTAGATAAGAAGGTTTTTACAGCCATTGGTCTTACTCTGCGTCACATGGCAGTGAGCTGTACACTATTCCTTGTAGATACATTGGACCTTGCGAGCCAGTGCACGAACAAATCTAAAAATGTTATTAGCGGTGTGGTCATAGGGTCGTCCAAACATCATAAATCCTCACTTCCATTCCATCGCTTCTTTATACAGTATTAACCCATCTCACGCAATAATTCCATACAACCGACTGGAACACACACACCGCCTCAAGGGCCTGACATATGTTAGCAATTGAGGTTCTGATGATCGCCTAGTATCAATAACAAAGAGCACAACAGACAAATTTCCAAGAGCTAGTGTTAATAAGCTACATTATAGTATAGTATGGTATAAACCCTGCGCATAATAACTGGATAGAGTATAGAGGACATAATTATACAAAACATAACCACAGGACATAATAATACAACAAACTACAGGAAAAATTGTTAAATGCTAATATCCTCTACATGCACCTCAAATAATTCTTTAATATTCATTTACTGGGAGACCTTTCAGTTTAGTTTTCTCCTGCCGGTTTTCTTCAGTAAGGAGCTTGGCTTTGTAGAATTTTTTGCTTTTCAGATAGAAGCTGTAAATGTTCTCTCTCTGCTCTGTCCTTTGAGTACAGAATGACCATGTTTTCTATTTTCAGCTCCCCATCCCGCGATTGACAATTATATAAAAAGTCCCAATTTGCAGCCTGTCAACATACACTCTTATGTACTTTTCCTTTTGCCCTCTTATGAGTAGCACTTTAGGTTCTTCGATTTTAATAGGTTGTCTCTTACAGAGTGTGAGGAGTAAAGGCTCATCATCTGCCAGACCTCCTCCTGCAAGTCTGACTATAATGTCTTCCCTGTGGAAATTCACCATAATATTGTCTATGCAGGCATTCTTACATACAGCACAGTTGTTTGCACAATATAGGTCCAATAATCTTAGCACATTCAGAAATATGCTTGTGACTTGGTCCCCTGTGTTTACTATTTATACGTTAAAATCACCACAGATAGAAGTTCTCGACTTAATCACCAATACTTTTTTAAACTATTGACTCGCATTTTTCAATAAAAAATTACATATGCATCTAGAGGCCTATAAGACTAACTACATTCTCATTTCCAGTTTTACACAACTAAACTTCCGATCCAATTCTGAGAAATATGTAGATAAATGAATTTCGGAAAATTTTACTCATTGTTTGAGAAAAATACCAGTCCCATCATTCTTTTTGTCTTCTACACATTATGTCTGCAACAACATACCTTTGGGAACAAATATACAGGGTGTTACAAAAAGATACGGCCAAACTTTCAGGAAACATTCCTCACACACAAATAAAGAAAAGATATTATGTGGACATGTGTCCGGAAACGCTTAATTTCCATGCTAGAGCTCATTTTAGTTTCGTCAGTATGTACTGTACTTCCTCGATTCACCGCCAGTTGGCCCAATTGAAGGAAGGTAATGTTGACTTCGGTGCTTGTGTTGACATGCGACTCATTGCTCTACAGTACTAGCATCAAGCACATCAGTACGTAGCATCAACAGGTTAGTGTTCATCACGAACGTGGTTTTGCAGTCAGTGCAATGTTTACTAATGCGGAGTTGGCAGTTGCCCATTTGATGTATGGATTACCGCGGGGCAATAGCCGAGGCGCGGTACGTTTGTATCGAAACAGATTTCCAGAACGAAGGTGTCCCGACAGGAAGACGTTCGAAGCAATTGATCGGCGTCTTAGGGAGCACGGAACTTTCCAGCCTATGACTCGTGACTGGGGAAGACCTAGAACGACGAGGACACCTGCAATGGACGAGGCATTTCGTCGTGCAGTTGACGATAACCCTAAGGTCAGCGTCAGAGAAGTTGCTGTTGTACAAGGTAACGTTGACCACGTCACTGTATGGAGAGTGCTACGGGAGAACCAGTTGTTTCCGTACCATGTACAGAGTGTGCAGGCACTATCAGCAGCTGATTGGCCTCCACGGGTACACTTCCGCGAATGGTTCATCCAACAATGTGTCAATCCTCATTTCAGTGCAAATATTCTCTTTACGGATGAGGCTTCATTCCAACGTGTTCAAATTGTAAATTTTCACAGTCAACATGTGTGGGCTGACGAGAATCCGCACGCAATTGTGCAATCACGTCATCAACACAGGTTTTCTGTGAACGTTTGGGCAGGCATTGTTGGTGATGTCTTGATTGGGCCCCATGTTCTTCCACCTACGCTCAATGAAGCACGTTATCATGATTTCATACGGGATACTCTACCTGTGCTGCTAGAACATGTGCCATTACAAGTACGACACAACATGTGGTTCGTGCACGATGGAGCTCCTGCACATTTCAGTCGAAGTGTTCGTACGCTTCTCAATAGCAGATTCGGTGACCGATGGATTGGTAGAGGCGGACCAATTCCATGGCCTCCACTCTCTCCTGACCTCAACACTCTTGACTTTCATTTATGGGGGCATTTGAAAGCTCTTGTCTACGCAACCCCGGTACCAAATGTAGAGACTCTTCGTGCTCGTCTTGTGGACGGCTGTGATACAATACGCCATTCTCCAGGGCTGCATCAGCGCATCAAGGATTCCATGCGAAGGAGGGTGGATGCGTGTATCCTCGCTAACGAAGGACATTTTGAACATTTCCTGTAACAAAGTGTTTGAAGTCACGCTGGTACGTTCTGTTGCTGTATGTTTCCATTCCATGATTAATGTGATTTGAAGAGAAGTAATAAAATGAGCTCTAACATGGAAAGTAAGCGTTTCCGGACACATGTCCACATAACACAATTTCTTTCTTTGTGTGTGAGGAATGTTTCCTGAAAGTTTGGCCGTATCTTTTTGTAGCACCCTGTATTTACTTGAAGTTGGGTTAACCAGTGCTCTGATACACATACAATATCGACATGCTGAATGTTACACAAACGCTGTAATTGTAAAAACCTTATTTCTAATGAACATATGTTGATTTGTAGAAAAGTGAGTAGTTTGTCTCTATCTGCATTCCTCTTGGAGCTATTTGTCTCTATATTTGAAGCATTAGGCTCAGTTAATGTCTTTAATCCTAGTGTATTGTGACAGTACATCCCATACCTGTTCTTCTGTTTGTTGAATCCCTTTGCTAAGCACTTTATCTTGTGAAACAACCTCTGATCCCACCAACAATCCTGGCCCTTTGGTAGTGGTTTCTTTTTGCGGGTTGACTGTCATATACAGCCTGCTGGGATTCCCACTTCCTGAACTTGTGTTCCTGTTCTTATATCTACAACTTGTTCTGTCTCCTGATAAGATGTGTTCTTCTCTGTCACAATTTTTGCTGGATTATTTTCATTCGGTACTTCTTTTAGCTTTTGCATTGATCCGTTGAGTATGGTTTATTATTGACTAATTGTATAATACACATATATACTATTTGCTTTTAAAGATTCTGACGTTCTTCTTATGGGTGTTGTGCCTGTCACTGGTTTGACTGACTTTTAATCTACTTCAGTTCTACAGATATTTTGTAAACTTTCCTGTTCGATTTCAATGACTCATGAATCCCAGTGGCCTTCAGTTCTTTACCAGTTGCATTTACGCATAGCTAATGTGCTGTATATAGCTCTTTTTTATTATATGTAATAATAAAGCTTTCATTATGGAAGTCTTTCACAACTTTTTTAGTTTTCTGTTTGTGGAGTGGATTTCTTGATTTACACGACCTTTTAGCCAAGTCATTACTGTGTGGTATTCCAACAATAATCACATTTGTATTTTGTCATGTTGGCAAACATCATTAGCCCCTGCCCAAATAACTGCAAAGCATTAGACAGCGCTCCAAAGTGAGCAGTACGCGCTTTCGAGGAGGTGACATATTTTGTAGTAAGCTTATGCGGAACTGTACCGTTAAGTGATTTCTGGAGGATAAATTCAAGCGTAATTGTAGAAGTACCTTAACGTCACTGGGGTAGATGAACGAGGTACCGTCGTCCTCGGCGACGACACCTATGGTTTCTGCGTCCATGGGGAGCCCGGAGCGCGTGTTCCAGCAGGTCACGCGGTGGTTGAGCACCTCCATCATGAAGAGCACGCCTGTTCGCTCGTCCAGGAAGCTGCCTGTGGACTGGCCGCTGTCCCCGCGGCTGCCCACTGGCTGGAACGACCGGAACCACGAGGTGGTGCCAGCGGCCGTGCTGCCAAGACAAACGGTGTGCCCCAACATGTGGAAAGTCTCAAAATGGACAATACAGTAATGGCCAAGTTCTTTAAACGGAGAAAACATGTGCAATGATGATGATGTTTGGTTTGTGGGGCGCTCAACTGCGCGGTCATCAGCGTCTGTACAAAGCCCCAATTTTTTCACAGTCCAATTTGTTTCACAGTACAATCTAGCCATTGTCACGAACGATGAGGAAGATGATACAATGATGAGGACAACACAAATGCCCAGTCCCCGGGCAGCGAAAGTCTCCAACCCGGCCGGGAATCGAACCCGGGACCCAGTGATCTAGAGGCAGAACCGCTAGAAACTACACCACGAGCTACAGAGCATGTGCATTGAAAGAGATTTTACACTTGTTCTTCGTGTAAAAAGTAGGTCGACTACAATGGAGTTCCAGGTCACTCTTCACGTGAAAACCTGTGTTGACGTTTCGCTTGAAGTGGAGATCATGCTTCATGGATGGTTTGTGTATGTACTGAGCGAAGTTGTACAGTGCTAAGGCGCTACAATCTACATCTGCATCCACGTGACCGCTCTGCAATTCACACGTAAATGCCTGACAAAGAGTTCAATGTGACCACTCTGCAACTTTCACGAAAGTGCCTCGCACAGCTTTCATTGTGACCACTCTACAACTCACACGTGCCTGGCGGACCGTTCATTGTGACTACTCTGCAACTCACACATAAGTGCCTTGCAAAGCGTTCATTGCGACCACTCTGCAACTCACACCTAAGTGCCTGGCGGAAAATTCATTGTGACCACTCTGCAACTCACATGTAAGTACCTGGACGAGTGTTTATTGTGAACACTCTGCAACTCACACGTAAATGCCTCGCAGAGCGTTCATTGTGACCACTCTACAACTCACACGTGCCTGGCGGACCGTTCATTGTGACCACTCTGCAACTTACACATAAGTGCCTGGCAGAGCGTTCATTGCGACCACTCAACTCACACCTAAGTGCAGACGGACCATTCATTGTGACCACTCCGCAACTCACACGAAAGTGCCAGGCAGAGAGTTCGTTGTGACCAGTCTGCAGCTCACACGTAAGTGCCTGGCAGAGCATTCATTGTGACCACTCTGCAACTCACACGTAAGTGCCTCGCAGAGCTTTCATTGTGACCACTCTAAAACTCACACGTGCCTGGCGGACCGTTCATTGTGACCACTCTGCAACTCACACGTAAGTGCCTGGCAGAGCATTCATTGTGACCACTCTGCAACTCACATGTAAGTGCCTCGCACAGCTTTCATTGTGACCACTCTACAACTCACACATGCCTGGCGGACCGTTCATTGTGACCACTCTTCAACTCACACTTTAGTGCCTGGCGTTCATTGCGACCACTCTGCAACTCACACCTAAGTGTGTGGCGGACTATTCATTGTGACCACTCTGCAACTCACACGAAAGTGCCTGGCAGAGAATTCATTGTGACCACTCTGCAACTCACACGTAAGTGCCTGGCAGAGAGTTCGTTGTGACCAGTCTGCAACTCACACGTAAGTGCCTGACAGAGCGTTCATTGTGACCACTCTGCAACTCACACGTAAGTGCCTGGCTGAGCGTTCATTGCGACCACATTGCAACTCACACCTAAGTGCGTGGCGGACCATTCATTGTGATCACTCTGCAACTCACACGTAAGTGCCTGGCTGAGCGTTCATTGCGACCACTGTGCAACTCACACCTAAGTGCGTGGCGGACTATTCATTCTGAACACTCTGCAACTCACACGAAAGTGCCTGGCAGAGAGTTCACTGTGACCACTCTGCAACTCACACGAAAGTGCCTGGCAGAGAGTTCGTTGTGACCAGTCTGCAACTCACACGTAAGTGCCTGGCAGAGCGTTCATTGTGACCACTCTGCAACTCACATGTAAGTGCCTCGCACAGCTTTCATTGTGTCCACTCTACAACTCACACGTGCCTGGCAGACCGTTCATATTGACCACTCTGCAACTCACATACAAGTGCCTGGCGGAGCGTTCATTGCGACCATTTTACAAGTCACACATAAGTGGCTCACAGAGCGTTCATTGTGACCACTCTACAACTCACAGGTGCCTGGCAGACCGTTCATTTCGACCACTCTACAACTCACACGTAAGTCCCTGGCAGTGAGTTCATTGTGACCACTCTGCAACTCACTCGAAAGTGCCTGGCAGTGAGTTCATTGTGACCACTCTGCTACTCACACTTAAGCGCCTGGCAGAGCATTCATCGAACCACTTTCACTATCTTTCTCCACCTTCCCACCCTCGAACAGCGCCTGAGAAAAACGGACACTCAAATCTTTCCGTGCAAGCTCTGATTTCTCTTATCTTACTAGAATGATCATTTCTCCCTCTGTAGGTAGATGCCGACAAAATGTTGTCACTTTCGAGGAGAACGTAGGCTACAAAAGTCTTGAGAAGTACTCGTTGTAACGCAAATCGCCTTTGTTTTAATAACTGCCAAACTAGCTCGCGATCATATCCGTTAAACTCACTTCCCTATTTCGCAATAATAGAAAACGTGTTGGCCTTGTTTGAACTTTTCCGATGTCCTCCGTTAGTCCCATCTGGTAAGGATCCTATATCGCGCAACAGTATTCTAGCAGAGGAGGGAGAGCGTATTGTAGGCAGTCTCTTTCGTAGACTTGTTGCATCTTCTAAGTGTTCTGTCGCAACATTATCTATGTGATCTTTCCAATTGAAGTAGTTCGTAATTGTAGCTCCTAAGTGTTTAGCTGAATTGGCAAGCTTTATATTTTTGTGGTTTGTCGTGTAACCGAAATTTTACAGATTCGTTTTAGTACTCACACTTTTAATTATTCTGGGCCAATTGCCACTTTTCGTATCATACACATACATAGCTTAAATCATTTTGCAATTGGGTTTGATCCTCCGGTGACTTTACTAGACGGTAAATGGCAGCATCACATGCAGACAACCTAATATGGCTGCTCACATTGTCTCCCAAATCATTTATATAGATTAGGAACAGAAGAGGGTCTGTAACACTTCCTTAGAGAACGCCAAATATTTATTGTCTTTTACTCACTGACTTTCCGTCAATTACTACGAACAGTGCCGTTTGTGAGGAACGGTATGAAAAGCCTTTTGTAAATCTAGAAATATGGAACCAATTTGAGGTCTTCGGTCTGCTGAACCTGAATATCCAATACACATTAGCTAACCGTTTCAGTCAGCAGTGCCTGATCAAAATCTGACACCTCGATGTACAGTTTGTTGTGATACTGAAGAAAAACGTCAGCTTAATTTACAAAATTCGCGTTCTGTTCCGGTGCGCTACCATAAGATCCGCAGAAATTTATACGGGAGGGGAACTGGATGGGAGCGTCGGCAAGACTCCACAAACGTAAGTTGTATAACATTTGCTGAAGCGCAGTACAGTCCTACGGCGATCAGCCACTTAATGCTACAGTTGACTAAACGCGAGGTATAGTAGAATCACGCGAAATCACTTCTGGAAGTATATGAAAATTCTGTAACTAATAAAAACTCTGTATACTACACATTCCTGGGGATGGGCGGGGGCACGCTATGTGCCCCCAATTGTCTTCCTTTGTGGATGCCTATGTGCGTTAAGATCCAACTGCGACCACCAAATGGACTGCAGTGTTAGCACAAATGAGGAGAGTGCCGTTAACGTAGTTTCCCTCAAGCACTTAGCCCCAGTATCTGGATGGTTTCTTCGTTCCTAGTTCGTTTGCAGGATGTGACTCATCTTAATTTCTACTTGTCGGGTCATACGAAAAGTTACGTGTTCGGAAAACCAGGTGAGAAATTGCTACCAGTAATTCGCGACATCCATTGAGTAACACATGGTATGTGCAGACGCATACGACAGGATTTTTTGCTACCGTATCATGGCTGTACAGAAGTTCGATGAGGCTACTTTGAACAGCTGCTTTGAATGTAGCGCATACTACAGAAAATTAAAATTGTTAGAAAAACGTGACTACTTGGATTTTTATCATCATTAGCAGGTCAGCTGTAAATTAAAGATTTTTTTCCTTATTTTCGCTAATAAATTTCTATCCAGAGATCGGGAAATGATTTACTCATCTCAAATTACACGTTAGTCCTCTTCAGTATTTGCAGTATGCTCATACCACCATGCAGTCTGACGGGTATCTCATTAGTTTCACTGGCCATTCCCATACTAAGCGACTTCCTTTTTTTTTGTAATCTCGCGCTCATTTATTTTTGTACATATCGTTTTCACATGCGTGTTACCGTAGAAATGCTGCTATTTTGTTATGATATTCTGTAGTAGTATTTCACATTGCAGCCTACTTTTTCTTTCATTGGTCGTGTCGGTACCACCATGATCAAGAAGAATCTGGTCAGAAGACTGATTCATTTTGCAACTGTTTGCTCGATAGGGAGCCAGTCCGTTTAAATGAGGGGAAGAGAGGATCTCCACTTTGTGCGCTGTCAGTGGGAAAATTAATTACATAAAATTTCTGGTCTTAATCCTGACCGCATATGACATCTGAAGACGTCCCTAATTGCAATGGTTTCTAAACTGATTAGTTAACAAACTGAGGAAGTTGACAGAGACTACAAGGCCCAAAAAAATTGTCATAAAAATATTCATGTATAAAAACCATGCATTTTCGCAATGTCGATAACAGCACTCACGAAAGATGGTTGCAGCTAAAACTCCCTGCAGACAACCAGAAGTAAAACACCGACATTTAAAGGGAAATAAGAAGTTGCTAGTAAATAATAAACAAGTAATGATTACACAGTACCGGACAACGTGCCTTCACTCTAGAAGCCAAACTTAACCTCTACACTGCAGATACTGTCGAAGAAAAGTTTTCGTGACAAATCAGAGAGATTATTGCACCCTTGAGGGTTCCGTTGAAGCGACAAAGTGGCAGGGGGGCAGGATGGTTGTGGTGTCTTTTTACTATGTGATGATGTCGAAGCGTCCTGTAGGCCGCTACAACGCTCCAACCGAAACAGTTGTTTGCGCCTCGTTAAAATGACGGAGCTTTACAGGGGGCATCATTGCGTATCCCTGTCCAAATTATAAGGAGCCAAATTTGATAACCGTTGGCATCTTCCCAACGCGCAAGCGCAAAGGTCCGCACAAGGAGAATGGGGCAGAACAGGCGGCGTGACAGAGTTTTATGACCTCAGAGTGACCGGTACTTAGTGAGCTACCGACGCCAAAAATTAGATTTGCCAACTGCTGAAAAAGGTAGTGGCCGTGCTCTACCTGCTGGACATAGAACGCTCATAATTCCTTCGTTCTTCGTTCCTCAAAGGTTTCCCATCCTGCCTAGAAGCCAACCGACGCAATCGATCGTGCCATAGATCATAATCCGGGATACTGCTGTACAATATGTAACGAATCTTGCTATGATTGTTGATGGGGAAGTATGCGTGTAAAGTTAGAAAGACGCCCAGTCAGTGAGGCTCCGGCTCTAGGCTGATACACAGCTACAGAGCGGCAAGTTAAGTGTTTATCTTTTCCTGTCTTGTCCTCGTAGTATATTAAATTTCTTTCGAGTTTCCCTTGAAGAGGCGTAAAGCTCGCATTTTGTTAGTGTGAATTCAGGAAGTCTGTAGCGCAGTTTTCATTTCTTCTGAGTAACCAGATACATGGCTCATTAACGCAATAGCGTCCATTGGTAGCACATCAGGAGGTTAGCAAGTTTCATATCAAGGATTGTGTCTGCTTTTACAGTTTACTTTTTCAGTTAGTCTTGCTAGGATGGGTAGTATGTGTGCATACTGTGTGCGGACGCAGGAGCAGCTGGCCACAGTTCGCGAGCAGCTGAATGCACTTCTGGCTACAATCTGTCACCTTCAGGCTGCTGCCTAGGATTGTAGGTGTGGCAGAGAATCTGGTGAGTCGCATGGGACACCTCAGGTATCGCTTGTTTCGCCCATGGGTTCCGCTTCGGACACATCTCCTAGTCTACCCGACGCTGTGAATCCGTCCTCACTGCAGAGTAAGTGGCGGGTGGTAACGCGTTCGCGTTGCTCGAGGCGAAGGATCAATGTGGAGACTGGCCGTCTGGCATTGCCCATTCACCCAGTGAGTGGACAGGTGTCCGCTCCTTCAGAAGGGTGCGAGCATGCACACTGGGATGGGGTAGGGAGGTGGGGAGGTTTGCTAATTATCGGTAGCTCCAACGTCAAGTGCGTTATGGAGCCGTTAGGCAGATAGTGTTCAGGACTGAGAAGACAGCTAGCTTGCACTCGGTATGCTTGCCAGGAACCTCGAGATGTGGAGGCGGTCTTGCCTGCTGCTATCGAGCGTGCTGGGTGCAGTCGTCTTAAGTTGTGGCTCTTGTGAACACCAACGACGCTTGTCCACAGTTCATACGAGCGGCTGGTGGAAGTGGTGAAGGCTACTGGCCTCAAGCATGGGGTACAGGAAGAGCTCGCAATTTGCACCGTTGTTGCCACAGTTGATCAGGGTCCTTTGGTTTATAGACGAGTGGAGGGTCTTAATCAAAGGATTTGTGATCTTGGTTGCAGATACTAGACCTGCTTTATCGGTTGAGGGTTTGATAGGTCATGGTGCGCTACAAGAAGGAAGCAGCTACTCAGTTAGAAGGGTACTTGTGTTTTTTTTAGGCTAGGCGGTACTCTGAGGCACTCAGATGAACGCTCGCCAGTCAATACTCAGCAAGGGAAGTCACAACGCATTCAGAGTAGTGACACTTCGACGGTCAAAATTGTCGAAGTATTCGTAACATAGCTCCCGAATTCACTGTCCCGCAGGAATGTTGTCTCTCAAATTATTCTGGGGACCGAGAGCTGGTTGAAACCCAAATGGAAAATTCTGAGACAGTTAGCGAGTCATGGAATGTATATTGGAAAGACAGGTTAGAGGCTATATGAGGGGGAGCGTTCATTGCAGTTGAAAAAAAAATACTGTCTCTTTTGAGGTAGAAGTCGAGTGTGACAGTGAAGTTATCTGGTCGCTTATAACAGGTCTAGCTGAAACCAAGCTAAGTGTTGAATGTTTCTGCCGGCCAACCGATTCTGCTGTGGCAGGTCTAGAGTTATTCAAAGAATGTCTATGGTTAGTAGCGCGTAAATACCCAGATTATGCATTACTAGTTGGAAGCGACTTTAACGTGCCGTTTATAGACTGGGATGTCTATGGATTCATTGCACGGGTACAGACAGATCGTCATGCGAAATGCTTTTGAATACGTTTTCTGAAAATCGTCTTGAGCATCTAGTTCGACAGCCCACACGTAATGGAAATAAACTCCGTAGCTACAAATAGAGTGGACCATATAGACAACGTCAATATAGAAATGGGGATTAGCGATCATGATGTCATTATAGCAACTACGGCTATGAAAGTTAATAAATCTGTACAGGAGGCTAGGAGAGCGTTTCTATTAGAAAGAGCAGATAAGGAGTTGGTAGCATCTCACGTAGGCAGTGAATTGAGATCACTTGGTTCCAGTAAGATGCACGTAGAAAAATTATGGGAAAAGTTTAAGCACATTGCAGATCGTGGTCTGGAGAATTATATGCGTAGTAAGTGGATGAAGGACGGAAAGGACCCACCATGGTTTAATAACGACAAGCAAAGGTTAGTAGAGATGCGTGCGTCTTTGAAAAAATCAATGCGCGAAGCATACAACTGCAACCACCGTCACACATTAATAGAAGATCTGGTAGGGAAGCCAAGAAAATTTTGGTCCTATGTAAAACCGCTAAGTGGGTCTAAGGCTTCCATCCAGGCACTTCTTGACCAGTCGGGTATGGCAGTTGCAGAAAGGAAAATTAAAGCGGATGTTTTAAATTTAATGTTTAAGAATGCGTTCATGCACGAGAATCATACATAGACACACCGCCATTTGACCATCGAACAGACGCGTGTATGGACGACATAGCAATAAGCATCCCTGGCGTAGAGAAACAACTGCCGGCCGCTGTGGCCGAGCGGTTCTAGGCGCTTCAGTCCGGAACCACGCGGCTGCTACGGTCGCAGGTTCGAATCCTGTCTCGGGCATGGATGTGTGTGATGTCCTTAGGTTAGTTAGGTTTAAGTAGTTCTAAGTCTAGGGGACTAATGACCTCAGACATTAAGTCCCATAGTGCTTAGAGCGATTTGAACCATTTGAAGGGAAACAACAGAAGGAGTTGAAAACAAATAAGTCACCAGTTCCGGATAAAATACCAGTTCGGCTTTTCCAAAAATATTCTACGGCACTGGCCCCTTACTTAGCTCGCATTTATGGCGAATCTCTCGCCCAGCTCAAAGTCCCAAGCGACTGGAAAAAAAGCGCAGGTGAATCCTGTGCATAAGGAGGTCAGATGAACGGACCCGTACAATTACAGACCAACGTCTCTAACATCTGTTTACGGCAGAATCCTTGAATATATTCTCAATTCGTATGTAATAAATTTTCTTAAGGCTGAGAATCTTATGTCCACGAATCAGCATAGTTTTAGAAAGCACCACTTGTGAGAAACTCAGCTTGCCTTACTCTCACCTGATGTATTGCGAACTATGGATGAAGGGCAACAGACGGATTCCATATTTCCGGAAAGCGTTTGATACGGTGCCCACTTGCAAGCTGTTAAAGAAGATAAGAGCATACAGAATAGGTTCACAGATGTGTGAGTGGCTCGAAGACTTGTTAAGTTATAGGCTCCAGTACGTTGTCTTCGACGGCGAGTATTCATCAGCGACAAGAGTATGGTCAGGAGAGCCCCATGGATGTGTGATAGGACCGCTATTATTCTCTTTGTACAGAGTGGGACAAATAAAGGTGGCCCAGATAACAGAGTTCCATGGTACAAAGAAACACGACAGAGGAGAGGAAATACAGTATTAACCTGACTATAGACGATGTAGAAAATGACCACCATTAGCAGTTTTGGGGCCTGGTCAGTAAACTGCTGAAGGGGTGTCGAAGGTGGACTGTTGGAATTTCTGCAGTCTCATCCGAAATGTTCTGTTGCAGTTCTTGAAGACTGTGAGGCTTGTTGCGATACACCTTAGACTTGAGGGATCCCCACACAGAGTAATCGCACACTGACAGGTCAGGTGGCCTGGGTGGCCAGCTACGGCTGCAACCTGACTGATCCCTGCTAAAAACTCTATGAGGCGTGAAAATTGTATAAATGTCGTCCAAGGTCCGGCCGGCTGCATGGCCAGTTACTCCATTCTATTGGAAGTAACTGTAGGTCTTTTCCTCCTCCGTTAATGCTGCCACAAATAGTTTCAAAATGTTGTCAACGTAACGCGCCGAAGCGCTGATGAAAGAAGATGAGACCAATAATGCGGCTTGCAGACACTGCACACCAAACCCTAACCTTCTGATCACATAGTGGTGTTTCGTGGAAGTTTTGCGGATTCTCCGCTGCACAGAACCTGTGATTCTGTGAGATGACATAGCTACTCAGGTGAAACGAGGTTTCATCAGACATAAAGAACAGATCCATGTCCAAGCCATTCATTGTTATCTCAGTGAACAGTCACTAACAAAACTGGAGGCGAAGAGCAGCATCTGCTGGACTTAACGCATGAACACCAGACACTCAGTAGGCGTGCGTGTGCAGGTCCAGGTGGAGTATTCGCCTGATCTGCCGGTCTCTTGCGACAGGCGTCGCGTTGATTTGGTAGGACACTGAAGCATGTTCTGATGAACGGCAGCCATAACACTTTTGTATGTCTCATTTTTAATATTCTGTATCTACATTGATTCTTCGCAAGCCAGCTTATGGCTGCTAGTCATTATCTTTCCTTCTCGCAAATAGAACGAGGGAAAAACAACTGTATATGTCTCCGCACGAGCCCTAATTTATCGTATCTTATCTTCGTGGTCCTTACGCGAAATATGTTGGACGCAACAGAATAGTTCTGTAGTCAAGGCGTTACTTTTGTGCTTTATATCATGTCAGATAGGTAGATCACATAACTAATGAGGAAGTATTGAATAGGATTGGGGAGAAGAGAAGTTTGTGGCACAACTTGACTGGAAGCAGGACATATTCTGAGGCATCAAGGGCTCACCAATTTAGTATTGGAGGGCAGCGTGGAGGGTAAAAATCGTAGAGGGAGACCAAGAGATGAATAAACTAAGCAGAATCAGAAGGATGAAAGTTGCGGTAGGTACTGGGAGATGAAGAAGCTTGCACAGGATAGAGTAGCATGGAGAGCTGCATCAAACCAGTCTCAGGACTGAAGACCACAACAACAACAACATACCCATCTCGCTGCCGCATTCCTGTCCTGCGCATTCTTCTCCGCAGCGGACAGTGTACACAATTCTTAAGTAGTTGCACTAGTACTTACCTTTTCCTGAGCCATCGAGACGAGACGGCAAATTCTCTGGAAGAGCAGAGAGCGTGGAAGAAGGCGGTGCGGTAGCCGTCGTCCTCGGGGTCTGGCGCGGAAAGCGCCACTGAGAAGATGCCATCGGCGAGCTGGTAGTTGAATCCCGCAATGTCGAAGTCGCCGTACAGCGGGTCCATGCGGAAGAAGTTGTGGCGCAGGCGGCGCGAGCTGCGGTCGGACAGGCTGAAGACGACCAGCGCCGAGGAGCCCAGGTCCGGCAGGTAGGCGAACGCCTCGCCACAGTGGCCCGCCTCAACATCCACCGCGATACTGGCGAAGAACGACGTCGCGTCGAAGTCGTCTCTCCGCAGGTAGTACCTGTGGGCACAGGCAGCTGTTTTCAAATAGGCCGTCCTCAGTCGACATAGAAAAACTGTTGGCCTTGTTACATAGGAATTGGACATAAGTACGGAAAAACCATGAGAAATAGCCGCCCATTCACATCCCGACTGGTCGGTCGAACACGCCCTCCCATGCCCCCCCCCCCCCCCCTCACCACCGACCACTACCCACCGCTGAGCGGGACGCCGACCTTCTGACTTTCTGTGGACTGACGGAGTTTGGGATAGCAGGCAGTGATCAGGGCAAGCGGGTAGAGATCTGCCCGCAAACTGACGCACGCAGACTGAAACCTCCCCTTAGAAAAATTTATGAATGACTGAGCTGGTAAACCCCTTACGTTATTTGATTTTCAAACAGCTGAGCAAAACTGAACGTACTCAGACCTTTCTCTATTTACTTATTCTGATCATCACTAAACTGACACACAATATTTTTAGCGCAACGCAATCTGACTTTCAATAATCCCTACAAAAGAATGTCCGTGACTGACAATAACCTATACCTTTCATGAATCACTTACCTCACAAAAATCTTCGTTACTCGAACTATTGCAGTACAGCGAGCGCCAATACTGCCAGCTAACTACTGAAGGCACTTACTACTGATAGGCATAGTTAGCAAACGAAAGATTTTTACGGAGAACAAACAATGTATTTAACTTAATAATGTTCAAAAGTCATCATATATACAGCAGTTCATAAAATCCAGTATTACAAATTTACTCTTTCTGATGGACACACGTCCAGACCGTCCGCTCTCAAAATTCCGCCATCTCTCTCCCCACATCCACCACTGCTGGCGGCTCACCTCCAATTGCGCAACGCTACGCGCTGTTCACATCCAACTGTCCAACACTACAATAGCGAATATTCCAACAATGCCAACCAGCCACAGACTGCACACAGCACAGCCAGTGATTTCCACACAGAGCGCTACGTGACTTTACCAATATAAAATCCTAAACAGCCTACTTACAAGACCACAGACTCGACCACCGTAAAATCTCCCGTAGAAAGGCGAACGTGTCGGAGCGGTCCTATTCGACAGTTGTCGGCCTGTGTATGTGGACGTAGTGCATACTTGAACATGAATGCAGATGCTAGCCGAGCCTCTAAGTTGTGCCTTTGACATTGAACGACACCTGTGCAATGCCCTCCACTTCGCAAGTGTCAGTCGTGTTCAGAACAGTTTTCTGTGTAGTTGTGAGTCCATTGTTCTGGAGCTTAGTGCATCTGAACACGGGAAAATTGTTGGTGCCGGTATGGTGGATGCTTCTATAACCAAAGTAGCTGAGGTGGTTGGGGTTTCGAAGAGGCACCGTACCGAAGATTTATACCGCACACAGAGAAAGTGGAGAACATCATCCTCTAAGTCACAAAGAGGACGAAAATATGTGCTGAGTGATCGTAACGGTCACTGAAGAGGATTATGACGAAAAATAAGAGAACGACAACCGCAAAAGTCACTGCAGAAGAAGGGGAGCTCCATAATCTATGACCTGCAGGGCGAGCTGCAGTTCCAAAGCAACGCATCAGTGATGTAAATGATCGTAACGGTAAAACGTGGTGCCGAAGCCATAAAACCTGGACTGAGAGAACAATGAAAGAAAGTGATATGGTCGGTTGAAACTTGCTGCACAGTGGTTTCAGCTGTTGGTCCAGACTGCATCCCAAGAGTGGACCACGGCAGTGGTTCGGTGATGATTTTGGCAGCCACGTCGTGGCGTTCCACGGGTCCCATGGTTACTCTGCAGCGTGGCACTACTGCCAGGGATTATGTGATAATTTTGCCTGATTAGGTCCATTCAATGGTACAATGTTTGCTCCCAGTGGTGAGTCTGTGTTCGAAGATGACGGGGTGCTTGTTCACATGGTTCGCATTGTGCGGGACTCGTTTTGTGAACACGAGGATGAATTTTCGCATCTCCACTGTGCACCACAGTCACCAGATCTACTTTGGAGAGAAGGCTGCATGATAGCTATCTATTTCCGTCATCGACACCTGAACTTGTCACTACTTTTCAGGACAAATGATATAATGTTCCCTTGAAAACCATGCAGGGCCTTTATTTGTCCATCCCGAAACGGCTGAAAGCTGTTTTGAATGCCAATGGTTTTCCTACGCCGTACTGGGGATAGTAATGTATCCACTTTCCAATATCCTCGTCGGAGAAAGCAGCTGCCTGTGTTTTTGGCCAGTTATCTTCACTGGTCTGCAGCTCGTTGTCTGTGGAAAAATTTTGTCTTCATAGCCAGCGGTTCTTGTGATCAGAGATGAGACTGAGGGGGAGCCAATTACGGACTGTATTGTGGGAGAACAAACTCTTGTCATCGGGAACGCTGCGGTAGCGTCTTCATTGCCCTGCCGCGTGCAGCCGAGAATTGGCATGAAGAAGGAACTGCTCGACAATTGCGTTATGTGGGTTGCATGGCACAGGCGAAATCTCTAACCAGGCCCTCATACTTGGCGGGAGACGCTATTCCCTACGCTTCTTTACGTGCTCAGTGTTCACTCAAAACTGAAAAGAGCGACCCGACACGATCGACGGGAATGCTAGAGACAGTGCCCAGCACATCTGTGCAAAGCTTTACCCGATTTTCCCAAGGGTTTCCATTTCGCGACCGATCGAAACTTACTCTCTGGACAACTCTGGTATATTGTATGTAAATCCATGTGGTGTTTGTAACATATAGCGTGTTTATGAGTGGCTGTCTAATGTTGACCGTCCGCAGCTCGTGGTCGTGCGGTAGCGTTCTCGCTTCCCGCACCCGGGTTCCCGGGTTCGATTCCCGGCGGGGTCAGGGATTTTCTCTGCCTCGTGATGACTGGGTGTTGTGTGATGTCCTTCGGTTAGTTAGGTTTAAATAGTTCTAAGTTCTAGGGGACTGATGACCATAGATGTTAAGTCCCATAGTGCTCAGAGCCATTTTAATGTTGTCCCCTCAAAGGAATTCTCAAGGCTACAAATGATTAAAACGACCCTACAACTAGAGACCTCTATAAAACCAAGTATTATGTTGTGATTTGACCTCAGTATAGCAGATCAAACCAATAGTTCCTGTCGGGATGCTACTAGAACGAATCACAACTTGGATACCGTAAATGACTTATTCTCAAAAAACATATAGAGTGCACAATGTCCGATTCTTCCCTAAATGTAATTTCGAGATTGGCAGAACACACGTTTGCTTTAGACCGCGTCCCAATTTATTACACAGAAACAGAGTTGGCTAATATTGATTAGCGGTGACAAACAGAAGACTTACACTCTGACTGCCACTTTCAGAAAAAATTCAGTAGGCACGCAAATGGAACTCAGCACATTTACTGAGAGTGTTTCCCTATCCACCGAACCGAAGTCTGCATCTCACCTACTGAAGCACAGACAGCAGTTGACTGCACCGATGGCGTGCTGGTCGGAGCGTTGGCCACTGTGCAGATTACGTATGTAGCTACGTGTAATTCTCTGCCTACACAGTGGACGCAGAATGCTGTTTACAAACTACCAGCGTTGAAATTACCTCAGTACAAGACAGAACGCAAGTCAAGATTTCTGTTTGCTCAGGAGCCAGAAACAGAAATTCGACTCAAGTATTGTGCTATAAAGAAGCACTTCATTGTTTGTGATATTCCACAGAGAAGTAAAGAATCGTCGATCGAGTAAACTGAATAATTCCGTTCACAGGAAAACGACTTCACGTGCTCCTTGTGGCGAAAATCAACAGTTACCAAAATCGAACTGCAAGATTCTGCTCTGTGGGTCTCGCCTGCGAAGTTTCTATGTCGATCCCTGGAGGGAAGTATCTTCGACCAATCTCCGCATGAAAGCGTGTCCACGCCATATTCCCGTTCGATCCCGGCCATGCGGCGTCTACTTTAGCGCTCAGGCAACGAATTACAGCAGCTTTTACGAAAACATTACCTCCAACTACATGGGTCACGAATTTGCCAGCTAATCGCCTAAAGTTCATACTCTATTCAGGAGATTTTCTGGAAGTTTCCGTTTCCCATCCTACATCCTTAGCACTTCGCCACTCAGATACGCGTCTCTGTTTTTCAGTGGGAAGTGTGGCCTTGGAAGACAGCTTGTGACCATCGTTTGTGACGCCACGCATTCCTTTGCTCTAAAAAGGATGTCTTTTTGCCTTGTTTCGCCCCCATCGCTATTCTGAATTATTTTTTTCAGCCCACTAGAGTGCAAACTTATGCCATCGCTGTCCGCATTATGGCGGTTCTGCGGCCTGTAGTCAGCCGCCTCCTCGCGGTCTGTTCTCTCTCGGAACAGTAAACGTCCGCCCCTGCAGAACACAGCTCTCCACCTGACCTCTCTTCAGCTGATAGCGGCTTTTGAGGAACGTGTTGTCCACATCGCCGTTTCTGTCAGCATTTAGCACTATGGAAATAGTAAGCAGCTGGTGCTAGCCAGTGTCAGTCAATGATATGATTAATAATCCGATTGTGCATCGTAAACAATGATCTAATATAAATACACTACTGGCCATTAAAATTGCTACACCATGAAGATGACGTTCTACAGACGCCAAATTTAACCGACAGCAAGAAGATGCTGTGATATGCAAATGATTAGTTTTTCAGAGCGTTCACACAAGGTTGGCGCCGGTGGCGACACCTAAAAAGTTTCCAACCGATTTCTGATACACAAACAGCAGTTGACCGGCGTTGCCTGGTGAAACGTTGTTGTGATGCCTCGTGTAAGGAGGACAAATGCGTACCATCACGTTTCCGACTTCGATAAAGGTCCTATTGTAGCCTATCGCCATTGCGGTTTATCGTGTCGCGCCATTGCTGCTCGCGTTGGTCGAGATCCAATGACTGTTAGCAGAATATGAAATCGGTGTTTTCAGGAGGGTAATACGGAACGCCGTGCTGGATCCCAACGGCCTCGTATCACTAGCAGTCGAGATGACAGGCATCTTATCTGCATGGCTGTAACGGATCGTGCAGCCACGTCTCGATCCCTGAGTCAACAGATAAGGACGTTCGCAAGAGAACAACCATCTGCACGAACAGTTCGACGACGTTTGCAGCAGCATGGACTATCAGCTCGGAGACCATGGCTGCGGTTACCCTTGACGCTGCATCTCAGACAGGAGCGCCTGCGATGGTGTACTCAACGATGAACCTGGGGGCACGAGTGGCAAAACGTCATTTTTTCTGATGAATCCAGGTTCTTTTTACAGTATCATGATGGTCGCATCCGTGTTTGGCGACATCGCAGTGAACGCACATTGGAAGCGTGTATTCGTCATCGCCATACTGACGTATCACCCGGCGTGATGGTATGGGGTGCCATTGGTTACACGTCTCGGTCACCTCGTTCGCATTGACGGCACTTTGAACAGTGGACGTTACATTTCAGATGTGTTACGACCCGTGGCTCTACCCCTTGTTCGATCCCTGCGAAAACCTACATTTCAGCAGGATAATGCACGACCGCATGCTGCAGGTCCTGTACGGGCCTTTCTGGATACGGAAAATGTTCGACTGCTGCCCTGGCCAGCACATTCTCCAGATCTCTCACCAATTGAAAACGTCTGGTCAATGGTGGCCGAGCAACTGGCTCGTCACAATACGCCAGGCACTGCTCTTGATGAACTGTGGTATCGTGTTGAAGCTGCATGGGCAGCTGTTACAGTACACGCCATTCAAGCTCTGTTTGACTCAATGCCCAGGCGTATCAAGGCCGTTATTACGGCGAGAGGTGGTTGTTCTGGGTACTGATTTCTCAGGATCTATGCACCCAAATTTCTTGAAAATGTAATCACATTCCAGTTCTAGTATAATATATTTGTCCAATGAATACCCGTTTATCATCTGCATTTCTTTTTGGTGTAGCAATTTTAATGGCCAGTAGTGTATAAATTGAAAAGAGTTGACATAATATTATATGAATGGTGTAAAATGTTACCGCCTTACAATTTTTAAGGAATTGGCTGAAGATGTGAGGGAGATGTTGTACCGTTGACTCCCCATTTCCGACCCATATGGGACGAGGGAAATGAAAGGTATTCCGATATTCCGATTCGAACCACCGGCGGATCGAAGCTTAATCGAAAACACGCATCTGTACAAAACATATTTATACCGTAAAACATCAGGAAATTTTTGTGAAGTAGTGTGTCATATTCTCAGCAGAGTCGAAATTATCACGAATATCTTTTCCATAATACTGAGGGTCTACCAGGGGCCATGCAATCTCGGCTTCAAACGCTCATGGAATTGTTACTTTTTGAAATCCTCTCATAATATTTTGGGGAATACTTCCTCAATGTATGCATGGTGATCCATTGATCGTGACCGGGCCAAATATCTCACGAAATAAGCGTCAAACGTAAAAACTACAAAGAACTAAACTTGTCTAGCTTGAAGGGGGAAACCAGATGGCGCTGTGGTTGGCCCGCTAGATGGCGCTGCCACAGGCAAAACGTATATCAGCTGCATTTATTTAAATAGGAACCCCCATTTTTTATTACATATTCGTGTAGTAAGCAAAGAAATATGAATGTTTTAGTTGGACCACTTATTTCGCTTTGTGATTAGATGGCGCTGTAATAGTCACAAACATATGGCTCACAAATGTAGACGAACAATTGGTAACAGATAGGTTTTTTAAATTAAAATTATTTCGGTTGTTCCAATGTGATGCATGTACTTTTGTGAACGTATCATTTCTGAGAACGCATGCTGTTACAGCGTGATTGCCTGTAAATACCACATTAATGCAATAAATGCTCAAAATAATGTCTGTCAGCCTCAATGCATTTGGTAATACGCGTAACGACATTCCTCTCAACAGCGAGTAGTTCGCCTTCCGTAATGGTCGCACATGCATTGACAATGCGCTGACGCATGTTATCAGGCGTTGTCGGTGGATCACGATAGCAAATATCCTTTAACTTTCCCCACAGATCCGGTGAACGTGCGGGCCATGGTATTGCGTTTCGACGACCAATCCACCTGTCATGAAATGGCTGTTCAATACCACTTCAACATCACGCAAGCTACATGCCGGACATCCATTATGTTGGAAGTACATCGCTATTCTGTCATGCAGTGATACATCTTGTAGTAACATCGGTAAAACATTACGTAGGAAATCAGCATACATTGCACCATTTAGATTGCCATCGATAAAATGGGGGCCAATTATCCTTCCTTCCACAATGCCGCACCATACATTATTCCGCCAAGGTCGCTGATGTTGCACTTGTCGCAGCCATCGTGGATTTTCGGTTGCCCAATAGTGCATATTATGCCGGTTTACGTTACCGCTGTTGGTGAATGACGCTTCGTCGCTAAGTAGAACGCGTGCAAAAAATCTGTCATGGTCCCGTAATTTCTCTTGTGCCCAGTGGCAAAACTGTACACGGCGTTCGAAGTCGTCGCCATGCAGTTCCTGGTGCACAGAAATATGGTACGGGTGCAATCGATGTTGATGTAGCATTCTCAACACCGACGTTTTTGAGATTCCCGATTCTTGCGCAATTTATCTGCTACTGATGTGCGGATTAGCCGCGACAGCAGCTAAAACACCTACTTGGGCATCATGATTTGTTGCAGGTCGTGGTTGACGTTTCACATGTGGCTGAACACTTCCTGTTTCCTTAAATAACGTAACTATCCGACGAACGGTCCGGACACTCGAATGATGTCGTCCAGGATATCGAGCAGCATACATAGCACACGCCCGTTGGGCATTTTGATCACTACACGATATCGACCTTTCTGCGATTGGTAAACGGTCCATTTTAACACGCGTAATGTATCACGAAGCAAATACCGTTCGAACTGGCGGAATGTTACGTGATACCACGTACTTATACGTTTGTGACTATTACAGCTCCATCTATCACAAAGCGAAAAAAAGTGGTCCAACTAAAACATTCACATTTCTTTACGTACTACATGAATATGTAATAAAAAATGGGGGTCCCTGTTTAAAAAAACGCAGTTGATATCCGTTTGACCTATGGCAGAGCCATCTAGCGGGCCAACCATAGCGCCATCTGGTTTCCCCCTTCAAGTTAGATGAGTTTCGTTCTTTGTAGTTTTTTCGTTTGATGCTTATTTCGAGAGATATTTGGCCTGGTCACTATCAATGGACCACCCTGTATACATTCGACTTACGTAATAAAATATTTTCGTGAATTTTCGACCGTCACCATGTCGATCCCCCTTTAATCGTGTCAGTTGTGTTCCTGTGCTCTCTATCAATGTGGGTTGCTTCTGCATCATATCGCGAGTAGCATCGCGTATCGTTTCACCCTTGACCATCGTCTCTCCTGGACTGCCATCTCCACACAATCCAAGCCAAGGGACGCTCCCGACTCCGTCTCCTCAAGCTCCTTTGTGGCCGCACGTGGAGTTTGGACCCCTTCACCATCCTCCACACCTATAAATCCCTTATCCGCCCTATTCTGTGCTACGCTCATGCCGCCTGGACCTCCGCCCCTCCTACCTTTTTTCAAATCCCTTCAAATCCTAGAACGCCAAGCGCTCCGCCTCGCCTATCCCACGCGGATCCTCTATGACCTTATTCTGTTCCCACACCTCCTTCTTTTCCTCGAACGGATACGGATCCTCTACATCTCCCGCAAACTTAATCCCCATCACCCGCTAGTCTCTCCCATCCTATCCCAACCCCGATCGCTGCCGCGCCTGCATTCCCACATCCGACCTGCTCTCCATCTCTCCACTCTCCATACCCTCGCCCAAGGTGGCTTCCAGCAACTCCCCTCCCTGATGATGCCCTCACCCCCCCCCCCATCTATCCCTCCTACCAACTTTGATCCTCCTCTTCTGCACCCCGTGTTTTTCTCCTGAGGGCACCCTCTCTCCTTTCTCTCCCTTCCTCCCTCCCTCCTCCCCTGGGCTTCCCCAACCCCCCTACCTTCTCTGCTCCCCCTCCCTTCTCCACTGCCACTGGCATCTACACACTCCCCTCTCCCTCCTCCCCCTCCCCCCTCCCCCTCCCTCCTCCCCCCTCCCCCTTCTATCCCTTTTTGGCAGGTCCCGCACACGAACAGTGAACTTTGGCGCGCCAGAGACCATCGCCTAGTGTTTGTGTGTGTGTGTGTGTGTGTGTGTGTGTGTGTGTGTGTGTGTGTCATCGTGTTCGTGTTCAAGTGTTCCAGTGTTACTCGTTTGTCCTATAACGTTCGCGTGTGCCATCTGTCCTCACTGTGCGTCCCCACATGTCTGAACATTTTTATTTTGGACTCTGCGCCCGTAAACGGCTCCATGTGTTTTACTTTTGTATGTCTACGTTTGTATGTCGACCCTGTCTGTTCTGTGCTTGTCTTCTTTTGTCTCATTAGTTTTCTCTGTGGCCGAAAAGAGGCGTAATGTGTCGTTGCTGGCCTTCCTGTATCAGGTGTGAAATTACCAATAAAGAAAAAAAACGCGAAATCTCCTGGCAGATTAAAACTGTGTGCCGGACCGAGACTCGAACTCGGGACCTTTGCCTCTCGCGGGCAAGTGCTCTGGCAACTGAGCTACCCAAGCACGACTCACGCCCCGTCCTCACAGCTTTACTTCTGCCAGTACTTCGTCTCCTACCTTCCAAACGTTACAGAAGCTGTGAGGACGGGGCGTGAGTCGTGCTTAGTAGCTCAGTTGGTAGAGCATTTGCCCGCGAAAGGCATAGGTCCCGAGTTCGAGTCTCGATCCGGTACACAGTTTTAATCTGCCAGGAAATTTCATATCAGCGAGCACTCCGCTGCTGAGTGAAAATCTCATTCTTAAAAAAAAGAAAGCGTAACGTATTGCCTCAGTGAGAACTGCACCAAAGAGTTTTCGAAAGGCATAAGAAAGTACGAGGGGGGACCCAAAAGAAACCGGACTCCTAGGGCGCTGCCACTTGTAAACGTAGTGCAGAGTTCTCACGCTAGATGGTGTTAGTAGAGACCTTCATGAAGCAGCTGTGCAGACGGCGTCAGTGTAGAGCTGAACGTGGAAGTGTGGTATTGTGTTTCTCTGACTGTTGGCGGGTTATCTCTGCGATGTCGTTATGGCAATTTTAAAAGAACAAAGAGTGGGTGTGAAATTTGTTTCCTGCTTAAAAAAACTGCAACAGAGACACACCAAATGCTTCAGGAAGCTTCCAGGAGAACACAATGAGGCGCACACAGGTTTTCGAGTGGTTTGGGCGCTTTAAACGTGGTGAGGTGTGTGTTGAAGACCAAGCTCGTTCTCGACGCCCTTCAACATTGCGAAATGAGGAGAACATTGAAAAGGTCCGCCAAAAGATCGACCAAATTTCAGCAGAGACAGGAATCGGTTGGAGCTCGTGCCAGCGGATTATGAGTAAGGATTTGCAGATGAGACGTGTTGCTGCTAAATTTGTTCCGCGCCTTCTCACACAGGATCAAAAAAACCATCCGCATGAATGTGTGTCAGGATTTGAAAACAAAGATTGCACGTGATCCAAACTTCATGAACAAAGTCATTACAGTGGATGAGAGTTGGTGTTACGGGTATGACCCAGAAACCAAGCAAGCGTCAAGCCAGTGGAGGACTCCCAACTCTCCCAGACAAAAAAAAAAGCAAGGCAAGTGAGGTCAAATGTGAAGACGATGATCATTGTCTTTTTTGATGTTCGTGGAATTGTGCATCGGGAATTCGTACTCCGTGGCCAGACTGTTAACCAGCATTTTTACTTGGTTGTTTTAAGGCGTCTGCGAGAGGATGTGAGGAGGAAACGCCCAGTACTTTGGCGATCAGGTGACTGGTTTCTGCATCACGACAACGCTCCAGCACACACGGCCTTACGAGTGATCCACTATTTGGCATCTCAGAGGTGGTCTGTCGTTCCCCACGCTCCGTATTCGCCGGACCTAGCCGCGTGCGACTTTTTCCTATTTCCACGAATGAAGAAAACGCTAAAAGGGGAGCGTTATGACGATGTGGAGGTGGTAAAAACAGCTTCGCAAAGGGCACTGGACAATATCAAAGAGTTCCAAACATGCTTGCAACAGTGGGAAAATAGACTTGACAAGTGCATAGCATGTAATGGAGAGTGTTTTGAAGGTGATTGAAGTAATTTTGTAAAAAGGTTCATCAATAAATTTCTTATGACAACAATCCGATTTCTTTTGGGTCCCCTCTCGTATAACCGTGCAATAACGTGTTTCACTTAAGACATCGACAGCAGTAAAACCCTCTAGGTGAGTGGGGGGCAGCGGAGGTGCCACTCACTGTGTACGGTGACGTATCCCAGCGTGGCGGGCACGCCGGCCTTGCGGCGCGGCACGGTCAGGAAGAGGCGGTAGCGCCACACCTCGAGGCCGTGCGGCAGGTTGGTGTGCGGCGTGTAGCCGGCCCGCAAGGCGTCGGCGGCGGCCGGCTGCTCGGGCCACGTCCAGCTGACCGCCTGCCACGAGAACGCCTTGCGCACGCCCCTGGTGGACGACGCCCGCGCCTGCGGCGTCACCGTCGCCAGCAGCACCGCCGCCGACGTCAGCAGCGTCGCCGCCGTCGTCAGCAGCGCCGACGTCGTCATGGCGCGCCGCGTCTGCGCCCAAACGTCCACGTCAGTACCTTTGTTAAAAGTCCTGGGAACACACTGCATCTTAGGAAGCTGCTACGGATGCGAGGAAAGCTTCACTGCAAATACGAACGTAGCCAAAGCCTCGTGGGCAAACAAAAATTTAACGAAGCCAAACTTAGCGTAATGAGAGTACCACGTAGAGCTATGCTCTACCAAAACTATAGTTCGGTATTGTTGGCAAATTACGAGGTGCAATCAAGTTCTAAGGCCTCCGATTTTTTTTCTAATTTACTACTCACCTGAAATCGATGAAACTGGCGTTACTTCTCGACGTAATCGCCCTGCAGACGTACACATTTTTCACAACGCTGACGCCATGATTCCATGGCAGTGGCGAAGGCTTCTTTAGGAGTCTGTTTTCACCACTGGAAAATCGCTGAGGCAATAGCAGCACGGCTGGTGAATGTGCGGCCACGGAGAGTGTCTTTAATTGTTGGAAAAAGCCAAAAGTCACTAGAAGCCAGGTCAGGTGAGTAGGGAGCATGAGGAATCACTTCAAAGTTGTTATCACGAAGAAACTGTTGCGTAACGTTAGCTCGATGTGCGGGTGCGTTGTCTTGGTGAAACAGCACACGCGCAGTCCTTCCCGGACGATTTTGTTGCAGTGCAGGAAGGAATTTATTTTTCAAAACATTTTCGTAGGATGCACCTGTTACCGTAGTGCTCTTTGGAACGCAATGGGTAAGGATTATGCCCTGGCTATCCCAGAACATGGACACCATCATTTTTTCTGCACTGGCGGTTACCCGAAATTTTTTTGGTGGCGGTGAATCTGTGTGCTTCCATTGAGCTGACTGGCGCTTTGTTTCTGGATTGAAAAATGGCATCCACGTCTCATCCATTGTCACAACCGACGAAAAGAAAGTCCCATTCATGCTGTCGTTGCGCGTCAACATTGCTTGGCAACATGCCACACGGGCAGCCATGTCGTCGTCCGTCAGCATTCGTGGCACCCACCTGGATGACACTTTTCGCATTTTCAGGTCGTCATGCAGGGTTGTGTGCACAGAACCCACAGAAATGCCAACTCTGGAGGCGATCTGTTCAACAGTCATTCGGTGATCCCCCAAAACAATTCTCTCCACTTTCTCGATCATGTCGTCAGACCGGCTTGTGCGAGCCCGAGGTTGTTTCGGTTTGTTGTCACACGATGTTCTGCCTTCATTAAACTGTCGCACCCACGAACACACTTTCGACGCATCCATAACTCCATCACCACATGTCTCCTTCAACTGTCGATGAATTTCAATTGGTTTCACACCAGTAACGTAGTATCGACATATGATACCACAGGATTAGTAGGTATAGAAACATATCACATTCTGAATGACAACAGTTCAAACCCATATCCGGCCATACTGATTTAGGTTTTCTGTGATTTCCCTAAATTGTTTCAGGCAAGCGCCAGGATGGTTCCTTATACGATGGGACCAATGACCTCGCTCTTTGGTCCCTACACCCAAATTAACCAAGCAACCAAAGAAACATAAATGAATGTGGAAGAGATATAGCTTGGCTCTGAGCATTATGGGACTTAACATCTTAGCTCATCAGCCCCCTAGAACTTAGAACTACTTAAACCTAAGAAACCTAAGGACATCACACACATCCATGCCCGAAGCAGGATTCGAACCTGCGATCGTAGCAGTCCCGCGGTTCCGGACTGCAGCGCCTAGAACCGCACGGCCACCGCGGCCGGCATGGAAGAGATAAAATGGGAGCCGACGACATTTTCCTTTTCTTTTGTTTGTTTGGTTGTTTGTTTGTCACATAGTTAGAACCACACATCATTCACTGATAGGCCACTGTGTATTTTATATCCTTACAGAAAGTATGTTGCATTTCATAAGAAGTGAAAATTAAGCGATGGCGTAACTCATGAGCTTTTATACAACCAAAGGAGTTACTTTTGATGCGAGGACAGTCTACAAATACAAACATAAATATATGCCTATATAATTTTTCTTGTCATTTTGTACTCAGAACGTTCTTCATCATTATCATATGCAAAGGGTTTTCTGTTATTACTGCTAATTGCGAAAATTGATTATGACTAACAGAAAAATGTTTTGTGTAAGTTCGACAAGGTGTTCAAGTTAGATTTGATAAATTTTTGCTTTGCGGTCTTTTTTTAAAATTTTGTTCAGAAAAATTCGTTTCGCTATGTGATAAATTTGCATCGTTTTCTTTATTTTTACTACAGCATCCCTCTTTTTCACGTTAGAAGTCAACAATTTTCGAATAGAACCTGAATTAAACATTGAAGATTTCAGTTGTGTTATAAATACAGTTTTACTTGAGTAAAAGACACAGAGATAACTGTGTAGAACAAAAATGTTCTGCAGGCTATCCAGTCAGACAGAATAGTGACGTTCATTGCCTCGTGGTCACTTCGTTGTGACACAGGATGACTTTCCCACTCCAGCTGCTCTGTCCTTTGGCTTCTTTCTACAAGCTTGTGAGGTTATAAGCTCCTGTGGCCTGTCTCCTCTCACTCTTTTTCATTTTTTTATTAGATATGATTTTACTATTGTGTCTCAGTAGCAGCCGGCCTAGGAAGCTTATTGTTGTAAATGTAACCGGTAATAAGGACTCTGGTTTTTATTTGTGATATTTCAGCTGGTGTTGAGACGTTGCTTGCTCTTTTGTTTTTCTTGTGTGGGTGAGGCGGGGCTAAACGAGAGCCATTTGTGTTAAGTATGGCAGAAAAACGTGAGGTCGGGCCTGGAAGACTTTTCAGCGGACACGAGGGGTGTGGACAATAGCATGTGGTGGCTCCTCAGGGTGGCCGACATTATGATTTATTGTGCAAATGGTCCACGGGATGAAACATACTAACTAAAGTCTGCTACTCCTCATTACGGCCGTCTCTTTTCGATTTACTCTCAGTATATAGTGTGGTTATTAAACTGTTCATTCCTAGTCGCTCAAAATCTTGTTATTAACTAAGGAACGACAGAAGGTGCGCAAAATGATGACAGAAAATATCTCAAAATTTCTGACGGACAAACTTTTTACTGGACTCGAACTCGAACACAGTGCTTTGCCTATTATGGGCAACGCTCTTATCAGCTGAACTGCCCTGTCTCGACTCCTTCATATGATCCACTCTCATGAGTCACTCAGAGTAGACTGAGATGACAGAAGTCATGGGATACCTCCTAATACCGTGTCGGACCTCCTTTTGCCCGGGGCAATGCCGCAAATCGACGTGGCATGGACTCAACAAGTCGTTGGAAGTCCCTTGCAGAAATATTGAGCCGTCCAAATATGCGAAACTGAAGTCGGTACAGAATTTTGTGCGCTAACTGACCTTCGAATTATGTCCCATAAATGTTTGATGCGATTCACGTCGGGCGATCTGGGTGTCTCAATCATTCACTTGAACTTTTCGGAATATTCTTCAACCCAATCGGAAAGCAATTGTGACCCGTTGACAAGATATAGTTTTTTGGGAACATGAAGTTCATCAATGGTAGTAAATGGTCACCAAGTAGCCGAACATAAGCATTTCCAGTCAATGATCGATTTAGTTGAACCAGAGGAATCAGCTCATTCCACGTAAATACAACCCACACCATTGTGCAGCCACCGCCAGCTTGCACAGTGCCTTGTTGAGAACCTGAGTCCATGGCTTCGTGCGTTCTGCGCTACCCTGGAACCCTGCCATCAGCTCTTACCAACTGAAATCGGGACACGTCTGACCGGGACACGGTTTTAAAGTCGTGTAGGGTCCAAACGATATAGCCACGAGCCCATGAGAAGGGCTGCAGGCGACGTCCCGCTGTTAGCAAAGGCATTCATGTCGGTCATCTGGTGCCATAGCCCATAAATGCCAAATTTCATCACACGGTCTTAACGGATAGTTCGTCGTACGTCCCACGCTTGTCTGTTAGCAATGACAACTCTACGCGAACGCCGCTGCTCTCGGTCGTTAAGTGATGGCCGTCTGTCACTGCGTTGTCCGTGTTGAGAGGTGATGCCTGAAATTTGATATCCTCGGTACACTCTTGACACTGTGGATCTAGCAGTATTGCATTCCCTAACAGTTTCTGAAAGGAACGTCCCATGCACCGAACTCCAACTACCATTCAGCATTCAATGTCCGTTAATTCCCGCAGCCCCAATCACATCGGAATCTTTTTCATATGAATGACCTGAATAAATATGACAGCTCCGCCAATGCAGTGTCCTTTTATACGTTTTATACGCGGTACTACCAGCATCTGGGTATTAGCACAACGCTATCCCATGACCTTTATCACCTCAAAGTAGAGATTTGTCTGCCGACTGAGGAAAGTTATTTTTCCGTGCAGTGGCGACTGCGAAACCCGATGGACGTGGGGTGCTGCTTAGTGCAGTTTTCCCTGGTTCGAGCATGGACTATCTGTTTTAGTGTATGTGGCAACTGGCGTTGGTTTTTTAAAAATATATCCGAACATAAAGTGCTCCCCATATTTTCAGTTTTTTTTTTTTTTTTGAGTACAAAGACAGAATTACTTCAATTAAAGATATTTGCTGCCAGCCGCGGTGGCCGAGCGGTTATAGGCGCTTCAGTCCGGAACCGGGCGACTGCTATGGTCGCAGGTTCGAATCCTGTCTCGGGCATGGATGTTTGTGATGTCCTTAGGTTAGTTAGTTTTAAGTAGTTCTAAGTTCTAGGGGACTGATGACCTCAGATGTTAAGTCCCATAGTGCTCAGAGCCATTTGAACCATTTTGAAAGATCTTGGCCTCCCTGTTAGAAGAAATTCTAGCCTTTTTGTTTGACTCAAAGTCGTCGCCTGGACTTTAGAAGGGACGGGAGCACGCACTGCGTACATTAGTTCTTCTAAAATCTCGCAGAAACCATTTCCCATGCTTAACACGGACGTCTTCAAAAATGGTTGAAATGGCTCTGAGCACTATGGCACTTAACTGCTGAGGTCATCAGTCCCTTAGAACTTAGAACTACTTAAACCTAACCAACCTAAGGACATCACACACATCCATGCCCGAGGCAGGATTCGAACCTGCGACCGTAGGGGTCGCGCGGTTCCAGACTGAAGCGCCTATAACCGCTCGGCCACACTGGCCGGCTGTAGATTAGTTCAGACGTTCTTTGCACAACAGTTTTTAGCATGGATAGGGACTGCAACTGCTGTGTTCGGATGCAGGCTGAGTTGGCATCCCTTCGCTCCCAGCTTCAGGCAGTGTTGGCTTCGGTCACACAGCTTGAGGCTGTTGCCAATGGGCATCACTGTGGGGGTCCGAATGGGGTTTGTCGGGGACGGATAGCTCGTCCCATGCATCCTCCGATCGGACTACGACTCTGGTTGCCCGGGATACTGCCCACATTGAGGCTGACCCCTCACCTGTGGTAGAGTGGGAGGTCGTCTCGAAGTGTGGCAGGGGGCGAAAGACATTCCAGAGGGCTGAACGGAAGGCCTCTCCAGTTTGTCTGACGAACCGGTTTCAGGCTCTGTCTCAGGCTCATACTGGTCTTCGGCTGGACAGGGCTGCTTGTCCTGTTCCAGAGGTTGCCCCTCAGTCTGCAAGATCCGGGCGGTCGCAGAGGGTGGGCTTACTGGTAGTTGGGAGCTCCAACGTCAGGCGCGTAATGGGGCCCCTTAGGGATATGGCAGCAAGAGAGGGGAAGAAAACCAATGTGTACTCCGTGTGCATACCGGGGGGAGTCATTCCAGATGTGGAAAGGGTCCTTCCGGATGCCATGAAGGGTACAGGGTGCACCCATCTGCAGGTGGTCGCTCATGTCAGCACCAATGATGTGTGTCGCTATGGATCGGAGGAAATCCTCTCTGGCTTCCGGCGGCTATCTGATTTGGTGAAGACTGCCAGTCTCGCTAGCGGGATGAAAGCAGAGCTCACCATCTGCAGCATCATCGACAGGACTGACTATGGACCTTTGGTACAGAGCCGAGTGGAGGGTCTGAATCAGAGGCTGAGACGGTTCTGCGACCGTAAGGGCTGCAGATTCCTCAACTTGCGCCATAGGGTGGTGGGGTTCATCTACATCTACATCTACATTGATACTCCGCAAGCCACCCAACGGTGTGTGGCGGAGGGCACTTTACGTGCCACTGTCATTACCTCCCTTTCCTGTTCCAGTCCTGTTTCGGGTTCCGCTGGATAGGTCAGGAGTCCACTACACGCAGCAAGCGGCTACACGGGTAGCAGGGGTTGTGTAGCGTGGACTGGGCGGTTTTTTAGGTTAGATGGCGTTGGGCAAGTACAGAAAGGGCAACAGCCTCAAAGGGTGCGGGGCAAAGTCAGGACATGCGAGGACCAAGCAGCAATCGGTATTGTAATTGTAAACTGTCGAAGCTGCATTGGTAAAGTACCGGAACTTCAAGGGCTGATAGAAAATCGTTATAGGTACAGAAAGCTGGCTGAAGCCAGAGATAAATTGTGCCGAAATTTTTACAAAGGCACAGACGGTGTTTAGAAAGGATAGATTGCATGCAACCGGTGGTGGCGTGTTTGTCGCTGTTAGTAGTAGTTTATCGTGTAGTGAAGTAGAAGTGGATACTTCATGGGAATTATTATGGGTTGACGTTACACTCAACAACCGAGCTAGGTTAATAATTGGCTCCTTTTACCGACTCCCAACTCAGCAGCATTAGTGGCAGAACAACTGAGAGAAATTTGGAATACATTTCACATAAATTTTCTCAGCATGTTATAGTCTTAGGTGGAGATTTCAATTTACCAGATATAGACTGGGACAGTCAGATGTTTAGGACGGGTAGTAGGGACAGAGCATCGAGTGACATTATACTGAGTGCACTATCCGAAAATTACCTCGAGCAATTAAACAGAGAACCGACTCGTGGAGATAACATCTTGGACCTACTGATAACAAACAGACCCGAACTTTTCGACTCTGTAAGTGTAGAACAGGAAGGCCATTGCACAATCCCTGAATATGGAAGTTAATAGGAATATAAAAAAAGGGAGGGAGGTGTATCTGTTTAGTAAAGGTAATAGAAGGCAGATTTCAGACTACCTAACAGATCAAAACGAAAATTTCTGTTCCGACACTGAGAATGTTGAGTGTTTATGGAAAAAGTTCAAGGCAATCGTAAAATGCGTTTTAGGCAGGTACGTGCCGAGTAAAACCGTGAGGGACGGGAAAAACCCACCGTGGTTCAACAACAAAGTTAGGAAACTACTGCGAAAGCAAAGAGAGCTTCACTGCAAGTTTAAACGGAGCCAAAACCTCTCAGACAAACAGAAGCTAAACGATGTCAAAGTTAACGTAAGGAGGGCTATGCGTGAAGCGTTCAGAGAATTCGAAAGTAAAATTCTATGTACCGACTTGACAGAAAATCCTAGGAAGTTCTGGTCTTACGTTAAATCAGTAAGTGGCTCGAAACAGCATATCCAGACACTCCAGGATGATGATAGCATTGAAACAGAGGATGACACGCGTAAAGCTGAAATACTAAACACCTTTCTCCAAAGCTGTTTCACAGAGGAAGACCGCACTGCAGCTCCTTCTCTAACTCCTCGCACAAACGAAAAAATTTCTGACATCGAAATAAGTGTCCAAGGAATAGAAAAGCAACTGGAATCACTCAACAGAGGAAAATCCACTGGACCTGACGGGATACCAATTCGATGTTACACAGAGTCCGCGAAAGAACTTGCCCCCCTTCTAACAGCCGAATACCGCAAGTCTCTAGAGGAACGGAAGGTTCCAAATGATTGGAAAAGAGCACAGGTAGTCCCAGTCTTCAAGAAGGGTCGTCGAGCAGATGCGCAAAGCTATAGACCTATATCTCTGACGTCGATCTGTTGTAGAATTTTAGAACATGTTTTTTGCTCGAGTATCATGTCGTTTCTGGAAACCCAGAATCTACTCTGTAGGAGTCAACTTGGATTCCGGAAACAGCGATCATGTGAGACCCAACTCGCTTTATTTGTTCATGAGACCCAGAAAATATTAGATACAGGCTCCCAGGTAGATGCTATTTTTCTTGACTTCCGGAAGGCGTTCGATACAGTTCCGCACTGTCGCCTGTTAAACAAAGTAAGAGCCTACGGAATATCAGACCAGCTGCGTGGCTGGATTGAAGAGTTTCTAACAAACAGAACACAGCATGTTGTTATCAATGGAGAGACGTCTACAGACGTTAAAGTAACCTCTGGCGTGCCACAGGGGAGTGTTATAGGACCATTGCTTTTCACAATATATATAAATGACCTAGTAGATAGTGTCGGAAGTTCCATGCGGCTTTTCGCGGATGATGCTGTAGTATACAGAGAAGTTGCAGCATTAGAAAATTGTAGCGAAATGCAGGAAGATCTGCAACTGATAGGCACTTGGTGCAGGGAGTGGCAA
This sequence comes from Schistocerca serialis cubense, assembly GCF_023864345.2. NCBI lineage: Eukaryota > Metazoa > Arthropoda > Insecta > Orthoptera > Acrididae > Schistocerca > Schistocerca serialis. The sequence continues at coordinate 6,722,633 of NW_026047471.1, read as the reverse complement.
CTGATCCTTAACATAGACAAATGTAATGTATTGTGAATACATAGAAAGAAGGATCCTTTATTGTATGATTATATGATAGCGGAATAAACATTGATAGCAGTTACGTCTGTAAAATATGTGGGAGTATGCGTACGGAACGATTTGAAGTGGAATGATCATATAAAATTAATTGTTGGTAAGGCGGGTACCAGGTTGAGATTCATTGGGAGAGTCCTTAGAAAATGTAGTCCATCAACAAAGGAGGTGGCTTACAAAACACTCGTTCGACCTATACTTTAGTATTGCTCATCAGTGTGGGATACGTACCAGATCGGGTTGACGGAGGAGATAGAGAAGATCCAAAGAAGAGCGTCGCATTTCGTCAGAGCGTTATTTGGTAACCGTCATAGCGTTACGCAGATGTCTAGCAAACTCAAGTGTCAGACTCTGCAAGAGGCGCTCTGCATCGCGTTGTAGCTTACTCGCCAGGTTTCGAGAGGGTGCGTTTCAGGATGAGGTATCAAACATATTGCTTCCCTCTACTTATACCTCCCGAGGAGATCACGAATGTAAAATTAGAGAGATTCGAGCGCGCACGGAGGCTTTCAGACAGTCGTTCTTCCCGCAATCCATACGCGACTGTAACAGAAAAGGGAGGGAATGACAGTGGCACTTAAAGTGCCCTCCGCCACACACCGTTGGGGGGCTTGCGGAGTATAAATGTATATGTAGCTGTAGATGTAGACAAGAGTGGATGGATGGTAAGGGAGCGGAGTGGTAAATCAAATAGGAGACTGGGATGTTGTCTGAGTATGAAGAGGAAATAAAATAGAGAAACATGGAAGGAGTTAGACCTGATATGGGGTGGGGTGGGAAAGAGGAAGAGTGAGAACTGATAGGATTCATTACTTATGAGATTTAGGTCTGTGCTGAAGGAGGTTTGGCCAGTGTAGGGGAAAAGAAACGAGACGAGTTTGAGCGTGAGGAGGGGTGGGAATTTGATAAGGAAGGTAACGCGGGGGGCAAAGCGAAAAGATTGAAACTGCATGATTTGGAGGGAATACCATACCAGGAATCTACGGCTTCAGCACTGTTTCAGATGACCGTCAGTCGGTTCAAGGGTTTTTAGAGGTAGGGGACGGTGAAAGGCTGAAGTCGCCGTACCCAACTAATTAGTACTTTTAAATTTAGTCTATTGCACCCTTTGTGTTGGATGGTTTATTAGATTGGTTACCATGTTATCTTGTTGTGGATCACCGAGGTATTTTTCAGTGTTATTAGCATGGATAGGACGGTTCTAAACAGTTATGCTTAGGTCTTGTAGGAAAGAACTGCAGGTGGTTCATGCAACACTAATTGCTCGCTGTTTGGAAGAACTAACCTTGAGGAGCTTAGAAGGGTACGTTGCGAAGGAACTGAAGGGTCTGCTGAGATAGATGGAGGGTTGGGTAAAGGGCTAGAAACAGCATACTAAAGAAGGATCCTCCTCCCTGGTACTGACTTGTTGGCTGCTGCTAGTGCACTGAGTTCCTGGTGCTGATGTCGGGTCTCAGTACGACTGGGAGCCAATGCAAAATTGATTTCCGTGAGGGTCTTCAGTTTTGCTGTAATCGGCCTATTGTCGAAAAATTTTGTCTAGCCCGTCACGATCTGATGGTAACAAGTACAGGATTCAGGCTGTTTTGAGTTCAGAATCCCTTTAAACAAGGTTGACTTGTCGGAATATTTATCACCTCTTTCGCAATGCACTTCCAGAGGGACGAACCCAACGATATAAACTTGATGCTCTAGAACATCAAAGGATGTCCTCTTCTAAGACAATTCTCTGCTACTGCACTTTCATCCAGCTGGTCCTGACGTGTATGACGATGGTCTGAAAGCACGCTACACATTTAATCAAAATACGACAGTCTGTATTGATGAGGTACGCCAATTACGATCATATCTTACGACCGAGTTTGCATTTGACCAGACCCAGCAAGTTCCTCAGTATCATTGTTTGTAACCATACCATGCTGATGCGTTCTGTGATCTAGAGGTAGCGCCTTAGACGTCGTCGGTTTTGGATTAGAAGCCAGCCATTGCTTAAATTTTGAATAAATATCGTTAGCAGCGACGAGCGAAGACTTCTGCCATAGGGAGTCGTACTTCTTCTGCCAACGCCCTTGTTAAAGAGGGCAGACGGGTGGATAGAGATTTCGATCACCTTCGTGTCCCTCGGATGGAAAACTACCCATAAAAGGAGGAAGATCAGCTATCATCGACGGCAGGAGGATGCAGAAGGTCATGGTAATCACTACGTTAAAGACACACAATCTATATACATAGGTCATGTGGCCTGTAAATGAAAAAGTGTCAAGATGATTGGCAAAAGATTTCGGATTAATCCCCAATCGGAACTTCCGGAGGGGACTACCAAAGAGGAGGTGACCATGAGAAAATGACGGAATGACCCCAGAAATGGTAATATTCTGCCAGTCGGAGCGTGGAGTGTCAGTAGTCGGAATGTCGTAGCGAAGTCAGAACTAGAGAAATGGTTATGCTAAGGGTCAGCTTAGATAATAGTGGGCGTTAGCGAAATGAAATAGAAAGAAAATAATGATTTCTGGTCAGACGAACCTAGGGTAGTACCAACAGTAACAATAAAATGATAATATTGGAGTAGGATTTCTCATGAACAGGAAGGAAGGGCAGAAAGTGAGTCACTACGAGCGATTCAGTAAAAGGATTATTTCCTTCATGATCTTCACTGAACCAAAGCCAGCGACAATAGTACAGGTTTCATGCCCACGTTACAAGCAGAAGGTGAAGCTATAGAGAAAATGTATGAGGCTACTAAACAATAATTCAATATGGAAATAGAAATGGAATTCTAATATGCACATATGGTCGGAAGGCTGTAGTGGGGCAAGGAATAGAAGACAGTTACCGAAGACTATTGGCTCTGTAACAGGAACTAGTGAGGAAAGATATTAATTGAGTTCTGCAATAAATTTCAGATAGTAACAGCGAATTAACTGTTCAAAATTACATGAAGAGAAGGTACACTTGGAAAAGACCCGGAGACACTGGAAGATTCCAGGCGAATTATATCATGGTCAGAGATTCCGAAGTCATGTACTGGACAAGGCTTACATAAGAGCAGACGGAGGCAGATTGCAATTTAATAATGACGACGAGCACGATGAAGCTTAAGGCTGATGAATCAATGCAGGATTCTGTAGCAGTGAAGAATGATGTGCTTTTGAAGTTGTTTAGGGCTGTAGATACTGCTTTAATGAATAACATGTAGGGAGTTCAGTTGAAGAAGAATGGACATCTCTAAAAAGAGCAGTCACTTGAGCTGGACAAACAACTTCATAGGCAGAAGGAAGGAAACTGTGAAGAAACCTTAGGTAACAAAACAAACAACGAGGAGTAGCAGAGATCGGATAAGTGAGAAGTTTAACAACACAATTGGGTATCACGAAGTAGGAAAGTGAAGCAATTTTGTACCTTGGAGGCCAAATAACATATGACGAATGAAGCAAGGAAGACAGAAAAGTAGACTGGGACATACGAGAGGGCAAAAGAAGCCTCTTAGTACCAAACATCGGCCTTAATTTGAGGAAGGAATTTCAGAAAATGTAAGTTTGGAACACAGAATTATATGGTATGAACCATGGACTACACGAAAACAGGAAATAAAAGAATCAATGCTTTCGAGACGTGGTACTGCAGAAGGATGTTGAGAATTAGATGAACTGATGAGGTGATAAATGATATCTCTGATGAATCTGCGGGGAGAAAAACACGATGAAAGCATTTACAAGAAGAGTGGACAGGACAATAGGATGTGTGACCTCAGCGAATAACATCCACAGTACTGGAGCTGCAGGGGGTAAAAACTGTAGGGAACATATTGATTGGAACGTTCTCAACAAATAGTTGAGGATGTAGGATGCAAGCGCTACTCTGGGATGAAGAGGTTGACACAGGAGCAGTATGGGTGGCGGGCTCCATCAAACCAGTCAGAAGGCTGTTGAGTAACCATATATACCGGCCAACATCTTTGTCAGGCAAACGGACGTTCGTTGGGGAATATAGTTTTAACGATGTGGGATTTTCATTTGGATGTGTGTGGCTTTTCATCTGTATTCAGTTTAAGTGAATCAGAGCTAGATTAGTTGAATTAACATGGAGCAGTAATCGATGTCAAATTTGATAAAATAGCTGATAATCAAATGATGAATAGAATAAAATTAACTGACACTACATGTGAAGATAAGGTGATGGGGAGTTATTAAAGAAGTAGCACTATGATTAATAGTGAGTGAAATATTTATTAGTGTGCGAGTAATAAGAAACGTTAATCTCTCATTATGTCTCTTAAATTTTGTGTGCGTAATGGGAGTGATCAAATCGAGACGTTCAAATAAGTTACGGGAACGCAGCCGGGTTGCGCCGTCGAAAACCGCTCAACAGGAGAACACTCTGCCGTTTTCAATGCAAAACTACAGCAAGTAAGCGCTGCGCAAGCGAATTTAAAACCTCGATTTTCAGAGAAACTTCGGGAAAATAAAACACACACACACACACACACACACACACACGCACACACTGTAAACACTAGCGCCATCACAAACCATAGATGACCGTCGTCAGAAATATCGACAGTGAAAGTAATAATCAGGAGGTGAAATAGTACAACCCCTGTCCCATCCGCCCTCGGTAGCTGAGTGGTCTGCGCGACAGAATGTCAATCCTAAGGGACTGGGTTCGGGTAGCTGAGTTGTCTGCGCGACAGAATGTCAATCCTAAGGGACTCGGTTCGATTCCCGGCTGGGTCGGAGATTTTCTCCGCTCAGGGACTGGCTGTTGTGTTGTCCTAACCATCATCATCTCATCCCCACCGGCGCTCAAGTTGCCGAAGTGACGTCCAATTGAAAGACTTGCACCCGGCGAACGGTTAACCCGACGGGAGGTCCTAGTCACACGACCCCTGTCGCACTTTTTTTTCTGACAAGGCGAGAGCAGGATCCCATGTACAATCTGAACAAAAACCATTGTCTCTATTTATAAGGTTTAATTAATTTCAACATCTTACTTAATAATGCTATGCAAGTAGCTGGAAGTGCATATCAGAATCTCCATGTTATGTTCCTTAGGGTGATCGGTGACAAGACAATGTTACTGGTATAGGCAACGTATTCAAATGCAGAGGTATGCAAACAGGCAGAATATGGCTCTGTGGTCGGCAACGCCTATAGAAGACAACAAGTGTCTGGCGCAGTTGTTAGATCGGTTACTGCTGCTACAATTGCCGGCTATCAAGACTTAAGTGAGTTTGAACCTGGTGTTATAGTCGATGCACGAGCGATGGGACACAGCATCTACGAGTTAGCGATTAAATGGGGATTTTCCCGTACGACTATTTCACGAGTGTACCGTGAATATTATGAATCCAGTAAAACATCAGATCTCCGACATCTCTGCGGCCTGAAAAAGATCCTGCAAGAACGGGACCAACGACGAGTGAAGAAAATCGTTCTACGTGACAAAAGTGCCATACCCCATACTCTTCATACTATCCCACAGAAAATAGTCGAGAGACGTCAGATCTAGCGATCGTGCTGGCTGTGGAACTGGTCCACCTCAACCAACCCATCGATTTTCATATGCAACGTTGAGGTGATGCCGCACATCGATTCAAAGTCTACTGGAACTCCATCTACATCTCCATTCAAATATTTAGTGTCGCTACATATAATAGGTTAGGCGAAACGTCTCTAATAAATGTGAGATCAATCGGTCCTGTTAGTCTCTTTGGTAGTAGATATGGGCCACCAGTCATCCAGTCCCAGATGTTAATACCGACTCTGTATTGCTGATTTTAAATCACCTGAGCATGCGGATTTTCATCCTCTCATAGATGCATGTTGTGGCAGTTTAATATACCGTCTCTAGCACACATACATTCATCCGTGAATAGCACCAAACTCGCGAGTTGGTGGTTGGAGTATGCACTGTTGTAATTACCACAGCGCAAACTGTACTTGACGTGGGTCTTCCATAACGCCTGGAGATCCTGCTCGTGGTATGGGTGGAACCACTGCTCATGGACATCATGCCGCACGGTACTTTTACCTGTGTGTAGCGCCTGTGCCACCGAGTGGTGGTGGCTGGATCCTCTTCGTACATTATCAGCACACCCTACTCCACCTGTAGTGTTCGAGCCGAGCGTGGACGATCTGAATGATGTTTCGGCACTTGCCAGACAGTATACTGGGGATAGAATTCACAAGTACCAAGTACAAAGTGCTACTGTTCAGTCCCGCGATAGGCCACTCTGATTTAGGTTTTCCGTGATTTCCCCAAATCGCTCCAGGCAAATGCCGGAATGGTTCCTTTGAAAGGGCACTGCCGGCTTCCTTCTCCGTCCTTCCCTAATCCGATGAGAGTGATGACCTCGCAGTTTGGTCTCTTACCCCAAAACAACCGAACCAACGAAGAGCTACTACTTTAGTGTAAAATGGACACGCTTTACGCAGAAAATACCTACTTGCAACTTTACGGCTCCTCTGAGGCGTCTCTCGATGGCCGAGAAAGTGGAATGATGTGGGGTACGCCTGCTTGGAAAACGTTCCGCAGACAATCTTGCAGCAGCTATCCCATTGCAATCCACTTTGCTGCATGCGAGCACCATATCGGTCATTTCCGCAGCTGTGTACTGGTACAATCTGCACTGCTGTCAAGACAGGTTTGCAGCAGGACGTTGTAACATCCACGCCTACATCTTACTCAGAATCATATTCGAGATAGCGTTGTGCGTGAAGTGCGAATGAACATCCTCACGATATTAATAAAAGGACTTCATCGATAGTAAAATAATAAATAATTATTGTCAATGACGTAATTTAATATTCTGTAAGAAATTATATCTCAGACAATACTTATGGAAAAAGACAATGAAAATCTCACTCTTTTGTTATCTATGGTTCTTCTAAAATAATCCCTCTTGTTGTTCGGACTGTTGTACTGATCGGATGCGATTGATGTCTCGTAACACAGAGGTTTGTAAAAAAACTCTATTATGTTGATAATTAATATTTGAAAAATAGAGTTTCTGTGTCATTGAAATGAATCTTCTTTGCTTGGAGTTTTATTTTATTATGATTCTCGCCCTATATAAATGTAAGTTTTTCTGATCAGTACAAAGGAGCGCAACTACTAGCGCTATTGATCTTCAGCGCGGTTTAGTGGTAAATGCTGAATAACAAGCGATTAACATTGAAAAATGCCTTTAAATGTTAATGCATATTGTAAAGGTACAAAAATGATATAATATATATTAGTTTTTAGCAGTAAAACAGTGTTTCAAGGAGATTCGATAAGTGATTGTCTTACGTTAGCCGTCATCTTAGTGAAATATTGCAGCGGCAGTTTTAAATTGAATTGTTAAACAGACATAAATGTCATTATTACCATAATAATTGTTTAATGATGGCACAGAACCCACTCTGAGCTAGTAAATTCCACTTAGATTGTGAATAATCACTAAATTTAGTGAACTTTGTCAATGCAAACAGCATCTTACGTGGTACTAATTATTATATACTGATGCATTTCGTAACAACTTTTATGAAATATGACAGGAAAAAATACATTAGTGTTATGTGCGCGTGGTATTGTGTGACAAAACCGTTCATTTTGCTTAAAGAAAAGTGTTGCCAACTCGAATACCAGTAGCGTAAATTGTATAGACGATCTGCAACTCTGGGTGTTGTGTGATGTCCTTAGGTTAGTTAGGTTTAAGTAGTTCTAAATTCTAGGGGACTGATGACCATAGATGTTAAGTCCCATAGTGCTCAGAGCCATTTGAACCATTTTTTTGATCTGCAACTAGTAATGAGACTATTACGCAACAGCCCTGAAAATTGCTAAAAATCATTACTCTTGTATAGTTCAGGTTACTTATCATACATTTAGCTTGTTTGCTAGTTATATATGATTTTCTTATGTGAATGAACTTGGTGCCATTTACACCACTTGACAGACAACATTACTACACGTTCCCAAGTAGAGATTTCTTTAACAAAATAACGATCATTAGCCGGGAAAAGCAGTGATTAAATAAAACCTCATGTTACATTAATAATAAATAACTGGTTTTGTTGTAGTCTTGCCGAAATTGTACAACACGCAATGCTCTACGACACACCACAATGTGCATAAGCCTAAGTGGAGGAATATACAGCATATACCGGATGTTATAGGCTCAAGTCGTACATTCGCAATACACAAATGGCTAATGGGTTGCATACCTACCGTATTCAGACACCAATACGAATCTGAGCGAACCGTTACAAGCATTTCACATCAAATGAATTAGCCATTGCCAATAAGGACTACCATCAGCTGTAGAATGGAATGACGACAGTCAAAATTCCTACCGGACAAGGACTCGAACCCGAATTTCCGGCTAACCGCGAGCGGGAAATCCGGATTCGAATCCTGGAGCGGCACGAATTTTCATTGTCATCATTCCATTATAAAGCTGACAGTAGCCCGTTTTCGCAATTGCTAATTCATTTGATGTGTTTCGTAGCGGCTGTGGTCGCCGCAACCCCTTTTGCATTGGACATGCATGCATGTCCTAAGGAACTTTGCATCGTATTCAGAATAACACAGGCATTGCAATATCGTTACTAGCATTCGTTCTCAGACTTCGGCGCTTTCGAGCACCCACCCCGTGCCTTTTTGGATATGGACTTATTCTTGAACACCAATCAGTATGTCTTCCCACTCAACATAATAAGCGTTGTCAGTGCTTTCATTAATTTTTTTTCGGACACTCTACATATGGATAGAGATTTCACTTGATATGAAATGTAAAATATAAATCATTCTCCTTCAGTTAATGATTTAAATTAATCGAATAATGATCAGGTTGTATCAAATGGAAACGGAAACATGAGAAGATAGCTAGGCGCAAGATCGCAGTTTTATCCTTCCTATGTTTACCTGTATGTGACCTTTACTCTCGAAATAAAAGTTTCTGATTGGCTTCATTAAATTTGCGTTCGATAACTTCCTTAACACTGCAGTACTGTATCCATGCACACTACCTGTGAACACTGTACAGGAGAACTGTATATACCACTTACACAGAAGGGCCAAAGAAACTGGTATAGGCAGGCGTATTCAGTACAGAGGTATGTAAACAGGCAAAACACGGCCCTTTGGTTGGCAACGCCTGTGTAAGACAACAAGTGTCTGGCACAGTTGTTAGATCGCTTACTGCTGCTACAATGGCAGGTCATCAAGATGTAAGTCAGTTTGAACGTGCGTTATAGTCGGCGCACGAGCGATGGGATACAGCACCTCTGTGGTAGTGGTGAAGTGGGAATTTTCGCGTACCATTTCACTAGTGTTCCGTGAATATTAGGAATACGGTAAAATATCAAATCTCCTACATCTCTGCAGCCGGAGAAAGATCCTGCAAGAACTGGACCAATGACGAGTGAAGAAAATCTTTCAGTGTGATAGAAGTATAACCCTTCCGCATACTGTTGCAGATTTCAATACTGGGCCATCAACAGCTGTCAGCGTGCGACCCATTCAAGGAAACATCATCGATATGGGCTGTCGGAGCGGAAGGCTTACTCGTGTATCCTCCATGACTGCACGACACAAAGCTTTACGCCTCGCCTGGATCCGTCTACACCGACACTGGACTCTTGATGACTGGAAACATGTTTCCTGGTCGGACGAGTCTCTTTCCAAATTGTAACGAGCGGATGGACGTGTATGGGTATGGAGACAACCTAATGAATCCATGGACCATGAATATCAACAGGGGATTGTTCAAGCTGATGGGGATCTGTAATGGTGTTGAAGTGATATGGGACCCCTGATACATCTAGATACGACTCTGACAGGTGACACATACCTAAGCAACCTGTCTGATCACCCGCATCGATTCATGGCCATTCCGCATTCCGACGGACTTGGGAAATTCCAGCAGGGCAATGCAACACACCACACGTCCAGAATTGCTACAGTATGGCTCCATGGACACTCTTCTGAGTCTGAACACTTCCCTTTGAGTAAACATGGGATGATTTGTGATGTGTTGTTCAGAAGAGATTTCCACCCCCCCCCCCCCCCCCCCGTGCTCTTACAGATTTATGGCCAGCCCTGCAAGATTTGATGGTGTAAGTTCCCTCCAGCACTACTTCAGACATCAGTCGAGTCCAAGCCACGTCGTGTTGCGGCACCTTTGCGTGCTCTCAGGGGCTCTAAACTGTATTAGGCAGATGTACAGCTTTCTTTGGCTCTTCAGCGTATTACAAGTAAAATTGTAACTCCAATGGTTGAAATTCATGTTTTATTTCTATGAAATGACTGTTAGTAATCTAATGAGTATTGAAATCAGTTTGTACCTGGTAATTTACGTACAGTGAGGACATAAAGATACTTAATGTATGCTCTAAATAAATCTGTTACATTTCTTACACTTAAACGTAGTTTCTCTTTTTCCTGGACAAAAACAGCAGCGCCTTGCCTAGCAATATTCTCTTTTGGGATAATATGTCGGAATGTAACTTAAGGTTCTTTTCCGATCATATCACTTCATCGTCAACTATCGCATCCCATCAACATGATCACCAACACTACACTCATTTTCGTCTATTTCACTGCGTCCATATTCATTTTCTCCTTCAGTCCCCCTTACGTTTTCACAGTAAAGTGTCCCGAGAGTCCCCTCTCCTACATTTCTTTAGCGCCACCTTCAGCAATTTTGATTAATAGGAAAAAGGAATCTGTTAGTCACCTGTATAATTTATAAATATTAGTACCAAAATTATTATTATTAATAGAACTGTAACAGTTTTATATCGCTTTAAAAACTCCATAAAAACGGAAATATGGAAATAGACGCTTACTGCAACACTAAACTATGGTACGTAGTGTCCCAACAGTTTCGCTAGTGAAAAATACAACCACTTCAAAGAAGTTTACACCTGCAGGTCTCTGCCTGGATGCTCAAATAGCAATGTTCTTGCTATCTGTTAGAAATGTTTAAAAGAAAAATGAGAGGGAACGAGAGGCTGTTCTTACGATTCTTGAAGGATTACCACCTGAGTATGGCAAGAAGGCCTTGATGGTACTTCCATCTCTTCACATGTTTTCTCAGTTGGACTGACGTTTTCCGTTAGAGGTAAGACAGGGAAAGAGCTTCTGGAGGAGATGTTCAAATCAGGGTGTGGATATTACGTAGTCTGACCATTATGGGTTGGCCAGTGGGGCACAAACAAATTGACAGTTTAGGTGATGTAATTGAGACACTGAGAAGCATAATTACCCAAAGCACGGATACGTTTTGAGAAAATAGACATCTTTGAAGATCAGATTTGTAAGCAAACCACAAATCTCATAATTGTTCTGTTTCCTTTTTTTTACCGAGACTCAACTCCTTACATTTCCTATAAAAACGGTGTGTCCATTTCATCTAATGAAATTTTAATTAAAATTTAGGATTATTATGATTGATGTTAATCTACAAATTTTTCAAAAACAGGCTAGCGGCGCTAGCCTCTTTTTGACTGTTGCGTAGTTTGTAATAAACCTGAAACAAGAATCAGAACATAAAAAACAGATACTACAAGCACCAAACACACAATTATGACCTATCGCAACACTTCATGGTCCTCGTTATCATCATACTCGTTAAGCGCATTCTCTGGCTTGAAGTTCAGGTAAAATTATCTCTTTACTTTACGCGTGAAATATACTAGTTTTGTTAACTCTGTATGTTTCTAGTTTGATCTAGTAATTTTGTTAAGTATTTATATTTCAAGGTAGATATTTGTTTTCCACCTACATATTTGGGCATCAGATTTTCCTGGGCGTATACAAAGTATGGGGAAATAACAAATTGCGATCTTCCTCGAAGTTACTTAAAGAGAATGGCGGCCTCCTACGACTCCAGTGAAGAATATGTTACTGAAAACAACAGTTCATGGTAACCTGTTGAAAACTTGATGACTGCGTTATTTCTTAAATGTACATTGTTGCCACGAACATCAACTATTGGTTTGGTAGTGAGATCCGTAATATTCTTAAAGGCTGTGAAATACTCAGCGTCCATTTTATAGAATGGAATGCTGAAACAACAGAAGGTGAGTTCATGGTGGGGCTTTCCTTCAAGAGCTTCAGCTTTTATGACGAAATGGGATTCAGTGTAGCCAGTGAGCGCTCCTACCACAATGTAAAATTTTGGTTTGGTCCCTTATGGAAGTGAATATCGGAGAAATCTGTGAGACAGCTTTTCATAAATATTCAGTGTAGGGGTACAGAACTGATGAAGCTGGTTCACTGTAAGATCAACAGACGTCCTGAGCATGCACATATGTTACAATCTCAAAATCGACTACGGTGTGCTTTAGACCCTTACAGTTCTCGCCGCCTCAGTTCTTTTAGTGCGGCCCCACAGGTGTCAGAAGGCACGTGCTGTGTTGGGATGGTCCCGGCTGCGGCGCCACGGCCTTGCGCCGCACTGTCGCCTACTTGCGGGGACGCCAAACGGGCAAAAGCAGCCTCACGACCAGCTGACAGAGGGGCTATTCTGGAAGACTGCGCCCCATTGTGTTCACGCAGCTCACGCTGCAGAAGACGACATTCTATGGCGCCTCTTGTTATTCTGCCAAGGCGTCATCCCGGCCAGGGGCGGTTTATCCCTTGTGGCACATGCTACGGACCTCGCGTTGCCAGGAGACCCGGAGCCGGACTGTGAACTTCTGTGAAGGAGGATTAACTGTTGTCAGCTTGGAATCGAAAATGGCTACAGCACGGAAGCCGGCACACAGAATCGCGGTTTCAGGGGAGCGGGGGGGTGGGGGGGGGGGGAATCCTTGATGCTGGGTTCCTATTTGAGCTAGCAACAAGGGGAGAAAATTTTGGTTAGCTCCAGGCAACCGACATTCGAATAACTGTCTTACTCTAGCCATATTACAGTATGTTAAGCAAAGTTTGGACAACGAACTAGAGACAAATTGTGCGAAATTAATTTCTTTTGCAAATATTTTAATTGGGCTGAATTTAATGATCAGCAAATGACAACATTTGCATATACGCCATTAGAAGTTAACAAGCAAAAACAGTCACCTTTGTTCGGATTTTACGGGCAAAAACAGTCACCCTTAAATAAGTCCGGACTGGAGCGAGACTGATGGTTCATATTTGGCCCACTGGTGTATCGGACCTTCGTCTAACAAATGTTGTAACCATTGTTAAAAATCTTTCTTCCTTTAAAATTTACGTGCAAAAATCACGTTTGTCTGCGAGGTTTTTGAAGCTCTCCACTTCTATCCCTTAGACTTGTACAAATCTGTTAGAACTTTGCACGAAGGTAGGTAAATGGATCAAATCAAAACGATTTTTTTCATACACTAAACTTTATCCGTTGTCGAGATACGATGGAAGCACGTTTTCCTGGAAGGTTTTCGAAGTGCGACACTTCTATACTTTAAACTTGCTCGAATAATAGCACAGAAAAGGCGAATATGTCCTGGGCAGAGCCAGGAAATAAAGGAAGGGAACTAGCTTTTCAACTTATCTGGCAGCTTCAAAGACGTGTGAAGCAAAACATCTTGACATAATGGCGCTTTTTTTACAAGTTAACTCTACTTCCCCAGCGCAGTGAGCTCTCTTAGCTGCAAGATGTTAGCACACCTGTATTTGCAATTTATGGCATAAAATCCCTGGTCCTGGGCCCAAAATCCATAAGATTCGCCAGCCATATATAATATAATATGGCTGAAGAGAAATGGCTCTGAGCACTATGGGACTCAACTGCTGAGGTCATTAGTCCTCTAGAACTTAGAACTAGTTAAACCTAACTAACCTAAGGACATCACAAACATCCATGCCCGAGGCAGGATTCGAACCTGCGACCGTAGCGGTCTTGCGGTTCCAGACTGCAGCGCCTTTAACCGCACGGCCACTTCGGCCGGACTGAAGAGCATACATGCAACAGCTAAAAAAGTTTTTTCTAGAGGCGATAAAATTTCTAGTGGATTGAAACCACGAATATGATAAGACATTTTGATTCAAATGTCTTTCAAGTTGTCAGATAAGATAAGTTGCATTCTTTTACATCTCTAACTCTGGGCAGAACATATTCGCCTTTTTTGTGTTATGGCAGGAGCATCTTTCGTTCTGGCAGTAACACTAAGATAATGTGTGCTGGATGGTGCGGCACTGCGAATAATAGCTCACTGACACCATAGCTTCTTATTTAGGAATGTTTGGAGAATACAGTCGTCGTAGTGCATTTTCTTCCATTCTCTGATGGGCCAACTAAAAATCATTGCAAATTTTGCTTATCTATTCGTTGTCCTTTTCTTTTCCTCCACTATGTTTTTTTTCCTGTCTTCTGACCATTCAGAATAGTTCTTTTCACTCTACCTTGGAATCCTTCCATGTTAAATACTGTTTCCCAAATACTTCTCTGTCTTCTCTGTCAGTTGTTTCTTTCAGCTTTCATATTACTTTTTTTTCCAAATTTTTTTTACCATCCCACCAGAAACACGTGCGTTTTAACATTTGTGGGACCATGCTGCAAGAATTAGATCACCTAATCTGTCAATCTGTTGTTGACTTCCTATTCCACAAACATTTGAAAATCTTTTTGGTTAATCTACCTTCCTTAATTTTTGGTGGATCTAATATTTTCACCATTATTCGACCTTCTAATATTTCCAGTTTATCTAAGTTATAGCTTAATATTAGACATTCGCTTGCACATAGACATTCTGGCTTCTCTATTGTACTGTAAGGTAATAGTTTTGCGTTTTTAGACAGACGTCTTTTGTAGTCAAAGTCTTTGGTTACAGTACATGCCCTTTCCATTCTCTGTAGCCTTTCCTCTTGTAATGGTACTTGAGTTACGCAACCATTACGGTACCTCACCTGAACCTCTCGATACCAGTAATATTCTACTGTATTTCTGTTAACTACTTAACATATTTCTGAGACAACATTCAGATTTGATTTCACTTTTGATACATCGATATGTTTATATTGCAATGATATTATTCTTATGTGTATTCTTTCTTTTGTCACTATGATCTTTGACGTAATTGTAACTCAGATTTTTGGGCGCGTAAGTGATTATTAGTTAGTTGTTAACTTGTTAGAGAGTCGGACGTTGAGAAAGTCAAGTCTTGGACGTCATGTTGGAAAGATTCATATTGTAGTTGGCTTATAAAATGTGAGGAAGAGGTTTTCAAGTATGTTTTGTATTGTGAAGTGATGTTTTGCGTGTTACGTGATATTGCAATAAAAGCAATTAAAATGAAGTGTAGCTTAATTTCGGAGTGCTGATTATTTTTTTACATCACCATTGTCCTGCAAAAGTGTAATCTCCAAGAATGGTTTGAGAAGCGCATCTACAAAACTTTTGAATATAGCAGAATAAAACCTAGGCCTCTTTGCATCCGAGCTTGGAATCATAACCACCTAGATTTTCAACGATTGAGCCATGATTTTAGGACGAGACCAGTGTGGGAAACACAAAAAGATGAGTGCCTAGTTTTTTCATTATTACATGAAATGACTATTAACTGTGCTCTAATGACACCTGCCACATAATATGACTGGTGTTGCCCGAAAATGCAGTATTTAGCAGCATGAGCAACACCACAATCGTTATTAAATGCTGACCTTTGTTGTGGTAGGGTTGTTAGACCCTATAGCAGCTTTTTCCAAACCATATTCTTGGATTATCTCCACATGATATTTAAACATTTTAATCTTTTCAATTGGATCCAAATCAGTTTTCCGAAATTTCGGTGCTGTTTAATATTCGTAAAATAATTGGTTTTCTCTGCAGAAATTCTTTAGGCGGTCGAACTGACTATTTCTTACAAAAAAATAATTTCTGTTAGAGCAGATATCGTATTTTCAGAAAGTGGAGCAAAGTCATCTGCAAATGTGAGGCAATTTATTTCAGTATTTTTTGTTTCCTCTTCCCAACACTATTGATGAAATCTTATTTTCATTTAGTTTTTCGTTTCAAATCCGGTTTTTCAATTAAAATTCTCGCCATTTTCTCTAGAACACAATTAAAAAGAATTGGTGATAGGCCATCACCTTGCTGTTCATATATTTTTATTTCGAAGGGCTGAGTATTTCTCTCACAAATTTCACTTTAGAAACTGTCTCTCTCTGTTTCACGAATCAGATTCGTTAATTTAGACTTTTCACCAAGTTCTCAGATAATTTTGTGTGTAGTTTGTCTGTGGAGGAGGTTCTGCGCAGAATCAGCGAAGAAAGGAACATATGGCTCTGAGCACTATGGGACTTAACGTCTGTGGTCATCAGTCCCCAAGGAATATATGGAATATACTAACAAGAAGAACTAGCAGGATGTTGAGATATATGTTAAGGCGTCAGCGATTAACCTACATGGTACCAGAGAGAACTGTAGAGGATAGAAACTGTAGGGGAAGGCAGAGACTGGAATACATCCAGAAAATAATTGGAGACGTAGGTTGCAAGTGCTACTTTAAAATGAAGAGGTTGGCACAGGAGAGAAATTCGTGACGGGCCGCATCAAACCAGTCAGAAAATCAATACAAATGAGAACAATATCTTTTGAGTTCAGTAATCTGCGGCCAATAATTGACTACAGATTAAATCACATTTTACATATTCCAAATTGGTTCAAGAGTTTTATTTAGATGTTCTACTCCAGTGTCGTCTACATTATATTGTGAACTTGCGCCATAATATTGCCGACAGAGATTATTTGTTTCATATTGTTAGCAAATTTCATCCAAAAAGCGTTTGCTGATGGTAGCTCGCACCAAACGATGTAGACCGCTGATCTTAATAGACAAACTATTCCCAAATTTGTTTGTATTGAGGTTAGAGATAATCTATCTCACTTAGAGCTATTTTTGAGATCACGTTTTACGCTCCTTTTACTAATTTTGAGTTCAGATAAAGTGTTGTGGTGACGAATTGTCACGTCATTAACCCTAGAACACTAAAGGGGGAAGGATTGCATTATTACTAAACCGTAGTAAATTTTACTACTTTAGATTTTCTTCAAAGAAAGTCATAAATTATTGTTTATGTACTAGTTGATTACAAATATAAGACTCCAGTGGTATGTCACACAGAAACTCAGTACAAAATGTTTTGTTTTACACCCTGTACTGACAATACCAGACAGCTGGAACCGTGAATTCGTACCAACTGCAATTGCAAATTTTGCAAAGGTTAAGCAATCAAGGGTATCACGTGACCAGAGCCTACGTTTAAAAAATGGCGAAAGTGTGTCTATAAAAATCTTTGCCTGCCGTATTTCTACATATAAATCTACATTATACTCCGCAAGCCACCCAACGGTGTGTGGCGGAGGGCACTTTACGTGCCACTGTCATTACCTCACTTTCCTGTTCCAGTCGCGTATGGTTCGCGGGAAGAACGACTGTCTGAAAGCCTCCGTGCGCGCTCTAATCTCTCTAATTTTACATTCGTGACCTCCTCGGGAGGTATAAGTAGGGGGAAGCAATATGTTCGATACCTCATCCAGAAACGCACCCTCTTGAAACCTGGCGAGCAATCTACACCGCGATGCAGAGCGCCTCTCTTGCAGAGTCTGCCACTTGAGTTTATTAAACATCTCCGTAACGCTATCACGGTTACCAAATAACCCTGTGACGAAACGCGCCGCTCTTCTTTGGATCTTCTCTATCTCCTCCGTCAAACCGATCTGGTACGGATCCCACACTGATGAGCAATACTCAAGTATACGTCGAACGAGTGTTTTGTAAGCCACCTCCTTTGTTGATGGACTACATTTTCTAAGCACTCTCCCAATGAATCTCAACCTGGTACCCGCCTTACCAACAATTAATTTTATATGATCATTCCACTTCAAATCGTTCCGCACGCATACTCCCAGATATTTTACCGAAGTAACTGCTACCAGTGTTTGTTCCGCTACCATATAATCATACAATAAAGGATCCTTCTTTCTATGTATTCGCAATACATTACATTTGTCTATGTTAAGGGACAGTTGCCACTCCCTGCACCAAGTGCCTATCCGCTGAAGATCTTCCTGCATTTCGCTACAATTTTCTAATGCTGCAACTTCTCTGTATACTACAGCATCATCCGCGAAAAGCCGCATGGAACTTCCGACACTATCTACTAGGTCATTTATATATATTGTGAAAAGCAATGGTCCCATAACACTCCCCTGTGGCACGCCAGAGGTTACTTTAACGTCTGTAGACGTCTCTCCATTGATAACAACATGCTGTGTTCTGTTTGCTAAAAACTCTTCAATCCAGCCACACAGCTGGTCTGATATCCCGTAGGCTCTTACTTTGTTTATCAGGCGACAGTGCGGAACTGTATCGAACGCCTTCCGGAAGTCAAGGAAAATAGCATCTACCTCTGAGCCTGTATCTAATATTTTCTGGGTCTCATGAACAAATAAAGCGAGTTGGGTCTCACACGATCGCTGTTTCCGGAATCCATGTTGATTCCTACAGAGTAGATTCTGGGTTTCCAAAAACGACATGATACTCGAGCAAAAAACATGTTCTAAAATTCTACAACATATCGACGTCAGAGATATAGGTCTATAGTTTTGCGCATCTGCTCGACGACCCTTCTTGAAGACTGGGACTACCTGTGCTCTTTTCCAATCATTTGGAACCCTCCCTTCCTCTAGAGACTTGCGGTACACGGCTGTTAGAAGGGGGGCAAGTTCTTTCGCGTACTCTGTGTAGAATCGAATTCGTATCCCGTCAGGTCCAGTGGACTTTCCTCTATTGAGTGATTCCAGTTGCTTTTCTATTCCTTGGACACTTATTTCGATGTCAGAAATTTTTTCGTTTGTGCGACGATTTAGAGAAGGAACTGCAGTGCGGTCTTCCTCTGTGAAACAGGTTTGGAAAAAGGTGTTTAGTATTTCAGCTTTACGCGTGCCATCCTCTGTTCCAATGCCATCATCATCCCGGAGTGTCTGGATATGCTGTTTCGAGCCACTTACTGATTTAACGTAAGACCATAACTTCCTAGGATTTTCTGTCAAGTCGGTAGATAGAATTTTTCTTTCGAATTCACTGCTTATTCAGTGCTTATTTGTACTGTTTTCACAGGTACCTTTATACTTAGGCCAATCATATACGCCAATACCAGTACCCAAGTTCACAGCTTCCGAATTTTGCAGCGCTACGTTTCCAGTTTTCCACAGGCGCCATAGCACACGTGTTCTGCTGACGTATTGTGACGTCATTGAATTGTATCAGGTGACAGAGACTTTATGTACAAAATGTTCGACAATATGTTGTCACTGAACTCCTTGTTCAACAGGAAACCTCTGATGCTGAAACACCTCTGAAATCTCGGCGTGCTTTTAAAAATGCATCCGTGGGCCGGGAGATGTGTGAAACACATCGAAGATGAGAACACAAACATCCAAGGTGAGCCTCGAATAGTTGTCCTCCAACTGCATCCAATGTACGTTACAAAGAAATGGCTGACGAGTTCATTGGAGCTGACAGACATGTCATTGTGAACGAAATGGCAACTGCACTTTCGATAGCATATACAGGCACGCAAAATTTTCAATGCGTCTACTATCGAAAAGTTTGCGCCATTTGGGTTCCACCTTTTCAGAGAAAAGCCATCACCCAAAGCCTTCTTCAGAGTTAGCGAAATGGCGGAGTTGAATTTTTTATATGAGTACTGTGATCGGTGAAAGCTGATTTCATCATTAGTGTGTGGTACGACACAATTTGAATTTTCATCAAAAATGACATCAAGAACAGTATTTTCTGCTGGGAATGGTGGATGTTATTTGTTAGGTCATTTTACTGGAACTGGAGAGTCGACTGGACACTGTTTGCACTCTCCTCCTAGTCCCGTCGTGGTTCCCTCTGAGTGCTGTACCTGTATTTCCTGCTCTGTGAAAGATCAGCTGTGGAGCCAACGCTACTAGACGCTGGTGGACATTCAGGAAGCGGTGGGACGTCATTGAGAAACCGAAACGGACTTCCACCACAAGGGAATCTTAAGACTTTCAGAACAATAGGAAAAACCTGTGCAATGAGCAGGTGATTATGTCTAAAAGTAACGAAAAAGTCTTTAGAGTAAGGTGATATAACTGGTTTGTCTAAACAATTAAAATTGATTTTCATGACTGACTACTAACATGCAGCAAAGATCAGAGAAACTCGCAGTGCCAACTATCTCTGACTCTCCTCCGAGTCGTTTATGTCAGCTAGACAATAATTTCTCGTCTTTTACAGCTCTGTTCCTGCCACCGTGCTATTTCTGTACTGCTACGAGCAACAGCACTGGCAAACAGAAACTTTCCAAAGACTTGTAAATTCCTCCCTTTGTGAACTGCCTCATCTACTTCACTTGGCATCGAGAAGTACCAATAATTGGAATGGTTGCGAAACTTTGTGCCTTGTACTGAAATAGTTATTTGTCTTCTGTTGCCAGATGATACTATAAGTTACACAAAAATCGCACATACATCACGCCCGTTCCATGCCAAATAGTATAAATACACTTGACGATAGATCTGTAAACATCTGAAATGAGCCTTGTAAACTATGATCAACGTCATTGGTCACAGCAATTTTGTCAGTGTACCCTTGCTAACCTTCGAACATGGTAGTGTGCGTTTTGCAGAGCTGCATGTGTGCATCAGTGACTTCTGTAGAACATAGCGATAAAGTGTTTCTGAATCTTTATTCTTTTTTATGGGACATCAGTCTTCTGACTGGTTCTCTGTGGACAGTCACGAATTTCTCTGCAGTGCCAATCTATTTATCTCAGAGTTACATTTGCAGCTTTCATGGATGATTGATCAACAGAATGTGTGAGTTGGAAAGATGAACATCAACAAAAGTAAAACAAGGTATAACCAAGGGTAGTCGAATTAAGGTGACGGTAAAATAATTAGATTAGGAAATGAGACGAGTTTTGCTATTTCAGCAGCATTATACACTGAAGCGCCAAAGAAACTGGTATAGGCATACGTATCCAAATACAGAGATATGTAAACAGGCAGTCTACGACCCTGTGGTCGGCAACGCCTGTATAAGACAACAAGTGTCTGGCGCAGTTGTTAGATCGGTTACTTTTGCAAAAAAACGGCAGGTTATTAAGATTTAAGTGGGTTTGAACGTCGGAGCACGAGCGATGGAACACAGCATCTCCGTGGTAGCGATGAAGTTGGGATTTTCCCGTACGACCATTTCACGAGTGTTCCGTCAATATTAGAAATTCGGTAAAATATAAAATCTCCGACATCGCTGCGGCCGGAAAAAGAACCTGCAAGAATGGGACCAACGACGAGTGAAGAAAATCGTTCTGTGTGACAGAAGTGTAACCCGTCCGCAATTGCTTCAGATTTCAATACTGGGCCACCAACAAATGTCAGCGTGCGAACCATTCAACGAAACATTATCGATATGGGCTTTTGGAGCCGAAGGCTCACTCTTGTACCCTTGATGAGTGCACGGCACAAAGTTGGGCCCGTCAACACCGACACTGGACTGTTTATGACTGGAAACATGTTGCCTAGTCGGACGTATCGAGCGAATGGACGTGTATGGGTATGGAGACAACCTCACGAATCCGTGGACCATGAATACCAACAGGGTACTGTTCAAGCTGGTGGAGGCTCTGTAATGGTGTTGGAGCGATATGGGACCCCTGATACATCTAGATACGACTCTGACAGGTGGCACGTATGTAAACATCCTGTCTGATCAGCTGCATCCATTCATGTTCATTCTGAATTCCGACATACTTGGGGAATTCAGCAGGACAATGCGACACCCCACATGTCCAGAATTGCTACAGAGTGGCTCCAGGAGCACTCGTCTGAGTTTAAACACTTCCATTGGCTAGCAGGTTCCCCAAGAATGAACATTATTAGGCATATCTGGGATGCCTTGCAACGTGCTGTTCAGAAGAGATCTCCACTCTCTAGTACTCTTACGGATTTATGGACAGCCCGCAGGATTCATGGTGTCAGTTCCCTCCAGCACTACTTCAGACATTAGTCTATCCCATGCCACGTCGTACTGCGGCACTTCTGCATGCTCACGGGGGCCCTACACGATGTTAGGCAGGTGTACCAGTTTCTTTGGGTCTTCAGTGTAACTGATGATCATCACAGTAGGGGATAATATAAATTGCACACTGGCAACAGCAAGAAAAACCTTTTCTGAAAAAAAGAAATATCGTAACATCGAATACAAATTTAAGTGATAGGAGGCTGTTTATGGAAGTATTTGTCTGGAGTGTAGGTTTAATGAGTGTAAAATGTGTACGATAAACAGTACACACACCGAGCGAGGTGGCGCAGTGACTAGCACACAGGACTCGCATTCGGGAGGGCGACGGTTCAATCTCACGTCCGGCCATCCTGATTTTGGTTTTTCGTGGTTTCCCTAAATTGC
Organism: Schistocerca serialis cubense; assembly: GCF_023864345.2. NCBI lineage: Eukaryota > Metazoa > Arthropoda > Insecta > Orthoptera > Acrididae > Schistocerca > Schistocerca serialis. Next base: position 6,700,161 of record NW_026047471.1, on the reverse strand, counting down.
TCCAGGCAAATGCCGGAATGGTTCTTTTGGAAGGGCACGGCTGACTTCCTTCCCCGTCCTTCCCTAATCCGATGAGACCGATGACCTCGCTGTCTGGTCTCTTCCCCCAAACAACCCTCAAACAGTACAGACAGACAGATGATAGATGCATTTCTAATGCAATACTTCAGAATAATATTGAAAATTAGGATGGCAGATTGGCTAGGCAATGTACCGGCGCAGAATCTAATTGGGAAGAAAAGAAGTGCGTAGCACAACGTTACTAAAATAAGGGGTGGATTTAGCCTAAAAACATTTTTCGTAAAGTAAAGTCAAATGAGTATTCGTAGTGCACTATTTTAATAAGTGCAGTGAATTGGATAATTGTTGCCTTTCAATGTAGTAACATTGCTGGCTTGTTAGTTACGACTAAAATGACGTGATACATCTACATTGAAGATTAAGGATAAAACTAGCCAACAGTCTCTAGTAATAGAAAGAATTTAGGTCACCTGATTTGTTTCTGTAATATGTCGAAGAAATATTTAAAATGGTAATGCTACTTAGTTTCTGAATATCATTAGTTTGCCAAGTAAATTCACAAACCTTAGCCGCTGTGGCTGATGGGTTAATGCACGCTACCAAATAAAACTATGAAGAGGAAATGCAGCGTCCGTTCCCCCCGCATCCTTAGTACTGAGGTGTACAAAGAAAGAAGGCAATGAAACAGCTGGAATGGAACCTGAATTATCTGCGTCGATTTTCTTTACCCTTATCACTCTTTGTCTGACATCTGACCACCATTGCACAGTTGTTGTTGTTGTGGTCTTCGGTCCTGAGACTATTTTGATGCAGCTCTCCATGCTACTCTATCCTGTGCAAGCTTCTTCATCTCCGAATAACTACTGCAACCTACATCCTTCTGAATCTGCTTAGTGTATTGATCTCTTGGTCTCCCTCTACGATTTTTATCCTCCACGCTGCCCTCCAATGCTAAATTTATGATCCCTTGATGCCTCAGAACATGCCCTACCAACCGGTCCCTTCTTCTTGTCAAGTTGTGCCACAAACTCCTCTTCTCCCCTATTCTATTCAATACCTCCTCATTAGTTACGTGATCTACCCATCTCATCTTCAGCATTCTTCTGTAGCTTCACATTTCGAAAGCTTCTATTCTCTTCTTGTCCAAACTATTTATCGTCCACGTTTCACTTCCATACGTGGCTACACTCCATACAAATACTATCAGAAACGACTTCCTGACACTTAAATCTATACTCGATGTTAACAAATTTCTCTTCTTCATAAACGCTTTCCTTGCCATTGCCAGTCTACATTTTATATCCTCTCTACTTCGACCATCATCAGTTATTTTGCTCCCCAAATAGCAAAACTCCTTTATTACTTTAAGTGTCTCATTTCCTAATCTAATTCCCTCAGAATCACCTGACTTAATTCGACTACATTCCATTATCTTCGTTTTGCTTTTGTTGATGTTCATCTTATATCCTCCTTTCAAGACACGGCCCATTCCGTCCAACTGCTCTTCCAAGTCCTTTGCTGTCTCTGACAGAATCAGAATGTCATCGGCGAATCTCAAAGTTATTATTTCTTGTCCATGGATTTTAACACCTACTCCGAATTTTTCTTTTGTTTCCTTTACTGCTTGCTCAATATACAGATTGAATAACATCGGGGAGAGGATACAGTCCTGTCTCAATCCCTTCCCTACCACTGCTTGCCTTTCATTCCCCTCGACTCTTATAACTGCCATCTGGTTTCTGTACAAATTGTAAATAGCCTTTCGCTCCCTGTATTTTATCCCTGCCACCTTTAGAATTTGAAAGAGAGTATTCCAGTCAACATTGTCAAAAGCTTTCTGTAAGTCTACAAATGCTAGAAACGTAGGTTTGCCTTTCCTTAATCTTTGTTCTAAGATAAGGCGATAGGTCAGTATTGCCTCACGTGTTCCAACATTTGTACGGAATCCAAACTGATCTTCCCCAAGGTCGGCTTCTACCATTGCACAGTATCAAAAAAAAAAATACCTCACCGTCAAGGACTGTGTACAATGGCACCAGGGCGTGATATGTGCACATTGAGTGTTGGCGTTTGTCGCGGTCATCAGCGATCAAATGGCGCTCAGGAGGTCTGTCTGCACCCCCTCTGTTTTGGCTCTGTAGGCAGCAACTGTGCTGAATTTAGAGGTGAACAGTTTTAACAACATTCATTCTAGGGTACAATCACTGCCCACCGACTAGTACATATTTCAGCTGAACAGCTTCAGTAATTTGAAGGGTATCGCATTGTGCGAAGCTGCATGGACGTATTGACAGGTTTCCTCACCAGTTGGGTACAAAGTATTGATGGTGTATCTCTGCTTTCAGCAATGGTCTGGGGAACATTCTCACACCCGTAGACCAGTTTCTGGATGTACACATAACACAGACGCACGTCAACGTCGATGCATCGTGTGAACACCGGTGCCAAACCGACATCATCCAGGGAAGAAATGCGGGAACATGTTGCATCTGACCTCTCACCAAAGACCATTTGGAACTGTCTACTTTCTGGAGGATGAGTAATTTCACTTGTGTCTCCGGCGAGGGTATCATTGACAAAGTGACACTGCCAAATACGGTTACTATGATGTCGTGAAGGTTCAAAAATGGTTCAAATGGCTCTGAGCACAATGCGACTTACCTTCTGAAGTCATCAGTCGCCTAGAACTTAGAACTAATTAAACCTAACTAACCTAAGGACATCACACACATCCATGCCCGAGGCAGGATTCGAACCTGCGACTGTAGCGCCTAGAACCGCACGGCCACTCCTGTCGGCTGTCGTGAAGGAGTCGACTGGAGAATAGAATAGCGCCCTGTTGCCTTCAGTGATGAGAGTATGGTTTCTCTGTATGCGAGTGATGGATGTACTCGTCTATGGTGTAGACCTGGGGAGCGGCCTATTCCGGAGTGCATTCGCCAGTGACACAAGTCTCAACTCAGGCGTCATGGTGTGGGGGAACAACAGCTACAACTTTCGGTCACATTTGGAATTTTTGCAGTGTAAAGTAACCAGTGTCCGCACCATCACACAGGTTGTTATTCCTGTGCTCCTGCCTTTACTTTGACATGACGGTGGTGTACTTTTTCAGAAGGACACTGCACTTCCACATACGATTGCTCCAACACATCATGCCCTTTATGGCGTACAACAATTTCCTGGCCAGCAAGATCACCAGCTCTGTCGCCAACTGAACGCGTATGGGAGGTAGGGTCTTTGACAAGTAATTAAAAGGTCCTGTGTCCCGGGTTAGAACCTCGCCACGGCTTAAATTTTGAATAAAATTCATCAATAGCAGCCGAAGGCTTGCGGCATAAGAATTCACCCTCATTATGCCTAAGACTTTCTCAAAGAGGGCGTAGGAGTGGACAGAGCTTCAGGGGATACTCTTGCCCTTGCGGTGAGGAGGGGAAGAATCAGCAGTAGCATGATGATCTCCCCGTTGGCAAAAGATACCTGACTAGTCCCCTGTTCGGATCTCCAGGAGAGGTCTGGTAAAGGATGGTAACCATAAGAAAGAGAGTGAATAACCAACGAAAGGGTAAAGTTTTACGAATCGGGGTGTAGTATGTTAGAACTCTGAACGTGGTAGGGAAGATAGAAAGTCTGGAAAGGGAAATACTAAGACTTGACTGAAGTGAAATGGAAATGAGACATGGATTTATGGTCAGACGTGTATAGGGTAACATCAACATCGGGAGAAAATGGTGTAACTGGAGTAGTAACGTTACAAATGTGACGATAGGCCGGAGAGTGAACTACTGTGAAGAGTTCAGTGATAAATTTGTTCTCACCAGAGTCGGCAGGAAAACAACAGCAACAATAATAGTTCATGTACACACACCCACGTCGCAAGCAGACGATGAGGAGATAGAAAACGTATATAACGATATTAAAATGGTAATTCAATACATAATGAGAAATGAAAATCTAATAGCCTCGAAAATTGGAGTGAGGTTGTAGGGGAAGGAGTAGAAGACGTTGCGGAAGAATATGGGGTTGATAGTAGGAATGAGAGAGCAGAAATACTAATTGGGTTCTGCAATAAATTGCGGACGGTAATAGCGAACACTTTCACAAGACGAGGAGGTATGCTACAACTGTGCCGGAAGGTATGTGAAGATTCCAGATAGGTTACAGTATGGTCAGTCAAAGCTTCCGAAATTAGGTATTGGATTGTAAGACGTACCTAGGAGCAGATACAGACTCGGATCACAATTTGATAATGATGAAAAGCAGGCTGAAGTTTAAGAGACTAGTCGGGAGGAATCAATGCTCTAAGAAATGGGCTACGGAACATATGGAATGAAGAAACATGCTTGAAGTGCGATAGTGAATTTCTCCGTAGCAGTTCAGTTGAGGAGGAAAGGACAACTCTAAAAATGGCAATCACAGAAGTTGGAGAGAAAAGCACAGGTAGAAGAAGGGTAACTATGTAGAAACAATGGATAACAGAAGAAATACTTCAGCTGGTCGACGTAAAAAGGAAGTATAAAAATGTTCAGGGGACTTCAGTAATACAGAAATACAAGTCACTTAGAGATTTAATAAACAGGAAGTGTTGGGAAGCTAAGGCGAAATAGCTACATGAAAAATATGAAAAAATCGAAAAAGAAACGATTGTCGGATAGACTGATTCAGCATAGAGCAAACTCAAAACAACTTTCGTTGAAATTAAAAGCAAGGGCGGTAACATTAATAGTACAAATGCAGAGAGAAGGGCGGATAGGTGGAAAGAGTACATTGAATACATATGCATGTAGAATGTATTAGGCTGGCGATACATCAGACTTTCGAAAAAACGTTATCCACACAATTCCGCAGACAGCAAGAGCCGTCAAGTGCGAGAATTACCTCATCTTGTTGAAATACTACCCACGCTTCGAATTCCTCTAACTCAGATGTCGGATGACATGCGTATGTATATCCATGAAAAACCGCGTTAGTAGTTTGAGGTGTATCCATAGAAACCTTTATGAGTTAAGCTACCGTTTTCAGAAAACCGTGTAACTATCATAGTTTCTCAGGAATATTATTTTATTAATCAGGAAAGATTTTATGCTCACCCTGCAAAATTAAATTCAAAACAAAATGCAGTGTGTCTTCCCGTGACACAAACATTCATAACACATAAATATGACACATAGGCAAATACTTCTGATCTTGAATTGCACGTGATGTATTCCAGTTTACGTTTACATGCGCACTTACTGTTACTTTGTTTACTGCAGGGCGGCATACCATAGACAACCATCAGATGTTGAAAGCATCAAGATGTGTTATGCAACGTTCAAGGAAACAGGGAGTGCTTGTGTTTCGCTTGGAACAGGCAGGCCAGGCTCTAGTGCGAAGACAATTCAGCCAGTAAGAGACGCCTGCGTGAGAAGTGTCAAGAAGTCAATCCACAGAGGCAGATTCCGTCGACTTCACTGCACCGCATCCTACATAAACAACTTCTTTTTCGTGCGTACAAAGTTCAGATCGTCCAGTCTCTCCAACTAAAGGGTTACAGTGCTAGTTATGACTGCTGTTGCCATGCTGGTTGAGGCTGAGGAAGATAATGACTGCCTGAAACGTGTCCTTTTCTCAGCTGAGGCCACATTTCATTTGAACCGTGTTGTCAGGCGACACAGTGCCAGGATCTGGGGGTCCGAGAATCCCCACGCTGTGTTTGAGGCCGTCAGAGGCTGCCCTAAGCTGAACGTGTGTTGCGGTCTTATGCACAATAAAACGACCTGTTATCTTGAATGAAAGTTCCAGTCATTCGATGTGCCACAGATTCAGGACATTGCGGACTTAGTTTTGCAACAAGATGGTGCGCCACTGCATTGGGAGTTAGATGTTCGTGTGTGTTTGGATACAACATTTCCGGGCAGATGGATCGGGCGCGGTGATCCCATCAACTCGCCTCAGTCGTCACCGGAAGTAATATAATTGGATTTATTCCTTTGGGATAATGTTAAGGGCTAGGTTTACCAAACATCAGAGACCGACATCGCAACATTATGGCGCAGAATTGCTGACGAGATCCATCCCTCACGAAATGTTGATCAGAACATGGTTGGAACTGGAATGCCGTCCGGGTATCCTTCGGGCAACGAAAGGAGCACACGTAGAATTTATTAATTTCGTGAGTGTACGCAAAGACTTATGTTAGGTGCACTTCAAGACATGTGATTCCAGCCTGATGCATGTTTGCAATCAGGGAAAGACTTCTAAGACGCACTGTACATAGAGTTTTAATTTCGGGGCACGACATACAATGAACATCCTGAATGATACAGCCTCTCCTCAACCTTTCTGTGAACCATGTAAAGCAAGAGAAATGCGGAGGATTAAATTAGGAAGAAACGTTTTAGTGAAATTATTTTAATTTGTAGATGAAAAGTCGTTACTAAATGAAGTTTATGGGCGTATGTGTGTAGGAAGCGGATTCTGCTAGTCTCTGTCGTGCCAGAAATGTAACTTCATAGCTCTTGTGCAAACTGGTGCATTGCGGCTAGTTTACGACGTGAGAAATAAACAGCGCAAAGCATAGCCCTTTTCCCCATCGTCAACTCATTTACCACAGGGAGTCAGTTGTCACTGTCGTTCACGTGCAGTTCTGGAGCCGTAAACACTGAATTCGGGTTGTCGTAGGACAGCTCGTAGCGGTGTGATACCTCACGGAAGACAAAAGCGCGTAAATATCGAGAGAAAAGTGCTGTTGCTGGAGCAGTTAGTGTTGAGCAGTAAAGTTGCGAACACATTTCAGTTACGAACGAAGTCAGGGCAGCCGTCTGATGCACCGTGCCAGATCCATAAAGTTGGCGCTTCTGGCCACCTTCAGACGCACGGCTTCGGGCAGCGAGACAAAGATACTCCCGGGATCTGATGGGGGCCGAACCGGTATTAATTAAATGGGATGCCAGCGACGTTGGCAACCACCGGCTGTGTTCAGATTGAACGGGACTCACGCGCTTTTCCGCGTGTATTCTGGCGTTCTGTGACTTGTGAAAGTCACACATCGACTACTGTCCACTATCTCATTCACGAGAAGCCACACTCCGGAGAAATTAATTTGTTTTTGTAGTGCCACACCCCTGGACTAAAAAACAAAATGTCCGACGGGCAAATTCCCGTATGGAGGATACAGAAACAGGCATTCATGGCATTGAGAAGCTGCTGAAAGAGTTGAAAACAAACAAGTCGCCAGGTACATATAGAAAGCCAATCCGGTTTTACATAGAGTACTCTTCGGCAGTGGCGAATCTCTCGCCCAGCCAAAAGTCTCAAAAGACAGGAAAAAAAGAGTACGTGACCCACGTATATAAGAACAGACTCGGAAAATTAGAGACCAATATCCTTAACGCCGGATTACTGCAGAATTCTTGAGCATAGGCTAAATTCGAATATATGAGGGTTGCCCAGAAAGTAATGCACCGCATTTTTTTCTTCAACAATTATTTATCGAACATAATGAGAATCACACACATGAAACAATTATGTTTTATCTGCACATCCAATTTTTCCACGTAGTCACTACCCCGTTCTGTGGCATCCTCCAGCGTGAAACAAGGGTGAGTATGCCCTGCTGCTGCTAATCCTTGTCCTGGTGGCGGATCCAGTGCTTCACTGTGTGAGTCACCTCCTCATCGTCCTCAAAATGTCTTCCACGAATGCTTCTGTCCTCGTGAGTGACAACATCAGCTTGCTGCAGCATATCAGGTGTTACAGCCGTGGATAGTCTTCCCGACCTCTGAAAAACGTGGAGCTCCGCTGAACCGCCTTCTGATGACCTCGCCCTCCGAGCTCAGCAGCTAACTGTACTGTCGACAGCAGATGCTGCACAGACCTTGCACAAGGGTTTGTGAATATTCCCCACAGTTTCTTTCTCTGCAGTAAGAAAGTCAATGACGGCACGTCGTTTGTAACGTACATCACCTACAGACGCCAGTTTGAAACTCCTGCAGCTGCGCCATCTGTCGGAAGCGACGGAAACTTGGTGCGCTCACTCATGAGATTTCAAATAATACATAGCCTACGTAACGTTTAAAATAAATTTTTGTTATTAGATTGTTTAATCTGATCTTTAGTATTATTAAAAGTCTTTAATGATATTATTGGCAATGTAAATAATTTTTAATGTTGATGATTGTTATTACCTTAAACTATGTAATCCTTTAACAATGAGTTTACCTTGGTGACGCTTTTTAAAAAATATCCAGTTTTAAACTGTTTTTATTTTGGCACCTTTACAATTTAATAATTACGTGACTTTATGAAATGTTCTCTGGTTACCAATGTGTACCTTATATAAATTTGTTTGTGCTACAATAAAATTGTAAAAATGTTTCTGCTGAGTCTGGGTCCAGTTATTTATCACTCCCAGAACCACGCATTCGGCCAATCTCATTTTTGATAGTTCAAGTTTCACTGTTCCCTGTATATAACAGATAGAATACTCTGATGGTAAGCAGAAAAGAGATTGAATGGTTGTGTGGTGATCCTATTACAAAATTTTTTGGGCTATGAGCAAACATTTATGCACTCGATGCTGAGACTGAGAGTATAAAGTACAGAACAAATTCTAAAAACGAGTCTTCTGTTATTACGTTAACCATTGATGATTCCAGGCAATGTGTGTTTGATTTTGTAGTTCAAACAACTGTGCGCTATGTAATTCGGTCAAACAACTATATAGTTTCTACTGTTAAACAACTCGAACTAGGTTTATCTATACTGGCTGATAAACGTTTTATACTTCTAAATAAGGTAAATACATTGGCTTCGGGTCGCTATCACCTAAAAATGATGTTGATAATTGATTTTACTGTAAATTACGCAAATACCTGAAAATGTAATAAAGTAAATATATGAAAACATATAAAATTTTTGTGTGCAAGATGTAAATTAATGATTGTAAATTGTATCAGTAATTGCACCTTGGGATCACTACCACGTCTATAAATGATGTGAATTCACGGATTCGTACAAAAGTATTCCCTTCTAGAGGTAGACTAAATTAAACTAGCAATCGAAAGGAATATGTGTTCTTGATCTGATTTTAAGTGCGATGTACAGTTCTCGATAAATAAGAAATTTATATTATACAATTTGTGATCAAAAAGTGCCCATATTAATTTCTCAGATGGTGTATCTGCGGAAAATGAAAAAAACACTAAATTTCCCCATCGTAATAGGCCACACTGAATGGTGTCTGTAAGTATGCAAAATCAACCAAGTGTGGATCAAAGTTGTGCTGAAGATGTAAGCTGTTTTATAGAAAATTTTATTTGTAAAGCATTTCTTTCGACTTTTTTTTCCTTCTCATTACTTCTGTAATAAATTATATTGCTTGTGCTTCTTGCAAGTAAGCATCACACTCTCTCTCTCTCTCTCTCTCTCTCTCTCTCTGTGTGTGTGTGTGTGTGTGTGTGTGTGTGTATGTGTAGATCATAGTATAATTTCAAGTGAAGGTTATATATTTTTCTCTACATGTAGATATTAAAAATGTCGCCATTTTATACAATTTATAAAAAATATCTTTGAAATTGGCGTCCTCGTTATGGAATTTAAATGAAACTCACTTAATATGACAGATGCATTGTGACTGGGAACCTCACTTTAATTCCCGCTGAAATAATGCACTGAGATTGTCTGAAGAAGGGGAGGGGAGGAGGATATTTATTTATTTCCTACAGTTAGCCCACTATCTATATAACAGTTTGTGAGCAGTATTGTTACTAACACAATTCTACTAATAAAACTACTATTGTGACAGAATATTAATAACTGGAATTTCATTTTAGTTCTTTCCTAATACAAACGCAGGTTTTAAAATAAATGCAAAGATTGGAAAGCGTTAATAAATAAACATTAAAGAGAAAACAAATTGTAAAGAAAGGTGTGAGGGACGTTAGTGAAAGAGGAATTTTGTCCCTGGAAACGTAGCTGTTTCGGTGGCGAGGGTTCGGGAAAACATCGAGCCTGTCGTTACTGACACAGATTTACAAGAATTTGGTTTTGCAACTGATATGCTTTGCTTTATATAATAGTTTTCATTGATTGTGTTATGAATTAATCTAATGTTAATTACAGTTTTTGTACTACTTTGCCGGCCGCGGTGACCGTGCGGTTCTAGGCGCGTCAGTCCGGAACCCCGCGACTGCTACAGTCGCAGGTTCGAATCCTGCCTCGGGCATGCATGTGTGTGATGTCCTTAGGTTAATTAGGTGTAAGAAGTTCTAAGTTCTAGGGGACTGATGACCTTAGATGTTAAGTCCCATAGTGCTCAGAGCCATTTGAACCATTTGTACTACTTTATTTGTACTATTGTTAGGTTTTGTTGGTATCACATTAGTCTTTCGACCTTGTATGGATAATTACATTAATATTTGAATGGCACGTTCACTTTCTATATCTGTTGTTTCATTCGATTCAGTGCCAGTGTCTGTTTCGTGCCACGTGTTTTGTTGTCGTGCTTGTGTTGCGTTTTATAATGTTTTTAAGTATGGTCTAATGTGTCTGTAAGCTTCGTGAAGGATTTGAGATCCGTCATCTGCTAGTCTGTTCAGGATGTGCCATTTGTTCTGATCTCTTGTTGTATTTACAAGGTACTGTGATTCTACATTCGGTGATAGGTGTGTTAATGTGTTGCAGCGGAGAACTACATGTTCAGCGGTGCCATATTCACACATCACAAGTTTCAGTTTCTTTTAAATCAACACCATGGAGATAGACTCCATATGGGCCAGGTTCCATCAGGAAATAGGTCATTCCTCTTGTGGGGTCAATGTATTTTAGTGTTATGCGTTCTCGTACATTAGGGAAAAAAGAGTAAACACGCCGTCCCTTAACACATGTTTTTAACTGGGGTCCGCCTTTAGCAAGTCAGAATTTTTTTTTGTCCCAATCATGTTTCACTGCATTTGCAGCATCATGAGTGGGTTTATTATAATTATGCCTGTTAAACATTCTTTGTGTTTAACAGCCATAATAATAACATTCCTTATGTTTAACAGCCATAATAATAAACATCCCTTATCCACTGATGATGCTGCAACTGCAGTGAAACATGTCTGGGTAAAAAAAAAAAAAAAACACAATTGTGTTTTGCTAAAGGTGGACCCCACTCAAAAACATATGTTATTGTTAAAGCAAACACAGACAAAAGAGCTTCAACGTCAAGATGATTACGTCGTCCCTTGTCTGTCTGGTCCCATTCCTCCTGCTATGTCTCAGTCCGCCATATGTTAAGCTGTCTTTGATCTACTGTGTTGTCTCCAGTTACGTCTTGTATTTTGTCTGACCCACCTTTCTTTAACTAGTACGTTGTTTCTCGATGACGAATAGTGATGTCAACGGGGCACACACACATGACCACTTACAGTGCCTCTATCGATGTTGTTCTAAAAGTTGTAGATATTATGATGAGCACGTTCCTTTGTCCGGGTCTTACAATGTTCTAAAATGTGTTCAGACAGAGGGGGTGTGCCCAGGTGCTCGCAGCAAAACACACTGTTGACTCAAAGAGTACCATGTGATAGATCCGCATAGTATGTAGTGGAAGTCTAAATTGGATCGTCTGAAGTCTAGCTAATTTATGCATTACTGTCATCGCTTTTTTAGTAATGAGTCTTGCGTGTTCACAGAAATTTAATTTATTGTCTAGATGTATTGCAAGATATATAGTTACTTCCCTGTTATCAATTGAGATATTGTTAGTTTTATTATAGGCTTCCTTTTAAAAGTCCCCTTTGGTAACAGGTACACTGTTTTGTTAGCTGCTCTAGACAGGTTATTATTTGTACATCAATTGTTAATACTTTCAAGGAGTTGTGTGGCCTTTGTTTCTAATTCTATTCTTGAATTTGCTGACATTACAACCAGCAGATCGTCAGCGTATCCACCATTCCTTTTGCTCCGTTATCCTCACAGATTTTATTCAATAGAGATTCGATGGCAAATTGACCCCCTTATTGACTTCCTATGGCAATCTTTTTGATTACCTTCCGGTGGGCAGACTTCCATTCAACTACTCTGTACTTGCAGTAATGTACCAGACTATCATACAAAGCCGATGGAGTCCCTACATCTCTTTGTCTTCCGAAGAAAGCCGGCCACCAGAGGTTGTCAAAAGCTCCAGCTATCAGTACAGCCTCTGTATATTTGTCGTCAGTTGTCTGTATTATTTTTATTACTCTGTTTATGGCGTCGTCTAGAGATCTGTGTTGTCTGAAGCCGTACTGATGGGGATTTAGTCCGACTAGCTGTCTGTGCCATTGCAGTCTGTCACATAGTGGTCTTCCCTGTATTTTCACTAGGTTGTTGATAAGGCATATGGGTCTGTAGGTCTTTGGGTCAGTCGGGTCTCGATCGCCTGACTTTTTAATTATTACTGCGTTCGCAGATTTCCATAATGTTGTTATTCTTCCCTCTAGTAATGCGTCGTTTAGTAACTCTGTCAGGTAACGTATAATTTGTGGAGCAGCGTTACTGATCGTTTCCGAGTGAATGCCATCTGTAACAACGCAACCTCTTCAAGTAGAAAAGGGGTGTTGACTCCGTTATTTGCATATCGTTCAGTTAGTTGTCTGCGTAAGTTTGTATGTCGTCGGTTGTCTTGTGTATAGTCGTTATCAGAAAGGATTTTACTCAAAGCGTATTGAGTAGAATATCTCCAACCTTTCGTGAACATGCCATTCGGTCTTCAAAGTGTTGACAGAACTGTTGGGGTCTTTAAACGCTCTGTTTGTATCTTAAAAGATGCCGCCCCTCCCCCTCGCAGATGTTGTTTTGAGTGTTGGTCTTTACAAATTTGTTCCAGTTTTTTTGTCTGATCTTTTGGTGTTCCTTTTTGTTTCGTTTTTTTTTTTTTGCATGTAAATGATGTTGTAGTCTAATGGTTCTTTCCTAAGCGGTCTAAGATTTATGGTAGTAGCGTCGTTTGTCTCACGTTTCTTTTCTCAGTCTCATTAATGTAGTCGACCATGGCACTACTTGTTTTTGTGTGGTTTGTGTTGTTAGAATTGCTTGCTTTTGTGCTTGAGCTAGAATATTTACTGTACTTTCTGCTCGGTAATTGATACTGCCTTGAATTATATGTAGAGGTGAGTTCTCAGTTATCTCTTTAAGTTTATTCCAGTCAGCTTTATTTAAGATTAGGCGTTCCTGTAGTGTGTTGTGTATGTTTGTGTTACTAGTTCCCGCGTGCATTAGTGTTGATTTGTGATCGCTTTGTGTTACATTGTCCAAAACCTTCCAGTCTGTAATATGTGCAATTGACTTGTATTTACAAGTGAGATGTCTATGTTACTTGTATTTACCATGTTATTGTAGTAGGTCGGGGGTTGATCACGTTTATTTAGAACAAATAGGACATTTATTACGTACACCATTATATGTCCTTTTTCGTCTGTTCTAACTGCTTGACAAAGACCTGAGCGTGCACTGATGTCTGCTAGAATCATTAGTCGTTTTCCAGTGGCAAATTGTGCTATATCTTATTCCGTCTGCGAAGGGCTCTACGTCAAATAAGTATTGTGCATGTATTGAGGAGATAATCCATTTATAGTTCGCTAGTGTTATCTTAGCTGTTGCAATATCTTCCAAACATAATTGTGTCATTAGTGTAGCTGTGATTTTTATTTTATATACTATGATTATTGCCTTCCCGTCGGGTCTTTCGTTTATCATCATACAGTCTTTTGGAAGGTCTGATATTCCGCCATTACGTAAGTATGACTCTTCAAGGCACTCTACATCAGCATTTATTTGTTCCACAAGCATCAGAAGCTCTTTAACTAGAATGGTACTTCTCATACAATTTAATTGCAAGAAAACCACTATGGCAGTCTAGTTAATACAAAACATCTAGGACTGGTCTGCGTGTGGTCAAAGTATACTCGTTCATGTGCCCTTACAAGATCTTTGTATACCTTGTCGAAGTTAATTGCTTCTTTCCTCCTAGCATATACCGGTCCCTATGCCTGTAAGAGTCCTTTACTGTCTGACGGTATATTTTCAGATCATAGGATCATTCGGTCAGTTTGCTCTGTCGCCAGGTAACATGTATTGTCTCCATCTTCATGATTTAATCTTATTATTAGTCTAATTGCTGCTTCGAATATATATCTGCTCTAGTCTACTTAGTTGCATGTTATTATCTATTTTACTGTAATCTGTTCCTGTGGGTTGTCCGTTACATTTTTGTCCGGTTCTTACAGTTCCGTGTGTTTTTTGTCTTGTGGTGTCCTGTTCTGTATTGTGATTTGTTCTGATGAGACGTGTTGTGAATTTTCTCCTGTATTGTCCTTCTTTCGTTTTGTATGATAGTATTTGTGTCTTCAAGCCCTTGTTCTTGATCATTCAGATGTTCGTTGTCTTTTACGTCCGTAGCTTCCACTGCCGTTTTTGTTTTATTTCTCTGTCAACAATGCTATGTGTTTTTCCTTCATACGTGAAGCGTATCGGTTTCATATAATTTTCACGTTTTGTTGTGTTGCATTCTTGTTTAGTTGTAGACGTTATTTCGTCACCATTGGCTTTCGTATCTTCAATTGATCGATTTTGTTTATGCTGTTCTGAGTTCTTTGAGTACTGTACCGTTTATAGTGTATTTATTGATACTTGTATAACTATGTTTGTGATCAGGTTTCTCTGTGGTGTTTTGTGTGTTTTCTATTTCTTGCTCGTTTCTGATTACTTACTCTTCTATTTCTTCTAACCTCATAAAATCAGCTGTTTGGAACGCTGTCATTGAAAAATTTCATATTCTAGGCATCTTGTTATGATATAGTCCATGACACCTAGCATTCATGCATCATCTATGAAATCAGCAATAGATAAATATTTACTCTTAATAAATTCCCACGTAAGAAGATGTGGTGATTCCGTGTCATTTTCTAGTAGCCCTAGCTGTTTCCTCCACGCCATTCTTCGCCACCAGGCTCTTGTTTGCGTGGATGGAGAATTGTATTTGCGATTTGTACTGTAGATAGTTACTGTTGGTATTTGTAGGCGATGAATGTAGTTGCCTATCTTTGATGTACTACTAAGCAATCATTAATGGATAGGTCTTATTCAGTACGTTCTGTCTGCATTTTATGAGTATACAGTTCTTTATAGGTCGGACACTCTGGACCCCGGCCTTATCGCAAATACCGTTTTTGGTTTTGCAAGAGATGCTGCCCACAAAAAGCACATCTGCGTCTTCATCACAACATTTGGTCGGGTGACCAAATCGCCAACATTTAAAATATTTTTGGACTGACACAAACAGTGTGACACGTAACGACTCATATTGTACGTACACTATCGCCTTGTGAAAGCAGAAATCTGACACTCGGTGTAACCTCAAGTACATTGTTGACAGTTATTTTGCCTCTAGATCCTGTCTTGAATCTTGTTTTGACTTTTTCCTGAAATTCTGCTCTTGTGAAATGCTCACTGAGGTTTATTTCATAAAGATCGCAAATAAATTCTTCATCATTTAGTGATGTAGGAACATGATTTACTGTTATTAGTGGCCTTAGTTTTCGTGGCTCTTCGCATCGAAAGGCTTTTAATGGATCGCCATGGAGGAAAGAGACGGAGAAGGTACAAAACACAGCTGGGCTCGTCCCGCCATCTTGCATTTTAAATTTTGCACCACCGCCATCTCGTTTCTGTTTAATATCCCACCAATACCATCTTGCATTTTTTAAATTTCTAACCATTATCATCTTGGATTTTTCGACCACTGCTGCGCCGACTAGTGACAGATAGTACCTAAGTGAGGACAGTCCATCCATTCATCTTAAGCGTTTAATGGAAGCGACAAAGAGTGAAGATCAGGATTATTGGGTAGAAATTTGAACACGCATCCCATCGAATTTGACTCCAGTGTCTTCCATGGCGCACAAACTTGCACACCAGTGCAAAATAACTGTTGACAGAAGGACCTATAAACTCCACGTTCTGCGGTCGTTGGTAGCACACCGCGCCTCGTACACGTCCACCGTGACGCTCGGGGGTCACAGCACCAAGTTACGACACCTGAAGATGAGTGTATAAGAGCCCGAAACCCGTCGTGTGAAAATAAAACAACTTCACAACTGTAGCGGTATTTTCGACCTCTGGTAAAAAATAAAATATTGACAAAAGCATTTGCATGGGGAATTGTCTACCATTAACGGACAATTCAGAGACTTAGCAAATGTGTGAGCCAAGAGCTCAGCGTCTGCAACTGTTATTGGGCTCGAAATGTATGCAAAATGAATAAAGAGTAAGAATGTGAGATAATTTCCGTGATGGTAGATCTGAAATGTGGGACTATAATCCTAATCGGATGTTTCGCACACATCTACAGTAGTATCCAAGCTGTGAAACTGTTCATAGTAACTCTTTATCCACTGCCGGCTGTTTAGATTACATCACCATAAAGACGGCATGCAGCACACACTATAGAAAGAAATTGAAAAAAGAAAAAAAAAAGCGACGCACGATGAATGAATTATCCGAATGGGTTGAAAATCGGTAAATGTAGAGACATGTACAGATAAACAAATGATTACAAAAAGCAGAAAATTATTTATTGAAGAGACACTGCTTCACTAATCGAGCAAGTGAATATCGCACTGGTCCGCCTCTGGTCTCCAGACACACCTGCGGCCTGGAATCTCACTGACTGGAGTAGAATTGTTTCGGTGACGGGACCCGCTTCGAACTCAACCCTGATGACCAACGAAGACATGTCTGGAGACGTCCCAGAGAGCGATGGGTAACGAAACTGACTGTCGCTCGCCTTACGGCCCGACAGCCAAGAGTGACGGTCTGGGGTTTTATTTGCCTTCGTAGTATGAACAGTTTGGTTGTCACCAGCGTCAACCTTACAGCACAGGGGTCCCCTTACACCACGATGGTAAGACGATGATATCCTGCATCCCTTTTTGTTTCCCTTCGTAGCACGCCATACTGGGATTACATTTCAGCAAGATAATGCCCGCCCGCACACGCGATAGTTTCTACTGGTTGTCTTCATGCTTGCTATACCCTACCTCAGCCAGCAAGGTGGCCATTTGAGAACGTTTGGAGCACTATGGGCAGGGTCCTCCAACTGGTAGCGATTCTGACGATCTAACTTGTCAATTGGACTGAATTTGGCACGATATCCCTCATGGTGACTTCCAACAACTCTATCAGTCAATGCCAAATCGAATAAGGGCCAGAGATGGACCAACGCGTTATTGACTTGCTCAATTTATTAAGCTCTTTCTCTTGAATAAATCGAGTTATTTTATTCATTTATTTGTCTGTACATGTACATCACATCTAGCGATTTCTATTCCATTCGGAAAATTTCTTCGTGGTGCGTGGCTTTTTTCTTATTTTTGTCTCAGAATGTACATAAAACAGACTGATGTGTAATAGATGTTTAGATATAGAAAAGAATAGCATTTCAATGCAACCGCACATAGTAGGTAAGAGTGAAGCCATCTACAATCTGTGTGTAGGGGGATGTTATGCAGCGGGTATATAATTATGTTCGTTGTGGAAAGACCGTGTAAGGAGGAGAAAAGTGTACCAGGCCCTGTCAAAGTTCGACAGTATCAGGGTCTCGGTCCGGTTTATTAAGACTGTGGTTTGTGGCTCGATGATATTGAACAAAATTTAAACAGTAAAAAATATCGACTGTAGGACCAACAAAAGAATACAGATGAAGGTACAAAAGCGTGAGGACTAGACATTTGTTTTGCCAACGTGACTGCTGCCAAGTTCTCGGATTGATCACTAAAGGGAGGCTGTAGTAGTTACAAAATTATTGACGATTCTTAGGTGGAGGCGGAAACAACTCGAAAGAATCATAACTCAAGAAAGACATGCAACTTGGATAAAACCCAGTGCCCACTGCCGAAACTGCTCACCTCGACTGCCGCCCAAATTAAAAATTCTTGGCACATCAGTACTTGGTTTTTATAGAGATGCATTTGTCACGTGGCACCTTCCCGGCCTCAAAATAGAACCTCATTTGTCACTCGATGAAACTCCGTTCTAGGTCTCAGGGTGTCACAGAAGTGCATAGCTGTAACAGCACTGATTCGAATAACATAAATTAAATATTTCTTCCTCGTTTATTTTAACACACCTTTATTAACAATATTGTGTTTAAAGACTCATCTATACATTCTTCATTTCTGTCGTGCTTCTGATTCGTTGCTTTCGATAATATCAGCGGTAAGGAGGAAGCAGACAAATCATTTGGAAAATCTCAAGATTATCTGTAATGTAGCAGACCAGGAACCAGTATACTGAAGCTAACGATGCTGGGAACGACGCACGTTCCAATACATGTGTTGCGTGTGGAATACATATTGTATATATGACTGACAATACTAATTTTCCTGTTTCCAT
Organism: Schistocerca serialis cubense; assembly: GCF_023864345.2. NCBI lineage: Eukaryota > Metazoa > Arthropoda > Insecta > Orthoptera > Acrididae > Schistocerca > Schistocerca serialis. The sequence continues at coordinate 6,681,747 of NW_026047471.1, read as the reverse complement.
TTGAATATAAGTTTATTATTATCTTTACGCTCAGGTATTCTTGTTTTTGATTTTCAAATTATAATTACTTTAAGTAAATCTGCTTTATGGAAAATTCAAAAAATCGTTTTGGCATCAGTTCCTGCAGTCGTACTCCATAACTGTTTATTCCTAAAACATCAAATGTTTAATTTTGGTTCGTGAACCAAGTTTGAGAATAAATGTTAGTAAGGAACGATACTTCTTAATTAAAAAGCAAACTAATGTTCACTGACATTAATAGTTAATCCCATACCACTGACAGAAGTTCATATTAAATAACCGCATATACCAACGATTCAGTGTGTAGCATTTGCAGAACGTATTCCTCTATATGGATCTACCTAAAAGCAAAAAATTTTTATCGTAAATTAATTTTACACATGTTATAACAATTGTATTTCCGGTATTTGTTGTTGAAAACTTACTCATAATCCGGCAGTGGAGTCCGTCATAGGACTCAGTATTTCAGCAGCAATTTTATACGGTAGTCAGTGTTTGGTTCGATCATCGTTAGTCTTCAGCTCAGTCTGCTTTGCAATACGCTGTCAAAATCGAGACACTTAATGAGATTTCTTAATAAAGTGAAGTTGGAACCAGAATTAAGTGTACATAATTAGAAAAACTGCGTAATTTCTCACGTGTTCGTTGGTTATCACGAGAACGTTCAATAAATTTCGGTGGGAGCCTTTGAAAGAATGGTGTAGTGCAAAAATGGAGTGTTTTCCTCGCAAAATTCCAGGAGGCCACATTCCAATACAAGCTAAGAGATATATTAATTTTCGAAAATACAGAAACAGGAAGTATTCCACTTAGAAGGACTGGTGTGAATTGCAGTGCAGAGTCTTGCATTATCCTGCTGGAATACAGCACTTGGTATCCCCCCCCCCCCTCTCCCATGGAAGGTATGTCACATTCTGGTGAGATTACAGCCCCAGTTGAGCATACAGCAGATCAGTCCTGTTGGCAGATCCAATAGGTCCCACATCATAACTGAAGGTGTTGAAGGTGCATGACTGTCAATGGCTGTTTACCGTTATATCTCATGAGGGCGTCTGCAGTGAGCTGATGCCACTATTTTCTGGGCATTACTCACAGGGCGAGATCCAGTACAGGACGCTGTCTTCCCCTGAAAGTATTCCGGCAGCCTTCCACGCAGCTGGTCGTGTGTAACTGAGGTGCGGGCAGGGGGGGGACCTTTGGCGTCAGGGAGATGCCTGGGTGTAGACATCACGGCCTACTGGCCATCAGCTAGCCATCGCAGTACACTACGCACTGAACTCATAATGTACTGAAAGGGGGCATATGCCACATCGCATGACTTCTAGTGAAATATTTTACTTTTGATGTCATATATCTGAGCTTCCATCCGCCTTCATCTTCCTCACGACTCGATGTCGCAACCGAACCCTGCATAGAAGTGGCCCTTCACCTGGGTTGACTTCAGGAAACATATTGCCTTCAGTCTGACCACCACAAACAGAAGCGAGGCTCGGGCATGGAAGTAGCAAAACGAGACCCAGTGTCTCAGTTGAATCTGGTTCACCACCATGCAAGTCTCTGCTGTCTGAGTATAGTGCCTGCAGGAAACGACACTAAAAAATCTAGATCTCAATCCAGTTTCAGTACTCTGTTCGTGCCAGTCCATGGTGGCACCCTTGCCTGTAACTTCTGTCCAGATTCCTCCCGTTGTCATCCCTCTACTCGTCGCAGCCAGTCGAACAGTCTTCCAGTCTTCTTGTGGAGTGGATCTTCTTCTCACCACACTGTTGTCTTGAGGCCATCTTGTCACCTCTCATTAAGCAGTTACTGCACAACTACCAACTGTCTGCGCAATGTGTCAGTATAATGTTCCCATGCCATTCATGCCGATAATTCGATCTGTCTCAGAGACTCAAAGATAGCGGTAAGATGCACGTGCACATCCTCCGGCCACGCTGTGTTCCGCTGTTTTTATGTGAGAAGGTCCACACACTCAAACTACTCTTAATTTGTAGTAATGGATATTCTCTTTAGTGGAAATACTGTTGATAAGTTCGTGCGAGGATGAAAGTTTGATAACCATGTAAGGTGGCAGCTTGAATAAATATCAATTTCGCACCTTACATGAGAGATTTTATAAGTCGTAACAAGTAGATGAATATGTCACCTGACATACTTTGATGATAATGAGCGGATATGTGTGTCAAAATGCACAGTATGTAATACAAAGGAATGACACTCAATTCGATGGTATTAACACACCGAACACAAATCCTGCATTTCAATGAGCCAAAGGAAAAAAAAGCTTCTGGACGAAACGTTTTAGTTTGGGGGCAGACATGAGTTGTGCTGTCACAGCCCGAGAGTACAACGAAACGCTTCTAAAAAGGGGTTGTTTACCCACGGCAAGAGGGACAACGAACATGCCGAGCGAAACATCGAGGAAAGCAGGTAGCAGGCCAGCGCTGCTTGCGATGGAGAAATTCTTTAGAAAACTGCATTGGGGAATTTCCAGATGGATACAAGCAGACCAGCGATGCAGCTGATCACGTGAAATGCTCGTGGTATGCTCATGATGAATGTGTGTAACTTTGTGCATCAGGAGTGGGTACAAATTGTCCGACTGGCTGAAATAAACTCAACAGGAGTAGAAAGGTGCGATATTTCGATGCAGCTTAAAGGTAGGCCCTTTGCGATTGGCAGAGGTAGTTTCCACGATATGCAAGGAATGCTCCCGTTGGTCTGAAAAAGCTGTGATGTGATGCATGGAAGGACACAGGTGGGGCTGACATTCATCTACAAATTAGCTGAAGAGTCGTTGAGCCCCGATAGCAGAGAAACGAAACAGCCATGTACGAGTTAACTGTTCTTGAGAGAACGTCTATGCACGTGTATATCGCCATATTTTTCAGATTAGGCATGAGTGCATGTTTTCTCGCCTAACGAGAAAAATAGGACAGTTTCAACTGAAAAAGTCAGTAAAGATTTTGATTATTTTTTTTTTATAGGATTTTCAGAGGGCGAGAGCAGCCATGCAGCCGACAGCACATCGCAACTAAAAGGTAATTGCCGCTGGCAGAGGCGTAAACTTGATGGTTCACCAGCTTGCGTCCACTGTGAACTTGAGTAACCTTCAGTAATCTTTTGCTCATCTTCTCACAAGAACTTGATTGTCCTCCTAAATCGTACCGAACTTAGAACCGGAATCGGATGATTTGTCGTAATATTGGCCACCTTTACGATGTAGTAGTAAAAATAATTTCGTAGAGAACCTTCTGTCTGAATTTGATATTGTTGTGTTCAGGGTTATTTCTACTAAGCACGACGTAATATGTTATATTAACAACTGTCCTGTATGTGTCAGGTCTCAACCTATGTAAATTGGTGTACTTCTTTGACAATAATTCTGAAATTAAACAAATTGTGTACAGCTAAATACCGTTGTGCTCTGTCATAGAATAAGGGTCCACTTCTAAGCCCAGTCATTTATTCTGTAGACGCTAACGCACTCACAGGGCGTTTTTGCTGATGTCTGACGAATGTGAAAAGGAGTGGAGTTTCAGAACCGCATCCCACTGAAATGGAAATACTGTAGCAACAGTTTGGCAGCTTTTGGTGTTCATGGTTTAAAATTTTCCATTCCCGTCAGGGTCCATCTCGCATAGTGACAGCAGTGGAAAAATCATATACAATCAGGCTATACAAAGGGGTGACGACAGTATTTTTCTTCCTGCATTCCATCCGGTAAAGAAACCGGTCTGAGGAACTGGGGAGGGGGATTGGGGGGAAGGAAGGAAATCAGGATTTAACGGCCCGTCTGAAATGAGGCCATTAGAGACTGAGCAAAAGCTAGGATTGGAGACTAATGGGGAAGGAATCGATTTTATCCTTTCAAAGAGATCATCGCGGCATTCAGGGAAATCGCGAAATTCCTAAGTATGGATCGTCGGACGAAGATTTCAGTCGTCACACTCTCGAAGTGTAGCCAGCATGGGAACAAGTTGCAGAGCGGGCATTGTCCTTGGTGATCACCCGCCCTATTCTGAAACACGTTCCGCCTTCTGTAATACCAGTGTACCGTCATAAATCACGTAGACTTGACTGTGATTATTTTCTGTGAATAAAAGTCTCGTTTTTGTTGATCTCATTGCGTATTTCTTTCAGTTATCTTCTTTATTGTACTGTACTGTACTATAATACAGCAGTTTCAACTATATATGGCCCAAGTTGCATCTAGCTAGGTCACTTTACAGTGACAACACGCGAAAGTTGCTTTCGTCCTTAAGTTTTGCACATCATTGTAGATATTCAACTATGACATAACTTCATGATCTGACAGTCATTAAGTGCTCTCCTTAAAAAAATTTAAGGATCGCTCTAATAGTCTATCATCACTTATGCCATCACTCTTCCCAACATGGTATGAAGATATCCTTTGGAACGATCCCTATCTTTTCAGAGCAGTAGGGCAGAGAGTATTGCTGAATGGTAGGACGATCTGCTCTCTCTGCAGCCTTTCTCATCCCCTTAATAACTGCCATAGACAAGCGCATAAAAAAAAGAGCTGTCGCTAAATCAAAACGGGTTCGCAATACAATGTCATCTACTCTTCACTGTGGACTCCCCTTTTACAACAGGGGAAACTGTGCAATGAGCCGAAGATTTCATAACAGAACAGTATTACGCGTTGTATAAAATTTTAATTGCAGATGTACTTACATTTAATTTCTTTGCAGCATCTTTTATATTGTATTTCATGTTCCAGTTATAAGATTAAATAGGTATTTTATTACCACTCTTTATTTTTCTTCTTACATTTTGGCTTAAGGAGAATGTAATATTAGAAAAACAACATATTTACAGTCTGCAAAATGCTGAATAGGTCGCTAAGGAAAAAGTCACTGACTCGGTGCAAGCTGACAATATTATTCCAGTATTACGCGTTTCGGAAATTGCTGTCGTCAGATATGTTGGAACATCATGTTGCACGTAGATGCAAAAGTTACATCTTGTATTGGTAACGATTATAAGAATATTTCAGGAACACCAAGAACTGATGAGGGAATAAGCCTTCATCAGTTTCGATCAATCAATCTTCACCACGGACCATAAAAATATTTATATCGGTCTTCATGGAAACGTTCCGAATAAATCTCGAGAGACCACGTTCCAAGAAGAGTCACGTAGCAAATTAGTTTCCCCCCATATGCGACTCGTGAAATGATATTGACGAGAAAATTAGAGAAATTAGGAGTTATTTGCCGACAGTCATTCCTGCCACGCTCCAGTCACGAACAGATCAGGAAAACGAGGAAAAGATACACTATCTGTTCGAAAGTATACAGACATTGTTAGTTTATGTTAGTATGGGGTGTACAAGGGTTGTCCAGAAAGTAAGTTCCGATCAGTGGCGAAATGGACACAAGAGTGAAAGCCCGATGAAACTTTAACAGATGTATTGGGTAGTGTCTCTAGTATGACCGTCGATCGTATAAAGACGCTCATTTCAGTTGTGAGCGCAGTGCGAGCTAGTAAAGGTACCTAGAACAACGATGTCTCCCGCCAAGTAGGAGGGCCCGCTGAGAGGCTTCGCCTTAATGAATGCAGCCCACCTAACACACCTGCCACGCTCTTCCTTCTTCATGACAATTCTCAGCCGCACTCTGTAGGGGCAGTGAAGACGCTCCTGCAGCCTTTTCGATGGGAAATGTTCGATCACCCAGAACACAGCCCTAATTGGCTCGTCCTGAGTATCGTCTCTGTTCACATGAAAAGCTGATTACGAGGACAACACTTGGACGCAGGCTACGGGCTGTAGACCAGCGTAGAGAATTATCGGAAAGCACAGGCGGCTTCCTTCTACGACGATGGTGTTGGAAATTTGGTATAATGCTCCGACAAATGTCGGAGCGGCGGCTATGTAGAAAAGTATCTGAAGTGTAGCTAATTCTTGCAAATAAAATGTTTCTGATTTTCACTGTGGTTTCCATTTAGCGACCGGTCGGAACTTACTTTCTGGACAACCCTCGTATTTTCCTTTCTTTAAGGTGAACTGTGTTGGGGGATACCTTCAATGAGGTGTCTGCATGGCTGTGGAGAAATGGCAACCTATTCTTCCTTAAGAGACGAAACGAGCTCAGTAGACGGTCTAACTCATCCCACAAATGAACCACTGGCTTCAGGTAGGGATTCATGGCCACTCATTTCAGGAATGTTATTCTCGAAATTCATTGCTGCTTTACGACAGGTTACAGCGTCATGATGATACAATCATCATGTCCGAACTGTTACTCTAATGTATGTAAAATTGCTCATATCCTTCTGCATTTACTGTTTTCTTAAGTGCAATAGGGGGACCATACTCCTACGACGAACAACACCCCCATACCGTAATACCACCTCCTTCGCACTTCACTGTTGACAGTACGCATGATGACAGGTCATCTTCTCCAGGTACCCGCCAAATCCGAACCCTTCCACCGGGCTACGACAGGGTACAGCGTGGCTCGTAACTCCAACTCATTAGTTTGTAGTCATCCTATGTCTAGTGGCGTCGCTACCCGCATCATATCAAGCGTCGCTTAGGGTTGACTAGAAAAATGTGTGGCTTACTTTGCGGTGGAGATAGTATGAAACAAAACAAGAAGGAAAAAAGATCCAGTAAACGCTGGATCTAAAATGAACATTTCTTCAGTAGGAGAGACGTTGAAAGGCTCGTGTAAGGAGAAAGCCACATACTTTGCATGATTTAGGAACATTTTATAGCCCGATTTGAGTTGTATTATAGAACAATTTAGAGGAATACCTTGCCTGCCACTTATATCATGACAATTTTTATTTATAAAAATAGTTTGTCGACTGTATTTGTAGTGTATCGATTTATTGAGACATAATCTTCCATAGCACGAGTTTATTAATCGTTTTCGCAACACATCAGTTTCAGATACTTTAACTTCCTTAGATACATTTGTAAAGCTTGGACACATGGAAGGATACATAGTCCTTGAGCATTAGGAAAAGCATTGTTGAGTAAAGTAGTGCGCCGTGGGCAGAACAGCAGTAGCGGGGAGAGTCAGTCATAGTCGAGTCTTGGGCGAGATGTGACGGTGATTGGTTGGCTTAACTAAGGAGTTCCTTATCAGAGCAAGTGGCTCCCTTTTGAAGATGAGAAACTGGAAATGGAGAATAGCTAAGAATTGAATATAATTGGAGAAAAGGATTTTGGAATTTAATTTTGAAGCAGAAATGACTCAGAAGGTATTTGTCGTATTGCTTTGCTTGCATTTAGCGATTATGGTAGTTTATTAATTTTCGTTGTTCAATGATTTCAATTTTTTCGTAAAGGATACGATTTATCAGTCCTATGTCCAAGATGTTAGCATCCACTTCTGTTAGTTTAAAGGCTATTTTGATTAATAATTTAAAAGTGAAAGTGATAGTAGTTTTATACTTCTTTAATGCTTAATGTCTGTGATAGGCTTAAAAAGAATGAGTAATTTCATTAAAAGGAGTTTAAATGTTATATCTGCAATTTTGAGAAAATTAAATAACTTTGGATGTCATTTTACTTTTCATTTAGTCATCCTCCCCCTTATCATAAATGACATGCAATTTGAACACATTTTGAATGAAATGAGTACTAAGAGCATTGTTAACAAATAAAAAGATCGAATGGAATCGAATGGATAGGGTGTTGTCTTTCATGACAAATAAGTGATAGCATGTAGCGCAGAGCTTACCCTTCCATCTTGCAAAATAAAATAATTTTCATTTTAGCTGATACTTCCCGCAATTTCCCATCATTAAATATTTTCATAAGATACTTTCAAGATGTTACACAGTATCGAAGACGAACATAAGCTCATAGCTCTTAAGGTAAGCATTTTATAGGCCATGTTTATTGGACCTCTTTTTCTTGTCGTGACTTGGTCCATAATACAACGTCTGAAATTTTGTCGGTGAAGTTATGGTTCATTCTATGTAAGGAGACGGACTACGAGACATACGACGAAAGGAAAGTGAATGCTTTACTAAACGTCGCAAATGCATGCAAGCAGGCGTGCTAAGAAACATAAGGAGATTTTGTTGGACTATAAGAATCTGTGACAGGAAAAGTCATTTAAGCAAGTAGAAAACGTTAAACGCGATACAAGAGAAATTTATCTTTTAAACGCTGTACTCATCGAAAGCACAGTCACTTCGAATCCGTCTACTAAGACACGTACAATCTTCATGTGTACTGAAAGCAGTCCTGTAGTCCGTTTTGGACCTACTGACCTCGAGGTCAATGCAACGCGTATAATTTTGCTTGATAGAGCAAAATCGCACAAATACTTGTTTATTGGACTGATAGTGTAATTTCATGTCAAAAAGTTTCATACGTGGCTATGGAATATACGAAAAATCCTACATAAAATTAAAAGTAATTGTATCAACATTAAGAGTGAAAGATAAAATCCACTATTAACCACAAAGGAGAGAGCGGATAGGCGGAAAAAACACACTGCAGGCCTCAACAACGCGGAAGAACTGTCAGATAGACAGAAGAAAAACCAGACTCCACGTGGAAGACAGAGGATCCAGTATTAGAGTCAGAGTTTAACAGAGCTTTGGAAAACTTGCGACCAAATATGGCAGAAGGCACAGATAACATTTCTTCGGAAATTCTAAAATCATTGGCTAGAAGTGACAATCAAACGACTATTCAAGTTTGTCTGCACAATGCATAAGTCTAGAGACGTAGATAGCATTTCTTCGGAATTTCTAAAACCATTTGGGACGAAGTGGTAACCATACAAGCATTCATATTCGTCTGCAGAATCTATAAGTCTAGAGACGTATCACCGGACTTTCGCAAGAATATCATCCACACAATCCTGAAGATAAGAAGGGCATATAACTGCGAGATCTATCGCACAATCAGCGCAACGGGTCATGCACCCAAGTTCCCGACAGTATTAATACACAGAATAATGAAAATAAAATTGAAGATATATTAATTTCACTATGAGAAAGCTAATGGCACCAGAGAGGCGTTTCTGACATTACGATTAATGATGGAATCAAGACGTATCAAAAATCAAGACTTATTCATAGACTTTGTCGACCGGTAAAAAGCCATAGACACTGCAGTATAGTCCAAATTGTTCGATATTCTCAGAAAAGTAGATGAAAACTATAGAGAAAGCATTGCAGAAGTGCCAAGAGGGAAAAATAAGAGTGGCTGCCCAAGAAGTGTATTAAACAGGTGTAGTCTTTCGCCCCTCCTGTTCAATCAGTACATTCAAGAAGAACTGACGTAAATAATAGAAAAGATTAGGATTGAGGTTGAAATTCCAGCTAAAAGGATCCCAGTAATAAGATTCCTCAGTGAAAGAGAGCAAGAATTAGAGGATCTTTTGAATTGAATGAATAGTCTAATGAGAACATAATATGGATTGACATTAAAGCAAAGAAACCTGAATTTAATGAGGAATAGCAGAAGTGAGACTAGCGATAAATGTAACACCATAATTGGGGACGACGGAGTAGACGAATTCTGCTACCTTGGAAGTAAAGTTTTGACACACGTAGGGAGGACGAATCAAGACTTATTCATAGACTTTGTCGACCGGTAAAAAGCCATAGACACTGCAGTATAGTCCAAATTGAAGATTAGCAGAGGTTGAAGATTAGCAGAGCCAAAGAGATTATTTTATGCTAAGATGAATATACTGGTACCAAACATTAGTATTAACGCGATGAAGGCATTTCTGAAAATGTACCTTTGGAGCACAGCATTGTTTGGTGGTGAAACATGGACTGTGGGAAATCCGGAACAAAAAAGAATCGAAGCGTTTGAAATGTGGCGCTATAGAAGGATGTTGAAAATTAGATGGACTGATAAGATAATGAATGAACAGGTTCTCTGCAGAATCGGCGAGGAAACATGGACAATAAAAAAAGACAGAGTGGTAGGTCATGTGTTAAAACATCAAGGAATAACTTCAGTGGTTCTGGAGGGAGGCGTAGATGGTAAAAATTGTAAAGGAAGACGAAGACTGGAATACATACAACAAATAATTGACCACGTTGGGTGCAGTAGAGGAATTCATAGTGAGACTTGTAAAACTGGTCAGATGACTGATGACACAAAAGACTACCTCTCGAGAGCAACTTACAACACGTGGACTAGTCTAGTGACCAGCTAAATAGTTGGAAAAACTCCATCAGTGGAACAGCACATCAGTACATTTTCTTCGAATTATAGATGATACAAAAATAACATCACTTGCCCTTGAGAGCAGCAAGAACGGGAGCGACCACAAAACGGGCAAGCGAATGACACATGAGCTCATTTCAGATAGTGCTGCTTGTGTCTATAATAACTGCCTCTTCAACTATCACCAGTGCATATTCTGACGTAGAGCAGACTGTAGACATGTTTTACAGGGGGTAGGGAAAAACATGAAAACACCAAGAACACAACACATTACCATGCCTAATACGGCGTGGGAAAAACCGTTGTCATTCAAAACAGTCGTATCAGAATGGATAAAAACAGGCTCTGCACGGTTTCCAGGGCACTCTTATACCACTCTTCCTGAGAATAGTGGTAATTTCAAGTAACAATGATGGAGGTAGGTAGTATGGAGAACCCTTCTCTCCAAAGTAGACCACAACGACTGAATAATATTGAGATGTGATGATTGTCGTGGCCAGGGGAGATGAGTCAGTTCATGGTCGTGCTCGCAAAAACAGTCCTTGTCGTCTTGGAACGCAGCATCACTACCGCTGAACAAGCATTGTACCGTGAGGTGGACTTGATCAGCCAAAATGGTGACATAATACTTGGCAGTAATGCGACCTTGCAAAGTACCGAGGGTAAACAGAATGCCGCATCAGCTACCTTGGTTACGGGAGCACCCATTTTACAAGCACCAGCCGTTTGCCTACATTCGAATGCACAGAGCTCCGACATAACGCATTCACACCTACAAAGAACAATATTTTGACCACGACGGACATTAGCAATGTGTTTAGGACGTTGTACAGGTGTCATTCGAGGTCAAATACAACAGCGCAACTTTCCGGCTTGGTTAGCACCTGTATTTATGTTAAAGTATGCATTTCTCGCAGTGTTTCCATATTTTTGTCCAACACCTGTAGGCAGCAATAATGTGCACAAAGAATACGAAATTAAAATGACCCGAGGTTGGTTGCAGATGGTTTAGTAATGCTCGCAACGTTTGAAGATCAACTGAATATTGTAGCTAAGTCAAAAATGTTCTCCGGGACGTACTTCTGCACATTCATTTTCTATCTCTGTCTGTTGGTGTTTATCCTGTCATATAAGATCCACTGTCTTCGTGATTTGGTATATTTATTTTATTGTTTGCTCCGTGACCGTACGCCCTTCCTGTCGCCACGGTCATTAGTCAACCAAAGGAGAGAAGTCGTTTGAACCTCCTGTCTGTGAATCTCGTAAACTTAGTTTTGCACGTTACCTTGTTTTCTGAGGCTCAGGTTGGGGACCAGCCCAGCATTTGCGTAAATGAGCGTGAAAAACCGCCTACAAACTACATTACTCATCCTAGCCGCTGTACTGGCCGACGGTCGTTAGACAGATTCGGATCTGGCTCACGTCCCTGTCTTGCAGGTTAGTTCACTGCTCATTAAGTTTACGAGCAGAACTGTTCTACGAACTTAGTGTTTTGTAACATTTACGAATCACGGAGAGGTGTTACTCTGTTCTCATCCGTCGGAAGGACACCAAACAATGTTCTATGAACTTATAACACTAGTATTCGGGGAAATCGAGTTACCTATTCTTTTGCCTCAGTTACCTGACACAGGGACCTTGATAATAAAAGGGATTCGGCTGCATTCCGAGGCATATAGATTTTCTCATCGCACTGTAAGGAATTGGAATAGGATAGCATGACTAACAAGCAGACCACAGGGCCATCTGATTTTTTGTATTTTTTTTATATTTATTGTAAGTGAAGTTCAGAACTTAAATAACAATAAATTAAAGCATTCGGTTCAGTTCTCAAAAATTCTCGCCAATGAAGGGCCAACCCGCGACAGAGATGGAGCAAGTCCTTAGCAATCCGTCATGAGCCAAAAATGTGTTTAGTATTCTGCCCTTGAGATGCAAGACGTATCAGATATTAAGCTGATAAGAACAGATACTACACTTCGAGCGTATTCGCCTGTCCCTCAAGTAAGGATAATTTTTTTTTTGGACAAACAGCGCGGCTCTGTGATGGAATGCTCGCCTGAGTTCTGGACTCGATTCCTGGCCAGAGCAAATTTTTAAAGAAAGTAGGAAGCTCTACCAGCATTTCTGTGAAGTGTAAAATCCATAAAGACGGGAAAAGATCAGTAGCGCTCCAGACTGCTAATCGCTCAGTCGCTGGTTCGAGTCCCGTTGTGATCATCATTTTTTCCTTTTCTTGTTCAGTTCGAATACTGGCGTCTCTGAAATTCATCAAGTTAACACATATGTAATTGGCATTTTTATGAAAATGTACCTCTTCTTATTTCTAATTACATATTGAACACAAAAACCCAATTACCGATGGAAATTGAAAATTCTTAATTAGTGGTCTTTTACAAAAGATTGTCAATAAAATTTGTTAAAATTAAAAAATACAAATTAGCTCTTTTCGTTCTTATCTATTTTTACGTTTCACGGTAATGTTTGTAGAACAAGCATATTTGTTTAAAAATTCGCACCGACTGGGGATCGAAGCTAAGACGCCTGCATGGCGGACTAGCACTCCACCACAGAGGGGCGCTGCCTGTCGAAACAAATCGACCATCGAAACTGGTAACAGAGACAGGGATAGTGTGGCATGTTCTGGATGCCTTGTCCGAAAATGACCTTGAGCAGATAGAGAACCAACTCGTGAGGGTAAAATCTTACACCTCCTGGCAAAGACCAGACCTGAACTTATCGAATCAATTAACGTAGAGGAAGGTAACAGTAATCATAAGGTTGTGACAGCATCTATGACGACGGGTCCTACAAGGAATGTTAAGAAAAGTTGGAAGATATATTTGCTCAGAAAGGGTGACGGGATACAAATTTCAGAAATCTCAGCAGTAAGCATCAAATATTCGGTGATAAGGACGAAGATGTGGAGAACAAATGGAAAAAAAATTCAAATGCATCGTTCAATATGCCCTAGACAAGTATGTTCCGAGTAAGGATTTAAGGGACAGTTTAATAGCCGTGTTAGAAAAGAGCTACGTAACAAAAAGTACTTCATCTCGATTCAAGAGTACTAAAAACCTAGCTGACAAACAAACTTTGAACGAAGCAAGAATGAGCTTAAGGAGAGCAATGAGAGAAGCGTTCAATGAATTCGAATGTAAGACGCTTTCAACCGACCTGAGTAAAAACCCTAAGAGATTTCGGTCGTATGTAAAATCAGTAAGTGGGTCAAAATCATCTATTCATTCTCTCAGCGACCACACCGGCACCGAAACGGAAGATAACAGAGAAAAGGCCCAAATACTGAATTCGATCTGCCGAAGTTGTTTCATTACGGAAGATCGTAACACTGTCCCTCCTTTCAATCGTCGTGCGAACGTCGAAATGGCAGATATTGAGAGAACTGAAAAGCAGTTACAATCGCTTAGTAGTGGAAAGGCTTCAGGACCAGATGAGATACCTATAAGAGTCTATAAAGATTATGGAAAGAACTTGCTCCAATCTAGCAGTAATTTATCGCAGTTCGCTTGAGCAACTGAAGGTACCTATCGACTTGAGAAAAGCGTAGGTCACTCCTGTTTTTAAGAAAGACCGTAAGACAGATCCACACAATTATAGACCTATATTGTTTACGTCCATCTGTTTTAGAGTTATGGAACATGTTTTATGCTCAAGAATTATGACGTTCTTGGAAAATGAAAAGCTCCTCTATAAAAACCAACATGGATTCCGCAAACAGAGACCCTGCGAAACTCAGCTCGCTCTGCTCCTCCATGAGATCCACTCCGCAGTGGACAACGGCGCTCAGGCTGATGCCGTGTTCCTTGATTTCAGTAAGGCATTTGACACCGTCCTGCATTGCCGTTTAATGAAAAAAAAATACGAGCTTACGGAGTATCGGAGAAGACCTGCGATTGGATTCAAGACTTTCTTGCAGATAGAACTCAGCACGTCGCTCTTAACGGAACTAAAGCGACAGATGTAAAGGTAATATCCGGAGTACCACAGGGAAGTGTGATAGGACCGTTGGTGTTCACAATATATGTAAATGATCTAGCAGAAGGCGTCGGGTGCCCTTTAAGGCTATGCGTGGATGGTGCAGTTTATACCAAAGTAGCAACGCCCGAAAATAGTAAGGCTTTGCAGAACGACCTGCAGAGAATTGATGAATGGTGCAGACTCTGGCAGTTGATCCTGAACGTAAATAAATGTTGCATATTGAGCATACATAAGGAAAGAAATCCACTACTGTACAGCTGCACTACTGATGAAAAACATCTGGAGACAGCGTCTGCCGTAAAATATCTAGGTGGAGTTATGCAGAGCGACCTTAACTGGAATGACCATATAAAACAGATAGTGGGAAAAGCAGACACAAGACTTAGATTCATCGGAAGAATCTTGAGGAAATGTAACTCATCCATGAAAGAAATGGCTTATAAGGCGCTTGTTTCTCCAGTTCTTGAGTATTGTTCATCAATATGGGATCCCTATCGGGTAGGACTGATAGAGAAGATCCAACGAAGAGCGACGCGTTTCGTCACGGGATATTTTAGCTGGCGAGAGAGCGTTACGGAGATTTTAAACAAACTCCGCTGGCAGACGTTACAAGAGAGACATTGTGTATCACGGAGAGATTTACTACAGAAATTTCGGGACATCACTTTTCAGGAGGAGTCAGACAATATATTACGTTCCCCCACATACATCTCGCGTATTGACCACGAGGAGAAAATTCGAGAAATTAGACGCAATACAGAGGCTTACCGACAGTAATTCTTCCCACGCGCTATTCGCGAGTGGGTTGAAGCGATCAGATAGTGGTACCGAAAGTCCCCTCCGCCACACACCATTAGGTGGCTTGCGGAGTATGACGTAGATGTAGATGTAAGGTAGTAAAAACGTTCAGAAAACAGAAAACTTCAAAGTCGATTTTCTAGAGAATTTTTGGAAGTTGCATTGAGCTACCGTTGGTAACTGACACCTGGGTTCTGAATTTCACGTTTCATAACTATAAATAAGTACAAAAATCCGATTGCTGCGTGGTCTCCTAGTAAGATTGGTATTACGTATCCGCCACCGTGTACTTTGGAGTGTCCAAAGCTAACTCCTCGCCAGGCCTAAGGGCTGTCTACCGGCCGCCGTGTCATCCTCTGCCTTGCGGTGCCATGCGGATGCGTTATGGAGTTGCATGTTGTCAGCACACCTCTCTCTCGATCGCTTTGCAGACTTTCCCAACCGTGGAGCCGCCACTACACGGTCGAATAGCTCCTCAGATGGCATCACGAGGTTCAGTGCATCCCGCACTAGACCTCCCACCAAGCAAAACTCCTGGGCAATACCGGCAATCTAACCAGGGTCCTCCACATGGCAGACATCGACGCTTACCACACAGTTCCAGAAGATGAATCGAAGGGTGTATCATAATCAACAACGAAAAACAAGGATGAAAGTAAAGGACGACAGAAGCTAAAACGTTGCAGCAAACATGGGTGTTCATAGAGCCGTTTGTAGGATAAGTGCGAATGTGTAGTTTCGACCTGCTAGTGTCATTACAGATGTCTTTTGAACGTAAGCTTTTAGATTAAGTTCCAGTCTAATGTTCAAATTTCAACAGCTTACCATAACAAGAAACACCACTTTAGCGCCGGCCGAAGTGGCCGAGAAGTTCTAGGCGCTTCAGTCTGGAACCGCGCAACCGCTACGGTCGCAGGTTCGAATCCTGCCTCGGGCATGGATGTGTGTGATGTCCTTAGGTTAGTTAGGTTTAAGTAGTTCTAAGTTCTAGGGGACTGACGACCTCCGATGTTAAGTCCCATAGTGCTCAAAGCCATTTGAGCCATTGCAACCACTTTAGCAAATTAACTGTTACAATTTACGTTATTTACGTTTCACTCCTTTCAGTTAAAGTAGGTGTTCCGCGTATCGTGTTTGGATTTGGATGCAATACTACGCTCGTCTCTACAGTGCCATACGAATTCTTTCAAAAACACCCTCCCGCCAGGTCAACTCGTGAAGTCTGGCAAGACCATACAATTTGTTGTTTCTGTTCTTCAATCATGTGAGTGGGAGTACTGTGCACTTCACTTCCGAAAGTACCCCGAACAGAAAAGTCCAGACGAGGGTAGTCAGGTGCTCTCGCAGACCAATTTACAGGCTTTCCTTGACCTATTCTCCTCGAAACGTATTGGTGTGTAAGATGTCGTTATGGAAGAGCTTGCGGGAAATTTGAGCCCAATTAGATAGGGTCTTAATCTAAAAGTCTGTATTTTAAACCAAGTTTTACTAACTAGAACGTTATTTCATACTTGAAGTCAGTGGCTGCTTATAATCACAGATTCGCGATTATCTCGCAGTCGACTCTTTTGCGGATCCAAATTTACTGGAACGTGTTTTTTCTTCTATCACTGTATACTTCCAATGATGTCAGTTTTCGGTATTAATATTTTATACCCAGTATCTGTACATATACAGACGTATATACAGTTACAGAGAGAGAGAGAGAGAGGGAGAGAGAGAGAGAGTGGGAGAGAGAGAGAGAGATTGTTTATCTACATTACAAAACCTCTAAAATGGTCGGCTTTACAATTATTGATATATTTGAAACGTTATCACAATCTACTGATTAAGACGTATAATCTTATGTTAAAAGTTTACCAAAATAAAACAATCATTAAAGCTAGAAACTGTGCATCGATCTTGAGGCAGTGTAATTTACAGCGTGCAAATTACCCACACTGTTTCATCCAGTATTTTAGAATGGGATCGCTTAGCGACTTCCAACAAAATTTACACATAATTTCAAACCATTTTCGAAACATTTTTTCACTGATACCTGTCACAAAACCAACATATAAAGGGATTATGACTTCTTTGGTTTACCGGTTTTTGTTTTGACTTTTTCATTAGTCTATGAGTGAATAATCCAGGAATAATAAAACCAATGTCATTAGCGTTTTATATCTTCCTCCATAAGGATATTACTTGCTTTATGTCATATATTTGACATTAACATATGATACTAACTCATTCATA
The DNA here is from genome assembly GCF_023864345.2 of Schistocerca serialis cubense. NCBI lineage: Eukaryota > Metazoa > Arthropoda > Insecta > Orthoptera > Acrididae > Schistocerca > Schistocerca serialis. The sequence goes on along the minus strand of NW_026047471.1, from coordinate 6,664,511 downwards.
AAGTAAGAAGACGTCTGCAACTGTTTTATACGTGGGAATTCATTTCTTTAAAGAGTCATTGGGGAGGGAGGCGGAAGGAAGGGGTTATAGGTCTTTGTATATTTTGTGTTCGTAGAACCGTACTGATGCTAATATCGATATAACTTCAAAGAAAAAGTGATCTAATGTTTATTGTCAGTGAAACTTGTTTGTTCATTACAATATTAGTCGTTTGTGATAATAAACAAACGACGTTAGTTGTATATGAAGTATCCGCTTACGATACGATCACATAAGTATGTAAACATCTCAATAAATACGCCTGCGTGATGTGTCTACGATGTATGAATTGGTGAGTCATTAGTACTTTATCTTCACCATATGTTATTAATTTCGCGTATTTCAATGTGTCAGACAATGTAGATGCAGCCCTGTCGTTCACCACATAATTCAATGTACCTTTTCTTTTTAATTGCTGTTAGAAAAAGTAAGATGCGCGTCCGTTCCAGACATTGCCTTCACGCTGAGTCATTCTGATCACATCCACGCTTGCTGACAGCGGCATTTATAAGTTATTCTCTACTAATAGGTAACAGTAGTGGGCGAAAACCTATCAGATAAGAAACATTAATCTGAAGTTACGGAGATGCAGTCTTTCGGCTGCCGCTGTCATTGTCCGACAATAGTAAATCGATGAAGTGAGGTAGAACCCCAAAAATTAATTCGTGTAATAAGGAGGAAACGACGCAAAAGGAAACTCACATTTCGAAAGGGTCGTGTCACATGTTTTAAAAGGGTCTAGCATTACTGACATTTTTGGCAATTCGGTGCACTTTTTTTTTCTTTCCAGGCTGTCTTCTGGATTGTCGCCGATTAACTACATATGCAGAGGCAAGAATATTTCCCAATCGAAATAATTAATTGTAATAGACCTGTAGACTTGTATACGTAAAAGTTTTGACTAGCAGTGCCTTCAGGCATTTTTCTCAATTATCATTGTTATCCATGCGGCACCTGTCGTCAAACTGTATCGTACAAGCTCTCAGGTGTTCCAAGGCCACGTCACTAAGTGAAAAAATTTTCGGATACGAGCTTTACCACATGGCAAAGTGCAACGGAAGCTACAGTTTACGAAACGACTGTATGGGCTAAGTTATTTGCTACTCGCGCGTTATCACAAACTATCACAACCCGAACATAACCGCAACCGCAACTGAGTCGTGTCCAGCAGTTCACCGAGATACTGCCTCTGACACTCATTGTTTCAGCAATCAGTTGTGCACTTATTGACAGAGCCAAAATAATAGATACCTTGTGGATATTCGGAGAAACAAACAGATGTCTAAAGAACCAGGATGAATATTATGACGGTGGAAAATAAGATTGGCAGTCTTCTTCTCAAATTAGAGCTTTGCTAACACAGGGCTGAAGTGTAGGCTGTTTCATTGTTCCCAGAACTGAAAAATTTGTTCTACGGAAGCAACTGAAAACGTTCATTGAGAGATACACTCCTGGAAATGGAAAAAAGAACACATTGACACCGGTGTGTCAGACCCACCATACTTGCTCCGGACACTGCGAGAGGGCTGTACAAGCAATGATCACACGCACGGCACAGCGGACACACCAGGAACCGCGGTGTTGGCCGTCGAATGGCGCTAGCTGCGCAGCATTTGTGCACCGCCGCCGTCAGTGTCAGCCAGTTTGCCGTTGCATAAAGAGCTCCATCGCAGTCTTTAACACTGGTAGCATGTCGCGACAGCGTGGACGGGAACCGTATGTGCAGTTGACGAACTTTGAGCGAGGGCGTATAGTGGGCATGCGGGAGGCCGGGTGGACGTACCGCCGAATTGCTCAACACGTGGGGCGTGAGGTCTCCACAGTACATCGATGTTGTCGCCAGTGGTCGGCGGAAGGTGCACGTGCCCGTCGACCTGGGACCGGACCGCAGCGACGCACGGATGCACGCCAAGACCGTAGGATCCTACACAGTGCCGTAGGGAACCGCACCGCCACTTACCAGCAAATTAGGGACACTGTTGCTCCTGGGGTATCGGTGAGGACCATTCGCAACCGTCTCCATGAAGCTGGGCTACGGTCCCGCACACCGTTAGGCCGTCTTCCGCCCACGCCTCAACATCGTGCAGCCCGCCTCCAGTGGTGTCGCGACAGGCGTGAATGGAGGGACGAATGGAGACGTGTCGTCTTCAGCGATGAGAGTCGCTTCTGCCTTGGTGCCAATGATGGTCGTATGCGTATTTAGCGCCGTGCAGGTGAGCGCCACAATCAGGACTGCATACGACCGAGGCACACAGGGCCAACACCCGGCATCATGGTGTGGGGAGCGATCTCCTACACTGGCCGTACACCACTGGTGATCGTCGAGGGGACACTGAATAGTGCACGGTACATCCAAACCGTCATCGAACCCATCGTTCTACCATTCCTAGACCGGCAAGGGAACTTGCTGTTCCAACAGGACAATGCACGTCCGCATGTATCCCGTGCCACCCAACGTGCTCTAGAAGGTGTAAGTTAACTACCCTGGCCAGCAAGATCTCCGGATCTGTCCCCCATGGAGCATGTTTGGGACTGGATGAAGCGTCGTCTCACGCGGTCTGCACGTCTAGCACGAACGCTGGTCCAACTGAGGCGCCAGGTGGAAATGGCATGGCAAGCCGTTCCACAGGACTACATCCAGCATCTCTACGATCGTCTCCATGGGAGAATAGCAGCCTGCATTGCTGCGAAAGGTGGATATACACTGTACTAGTGCCGACATTGTGCATGCTCTGTTGCCTGTGTCTATGTGCCTGTGGTTCTGTCAGTGTGATCATGTGATGTATCTGACCCCAGGAATGTGTCAATAAAGTTTCCCCTTCCTGGGACAATGAATTCACGGTGTTCTTATTTCAATTTCCAGGAGTGTAAAATTTGTCACGACGTCGCCAGAAATACATTAATTAGCGACAATTTTCCTGATTGGATAGAAGACTATTTTCATTGAATAAAATAATATTTTCACATAGTAAAATGACAGCCATAGAAAAATTTCTTGGACTTCAAAATCACAATAAAGTGAAAACATGTTTTGCTGAAACAGAACATATTATACAGTGCTGTTGTAAAAAGCCTTAAGAATACTGTCAAAACTTACGGATGATTAAGTGGACATTTGGCTATGGTAGCAACGAAAAGAAATGCCACAAGCGATTGAATCTGGAGCAAAGCCTATGACGTACATAGGCTGAAACCGAACAGAACACACAGAGTGATTCAAAGTCTTTGCGTCTAACGTCTAGTGGCGGTAGACCACATCATGGGGAACAGCTTATGTTAGAGACGAAATGTTCACAGTCGCTTCCCACGGACACTAGGCGTCACGTATTTGTTATATTATTTTATTTTTATTTACACGTCAAGTTCAGAAGGGCCAAATTGAGGAGCAGATCTCCAAGGTCATGGAACGTGTCAGAACATGAAATTACAACATAAAAGTAATAACAGATAAAAATAAATGTTCATGAACCTGAAAAAATTCAGTCCATAAGTTTAAGTAAACGCAATCAACAATACAATAAGAATCAGCTTAATTTTTCAAGGAACTCCTCGACAGACTAGAAGCAGTAACCCATAAGAAAACTCTTCAGTTTCGATTTGAAAACGCGTGGATTACAGCTAAGATTTTTGAATTCTAGTGGTAGCTTATTGAAAATGGATGCAGCAGTATTCTGAACACCGTTTTACACAAGAGTTAAGGAAGACCGATCCAAATGCAAGTTTGATTTGTGCCGAATATTAACTGAGTGAAAGCTGCTTATTCTTGGGAATAAGTTAATATTGGTAACAAGAAATGACAATAAGGAATATATATATTGAGAGGCCAATGTCAAAATACGCAGACTCGTGAACAGAGGTCGACAAGAGGTACGTGATCTTACACCACTTATTGCCCGAATCGCCCGTTTCTGAGCCAAAAATGTCCTTTTAGAATGGGAAGAGTTACCCCAAAATATAATACCATACGACATAAGCGAATGAAAATAAGCAAAGTAGACTAATTTTCGTGTCGAACAATCACTCACTTCTGATACCGTTCGAATAGTAAAAATGGCAGTATTAAGTTTTTGAATAAGATCCTGAACGTGAGCTTTCCACGACAGCTTACTATCTATCTGAACACCTAGAAATTTGAACTGTTCAGTTTCACTAATCATATGCCCGTTAAGGGATGAGCAGCTTTTTCAGAACTATCAGGGTCTACTAATTAGGTGTGCTCCATACTTCCCATCCCTGAGAACTGACAGTGATTTTCAACAGGAAAACCTTGAGAGTGAATGCCTCAAAGACTAGGAAGATATTTTAGAAGCGAACCAAGAACTTTAATTGGCTCGGCCTACCGCCTTTCATGTGAAAAAATTACTAAATTATAGGCAAATCACACTGCAGGCATACGCCGCAGAGTGCCTACCCTGCTGCCTCTCAGGGGCATAACTAATCCCAAAGGATGCCTGGCGTCGCCGGGAAGTACCAGCGAACATTTTGTCTCCAAAAAAGCTATCTCCTGTGACGTGTTCTGCACCCCTAAAGGTTTGATGAAAGGATTTTGAAACACTCTGTATAGAAGACCGCTAGAAATATCAGGACCATTTCTTAACTTTCTACAACAACAATGAAAGAAAAATGTTTCTGAAACAAACCCTTGTATAATTTCTCAGAATGTTTGCCTTTAAAAAACTGCACAGTCTTACATAGTTTTAAACAAATTCTGGAAACACCAGTTAACTCCCACCCCGATTGTTTATAGATTCAAAATCCCCTGTATAAAACGTCATATCTCCAAAACTATGTGTCGTACATATGTGGATACTGTTTGCAAAATGTTTTGTGAATAGAGTTAGCACTAAAAATTTATAAATTGAAACGTCCTGCGTAGTGCTGCATTTTTACTGCATGAAGAACGAAAATGTGCCTAAGAGATAAATATGTTCGGTGTCATCATTTTGTGGGGTGGTGTCAAGCATAAAAGCTTCTTAAAAATTTTAAATTTTGAGTAAAGTTTGCTGGGTGTCGCTAGGATCTCTCATTCTCAAATATTGGTTGGATGTACTCTGGGTAATTTGCATGCTGTGAGTTAATCTGCCTCAAGACACACTGTCTGTAAGTGCAGTACCCATACCTGACTTATTGTTAAGCCTCTGAGATCGCAGTGAGCTGTTACGATAGCATTTTCAGTTTTTAAAATCCGGAGAATAACTGTATGACCTACTGAAAATCAAATTTTCGTTGCCCAAAGAAGCCGTCAGATAGGCATTCTGCAACTGGGACAGAGCCCCGGGTTGGCCGTTTAGTAATATACGAGGGTTGCCAGAAAGTAAGTTCCTACTGGTCGCGAAATGGAAACCATAGTGAAAACCAGGAACTTTTTATTTGCAACAGTTAGGCACACCTTCCACCTATTTCTCTACATAGTCGCCGCTCCAACATCGAGTGTTGTGATAGTGTTGTATCAACTTTCCAATATCCTCGTCATAGAAAGCAGCCGCCTTTGCTTTCGGCCAGTTATCTGCACTGGTCTGCAGCTCGTTGTCTGTGGAAAAATTTTGTCTTCATAGCCAGCGGTTCTTGTGAGCGGAGATGAGACTCAAGGGGAGCCAATTGCGGACTGTGTTGTGGGTGATCAAACACTTCTCATCGGAAACGCTGCAGGAGCGTCTTCATTGCCACTGCAGTGTCCGGCCGAGAATTGGAATGAAGGATCTGCTTGATAGTTGTGCGTGACACAGGCGAAATCTCCAACCAGGCCCTCATACTTGGCGGGAGACGCAATTCCCTACTCATCTTTACGTGCTCACTGTTCACTCAGAACTGAAAAGAGCGACGCGACACGATCGACGGGCATACTAGAGACACTGCCCAACACATCCGTGCAAAGCTTTACCGGATTTTCCCTGTGGTTTCCATTTCACGCCCGATCGGAAATTACTTTCTGGACAACCATCGCATAACAGGTTTTTTTCCACTCTGATGCTGGTACCTCAAAAACATGGCCTTAAAAACATTCGACAGCTTCATGAAGTGATTAAAATTGTTGTCCACGCGCATTTTGTTTGATATACGGGAGCAAACAGATGTCATTAGTCGACAAATCGGGGGAATGTAGAAATAAGACGTTAACCAGCTGCTTTTTCTCTGCGAAGTAACCCATCGTTTGACTTGCTGTGTGACAGCTGGCCTTGTTATGATAATAAGTGATGCGACGTTTTCTGTTGTTTTTCGGGCCGGCAAGTGAGGCCGAACGGTTCTAGGTGCTTCATTCTGGAACCGCGCAACCGCTACGGTCGCAGGTTCGAATCCTGCCTCGGGCATAGATGTGTGTGATGTCCTTAGGTTAGTTAGGTTTACGTAGTTCTGAGTTCTAGGGGACTGATGACCTCAGATGTTAAGTCCCACAGTGCTCAGAGCCATTTGAACCATTTGTTGTTTTCCGTGATTTCATCGATGACTCGTTGCAAGGAAATTGTTGTCGAGCAGAAGCTTTTCTTAGTTACATGCACATGCAAAATTGAATGTACTGTAGTCTCTAATATAGCTAAGGATAGCTCTTTCTCACAGGAGGTCACATGCAAAACCTGTTGAATCACGTTGGGCACAGCTATGGTGTCTTTCGGGAATAACAACCGATTTTGGTCGACACTCACGAAATTCGACGATAACGGAAGCTCGACTAAAATGAAATTCTGAACACCATTTGTAAACTGGCTTTTCTAAAGCTGGTCGGTTGCCAAATGGTGAATTAGACGATTCTAGGCCATTGTTTTTGATCAGGCATTTGCGAAAATCATAAAAGACCATGGTAAAAAATTTTCACATGCAATTTCCATTTTTTCACATCCGTTTCTTTATATTTTCGTTTGGCCATTTCCTTCTGTGTGGACATTACACTCTCGATAAATTTGGGGAAAAACATAATTCCATCGAGCTGTATTTTAAATGTGGTGCTTGATTCGGCAACGTTAATTTCGGACGACCCATTTTCAACTGCATCTATTAACTAACACTCCATAATGCAACGAATTTCTGAAAAGCTCGCTGTAAACACGCTGCTATGCCAATTTCTGAGCTACTGTTCGTTTAAGAATAAGAAACGACAAGTTCTAAAATGATGGTCATATTTCAATGCAATTACTTGCTTGGCAGATTGTCCATAGAACAACCATCAGGCTATTTGTTTACCGTTCCACTCTCGAACAGCGTGCCGGAAAAATTAATGCTTAAATTTTTCCATGTGAGCTATGATTTGTCTTCTTTTATGACGATGATAATTTCTGCCTATGTAGGTGGGCGCCTACAAAATATTTTAGCATTCGGAGGAAAAAGTGGGAGATTGAAATTTCCTGAAACGATCTCACAACTACGGAAAACGCCTTTCTTTTAATTATTACCGTCCCAAGTTGCGTTTGATATCCATGACACTCTTTCCCTTAATTAGTTATGATACGAAACGAGCTGTCCTCCTTTGAACTTTTTCTATATCCTGCGTCAGTCCTATGTGATACGGATCGCATGCCGCGCAGCGATTGTGACAAGTGTAGTCTAGGCTGTCTCTTTACTAGACCCGCTACCGTAGCACAGCTGTCGGTTTTTTTCCCCACAATCTATGTGGTCGTTCCACCTTAAGTTGCTCGAACTGTATTCCCTAGGTATTTAGTTGAACTGACAGCCTTTAGATTGGTGCGAATCGTCGTGTAACCGAAATTTAACTGTTTCCTTTTAATAGTCATGTTGATGACCTGACACTTCTCATTATTTAGAGTAGATTTCCCTTTTGGCACTATACAAATATCCCGTTTATATCATTTTGCAATTGGTTGTTTTCTTCTGATGACTTTGCTTGACAGCAAATGGCAGCATCATTCGCAAACAATCTAAGAGGAATGCTCAGGTTGTGTCCTAAATCGTTTATATACAGGGTGTTTCAAAACGAACATTTATTACGTTCAACGTACAATTGTAAATAATACCCCAAATGAAAGATGAACTCAAACAGTTTTGTTTGTATAACTGTGCGCAATGGGAAGAGTATGGAATGACAAAGAGTGACTGAAAAACGTGTTGAACGAGTGCGAATCTTTCACGCTTAGCCCCAAGAAATATTCCTGCGGAAAGTTTATGGGCCTTTCTTTCTCGGTGAATCGGCTGTAACTGACTTTCTTACCGTGATGTGCTACAGCTCTGGTCCGTGCCTCAATGGGAAGAAGCTGAACAACACATCTTTATTTGGGAGTAAGATGGTGGGCCACCTCACTGGTATAACTCAGTACGCGACTGTTCAAACCATGTTGTATCCGACAGGTGAGTTGGGCGCAAGGCACCGGTTGACACAGCATTTTATGCATGACCTCGACGTTCACACACGATCTGACGCGATCATGTGTATGTGCCTCCGATACCAGCTGATCTATCCGACTTAAGAAACAGTTACTCCTGACACATTGACTAAGGTTTCGGAACAGCTAGCCTATCGACTCGATGTGTGATCGGTGTTCACACTCAATAACTGTAAGAAAGCCGGCCGGAGTGGCCGTGCGTTTCTGGGCGCTACAGTCTGGAGCCGAGCGACCGCTACGGTCGCAGGTTCGAATCCTGCCTTGGGCATGGATGTGTGTGATGTCCTTAGGTTAGTTAGGTTTAATTAGTTCTAAGTTCTAGGCGACTGATGACCTCAGAAGTTAAGTCGCATAGTGCTCAGAGCCATTTGAACTGTAAGAAAAACTGTTTGTGTTCCTCTTTCATTTGGTGTATTATTTGTAAGGTGAATGCAATATGTCCTTGAAAGCCTTAAAACCCGTATATTCATTTTGAAACAGCAGAGGGCCTATAACATTTGCTTGGAGGACGCCAAATATCACTTCCGTTTAGCTCAATGTCTTCCCGTCAGTTACTACGAATGGTGACCTTTGTGACAGGAAACCATGAATCCAATTGCATAACTGAGACGATGCTCTATAGACACGCAATTTGATTACAATTCGCTTGTGAAGAATGGCGCCAAAAGCCTTCTAAAAATTTAGGAATACGGAATAAATCTGAGATTGTCTGCTTGAGATCGCCTGTTGATAGAACTCATTATTTCATTTGAATAAAGAGACAGTTGCGTTTCATAAGATCGATATTTTCGCAATGCGTACTGACCACTTGGCAGTAAATCTTCGGACACAATAAATGTCCCAAATTCCTACCGCAAATCGCCGTCACTGATATGGATCTGTAATTAAAACTTAAAAGCCAATCCCTGTAAGCAGAACTGACTGCCTGACTCTCTAATTTTCAGCTACCATAAAAAAATCTATAAATACATCGTAGTTTTATTTGCTCGAATATTAACAAAACATTATGCATCATTCCAGAATGAGATTTTCACTCTGCAGCGGAGTGTGCGCTGATATGAAACTTCCTGGCAGGTTAAAACCGTGTGCCGGACCGAGACTCGAACTCTGGACCTTTGCCTTTCGTGGACAAGTGCTCAACCATCAGAGATACCCAAGGACGACTCACACGTCGTCCTCAAAGCTTTACGTGCCAGTACCTCGTCTCCTACCTTCCAACCTTTACAGAAGCTCTCCTGCGAACCTTGCAGAGCTAGCACTCCTGAAAGAAAGGATATTGCGGAGCCACAGCCTGGGGGAAGTTTTCAGAATGAGATTGTCACTCTGCAGCGGAGTGTGCGCTGATACGAAACTTCCTGGCACATTAAAACTGTGTGTCGGCCCGAGACACGAACTCGGGACCTTTGCCTATCGCGGTAGTTATTGTGCATCATTAGTCATTTTCAAAAATGAGTGTCAACTTTTGTTGCTATTAATCTAAAGTTTAGGTAGGTGCTGAACTTTGTTTGGGGTATTAGCCGTCATCTGCTTTCGTTGAAGAGTAACGGTCGTACAAAGATTGAGAACCACTACACTGGACATTACAACTTAAATTAAAGGCCGGTTAACTATCGTAAAGAGATTCACAGCAGGAGCCATCGGCGTGTGTGCTGGAACAGTGGACTTACCGATCTTCCGGGGACCTCGGCCCTGTTGTAGTCGTGGACGGAGGACATGGCCGCTGCTGCTGCTGCCGCTGATGCTGCTACTGCTGCTGCCGGCGCCTCTACACCGCAGCAGCTACTGCTGGGTCGCCGACCCGTCCGGCTCCCTCATTGGCGGAAATCCCGGCTGGCGGCGGCATCTCTGCTCAGTTTCGGCGACTACTGTGGTGCCGCGCGGTCAAGGTGGTAGCGGCGCGCCTGCGGCGTCTACAGCGTCAAAACAGTACGGCGCTTGTTTTGTTTATTTACTTCTTTTATTGGGGCTTCGGATGATAACTCACTTCAAGCCAAGGTTGTAAGAATCAAAACATTTTGCATTTAACTGCGATAATGCTTAACCATCTTAACTGAATCTTCAGTCGCTTCTCGGTAGAACAGTTTCGCTCAAGAAACTCTGTGCACGTCTTATATAACAATTTCATTGGATCGCTAAAATCAGCTGATCGCAGTCAAGTACGAATTACGTCACACAGTCTTCATTTTTTATAGCCTTAACTAGTACAGACGAATGGAAAAAGTGGTAGAAGTCGACCTTGGGAAGATCGGTTCGAATTTAGTAGTAATGTTGGAACACGTGAGGCAATACTGAATCTACGAATTATCTTACAAGACAGTTAAGGAAAGGCAAACCTACGTTTCTAGCGTTTGTAGACTTAGAGAAAGCTTTTTACAATGTTGACTGGAATACTCTCTTTCAAATCAAATTCTAAGCCGGACGATGTGTCCGTGCGGTTCTAGGCGCTTCAATCCGGAATCGCGCTGCTGCTACGGTCGCAGGTTCGAATCCTGCCTCAGGCATGGATGTGTGTGATGTTCTTAAGTTTGTTAGATTTAAATAGTACTAAGACTAGAGGACTCATGACCTCAGATGTTAAGTCCTATAGTGCTCAGAGCCATATTTTTCAAATTCTGAAGGTGGCACGGGTAAAATACAGGGAGCGAAAGGCTATTTACAATTCGTACAGAAACCAGATAGCAGTTACAAGAGGCGAGGGACATGAAAGGGAAAGCAGTGGTTGGGAACGGAGTGAGACAGTCCTGTTGCCTACCTCCGATGTTATTCAATCTGTATGTTGAGTAACCAGTAAAGGATACAAAAGAAAAATTTGGAGTAGGAATTAAAATCCAGGGAGAAAAAATAAAAACTTTGAGTTTCGCCGACGACATTGTAATTCTGTCACAGACAACCAAGGACCTGGAAGAGCAGTTGAACGGAAGGGACAGTGTCTTGAAAGGAGGCTATAAGATGAACATCAACAAAAGCACAAATAGGATAATGAAATGTAGTCGAATTAAATCAGGTGATGCCAAGGGAATTAGATTTGGATACGAGACACTTAAAGTAATAGATGAGTTTTGCTACTTGGGGAGCAAAATAACTGATGATGGACGAAGTAGAGAGTATATAAAATGTAGACTGGCAATGGCAAGGAAAGCGTTTCTGAAGAAGAGAAATTTGTTAACATCGAGTATAGATTTAAGTGTCAGGAAGTCGTTTCCGAAAGTATTTGTATGGAGTGTAGCCATGCATGGAAGTGAAACATAGACGATAGATAGTTTAGACAAGAAGAGAATAGAAGCTTTCGCAATGTAATGCTATACAAGAATGCTGAAGATTAGATGAGTATATCACGTAACTAATGAGGAGGTACTGAATAGAATTGGGGAGAAGAGGATTTTTTGGCACAACCTGACAAGAAGAAGGGATCGGTTGGTAGGACACGTTCCTAGGCATCAAGGGATCATCAATTTAGCATTGGAGCAAAGCACGGAGGGTAAAAATCGTAGAGGGAGATGAAAGCATGAATACACTAAACAGATTCAGAAGGATGTAGGTTGCAGTAGTTATTCAGAGATGAAGAAGCTTGCACAGTATAGAGTAGCATGGAGAGCTTCATCAAACCAGTTTCTGGACTGAACCACAACTACAAGGCAGTACCTTCACGGGGCATGTTATTTTTTGTATTCGGCAATGACAGTGATAGATGGTGGCCGGATGCCCTTCCTGTAGCCACTCCTTCTCTCTTGGTTCGGAATTTGTGTATCGCATCTGTCTGCGTCCACTATGACAAATTTTATAGAAGCCATTTATTTTCATAAATTATTTAATTTTACACTTATTCTTGATACCTTACGGTTATATCAGCTATCATCAACCGGAAGAAAAATTATAACAACTGTTGGATTAAAAAGGCATATTTCTCATAGAAGACACATTCGTAACTAGATGTAACAATGACAAAACATGGAGTGCAAAATGACCATATTTTGGCAACTCCTTGAAAAAAAAAAACAAAAAAAAAGAAAAACGGGTAACTGGCATGTAGACTACTGACAGTTCAGTCAGTGTTGATATGACAAAGGCGGTTAAGGCAACGTTCTAGACAGGTGGAGCACCCGGGTTTGAGTCCCCGTCTGGTACAGACTTTCAACTCGCATCATTCATTAACTTCAATGCCCTAATGCGAACACCGCAGCAAAAATTTCGCTGACTATTAACTTGATAACTATAAATGAACATAATATACAGCAGTTTTTAACTTCGTGAGCAACAGCTCGAAATATTTAAAAAACATCATAGTTCGCTGCTAAGAGCAATTAATAAATACTTCACTGTTTCACTGCTTATAATAATTTTGTTTATTTGTTACATTTCATAACATTTAATTTTTATATTTTACTACTTGACAACAATGACTCATGTGTTTTACGTTTATTGACACCACATGCTTAATATGCCATGTTAGCTGTTTTAAATATCTTGTAACACCTGACGATGATCTGTAGACTGGAACTGGTCGTAATAGGGAGGTGTGTACTATAAATGCTTGGCGGCGAACTACGATGCAAAAATGTGAGTATTCTGTAGTATTATTTCACTTCATTAATCGATTTTCAGCTTACAAGGCCACAATTAGACTTTAACTGACTGTATTTAGCATTGAAATTCGCCAACAGGCGTGCATTCGTGATGTTATTTTATTTTATTTTTACTAGCAGTTTCGGCATTCCATTTTACCATCTTCAGGCTGCACATTTATCTGTCAAAAATAAACCAAACTGACACACTGAACCATACGTTCCTGGATATCGTGAATTCTAAATCGTATCCCAAGCGCTTCCTTCGACTTCCTTCGAAGACCTGATTGCATGTCCACAATGGATCAACAGTGACTTAACTGTCATCGTCAAAGAGGATTCGACCCGTGTTCGATTCCCGGTGTTATCAGGGATTTTTCCTCGGCGGGAGGATTCGACAGGCATGCACTCAGCCACGTGATGCCAACTGAGGAGCTGCCTGATTGAAAGGTAGCGGTTCCAAGGTCGGAGCGGTGACAACGGCCGGGAGTTCGTTGTGTTGACGTCAAACCCCTCCATACCGCATCCGATGATGAATGACTGAGGACGACAGGGTGACCGGTCGACTAACGCACAGTCTTCGGGGTCTGACGCCGGGGTTTCCGTTTTCACCATTGAATTTTCAAATTAAAAAACTGTGCGAGCACACAGTTTTGTTGCAAAATATTGAAACTAGGCTTATTGCAAATATAGACTGCCGTGCACCAAGAGACGGTTGTGGTTGCGCTTTCTCCGCGCATCCTTCGCTGGAATTCTTTCCTTATAGTGAATTAACTTCTTTCCAGACATCCGTCTTCAATATCCACACTTTATCTCACTGTTCAACTTTCATGAAACAGAAGAAATCCAAATAGATTAATAAAAGTAAATAACAATCACAATGGTAGACGCTATTTAATGAAATACTTTTGCAAAATATTACAATTTTGAACATGGTCGATAATGCAGCAACCGTAGACGAAATTTTTACGATCGTAACACAGTACAATTATTTCGAATTCAATGGACAGCTGTACCAACAACCTGATGGTCTTGCTATGGGTAATCCTAGCAGACATTTTTATCAACTCTCTAGAAGAGATGTTTTTCAAAAAATTTTCCATTACCACCTTAGGAATTGTTTCATATTCTAGGTACGTCTATAACGGAACCAACGATGGCATTAACTACCTGTTCGAGATCTTTAACAAACTACATGAAAAAAATCACCTTGACATGTGAACTTGAAAACAGCTCCCGTCAGTTGAATTATTTAGACTTAACTTTGAAAATAGTGAATGACAAATTCTCTTTCAATATTTTTCGTAAAGATTCTTTTTCTGACCAAATTGTGCCAGCCTATTCCACACACCCACGATCTCACAAAAAAGCATTTTTCACTCTGCTCTTCATAGAGCAATCTCTACCCCTTTGTCCTCTGAAAATCTAAAAACCGAATTGAATCTAATTAAAACCATTGCAGTTAATAATGGTTACGAACGAAATATAGTAGATGATGTCTTCAGACAGAAAACCAATAACAGAATTACCACGCTTGGGACCACTATTGACGAGCCTAGCGATTTGAAGAAATACAGGGTGATTCAAAAAGAATACCACAACTTTAAAAATGTCTATTTAATGAAAGAAACATAATATAACCTTCTGTTATACATCATTACAAAGAGTATTTAAAAAGGTTTTTTTTCACTCAAAAACAAGTTCAGAGATGTTCAATATGGCCCCCTCCAGACACTCGAGCAATATCAATCCCATACTCCAACACGTTCCACACTCTCTATAGCATATCAGGCGTAACAGTTTGGATAGCTGCTGTTATTTCTCGTTTCAAATCATCAATGGTGGCTGGGAGAGGTGGCCGAAACACCATATCCTTAACATACCCCCATAAGAAAAAATCGCATGGGGTAAGATCAGGGCTTCTTGGAGGCCAGTGATGAAGTGCTCTGTCACGGGCTGCCTGACGGCCGATCCATCGCCTCGGGTAGTTGACGTTCAGGTAGTTACGGACAGATAAGTGCCAATGTGGTGGCGCTCCATCCTGCTGAAATATGAATTGTTGTGCTTCTTGTTCGAACTGAGGGAACAGCCAATTCTCTAACATCTCCAGATACTGTAGTCCAGTTACAGTAGCACCTTCGAAGAAAAAGGGACCAAAAACTTTATTGGCTGAAATGGCACAGAAAACGTTCACCTTAGGCGAGTCACGTTCATACTGAGTTGTTTCCCGCGGATTCTCAGTGCCCCACGCTGAACAACTGTCGTCGATTCACTTCTGCCGTACTGAATAACACAAAAAGCTTTCTGTTGAGCGGTCGCCATCTTAGCATCAACTGACGCTGACGCCTAGTCAACAGCGCCTCAAGCGAACAAATGTACAACTAAATGAAACTTTATAGCTCCCTTAATTCGCCGACAGATAGTGCTTAGCTCTGCCTTTTGTCGTTGCAGAGTTTTAAATTCCTAAAGTTGTGGTATTCTTTTTGAATCACCCTGCACTTCTCTTTACCGTATGTAGGGCCAATAACCTACAGATTGCAACGTCTCCTTAAAAATAAATATGGCTGCAACATAGTTTTCTCTACCAACAACTCTCTCAAAAATAATCTTATCCATAATTTAAAACGAAGACGGTCGCCTCTGCAAAACCTCCTTCCAACTATAACCCGGCCTTGTTCCCCCCCCCCTCCCCAGGGCCCCCTTCTCCTCTTTCCTCCTTCTCCCAGAGCGGATTTTCCTCCATCCCCCCCTCCCCTGAGACCCTGCACCCCATACTTGCCTCTCTCCTTCCCACATCCCTCCCTACCTGGCCCTCTTCCGCGCGCCCCCCATTCCCCTCCCCCATCTCTTCCCCTCCCTCCCTTCTTCAGGTCTCCCTCATCTCCTTGAACCTGGCAGATCCTCTGTCTTGATCATCATCAGTGTGCCACGTCAGTGTTGTGTTTAGTGCTGTTTCTCGTGTGCGTCAAGAGGTGTGATTTCAATTGTGTACTGCCTTGAAGTTCGCCGTCAGTGTTACGTTGTGTGCTATGCCATCTGTCAACACCTTTATGCTCCAGTCATACTGTGCCTTGTGTTCTTTTAATCGTCGCAGTGTGTGGCTTTTTGTGTGTGCTACTTTTAAACAGTTTTTTATCTCCGTTTTACAGTCACCCCGTTTTTTGTATATTGCCTTCCATGATGTTCTCCCTTTTTTATATCTATGTTCGCCTTCTTCTCTCCTTTGCTGTTTTTCAATGTCTTCTATTGTTTTGTTCTATGTCTTTCGGCTGAAGAGCAGCGCATATGCTGCTGCCAGCCCGCCCCGATGGGGAATTGAAATACAATAAAGAAAAAAAAAAAACTCTGCAAAACTGTTTTTTCCCGCCGTTTTTCTAAGTGATGTCTCTTCTCTGTTTATTTCCTTATACACTCTTCGGCTGAAGAGCGGCGTATTGTGCTGCTGCCAGCCTACCTGATTGTTCAGGTGTCAAAATAACAATAAAGTAAAAAAAAAAAAAATATAGATATAGAGAGCATCTATTAGGGAAAAAAGGTACGAACATACATAATTCGTCATTCGCTGATCACCTTCTTATCACAGGACACAAACGTAAAGATGTTCATGATATTAGTATCTTACATACGGAAAAGAAAGGCTTCAGTCTTGATGTTCTTGAACAGTTGGAAATTTTCAAACATTTTTCCCGTAACGACCATTTAATCCTCAATGAGCAATTACAATTACGTGATAAAAATTTCTTTGATGGTGTAAAGCCCTTGCTTAAAATCACTTAACGCGGAATATTGCTATTATGCTTCCCGTACTGTAGCCTTAAATATTGTTCTCTCTCTCCCTGTTTTACAGTATAATATTTTGTTGAACTTTCGATCTGTTACATACTATCTGACATAATGTAATCAGCACATTACGTGCACTCCTGTTGCAATGCTTCTGACAGCTGTTGTCACTGTAAATTACAGACATTCAATACTAGATGGCGCGACACAGGGTGGCGACTTGCTAACATCGACGGCGCGCGCGCCTCTGAGTCTGATGTTGCTTACAGTGCCGGCCGCACACGCGAACCTTAGCGGCGCGTCTTAATCAAGTTGTGCATTCCTAGGAAAATTTTATAATGTACAAATATATTTTTATCTTTAACGTGAGCACTGTTGCTCTAAACCATTTCATATAACTATTTACTCTATGTAAGTATGCTTTCTTTGTCTACTGTACCGTAGCAGTGAGCTATGATGTAATTTTATTACATATGTTTAATTTAATAATTTTTATATTATTCCAAAACTCTGTTATAGGTAATGCAAAAATTTTTTACTTCTGATGAAGGCTGCCTTAGAGCAGTTGAAACCTAGGTAAAGTTGAAAATTTTTTACCTGTGCAACCGAAGAGCTGTATTTTCGAGTAATATTATAAATTTGCAAAATATGAATAATTCGAATATCACAAGTAACCCGGCATTTGTCAGCAGCTGTGCGTCCTCGCTCATACCTCGCAGCATCTGTCCTCGTGCTTCATGTTTATGACGTCACATCTCCTGAGCGATCTGTCACACAATGATATAATATTGTAGGTACATTCAGCGACATATATGGATAATGTCTACGAAATTTATTGAGAACAGAGTTAGTAGTAAAGAAGTAATAAATTTAAACGTCATGCTTGATGCGGCAGTTTATGACTTCATGTTTCCTGACCTACGTGTCGTACAGTGATATAATTTGCATCTACATTCAGTACTGTATGTGTATACTGCCTGCAAAATATGTCGCGAATATAGTTAGTAGAAAAAAATAACAAATTATAACCTAAAATGCCTCATGCGGTATTTTACTGCAGGAAAAGAGGAAAAGTAATAAGCGATAAACTTTTTCCTTTCTTCATTTTTCATTGGCTCCTCAGCATACCTGGTGAGCTATGACCATTGGTCCATCTTCGCTAATGTGAAACACATATCCTCAACTGAGCAAGTGTTCGGGCTATTAAGGTACGCACTTTAGATCCCACGTTTATTGGACACTTTTTCTTGTTTTTGTACATACTACCACCGCTGAAAATTATCAGCCCGACACTCTTCGCAACACAAGAACCGGTACATGTATTCATCTGTCAGAGGTATCAGAACGGCTGTCATTTATGACTTTCGACTCGTTCGTTTCCGGTACAGGGATCCTTACTTCAGATTAATACATTTATCGTTCTCCATCATCCTAGGAAGTCTGCAACATCATCACGGAATCACCCCTTGTATACGTACACTTACAGACGTCCGCGCCTATAACTTTGACGCTCTGTAGTCTCGTGGATGACGTTTCCGGACATGGGTTCCTATTCAAAATACGATGTACTCACTCCCCTCTACAAGTCCTAGAAGTCTGTAACGGTAATTTCCGACCACCCTGTATAATGTAATTCCATTCATTATTATCTTAAATAAATGACACAAGACGCACTGCTACATGCACAGAAATCACCTTTAATTTCTTAGCCTTTTACGGAACAGTGGACAATAAGGAATATCAGCACCACAGAAGAACAATTTAGCACTATGTCTTCTCTTCAAGAACACTCTAAAGAAATGGAGTAATTTTCAGATTTTAGGTTTTCGTCTCTTAGTGAAAATCATTATACACACACACACACACACACACACACACAAAGAGAGAGAGAGGGAGAGAGAATCCTTGAGCGGAAAATGTTCGCATTATGGAGAGATTATATTACTCACGTATATAAAGTGAAAGATTACCGTCACCGTTGTGGTCGATGTACATTGTTGCTGTTTTGGTCTTCAGTTCGAAGACTGGTTTGCTGCAGCCCTCTGCACTGCTGTAGCTGAGCAAACCTCGTCATCTCTGAATAACTACCGCAACCTGCATCCATTTGTACTTTCTTCAGCTGTACATTCCTTGCCGCTAAGGGCCTCATGTTCTCTTAGTTCAAATGGTTCAAATGGCTCTGAGCACTATGGGACTTAACTTCTGAGGTCATCAGTCTCCTAGAACTTAGAACTACTTAAACCTAACTAACCTAAGGACAGCACACACAGCCATGCCCGAGGCAGGATTCGAACCTGCGACCGTAGCGGTCGCGCGGTTCCGGACTGTAGCGCCTAGAACCGCTCGGCCACTCCGGCCGGCTCACGCTCTCTTAGTCGACGAGACACAGACTTTAGTGGATACCAGGATACAGACTGATGCTGTGTTACCCGAATTTCAGAAGGCGTTCGTTACAGTTCCGCCAAATGAACAAAATACGAGCGTATGCGATAGCAGACCAGGTCTGTGCTTCAATGGGAAAGTTCCTAGCAAGAAGAATACAGAATGTCGTTCTTAACGGAGAAATCTTCAGATGTAAAACGAGCTTCGGGTGCACCACAATTGAGAGTTATGGGATCATTACAGTTCAGAATATGAAGGGTGAACTAGAACTCCACCGACAAACTTTCAAAGGATGTCCACAGATACCTTCCGTTGGCTCTATACATTGCAATTCCATTTCGTTTGGACAACAATACGTTGGTCCCATTCCATGTCTAGCTCGGAAATCAATGCATTTTTCTTTGGGGGCACGTAGAGATCGTAGTTTACGAGACTCCGGTTGATAACCATACGAACTTGCTTGGAAAATCGCAACCACGAAGGTAGCGTGCCAAACTCCTGGAATTCTTGAGCGTGTAAAGCAGCCGATGGTGCGTCGCTGTACTTTCTATCTTCATTATGGTGATCGAAATTTTGAAGAATACCTTTAACGGACCAGTTATGCATTTGTTACTTGCTGTACTGTAGATTCACAGAACACACTGAAAACACTGAAATAAAAGTGTTCGTGTTTCATCTGAGGATTATTGCATTACTCTGTCTTGTGAGATGTACGTTTTGTTTATTGCGTATTACAGGTATTTTTAATGTTGTGAAGGTATTGTGTTGATGCATAAATTCGTTGCGTTTCTCCATAAATTCGATAACATACACGTAACAGAGCCTTTAGTTGTCACCGATAAATTATCCTTCACTATTTACACAGTCTCCCAACTCTAGGGTGACTTTTCGATTCCGCGGCTGTAGAAATCACGTGGTTTCGAGGCAAACTACTCGTATGGCCATTTTCATCTGGAAAGGAAGTCTTTTAAAGGTTGTTCGACACAGAGCGGAAAAGGTGAAAATCTGAGGGTGTAAGATCAGGAGAAAAAGATGGGTGCGGAACGACTTCCCAACCCATCTCCTGTACAGTGTTTTTGTTCAGCCAATCAGGAGGGGTTATCGTGGAGAAGCAATACCTCACGCAGTTTTCCTGGTCGTTTTTGTTGGACTGCGTTTTACAGACGTCTATGATGTTGACAACAAATTTCAGCAGTGATGGTTATACGTCTGGGAAAAAAGTCGTAGTACAACACGCCGTCGCTGTTCCATCAGATGCATAACATTATCTTTTGCCGATGCACGAACGCCTTTGTACGAACCGTTGCTGCTTTGTTTCGGCTCAACAAGTCCTTTGATTTTCTCTTGTTAGCATAAAGAGACAATTTCTCGTCACCAGTAATGACACAATATAGGAATTCTCCGTGTTGTTTACGAGCCAATTGATGACGAGCAATCAGAGATGCCTAGATGTGATTTTGCCTTAGAGCCTGGAGTACTAATACACCCGATTTTTTAACTTTCCCCATTGAATACAAATGACGCACGATGGTTTAATGATTAGAGTTCATCACATCTATCAGTTTTCGAGTATACTGATGTGGATCGTTTTGTGTTAATGTGTCTAAACGATTTTCATCAAACTCCGAAGGTCATCCTGAACGCAGACACTCACTAATGTCAAAACAACCCTTCTTAAAACGAGAAAACCATTTTCTTGCGGTGTTCTATGTGACCAGTGGAATTATCCCCATACACGGCACAAATGTTTCTCGCTGCCATCGCTGCTGTCACCCACCTAATGAACTCAAAAGAGAAATTTATTGGAAGTGTTCCACTTCGCACTCCATTTCGTAGCGTCCATTGCTCCAATTAATATCTCCAAGTAACACAATGGTAATATGTCAACTCAAACAGCAAATAAAAATGACGATCGATAAATAAACCCATACCAATCGGAATACCAATACACAAAACAAAAACGCTACGAATTTAAGCACTAATCTAATACGAACAGCAGCAGCTGTTTTAGTCGTTTCGCATTCCAGAACACTTGAAACCGCTTGGTTCATTGCAGTATCGGCCCAGTCCCCAAAACAAAAACAAAATTTCTTATATTTCCCATACCACCCGACTTTCGTCCAGCCAATACTACTGAACTGACTTTGCAAATCAAAAGATGGTGGAAACCGAAACTGGCTTGAATGAATGGAATACATTTTCATGACAAAATCTACATTATGTTATCTAAATATTAATGCTAATATAATGATATTACTTGTTATTTAAACCAGTATAAATCGATACGGAAAATTACACCGATCACCAACTGCGACATACAAGAACTAATGAAACTTAAATGTGACAAGAAACTCAACAGCTGCAAAGCCTAAGCTGTAGCAACTGACGAGTTTATGTTGCATTTTGTTTCAAGCATTGAGTACTTCCGTTGTTTTGCGGCAAATTCGAGAAACATCAAGTGATCCATACTGTCCCTTGACCCATACTGTCCACTGACCCATACTGACAGCCGTCCAACTAAACATTGGAAAGTTCGAGCAGGGACCAAAGTTTCTGTTGCAGGGAGGAGGAACTGAACAGTTACAATTTCTACATTCTGCTTTAGAGACCGGCTGGTTGAAAGTTCTACACACATCAAAAAAGTTTTCCATTACCGGGGGTTCCGAGGGTTCCGGAACCTGTACAGAAAATTGGAATAGAGATCAACATAAACATCAATTCCGCCCCTCTTATTCCGCATGAAAACCAAACATTGCATATTGTACCTCTAATACTCAGTAGCACGTCCTCTTGCATTGATGCATGCCTGTATTCGTTGTGGTATACTATCCACAAGTTCATCAACGCACTATTGGTCCAGATTCTCCCACTCCTCAATGGCTATTCGGCGTAGATCCCTCAGAGTGGTTGGTGGGTCACGTCGTCCATAAACAGACCTTTTCAATCTATCCCAGGCATTTTCGATAGGGTTCATGTCTGGAGAACAGGCTGGCCACTCTAGTCGAGCGACTCGTTATAATGAAAGAAGTGATTCACAAGATGTGCACGATGGGGGCGCTAATTATCGTCCATGAAGACGAATGCCTCGCCAATATGCTATCGATATGGTTGCACTATTGGTCGGACGATGACATTCACGTATCGTACAACCCTTACAGCAGCTTCCATGACAACCACCGGCGTGCGTCGGCCCCACATAATGCCACCCCAAAATAGCAGGGAACCTCCACTTTGCTGCACTCGTTGGACAGTGTGTCTAAGGCTTTCAGCCTGACTGGGTTTCCTCCAAACAATTCTCCGACGATTGTCTTGTTGAAGGCATATACGACTCTCATCGGTGAAGAGAACGTGATGCCCCCAATCCTGAGCGGTCCATTTGGCATGTTGTTGGGTCCATCTGTACCACTCTGCATGGTGTCGTGGTTGCAAAGATGGACCTCGCCATAGACGACGGGAGTGAAGTCGCGCATCATGCAGCCTATTGCCCACAGTTTGAGTCGTAACACGACGTCCTGTGACTGCACGAAAAGAATTGTTCAACATGGTGTAGTTTCTGTTAGGGTTCCTCCGAACCATAATCCGTAGGTAGCGGTCATCCACTGCAGTAGTATCCTTTTGGCGGCCTGAGCGATGCATGTCATCGACAATTCCTGTCTCTCTGTATATCCTCCATGTCCAAACATTGATCTGGTCAGACGCCTGGACACTTCCCTTGTTGAGAGACCATCCTGGAACAAAGTAACAGTACAGATGAGATCTAACCGTGGTATTGACCGTCTAGGCAGGCACTACAGACAACACGAGCCGTGTCCCTCCTTCCTGGTCTAATCACTGGAACTGCTCGGCTGTTGGACCCCCTCTGTCTAATAGGTGGTGCTCATGCATGGATTACATCTTTGTTGCGGGTTTAGTGACATTTGTGAACAGTCAAAGGGACTGTGTCTGTGATACAATATCCACAATCAACGTCTATCTTCAGTAGTTCTGGGAACCGGAATGATGCAAAAATTTTTTTGATGTGTGTACTTAAATCCTTTCGTGGGACAGTTTTGGAGTTCGCTAAGTCAAGCAGTTGATCGGCAGCTCTCGAAGCTGTAGAGAGACAGTCGTGGAACCTGTGGGGTAGACGGATTGTTTCAAGATATTCGAGTTTATAAAGTCGTTGCTGCGAGATCCTCATGACCAACAAAATAGCTCTGGTAGTCTGAAAAAAGTGGGAAAAGTTCGCATGGGTGATCGTGCGCGGAGCTGGGGCAATTTCCTTAAGGTTTGATTCCAACGTGGAGGCTATGCCGTGCTGTGCGCCTGTCCTGTAAGAGGTTGACTGTCGTGCGACCGCCGGCGACCACGGCGGAGCCTCATGCCTAGAGCCCCCTTTACACCACAGGCTTTTTTGTCTCATCTGGCTGCTCGAAACAAGTGGGTCTCCTGTGGAGCCCATGGCGTTTTATTTCTGTACTGAGCCTCGTCTGTTACGAGCGGCCATTTTTGTTTACACGTCAGCGCAAAATTATGTGTTGTGAGAGCAATTTTCTGTGCAGTTTGGTATCCGAAAGGTGAAAGTGAGGTTATGAGGGACTACCCCTTTTACGAAAAGTTCTGAATAATGTACAAAATGTGGGAACAAGCAATGATAATAGAGTTTATTAGTGACCAAAACAGAATTCATAGTGGCGGGTCTTGTCAAAAGTCACCTGATAAATTCTGTACACCCCTGGGAATTGAAAGAATACGAAAACTGTCACCCAAAAATTTCTGAACGTAAACATTAATTTGTTCGAGAAAATACATATCTGCAAACACAGCAAACAATATCTAGAACGCAATAAATAGCGTCTTTTTGCTATTCTTTTGCATCTTGAAACTTCCTGGCAGATTAAAACTGTGTGCCCGACCGAGACTCGAACTCGGGACTTCGCCTTTCGCGGGCAAATGCTCTACCATCTTTTTTTAAACTTATTTTTGTTCGTTTTCGTTCGTTGTATCTGCTCTTGGCGGCCGTCGAAAGACACCCGTTTCAGTTCGTTGTTGATCCATTAACTCAGTTTTTTTATTACAGAGGGCAGCAATTCCTCTGACCGAACACGCTGAGCTACCGTGCCGGCTAAACCATTTGAGCTACCGAAGCACGACTCACGCCCGGTCCTCACAGCTTTACTTCTGCCAGTATCTCGTCTCTTACCTTCCAAACTTTACAGGAGCTCTCCTGCGAACCTTGCAGAACGAGCACTCCTGAAAGAAAGGATATTGCGGAGACATGGCTTAGCCATCTTTGCATCTTGTTTCCTTCCTAAGCGCCAAATAGCACCGAAAATTATTTTTCTCGTAAAATAATTCTGACCTCTTCGCTGTTCACATAATTTTCATTATAACATGTCTATCTATTCTTATTTACGAATAGTGTAACTTTTTCTCTTTCTAAAAACGCAAATACAATTTTGTTTTCAGATATTTCGTCTCTCTCGTAAGAGAACACTAGCAGGTACAAATACCAGAACGTTGTATAATATTTAGTCCGTCATGAAAACAGAGCAGAAACACAACAAAGAGTAATGAGACCCGAAAACACAACATCCATTCCTGTAGTAGGAGTGAGCTCGGCCAGAGTAGGTTAACTTCCCATATTAGCAGACGCCCTCACAGTCCCCTATTTCTGCGCATGCTCAGTGTGCAGCATACTCGGAAATTTAGATCTCCACACTCGACACAATCGCGGCATCGTTGCTTGCTGATTTACACGCAGGCACACAAGACGACCACTTCGAGTAGTCAATTTCGACCAGAAAGTCGCTCGTCTGAATCGGTTTTAATGCCGTGAGTCTGGCTTAGATTCGCGGTGAAACATTCATCACTTCGTATGCGACTGTCAATGTGTTAATGTAATTAAATGTAAGCCTTTCCACTGGTGCGACTGCAGACACACCAAAGCTACGCGCGACTTGACTTCTCTGTCCTCACGTGACTAAAGACGCGCATAAGGTAAAAGGATGAATCTAGTCACATTAAGAGGAACTTGCAAGCACAAAATTGGAAACTTATGGTACTATTAAAAACTAGTTATACAATGTTGTTACGTTTTCCCTGAGTAAAATGATATATAATTTGTTCCTATATGAATCTCAGTAGAATTTTTTTAAATTGGTTTCTTTTTCCATTTTTTTTTCATGACGAGCATATCTGTGAAGCTACCTAATGAATAAAAAAATAGGAATGCGGGTACGCTACTACAAACAGCATAGTGAACGCATTATGGTGGCCAAGATAGACACAAAGCCCATGCCTACTACAGTAGTACAAATTTATATGCCAACCAGCTCTGCAGATGATGAAGAAATTGATGAAATGTATGATGATATAAAAGAAATTATTCAGGTAGTGAAGGGAGACGAAAATTTAATAGTCATTGGTGACTGGAATTCGAGAGTAGGAAAAGGGAGAGAAGGAAACATAGTAGGTGAATATGGATTGGGGGTAAGAAATGAAAGAGGAAGCCCTCTGGTAGAATTTTGTACAGAACATAACTTAATCATAGCTAACACTTGGTTTTGAAGGTTGTATACATGGAAGAATTCTAGAGATACTAAAAGGTATCAGATAGATTATATGTATAATGGTAAGACAGAGATTTAGGAACCATGTTTTAAATTGTAAGACATTTCCAGGGCAAGATGTGGCCTCTGACCACAATCTATTGGTTATGAACTGTAGATTAAAACAGAAGAAACTGCAAAAAGGTGGGAATTGAAGGAGATGAGACCTGGATAAACTGACTAAACCAGAGGTTGTACAGAGTTTCAGGGAGAGCATAAGGGAACAATTGACAGGACAGGAGGGAAAGAAATACATTAGAATAAGAATGGGTAGCTCTTAGGGATGAAGTACTGAAGCCAGCAGAGGATCAAGTAGGTAAAAAGACGACGGCTAGTAGAAACCCTTGGGTAACAGAAGAAATATTGAATTAAATTGATAAAAGGAGAAAACATAAAAATTCAGTAAATGAAGCGAGCAAAAAGGAATACAAACGTCTCAAAAATGAGATCGACAGGAAGTGCAAAATGGCTAAGCAGGGATGGCAGGACAAATGTAAGGATGTAGAGGCTTATCTCACTGGGGATAAGATGGATAATGCCTGCAGGAAAATTAAAGAGACCTTCGGAGAAAAGAGAACCACTTGTACGAATATCAAGAGCTCAGAGGGAAACCCATTTCTAAGCAAAGAAGGGAAAGCAGAAAGGTGGAAGGAGTATATAGAGGGTCTATACAAGGGCGATGTACTCGACGACAATATTATGGAAATGAAAGAGGATGTAGATGGAGATGAAATGGGAGATATGATACTGCGTGAAGAGTTTGACAAGCACTGAAAGACCTGAGTCGAAACAAGGCCCCCGGATTAGACAACATTCCATTAGAACTACTGACAGCCTTGGGAGAGCCAGTACTGACAAAACTCTACCATTTGGTGAGCAAGATGTACGAGACAGGCGAAATTCCCTCAGACTTCAAGAAGAATATAATAATTCCAATCCCAAAGAAAGCAGGTGTTGACAGATGTGAAAATTACCGAACTATCAGTTTAAAAAGTCACAGCTGCAAAATACTAACGCGAATTCTTTACAGATGAATCGAAGAACTGGTAGAAGCCGACCTCGGGGAACATCAGTTTGGATTCCGTAGAAATATTGGAACACGTGAGGCAATACTGACCTTACGACTTATTTTAGACGAAATATTAAGGAAAGGCAAACCTACGTTTCTAGCATTTGTAGACTTACAGAAAGCTTTTGACAATGTTAACTGGAATACTCGTTTTCAAATTCTAAAGGTGGCAGGGGTAAAATACAGGGAGCGAAAGGCTATTTGCAATTTGTACAGAAAAAAGATGGCAGTTATAAGAGTCGAGGGTCATGAAAGGGAAGCAGTGGTTGGGAAGGGAGTGAGACAGGTTTGCAGCCTCTCGCCGATATTATTCAATCTGTATATTGAGCAAGCAGTAAAGGAAACAAAAGAAAAATTCGGAGTAGGTATTAAAATCCATGGAGAAAAAATAAAAACTTTAAGGTTCGCCGATGACATTGTAATTCTGTCAGGGACAGCAAAGGACTTGGAAGAGCAGTTGAACGGAATGGACAGTGTCTTGAAAGGAGAGTATAGGATGAACATCAACAAAAACGAAACGAGGATAATGGAATGTAGTCGAATTAAATCGGGTGATGCTGAGGGAATTAGATTAGGAAATGAGATGCTTAAAGTAGTAGATGAGTTTTGCTATTTGTGGGCAAAATAACTGATGGTGGTCGAAGCAGAGACGATATAAAATGTAGAGTGGCAATGGCAAGGAAAGCGTTTCTGAAGAAGAGAAATTTGTTTACATCGAGTATAGATTTAAGTGTCAGGAAGTCGTTTCTGAAAGTATTTGTATGGAAGTGAAACATGGACGATAAATAGTTTGGACAAGAAGAGAATAGAAGCTTTCGAAATGCGGTACTACAGAAGAATGCTGAAGATTGGATGGGTAGAACACATAAATAATGAGGAGGTGGTGGATAGAATTGGGGAGAAGAGGAGTTTGTGGCACAACTTGACAAGAAGAAGGGACCGGTTGGTAGGGCATGTTCTGAGGCATCAAGGGATTACAAATTTGGCATTTGAGGGCAGTGTGGAGGTTAAAAATCGTAGAGCGAGACCGGAGATGAATATACTAAGCAGATTCAGAAGGATATAGGTTGCAGTAAGTACTGGGAGATGAAGAAGATTGGACAGGATAGAGTAGCATGGAGAGCTGCATCAAACCAGTCTCAGGACTGAAGACCACAACAACAACAACAACAACCTAATTTTGGACATGAATCTCTTTGTATATGGATGTCTGTGAGACTATTCGGCATAGAAAGCTGTGGTTTTTGCTTATCGCTACTTGATACGCAGTGCTCAATGTTGGCTACCCCGCTGTTTATGTCTGCCGCTTGGCTTCATAATAAAACAGGTGACTTTCGTGGAATCGTGTTCTCTGGTGCAGTTTGACAAAATATAAACACGTCTATAAGTGACACACTCCTTACGAAACGTAAGTACAGCAGTAATCATCATTCTGGAAAGGCAAAATCATATGATACTCACAACGAAGAACCCATCAGCGTTGAGAAGCAGATGATCACAATGCAACGCCAGCCAACAAGAGAGACACGCCCAATACCAGGAGCTATTTCAAAAGAAAGAACTGCATTCCTGAAGCTATTATTGATCAAGCCAATTTATAGTGATATGCCTCAGCCAGACGTCTTCCGAAAGTGTCTACGTGTGCACATTTAGAATCCCAATGAGTAATGACACAAGTACCAAAGAATAGGAGTGTTAGAGGTGATAAAATCTCAGAAATGGGCAGTCAATAATGCTGTGTTATCAGTTGATGATGAAAACATGGGGAGAATAAGAATGCTACTGTATTTCTACATCAGCTCTGGCTGTCATACTCTAAAGGGACTGCAAGCTAGAGATGAATTAAAATTTGCCAAGTCACAAGCTGCAGCCGAGTTCAACACCAAATAAGCGAATTCCTCCTGAAGACAGATGCTTTCAGAGAAAGAGGGACAAGGGAGAAGATCCTGACGAACCTGCAGGGTGCTTCTGAGCCTTCGTTTAAAAATATGAGGAAGTTTTTATCATTTCCAGCTTCGAACTCTAATTTCACAAAATGATTTTTTACAGTCAATGTTTCTACACTCACCAAGGGTCGGTGCTGGGGGCACTGCTGTTTCTTATTTATATAAATGATATGCCTTCTAGTATTACAGGTGTTTCAAAAATATTTCTGTTCGCTGATGACACCACCTTGGTAGTGAAGGATCTTCTGTGTAATATTGAAACAGTATCAAATAATGTAGTTCGTGAAATAAGTTCGTGGCTTGTGGAAAATAATTTGATGCTAAATCACAGTAAGACTCAGTTTTTACAGTTTCTAACTCACAATTAAACAAGAACCGATATTTTGATCAAACAGAATGGGCATATTATAAGCGAGACGGAACAGTTCAAGTTCCTAGGCGTTAGGATAGATAGTAAGCTGTTGTGGAAAGCCCACGTCCGGGATCTTGTTCAGAAACTAAATGCTGCTTTATTTATCATTAGAACAGTATCTGAAATAAGTAACAGTTCAACACGAAAAGTAGTCTACTTCGCATATTTTCATACACTTATGCCGTATGGTATTATTTTTTAGGGTAATTCTTCTGATTCAAAAAGGGTATTTTTGGCTCAAAAACGGGCTGATCGAGCTACATGTGGTGTAAGTTCGAGAACCTCTTGTCGATCCCTATTCAATAGTCTGGGAATTCTGACATTGCCCTCACAGTGTATATTTTCTTTATGTCGTTTGCTGTTAGCAATATTAACCTATTCCCAAGAGTTAGCAGCTTTCACTCAGTTAATACTAGGCAGAAATCAAATCTGCATGTGGAATGCACTTCCTTGACTCTTGTGCAGAAAGGAGTGCAGTATTCAGCTGCATCCTTTTTCAATAAGCTACCACAAGAACTCAAAAATCTTAGCAGTAGCCCAAACTCTTTTAAGTCTAAACTGAAGAGTTTCATCATCGCTCACTCCTTCTATTCTGTCGAGGAGCACCTGGAAGAGCTAAAAATTAAGCAAATTCCAGTGTTACATTGTTGATTTTCTTTATTTAAACTTAAGACTTATCACCTGAACATGTTTTTTATGTTTCATTTTATCTGTTTCTACTGTCGTGTTATAATTCTATGTATTGACTCGTTCCATGACCATGGAGACTTCTCCTTAATCTGGTCCTACGGAACAATAAATAAATAAAAAAAGAATTAAGGATAATTGCAGAATGTAGTGCCGCACAACGTTGCACTACACAAAACTGGCGATAATAGCATAGGCAGATAGGGAACACATACACCACGGTCTGGAGAACTGGCAGGCCACTCCATTCGCCTGATATCTTCGGTTTCAAGGTACTCCTCCACGATGGCAGCTCGGTGGGGCCGTGCGTTATCATCCGTCAGGAGGAAGGTGGGACCCACTGCACCCCTGAAAAGGTGGACATACTGGTGCAAAATGAAATCCCGATAAACCTGACCTGTTACAGTTCCTCTGTCAAAGACATGCAGGGGTTTACGTGCACAAATCATAATCCCACCCCACACCATCAAACCACGACCTCCATACAGGTCCCTTTCAAGGACATTAAGGGGTTGGTATCTGGTTCCTGGTTCAAACCAGATGAAAACCCGGCGAGAATCACTGTTCAGCCTATAACTGAACTCGTCCGTGAACATATCCTGGGACCACTGTTCCAACGACCATGTACTGTGTTCTTTGCATCTGGCTTTACGAGCTCTCCTGTGACCAGGGGTCATACGAATACAACTTGCAGGTCTCCGGGCGAATAAACCATGTCTGTTCAGTCATCTGTAGACTGTGTGTCTGGAGATAACTGTTCCAGTGGCTGCGGTAAGGTCCCGAGCAAGGCTATCTGCAGTACTCCGTGGCCGTCTGCGGGCACTGACGGTGAGATATCGGTCTTCTTGTGGTGTTGTACACTAAGGACGCCCCTTACTGTAGCGCCTGTACACGTTTCCTGTCTGCTGGAATCATTGGCATAATCTTGAGATCACACTTTGTGGCACACGGAGGGCCCGTGCTACGACCTGCTGTGTTTGACCAGCCTCCAGTGGCCCTAGTACTCTACCCCTCATAACGTCATCAGTATGTGTTATTTGAGCCATTTTCAAAACACAGTCACCATTAACATGTCTGAAAACGTCTGCGCGCTTACTCGCTGCACCGTACTCTGACATGCACCAAAACACCTCTGCGGATGTGGACTGCTACCAACGCCACCGTGCGACGACCACAGGTCAAATTCACTGCATGGTCATACTCCGAGGTGATATAAACCCACAAACCGCGCACCAAGGCATTGTTTCACCACGTATCAGCATTATCCTTACTTTATGAGCATGAGTGTATATCTCAAAAGCTAAACGCGAAACTTTGTAAACTGCTTTATTGTAACCTACTTCACCTACAGAAGCACATTTTTGGCACTGCTCTGAATGGGTATTAAGTCAGGTGTTTGCATGTACAAACATTTAATGTAAGGAAAAATTTTCCATTCCATCGTGGCAGACTGTTACAACAAACACTGTGAAAACATGTGGCGGAAAAATTTGTCACGGTTATCGTATGTCACCTTGAGCACACCAGCCGGTTCCACGGTGGCAGTACAAGATAGGGCCACGCTTACAAAACCACGGCACAGCTTACATGCGACACTGTCTGTGTTGGCGCGCCCTCAAACATTACTGTGACAAATTGATATACAGCTGCCGCGTATAGTGCGACAAGAACTGCCCAGACGGCGCGCATGACCGGCTTAAGACATATTTTCGAAAACCAACGGTACGTACAAATAGTAATTAAAATGCATATAATTAAACCAAATCAAACAAATAAAACCCCAAAAAATACAACTACCCCCATATAAAGAACAGATAAAGTGATTATATAAAAAATATGTCATTAAAACACCATCACAGGGAGTAAAACAGCTACATTTTGGAGTACATTCATAGCGTATGCATTCTGAATCGATAAAACTTCAAGATACCAGGATCGGGGCAGTCTTAAGCATCGCAAACAAGAGACAAAAACATTCTTAATCACTAGAATAAAGAAACAAGACTCATCAAATCTAAAGACGTAAAGCCATGTACGGCTAAAAGTCATTAAAAATTCCTATTTAAAATATGATTCCCCCAACTTCCCATACAAAAAAACAAGTGGTGCTGGCAACATAAAATAATATTGCAGCAAAATTCGGAACACTGTTAACATTATATCATAATATATTTTATTACTGCTAACAAGTTGATCGTTCAGTAAAATGTGTAACAATTTCCAGCTCCTCTAGTAGACTCAACTTCTTCCCCTTCTAAGCAAGGTGTAGTATCCTCAGGTTTTCTACTGTGGAGGAGAGGTGTCCACTGGACTTTAGATCCACAGCTAATACGGAATTTTGTTTATCTGACCTTTCTTATTTAACAGGTTCTCCCCGAACCTGGTCTTGAACCTTCTGTCAGTCTGGCCTATAAATGGCTCTTCTCGATATCTACACTTCAATCTATATACGGCTGATCCTACATACTTATCTATCGGAGGGGTTCATTGTGAATACAATTATACTGAAGCTTAGTACGATACACAATACGCAAATCCAGGTTTTTAGGCAGCGAGAGCTGCTAAAAACAATTATCTCTTAGAAATGAGTTCCGTCGTACCAACACATAAATATACTAGTTGAATAGCATTATCATTCTGACGAGGTAATGCAGGTTGTAAGTGGTTACAGCATCGAAATAAAAAAAAAGGTATTCACACAACAACAGTGGTACCGGTAGCGCCTTATGGTTTTAAGAGAACAATATGTCGCAAGTAAATGACGTAACTTCCGACTGACTTCGAAGCTGATCGTCAGTTTAGCAGATACTTTTGCTGAAAGCTGTGTTTATCGTTCTCTGCTCTCTCAAATTTCGTCGTTTCTTCTGTGACGCTAGCCAGAACGGTTGAAACAAAGCGCTCTATTGGTGTCTACGAAAATAGAAACCATTCTTGAGTGCCAAAATAGCTGCCTACCATTCGCCTCGCTAGCTTAAATCTCCTAAGCACTCGCACATACAACTATTACGGTGCCGTCTAGCATCTGCAGTCTAAAGTTTAGATGTAGCTCACAACGCTGTTTCACTGAAAAATTGTGTCAATTCGGAGAAACAGGGATAACACTGCAATAAGTAACTATTTACTATCAAAAATTGTTCTGGGCAGTATGGGACTTAACATCTAAGGTCATCAGTCCCCTAGAACTGAGAACTACTTAAACCTAACTAATCTAAGGACATTACACACATCTATGCCCGAGGCAGGATTCGAACCTGCGACCGTAGCGGTCTCGCAGTTCCACACTGAAGCTCCTAGAACCGCTCGGCCACAACGGCCGGATATTTACTATCAAGTCTAGCGTTTCCTGAGCAGATTTTTGGTACCACCGAAACATAGCACCAGTGTTAAACAGCACATTTTGCAGATGGCACTATGTCTGACACGTATTAATTACACCAGCTTCTACTTGCTTCCGTACGCACACCAAAAAAGGTTTTG
Source organism: Schistocerca serialis cubense (assembly GCF_023864345.2). NCBI lineage: Eukaryota > Metazoa > Arthropoda > Insecta > Orthoptera > Acrididae > Schistocerca > Schistocerca serialis. The sequence continues at coordinate 6,631,237 of NW_026047471.1, read as the reverse complement.
CATCACCCCCGTTCCCAGAACTCCTGAAGATAGACGTTGACTGTGGATATTGTATCAAAGACACACGCCCTTTGACTGCTCACAGATGTCATTAAACACGCCCAGAGATATAAACGACCATGCATGAGCAGCGCCTATTAGACGGAGGGGGTCCGACAACCGATGAATTCCATTCATTCCATCAGGAAGGGGGTACATGGCTCGTGTTGTCTGTAGTTCAACCATGCCTAGACGGTCAATACCGCGGTTCGATCGCGTGCGCATTGTTACTTTGTGTCAGGAAGGGCTCTCAACAAGGGAAGTGCCCAGGCGTCTCGGAGTGAACCAAAGCGATGTTGTTCGGACATTGAGGAGATACAGAGAGACAGGAACTGTCGATGACATGCCGTGCTCAGGCCGCCCAAGGGCTACTACTGCAGTGGATAACCGCCACCTACGGATTATGGCTCGGAGGAAACCTCACAGCAACGCCACCATGTTGAATAATGCCTTTCGTGCAGCCACAGGACGTCGTGTTAAGACTCAAACTGTGCGCAACAGACTGTATGATGCGCAACTTCACTCCCGACGTCCATGGCGAGGTCCACCTTTGCAACCACGATACCATGCAGCACGGTAGAAATGGGCCCAACATACCGAATAGACCGCTCAGGATTGGCATCACGTTCTCTTCAGTTATGAGTTTTACATATGCCTTCAACCAGAAAATCGTCGGAGAAGTGTTTGGAGGCAACCCGGTCAAGCTGATTGCCTTAGACACACTCTCCAGCGAGTATGGGAAGGTGGAGGTTCCCTGCTGTTTCGGGGTGGCATTATGTGGGGCCGACGTACGGAAATCGTCTAAATGGCTGTACGATACATGAATGCCGTCCTCCGACCGATAGCTCAACCAGATCGCGGCATATTGGCGAGGCCTTCGTCTACATGGACGACAATTCGTGTCTCAATGTGCATACCTTGTGAATGACTTTCTTCAGGATAACGACATCCGCTCGACTAGAGTGGCCAGCATGTTCTCCAGACATGAACCCTATCGAACATGTCTGGGATAGATTGAAAAGGGCATTTTATGGACGACGTGACCCACCAACCACTCTGAGGGATCTACGCCGAGTCGCCGTTGAGGAGTGGGACAATCTGGACCAATAGTGCCTTGATGAACTTGTGGATAGTATGCCACGACGAACACAGGTATGCATCAATGCAAGAGGACGTGCTACTGGGTATTAGAGGTACCAGTGTGAACAGCAATTTGGACCACCACCTCTGAAGGTCTCGCTGTATGGTGGTGCAACATACAATGTGCGGTTTCCGTGAGCAATAAAACGGGTGTAAATGATGTGCCTGGAGGATAGCGTACCTGGTCGGTGTTTCTGTCTAGTGACCTAATCAGACGAAGGAACTCGCAATAGAGACCACCGTTACCAGCTTCCGGCATTTTCTATTGGTTCAAATGGCTCTGAGCACTATGGGACTTAACATGTATGGTCATCAGTCCCCTAGAACTTAGAACTACTTAAACCTGACTAACCTAAGGACATCACACACATCCATGCCCGAGGCAGGATTCGAACCTGCGGCTGTAGCAGTCGCGCGGCTCCGGACTGAGCGCCTAGAACCGCTAGACCACCGCGGCCGGCATTGTCTATTGTTATTGTTGTTGTACACATGAGGCTGTGTTTTGTGCAGCGATTGTAGTTACTAAGAGTTTTGCATATTTAAGTACTATAAAATACAGTGAAGGAAAAAATCAGAAACGCAAAAAACAATAACGTACAAAAATGTAATTTCGGGAAACCGTTTGTCGAGGTAACAAGTGTAAGTGATTAACATTGCAAAATAACAGGTTACAATAAGTACGAGATGAGCCATTCAAACTGTAAGATGCTGGTACTTTAGTAACGGGTGTAAAGATTGTTGAATGCAAGCATGCAAACGTGCTTACGTAGTATTGTACAGGTGGTAGCCTGTGGAATGGAGTTCCATGCCTGTTGCGCTTGGACGGTCAACACAGGGACGGTTAATATTGTTTATGAATGACGCTGCAGTTGTCGTTCTGTGATGCCCCATACGTGCTGAATTAGAGACAAATCTGGTGAGCGAGCATCCAGCGCCACATGTCGACACTCTGCAAAGCATGTTGGGTTTGCAGCAGTGCTATGTGGGCGAGTATTATCCAGTTGGAAATCAGCCCCAGGAATGCTGTCCTTGAATGGCAGCACAACATATCGATCCACCAGACTGGCGTACAGATTTGCAATCGGGATGTTTGGGATAATCACGAGAGTACTTCTGCTGTCATACGAAATCGCACCCCAGACCATAACTGCAGTTGTAGGTACAGTGCGTCTAGGACGCAGACACGTTGGTAGCAGGCCCTCAGCTAACTTCCTCCAAACGAGCACATAGCCATCACAGGCACCGAAACAGCTTTCATCAGAGAACACAAGAGACCTCTACCCTGCCCTTGAATGAGCTCTTACTTGACACTACTCGAGTCGCAAATGGCGCTGGTTTGGGGTCATTCGAATGCACGCTAGAGGGCGTCCTGTTCGGAGCTATCCTTGAAGTAACCGATTTGTAACAGATCGTTGTATCACTGTGGTGCCAACTGTTTCTCAAATTGCTGCTGCAGCTGCAGCACGATGCGCCTGAGCCATGCGCTGAATACAATAGTCTTCCCGACAGGAAGCGCTATGTGGCCATATGGAGCCTGGTATTCTTGGGACTCTACTTTCCCGTGACCACTTCTGCCAGCTATCATGTACAGTGGCTATATTCCTCGCAAGTCTTTCTTCAATTTCACAGAAGGAACATTCACTTTCTTTTCGTATCCTTATTACACGACCTCGTTCGAACTCAGTGAGGTGTTGATAATGGCGTCTTTGTCGCCTTAAAGGCATTATTGACTAAAATCAACTCACCATGTTCAGTTTTAAAAGTACAACTCGAAACTGTATATTTAAGGTATTTTGAACATATTGTTTATTTTTCAGTTACAGGGTTTTATGGTGTGTAATATTCTCTATACATTTAAAACAAGTTATATAACATGTGGTCGGTTAAGGAATGTTTCATCTTCATGAACCATCTTGTATCTTGGAATGGAACTTGTCTGACCACAGAACACGTGATGTTTGGTAATGAACTGAATTGCTTTAATGTCTTAACAGCTTTCCTGTCTTAAAAATGGAAATTTGTATTATTTGCGAACAGTTTCCATTTCAAAATGTTTTTAACGTCTAAGTTGTTTTTGACAACACTCCATCTTGATTTCACTTACTGATTCTGGGCCTGCTGTAGAGTAATAATGAAACACACAGGCCATGAAATACATTACTAATATGACTGTCCCACTTGCAACTCTTCCGAATTTGAATAGAATATTTGTTCCTAGGTACATGACAATGTTGTATCTTCAACTGTACAGGGCAAGTCAAAATGGACTTTACAACTTTTTAATGTTATAGAAACATTGAGATAACTTAACAGAGCTGGTAGATGTGTCACTTTGTAGCAAACAATCTCAAGCTTGATTCACGTAGTGCATCAGTACGCCATTCCGCCACCAGGAGCGCCAGCATAGTGCGCAATGAAAATGGTTACTTTCGTTGGTGCGGGGCGTGCTCGCTATGTGATTTGGTTTCATGAAATGAACTCTTCAACAACTTACCGGCGTATTTCACACCGAATGCACCAAACAACCTCCAAGCAGGCCTACAATTTACTCTTGCCACAAGAACTCACACTCGTAATTTTAACAGTAAACCACAAGTGATGCATAGCACGTCTCTTGTACCGTCCGCGTCTGGAGCTGGACATGCTTCTCCGTAACACTTTCACGCTTACTGAGAGTACCAGTGACGAAACAAGCTGCTCTTCGTCATCTCTCCTGTTAATCTTACCTGGTAAGTGTTCCAAAGTGGGGAGCAATATTCAAGTGTCGGTCGAAAGAGGGTCTTGTAAGGTACCTCCTTCGTGGATGTACACACAACGTGAGGACTCTTCCGATGAGGCTCAGTTTAGCGTTTACCACTGCTACCGTTCCACTTTAAACCTCTCCGTATGCCTGCCTCCATATATTGAATAGACGTGACTGCTTCCAGTGATGCTCCTTCCTTACGCGCAAGACGTTACATTTATTTATGCTGAGGAGACACTGGCAGTCGCTGCACAGAACGACGATCCGGTGAAGCTCTTCCTGTATTTCCCTATACGGGGAGTCTATTGTAAGTGCAAAAAGAAGACTCGAGTAAACAATGAAACAAGAAAATATTCCTGACAGACATAGGTTAAGAAACCAATGGTTCCAGGTAGAATGTTTGGTGGATATTATATGAGGGACACATCATGTACAGTGTTTGTAAGCCCCGACCTCACCTAACTTTCCAGTGTGAGTTGCCTTCTGCCAATGGATCCTTACAAAATGTTGGAATGATGCATGGTTCAGTACATATAATACTGAAAGCAATGGCTAAGCTGAAAATTTGTGACGGTCTGGGATTAGAACACAGGTCTCCTTCTTAATAGGCAGATGCTCCGATAACTTTTTCTTTGTTTTTTAATTTCTGTAATGTTTTTATTTTTTGCTTTTAGTAACTATTTTTTCCTTCGTATTTCCCCAAAAGAAATGATTTGGCGATTTGAAAAAAACGGTTTGTTTACTTGGTGGCAAAAAATATCACTGCATTTGTTTATCTCCTGCATACGGAAACGGAACAGTAAATTAAAAACAAATGCATCGTCAGGGAATTGAACCCGGGCCCTCTACAAAGTTTAATTTGTTTATATAATTTTTTCTACATAATTAATGAGCACAGTCAGCGGCATGCTGAGGAGGAAAGGCGGGCATAGATCGAATTCCGATGCATGGCCATGATGTCTCTCTCCTCCTACCACACAGTCACATTTTTTTCTTTTTTTTATATAATAATCAACAAATACATGGGAGCCATACGCCAAAAATTATGACGATAATGTGAACGAAAAAGGGGCAGCTTACCCGTTGGGAGCACCGTAAAGAAGCGGGCAGCCAGTAAGAGGCAGCCGTCATCGCTGAGCAACCCTAACACAATGGTCATTGCAACTGCACGGACTATACTTATGGGCACCTGCCTATTATCCTCATTACTTGCCGCATTTCGCCGATTACTGTAAGAGTTCGAGTCTGGTGTACATCTGCACTGGAGATATCATTGCCAGTCTCGGCTTAATTATCTGAATATGTATATGGTGTCTGTTCTTTCGGACATATCCGAACTGGCAAATGTGATGAACTGTCATAATTCCACCATCGTACGACATCTGCATGCAATAGTGAAGGTTCAAAAATCGGGTGTATGGGTTCCGCAAGCTCTAAGCCAAAATCACAAAAGTCAGCAGGTGTTTATCTGTGCATCTTTGCTTGCTCGTCATCTGTTGGATCGTAAACAAGGAGAATTCGTGTCCTGTATCGTTACTGGTGACGAGAAATGGTGTACTTGTCCCAACATAAGGAAGAGCAAGGAATCGTTGAGCCGAAACAAAGCACCAACTCCCCGCATGAAGACCTGCGCGCGTGCACAAAAGATAATGTTACGCATCTGGTGAAACAGCAACATTGAGGTGTACCACGTATTGCTACCCCGACGTGTAACTTCGCATCTAACATTTATTGTCAACAACTGAACGCAATCCAGCAACAATTACCAGGAAGGATGCGTGAAGTGATGCTACTCCTCGATAACGCAAGCCCGCGTTCTGCTAGACTGACAGAAACGGACTACACAGGAGTCGTGTTGGGAAGTCATTCCGCACGCACCTTATTCACCAGATATTACACCATCAGATTTTCACCTTTTCCGCTCTGTACCGAAAAGCCTTCAACAAACTTACTTTCTGGATGAAAATACGCTCCGAACATGCCTCTACGAGTTGCTCGACCCAAAACCACGTGATTTCTACAATCGGGGAATCTAAAAGTTACCCCGGGTTGATTGGTTGGTATGTTTGTCGGATTGAAGGGACCAGACTACTAGGGCCATCGGTCCCTTTTTCCACGAACTTGAAACAACCACAAGGAATAAAAACAATGGAGATGACAAGAGACGACACAAGACAAGAAAGACACAGACACAGACAGAGACCAGAAAAAAAGGATTAAAATCACACTGAGTATGACAGTGGTTGGTCGACCACAGAAACGAAAAAGGAAAAGCCAACCACCAAGAAACTCACTAAAAACCCCAGTCTAAAATCGTACACACAATCAACACAAAAAAGGACAAACACTTAGATCAAGCGATAAAAACCCCCTGCACGAATAAAACTCAAAACTAAATCTGCCATCGCAACGTCATCTGATAAAAGTGCATGAAGCGTATCAGGCAGTACAAACGTCTGCCTGAGCGGAGTTAAAAGCGGGCAGTACAACAAGATGTTGTCATTGAGGTGTGGCCAATACGCAGCCGGCAGAGGACAGCTGAGTCCTTGCGAGAGACCAGCAAGGAGGAGCGCAACGCACCGGTGGCCTCCTTGATGGCCCGAAGTTTGTTGGATGAAGGAAACAGTAAAAGAAAACATGTTATTGATGACTAAAGACTTTGTTATCTGTATCTGTTGTGTTTATTAAACTTATGGAAAAAAACCTTAAGAACTTATGGACCAACCTAACTGACACACCATACAAAGAAGATTGAAATCCGAGGAGATTGGAATCAGTTGTAAGGAATCTGTGACACTTCAAATGGAGATTCTCAAGCGAATATTAGAAGAAAATTGCGAATAAATGCTTTTGTTTATTTACTTATTGCTTATTTAGCCTGGCCAGATTTGGGACATAAGGCCCTCTCTTCGTATGACCAGCATACGTGAGAAATTTAGAGTCCAAGCTAAGGCCGCTGGCTAAGACTGGGTTTCAAAAGTTGGTTTAAGATTTGGCAGAAAATTTTAAACTGTCTGAAAGACTGAACAGAGGAAAGAAATTGACAGTAGAGATTTGTGTCAAAACTTAATGAAGAAGCATTCATAACTCTCAGAGAACCTCTGTCCACTAGTTTAAAGTCGTGTGTCATTTCCAGTCGACCACAAGTTGTAACTGACTGTTGTAAGCGAACCATAAAACCTACATTTTTTGCATAGCCCATGATACGTGGTATTTTTCTTAACAACTCGAATTGCAAGTCTCAGAACATCTTTTCTTGATCCGTTTCATTTTGGTTATAAATCTTATTTTTTTCGCTATTTACACCAAAGAAATGTTCAAGTAAAGGTTTTATGCAATTGTACCTCATTTAAAAACACCAGCGAAAGCTTTATAGCAATTTTTCCCTAAGTGGTTGACAGTACCCGCCGTTGCCTTAAATCTTAAAGGCGCTGGGAATACTTGCCATGACGGAAACTCACTCGCCCTAAAGCCAGCATGACAGGCTCTGAAAAACTCACTTCCTTAAAGACGTACAGAAAGCCCGAACCATTATACGAGTATATATCTAAATCTACATCTACACCTACACGTGTCGTGTCGGAGAGTACGTTTAAGCACAGCTAGCCAATGTCTTTCCTGACACACTTGAAAACAGGCTGAGGGAAAAACGATTATATAAATGTTTCCATGCGAAACCTGATTTCTCGTATCTCCTATCTTGTTCGACCAGTACTTGAGTATTGCTCGTCAGTTTGGGACCCAGACTACGTATGATTGAGAGAGAGGAAACAGAGGAGATCAAAAGAAGAGCAGAGCAGAGCAGTTCGTTACAGATCTATTTAGTCAGCACGAAAGAGAGGAGACGCTCAACCAACTGTAATGGCAGACGCCACAAGAGTGGCATTCTGCTTCATGACGTGGTCTTCTGTTAAAATTCCGAACGCGTACGCTCATATACGAGTCAGCCGCACATCTCGCGAGAAGTCCGTGAAGGTACAGTTTCAGAAATTCTAGCTCGCACAGAGGCCTCCAAACAATCATTTTTTTCCGCAGACAATTTGCGACAGCAACACCGGAGGGAGGAATATGCACTGTGAAGTGGTTTGCGGAGTGTAGATGCAGATAGGCCTACATATATATATACCTTGTCTTCACGGTTCTTACAGGAGGTATACTTTGATAGAAGTAGAATCGTTCAGCAGTCAGCCGAAAATGCCGATTCTCCAGTGTGGAGGCGGCAGCCTTCTTCCAGACACCGAAGCCCGGCTCTAGCATCCACACAGAATGAGACCAAGGTCATGGCCAGGAATGGTGTGTTAACCAGTCTCCTCTAATTCGCTGTCACTGTTGGAAGAACTGCTGACTTCCTCCATGACGAAGCTCCACTGTGTACCAACTCGAACAGTAAGGGCTGAGTTTCCACTCAGTAAACCATATTGATGGTCTCCTGGCCCTCTTCGCCTCACAGATTGTTCCAGTTTCCCCTACAACTCTGGAAAGAGGCTTTTACGAGGTGCTACACGCAGAACCTGTTGGTCCATTGTATTTGTTTTTCTTTCAAGGAGATGTTACTTCTCGCTACTTGCTCTCCATGCGGGTTTCTGACCTGCAGAGTTTGGCCTCCCAAGAGAGGACAGGGTGACAGATTTACGTGGACCCCATAAAGCAGTATGCAATGAACTTAATAACATTTGGGATACCATCTAGAATACTACTCACTGGCACATTAACGCGACTTTCCACCAAGTACTGTGACATGGATATTTTCTCCCATGTTGCAAGGTGATTGTATATATGAGAAAACTTTCATCACCCTCATCGTACTGGTTCAGTAGACGAAGATGTCTGTTAATACAGATATCACCATACTGTCGATACATCTCAAACAGGAAATGTAATAAAGTGCAACACCTGCTCCCGTCCTGACTGCAGACACAACATCGCTGTTACAGCAGTCTACAGATACCATTTCATAGGTGTTGGCGACTGATGGGATCGTGTATACGATGGGAGTTCACCCCCTCAATGTCAGTTAAGGAGCGAATATGGTGTACTGAGTCACCGAAACTGGTAGCTACATAACAAATAACATCGAAATGACTGCTGCAGGTTGAAAGTTAACCTGGCATGGGAGGCCACAATAAAAGTTAACCCACGGTGCTGACTATATAAAATGATTGAGACTGTAGTAAAATTTACTAACATTTATTTTTTAAAAGAAAAACAGAAATAAATTATAATTATTGACTGAATATTGTACACAACTAACAGTTGGGTTAAGAGGACAATGGACAAGTATCCTGGGTGGCAGAAGTGAGTCAAGTACTCTCCCCTAAAAAAGTACACTACTGGCCATTAAAATTGTTACAGCAAGAAGAAATGCAGATGATAAACGGGTATTCATTGGACAAATATACTAGAACTGACATTTGATTACATTTTCACGCAATTTGGGTGCATAGATCCTGAGAAACCAGTACCCAGAACAACCACCTCTGGCCGTAATAACGGCCTTGATACGCCTGGGCATTGAGTCAAACAGAGCTTGGATGGCGTGTACAGGTAAAGCTGCCCATGCAGCTTCAGCACGATACCACAGTTATCAAGACTAGTGACTGGCGTATTGTGACGAGACAGTTGCTCGGCCACCATTGGCCAGACGTTTTCAATTGGTGAGAGATCTGGAGAATGTGCTGGCCAGGGCAGCGGGCGAACATTTTCTGTATCCAGAAAGGCCTGTACAGGACATGCAACATGCAGTATGCATTATCCTGCTGAAATGTAGGGTTTCGCAGGGATCGAATGAATGGTAGAGCCACGGGTCGTAACACATCTGAAATGTAACGTCCATTGTTCAAAGTGCCGTCAATGCGAACAAGAGGTGACCGAGACGTGTAACCAATAGCACCCCATACCATCACGCCGGGTGATACTCCAGAATGGCGATGACGAATACACGATTCCAATGTGCGTTCACCGCGATGTCGCCAAACGCGGATGCGACCATTATGATGCTGTAAACAGAACCTGGATTCATCCGAAAAACTGACGTTTTGCCATTCGTGCACCCAGGTTCGTCGTTGAGTACACCATCGCAGACGCTCCTGTCTGAGATGCAGCGTCAAGGGTAACCGAAGCCATGGTCTACGCGCTGATAGTCCATGCTGCTGCAAACGTCGTCGAACTGTTTGTGCAGATGGTTGTTGTCTTGCAAACGTCCCCATCTGTTGACTCAGGGATCGAGACGTGGCTGCACGATCCGTTACAGCCATGCGGATAAGATGCCTGTCATCTCAACTGCTAGTGACACGAGACCGTTGGGATCCAGCACGGCGTTCCGTATTACCATCCTGAACCCACCGATTCCATATTCTGCTAACAATCATTGGATTTCGACCAACGCGAGCAGCAATGTCGCGATACGATAAACCGCTATCGCGATAGGCTACAATCAGACCTTTATCAAAGTCGGAAACGTGATGGTACGCATTTCTCCTCCTTACACGAGGCATCACAACAAAGTCTCACCAGGCAACACCGGTCAACTGCTGTTTGTGTATGAGAAATCGGTTGGAAACTTACCTCATGTCAGCACGTTGTAGGTGTCGCCACCGGCGTCAACCTTGTGTGAATGCTCTGAAAAGCTGATCTTTTCAATACTACAGCGTCTTCTTCCTGTCGGTTAAATTTCGCGCCTGTAGCACCTCATCTTCGTGGTGTAGCAATTTTAATGGCCAGTAGTGTAGATAACGCAATCTGAACTTATCTGACGCTGAGCAGAGTTTGATATATAATCTACAGAAGTTTCTCAATATAGTTATAGCTGAGAGCAAGTGGCGATTGAGATCTATACACTCTGACAAGGCCGAAGCAGCAGTACGTTACCCTGTTTGCTTCATGCGGCGATGTAAATTGCAGCTAGCGGGAAGTGCGCGGTGGTGGCGAGACGTGGAGGCGGCACCTGTGAATCGACCGCGGCCACGAAAGAAATTCAAAACTCTCGCGGTCTAGCTATCAGGTAGACGGATCGCAATTTACTCTCTACCAGAGCCCTGAAATCATGGTAGATTTCAGTGTGTGACACGCCCGTTTGCTGGTCGTACCAAGGACCAATTTGACTCACTTATATGACAGAATGCACAAGAATACCAAACGTCAAGACCGGTAGACCAAAAACGAATAAGTTTGCCCTCGGCAAATGAGTAGTCCAGGACGTTTGAAGTCACACTGATTGTACAGTAAGAACGTCACCACAGGCTCGCCGGTCTAACTACTCACAAGCGAATTCAGTCTTAGGACAGGTCGCAAGTACCAACCACACATGCCAGAGCTTCGACCAGAAGATGCTTCCAGACTAAAGTCCAGAACCTGAGTGCTTCGCACCTCTCCAGATAAAAAAAATTCCGTTTTCCTGCAAAGTGTACAAACGACACCGCCTTCACGCTGTCTTGAGCCTCTCACAGGGCTTTAGAGGCGCTAAATTTCCCCTCAAACATGACAGCACAAACTCCTATCGAACCAGGGCAAGAGTTAAGAAACCTTCGTCTGTGGAAAGAAAAGAAACCGCCAATTACTGGCTTTTTTAAGTTTTCACAGAGGTGGAAGATGTTTTTCTCTGAAGTCGGGTCGCTTCCCACAGCAACAAGTGAACAGATACAATTTTAAAGATCTTCATCTAAATCACGTGTGCCTTGGAGTACGTTACTCCTAGCTATGAGGTGTAATAAAGATTCTATCTCTAAACGTTTCTCAGGTGCTGGAGTTTCTTATACAACCGAGGCAGTCGATGGAAGTGGGTCACAGGCCTATTTGCAGTATCAGCGAACACGAAAACTTGTGAATTTTTAGTATGTGTGGCTCCACACAATGCCCAGGTTATGACTCCACCGTGTTGACACGTCCCTTCAGTACACCACCGCCAGCCCAGCCATATCTGCTGGCACTGCGGCAGGTAGCTTGGCATTGTTCTGCTAGAGACCGCTCTCGACTAGGGGATGCTCTGTCTGCTGTGTACAGCTGTGGGCCTGCCTGAGGGATGGGCTCACCGCCAATTGCTTTCAACTTCCAACACGCTGTTTCTGCAAGCTAAGAACCATAAAACTACCTCATGCTACCAGGCTCCATCAACTTCTGCTAAGGTTGTTAACTTTCTAGAGTCTTGCTGAAAGTGCAGAAGGTTGTAACAAAATCTTTAATAATTTTCTGTATAAGAAAAATAAGTGAGAGAGTAACTTGTCCTCTCTCAAGGAGTTACATTTTATTACATAAGTGAACAGTCCCCCAAACCTTCAGTCAGAAGGACAGACATACAAAAACTTGAAGCAGGGAAGTCCTTGGTCCCTGGCTATAGTAGCGTAGCTCATCGATAGAGCCAGAGCCATTGCTCCAAAGAATCCTGCGGGCGTCATCAGCGGCACTTTGAACATCGCCACCAATGAAAAACCTCCAGGCCGCCGACCAATGAAGACCGTCAGAATGGTGTTATATATGGCGGACACAGAGGCACCAGTTTTATAATTCTGTATTACTCCTAGTTGAGCCGAGCGGTCTAAGGCGCTGCAGTCATGCAGTGTGCGGCTGGTCCCGGCGGAGGTGCGAGTCCTCCCTGGGGCATGGGTGTGTGTGTTTGTCCTTAGGATAATTTAGGTTAAGTAGTGTGTAAGCTTAGGGACTGATGACCGTAGCAGTTAAGTCCCATAAGATTTCACACACATTTGTACATTTTTGAACTCATAGTTGCTAGCTGGTGTCAAACATTGCGCCGAATTGTTGACAATTATTTCTACTGGCAAACGTTGGGTACATAAAGAAACACACCCATGACGGGCCTCGGCCTATAGCTAGCCACGGCTCCCACAAGTTGTCAATAGAGTAGCATTTATTTCGCACAAGTTGAGTAAACTATATTTGTTTAAAGTGCCCTCGTGTCAGCTAATCGTTTGCTTGCCTGTCCATTTCCTATGGCGACAGATCCTTTGGCCACTTTCCATCCATTTATCATTTGCAGCAGGGATATAACATTTGGCTCCTCAGAACATAGTGCTTAGTGATTCACATACGTAACACAGGCTATGTATGCATTGCCTTGTTTTGTTGGTGCAGTTGGTCAGGGAATGTGATGTCAACTGTGTATGGAAGCAACTGCCATTTGTCTGATGATCGGTGGGAGAGAGAAGACCTATTCCAGGAGCTTTAGATCTACCGTACTGTGAGCTGTCGGGTTAGTAGAAAAATCTTCTTTATTAATTGTGCATATTGTGAAGGATCTTCAGTCAGTTCATATCCAAAAGGAGAAAGTAAGTAATGAATTTTCCTCAAAATAGTGCGTTTTCTCGCAGAGGAATGTACAGTCTCATTCTAATTGCTTTACGATGGTTCTTTTGAATGAAATGAAACACAAATTAGGCTGCGTCGTGCAGATGACTGGGGTTTGTGAATGTGCAGAGATAATTCAGTTATCACAGCATTTATTATCAAAACTAGTTTTTAACACAATCACTAAATTTTAAACAAAAATTCTCCTAGCACAGATACGAAAATATGAGCAAAATCTTACTGTTTCAAAATGAATAACAATAACTCCCGAAAGAATATTACAAAAATGTTCAGTGAGAGAAATAGCATTACAAATAATTTACTAAAAGTGGAAATAAGTCACTCTGTATGTATATTACAGGATTCATAATTCGTTAGGAATTCCGATTCACTAACACTCGAAACTGTCCATCAGAGAATAATCAAAAAGGTAACAGAAAACACTAATCTAAGAGACGTAAAATAATATTACAATTAAGACTTGAATTACACAGATTAAATACAACATAATCAACCAGGGACACAGTAAAGTTTGACTGAGCCAAAATTTTATAGAAATTGGAAACCTTACGTGAATACACACATGCTATATGGTAATATGAATGACATCATGTCGTAAGAGTATAAACACTTCACATCGCTAAGCCTCTATTCTGAAAGATATCATGAAAATGCTGTGTCTGGACACAGTCCACCAACATAGCACGCAAGTCCAGCGGGTTGCAGGTGCGCCAGTCTGCAGGCGGCACGTCTTGGGGATCCACACACAAACTTTCCCAGATGACAACAGCAGCAGCAGGTTGTTTCCATGAATAACTCTGGAAGCCACCACCATGACAAGCAGTACTCAAATTGCCTATAGTCGGCACCATATCGCCGCTAGGAGGTATGGCGAATACGGCACCATTTGCTTGAACTGCCTCACGTGCCAGCAAATAGGTTTAGCGATATACGTCCACTTGAGCAGTATTTAGTTAGCCGCACGGCCTCGGAAAGCCAGTCTGAGCCGCCGCCTCGACCTGGAATTACACCTTCACAGCCACAACAGGGAGCTAGCTATCAGCAACGATCTTCAGCCTCAAAGATATATGCCTCTGTGGACTCTGGGACCAGGACTTTGTGTCACTGTGACTACGGACAGCCACAATCTTGTGGTCCATCTGGACTTAGACTGGTTCTATTTATGCTTATCAGTGATTATGGACTGCACTCGACATATAACTTCCACACTTGACTTTTGTCATAAAGTCAAGAGGCAATTATTCAGTATTCAGGATGGATCAAAAAGATCTTATTGTTCAATTAGCAGACAATTAACTGCTACGGTGCGTTTAATGTGAATCAATACTCTTATTTTTGTTAAAATAAAGTGGTTCTTGTTTTGAGTATACCTATGAGATTTGTCTTGCTTGTGGAGCACGTGTAACGTCGTAGCAGATGCCAAACTCAAAATCTGAGGATTTAAGAACAATATTTTATCAGTACAAAAGCGAATCTGCCTTAAGGGCTTCCTTCAACAGTTACAATGCGACTGAAAAAGATACATTAGATTACCATGCTAATGATATTGATCTGCAATCGTCTGTAGTAGATAGCGAGCAATCAGCTGCACAGTTTGAAGAAACAGCACGCACACAACTAAACAAGTCGCCATGATAAACTACAAAATCCACAAGTGTCGAAGTATGTAAATCCCATATTACAATGCTTGAAAGCTTCCTTGGGCGATCTTGTGCACAGAGCACACAGCACTAATAACAGCCACATAGCAAGCACACCAAGCATATTCTTTCCGCGAACCAGCGCAACACAGGCTGGCCAAGTCTTCCTGTGTCTGACGTAGCTTTCCCGGTGTGGACAGCCACCAGCTGTTGCTCAGTAGAGATCAGAAACGCAGCGAGTAGAGTCTAACGTTTCGGACTGCATACTTCACAAGTCAAGACGCCACTGTTAACATCATTGCTAACAGACTTTTCAGTTCTGCTGTAGTTCATGAGTATGAGGAGTCCGAGAACTGCGGCGCTGCGGTCGCTTCATACTCTTCGACGCGTTCCTCTTACTGCAGCATGGAACAGTGTAAGGCTAGCAGATCTATTAGTAGGGAAGATGAGTACATTATCTTTCAGCAGTAAAGAGCGCTGACAAGGTGAAATTATCTACTGTTGGGATCAGATGGCCTTTAACAAAACGATGTGTTGTAAGTCTGTGGAGGGTATAGGACGAAAATTAATTGGCGCAAAGTACAGAATTACAAATGTGTTACTTTAGAGGAGGACTGATAAGTGTTCCTCGGCTGTTGTCAAATGGTAACTGACTTTCACGTTTTTGGTGTTCTCCTCCTTACAAAGCCGTGGTGTGACATTGGTACTCAGTCTACGAGATCGATATTACTTTGCGGATATAGCCACGAAAATGTTCCTGCAAAGGTGATTTGTTCTTACAGGCTTGTCGTCTGTCCATGTGGACGTGAAGATCTAAGATTTCGTGCAAAACCTCATTATTTTCTATGATCACACCAAGTTCACGATGGAAATCAAAAGGACGGTGTCACGCTCTTCCTTTGCGTTCTCGTCAGTCTAAAACCCAATGAGTGTGTCAGATACAGCGTACACCGGATATGCAGTCACACGGTACGGTATCTAAAACCCTTGAGGCCTCACCACCCGGCTGAAAGAGTAATGTTCTAAGGACAATTCACCAATAGGATTCCAGACTTGTCAGAACAACTGAGACACATACGAGAATTTTACTAGGATAATGGTTAAAATAAGCGAAAAATGTCGCAAGAAATTTCAGAAGGTCTCTGTGAGCAGAGCATAGCCGAAGAGAAGAGCAAAAAAGCTTGCGTTTTTTTTTTTTTTTTTACTTTCTGTGCTTGACTGGAAGTGAAGATTAACCGGTACGTAAAGAGACATAATATCACGTCAGTCTTCAGGCCTCCAGCTAAAATACAACTGATGAAGCCTGTAAAAGACGTTTGATAAACTGCATGTGACTGCGGACACTGTTACGTTGGACAGACCGTGTGCATAACAAGACAACGCCGGACTGAACATGCGAGGTGGTTGAGACCCAAATAGATCGGCGTATCGGCGGTAACTGAACATGCAATGAAAAATGTACGTAAAATTGCTTACGACGACAACTCTACCGTCACAACTGCCAACACTGCGCATTTGTAAGGCACTGGATCCATATTCGGGAGGAAAGCGATACAAATGTCCGCTCGGCCATCCAGAGTTAGATGTTGCATGATTTCCCTAAATCGCTTAAGGCGAACGCCGAGAGTTTCCTTCGAAAGGGCAACGCCTGTTTCCTTCCCGAAGCTTACTCAACCCGAGCTTGTGCTTCGTCGCTAATGACGTTGATGGAATGCAAAACTTCATTCGTCCTTTACTCTCCATAAAGATGACGGCTTGCAGCTCACTGGCGAATGGAACTAGGCCTCCGCAAAATTAAAGTTGGCGCGGCAGGCGCGGGTCGAAAACTCTGCCTTATATGGGGATGCACTGAGGACCAATGACGTTACAATCAGAGCTCTACAAGGGCGAGACTAGATACCATACTACGGCCCATGGCTAGAAAACAGAACATTCCATTTCAGGACATAGGATGGCAGTCCTAGAACCGTTGGATACTAGAAAGAGTGCCGCAAAAGTTCGGTGTGTTCGATCCCCTGTTGCACACGCTGCACACAGTGGACTTGCCAACACGTTCACTTGTACAGATCGCTCTGTACGCCGAAAGCACGGTCTTATTTACGCGTAGCATGAGCGGCCAGGGTATGCAGACAGACTGTGACGATGTGTAGTCAAGAACTGCAAAATGGATGAGTTATGCAACTTGGTGAATAGCCAAGACCTCGTCGCAGCGAGACACCCAGTTCTAACAGACTTGAGTCAGGCGTATTGGGTCTGTGCAGCCAGAGAGCATCTACATGTCATTCTCGAGAGGTATCTAACAGTTCCAACAGGTTGAAGAACTAGGGTTAAAAGGCGTAAAAGCGCTGCGCCATCTTCACCCGCTGCTCTACTAGACGTCAACACTCTCCCAGAATGCTGCTGTCGGTCTGTGCAAGTCGCGACTGGGCGCAGTTTAGGAGAACGCATCTGTAGTCAGGGGAAAAGCGATTGCTGCCATATCGATCGCATACAGACGTTGCAAAATAGAGCTATCTCGTGATCTTCGCACAGTGGAATTCCATCAAGTAGCAGCAATACCAAATCTCCGGGAATCAGTTGGCGACATTTGGCGGAATAGTATGTTCTTTTAACATAGAAATGTAATTTTGTTTTTTTGTGTTTCAGACCTGTACCGGAAAGGAAAGCCAAGACGACAAGAAACGAGTAACGGCCGTACAGACGTCTGAAGGAAAAAAAAGCCTGAGGGCCTCCACCGAAGATCGACAGTAAGGTCGAGGCTCGACGGTGGTCCGTTAGCACTTAACAATGACCGGAGAACATTCAAGTGAAAGCTCTTCGATCTGTAACCGCCGCTGGCAGCTGGAAGCTGGAGAGGAATTTATTCAGTCGTATTGTGCTGAAAGCATGCGTTCTCAATTACCGTGTTTGGTTTACATCAAAACAATATCCTCAGAGGGAATATATAGCTTTTATCATTAAATTTCGTACACATCTGGAATCGAGCATAAAAGTCATCCGTAACAGTGATCATTATCAGTGGAATACACCAACTAAGCGATCTCTGCGGCTGAGTTCCTGTGGAAATTAGTGATTCAGTGAATGTATCTGCGTTTAACTGAAACAGTGGTCTTAATCATCTAGCTAAGTATTCGTCAAACACCGTGTAATTATGTTGCAAACTGACACATAGGTTTCTCCAGAAAGTAATTTCCGATCGGTCGCTCAATAGAAACAACAGTGAAAATCAGAAACATTTTATTTGCAAGAGTTAGCTACACTTTCCTGATACTTCCCTATATAGTCGCCGCTCCGACTTGGACATTTGTCGAGCGTTACACCAAATGTCCAACACCATCGTCATAGAAGGAAGCCGCCTGTGCTTTCAGATAATTCTCTACGCTGGTCTATAGTGCGTAGCCTGCGCCCAAGTCTTGTCTTCGTATCCAGAGTTTCATGTGAACAGAGATGGTACTCAGGACGAGCCAATTAGGGCTGTGTTTGGGTTATCGAACACTTCCCATCGAAAAGGCTGCAGGAGCGTCTTCACTGCCCCTGCGGAGTGCGGCTGAGATTTGCCATGAAGAAGGAAGTGCGTGGCAGTTGTGTTAGGTGGGCTGCATTCATTAAGGCGAAGCACCTCAGCGGACCCTCCTACTTGGCGGGAGACATTGTTGTTCTAGGTACCTTTACTCGCCCACAGTGCGCTCGCAACTGAAGAGAGCATCTTGATGCTATCGGCGGTCATATTAGAGACACTATCCAACACATCTGTGCGAAGCTTCATCGGGTTTTCAGTGTGGTGTCCATTTCGCAACCGACCGGAACTTATTTTCTGGACGACCCTCGTAATAAAAAAAGCTCCTGAGAATTAGAAAATGCAGAAACAGACAGTGAGAGGTTAAGTACGTTTGTATTAGAACCATATATTTTGTCATAAGGTTACATATGTATTCATTAGCAGTCTAGTGGCCAAACAATAATTCTGGATCGTTGCCATGCCGCCTACAACTAGGTCCAAAGCCGGTGTTGGAACTGCAGGCGGATGGATACTTCACGGAGCGACTCTCATTGAGGAGCCACTGGTGTGTACAGAGTGCACTCCCGATGTGAACTGCAGTTCCGTAGTTGTGCGCCGGAATAAATACTGTCACGGAGGACAGATACAGCGCGACCGGCTTACAGGAACGTGAGATGGCGGTGGTAAGATAGAGCCCGTGATTGCAGCGCCGCAGTTATGAATGCGCGATCTGCTTGCGAGCCAGGCACATCTCGTGGCGGCTGCCGTGGATCCTGCGGACAAGAAGTCAGCCTGTGTGATCGTTGTCCAGAAAGTTTAGCAACATGCGAGGCGAGCGCGGGTTAGTGCTCGGCTCGCAGGCGCGAGTGCTGGTTGCGGCGGTCAACGCCTGAAGCACAGCCACTCAGTAGATGTGGGTCTGAGTTTTGTAGCTGACTGATAGGCGAGTAGCCGATACACAGCATTGGGAAAGATCAGTTTGATTTCTGGACGAATATAGGATCATGGAAGCAATAATGGAAAAAAATTGGAGATTTGTGGTAAGCTCTTATGGGACCAAACTGCTGAGGTCATCGGTCCCTAAGCTTACACACTACTTAATCTAACTAACTTACGCTAAGGACAACACACATTTTTTCATCTGTACATAAAACGGGACGATCTGTATTTTGCTTTTTATTGCTACTTTCAGCTATGAACATTGTATGAAAGTAGGAAAAGGCAGGCTTACTGCACCAAATAGACTCGCTTATCGATAACGTACCTGTTTCGAAAGAGATTAAAATGAAGCTAATAGTTGGGGAAAATTTGCACCTTAGATGTTTGCTGGTCAATGAAGTGGGTTGCATCGTAGCAGGAGAGTGAAGCAACTAACAGTTCAGAGGACCGAACACTCACCGTTCAATGGTCGTCTTCCCATCTGTAGGCCACACTCTCTAACGAAGAGATCAGTGTCTGCTCGGGGAAGGTATGGTCGATGGAGCAGAATGCTTCCTCCATCGGAGCGGCAAGCACCTCTGCCGAGTTGGGCCTACTTGGCAAGACTGTGAACAAAGGGATTGAGCTTCGTCAAGTGGTGTCCATTGTGATCAATGCAGAGAATGTAAACATAATACGAGTCTAATAATTATGTAGAGTAATTAAATCAATGATGTTTAACACTTCATTAACCTCTTCGTTCTCTCTGTCCACAAAAGTGGACCTTCGTTCATAAGGTTTTTTTCCCCAAATACGCTGATTATTCCATTTATAGAACGATGCTCCGCAAATGTGGACCTTTCAGTTCTTAGCTTTACCACCAGAATGCAATGCCTGGCAAAGAACGATTCGTGGATAGTTTAGAGTTTGTCATATGCCGAAAATGTCTGCTTCTACAAACTAGAAAGATTTATAAGTAATTATTATGCCTAAATATTAGACTGAAAATTTGTACTTTTTATCTAAAGCTCTCTACCTATTGTAGACGGTGATAATTCAAATTTGCAAAAATTTTGCTCATAACTATGAAATAACACACTTTCTGAGCTTCCAGTACGTGGATTCCAGGTCATAAATCAGATCAGATAAAAAGAAGTTAAATGTTCCACGACCAGTCACAGTGAAACTCTGTGATGAAAACATGGGAGACGTTGATCTTTGTGACAAATTTTTCTCATATTAGAGATGTTACATTTGCACAGGACAATGGACGGTATTGATTTTTAATCATTTTATACACTACTTGTTTGCCAGTTGTTGGGTGACATACAATAGGTGGTGTTCAACCAAGCAAAGACCTAAAGAAAAAATACTGTCAGTGATTGGCTACAAACTACGTTTTGCCGAAGTTATAATTAATTGCAAATATGTCACGGTAGATGCTAGGAGAACAGGACATTCTTCTAAGTGAATTCTCTTACAGTGAAGATGTAGGTATCGTACGAAATGTCAATAAATAGCCATGAAGAGCTCTTTTGCAACCAACAGCAGAAGTTAGGTCTTGACGCAAAGGTTCTTTCAAAATGTAGGAAACATAGCTGCAATTACAAGACAAGAGTCATGTGCATCAAATGCGAAATTTGTTTATGTGTTATGGAAATAATTCTTTTTGAGCTTAAACTAAAAAGTTAACATTTTTTACTGGCAGTAGCATATTATTACTTCCCAAAAATTATTATATAATTCTTATTTTCTTGCATTTACGAACCTATTTCAGAGCATCAACAAAAACATGTCTTGGAAATCATGTATTTGGAAAATGCTAATGTTAATAAACATATTTTCTGTTTACATTAGCATATCCAGTTAACTGTTTCAAATAAAATAAATATTTTACAGTGACAGGAAGAGAGAGTACAAAGCAAAGGTTAGTACGTTTCCGCTATAAGTGAGGCTGGAGATCCACATTCGTGGACTTTCACTTATACTTTAATGAATCAACAGAAACCAATTTTTTTCTGCATTTGTATCAGTCTTGTGAATTGGTTTGTTGGAAAACGTGAAAAAAAATTCCTGTAACTTTTTACACAGGAGTGAAGACACGAGCTATTACATACTGTATGTCACTTATTTCATGTCCTTGTAGGAATAGTTCAGTTCTGTCACAGCTCAGTCGTCAGTAGTAGATATATAAATTAGGGATTTTTACAAGAAAACAGTTTTACTTTTTATGGTCGTACATTGTGTCCGCCATATTAAGAATCTTTTTATGTGTCGTATTAAGGAACTTTGCATAATTATTATCTCGAACTATGTTTTTTACACTGGAAAATTCGTTAATTGGGTGGTCATATGTTACCATTTTGTCAGAAAAGATAAAAATATCTACTTAAAAAATTATTGGAAGAATTATAAAATCCTAGTTTCAAAGCTGCAATAAGAGGAACGGTAATAAATAATATGAATATAAAAAATTAAAAAAAATTGTAATATTCAGTAACTGAATTGCTATATTATCTTATTTTTGGACTGGATTCCATTAGGAAATTTTTGCACCACAACCACACAACAAATATTGCAAACAAGAGAAACTCCAGCATTAGTGGTATAAATTTGAAACCGTTTTTAATAATTGCTTATCGATTTCAATCACAGAGTGATCATTTTCAGTGAAAGACAAAGTCCAGCGGACTCACATAATCAGGCACGAAATATAACTTCAAACATTGGTGTTCACAGCGAAGAACATGTCAACTCCCAGGTAAGATGCATTGCCTGATAGTTGGTACGTTCTTCACTAAGAATACCGATGTTTAAAGTTATATTTTTTGCCTGATTATGTGAGTCCACTGGACTTTGTCTTGCACTGAAGGTGATCGATCACTCTGTGATTCAAATAGATATGAAATAGTAACCAATGGTTTCAAATTTATACGGCCAGTATTGCAATTTCACTTGTTGCAAGGCAAGCCACATGTTTGTCAAGTAGTAGTGTTTAGTGAGACCTAAATGAGAGTTGTTTAGTTGAGCTAATGAGGAGATAATGTAAGAGACAGTTTAATGAAAACAAGATACATAGAAAAAAATATGTAAACTATTTATTATTTCAAAAGTAATTGCCATAAGAGCACATTTATCCCAGTGTGAGACAATGAGGTCAATGCCTTGCGCTAGCTTACAGAACCATGACTGTTCTTAGGCGTGCATCTCTTCGTTCGAAGCAAATCGACTCCCGCGAAAACTTTCTTTCTGGGCTCCAGAAATACGTAAATCGGACTGCGAGTGATAGGTACTGAAGGGAGGATGTGTGAGGGCTTCCCAGCGAAACCTCTGTAACGTACTCGAAACAACCTTGGTAACATGTGCGTCCGCCCACACTGAGGTAAGCGGGATGTTGTCTAATTCAGCAACGCATTCACAACTCGGTACTAGGGGGCAGCCGCTTCACTGCTGTTAAAGACTCACTGCAATGTGGACCTGTGTCGTATGGTGCGTCGCAGAGAGAGGATGGTCGGGTATGCCAACCAGGAGTAGGTCAAAATAGTCTATACATCTGGACAGTCAATGGGCATTGAGTGGTAGGTGATGGGACTGTAAAGGGAAAAGTATCCCCGCCCACAGCAACGGCACCATAAATAGTTTACAACAGTGTTTCGTCGTTTGTGTGAGACAGGATCGTATACAGGGAATGGTTAACCATGAAAGGCGGGTGCGCCCGGTACGTACACAGGCACTGGAGGAACAGGAATCACTTAAAGTATGTGCACGACTTGTTGCTAATGACTTGCCTCCTCAGTGATAGTCTTGTCGCTGGTTCGTCACACAGATCACCACAGTACTCGTATTTTTGTCATCTCTACGATATACGGATGAAGGAGCGGTACCTTTAAGACAGAATTTTTCCATGGTATTGTGTCGGCGAACCATAAACGCTATTTGAGCTTCAGTCTGTGGGTGAGACTATGGGCGACTGCCCCATGAGACCGTTCACACTATCACAACCCATCATTCAGTCCGGAACTGCGCTGCTGCTACGGTCGAATCCTGCCATGGGCATGGATGTGTGTGATGTCCTTAGACTAGTTAGGTCTAAGTAGTTCTAACTGACGACGTTAGATGTTGAGTCCCATAGTGCTTAGAGCCATTTGAACCATCTGAACAATCCATCATAAGCGAGGCATATATCCACATCCTGATGGAAGAGGAGCCTCTGCTGGTAGGACGGGTCATGTGGCTATTACATGATGATATTACAGTTCACTTCCGTGTTTCTATGAGGAGGCTTCTCGGCAACATCTACCCCCAGCTGATGGTTTGGATAAGGTGGTCCAGTGGATTGGCGCGCCCAGTCGGCCGACCCCAAACCAGGTATCTACCTGTGGCGGTGCCTGAAGAAGTCATGTATGTGGAGCCCATTCCAGACGTGTAGGAATTGGAATAACTCGTTCATGCTGTCTGTGACACTGTCGGTTGCAGGATGACACATTTGAACGCCACTGTTGCGTAGCGTTCGCGAATATATACAGGCCTGTGGGGACCACTTCAAGCACCTCGTCTAACGATGGTCTCATCACAGCTCGTCATGCACTATACAGGGTGGTCCATCGATCGAGACCGGGCCAAATATCTCACGAAATAAGCGTCAAACGAAAGAACTACAAAGAACGAAACTTGTCTAGCTTGAAGGGGGAAACCAGATGGCGCTACGGTTGACTCGCTAGATGGCGTTGCCATAGGTCAAACGGATACCAACTGCGTTTTTTATTACATATTCGTGTAGTACGTAAAGAAATATGAATGTTTTAGTCCGAACACTTTCTTCGCTTTGTGATAGATGGCGCTGTAATGGTCACAAACATATGGCTCATAATTTTACACGAACAGTTGGTAACACGTAGGTTTTTTAAATTAAAATACAGAACGTAGGTACGTTTGAACATTTTATTTCAGTTGTTCCAATGTGATACATGTACATTTGTGAACTTATCATTTCTGAGAACGCATGCTGTCCGTCAAGCTCAATGCATTTGGCAATACGTGTAACGACATTCCTCTCAACAGCGACTAGTTCGCCTTCCGTAATGTTCGCACATGGATTGACAATGCGCTGACGCATGTTGTCAGGCGTTGTCGATGGATCACGATAACAAATATCCTTCAACTTTCCCCACAGAAAGAAATCCGGGGACGTCAGATCCGGTGAACGTGCGGGACATGGTATGGTGCTTCGACGACCAATCCACCTGTTATGAAATATGCTAGTCAATACCGCTTCAAGCGCACGCGATCTATGTGCCGGACATCCATCATGCTGGAAGTACATCACGATTCTGTCATGCAGTGAAACATGTTGTAGTACCATCGGTAGAGCATTACGTAGGAAATCAGCATACATCGCACCATTTAGATTGCCATCGATAAAATGGGGGCCAAATTTCCTTCCCCCCATAATGCCGCACCATACATATACCCGCCAAGGTCGCTGATGTTCCACTTGTCGCAGCCATCGTGGATTTTCCGTTGCCCAATAGTGCATATTGTGCCGGTTTACGTTACCGCTGTTGGTGAATGACGCTTCGTCGCTAAATAGAACGCGCGCAAAAAATCTGTCATCGTCCCGTAATTTTTCTTGTGCCCAGTGGCAGAACTGCACACGACGTTCAAAGTCGTCGCTATGTAATTCCTGGTGCATGGAAATGTGGTACGGGTGCAATCGATGTTGATGTAGCATTCTCAACACCGACTTTTTTGAGATTCCCGATTCTCGCGCGATTTGTCTGCTACTGATGCGCGGATTAGCCGCGACAGCAGCTAAAACACCTACTTGGACATCATCATTTTTTGCAGGTCGTGGTTGACGTTTCACATATGGCTGAGGACTTCCTGTTTCCTTAAACAACGTAACTATCCCGCGAACGGTCCGGACACTTGGATGATGTCGTGCAGGATACCGAGCAGCATACATAGCACACGCCCGTTGGGCATTTTGATCACAATAGCCATACATCAACACGATATCGACCTTTTCCACAATTGATAAACGGTCCATTTTAACACGGGTAATGTATCCCGAAGCAAATATCGTCCGCACTGGCGGAATGTTACATGATACCACGTACTTATACGTTTGTGACTATTACAACGACATCTATCACAAAGCGAAAAAAGTGGTCCAACTAAACCATTCATATTTATTTACGTACTACACGGATATGTAATAAAAATGGGGGTTCCTATTTAAAAAAACGCAGTTGATATCCGTTTGACCTATGACAGCGCCATCTATCGGGTCAACCATAGCGCCATCTGGCTTCCCCCTTCAAGCTAGACAAGTTTCGTTCTTTGTAGTTTTTTCATATGACGCTTATTTCGTGACATATTTGGCCCGGTCACTATCAATGGACCACCCTCTATTGTGCCGTACAGGTGGCATGAATTAATAAATGCCCTGTACTATTGACACCATGGATTTCGGTTCATATTTGTATACGAGCTTTTTTGCTCCAAATCTCGTATAATGGAGGCCACGCGGTTCGGTTTAATAAATGATAGGTGCACACAATTTTGACTTCGAAGTGAGAACTTGCGTCTTTCCTTCATATCACCAGGAAACTTAAGTACACGTAACCTCTAAAGTGTATACTGTAGTGTCTTTGGTGAGAACAGGGGTGACAAGGTGCAAGACTAATTTGAGGGAATGAGATATCGGTGATGATGGGTGTTGTGAATGTGGACAAGGCTGGACTCTTGGACACTTGTTGGTCTGTAGTAACCTGAGCGAAGCCAGTGACGTGGAAGAGTTTTTTGATGGCTGCTCAACATTGGACTCATAAAGTGTGAAATTGCCTGTTATTAATATTAGCTTGTAGTTCTTATTATATTGGATTTCCATTTGCATTGGTCTCGGATAAATAAATAGAAATAATGTATGTCCAATTTGTAGATGGACGATATACAATTCATAATTCACTTCATACTACTGTGTAGGGGCTCTGACTTTCAACTTGTAATCATTTTTTCCAATGCTGTCAATCTTTTTTTTTTTTTTTAATTTGGCATTGATTTGATAATAATATAGCCATCTTGCATTATACACAATAGTCACTATTGTTTGAATATTGTTGATGTTGTTGTTGTGAGCCCCTGTCCGAAGATTGATTTGATACAGCTCTCCGTCTTACAACTTCCTGTGCAGATCTGTTCATCTCTGCGTAACTGCTGCAATCGGTTTACTGTTGTCAGTCCATGACCTGACTCTATAATTTTTACTCCCCACTCTTCCCTCTGTTTCCTAACTGGGTTCACTGATGTCCGGGATTATGTCTGACTAACCGATCCTTTCTTTTAATCAAATTCTGTCTTACGTTTCTTTTGTCCACAATTCGATTCTATACCTCATCATTAGGTATTTGATCTACCCATATAATCTTCAGAATTCGTACTTAGCTCCACATTTCAAAACCTTACATTTTCTTTTTGTCTGAACTTCTCCTTGTCACTTATATGCAAGACTACACTCAAGACAACTCTAGAAATGATTTCCTAACTCTTTAATTAATTATCTTTGTCAGAAGTGATTTCCATTCTATTGTCAGCCTGCAATTTAAATCCGCTCTGCTTCGGCCATCGTCATTGACTGTGCAGCCCCAGGAACAAATCTCATATATCACTTGTGGAGTCTCATTTCCTAATCTAATTCCCTCATCATAAGCTGATTTAATTTCACTACACATTATTCCTTTCGTTTTCCTTAGGGCGACGTTCGTCTTACAACATTTTTCAAGAAACATTCAACTGGCTGTCCAAGTACTTTTGCCGTCTCAGGCACAATTACAATCTAGCAACAAATTTCTTTACTTATTTCTTCCTCCTAAACTTTAATTCTGTTTCCGAAATTTTCCTTGGTTTTCTTTACCCCTTGCTCAACATACAGACTGAATGACATCAGAGATGTGCTACACCTCTGTCTCACTCTCTTCTCAATTACTGCTTCCTTTTCATGTCATTCGACTTTTATATATGCAATACGGTTTCTATACAAACTGCGAATATCCTTTTGCTCCCTGTACTGTATCCCTGTTACCTTCAGAATTTCAAAGAGTGTAATCCCATCAACATCGTCAAAAGGTTCCTCCAAATCTACAAATCCTACAGTTGTAAGTTTGCTCTGCTTACGTTTATCTTCTAAGGTAAGTCGTCTCGTGTGTTACTACATTTCTCTGAAATCCAAATAGATCTCCCCCGCCGGCCTCTGTGGCCGAGTGGTTCTAGGCGCTTCAGTCCGGAACCGCGCTGTTGCCACTGTCGCAGGTTCGAATCCTGCCTCGGGCATGGATGTGTGTACTGTCCTTAGGTTAGTTAGGTTTAAGTAGTTCTAAGTCTAGGAGACTGATGACCTCACATGTTAAGTCCCATAGTGCTTAGAGCCATTTGATCTTTCTCGATGTCAGTATCTGCCAGCCTTTTCATTCTTCTGCAAATAATTCATATCAGTATTTTATAACATGACTTAATGAAACAGACTGTTTGGTGTTATTCATACTTATCGACACATGCCGTCTCCGGAATTGGAATCATTACATTCTTCTTTACGTTTGGGGCTATTTCGTCTTGCAGATCTTGCGTACCAGGCGAAACAGTTTTGTCACTGTTAGTTCTCCTAAGGATCAGCTGTGGTTTTATTGATACTTATACTTACGTGTGAAGCACGTGCAAGTATCGGCCGCTGTTAGCAGCAGTGCACCGGACCCGTTACTCGGTCCCGGCCTGGTGTGCTAATCGTTATTCTTCACCTGACACTTATGCAAGGAACTGTAAGAAACTCTGTCTCCAATCAACGTCACCAGATCATCAAATACTCGGACGTCCATTCTTCTACAGTGTTCCCTATGTGACGTGTCGTCACTCTACGTCCAAATGAACCCCGTTTCGTTTCCGCACAGAGAGGAAACCGGTCACGCGTTGTCGCCCGCGGCGCTATTGCAAGGGCCGAGTTCATCTCTGACGCGGCACCGGCACGGAATAAGCGGTCGCTATGGTTTAACACCCGTACCGCTCCCCAGGCATACGACTTCCATGGATTACTCCGTCACAGAATTTCACACGTTTCCAATATAGTGTAATGGCCTGTGCGGTCTTTTTGCCTAACTTACACATTAAGAAATCTTCGGACATATTTCGTCGGCTAAGTTAAATCTTGAGTGTGACATGCTTTGCTATAAAATAGCCTGTGACACTACAGATCTCAGTACTTCGGCTAAGCGGATAGAATGTAATCTACTCCAGGGTCATTGTTTAGAGTTAGCGTCCCAATGCTCTTTCAAATTGTTCTCGCAGTATCTTATCTCCAATCTCATCTTTATCTGCTACCTTTTCCTTTTCTATAATATTGTCTTCAAGTTTGTTTCCCTTCTACAGACTTCCTTTATATTGGTTCCACCATTCAGTTTTTCTTCTTTGCTTCGTATGGACTTCCTATCTGAGCTCTCAGTATCCATGCAGGCGCTTCTCTTTTCTTCAAAAGTTTCACTAATTTTCCTGTAGGCGACATCACTCTTCCTCGTAGTCATGTATGCTTCTACAGCTCTCTATTTCTCCTCTAGACATTGCTATTTATCCATTTTTCACTTGTTGTCATTCTCATTTTTTAGAAGTCTGTATTTCCATTTCACTGATTCGCTGCTGCATCTTTATATTCTCTGTTTTCGTCAATTAAATTCACATCTCGTCCGTCATCTCTCAAAGCTACCCATTCCTCTTGTGTTGCATTCGTTTCGCGTTTTTACACCATCGTTTTCTAATGCTTCCTATGAAACTCTCAACAACCAACGATTCTTTTAATTTACGCAGGTTCTGTCTCCTTATTTCCTACCGTTCCACAATTTCTTCAGATTTTATCTGGAAACTTTGCCGGCCCCTCTGACCGAGCGGTTCTAGGCGCTACAGTCTGGAACCGCGCGACCGCTACTCGCAGGTTCGAATCCTGCCTCGGGCATGGATGTGTGTGATGTCCTTAGGTTAGTTAGGTTTAAGTAGTTCCAAGTTATAGGGGACTGATGACCTCAGATGTAAAGTCCCATAGTGCTCAGAGCCATTTGAACCATTTTTTTGGAAACTTTTTTAAATTTACAATATATGGTTTTTAATCTCTGTCTTACCGTTAAATAATCGAGCCATTTCAAGTCGTTTGAAACTGACGAGCTGTCAGCAAAGTGCTTCTCATCCATTGTCAAGTGATGACTGCTGTGTGATTGCTGCAATCTTCTGTGACGTCAATGGTGCTCACTCGAACGCCTTGTATGGTATTGTTTCCGTTAATCCCCCGCCGCGCTTGCTTCTGCCTTCCAGTGTCCGGGTCCTAAAATAATGCTACATATTTATTACCTTCCAAAAGTTCACAAGGATAACGCACCTCTACAGCCCATTGTGAGCACCACTGCATCGCTGACTTACAGACCAGCCATCTTGCACCGTACGTTCGTCAAGAATACGACTGACGTCATCAGCAGAATTAAATGCCTGCGTCTTGTCACCTTCGATGTGGTCTTATTATTTGTTCTCATCAAAGACTATGCAGGGTTTTAACCCTTTATCATATTTATTACATAAAACTTACAGTTATAAATGATATGTCAAATGAAAGAGCAACTCAAACAGTTTTGTTTGGCACCAGTGCGTATGCGCAGCGCGCAATGTTTCCGCCGCAGTCGGCTTTTTTGGTGACCCTACTGTAACTGGCACTTCTTACCTTGATACGCTAGAGCAATGGCTCTTCCCTCAGTTGGAAGAAGATGAGCCAGAGAACTACATTTTCCAGCTAGATGGTGCGTCACCTCAGTGGCATAGCGAAGTACGCGATTGGTTGAACTTCACTGTACTCAAGCGCTGGATAGGCCGCAAGGGGCACAGTGACAGGGCTTGCTTTGCATGGCCTTCACGTTCACCCGACCTAACGCCATGCGATTTTTTCCTTTGGAGCTTCATCAAGAATCGTGAGTACGTGCCAACGCTATCAGCAGACATCTCTGAATTAAGAAACTGGATTGAAGCAGCTGTTGCTACAATAACTGAAGACACACTTATCAACGTTTGGGAAAAGCTCGGCTATAGATTTCATGTGTGACGTGTGATAAATGGTGCTCACATTGAACATTTATAGCCGGCTGCTGTGGACGAGCAGTTCTGGGCGCTTCAGTTCGGAACCACGCGGCTGCTACGGTGACAGGTTCGAATCCTGCCTTGGGCATGGATGTCTGTGACGAACTTAGGTTAGTTAAGTTTACTTATTTCTAAGTCTAGGGGACTGATGACCTCAGATGTTAAGTCCCATAGTGCTTTGAGCCATTTCAACCATTTTTGAACATTTATAAGGTTCTTGGTAAAACTGAGTTGCTCTTTCATTTGACTTATGAACTGTAAGTTTAATATAATAAATATTATAAAGCGTTAAAACCCCGATATTCATTTATAAACACCCTGTATATACCTGTGCTCTGTTATTTGAAGAAACTGGCGTGGATTTATTTAACCACACTCTGAGGTCATTGTATGTTTTTAATGGTAGAGAATATTTGACCAGACGAACGGCGTCATGATGGGAAGTCCATTATCTCGAGTTATAGCCATCCTGCTTATGGAGTTCTATGAGAATAACGCCCTGGACAGAACTCCTGCAAACTCAGTCGTTTTTATCGTTATGTTGACGATAAATTCGTTGTCTGGCCCCTCGAAGTGAAATTCTGGAAGAATTCTTGGATCACACCATCAACATCCATGATGACATCACGGCTACGATGGAGATAGAGACGGATGGTGCCTTGCCGTTCCCTGAAGTCCTAGTCCGCCGAAAAGCAATCGGCCACGCATATGGAAACCCACGCATACTGTGCAGTATCTGTAAGTTACCAGCTACAACCACCCACTGCAGAAACGTGTCTTCTGAGGCTCTTGGTGTACAAAGCGGAAGCCGCTTCAGGCGCAGAAAACATGTCTGAGGACAAAGCAACTAACGGAAATTATTCAAGAAAAACGGCTTGAACAGCCGACAGACTTTGCAAACCAACTCTGCGGAGACACGCAATCAGAGGGCCTCCAAGTAAGACATAAAGAAGCTTGCGTTATGGCCTTGCTCAGTAAAAGGGATGTTTAGCCTGTTCTTCGGGAGGGATAAAATCGATTTGGTCTTAAGGCCTTCATCAGAAATACGACAACTCATCAGACCTGTGAAAGACGAGATGTAAAAGTAATTTGTCGGCGTGGACACTAGTGTACAATGCGGTATAGAACGTGAGAAATATTACCGTCTACGACATACTTAGAAATCAGTGGTAGCTGAACATGTTCTGGTAAGCGGATACCCAATTTCATTCAATGATATATGTGTTACTAAACGGAGCATTGGTTTCTGGGATAGCATCACACAAGAAGCAATCGAAATAAAAATTTATGACAAAATGCTCAATAAAGAAGGTGTCCTGCAACTAAGCACAGCCTGGAACCCGATAATTGGAAGACTTAAGCGGGCTCTCGGATGTGCAACGAAAACATTATCGATTATACACTGAAGGCCAAAGAAACCGGATCAAGCATCCATATTAAAATACAGAGATATGTTGTTGTTGTTGTTGTGGTCTTCAGCCCAGAGACTGGTTTGATGTAGCTTTCCATGCTAATCTATCCTGTGCAAGCTTCTTCATCTCCCAGTACCTACTGCAACCTACATCCTTCTGAATCTGTTTAGTGTATTCATCTCTTGGTCTTCCTCTACGATTTTTACCCTCCAAGCTGCCCTCCAATACTAAATTGGTTATCCCTTGATGCCTCAGAATATGCCCTACCAACCGATACCTGCTTCTAGTCAAGTTGTCCCATAAATTTCTCTTCTCTCCAATTCTGTTCAATACCTCCTCATTAGTTATGTGATCTACCAATCTAATCTTCAGCATTCGTCTGTAGCACCACATTTCGAAAGCTTCTATTCTATTCTTGTCCAAACTGTATATCGCCCACGTTTCACTTCCATACATGGATACACTCAATAAAAATACTTTCAGAAATGACTCCCTGACACTTAAATCTATACTCGATGTTAACAAATATCTCTTCTTCAGAAACGCTTTCCTTGCCATTGCCAGTCTACATTTTATATCCTCTCTATTTCGACCATTATCAGTTATTTTGCTCCCCAAATAGCAAAACTCATTTACTACTTTAAGCGTCTCATTTTCTAATCTATTCCCGGGTTCGATTCCCGGCGGGGTCAGGGATTTTCTCTGCCTCGTGATGACTGGGTGTTGTGTGATGTCCTTAGGTTAGATAGGTTTAAGTAGTTCTAAGTTCTAGGGGACTGATGACCATAGATGTTAAGTCCCATAGTGCTCAGAGCCATTTGAACCATTTTTTTCTAATCTAATTCTCGCACCATCACCCGATTTAATTCGACTACATTCCATTACCCTTGTTTTGATTTGTTGATGTTCATCTTATGTCCTCCTGCGGTAGTCAATGCCTATATAAGACAACAAGTGTCTGGCGCAGTTGTTAGCAGGTTACTCATGCAGGTTATCAAGGTTTAAGCGAGTCTGAACGTGGTGTTATAGTCGGCGCACGAGCGATGGGACGCAGCATCTCCGAGGTAGCGATGAAGCGGGGATTTTTCCCACACCACCATTTCACGAGTGTACTGTGAATATCAGGAATCCCGTAAAACATTAAATCTCCGACATCGCTGTGGACGGAAAGAGATAATGCAAAATCGGGACCAGCGATGACTCAAGAGAATCATTCAACGTGACAGAAATGCAACCCTTCCGAAAATTGGTGCACATTTCAATGCTGGGCCATCAACAAGTGTCAGCGTGCGAACCATTCAACGAAACATCACCGGCAAGGGTTTTCGCAGCCGAAGGCCCACTCGTGTACCCTTGATGAATGCACGACACAAAGCTTTACGCCTCGCCTGGCCCATCAACACCGACATTGGACTGTTGATGGCTCGAAACATATTGCCTCGTTGGACAAGTCTCGTTTCAAATTGTACCGAGCGGATGGACGTGTACAGGTGTGGAGACAACCTAATTAATCCATGGACCCTACTTGTCAGCAAGTCACTGTTCAAGCTGGTGGAAGCTCTGTAATGGTCTGGGGCGTGTGCAGTTGGGCCCCCTGATACGTCTAGATACGGCTCTGACAGGTGATCCTGTCGGATCACCTGCATCCATTCATGTCCGTTGTATATTCCGCTGGACTTGGGTAATTCCAGCAGGACTATACGACTCTCCAGATGTCCACATCCGCTACAGAGTGGCTCCAGGAACACTGATCCGAGTTTAAATGCTTCCGCTGGCCAGCAAACTCACAAGACATGAACATTATTGAGCATATTTGGGATGCCTTTCGACGTGCTGTTCAGAACAGACCTCCAACCCCTCGTACTCTTACGGATTTATGGACAGCCCTGCGGAAGTCATGGTGTCAGTTCCCTCCAGCACTACTTCAGACATTAGTCGAGTCCATGCCACGTTGCGTAGCGGCACTTCTGCGTGCTCGCTGGGGCCCTATACAATATTAGGTAGGTGTACCTGTTTCTTTAGCTCTTCAGTGTATAAATGCGTGGTGTTTGTTCCTTTGCACATGTTCAGAAGAAAAGACACCGCGCAGAACCGCAACTGTGATACATATTAAGTAA
The DNA here is from genome assembly GCF_023864345.2 of Schistocerca serialis cubense. Classification (NCBI taxonomy): domain Eukaryota; kingdom Metazoa; phylum Arthropoda; class Insecta; order Orthoptera; family Acrididae; genus Schistocerca; species Schistocerca serialis. Next base: position 6,597,254 of record NW_026047471.1, on the reverse strand, counting down.
ATTGAAAGAAAAGGGGGGAGAAAAGGAGGAAAGGTAAGGCAGTATTGATATCAGCTGCATCTGGAGCTTGTGCAGCATCAGCGGCGACGAGTGGAAATGTAAGCCGGACCGAGATTCGAACCCGGGATCTATTGCTTTCGAGACAGTTGCACCATTGCATCACCCAGAAACACTATAATCGCAGTTGTGTGGCTAAGGATCTCCTGCTTCCTAGGCAGTTGCGTTTACCATGCACCACCCAGACACAGTGTAACGGCAACTGCGAGTACTATTTCAGCACGCCCCTCGGTCGACCCATATTCCCACCCAGAGCCATCTATCCGCAGTCCTCGACCATGTGTCCATGCTCGCTACTTTGAGATTCCCACAGGAAGTCGGACATCTGCGCTGAATGTAGTGGACTTATTGCCCATCTAGGTGAATCAACTATATGAATGCCTGGTGTCTGTTCTTTCAGCCATGTTCCAAAAATCAGTTGTATGACTGCGTGGTGTCTGTACTGCGGGAATCTCAAAGTTGCGACCATGGAGGATATCGACAAGAACTGCGGACAGGTGGCGCTAAGTGGTAATGTGGGTCGGCCGGGAGGAGGCGTGCGGAATTAATCCGCTCAGGTGCGATAAACACTGTCTCTGGGTTGGGCAGTGGTTAAGCAGGAGGTCCCAGTTCGAATCCGGGTCTGGCATACATTTTCACTCGTTGCTGCTGATGCCGCACAAAGTCCTGACGCTGCTGATATCAATAGTTCCTCTTCTTTCGTTTCACCCCCCCCCCTCCTCCTTCAATTTACAGAAAAAAATTACCATGTGTTATGGGGCTGGAGTGAGCATCAGCGAAGTAACAAAAGCAGCGTGGCTGTAAATGAGGCTGACAGCAGCAATCACGAGGCAGTCACCACCTGACAATGGCCGACGAGTGGTCGTGAATTTTAAACCACTTCTCTTACAAATTGCCGCTAAGCAATGCCTTCTGATTAATTTAGCTGGAGGGTAGAGCCACACGTGAAAGTTTAAAGCAGCGACAGCGTGGATGGTACACATCCCACGTCGCTGGTTCAACTTAAATGTGGTTTGTTTGTCACACTCTCGATTTTGAACACTCAGTGTTATGAGAATGGTCAATATTAGTAATTCAGGATGAGAAGAATACTTAAATACAGTCAGTGGACCTTTAATCGCACGGCCACTTCGGCCGGCCGTGCGGTTAAAGGCGCTTCAGTCTGAAACCGCGTGACCGCTATGATCGCAGGTTCGAATCCTGCCTCGGGCATGGATGTGTGTAATGTCCTTAGGTTAGTTAGGTTTAATTAGTTCTAAGTTCTAGGCGACTGATGACCTCGGAAGTTAAGTCGCATAGTGCTCAGAGCCATTTCTCGAATGCTTTAACACAAGTTTCTGTGTCGTATACCCATTATAATGCAAACAATTATTTCATCCTTGAGACTGTCCAGAGACAGTGAAATTTTACGTGACTGCCTTGTCCTTATAAGATGTGTTGACTTTAGTGGATGTCTGAGATCAGCTGCAGACCAAATCCACAGTTGCTAAAATACAGCAGTCGCATCCTGAGTGACTAGTGGAACGGCTGGTGAAGGAACGCAGTAATATTTTCTTTGAAAATTCTTACTTCCAACTCCCCGATCAGTTCAGAGATAGCCGTCTCAAAAATATTGTAATTCGAAAGATACAGACCATAGGTACTGTCGATTAACTTGCAACAGGGTAGTTGACGAGAAAGTTGAAAGACGAAACAATTGAAAGAGGAATACGTATTAGTAAGAAATTTGTTGATGAGACCATTTTTCGCAGCAACTATATAAATTCCTGTTTCATAGACTCAGACTTTTTTGTTGTTTCAGTATGAAAATTAAGCATTATATTACGAAAAGAAAAAAAGACATTTAAATTTACAAATTTACAAAGCGAGTTCCTGTTTCAGATTTGTTAGCTTTGCTACCACCATCTGTTGATTTACGTAGAGTTATCTGATACAAAAGATTTATTATTCTTTCTACTGTTTTCCACCTATAATCAAAAATTTTACATAATATGAAGGAAAATCGGTACTATTGTCCAGTTCTATTTCTGTTAACGCATCTGTATAACCAACAACAACAAAACTAGCTTAAAGAATGCAGTGTCGAATGTGATCGGTCACTAAGTAAGAATTCATGAGGTTTCTGGTGCTTTTGATCGGATGCAGAATACGAACAGTTGGTCATGCTCTTTAAAGGATCTCTCCTTTGAGCAACTGTGGTACACAACGGGCCATAGATGACAGAGGTGAACGACGACTGCAGAGATGTGTACACGCGAATAGACGTGCAGTTATTGAGCAACTGGCCGCCCAAGTGAACCAATGGACTACCAACAGTGTCTCCTCAACGACCGTTAAGCGAACGTGGTTGCATATGGGGCACGCAACAGGAGCCTCGTTAATACGAGTACACCCATGTTGACTACAGTTCATCGGCGACCAAGGCTGGATTTTGCGTCGTTATCATAACTGGACGTCCACTGAGTTGCGACAGATGGCTTTTTCAGATGAACCACGATTTGTGCTCCAGCGGCGTGAAACGTTTGAAAACAAACAGCCTGTAACAGTGTTCGGAAAGATCCAGGCAAGAGGAGGGAGCATTATGGCATGGGTAATGTTTTTGTGGCATTCCCTGGGTGATCTGTCATTCAGGATGGCACAATGAATCAACATAAATGTGCATCTGTCCTTGGGGACCATGTCCACTCCTACATGCAGTTTTCTCCTCGACACGTTGCATTATCCTACCAGTAGGATAATGTAACGTGTCACACAGCTCACAATGTACGTGCATAATTCGAAGAGCCCCAATCTGAGTTTACCGTCCTCTACAGGCTGTCAAACTTCCCGGATTAAAACCCAGTCGAGAATCTGTGCATCCAACTCGATTCTGCTAGTCACTCCTCAGCCAAGGAATCTAACCGAGCTGGCCACAGTACTGGAAGTGGAATCTTCCAGAACCGCACTGAGCCTCTTCCTGTATGTCGCGCAGTGATCTGCGCTGCAAAAGGCGGTTGTTCAGAATTTTGTCAGGGGTCGCGTTAATGTGACTGGATGGACAGTGTATTTGTTTTTCAAGTTGTACAGAGGACACGTAACGAGTTAGTGGTCGATAGGGTGCACGGAATTGCGACAGATGATGGTCGCATTAAGATTCATTAGTTTACTGGAATAGTAGGCATCTCATGTAAATCAACTTCCGCATCTGAAGAAGCGGAGTTTGTGATGGACGTTGTGTTTGTTGTCTGCAGAACAAAAGCATTCTAGGAGGGAATTTCAGGATCGCGTACCTAAATGCTTGTAAATTTGAGAGGTGGGACGCCTTTACGATGCACACAGTGACTTGTCCCCTCTCATATTTATATCTTACTCTGAGTAATTCGATTTGGGGAAGTATAGCCGAGTATGCTCATTACAAGGCTAGTATTGAGAATTCAGAAGATATGTATATTTTCCTCTCTAATTGCATGCGGTGAAAAGTTGCTATTCCTTCACACGCGGACTTCCCACACAGCGTCTCTCGTCATCCGGGTGGTCCGGTTACAGGCGGGTTCTGCTGATGTTGAAAGGGTTATGCCAACGGGTGTGAGGGAACCAAATGGATGCTGTCCAGACGCCAACATTGTCATAAGAGCGGGGGTGAGACGCCCACAGGGGCCTGAAGGTTCGACTGGGGTTAGAGATTCTGTAACTTCACAGAAACTTAGTGAAAACGCTTTCTGACGGGCTACGAGCGAGGCGTGGAAATGACTTGTATTCCCAGGCAGTGTTGGCGGGCAAATTCCCGCGTTTTCTGTAAAACCATAACTGTGATTGGCTTGATCAGGGGATAGCTTGGTGATGTAGCAAAATCGGCGCCGAAATTGGCGCCAAGTATCTCCATTGGTGGAGTAGTAATGTTTCGGCATAAAGTGGAATTTTCCACCGGTTTTAGAGTTGCTGATTGGCACGTTTAACCACAGCCACTGTGATGGGGGCGGTAATGTTCTGTGTTCGGCTTGTACGGGTGCTCTTGAGAGAGTTGGCTCTCGCCTTTTGGTCGGAGTAGGTTACAAGACTGAGCTCTCGCTGCTCTGGAAAACCTGCATTCCGTTGGCTGTCTAATACACTTTCATTTCATTGTTTGACGAAATTGCTGAAGTTGCAACTTTAACGTAACTTTCCGAGTACAGTTGTCAATTGAGCATTCTGCGTACAAGCGGCCTATGTGGTCCGTCTTGAGCAGTTTTGGCTAAAGTTGACTGTATCGGAGTTACTGTGTGACTTCATTTGTTTAAATCAATCACTGAACCGCTATACTCGTGACTATCATCACCACGACGGGACGTCGAAGCAACCAGCCATCGTCTCCAGTACGCCAGATCGTGTCCTTGCAGTTAAGAAGACAGTTTCGCAATGTATGTCCGCAGCACCGGCAGATTAGGCAATCTTGCTACGTGATAATCAGAGCTCAGAAGAGCGCGCCTGCTCTCGTCTTTTCTAACGTGGTTCTGTCTTGGGTGTTCATTGTCTGAATTCTCACTACTATAGCAGCAATTAATGTTGGGTTCGCTGGCTGTTTCTCTTAAGATTTGAGTTGCAAGGAATTAGCTCCACACACTACTTGGTCATAAATGCCACAAGATAGTTTATGGACAACTTCACCTTCACAGAATTTATTTGCGTATCCAATTTGACGTATTGTAAATGTTTCATGTGTTTTGGTTATTATTTTTAGTTTAGTCATAAAAAATCAAATTGTTATTTTGGACAGAACTTTCATTCTGTAGATCGCTAGAGCAACCGTTTCATTTCTCACTACGTTAATGAAACTTTCCTTTATCAAATTAATTCCTATTAAATTAAATTATTGCAGGTGCCAAACTCTTTCCTGCTCCACTTGCAGGGTCGATTACAGTCAGTTCGCGTTTCTTCTTAATCGATATGCAACAGCAAAAGTCGGAGTTAGAAAAGGGGGGGGGGGGGGGGGGTCGCTTAGAGCACCATTTCCATATGAACATTGTAGAAGAATTTAGTGTTAAATACACTACTAGCCCCGACACCTCGTAAGTTTAAACACAGTGCAAAGGACCGTGCCAGTCGGGTGACTGCGCACGAGAGGGAAGTTCATCATTATTCTTCTCTGAAGAACTGAAAGTATCACAAAACAGCCTAAACCAATCGAAACAAAATTGAATTCGTTTTCCTGATGGATGCACTGATGGCGACTGTATTTTGAAATTTCTTGGAAGAAGGAAAAAGATGGACAAGTTAGATAGAATCAATCTAAAAGCGTATTTCAATGCACTTATGTGTTTCCATTCCATTAACCGTTGTATGGGCTGATACACTGTCCTGATGCAAGAAATGTCTTTCTGATTTAACTCGTCGTGCACGTGCCTCAAAAATGAAGTTCAATGAAGACGTACCTGAGTGCTGGTTTCTCAGGATGGGGCAGGATAAGGTTACGATTGTGGACGGGGCCGTAATCAGTTACTCTCGGTTGCACAACAAATACGTAAATTTTATTTAAAGAAATTAAAATTTTAAAACAATCTCTTTAAAAAAACACAATTGACTCTATGACGTCTGAAGGCCTTATCATAGGAAAAAAATTCCGCAATTTTGGGGCCGAAGGCCACCAACAATAACCTCAAACAACAAACGGCTGAAGGTCTGAATTAGAAGTCAGAAGAACAATTCCATACGGCACATATTAAGATAAATACTTCGTTTTAAAACAAACTGTAACACGGCTGAAGGCCTTATTATAAAAGAATTGAAATTATTACTCGGCTGAAGGCCACAAACAATTTCAAATAACAAACGGCTGAAGGCCTGGATTAGAAGTCAGGAAAGCCATTCCAAATAGTACACATCTCAACACATACCTTGCTTTTAAAACAAGTTTGCTTGAAAAAAGTTTCTGTAACACGGCTGAAGGCCTTATCACGTAAGAAGTGAAATTATTGCTCGGCTGAAGGCCACGCCAGCAATAATTAGAAAATTACAAATACCCTTAAAACAACATCACAATCTAAGGAATCAGGCCAAGCGGTTCTCAGCAAAGTGTTCCTCGGGTCGGCCTGGGAAGGTAACTCAAAAATAATGTAAGGTGAGACATACAAGAGTTGTATTCACGTAACAGGATGGCAAATCAACTAGGGGCAGCCGACTAACCAATCCGCCTAACGTCCGATCACCGGTACAACGATGGAATATTTTTAGGCAAGAGAGAAGAGACAGACAGTACTACGACTTCAAAAAGCACCCAAGGCCGAAGGAAACACTAGAACCAACGTAGACCTCCCAAAAAAATATTCAAAGTACAATACAAGATCCGGCCGGAGTTGCCATGCGGTTCTAGGCGCTACAGTCTGGAACCGAGCGACCGCTACGGTCGCAGGTTCGAATCCTACGTCGGGCATGGATGTGTGTGATGTCCTTAGGTTAGTTAGGTTTAATTAGTTCTAAGTTCTAGGTGACTGATGACCTCAGAAGTTACGTCGCATAGTACTATGAGCCATTTTTACAATAGAAGAGGCTGTCGAACTACACGCCGTGTCGGACAGCATCAACACGACGAGGAAAGGTGCACTGCTGGGAAAGTTCGCTAACCTCCAGGGCAGGTAACTGGGGGTTTAGCGGCCACAAGGCAGAAAATACCGCTGGTTGCACTTCACTAATAGAATAATACTAAATTCAGTGATGAATAACAAATAGAGAAAGGCAGCTGCAATATTTCATTGCCGCGAAAAACTTCACTCGTTGCCGCCAGGCTCAGCGGCCTTGGGAGCAACAACCCGCCGACTAAAGGCGAGATCTCAGGATAGTCGAGGTTGCGTTAGCAGTTAACTCTTCACTCAGCTTAAACGCCCAGGGTTCGGTGTGCAACTAAATCGTCGCTCTCGCAGCTACCCCTCCTCGATCCGGCAGTGGCTTGCCCTCGAGCTGTACGGACCTGCTCGCTGCTGCGTCCCAATCGAACTGATGTCCGTTCGCCACTCTCCTCACCAAATCCAGTACGCAGACAGCATTAAAATAACTGCTCATCCAAAACCACAAGATACACACGGATCCGGGAAAACAATTCCACCAGCAACTCACAATACTAAAACCAGACACTGTGAAACTGTGGTGTCACCGCCAGACACCACACTTGCTAGGTGGTAGCCTTTAAATCGGCCGCGGTCCGTTAGTATACGTCGGACCCGCGTGTCGCCACTATCAGTGATTGCAGACTCAGCGCCGCCACACGGCAGGTGTAGAGAGACTCACTAGCACTCGCCCCAGTTGTACAGCCGACTTTGCTAGCGATGGTTCAATAACTACATCCTCTCTCACTGGCAGAGACGACAGTTTAGCATAGTCTTCAGCTACGTCATTTGCTACGACCTAGCAAGGCTCTATATCCAATTACTGTCTTGTGAACCGATAATATTGTGACTCATGTACCGTCAAGAGCGACGTTCATCATTAATGGATTAAAGTTAAGTATCCAACTAGGTACGTCCGCTTTCTGAATTCTAATTCCTTGTCATGTTCCAGACCTCACGTCAGTATAGTCCTTCCCTCCTCACGCCAGCCTGCGTTAGCTAAAACGCGTGTATTTCGGCCTCCTCGAGTAACACGGTGTTGGCTCTTCTGCCAACACAACAGAAACAACACTGACGAATTATAAGTCGACACAGACACAGAGAAGTCAGAAGCGGTCGGAAGACCAAATGCACGTCGTCCGCCGCGACGACCGACCGAACGACCAACCAACGGTCGTCCCCACTCAGGTCAGGCACGGGAAAGATCCCAGTATAAATCGTCATCTGACAACTTATTGCCATGAGGTCACTTCGACGGGCGGACACACACACAAAGGTGATAGTTGCACTACTGGAATATCACGGTCCATTCAACTAAAACTCGCTGAATCCAGTCCTTGACGTGGACGTGCACTCTCGCGACCACACGTCGAACAGTGCATATGTGTCGCCAGCGGTCGGGCGATTTTTGGCTGTCCGGGCCTCACTGCTGCCCCGTCCCAACTCAAATAGCTCGACACACGACGACCCGGAAATACTAGAGGCCGCTCCAAAGTTAGAAGCACAATATACTCTATCGATAAACGCTACTTCTACCACTCACGGACAGTCAAGGCGAGCAAACATAGTGGTGCCAGTGAACACACTGAGAAAACGGGGCGCCCCTGTCGCTTTTACAAGATGCCAAGCTATCAACGGCATCAACGCGAACCGCACACGGCTCAGTACCATTACTTCAACACTTAACAAATAGTTCCACAATCACGGAAGAGTCGACAAAGAAATTTCTTCAAATAGCTGACAGAGTCAAAAAATGTGTTATTCAAAATAGAGTTGTGGATTTGGTTGAAATGAGATGTTTTGCGTTTCAGTGGAATTTCATGAAACCGCATTGATTCCTAGGGGCAATGAGACTCCGGGAATGTATGGCCGATGATGCACGTATCACGTAGGCTGCAGAATGGAACTTTCGGAATGAATAGTGGCTGCAGAATTAGGCCCTGCTCAGGTCGGACTACCTCCAGATTTTTCGTTCCCTAGTAACGACCTGCTTGATGAAGCAAAGGCGAATGCTTGGTTCTGAGTTCAAGCAATACATTCAGTCTTCGTCTGACGTGAACGTTATCCCACAGTCTAGCGTACGGGAACATGTGTTCAGGAAGTACCAGCGCCCTCCAGAGTGCACACAAAAAGCTTCGGTACTTACCAGATATCAGGCCTGCGCTGTCTGTCGAACCCGCTTCTGATGCTCCTGGTTCTGCTGCTGGTGGTTCTGCTGCTGGTGCTTCTGACCAATCTTCGTTCTTCGTTATCTTCTCCTCGGACTTGCTGCAAAGACGAGATGCTTCGTGTAATACTGTTTTCGATACTATAAGGAATTAGAATTGTTGCGGGAAACGGAGGATAGCATATTGAACATGTTTTGCGCCAGTCACACGGAAATTAATAATCCGATTTGATTTTGATTCATGCTTTTTATGCAGTTTTTGGCCTCAGGACAATTAAAAACAACTGATCGAAGTGTTTCCGGGGTCACGTTCAGAATGTGTTGCACAATGCGTGCTTTCGATGCAGCTAAGTTTGCAATCAGAACACTCAACACAACATCTTTTTGATAGCCCACAGCCAGAAGTCACACGGTTTAAGATAAGGTGATCGGGACGGCCAGGCTGTAGGGAGATGAACTCCGTCTTCAGGCCACTAGTGGCCCATCGGGACCATCCGACCGCCGTGTCATCCTCAGTTGAGGATGCGGATAGGAGGGGCGTGTGGTCAGCACACCGCTCTCCCGGTGGTTATGATGGTTTTCTTTGACCGGAGCCGCTACTAATCGGTCGAGTAGCTCCTCGATTGGCATCACGGGGCTGAGTGCACACCGAAAAATGGCAACAGCACACGACGGCACGGATGGGCACCCATCCAAGTACCGGCCACGCCCGACAGCGCTTAACTTCGGTGATGTGACGGGAACCGGTGTATCCACTGCGGCAATGTCGTTGCCCTGTAGGGAAATAGCGGCTGGTAATTCTAGCGTTTCCGAAATGGCGCTTCAGCAGCTGCTTAACTGGATTTGCAATGGAGGTTCGCCATCTTGCATAAATCCACGCTGTTGACGAGCTGGAATGACGTGGTTGTGCAAAAGACACTCATAGTATTGACCAGTGACGGTGCAGGTAACAGGACCGGAAGCACCTGTCTCTTCGAAGAAATATGGCCCTATGACAAATGATGCCGTTAAGCCGCACCACACAGTAACCTTTTCAGGGTGAAGTGGTGCTGGTTGATTTGCGTGTCGATTTTCCGTTGCCTATATTCGACAATTCTGTGTATTGACGTATTCTGTCAGATGGAAGTGGGCTTCGTCTGCCCACAAAATCTTCCACGGCCAGTCATTGTCCACTTCCATGCGAGCAAGAAATTCTAAAGCAAAGGTCTCTCTTGCTGGCAGGTCAACAGGAAGCAACTCGTGCTCATGAGTAATTTTGAATGGTTAGCAAAGAAGGATGTTTCGTAGGATTTTACACACTGTGCTCACGGGTATGTCCAATGTTCGGGCAACTGTCCGTGCACCACACGTTTGCCCACCACCACTCGTCTCCTCCTGCATTGCTGTGGCCACTGCTTTCACTGACGTCGAATCAATTCGTTTTCTCTCTCTACCAGGTTGCACACCAAAAGAACCCGTCTTTTCGAATTACCGAATCATTTTCTCCAGACCCACAGCATTCACCAAAGCCTTCTTTCAAACCCTTGAATGTCCGGAACTAATGCAGAGCGACGCGTGCACAGTCATCATTCTTGTAATACAGCTTTACAAGCAGAGCGCGATCCTGCATTGAAACACTCATGGCGAACGTCGCAGACGCGAAAGGAGGAAAAGCCGTGTACCCGGCGTGTTTATACCAACTTCAATGTGTCGTGCACATGACAGGTGTTTTCAAACATGGCTCTAAGCATTATGGGACTTAACACCTGAGGTCACCAGTCCCATAAACTTACAACTACTCAAACCTAACTAACCTACGGACATCACACACATCCATGCCGAGGATTCGAACCTGCGACAGTAGCAGTCGCGTGCTTCCGAACTGAAGCGCCTAGAACGGCTCGGCCTCCGCAGCCGGCCAGGTGTTTTCATTTACGTATTCTGAAACATGCAGCGTCATATGTTGATCAATTTTCATACATTTTTTTCCTTCTGCCATACGTTTTCCCCCTTCTCTGATAATATTCAGTTGCAGCTTGACGTCATTCCGACCAATGGCGTTATTTCTAGCGCGTTTTCAAAGTTTAACTTTGATTATATCACCCTGTACTTCGGGCAACACCATTACTGTGCAACCGAGGTGCTCTTGCATGTGAAAGGGGAGCTCGTTTCCAAATTACAGATTGCCGAACAACGGTTCTCTGTGCCCGTCCTGTCTGCCCCAGCCCCACCCTCACCTACCTTGGCCTCACCATTGACCGTCACCTCACCTGGATCCCTCACCTCCGCTCCATCCAATCCAAAGCCCACAACCGCCTCTGACTCCTCAAACTCCTCTCTGGCCGGACATGGGGGTTGCAGCCCTCTACCATCATCCACACCTACAAATCCTTAATCCGTCCCATCCTCTGTTATGCCAGTCCTTCCTGGATATCTGCCCCCCCCCCAAAAATTCTATAAGTCCCGCCAGATCCTCGAGCGTCATGCACTCCGCCTTGCCTTACGTATACGCCTCCCATCCCCCATGCGGATCCTCTATGATCTCATTCCTTTCCCCCATCTGCTCCTATTCCTCGAACATATCCGCATCCTCTACACCTCCCGCCGCCTTGATCCCCCTCACCCCCTGGTTGCTGCTCTCCTTTCCCCTCCCTGCCCCTTGACCATCTTCACTGTTGTGTCCCCCCTACCCTCCATCTCTACACCCTTCATCTCCTTTCCCAAGGTGGCTTCCATCAACTCCCCCTCCCGGATGATGCCCTCTCTCCCTCCAGTTATCCCTCCTATCAACTCTGATCCTCACTCCCCCTGGTTTCCTCTGTCCTTTTCCTGGGCTCCCTCTCCCCCCCCCCCTTCCATCCTCTTTTTTCCCCACCTCCCCTCTCTCTGACCCCTTCTCTCCCCTGAGTCCTTTTGCATTTCCCTCCTCTGCCTCTTCTAATTCCCTCTCGTGTCTGCCCTGCCCCTCTCCCCCTTTATGAGCCCTCTCCCTCCTTGGTTCCCACCCCCCCTTTTCGTTTCTTAATTCCTCCCCCCTTATTCTTCCCCCTCCGCCAGGTCCCCCCCCCCCCCCCCAATCTGCCTTTGGCTCGGGAGTGTCATCTTTGTGCCGCCATTTTCGTGCAGTGTTTTACAGTGAGTGTTTTACAGTGAGTGTTTTTTGCGAAGAGTTGCGAACGGCCATCATACTATCGCTGGGTGTGCTTTTTATCTCTTGCGAACAGAAACCAGACTGTCGCCATGTTTTTTAGTTGTGTGTGTACTATGTTACTTGTCTGATTCCTGTGTCTTTTATTAACATTGCCAACCCCTTTTGCCATTTTACACTTTATGTCACCGTTTTATCGCCTGTTTTTCTTGTTTCTTTTCTTCTTCCGTTTTTTTAAAAAAAAGTCTGTAGGCTGTAGAGCAGAGTACTAAGCTGCTGCCAGTCCGCCTCCTTCGGGGGGAATTGAAAATCAATAAAGAAAAAAAACGGTTCTCAACGACAACCGGGCCTCGCTACCACCCCAGGTACGGCCAAGTCGTTTTCCGGCACATACACGGACCGCTCCCAGCACAGGGCCCCGCTCGCCAACTTCCTCGTGCCGCTGCCAACTCACAGACACCCGCGCTGCCTGTCAAACGCCGCCTAGCGGACCACATTCGCACCACAAGCCTGTCCGGCAAGGAGACACTACAGAATCAGTGATTCCACCAGAGAGGCACGAAGTGGAAAAATACCAAAACTTTGTGGAAGGTTTCGACGCAAAGCACCGAGATGTCCACGTCCCGGATCTCTCCACAGCCAATCTCCTCGAGTCCTTGAGCTGTGTCCTTTATAGATGAACATCTCAGCAATTTTCAGTTGAGCGTCACATTACGTTTTCGTTTAACATCACCACAGTTTTCTAATGAACATCTCAGTACCTTTCTGCTGAACACCACAGTGCGTTATTATAGAATATCACAGTACATTTCTTCTGAACATCGTAAAGCTTTCTTTTTTGACATAACAGTACCTTTCTGTCGAGCGTCATAGTACCTAGAACAAAATATTCACTCTGCAGCGGAGTGTGCGCTCTTATGAAACTTCCTGGCAGATTAAAACTGTATTCCGGTCAGAGACTCGAAATCGGGAATTTTCCCTTTCACTGGTCGTGAGTCGTGCGTGGGTAGCTCTGTCGGTAGAAAACATGCCGGAGAGAAGCAAAGATCCCTACTACGAGTCTCGGTCCGGCACACAATTTTAATCTGCCAGGAGGTATCGAAACAGCGCGCAATCGGCTGCAGAGTGAAAATCTCATTCTGGAAACAACCCCCAGGCTGTGACAGAGCCATATCTCAGCAAAATCTTCTCTTCCAGGAGTGCTAGTTCTTCAAGTTTCGCGGGAGAACTTCTGTGAAGTTTGGAAGGTAGAATACCAGGTACTGGCGAAATTAAAGCTCTGGGGACGGGTCGTGAGTCGTGGTTGGGTAGCTCAGTCGGTAGAATACTTGACCGCGAAAGGCAAAGTTCCAGACTTCGAGTCTCGATACGCCACGCAGTTTTAATCTGCCAGGAAATTTCATCATAGTGCCTCTTTGTTCAGCATCACAGTACCCTTCTGCTGAACGTCACAATACCTTTCTTTTGAACATAACAGTACCTTTCCGTTCAACATCAAAGTACTTTCTGTTGAACAGCGCAGTACGTTTTCTGCTGAAGGTCGCAATACCTTGTTTTTGGACGTAACAGTACCTTTCTGTAACACATCACAGTACCTTTTTGAAAAGAGCAGTACCTTTCTGTAGAAGATCAAAGTATCTCTCTTTTAAACATCATATAATCTTTCTGATAACGTGCGGTTAAAGGCGCTGCAGTCTGGAACCGCAAGACCGCTACGGTCGCAGGTTCGAATCCTGCCTCGGGCATGGATGTTTGTGATGTCCTTAGGTTAGTTAGGTTTAACTAGTTCTAAGTTCTAGGGGACTAATGACCTCAGCAGTTGAGTCCCATAGTGCTCAGAGCCATTTTTTATTTTCTGATAAACATCACAGTATCTTTCTGTTGAACATCACAGTACTTTTCTCTTTAATATCACAATATCTTTCCGACGAACGTGGTTTTCTTTAGAACATCGCGGGAAGTTCAGAGTCACACTGACACACGAACCAGCAGTGGTTGGCAGGCAGGGCCACAGGAGCCGATCTCCACAGCTCGTTCTCACTCACCAGTCTATTAACACCAATAAAATTTCATGATAAAAGTTACCTGTAAATCTCAGGAAACTGCGCCATACACAATAACGAAACAAGGTTGATAATTTAGTAATTATTGCCGCAGATAACCATTATCACTACATACAGGAAGATCCAGAACATTTGGGTCAGCTTTTGGAACCAGTTTCCACAACAGGTGCTACCAAAAGCCTGCAGGTATTCGGTTCGAATCCTGGTGATACAATGTGATACTGCACACTGCATTGATACGAGACTACAGGGTGGTCCATTGATCCTGACTGGGCCAAATATCTCACGAAATAAGCGTCAAACGAAATACTACAAAGAACGTAACTTGTCTAGCTTAAGAGGGAAACCAGATGGCGCTATGGGTTTTTTTGTGGTTTTAGGGCGCACAACTACAGTGGTCATTAGCGCCCAGACTAAGTTATGAACGCACTGCGAGGCACATGTATAAAACAGCAACTAAAAAGGACAACACTATAAAACACACATTAACAGGCAAGGGATTAAAAGAAAACAGCATGATCAAATGTCCTTAGACAGGTTTGTCAAGTGGATAAAACGAAGAACGCGAGCAGCTGCTCCTGGGTCATCCGCTAAAGTGGCATCCAGAGTACATGGCAGGCCAAGATCAATGCGCAGTGTATTAAAATTCGGACAGGACGTTAAAATGTGGCATGCCGACAGCAATTGCCCACATGGGTAGAACGGCGCCGGCGCAGCCGTCAGCAGATGGCGATGGCTGAACCGGCAGTGTCCAATTCGTAACCGGGCCAAAACGACCTCCTCCCGCCGAGAAGGGCGTAAAGAGGTCGACCAAGTCGTGGGAAGAGGTTTCAAGGCTCGAAGCTTCTTGTCAGTAAGTGTAGCCCAATCGGCATGCAATAGCGATAAAATGCGCTGACAAATGACCCTGCTAAAATCAGATGAAGGCACACAACAAGAAGCTGTCCGAGGTTGGAGGACCGCAGCCTTGGCTCCGGCATCTGCAGTTTCGTTCCCAGGGATACCGACATAAAGGAATCCACATAAAAGTAACCGGAGAACCGTCGTCCGCCAGCTGCTGAAGAGAGCGTTGGATCCGGTGCACGAAAGGGTGAACCGGATACGGATCACTGAGGCTCTGGATGGCGCTCAGAGAATCAGAGCAGATGTCATAAGCAGAAATTCGGTGGCGGCGGATGTAAAGAACAGCCTGGTAGAGGGCAAATAGCTCAGCTGTGAAGACCGAACAATGGCCATGGGGCCGGTATTTGAAACTGTGTGCCCCGACAATAAAAGAACACCCGTCATTGGTCTTAGAGCCATCTGTATAAATGAAGATCGTATTAATGAACTTCGAACGAAGTTCGACAAACCGGGAGCGGTATACCGAAGCTGGGGTAACCTCCTTCGGGAGCGAACTGAGGTCAAGGTGAACTCGAACCTAATCCTGGAGCCAAGGTGGCGTTTGGCTCTCGCCCACTCGAAAGGTTGCAGGGAGTGAAAAATCAAGGTGCTGAAGGAGGCGACGAAAGCAAACTCCAGCGGGTAGCAGTGCAGATACGTACAACCCGTATTGACGGTCGAGACAGTCGTCAAAAAAGGAGCGGTCGAGCATTGATAATAGCCGACAGACATACCGACAAAGCAGTATATCGCGCCGGTAGGTTAGTGGCAATTCACCGGCTTCAGCATGAAGACACTCGACGGGACTAGTATAGAATGCTCCGATCGCAAGACGTAACCCAGATGTTGTATAAGGTTGAGGCGGCGTAAGATGGACGGTCGTGCAGAGGAGAATACAAAGCTCCCATAACCCAGTTTAGAGCGGACGATCGACCGATATGGACGAAGTAGCACGGTTCGATCCGCTCCCCACGACGTACTGCTTAGAACACGGAGGACATTTAGATAACGGGTACAACGGGCAGCCAAATATGACACATGTGGAGATCAGCTAAGTTTCTTATCAAATGTAAGACCTAAAAATTTTGTTGTCTCCACGAATGGGAGAGCAACGGGACCGAGACGTAAGGACGGTGGAAGAAACTCTTTAATCGTGACCATACCAAATATCTCACGAAATAACGGTCAGACGAAAAAACTACAAAGACGAAACTTGGCTAGCTTGAAGAGGGAAACCAGATGGCGCTATCGTTAGCCTGCTAGATGGCGCTGTCATGGGTCAAACGGATATCAGCTGCGTTTATTTAAATAGGAGTCCCCATTTTTTAATTACATATTCGTGTAGTACGTAAAGAAATATGAATGTTTTAGTTGGACCACTTTTTTCGCTTTGTGATAGATGGCGCTGTAATAGTCACAAGCACATGGCTCACAATTTTAGACGAGCAGTTGGTAACAGGTAGGTTTTTTAAATTAAAATACAGAACGTAGGTACGTTTGCACATTTTATTTCAGTTGTTCCAGTGTGACACACGTACCTTTGACAACTCATCATTTCTGAGAACGCATGCTGTTACAGCGTGATTACCTGTAAATATCACATTAATCCAATAAATACTCAAAAAGATCTCCGTCAGCCTCAACGCGTTTGGCAATACGTGTAACGACATTCCTCTCAACAGCGAGTAGTTTGTCTTCCGTAATGTTCGCACATGCATTGACAATGCGCTGACGCATGTTGTCAGGCGTTGTCAGAGGATCACAATAGCAAATATCCTTCAACTTTCCTCACAGAAAGAAATCCGAGGATGTCAGATCCAGTGAACGTGCGGGCCATGGTATGGTGCTTCGACAACCAATCCCCCTGTCATGAAATATGCTATTCATTACCGCTTCAACCGCACGCGAGCTATGTGCCGGACATCCATCACGTTGGAAGTACATCGCCATTCTGTCATGCAGTGAAACATCTTCTAGTAACATCGGTAGAACATTACGTAGGAAATCGGCATACGTTGCACCATTTAGATTGGCACCGCACCGATAAAATGGGGTCCAATTATCCTTCCTCCCATAATGCCGCACATTAACCCGCCAAGGCCACTGATGTTCCACTTGTCGCAGCCATCGTGGATTTTCCTTTGCGCAACAGTGCTTATTAAGCCGGTTTACGTTACCGCTGTTGGTGAATGACGCTTCGTCGCTAAATAGAAAGCGTGCAAAAAATCTGTCATCGTCCCGTAATTTCTCTTAATGTATCACTAAGCTAATACCGTCCACACTGGTGGAATGTTACGCGATACCACGTACTTATACGTTTGTGACTATTACAGCGCCATCTATTACTAAGCGAAAAATTTGGTCTAACTAAAACTTTCCGATTTCCTTGCGTACTACACGAATATGTAATAAAAATGGGGGTTCCTATTTTTAAAAAACGCAGTTGATATGCATTTGACCTATGTCAGCGCCATCTAGTGGGCCATCCATAGTGCCATCTTGTTTCCCCCTTCAAGCTAGACGAGTTTCGTTCTATGTAGTTTTTTCGTTTGTTGCTTATTTCGTGAGATATTTGGCCCGGTCGCTATCAATGGACCACCCTGTATGTGTCACGGCTGTAGTCCACAATCTCAATACAGAGACTTATGGACCCACAGGATACAACAGCAACAATAGTGATTCGTTCGTCGGATGGTGAAGTTATGTTTGCCGCTCTCCCGTTTCGGTACTGGAAAGCAACAAATTAGAACTGATAATTGCTGTCACCTCTTCTTTTGTCGTCAAAAAACAGAAAGTTCTCACTACACTCTACATGTCAACATTACACTCCTCTGCACTAGACAGATTCGTGAAATATAACGCTCACACATAGACAAGAACTGACGGTGATGTATGTGAAGCAGATCTTTCTTCCAACTAATCTCCTAAACCACATTTTGGGGTCTGGCAGAAAACATTGTCCTACGACATTTCCTCGCTGCTTTCACATTCGTCACTGGCTTGCACTTCCCTTCGCTAAAGACTCTTGCAGCCTAATATTAAGTTCATGTAATTTAGTTTTGCTGATTGAAGAATGTCACTTTATTAAACAACTAGTTTCTGTCAGAAACGGGCCATCCTCAAGTATAATGACACGTCATTAATCAAATGCCACATTATACCTGAGGAAGGTTCGTTTCCGACGGAAAGTGGTTGTTTAATAATGTGCAAAACCATTTTTCCAAACATTTCTAGAAGCTGTAAATCACCGCCTCCTAAAAATAATGATAACAATTTGAAGTACATATCAATATTTAGGGATAACGTAACGTAAAAGTAAGTAATCTGCTGTAATTCTTACCTGTCCTGATAGACCCACCACCACCATATGCACCTAGAACGCAAAGGATTGAGAAATAAAGACTCAAGTAACACAATCCATTGAGTACTCTAATATTGTAGGAAAGACTAGAAATTCTTTGTTGGTTCGCATAAAAATTAAAATGTACGATGTGATATCCTTGTAATGTACATAATGTGTGGACTTATATAGGTCTAGTACCTCAACCATCATGTCATGTATATCTGGTAAAAATTTGGTTTCCTTCAAATGTATGACATTTGATTAAATGGTACCTCAATTTGAGGAAGCATTTTGGAAAAAAAATTGCATCAATTTCTTCGTAATATTTTTAATAACTCTAAGCACGTTCAAAAACATTCAAAACATTCTAATTTGTGTAGAAAGTGTGCAACATTACCTGATATCAACAAAAAATCTGTAAAACATATAAATTATAAACAGTTCCTTAAAGAAACAGGTGTTCATCTTTACATAATATCAAGCCGGAAAAGTATCCTGTATCCTTAAAACTGTTCGACCCATTGCTAAGTGAAAATATTTCAAAAGTATTCATTCTAACACTCAAGAAGATCTTACTTCAGAACGCTACGACTGTCATTCCCAGGACCCGTTCGAGAACATTTCCCGACACAAGCTTTTTATCAGTTTTGCCCCCTCCCCCCCCCCCCCCCCAACTCGCCATTTTTCCCTCGTACACTTTCCGTAGTGTCGGTTTTCGCCAATGCTTGTGATGCGCACTGTATACGAATGTCACATTTAGCCGCCCCTCTCATCTTGTACCGTAAACCGGACCTGGTCACGGTTTTCTCATAGCCCACGTTTGTACAGCTGTCCGTCAGTCCACACCACTGCGTTCTTATGTCTTACACCCGATTCAGAATGTCCATAGATTTAAAACTTTTTACAAATAATTTCATCCCCGTCAACGAGAAATCAAGTCAGTGACCGTCATTCACATTCGACAAACCAGTATTTTTTTTTTTTTTTTTTTTTAGTACATTGCATCCCCAAGCGAAACCTGATAACTGTCGAGTCATAGTTTTGTAGGCCAAGAGCCGAAGATTTTTATACAGGTCGGTCAGAAACATTCTGATAGGCTTTTAAGCGTGTTGCAGGATAGGTTCTGCTGCGACATAATTGTTAAGATAAAAATTCGATACGTTGCACAATTTCCGAGTTAATTAGCATTGAAGTAAATTATTCAGGCCGAGCAGTCTCGTGCAATATCATCTACGCTACGAGCGCTAAACGTGTTCTTCATTTTTCTTCCTCAAACCGAAAAAGAGAGCGATTCACTAAATGGGCATGGGATGGCAGTGAGGATCGAACGCGACCAAAGGCTGAGCTGTCTCGTGACCTATCATCTACGCTACGAGAACTGCTGACACTAATCGTATCTGGCGGGCCTCTTGGGATTTCACGTGCAGCGGGCTGACTGGCTAGTTCCAATGTTAATTAACTCGGATAGGGCGCAACGTGTTGAATTTTTTTGTTAACAGTTATTTCTCAGTACAACCTACCCTCCATCACCGTTGCAAACTTTGTTTCTGAAGACCCTTCATGCATACCTCAGTCTTCTCCCAACCGCATGAGTGGGTGTTTTTCACCACGTGGTATATCTTCGTTGGCATTCTGTAGCCGGTGTTTAACTGACGACTGCGCAATGCATTAAAAGCTGTTGATCAGCAGCACTGCATGACATGACAATAATAATTTTCACTGAAATAGAAGAAAGTACTGTATACTAAATATTCGGCTTGTCTTTAGTGTGTGTTAGGTATAGACAAGACAATCAAAATTACCATTGAAATAGCAGAAAGTATTGTAATAGTAAATATTTGGTTCCTTCTGAAAATGTATTTGACATAGCACTGTACTTTCTCACATGAATTCAGAAAAAAAAAAAAAAGAAAATGCGATTCGTTCCTCACGAAACTGAAATATAGAACTGGAAGAAAATGTTGTTGACATACTTTCCATATCTGAACCGACGATCTTCATACGAGGGTCACTGTTTTTGTAAAATAAAGTTTTCGTTCTGCATGTGTGAAAGTTTTACAGTGTGCAGATACATCCTTCCCGCTTGTTTTCAAACTTAGTTCAACCTGTTACAGTGAGTGGCACCGTCACAGCACGTCTTCAAGATGGCTGCTACGCTTGACGTTCGTCGGAAACAACGTGCTGTCACAGAATTCCTGTGCTGTGAAAACGAGACAGTGGGAAACATTTACAAGAGGTTGAAAAAGATCTATGGAGATGCTGCTATCGATCGCAGTACAGTTAGTCGGTAGGCAAGCAGATTACGTGATGAAAGCGGGCACGGCAATATTGAGGATTGTCCTCACAGTGGCAGGCCTCGTACTGCACACACTCCAACAATGTGCAGAGAGTTAACGAACTAGTGACTGCTGACAGACGAAATCACAGTGAACGAACTGTCACGCTACATTGGGATCGGGGAAAGAAGTGTTTGCAGAATACTGAAAGTGTTGGCGCTAAAAAGGTTTGTGCCAGGTGGGTTCCCAGGATGTTGACAGTATCTCACAAAGAAACAAGAAAAACGGTATGCAGCGAACTTTTGGAACAGTACGAGAATGGTGGAGATGAATTTCTTGGAAGAATTGTGACAGGTGATGAAACATGGCTCCATCATTTTTCACCAGAGACGAAGAGGCAATCAATGGAGTGGCAACATGCAAATTCAACCAAGAAAAAAATTCAAAACCACACCTTCTCCTGGAAAAGTTATGGCTATAGTGATTTTCGATTCAGAAGGACTCTAGCTTGTGGACATCATGCCAAGTGGAACCATCATAAATTCTGATGCATATGTGACGACAATGAAGAAACGTCAAGCTCGACTGAGTCGTGTTCGACCACATCGGCAAAAGCAGGATGTTTTGCTGTTGCACGACAATGCACGGCCACATGTGAGTCAAAAAATCATGGAAGCGATCACAAAACTCGAATGGTCAACACTGAAACACCCGCCTTACAGTCCTGACCTGGCTCCATGTGACTATCATCTCTTTGGGAAACTGAAAGACTCTCTTCGTGGAACAAGGTTTGTAGATGATGACTCCCTTGTGCACGCTGCCAAACAGTGGCTTCAACAGGTTGGTCCAGAATTTTATCGTGCTAGTATGCAGCCGCTGGTTCCAAGGTGGCGGAAGGCAGTTAGGAGGGATGGAAATTATGTGGAGAAATGAAAATATTGTTCCTAAAGGATACATCTACACACTGTAAAACTTTCACACATGTGGGATAAAACATGGATTTTTAGAAAAATAGTGTGCATTCCTTTTGGAGTGACCCTCGTACATTGTGAAGTTGTCAAGTTACTGCGATTGTAAACAGAAGCGAAAAATATATTACACTATCTCCTCTAGAAATAGCATTAAATATGGAGCTGTCTGGATAGTAACTGCATAGCTACACTTCTAAGCATTTCCATTTCTTGTTAATTATGACTCGAACACAAGTGAAAGTTCTTTCTTACATATTTAGTTTATTACTAGTTCCATCTGTCTAGTAACTAAGGACATATTTATAACTAAAAATCGTTAACGATCCTACTCCAAAATGGGGAAGATGCTTACAGTTGGTGGAGCCCGCTTCTATTGTTCCTGTGTCTATAAGGCCAAAGCTTTCAAGCAAAGCTTAAGAACTGAGCTACAGTAAGCACATGTACAGCGCTAGCGCAACTTACGACATTAGTGCGTAAAAGATCAAGACTATCCCTACAGCGAATCCGTCGGTAACAGCCATGTTCAATTCTTAGCCAGCTTTGACGTTTCCCCGGTTGTGCCTCCTCTAAAGTAGTTATTGTTGGCGCTGAATAAAAGCCTCACGCCCTACCCCATTCCCATCGTGGTGTGCCAGAGCAATAGTGTTAGTCATGATACTTTAGCAAGACACAGTGACCACTAGGTAACTTCTTCGAGCGCAGTGTGGTTACACTTAGAAATGCAGAAAAGGATTTAAAGGAAATGGCGCAAAATTGTGGCGACTTCTTCGCTATTGTCCCTCTTGCAACGATATAAATAAACGATAACAACATTTTATTCTGAGCGAATAAAAATTATTAAAATCATAAATTACGTCCATGAAGTTAATTACCGTCCTTGGTTAATATTCTGACACACACTTCTTTTTAAACTCTTAGAAAATGCTCTCAATGCCTGTTACAAGAAATTATGTATAGTTCATCTGCTGTGATGTGCTCACAATTCCGGACTTACAAGAACAAATCAGTAACTTCGTTCGCGTCGACTGTCTTGAATAGATGATCATACGGAATTCCCTCGAATAGGAACAGTTAAGATATTGCACTTGGATTCGTGAGTAGCAGGTTTCAAACGCTAAACTGCCTACTCTGAATTAAGTTTTTCCTGATGATTTCTGTAAAACATGCGTCTACATTTGACCATAACATAAGCCGACGAAAATTATGGCCGGATTAAATTTTGGCATTATCCACATTTGTGCGTCAAAATAAATCAATGATAACAGGTGACAATTTCTACTGGACTCTGACTCGAAGCCGGCCTTGGTGGCCGAGCGGTTCTAGACGCTACAGTCTGGAACCGCGCGACCGCTACGGTCGCAGGTTCGAATCCTGCCTAGGGCATGGATGTGTGTGATGTCCTTAGGTTAGTTAGGTTTAAGTAGTTCTAAGTTCTAGGGGACTGATGACCTCAGAAGTTAAGTCCCATAGTGCTCAGATCCATTTGAACCATTTTTTTTCGGATTCGAATCCGGATTTCACGCGGTCGTCTTAATGCCTCATTTTTTGAAACCGGCGTGTCAGTGTTGTATTCTGTTAGTAAATAACATAAAGAAGAATACAACCAAAGTGAGGAGACCCTTCCGGTTGTACAACATAAGAACGACGACCACTCTAACACATCGGAAAATGAACACTGGCCGGTCCTAATTCTCCACAAATGGGGCCTGGGAATGTGTTCTCGGAATACAGTCTGGTTCAGTGGTCCATTTCGAGATTCAGATCGGTGCCCACGAGAATCAACTACTCATACCTGATACTCCCGAGGTGCGGAGGAATCTCTGAGTACACAATTTAAGTAATTTTCAAATGTCTGACGATATCTGGCATAGCGCTGCAATTGACAGTTTCGTTCCTGTAAGAAAGTCCATAAGTCAAGCACATTTTTGAGACCGTCCCGAAAAGGCAGTACACAGAAATTCCTGTGATCCTATTCGTCGTACGTGTCTTAGATTGGGGAAAGTAGATGTTAACTGGACGGAGGATCATTCCGGGCTCGATCTTATAGGGCGACGCTCGGAGACAGAAGATAAACATCTTCTGAAGCCACACATACACGGAAAGTCCATAGTCCAGACGATGTTCATCCGTGTCTATTGCACGACACTGCATTCACATCGAGGGTAGTTCGTCGTAAGCAGGCAATACACATCATGCGCCGTGGGTGCCCTGGCACAGGGGAGAGGTGTGTGCACAAAGCTATCATCGGGGAAGAATGTTTTGATGTGGGAGAGCGGATACGCGATTTAAGCGAGTGCAGTAGAGAGCATACAGGATGGAGACACCAGTGCAATGATGAAGAGATCGTTGAAACTGTCGCGACGATGAGTTCACATCTTCATCATGGCGCTGATGTAAAAGGGCTCCGCTACGAGGGCGGAAGCTGATGGCATGGTGTCGTACTCTGAAAAGAAGTCCATTACTATCGAAATAATCAAAGGCCGCCTGGATCCGCTGCGGCATCACTGGAGATATTGTTAGGGACTGAGCAAAATGGGGTATCCAGGACGCCGTATGGGTTTTAATGAAGGTGACCGTTTGGACCATATCTAAAGCTCGGACTGCCTCGGACATTCGAGACACCTCCCATCCGGCACAGACACACAATATTAGCTTACCGTCTCCTACAATGACCCCTTACTCACCATTTCGATTTCTATTCCCGCACTGAAATTGGATTTTTGGTCATCATGGCTCTACAGTATATACAGGGTGTTTCAAAAACTTTCAGGAAACATTACTCACACACAAAGAAAGAAAATATGTTATGTGGACATGTGTCCGGAAACGCTTACTTTACATGTTAGAGCTCATTTTATTACTTCTCTTCAAATCACATTAATCATGGAATGGAAACACACAGCAACAGAACGTACCAGCGTGACTTCAAGCACTTGGTTACAGGAAATGTTCAAAATGTCCTCCGTTAGCGAGGATACATGCATCCACCCTCCGTCGCATGGAATCTCTGATGCGCTGATGCAGCCCTGGAGAATGGCGTATTGTATCACAGCCGTCCACAATTCGAGCGCGAAGAGTCTCTACATTTGGTACCGGGGTTGCGTAGACAAGAGCTTTCAAATGCCCCCATAAATGAAAGTCAAGAGGGTTGAGGTCAGGAGAGCGTGGAGGCCATGGAATTGGTCCGCCTCTACCAATCCATCGGTCACCGAATCTGTTGTTGAGAAGCGTACGAACACTTCGACTGAAATGTGCAGGAGCTCCATCGTGCATGAACCACATGTTGTGTCGTACGGAAACAACTGGTTCTCCCGTAGCACTCTCCATACAGTGACGTCAACGTTACCTTGTACAGCAGAAACTTCTCTGACGCTGACATCAGGGTTATAGTCAACTGCACGAAGAATTGCCTCGTCCATTGCAGGTGTCTTCGTCGTTCTAGGTCTTCCCCAGTCGCGAATCATAGGCTGGAATGTTCCGTGCTCCCTAAGACGCCGATAAGACGCCGATCAATTGCTTCGAACGTCTTTATGTCGGGACACCTTCGTTCTGGAAATGTGTCTCGATACAAACGTACAGCGCCACGGCTATTGCCCCGTGCTAATACATACATCAAACGGGCATCTGCCAACTCTGCATTTGTAAACATTGCACTGTCTGCAGAACCACGTTCGTGATGAACACTAACCTGTTGATGCTACGTACTGATGTGCTTGATGCTAGTACTGTAGAGCAATGAGTCGCATGTCAACACAAGCACCGAAGTCAACATCACCTTCCTTCAATTGGGCCAACTGGTGGTGAATCGAGGAAGCACAGTACATACCGTCGAAACTAAAATGAGCTCTAACATGCAAATTATGCGTTTCCGGACACATGCCCACATAACATACTTTCTTTATTTGTTTCCTGAAAGTTTCCCCGTACCATCTTTGTAACACCCTGTATATATACTAAAAAGTCAAAGAAACTCGTACACCTGCCTAATATGGTATAGGGCCCCAGCGAGCACGCAGAAGTACCGCAACACGACGTGGCATGGACTCGACTAAAGTCTGAAGTAGTGCTGGAGGGAGCTGACACCATGAATCCTGCAGGGCTGTCCAAAAAAGGGGAGGGGACGGGAACTCTCCTGAATAGCACGTTGCAGGACATCCCTAATATAATCAATAATGTTCATGTCTGGGGAGTCTGGTGGCCAGAGAAAGTGTTTAAACTCAGAAGAGTGTTCCTGGAGTCACTCTGTAGCAATTCTGGACATCGTCCTGGCGAAATTGCCCAAGTCCGTCGTAATGCACAATGGACGTGAATGGATGCAGATGATCAGACAGGACGCTCACGTACGTGTCACCTGTCAGAGTCGTATCTATATGTATCAGGGGTCCCATATCACTCCAGCTACACATGCCCCACATCATTACAGAGCCTCCACCAACTTGACATTCAGGGTCCATGGATTCTTGAGGTTGTCTCCATATTCGTACAAATCCTTACGCTCGATACAATTTGAAATGAGGCTCATCCGACCAGGCACTATATTTCGAGTCATCAACAGTCCAGTGTCGCTGTTTATGTGTCCAGGCGAGGCTTGAAGCTTTGTGTCGCGCAACCATCAAGGGTACACGAGTGGGCCTTCGGCTCCGAAAGCCCATATCGATGATGTTTCGTTGAATGGTTCACACGCTGACACTTGTTGATGGCCCAGCATTTAAATCCGCAGAATTTGCTGAAAGGTTGCACTTCCGTCACGTTGAACTAGTCTTTTCGGCCGTCGTTGGTCCCGTTCTTGTAGGATCTTTTTCCGACGCAGCGATGTCGAAGATGTGATACTCACGGTACACTCGTGAAATGGTCGTACGGGAAAATCCTCACTTCATCGCTACCTCGGAGATGCTGTGTCCCATCGCTTGTGCGCTGACTATATCACCACGTTCAGGCTGACTTAAATCTTCTACCATTGTACCTGCAGTAACCGATCTAACAACTGCGCCAGAAATATGTTGTCTTATAAAGACAATGCTGTATTCTGCCTGTTTACATATCTCTGTATCTGAATACGCATGCCTATTTCAGTTTCTTTGGCGCTTCAGTGTGTGTGTGATGTATGTACTTTCGGACATGCCAGAAAGAATAGATACCAGATAGGTGTATGTCCATATCACTTAGGGCTGGAGTTAAAATGCTATACAGCACGACACAAATGAAACTCAACGTATTAGTGTTTCAGTAGATCTGAAGAGAAAATAGTAATGATTGACATATTACGAGAATACTGTCCTCTAAGTGTTCTATGGCTGGAGCAAGGTACCTCATAACGTTTCTGCAAATAGAATTCGCATTCATCGGAAGATACATTTAGAGGGCGTGCTGTGTGGCGCTGTAACTTTGTAGCATCGTCCACCGCGACTGGAGAGTATTGTGCCCTAAAAAGTAAAATAATCAATGGTGCGAATATTGCTGCAGCGTCCACTAGCTCAATTAGGAGGGGCAGAACAGCCATATTCGTCTTCGATGGACCTTTTTTAAGTGCTCATAACTGTGTTTTGTTTCTGTGATGAAGTATTAGTAAATAGAAGGCAATTACGTCCTGTCTGATACAACAGAACAGCAGTTCATGAATGGCTGACTGAGACAGTCAAAATGAAAGGTACCGTTCAAACTAGAAAGACATGGCGCTCAGTGAAAAACACCTACAAGAGTCCAGTGACGAGTAGACGAAAGTTTACGAATTCGGTATGTCTCACTTTAGAACTTCGTATTTGATAAGATGTATAACCAAGAACAATGGGACCAGCAATAGGGAGGACGACGGCCATCCAGATTTAGGTCTTCCGTGATTTCCCTTAATCGCTCCAGATTAAAGTCGGGATGGTTCGTTTGAAAGAGCACGGCCGATTTCCTTCCGTATTCTGGACACAATCCGAGTTTGTGCTCCACCTCTAATGACCTCGATCTCGATCGGACTTTAAACCCAAAACTCCCTTCCTTCTTATTTCTTACAAGAACATTGTAATAAAATGACAGAAAATTAGTTAAGTTCATGACTGTTCAAGAACGGGAGTATCACCGATGTAACGACGACAACTGTAGGTCAGGGCTTTGGACACAGCTTTTGAAATGTACGGGGTGTGATGGGTACAAGTACAGATATTTCTCTTGGTCACTGACGACGTTGTAGTGAACAACATTACATCAGTATTTACGTAATTTGCGGACTAATAATTATAGCTATTAGGAGAATTATATTTTTGGGTTGGTTAGTATGTTCAAATACATGTGGCAATAGCAAGCCATTAATTCTTAATTCCCATTGGGAGAAACATACCTATTACACGCTGTACAGTGAGTCGAGGAATTATCATTGAAACCATTTAGACATTTCATTGATATCTCGAATGATAAATAGAAAGCAGACTATCGATACAAATAGAAAAACTGATTGTCAGGATCGTCAAAATACAAATTCGTGGCCGTATTCCCACCTACATGAACCTTGATGTGCACTAGCCCCTCACGAACTTCTGCGTCGTGTAACTTAGCTGAGTATATGAGGGTGGAATGTCACCGTAGCGCTGTCATTTAATTACAGGAGCTGTAATGAAGGCTCGGTGAGTACCGGAACCACCAGTCGAGTTGTAGACGAAGAATATTCAGCTCCAACCAGACCAACTCATGAACATGCACCAGCAGCGATAATAGCTGGAAATACAAAAGGACGACGAGCACGATTCAGAAGAAAACAGCAATGGAAACAACACTGAAACTGGAACTATGTCATCTTATTAATTACAGAATTGTTCTACAGAAGCTGCTTCGTGGTAGTATTTTATTTCTGTGGACTAGTTTTCATGCGTTGCCTATCACCAGCGGTATCTATATTATTTATTATAATAAATTACTTAAAATGTATGTTGTAATGTGTTATGTATCTGTGACTTTTCACTTCACTGTAGTTCGACTTTCCTAATACAAGGCGGAAATGGCATAAGTGCAGATATTTTTATTGGTCACTCAGGAAGGTAACTGAAAAGCATTATATCAGTATTTACGTTGTATTTAGATTAATAATTATGGCTATCAGGAGTAGGTTGGTAAGCAAATGTGGTTAGAACAAAGCACTAATTCTCATTGTTCCCTGGGCAGCAGGTCAGGTGCTTCATTATGGACGCATGAATGCAAAGCGGGCAGTCTCTACTGACATAGTTCACTTATTGGCGCAGTTACGATTGTGTAGAAAACATCAGATCGTAAATTTTGTGCCGTGTTTGTGGGAACTGCGCTGGACACATTCAAAGGCATTGCTGCTCCGCTGAGTCTTGCAGACGCATTTGGAGGAGGGAGTTTGGGACTGAAAATTTCGTGAAAAAATCTCGCCGCAACGAAAAACGCTTTCTTTTAAAAATGATTGCCACCCTAGCTCACGTATCACGTGCTTAACAGTCTCTGCCCTATTTCGAAAAATACAAAACGAGCTGCCCTTCTCTGAACTTTTCCTATAGCGTCCGCCAATCCTGTCCGATAAAAGATTCCACGCCGCGCAGCAATACTCCATATGACGACGCGAAAGCCTAGTGTAGGCGGATTCTTTAGTAGATCTGGTACATGTTCTAGTCTTCTGCCAATAAAACGCAATAGTTGTCTTTCTTCCCTGCAACATCATCTATGTGATCTTTTCAATTAAACTTATTTATGACTGTAGTCCCTAGATACTTATTTGAAATGACAGTCTTTAGATTTGTGTGGTTTATCGTGTAACCGAAATTTAAAAGATTTCTTTCAGTACTTCACACTCCGTGTTTAATATCAACTGCCATCTCCCGCACCACATATATATCCCGTCTAAATCATTTTACAATTGGTTTTGATGTTTTGATGATTTAGGTGGTAAATTACAGCATCATCTGCAAACAATTAACACGGTTGCTCTAGTTGTCTTCTAAGTCATTGCATAGATTAAAAACAGCAGAGGCCGTTTAACACGTTCTTGGGGTACGCCAGATATCACTTCCGTTTTATTCAATGACCTTCCGTCAGTTGTCATGAACTGTGAGGTTTCTGACAGGGAATTGTGAGTCTAGTTGCACAACTGAGGCGATACTCCATAGGCACGCAATGTGAATAGAAGCCGATTCTCAGAACTGTGTCAATAGCCTTTCGAAAATCTAAAAGTATGAAATCAATTTGAGGTGTCCTGTAAATAGCTTTTATTAATTCATGAGAATAAAGAGTTAATTTCGTTCCACAGGAGCGATATTTATTGATCTGTGCTGACCGTGTGTCAATAGATAGTTTTTCTGCAGGTAATGTATATTGTTCGAACGCAGTGTTTATTCCAAAATCCTACAGCATATCGACCTTTGGAATTTTTCCTGGAATCACTTCGCTTTACCTTCCCTGTACTTCATACTGATTTCATTTCTAAGTGAATTATGTTACTGTGTACCACTACCTTCCAGATTTTTTTATTTCCTTCATTTGTCGAGCAATTGATTTCTTCTACACTGACGGAAAAGAAATCCCAGTACCAAGAAGGAGTTGTGCAACATAAACGAAAGTTGGTAGGCGTGTTTCTATTTCTGGAAAACGATGTCTGTTCAACGTTCGCACCAGTATCATAAGAGTAACGCTAGTAGCGCCACCAAGAGGATGCAAACCAGGTTTACTTTAAATACACATCGTTACCGTCGTGAGCGTTAGTTATCTTTGAAATTGGAAGTGGTGAGTTGGTTTTAGTCAACAATGTCTTTAAGGCAACAAAGACGCCATTATCACCATCTGACGGAGTTTGAACGGGGTCGTGTAATAGGGATAGGGCAAGTTGGATGTACCTTCTGCGATATTGCCAAAGACTTGGCACGAATGTAGCCACTGTACATGATTGCTGGCAGCGGCGGTGACGAGAATATATGATCGCGGGAAGACCTGGTTCCTGGCGGACACGTGGTGCTACCGAGACGGAAGACCTTTGTATTCGGCGTATGGCTCTGGCGCATTGTACTGCATCTGCAGCAGCAATTTGAACAGCAGTTGGCACCAAAGTGGCAACAAACTGCTAGAAATCGGTTGCTTCAGGGACAGCTCTGAGCCAGACGCCATGTAGCGTGCATTCCACTGTCCCTAAAGCACCACCATTTGCGACCTCAGTGGTGTCAAGCGGGATCCCATTGGAGTGGAGGCCTGTTGTGTGTTCTGATGAAACATGGTTCAGCCTTGGTACCAGTCATCACTCCTGCGTCATCCACAACCAGCACTGACCGTTCCTGTAAAATGGCTCTGAGCACTGTGGGACTTAACTTCTGAGGTGGAGGAGGAGGAGATTAGTGTTTAACGTCCCGTCGACAACGAGGTCATTAGAGACGGAGCGCAAGCTCGGGTGAGGGAAGGATGGGGAAGGAAATCGGCCGTGCCCTTTCAAAGGAACCATCCTGGCATTTGCCTGAAGCGATTTAGGGAAATCACGGAAAAATCAGGATGGCCGGAGACGGGATTGAACCGTCGTCCTCCCGAATGCTACTTCTGAGGTCATCAGTCCCCTAGAACATAGAACTAATTAAACCTAACTAACCTAAGCACATCACACACGTCCATGCCCGAGGCAGGATTCGAACTTGCGACCGTAGCGCTTGCGCGGTCCAAGACTGTAGCGCCTAGAACCGCACGGCCACTCCGGCCAGCTTTGTGTCTACATCTGCCCTGTATTTTGTCGTCAGGACTGCTACGGATCACCGCCTATCCTACTTTGTAAGCGGGCAAGCCTCTAACGACCAGCCTGTATGATACACGAATACATGGATTTCCGACACCTTATTGCCTACTCGTGTTTTTACTACCCTTCAACCACTCTACATAGGTGGTCACGACAATAGCATGCGAAGAGCCGATCAACTTTGCCTTTCCGAGGTGCTCGTTCCCAGGCATCGGGTCATAACAATCTGTCATTTGTCAAAGACGGTTATGTCAGCGGATTTCCCCCTTTACGATCCATATCATCGCGAGAATGCTTCCTCAAGATGCAGTGCGGCGGATCTTCACAAAGTTGTGCATAATGCTCCAGCTCTTTCTAGAGTTCGCGACGTATGTAATTTTTTTGTGCTATTCTTTATTGACTTTTTGTCTATTGCCGTCTATAGAATTTGTACTGAGTAGCAATTGTTTATGCAGCTAGCTCTCGTCGCCATATTGTGTGGATGCTACGCTGAGATTTCCGGCCTGTCCCCTGGATTTTCGAGTTGTGCGGCCGCAGCGTCCTACATCTATATACATGTGTATCTTCACGGTTATTCTGCAATTCACATTTAAATACCTGGCAGAGGGATCATCGAACCATTTTCATACTACTTCCCTGCCATTCCACTCTAGAACGGCGCGTGGGAAAAAGGAAAACCTAAATCTTTCCGTTCCAGCTCTGATTTCTCGTCTTTTATTATGATGATCATTTCTCCCTACGCAGGTGGGCGCCAACAAAATATTTTCGCATTCGGAAGAGAATGTTCGTAATTGAAATTTCGTAAATAGATCTCGCCGCAAAGAAAACCGCCTTTGTTTCAGTGCCTGCCACCCCAACTCGTGTATCATATCAGTGACACTCTCACCACTATTGCACGATAACACGAAACGGGGTGCCCTTCTATGCACCCTTTTCATGTCCTCCTCAATCCTACCTGGTAAGGATCCCACACCGCGCAGCAATATTCCAGCAGAGGACGGATAAGTGTAATGTAGGCTGTCTCTTTAGTGGGTTTGTCGCATCTTCTAAGTGTTCTGCCAACAAAACCGCAGTCTTTGTTTTGCCTTACCCACAATATTATCTATGCGGTCTTTCCAATTTAAGCTGCTAGTAATTGTAATTCCTAGATATTTAGTCGAATTGTCAGCCCTTATATTTGTGCCATTTATCGTATACCCAGAATTTATCGAATTTCTTTTAGTACCCATGTGGATGACCTCGCACTTTTCTTTGTTTAGTGCCAGTTGCCACTTTTCGCACCATACAGAAATTCTCTCCAGATCATTTTGTAATTGGAATTGATCGTCTGATGATTTTACTAGACGGTAAATTACAGCATCATCTGCAGACAATGTAAGGGGGGTGCTCAGATTATCACCTAGATCATTTATGTAAATCAGGAACAGCAGAGGGCCTATGGCACAACCTTGCGGAACGCCAGGTATCACTTCTGTTCTACTCGATGATTTACCGTCTATCACTACGAACTGTGACCTTTCTGAGATGAAATCACGAATCCAGTCACACAACTGAGACGATAGTCCATATGCACGCAATTTGATTAATACACTCCTGGAAATTGAAATAAGAACACCGTGAATTCATTGTCCCAGGAAGCGGAAACTTTATTGACACATTCCTGGGGTCAGATACATCACATGATCACTCTGACAGAACCACAGGCACATAGACACAGGAAACAGAGCATGCACAATGTCGGCACTAGTACAGTGTATATCCACCTTTCGCAGCAATGCAGGCTGCTATTCTCCCATGGAGACGATCGTAGAGATGCTGGATGTAGTCCTGTGGAACGGCTTGCCATGCCATTTCCACCTAGCGCCTCAGTTGGACCAGCGTTCGTGCTGGACGTGCAGACCGCGTGAGACGACCCTTCATCCAGTCCCAAACATGCTCAGTGGGGCACAGATCCGGAGATCTTGCTGGCCAGGGTAGTTGAATTACATCTTCTAGAGCACGTTGGGTGACACGGGATACATGCGGACGTGCATTGTCCTGTTGGAACAGCAAGTTCCCTTGCCGCTCTAGGAATGGTAGAACGATGGGTTCGATGACGGTTTGGATGTACCGTGCACTATTCAGTGTCCCCTCGACGATCACCAGTGGTGTACGGCCAGTGTAGGAGATCGCTCCCCACACCATGATGCCGGGTGTTGGCCCTGTGTGCCTCGGTCGTATGCAGTCCTGATTGTGGCGCTCACCTGCACGGCGCCAAACACGCATACGACCATCATTGGCACCAAGGCAGAAGCGACTCTCATCGCTGAAGACGACATGTCTCCATTTGTCCCTCCATTCGCGCCTGTCGCGACACCACTGGAGGTGGGCTGCACGATGTTGCGGCGTGAGCGGAAGACGGCCTAACGGTGTGCGGGACCGTAGCCCAGCTTCATGGAGACGGTTGCGAATGGTCCTCGCCGATACCCCAGGAGCAACAGTGTCCCTAATTTGCTGGGAAGTGGCGGTGCGGTCCCCTACGGCACTGCGTAGGATCCTACGGTCTTGGCGTGCATCCGTGCGTCGCTGCCGTCCGGTCCCAGGTCGACGGGCACGTGCACCTTCCGCCGACCACTGGCGACAACATCGATGTACTGTGGAGACCTCACGCCCCACGTGTTGAGCAATTCGGCGGTACGTCCACCCGGCCTCCCGCATGCCCACTATACGCCCTCGCTCAAAGTCCGTCAACTGCACATACGGTTCACGTCCACGCTGTCGCGGCATGCTACCAGTGTTAAAGACTGCGATGGAGCTCCGTATGCCACGGCAAACTGGCTGACACTGACGGCGGCGGTGCACAAATGCTGCGCAGCTAGCGCCATTCGACGGCCAACACCGCGGTTCCTGGTGTGTTCGCTGTGCCGTGCGTGTGATCATTGCTTGTACAGCCCTCTCGCAGTGTCCGGAGCAAGTATGGTGGGTCTGACACACCGGTGTCAATGTGTTCTTTTTTCCATTTCCAGGAGTGTAGTTGCTTGCGAGGAACGGTATCGAAACCCTTCTGGAAATCCAGAAATATGAAATCGATCTAAGATCCCTTGTCGACAGCACTTCATGAGAATAAAGAGCTAGCTGTGTTGCACAAGAACGATATTTTCTGAATCCGTGTTGGTTACGTATCAATAAGTCATTTTCTTCAAGGTGATTCATAAAGTTCGAGTGCAGTATATGCTCCAAAATCCTGCTGCAAATTGAGGTCAGTGATATGGCTCTGTAATTCAATGGGTTACTCCTATTTCTCTTCTTGAATACTGGTGTGACCTGTGCTACTTTCGCATTTGGGAGGACGACGGTTCAAACCCGCGTCAGGTCATTCTGATTTAGGTTTGCTGTGATTTCCCTAAATCGCTTCAGGCAAATACTGGGATGGTTCCATTCAAAGAACACGGCCGATTTCCTTCCCCATCCTTCCCCCATCCGATGGGACCTATGACCTCGCTGTTTGGTCCCCTCCCCCAAATCAACCATCCAACCAACGTTCCAAGTGTCAGTTCGTGGTCAGAACAGTGTGTTCTATGTAGTTCTGAGTACATTATGTCGGATCTAAGTTACTGCTGTCGGCCGCGGTGGCCGAGCGGTTCTAGGCGCTACAGTCTGGAACCGCGCGACCGCTACGGTCGCAGGTTCGAATCCTGCCTCGGTCATGGATGTGTGTGATTTCCTTAGTTTAATTAGGTTTAAGTAGTTCGGAGTTCTAGGTGACTGATGACCTCAGAAGTTGTGTCCCATAGTGCTCAGAGCCATTTGAGCCATTTGTGCTACTGTCCAGTCTTTAGGAACAGACCTTCCGTCAAGCGAGCGGTTGAATACGATTGCTAAGAAAGGCGCTATTGTGTCTACATACTCTGAAAGGAACCTGATTGGTATACCATCTGGACCGGAAGACTTTCCTTTCTTAAGTGATTTGAGTTGTTTCGCAACACCTAAGATATCTACTTTTATGTCACTCATGCTAACAGCTGTTCAGGTTTTGAATTCTGGAATATTTACTTCATCTTCTTTCTTGAAGGAATTACGGAAAACTGTATTTAGTCACTCCGCTTTAGTGGCACCATCATCGATAACATTTCCATCGCTATCGCGAAGTGGCGGTATTGACTGTTTTCTGCCACTGGTGTACTTCACATACGACAAGAATCTCTTTGGGTTTTCTACCATATTTTGAGCCAATGTTTCGTTGTGGAAATTACTAAAAGCATCTCGAATTGACGTCCGCACTAAATTTCGAGCTTCCGTGAAACTTAGCCAGTCTTGGGGATTTTGCGTTCTTCTGAATTTAGCATTCTTTTTTCGTTACTGCTGCGACAGTGTTCTGACGTCTTTTGTGTACCATGGTGGATCAGTCCCGTTTCTTATTAACTTATGCGGTATGAATCTATCTATTGCTGTCGATACTGTGTCTTTGAATTTGAGCCATATCTGGTCCTGTGCGATGTGCGAGCACCTGTCCAAAAACTGTCCCTCAGACGTGGAAGCAGAGTCATTGCGGCTGAGCTGTCGGAAAGGTCATTGCTAAGTGCAGAGCCAATCACAGTGAGCGGTTCAGCATACGTTATAGCACCTGTCATGTGTTTCGGCTGTACTGGCACCACGTTACACGTCGATCCAGCGTGACACCAAGATACCGCACCTTATCACTCCTTGGAACCGAGCTACCTGCGATCCTGATAGGTGGCAGCGACGCAGTAATGATACAGCGAGAAACTACCAAGATTCGTGCTGGTAATATTGAATTTATGGCACCACTTGAGGGCCCACGTGTTCAGGTTGGCGGAGGCGAGCTGCAGTCGACGCTGTAGAGTGCTGCCACTCAAGCTGCGGCTGAAGATCGCAGTGCAGCGTTACATTTTTGTTTGCTCCCATTAGACAGCCGTCAGCAAAGCTGCTACGTGCGGTAACAGGTGCGTGTCGTACGTCAAGACATGTGCATGTTTTATGAAGGTTGGGCACCGAATCTCGTCGTCTCAATTTACTCATCCCCCCGCCGAGTATTTAATACCCGTTTTCTTTATGAGTTTTTGTTTTGTATTTCCTTTTTTCTTCGTTTTTTCACTGTACTTTAGTAGAAAATTTCGATTTGGTTCCTGTAAACTGACCGGCGGGATTCTTTTTGTAGAGAAAATAAATGTCGCCAACTGCTACTGATAGGCTTCCAGTTGATATAATCATTATCATTGACAGTGAAATGTGGTCCTTTTAGTTCGGTATCTGTTGATTCTGTTTTTCTCTTTTGATATGAGGCTTAGTAACCTGGGTGATTTGGTCTCCTTTCCCATGTTGGTAGTCGTATTTATATATTCTCGATAGTCATTTGGGTTGTTTTCTTGCAAGATTCTTTTAATAGTTTCCACAAGGAAACTCTATTTCGAAACTTGGCGTAAAATCCAAAGAGATTTTGGTCGTATGTAAAATACATCAGCGGCAGGACACATGCCAATGCCTTCAATGCACGATGGCAATGGTAATGTTACCGATAACAGTACCACTAAAGCGGAATTACTCAATACGCATTCCGAATTTTCTTCACCAAAGAAGACGAAGAGCATATTCCAGAACTGAAATAAAGAACTGCCGCCAAACGAGCGAGCCGTTGCGGCTTTAATCTTGGCCGCATGGCACTCCGACTGCGTTGCCGATATCAATCTGATCGTATGTCGCCAGCTAGGATCTTCGGTCGAGGCGTGTGGTTGGTTTGGCGGGGCTTGGGAGAGTCAGCTGGCTAGAGGGTACGTGGCTGGCAAGTGGTTGCATCTGGAGGACTCCGGGCTGTCCAGTACGGGCCTCGAGGAGTCGAGAATGGTTAAACCAGTCGGAGGTAAGCCTTGCCGTCTCACTCCAAGGGTTGTTAGCGGCGAGTTGCGGGAAGAGCAGCGGACGCCGCGTGCAACTTGGTCGGTAAGTTCCCGGCCTACTCGGTAAGCTTAAATTTTACGTCAACTCGAATACCGCCTGTACGGTTTGGAGGCAATAACATTCCGGCTTGGAATCCTGGAAGTCACGGTTCCTTCACATCTGAGTGGAGTTAAGTGTTGTTTTCTAATTTTATGGGTACCTGATATTGCAAGCCCCCGTCTGTGTTATGTATACTTGAAGCTGTTATATTAACGTGCCTACGAGTGATTGTGTGTGTGATCATTGGTCAGCGTAACTGAACGCAATTTGTGTTCCAGGCCATATTCTGTGGAAGGGTACGAGTATTCTCTGCTATAAATTCAACGGACGGAATTAAATTTGTAACATAATCTGTGTCGGAGTCAAAGCACCCTTTGTAGGTGAGCATGCCTGAATCATGGCATCATCAGGCGCTGATATTTGCACTTGTAAATAGCAAGTAATTTTAAGGAGTGTTAAGCTTGTAACTTCTATGTGTAGTGGCTTGCACTATTACTTGAGATTTTCTACGAGGGTTGCCCAGAAAGTAATGCACCGATTTTTATTTTCCTTCAACAATTCTTTACTGAACACAATGAGAATTTCACACACGAAAGAATGATGTTTTATCTCAATGTAATCTCCATCCCGTTCTATGGCCTTCCTCCAGCGCGAAACGAGGGCGTGTGTGCCCTGACGGTACCAACCTTGTCCAAGAGTGTGGATCACTGCATCCACACTTCCTTTGCTGATTGACAGATGCCGCGCCAACTGCCGAGTCGCAGTGCGTCTGTTCTGGCGAATAATAACCCAGCTCGCTGCAACATGTCAGGTGTGACAGCCGTGGATGGTCTGCCCGACCGCTGCAAATCGAGGAGCTCCGCCGTACCGTCTTCTGATGATCTCATCCTTCGTGCCCAGCAACTATCTGAACCGCACTTGTGCAGACAGCAAATGCTCCACAGACTTTGCACAAGCGTTTGTGAATATTCCCCACAGTTTCGCCGACCGGTGTGGCCGAGCGGTTCTAGGCGCTTCAGTCTGGAACCGCGCGACCGCTACGGTCGCAGGTTCGAATCCTGCCTCGGGCATGGATGTGTGTGATGTCCTTAGGTTAGTTAGGTTTAAGTAGTTCTAAGTTCTAGGGGACTGATGACCTCAGATGTTAAGTCCCATAGTGCTCAGAGCCATGTGAACCATTTGAACCCACTGTTTCTCTCTCTACTGTAGGAAATTCAATGACGGCACGTGCTTGTAAGGTACATCACCTGCAATCGCCCTGCAGCTACGCTATCTGTCGGAAGAAAAGGAAACTTGGTGTTCTCACTCAGGATGCTTCAAATAATAATAACATAGCGTTTCACATTCATGGCTTTGTTTTCGGCTGAGCGAAAAAAAAAAAAAAGCGCGGTTCATTACTTTCTCGGGAACCCTCGTACATCTCAGGCATCCTCGTCTGTAGTTTTATTTGCGCAGATTAGTGTTATCTTTCGATGTGTGTTGTCAGAGTAGCTTTGGCAGCGGACGAAGCTTTCTTGTTCCTTGGGCGTCGTCGCACGACGCCTGGGATGGCCGGCACTCTGGTGCCTCTACCAGCTGCGTCGTGGTGGCTAAAGTTAAGTTGATCGTTTGATGTGTGCCGCGGCGGAGTGTCTCCTATTAGTCAGGAGCCGGTATTCTGTCCTATTTAGTGTATTTAGTAAGCTCATTAGGTTTAAACCGTGTTTTGCAAGCCCGAAGCTCCTGCTCAGTATACCTGCTCTTTAACTATTCATTTAAACCTTGCACCCTTATTACTACATCTGAGCGAGTTGCATGTAAGGGCGGTTACTTATCAGCGGTATCAGCGGTATCATGGTATTAAAATCCATGAAGAACAAACAAAAACTTTGAGGTTTGCCGATGACATTGTAATTCTGTCAGAGACAGCAAAGGACTTGGACGGAATGGATAG
This sequence comes from Schistocerca serialis cubense, assembly GCF_023864345.2. Taxonomy (NCBI): domain Eukaryota; kingdom Metazoa; phylum Arthropoda; class Insecta; order Orthoptera; family Acrididae; genus Schistocerca; species Schistocerca serialis. The sequence continues at coordinate 6,558,241 of NW_026047471.1, read as the reverse complement.
TGTCTTGAAAGGAGGATATAAGATGAACATCAACAAAAGTAAAACGAGGATAATGGAATGTAGTCGAATTAAGTCGGGTGATGCTGAGGGAATTAGATTAGGAAATGAGACACTTAAAGTAGTAAAGTAGTTTTGCTATTTGGGGAGCAAAAAAACTGATGATGGTCGAAGCAGAGAGGATATAAAATGTAGACTGGCAATGGCAAGGAAAGCGTTTCTGAAGAAGAGAAATTTGTTAACATCGAGTGTAGATTTAAATGTCAGGAAGTCGTTTCTGAAAGTATTTGTATGGAGTGTAGCCATGTATGGAAGTGAAACATGGACGAAAAATAGTTTGGACAAGAAGAGTATAGAAGCTTTTGAAATGTGGTGCTACAGAAGAATGCTGAAGATTAGATGGGTAGATCACATAACTAATGAGGAGAAGAGAAATTTGTGGCACAACTTGACTAGTAGAAGGGATCGGTTGGTAGGACATGTTCTGAGGCATCAAGGGATCACCAATTTAGTATTGGAGGGCAGCGTGGAGGGTAAAAATCGTAGAGGGAGACCAAGAGATGAATACACTAAGCAGATTCAGAAGGATTTAGGTTGCAGTTGTTACTGGGAGATGAAGCAGCTTGCACAGGATAGAGTAGCATGGAGAGCTCCATCAAACCAGTCTCAGGACTGAAGATCACAACAACAAGAACTTATCAATGTAAAATGTTGAGCCTTTCCGTTGCTCCACAGTCTAAAGCAAACTCCACTCATTGTGAAACTTGCCTGCTTATTCCTTTTTGGCTGTGACAGACGTCTGATGTAGTTCTCAGCTTACGTTGAATTTTGGGCAATTGTATTTGTTATTAATGGTCATTCTCAACGTTTCTGCTTGTGTGAACCAGTTGGGGGTTACATTGAAATTGCATGTCCTCCTAGCTTATCTTATGTATTGGGCGATTGCATATTTATTTAAAGAAGGGTCATTATCATTGGGAGATTGTGTATTTTATTGTTTGAGGGATTTTTATTAAGCCTTACACACTGAAGATCCAAAGAAAGTGGTACACCTGTCTAATATCGTGCAGGGCCCCAGCGAGCATGCAGAAGTGTCGCAAAAAGACGGGGCATGCACTCCACTAATGTATGAAGTAGTGCTGGAGAGAACTGATACCATGAAACCTGCAAGGCTGTCCATAAATCCGTAGGAGTACGAGAGGGTGGGAGATATCTTCTGAGCAACACGTTAGGAGGCATCCCAGATATGCTCAATAATGTTCACGTTGGGGGAGTTTGGCAGCTAGCGAAGGTGTTTAAACTCACAAGAGAGTTTCTGGATCCACTTCTGGACGTGTGAGGTGTCGCGTTCTCCTGCTGGAATTACCCAAGTCCATCGGAATGCACAATGGGAATGAATGGATGCAGGTGATCAGACAGGATGCTTACGTTCGAGTCACCTGTCAGAGTCGTATCTACACGTATCAGGGGTCCCATATCGCCCCAACTGCACAGCTCCACACCATTTCGGAGCCTCCACCAGCTTGAAAAGTCCCCTGCTTATATGCAGGGTCCCGGTATTCATTAGTTTGTCTCTATATCCGTACACGTCCATCCGCTGGATACAATTTGAAACTAGGCTCGTCCGACCAGGGAACAAGTTTCCAGTCATCAATAGCCCAGTGTCGGTGTTGACGGGCCCAGGCGAGGCGTAAAGCTTTGTGTCGTGCAGTCATCAAGGCTCCGAAAACCCATGTCGATGATGTTTCGTCGAATGGTTCGCGCGCTGACACTCGTTGACAGCCGAGCATTGAAATCTGCAGCAGTTTGCGGGAGGGTTGCACTTCTGTCACGCTGAACGATTCTCTTCAGTCGTCGTTGCTTCCGTTCTTGCAGGATCTTTTTCCGGCAGCAGAGATGACGGAGATTTGATGTTTTACCGAATTCCTGATATTCACAGTACACTCGTGAAATGGTCGTACGGAAAAATCCCCACTTCATCACTACCTCGGAGATGCTGTGTCCCATCGCTACTGCATCGATTATAACAACACGTTCAAACTCATTTAAATCTTGTTGACCTGCCATTGTAGCAGCAGCAACCGATCTAACAACAGGGTCAGACACTTGTCTTATATAGGCGTTGCCGACCGCAGTGCCGTATTCTACCTGTTTCAGGTCTCTGTATTTGAATACGCAGGCCTATACCAATTTCTTTGGCGCTTCAGTGTACATTGTTAAGGGCTTTCCAACAGTCGCCATCAGTGGCGTAATTTTTTATCGTTTCTGTATTTTGGATGGGTGTTATCCGCTTATGAAACGGCTACCCAATCTTGGAAATTGTTAGTAAATTTAGTGGCTGTCATTGTAATTCATACTGATAAAATTGTTTGGTGAACTTGCTTCCTGTCACGCCTATTTGGAGTGACTCCTTTCTTGTTTTTGGGAACTGTATACTCTCTGTTTCAAGACCTGCTCTTAACGGTATAAAGTGTTAAAATTTGTTTTTAATGAATTGACCAAGTTTTTTTAAAGATTGTGAGTGTTGTGATTCATTTAGTAAGGTTTTTTAAGCTGTACTCGTCATATTGTTGTTAAGCAACAAAGTGTATTCCATGACACAACAAATGACGAAATATGTGAGTCCACCTTCCATGTGTTTTTCTTAAAGCTATCCCAACCCTAGTTGTAAGGTATCAATGAGTAGCCTGTAAGTAGATATCCTCGGTGTATTGAAGCAACTTAAATCACATAATATAGGCAAGTCTTCCGATGCACGCGATATACCAATTAGAATAATGAGGTAATATCCTCGTGCTTAACAATCATATACAACAGGATACTTTTCATTTAATCAGTACTGTGCAGGAATTTGCAGGTGTTGGTTGATTTTCGCCCCTCTCCCCCTCCCCCCCCCCCCCCCCCCTCAAATAAATTATTGTTTTTTTTATGTAGTTAAACATTAGATGCACTACAGTGTAACAGTTCGAAGATATCTGCGATATTCTGATTGTTTTGGTTTACCGTACCCGTGGTCTCCAGTGGGTCGTTACAGAGTAATAATACACTGATTGTGAGGGAGAAAAGTCATGGGATAAGTCATAACAGCAGGTCGAACTTCCTTTTGTCCGACGTGGTGCAGCACATCGATGTGGCATTGACTCAACAAGTCGAAGGTTCCCTGGATAAATACTGAGCCATGTTGTCCCTGCAGCCGTCCATAATCGCGAAAGTGTTGCCGGTGCAGGATTTTGTACACTTACTGAGCTCTCGGTTATGTTCCATAAATATGTGATTTGATTCATGTCGGACGATCTGGATGGCCAAATCATTCGCTAGAATTGTCCACAATGTTATTCAAACCAGTCAGGGACAATTGTGGCTCGGTAACATTGCACGCTGTCATCCTTAAAAATGAAGTTCATGAATACCTGCAAATAGTCTCCAAGCAGCCAAACATAACTATTTCCAGTTAATAATCAGTTCAGTTGGACCAGACGACCCAGTCCATCCCATGCAAACACGAACCACACCATTTTGAAGCCACTACCAGCATGCGCAGTGTCTTGCTGAGCCGGCCGCTGTGGCCGAGCGATTCTAGGCGCTTCAGTCCGGAACCGCGCTGCTGCTACGGTCGCAGGTTCGAATCTTGCCTCGGGCATGGGTGTGTGTGATGTCCTTATGTTAGTTAGTTTTAAGTAGTCCTAAGCCTAGAGGATTGATGACCTCAGATGTTAAGTCCCATAGTGCTTAGAGCCATTTGAACCATTTTTTGTCTTGCCGATGATCTGTGTCCATGTCGTGTTGTGGTCTAAGCAACATTCGAACCCTATCATCAGTTCTTCTCAACTGAAATCGAGACTCATCTCATCAGATGAAGGTCTTCCAGTTTGGTATGGCCCAACCGATATCGTCACGAAGTGTTTCAGGCGGTGTCGTGCTGTTAGCAAAGGCACTCGCGTCGGTCGTCTCCTGACATAACTCCAAATTTCGCTGCACTGTCCTAAGGGATACATTCGTTCCATATTTATTCGTGTGGTCACAGTGTTCCTTGTCCGTGATGACAACTCTGCCCAAAAGCCACTGCTGTCGGTCGTCAAGTGAAGGATGTCGGCCTCTGTGTTGTCCGTGGTGAGACGTAATGCCTGAAATATGGTATTCTTGCCTTACTCTTGACACTGTGTAGCTCGGAATATTGAATTCCCTAAGGAGTTTCGAAATGGCATGCCCCATGTCTAGCTCCAACTACTATTCCGCGTTCAAAGTCTTTAATCCCCGTCGTGCTACAGTAATCACGTTGTGAACCTTTCTCAAGAATCACCTGAGTACAAATGACAGCTTCGCCAATGCACTGCCCTGTCATACCACCTGTACGTGATACAACCGTCATCTGTAAAAGTGAATATCGCTATCCCATGACTTTTGGCACCACGGTGTATAATAACTATTTGTTCGGTTTGTTTACCATTATTTCCTTTGTTTCTGCGGGACTACCTCCACAAGAGTGGAAAAGCGAGTAATACGCAATTATCAAAATACAAAACATAAAACACAGAGTAATGAAACAATCCTCAGACGGAACAAATACACTTTTATCACTGTGTGTTCAGTCTGCTTTGTCATCGGGCAGTACAGTGCGTAACAAGTGTTAAAAATGTCGACCACCATGTTCTGGTTTCTCGCAGCCGCCTACTACTCGACCACAATATTACTGCATTTGTCTTCTCGTAGCCGATATCGGAAATATGCCGTCAAGTCATGGTAAACAACCGCAGTGGTAACTAAGGAAAGCACATCGCACTGTGAATGATTTTAAGACAGTTGTGCATATACTATAAAGCGGTTCAATGTGTTCTCGCGAAATATCACGATAAAAATTCACGGTAAGCCGACCGAAGCGCCTTCACTCTGAGGTACAATAATATTGTGGTCGACTAACATCTACAGTTGTGAAAGTACTGTGACGTGGTTGCCATCGTTGTGGGAACAGCTCAGCGTAGCATCGTTTATGATTTTGCCGCTCTTCCATCGCATTCAGTGCACCGATACACATGGTGCATACAGGCTAACTCTTCGTCAATAGACCTATCCATAGTACTGCTGTATATCACTGTGTAGATGCAATTAACACTGTAGTAAAACCAAACGCGAGAGAGAACCGGTCAGTACTGAATGCAAACTCGAGGGCGGAGAGTAAAGTGGGCATAATTATTACCACCACCAAATACCGTGAGCAAACGAATAATTTTCTTTCCAAACAAGATAAACAGCGCATACTGTCCATATTTGCACTGTTGTGCAGATATTTCCAAAGCAGAGAAACTAAGATAATTGGGTAGGAAATCAAACGAAATGCAATCGCTCTGTAACAAGTAAACTGAAACCTCAAGTACTGTGTACCAAAGTACTCAGAAAATACTGGGTGGCTATGATTAAAGTGCAGCTACCCACGGAGGTAGACTGTGGTCTGTAATTCTTGTATGGCAGTCAAGATCGATAGATAAGCTAGTGAGTTAATGCAGAACCGATTTACGCTGGAAAAAAAAAATTAGTTCAAATTTCGGCCGACAGGTACAAATGTGTGGCGCTTAACAACATCTCGTCGACGTCTCGGGTGCTTGTATTTAACAAGTTGTGTAAGTGGCGGTTAGTAATAAAAATCAACATTATGCCTTTCCCACTTGATTGATCTTGTCTGCCCAGACCCCGTTCCCAATTCATCACATATGAAAACAGTTCTATACGTCTTTCGTGCATTCACAACGCCAGATCCACATCTGGTACGCAAAATTGGAACCAATTTTGTTTCCAGCGTAAATCGCTTCCGCGTTCTGACATGTACCAATTTTCACAGCTGTAATTATAACCACCCGGTACGTCTGAACAACTCCAATAACTTGTCGGTTGTATTCGGGTTCACGCTGCATAAGCATGACAGCTGCTTAGTTTGCGGTCAGTTTTAACAGACCGCCAGTAGATTTTTAAACTACTTTCGTTTTCCCTATCGATATGTTAATTTAATTACGATGTAGACAAAGCCATACGATGATACATATATTTCCTCGTTCCTGTTAACAAGGCTTACGTCAGAATTAAAATTCATGTAACGTAACAATCGCATAAAGTATATCAACTATACATAGGCAACTGATGATAATTCCTGAATACGTGAGCTGTATTGAGACCGAGTGAGCTGTATGGAGACAGAGTGCAAACTGGCACAAGGAACGCATTGTCGCTAGATGGCGGAGGCACAACGTCCAAAAATAGTATCATGATGACTTTCAGTCATCAGTATCTAAACTGGATGTCGAATTCTGTCTAGCTGGCCAACTACAAGAGGGCAGCAAAGTACTACTATTAGAAAGCAAATGAAAATGATTTCCGTTTCTGCTGCCACGGAAGGCTATTACGTCGTATATTCGAGATTTGTGGATAAGAACAATATAAATTGCTTCAAGGCTAGTGCAAAAAAAGCGATAATTATGTTGTAAAAGTTCAAAATGTTTTGTGTCACTTCGATATGACGTTCTATGCAGAGGACACGAATCTGCCGGCGCACTGCAGTTCTGTACCCAGAGACCAGAGTTCTGCATTCCTGTGTTATAAGAGATCACTGCGACTTGTACACATGCCATGTAATGACAAAATAAAACTCAGTCTATGAAATAATAAATTATTACATTGGGCTGATTGTTGTCGTGGTCAAAAATTCACTAAGCGTTAACGAATGCCCAACAAACAACTATTTTGCTGAGCTCGACAAATGGTATTTTTTTGAAAAACTTAGATAACTTATTTTACTTAGATAACTTACAGAAATTTACGAGAAGCTCTTCTGAACCAAACGGATACTACACTGAGATATAACTTCCAAAGGCGAAGACTTTTTCCATTTAATAGTGACTGTCAACGTTTTCCGGTTCACTCTTGGCGAAAATTGGATACAAAGGAAGACGTCGTTTCTCAAGTCTCCCACTATTCCATTGCCGGTAGTCAAGAGAAAAGCGTAATTCATTTTTCAGCGAACCAATTTGTGGTTGAGGACAGAGTCAATTGTGGCAGAATCATGGTCGCCTCCTTTTACGAGCGGCAGTTCTTCCCCGTTCGCTGACTACACGAGTTTCGTAAGACTGAGCATTAATTTACGTTCCGTGGTTGACTGTTACTCCAGGGATGAAAAGCTGTCTGTTGCAATGAAGAAAGAGTTTAAAGTTGGTGCCTCGAATTCGACAATTCAGCATTGTACAAGACAGATAATGTTACAGATCTTGCAGCACAATTAATATCTTGTGGGCTAATATGTTGACAAAAAGAAAAAAGTAGATACGATTGTGTACCGGCTAGGTGACAGCTGCCCTTGCGTGGCAGTCATGCCAGCTCCAAATGTTATAACGCTACTGTAGTGGCGTGGCAAGACAGCCAAGCCACTCGGAGGTAGCCGAAAGGCAAGCGTTAAGCTCACGCAGATTGGCGTGAGGTCTGGAAGAAGGTAAAGTAATTATCCTATAAAGAAAAGAACGTAGTTCTTGGAATACTTAACTTTAATCCACAATTGGTGAACATCTCTCTGGACTGTACATCATTTCCATATTAATATAAACTGTTAATGGCGCCTTGCTAGGTCGTAGCAAATGACGTAGCTGAAGGCTATGCTAACTATCGTCTCGGCAAATGAGAGCGTATTTGTCAGAGTAGCATCGCTAGCAAAGTCGGCTGTACAACTGGGGCGAGTGCTAGGAAGTCTCTCTAGACCTGCCGTGTGGCGGCGCTCGGTCTGCAATCACTGACAGTGGCGACACGCGGGTCCGACGTATACTAACGGACCGCGGCCGATTTAAAGGCTACCACCTAGCAAGTGTGGTGTCTGACGGTGACACCACAGCAATGATTGCATATTTCCTCTTCAAATTCTATCTGGTGAGTAAAGAAACTACATATTCGTACGCTCCATAAGAATTTGTCTACCACGTGGTCCGCTAGTGTTTCTGTCGTCCATTGTTCTTTAAGCTGTTTTTCGCAAAATGTCTTGAACTGAAGCACGGTTGGCCAACTGGCGGTCCGCGACCAGGTTCTGTCCCGCGATTGGTTTCAGTCCGGCTCGCGATAGAAATTCGTGGGAGGGAGAGAACGAGGCGCTGGTGCTACACTCCGCCCATGACGCATTTTCGGATCTTCAGCATTCTGTTGTCCGCATTTTTCCAATTGCCTTCTGTATAATACAATCCATATACGTTAAGTTCAATCGATTTAGACTCACAAATTTTTAAAAATTAACAAAGAAATCATGGTTCAATTGATTTGGTGTTAAAAAAACATACCAGGCCTACGAGATCAGTCACCAAAAGTATTTTTGGACAAATATGTGAAAAATGTGTTTGCTAATAGTCTCCGTGTCTATTAACACACGAAATTTCAAACACTCTAATGACCTGCCTGTGGCCAAAAATCGCGTAGTTACTCCTAACTGCTTTCCCGACCGGGATTGTCTATCTCATTGCCGTATTTTGTTTCTGTATAATTTCTCTTAGTAACAATAGTAAATAATTCGTAACCACTGTGGACGTATCAGAACACTTCAACTGTTGAAACTGAAGGTAATATGTAACGAATTAGTTGCAACCAGTTGCTTTTATAGACGCTTATTCTCCCATGACGGCATTTCAAAACGCTTGGTATCCCGTCTTTCGATGTTTAAGTTTATTTATGCGTCGTGAACGTTGTTTCTGTGGTGTCACCGCCAGACACCACACTTGCTCGGTGGTAGCCTTTAAATCGGCCGCGGTCCGCTAGTATACGTCGGACCCGCGTGTCGCCGCTATCAGTGATTGCAGACCGAGCGCCGCCACACGACAGGTCTAGTCTAGAGAGACTCCCTAGCACTCGCCCCAGCTGTACAGCCGACTATGCTGGCGATGGTTCACAGTCTACATCCGTTCTCATTAGCCGAGACGACAGTTTGGCTTAGCCTTCAGCTACGTCATTTGCTACGACCTAGCAAGGCGCCATATTCAGTTACTACAATCTGAACAGACAACATTGTGAATCATGTACCGTCAAGAGCGATGTTCATCATTAATGGATTAAAGTTAAGTATCAAACAATTAGGTCCGCTTTCTGAATTCTCATTCCTTGTCATGTTCCAGATCTCACGTCAGTATAGTACTTCCCTCCTCACGCCAGCCTGCGTGAGCTAAAACGTGTGCATTTCGGCCTCCACTAGTAACACGGTGTTGGCTCTTCTGCCAACACAACAGTTTCTTTCCTAACGGCCTTACAGAATTTAGCAACGGAAGGTTTTAAGACTGTAAAATTTCGTAAGTAAAGAAACGATTTTCACGACACGTAAATAAGAGTGAACATAATCGGACGCGTGAACAGAAAATGAATGTACTCTGAGAAACACGAGTTTTGAGACATAATTTGTTGGTGTGGCGTGTCGGGTAAAATATACCATATATTTCGGTACGTTATCCCATAAACAGTAATGTCACGGGAACTATAGCTTTGGCTTTATGAGCTAGGAGTGCTGCTGTCGTTCACTTGACTGAGACGTAACAGTCTAATTGAAACTAATTTTGTTGTGGACTGGCAAGACAGCCAATCCACAGTGACGGGTAGCCGAAAGGCACGCGTTTAAGCTCACGCAAACTGGAGTGAGGTCTGGAACAGTTAAGGGAATTAATAGTAGCAAATAAGGTACGTAGTTGATGTAATACTTAACTTTAATCCATAATTGGTGTACATCGCTCTTGTTTATACATGTTTTATAATCTCAATATAAACTGGTAATGGCGCCTTGCTAGGTCGTAGCAAATGACGTAGCTGAAGGCTATGCTAACTATCGTCTCGGCAAATGAGAGCGTATTTGTCAGTGAACCATTCCTAGCAACGTCGGCTGTACAACTGGGGCGAGTGCTAGGACGTCTCTCTAGACCTGCCGTGTGGTGGCGCTCGGTCTGCAATCACTGACAGTGGCGACACGCGGGTCCGACGTATACTAATGGACCGCGGCCGATTTAAAGGCTACCACCTAGCAAGTGTGGTGTCTGGCGGTAAACTAAGCTACAGATAAACTAAGCAACAGTGGAGTCTACAAAATAATCTGCACTGACCACAATAAACTGTACATTGGTCAAACAGACCGGGCCATACCCACAAGGCTGACTGAACAGAACGCAGCTGGAGATTCTATAAATCAGACTCCACCTTTGCTGAACATGTGCTCAAAGAAGGACACAAATGTCTAATACACACAGAAGTGCTACATACAGCCAACATAGGCAGAAAACTCAGAGTACTAAGGCACTTGAAATTAACAAACGCTTACCCCAAATTCCAAACTGGTTCTAAATTACCAATTGAACTGAGCACATCATCACTCTTAAACGTTACACTATACAGTAAACCTGGAACTAATCACAAAGTGTCCCAATAGTAAACAAATATAATGTAATATCCCTTAGGCGTTTACATTCCTAACTGTAACTCAACTGTATCAATGTAATAGTTGGTATATATTAATGCACAATTTTTCTAATAACAAAATGTAGCCCCCAAAGAAAACATCGCTGTTGTACAACCAAAAATTAGTGTCCAGTGCAACTGTTCACAACAAATACAAAAAAATTATAATTTTGTAATAATCTGTGTTATAAATAATTCTAATTGTTGCCATACATGGTACTAATAAACCATAAAATGTGACTTATTAAGTTAAAGGATAGTTTCATCGAACAAAAAGTCAAAAGGCCCGTCTGACAATTCCAAAGATAATACCACAACTAAAGATCATATGTAAGTGCGTTGTATCTCAGTTCAGAATGTTTGGTTCGTAAGAACACAAGATTCTTGTAATCAGTAGCCAGTAGTTATCTGAAGATAGCCTAATAAGCCAAAAACTAGTTCATACAAATAAGAATCAGTAGAACAAATAAACCACCTGAGTGTTATTCAACCCTCAATATTCTGTGGAGCGACGAGGCACATTTTACACTACAGGGTGCAGTGAATACACAGAACTGTCGAATTTTAGTGTAATACAAAACTGAATGCAGTAGACGAAGTTTCGATGCATTCGCAGTATGTGATTATGTGTTGTGGATTCACAAGCGCGTTTATATTCGGTCCATTCTTCTTTGAAGAGAATACATCCAGAGGGCCCATCAGGTGTTCCGTGACGTCTGCACGTTATAAACGTCATATTGTACAACATGTGATTCCTGCTTTGGAAGAGCGCAAATGTGTGGAGACTGTGGTGTCACCGCCAGACGCCACACTTGCTGGGTGGTGGCTTAGATCGGCCGCGGTCCATTTGGTGCGTGTCGGACCCGCGTGTCGCCGCTGTGTGGTCGCGGACCGGGCGCCGCCACAGGGCGGGTCTCGAGATGCGATATAGCACTCGCCCCAGTTGTACGACGACTTTGCTAGCGACTACACTGAAGAAGCCTTTCTCTCATTTGCTGAGAGAAACTTAGAATAGCCTTCAGCTAAGTCCATGGCTACGACCTAGCAAGGCGCCATTAACCGTATCTGAAGATAGTCCTATTTGTATTATCAAGAGCGATGTACTACAAGGATAGAATAAAGTTAAGTATTCGAGGAGCTGCATACTTTTCTTATTAGCATTCACTATTTATCCTGTTCCAGAATTCACGCCCGTCTGCGTTAGATAGCGTGCATTTAGGCCGCCTCTATCTACAAGGTGTTGGCACATTTGCCAACACGTCATTGGCGACGAGGGAAAGGGTCTTGTTCTTTCTAATTGCTTACATTTACTTGTGTCATGGCTTCGCCAGATGTACTGTCCGAATTTTATCGCTTGCAGAATCAGCAGACGCAGGCGTTATTGGATGCCCTTGGACAGCTCGTCCCGGGTCAACGTGCCATTCAAACCGATGCGGCAGCCGCCGCTTCACCGCTACTGCAGCCACAACATGCAGTTGCACCGCCTTTTAGGCCCTACGACCCAGACGTGGAATCGTGGACCGTGTGGTCCCGCCAGTTTGGATTTCATCTCGCCGCCTACAGAATTCAAGGTAACGAGCGGCAGCCTCATTTATTGTCGTGTGTAGGGGTGCAAACGTACCGTGTGATAGTGAATTTGTTTCCCCGACGCGACGTAGCAACTCTGTCCTACGAAGAAATTTTGTCGGCATTGGACGCCTATTTCATAGAAACAGTTAATGTAGTTGCAAAAAGATATACTTTCTTTCGTACAAAACGTACGGCCGGTCAAACTAATCGGGAGTGGGTTGCAACTTTGCAAGGCCTTACTAGGGAGTGTGCATTTGAATGTGACTGTGGATTCCCGTATTCAGATACTATGGTGCGTGATGCAATAGCACAGAACGTTTCTGATGTTCGCATACGGGAGCAAATTTTGAAACTCGTTAATCCCTCCCTTCAGCAAGTGATAGACATATTGGATAGACAAGACACACTTGACTGTGCTCAGGAATCTTTTGCTTCTTCGCCAGCCGTGTGTAACATTAACCGGCCCGCTGGGCGCGCGGCGCGGCCCGGTAAACTGCCCTCGCACACGTCCGAGCAGCTGCCGCCACGCTCTAAACCAGGTGTGCCACGCCAGCACACAAATGCAGTGAAATCATGCCCGCGGTGTGCAACTAGACATTCGTGTGACAATTGCCCGTCAGGACAAGCTATTTGCTTTTTCTGTACTAGGAAGGGACATGTTCAAAGTGTTTGCCAGAAGAAGCTCCGATCAGACAATCATAATCATTCCAGGCCTTATGCTTCGCGCCGGAATCGAACCAAGGACACTCAGACTCGTGAACTTTCGCCCATGGACATTCATGTAGTTACTTCCACCCCGCCCAGTGCCACTTTCTCTAACAGTGACTGTGTTCGTCCCACAAAAAGTGTGCGTCGACGTCGCCGGAAATCACGTCAATTAGCAAGTGATTCTGTACCAGTGTTTGTTCCAATTGCACAAAACAGTCGCTCTTGTCGTCAGCAGGACAATAAACTTTTTGTAGATTTGGACTTTAATGGCAAGGTCATTCCATTCCAGCTCGATACCAGAGCTGCAGTTTCATTGCTCAATCACGACACGTACAAACAACTGGGCAAACCTCCGTTGAGTGCCGCAAATGTTCAGTTAAAAAGTTATTCAGGACAACAGATCCCTGTGTTAGGACAGTGCACCCTTCTTGCTACATATAAGGGACAAACAAAACTTGTGTCATTTTACGTTCTTCGTTCGTCTACTGCAGTGAACTTGTTTGGTTTTGATTTATTTCAATTGTTTAACATGTCTATAGTCAATCAGGTCCTATCAGTGAACCAGACTGTGCCTTCAGACAGTGTTTCTCGTCTGTGTGAAGAATTTGCAGACATTTTTGCACCGGGCTTAAGTTGCGCTCAGAAGTATGAAGCACATTTGGAACTGAAAGTCAACGCGCAACCGAAATTTTTCCGGGCGCGCAATGTTCCCCACGCATTGCGTGATGAGGTCGCAAGAACATTAAACGATTTAGAATCGCAAGGTGTAATTGAACGTGTGCAAGCTTCTCTCTGGGCCTCACCCTTAGTAATTTTGCCAAAACCTTCTGGAAAACTGAGACTTTGTGTGGACTTCAAGGCAACAGTGAATCTACAACTAGTGATTGCAACTTTTCCCTTACCCCGCCCGGAAGATCTTTTTGATAAACTGTGCCCGGGTAAATACTTTTCCAAGTTGGACCTAGCGGATGCGTACTTGCAAATCCCAGTGGACGCCGAATCCCAGCGCGTCTTGGTGGTTAACACGCATCTTGGTTTGTACCGCTTCAAAAGACTGCCATTTGGGTGTGCATCCGCCCCTGCATTGTTTCAGCAATATTTACACACTATTTGTGCGTCGGTCCCTACTGCTGCGAACTATCTGGACGATATTGTGATATCCTGAAAGACGGCAGACGAGCATTTAGCACACCTACGAACATTATTTCAGGTATTGCGCCAACATGGTCTTCGCTTGCGAAAGGACAAATGTGTGTTTTTTGCTCATGACTTACCATACCTGGGGCATGTCATCAATGCCCAAGGCATACATCCGAGTCCAGAGCACCTCCGTGCCATACAAGAATTGCCTTCGCCACAGAATATGAAACAGCTACAGAGTGTGTTGGGTAAAATTAACTATTATCATCGCTTTCTGCGCAATGCCTCTTCCATTTCAGCTCCGCTTCATCGCTTACGCCGTACAGGTGTTACGTTTCTCTGGACGACGGAATGCGAACGCGCCTTTCGCCAGTTGAAATCGGCGTTGCTTTCTACTACTTGCCTTACGCCATTCGATCCCCAGAAACCCCTTTTGTTGATGGTAGATGCATCGGATTTCGGGATCGGTGCTGTGCTTGCGCACAAAGTTGGCTCGCTTGATCGCCCTATTGCCTTTGCGTCCAAATTGCTCTCATCTGCGCAAAGAAATTATTCACAGATAGAGAAAGAAGCTTTGGCTCTCATGTTTGGTGTTACTAAGTTCCATGATTTCTTGTATGGTCGTCACTTTACCATCATCACAGACCACAAACCTTTGACGTCGCTTTTTCATCCGAACAAGCCTGTACCTCCGTGTACAGCGCAGAAATTCATTCGCTGGTCTATTTTCCTCTCGCAGTACCGCTACGATATCTTATATCAGTCCACTGCTAAGCACGGCAACGCTGATGCGTTGTCCCGTTTGCCTGTTGCTGAGGATAAAGCATTCGATTCTTCCGAACTTGCTTGCATGTTCATTGATTCGGAAACCGATGAAGTGGTCGAATCGTTTCCGATTGATTTTCGTCGTGTAGCTACAGCCACAGCTGCTGACCCGGTCCTTGCTACCGTTTTGCGTTTTGTTGCTACGCAATGGCCTTTGTCAAAGTCACGGATCGAGGATCCGTTGGTTCGCCGATTTTTTGCTCACAAGGATAGACTTTTTGTTCGACGTGGTGTTTTGTTGTCGCGTTCTGATAATGATCAGTCCAGAGTCGTGGTCCCACGTTCGTTACAGTCCTCTGTTTTACGGCTTCTTCACCAAGGACATTGGGGTATAGTGCGAACGAAACAACTTGCTCGTCAGCACTGTACTTGGTTCGGAATCGATGCTGCGATTACGAATATGTGTTCTTCTTGCATTTCGTGTGCCGAACAACAATCCGCACTGCCGCAGAAAGTCTTTGCATGGCCAAAAGCCACTTCCCCTTGGCAACGCTTGCACATCGATTTTGCTGGTCCATTCTGGAATGATCGATGGTTGGTTCTGGTCGATGCCTTCAGCAATTTTCCTTTTGTTGTCCGGATGTCTTCCACGACGTCATCTGCCACCATCCATGCGTTGTCTGCTATCTTTTGCATTGAAGGTCTTCCGCAGACTATTGTTTCCGACAATGGCCCACAATTCATGTCCGCAGAATTTCAGTCATTCTGCCAGGCCAATGGTATTCAACATCTGACATCCGCACCGTTTTCGCCTCAGTCAAACGGTGCCGCTGAACGATTGGTCCGGACTTTCAAGTCACAGATGTTGAAGTTGAAAGAATCGCATTCTCGGGAGGACGCCTTGTTGCTCTTTTTGTCATCGTATCGCTCTCAGCCCCGAGATGGTCGCTCGCCGGCTGAGTTGCTCCACGGTCGTCCACATCGAACCTTGATGTCTTTGCTGCATCCGCCGCATCAAGTTCCAGTGCAGCGGCAGACTCCTGCTTTTGCTCCAGGCGACGTTGTATTTTATCGCAACTATCGAGGTTCACGGCGTTGGCTCACAGGGCGCATTCTTCGCTGCCTTGGTCACGTGATGTATTTGGTTTTGGGGGCCTCTGGTGAGGTGCGTCGCCATCTCAATCAGCTGCGCCTCTGTCGTCGCACGGGTTCTGCCGCTCCCCGTCTTCTTTCAGCGACGGTGCCGTCCGGTCAGCGCCCCAGGTGTTACCGACGATGCCTTCCATTTTGCCCCATGGCGACGCGCCGCAGCAGCTGCCGCCGCCGCCGCCGCCTGTTCTCCCGCCGGCGCCGCCCGCATTGGACGCTTTGCTGCAGCCGCCAAGCGCCTCCCTGGGTCACGCGCCGCCGATCGCGTCCCGTGACCAGCTGTCCTCCGCCATGGAACTCTTGCCCGCTCCGGACCACATGACGTCTTCGTGCGTCGGGTACCCCGACGCAATGGAGGTCGACCCTTCGGCCCTCCTGTCTCTTTACGGGCGCATACTCCGCATGTTGACGTGCGCCCTGGACTGGGTTTTCAGGCGTTTCCTAGCTCCCCTCGGACCGAATGGCCGGGTGCGGGTGGCACAGCCTCGCCTGTTGTTAGACTCCCCACCTCATCGCATACGTCAACATGGGGTCCTCCCTACAGCGGGCGGAAGCCTTATAACATGACCGTTCGCCGATTTGCGGGGGAGGAATGTGGTGTCACCGCCAGACGCCACACTTGCTGGGTGGTGGCTTAGATCGGCCGCGGTCCATTTGGTGCGTGTCGGAACCGCGTGTCGCCGCTGTGTGGTCGCGGACCGGGCGCCGCCACAGGGCTGGTCTTGAGATGCGATATAGCACTCGCCCCAGTTGTACGACGACTTTGCTAGCGACTACACTGAAGAAGCCTTTCTCTCATTTGCCGAGAGACACTTAGAATAGCCTTCAGCTAAGTCCATGGCTACGACCTGGCAAGGCGCCATTAACCGTATCTGAAGATAGTCTTATTTGTATTATCAAGAGCGATGTACTACAAGGATAGAATAAAGTTAAGTATTCGAGGAGCTGCATACTTTTCTTATTAGCATTCACTATTTATCCTGTTCCAGAATTCACGCCCGTCTGCGTTAGATAGCGTGCATTTAGGCCGCCTCTATCTACAAGGTGTTGGCACATTTGCCAACACGTCATTGGCGACGAGGGAAAGGGTCATGTTCTTTCTAATTGCTTACATTTACTTGTGTCATGGCTTCGCCAGATGTACTGTCCGAATTTTATCGCTTGCAGAATCAGCAGACGCAGGCGTTATTGGATGCCCTTGGACAGCTCGTCCAGGGTCAACGTGCCATTCAAACCGATGCGGCAGCCGCCGCTTCACCGCTACCGCAGCCACAACATGCAGTTGCACCGCCTTTTAGGCCCTACGACCCAGACGTGGAATCGTGGACCATGTGGTCCCGCCAGTTTGGATTTCATCTCGCCGCCTACAGAATTCAAGGTAACGAGCGGCAGCCTCATTTATTGTCGTGTGTAGGGGTGCAAACGTACCGTGTGGTAGTGAAATTGTCTCCCCGACGCGACGTAGCAACTCTGTCCTACGAAGAAATTTTGTCGGCATTGGACGCCTATTTCAAAGAAACAGTTAATGTAGTTGCAAAAAGGTATACTTTCTTTCGTACAAAACGTACGGCCGGTCAAACTAATCGGGAGTGCGTTGCAACTTTGCAAGGCCCTACTAGGGAGTGTGCATTTGAATGTGACTGTGGACTCCCGTATTCAGATACTATGGTGCATGATGCAATAGCACAGAACGTTTCTGATGTTCGCATATGGGAGCAAATTTTGTAACTCGTTAATCCCTCCCTTCAGCAAGTGATAGACATATTGGATAGACAAGACACACTTGACTGTGCTCAGGAAACTTTTGCTTCTTCGCCAGCCGTGTGTAACATTAACCGGCCCGCTGGGTGCACGGCGCGGCCCGGTAAACTGCCCTTGCACACGTCCGAGCAGCTGCCGCCACGCTCTAAACCAGGTGTGTCGCGCCAGCACACAAATGCAGTGAAATCATGCCCGCGGTGTGCAACTAGACATTCGCGTGACAATTGCCCATCACGCCAAGCTATGTGCTTTTTCTGTACTAGGAAGGGACATGTTCAAAGTGTTTGCCAGAAGAAGCTCCGATCAGACAATCATAATCATTCCAGGCCTCTGCATCCATGTGACTTTTGAAGATATCTCAAAGAGCGCATTTACCAGGGACACGTTCGGTCTTTGCCACACTGTTCACATTCCACTGCAGCTGCTGCGAGTAACTGTTGATCACATTGCTTTATGGATGCAGCATCTCATCGAAGTCACCATTGCTTATACTGAACAAACTTCTTTGACCTTACCAGCCTACGTCCCATTCCTTATCCATAACATATATTAATATTTCTGTACGACTTTCTTGCATTCACAGCGCCAGATTTGGACCTGGACCTGAAAATCAGAATTAACTCTTTTCCAGCGCCGGCCGTTTTGGCCGAGCGGTTCTAGGCGCTTCAGTCCGGAACCGCGCTGCCGCTACGGTCGCAGGTTCGAATCCTGCTTCGGGTATGAATGTGTGTGATGTCCTTAGGTTAGTTAGGTTTAAGTAATTCTAAGTCTAGCCGGTCGAAGTAGCCGGGCACCTTCTAGGCGCTACAGTCTGGAACCGCGCGACCGCTACGGTGGCAGGTTCGAAACCTGCCTCGGGCAAGGATGTGTTTGATGTCCTTAGGTTAGCTACGTTTAAGTAGTTCTAAGTTCTAGGGGACTGATGACCTCAGATGTTAAGCCCCATAGTGCTCAGAGCCATTTGAACCATTTTCTAAGTCTAGGGGGCTGATGACCTCAAATGTTAAGTCCCATAGTATTCAGAGCCATTTGAATTTCTTTTCCATCGTAAATCTGTTCTGCATGAACGCATTAGAATTTGTACCAAGTTTCGCTGCCATACGATGATTATAGCCCACACTGGACCTCTGCCGGTAACTGCACTTTATCAGTAGCATACCAATGTGGGGTCGGTAACTGAACTCAACGTAGTTTTTGGGTTACAAATCCCGTTGTGTTCACGGTTTTATTTAATACATACATGACATTTATCGTAATTATTATTGAAACAATTCATAATAAGAAGGGCTTTTTGTTTACATTCATTGTTGAGTTATAGCTATTGTTGTGACTGAAGGGTGTAGCAGCTCAAAAATCACCACCCAAAGTCAACCGGTAGACAGTGTGGTGAGTGGAAGCTAATATCCCTGTGACATATTGATGTAAGTACAAAAAAATGAAACTGACAGATGACGAAATAAGAAAGTTGCTTGAGAATTCAGACAACGTATTTAGTGGGGAACTATCCGAAAGTTCAAGCAGTGAAATTCAAAATGTGGTCGTGTAAATTCCAGATCAAGTAGTTTCCCAGAGCAGCGAGTTGGATGAAAGTGAACTGGGTAAGTATTGATTTTCATTACCTTTTGCAGATATTTTGGAGTATATTGGGACGCCTGTCTCGGTATATGAGTGAAGTATCTGCGTTAGCTAGAAATACGGAAAACACAAGTTCGAAAACAGTTTATTGGACCTACCAAAACGAACCAATAATACAATCTCCAAAAGAACAACAGACTCGATCCCAGCTGCGGATCGTCATACATGTAATATAACAAATAATGAAAGAAAAGTCCCGACTCTTCACGAGGAGAGATCAGAATAAAACAAATCTACAATGTCAAGATGTTCGTCGGCATTACCAAGTCCATCTGCAAGAGGTCGGCCAGTTAGAAGAGACATCTGTCCATATCTGCTGCGGTGGCAGCTCTACGTATTTCCAAGTGGTGCGTCGAAGTGCCATTTGCCGGCAGTGCGCCGCCCTATAAAGCCCGTTTGGTGGATGTAGCTGCCAGAACTATTTGCGATCACGTGCCTGGTGTAACAAGGTAATTCCTGGGCTAGCTGTGAACTCTGGTGAAAATTTTCTGCAGACTCCACGAACGGGTAGCGTTCCCTGCCGGCCGTTGGTGGAGACCTGTGTTGTGTTGAGGGCGCCGGTAAATATTTGTGCTCACAACACAGACAATGTAGGTTTTCCTGGTGAATATACGCCCTGTGACACCGGGATCCCGACGCAGTAGGCGCTACGATGTATGAAGTGGGCGACAACAACGAGTGTTTCGTGTGCTAGTGTTCGGTTCTACTTTCACATTTTTATAGATATTCAAGCAACAAGAAGGCGACCCAGGCCGAAGAATCAAGATCAAAAGTATCCGGACACTTAACTGAAAATGACTTACAAGTTCGTGGCGCCCTCCATCGGTAATGCTGGAATTTAATATGATGTTGGCCAACCCTTAGCCTTGATGACAGCTTCCACTCTCGCAGGCATACGTTCAGTCTGGTGCTGGAAAGTTTCTTGGAGAATGGCAGCCCATTCTTCACGGAGTGCTGCGCTGAGGAGAGGTATCGATATTGGTCGGTGAGGCCTGGAATGAAGTCGGCGTTCCAAAACATCAAAACATCCCAAAGGTGTTCTATAGGGTTCAGGTCAGGACTCTGTGCAGGCCAGTCCATTACATGATGTTATTGTCGTGTAATCACTCCGCCACAGACCGTGCATTGCGAACAGGTGCTCAATCGTGTTGAAAGATGCAATCGCCGTCCCTGAACTGCTCTTCACCAGTGGGAAGCAAGAAGTTGCTAAAACTTCAATGTAGGCCTGTGCTGTGATAGTGCCACGCAAAACAACAAGGGGTGGCAGCCCCCTCCATGAAAAACACGACTCCACCATAACACCGCCGCCTCCGAATTTTACTGTTGGCACTACACACGCTGGTATATGACCTTCACCGGGCATTCGCCATACCCACACTCTGCCATCGAATCGCCACATTGCGTACCGTGATTCATCACCCCACACAACCTTTTCGACTGTTCAATTGTCCAACGTTTTCGCTCCTTACACCAAGGGAGGCGTCGTTTGGCATTTAGCGGCGTGATGTGTGGCTTATGAGCGGTCACTCGAGCATGAAATCCAAGTTTTCCCACCTCCCGCCTAACTGTCATAGTACTTGCAGTGGGTCCTGATTCCGTTTGGAATTCCTGTGTGATGGTCTGGATAGATGTCTGCTTGTTACACATTCCGACCCTCTTCAACTGTCGGCGGTCTCTGTCAGTCAACAGACGAGGTCGCCTGTACGCTTTTGTGCTTTACGTGTCCCTTCACGTTTCACTTTACTATCACATCGGGAACAATGGACCTAGCGGTGTTTAGGAAAGTGGAAATCTCGCGTACAAACGTATGACTCAAGTGACACCCAATCACCTGACCACGTTCGAAGTCCGTGAGTTCCGCGGAGCGCCTCATTCTGCTCTCTCGGGATGTCTAATGACAACTGAGGTCGCTGATATGGAGTACCTGGCAGCACAATGCACCTAATATGGAAAACGTAAGCTTTTAGGAGTGTCCGGATTCTTTTGATCACATAGTGTATGATGTGATGTTTAAATCTTTCCCGGCGTACTGATTGTTCCATAAAAACACGGGAGAACTGCCGGATATCAGTAACGTCCTGCCACGATATTTCGGCGCAGAGTCTTCTGGCCATCTTCAGGTGAGTGCCACAGTTCCGCTTGAAGACTGTCGGCATCAGAGATAGTATGGGCACGGTGGATCAAGGTTTTGAGAATGCCCATTGTTTGTGCTGGATGGTGGCAACTAGTAGCTGAAACACCTGCAAAAAGTATTTTTGAAGAGTGGCTTTTCACCTAGGCAAGTGAAAAGCGTGATGAAGACCTACAAACGACGGAACAAGGAAGACGAAGAGGCCTTCAGGTCGACTGTTTATCTAACTTTTATTGCGAATATTTCTTCACAGATAGGCAGAACTTCACAATTACAAGGGTTTCAAGTGAGAGTCATCTTTCGCCCTCCTTCCAAAATTCCATCACTGGTGGGATCCGTTAAAAACGATCTGGGCCTGCGTAAATCAGGTGTTTAGAAAATTCCGTGTGAATGCGCAAATCATATATAGGGCAAACAACACGAACTGTGCTGGAACGCATTGTCGAACTCCAACGGCATACTCGCCTTCTACAACCCACCAAGTCTGCAATCGCCGAACATTGTATTTCCACACACCATTCCATGAATTACAACGACACAAAAATTTTGGCCCATACATCAAACTTTAGGAACTCGACTATGAATGAATCTGTGGAAATAAGATTGTCTGACAACGACACTCTCATCAATCGAGATAACGGTTATCAGCTGTACTCTGCTTGGAATCCTGTTATAGATAAACTTCGTAGTCTACGTAGTTATCTGCATAAAGATGGAAATCGACCTGATACCGATACGCCAGGCTTTCACAGTGGAGGGCGAGAGGCGCAGCGCACGGAGCCGTTATGAACGCGCACGCTGAACAGCGCATGCGCAATGTCACCTCAGTACGGCCTTTATAGCGGAGCTCAGCGCGTACTCGCCAGTACTACTACAGTGGCACTCACCTGAAGATGGCCAGAAGACTCTGCGCCGAAATATCGTGGCAGGATGTTACTGATATCAGGCAGTTCTCCCGTGTTTTTATGGAACATAGTGTATGATTTGGAAGAGAGATCCTTACTTAAATCAAAGGATGAGGTCTGCTGCTAAGGTAATGAGGACCCCAAAAGGATATACCAGGTAAAGCTTTTTTCATGTACCTTGATGATAACATCTTGAGTAACGGTTTGATGTATACCAACCAAAAACTAGGCAATCTTAGAGAATCATCTGTAAATATTTTCGTGAACAATTCGAAATAATTTGTGAGGGATGAAATTGTGCCAGTAGTTGGAATTATTTTGTGGAGTCTATACACTGAACAAGGACAGTTTACGTGACATATTTAGTAAATAAAACTTTCTGATGTACCGAGATTCATTTTCGGAGCGCATAGTGAGGCTGTTACTAAAGTGACTGCGCTTTGATGATGCTGTAATTCGAGTAGCTAGAAAACAGACCGACAAATTATTACTATCAGGGACATGTGGAACATGATAGTAAATTACCTGAGTTTCAGAAACCAAGGGAGTCAGTAAGGGTGGATGAAGAACTTGTGACCTTCCACGGGCGATGCCCACTCAAGCTACATATTCCAACAAAACCAGGAAAATATGGAATCGAAGTGAACCTGCTGTGTGACTCAAATACGGAATACTGCTTCGCTGCGGATCCCTATGCACGACAATGAGAAGAACCATAATAGTGGCTCTGAAATAGTCGGAAGTTTGGTTGAAATGTCTAACTTGAAACAATCAGGAAGAAATATTACCATGGATAGAAAGTTCACTATCGTTCCACTAGCATCTGATCTTTTGAAAGAGAAAGTAACTACAGTTAGTACTATTCGAAATGACAAACGCCACGTTCCTACAGAACTCCGTCCTGTTTCTCTAAACATATAGTGATGATACCACTTTAGTCAGTTTTCTGCCTAAGAAAGGAAAGGTCAACTCCACATCACGACATGAATGTGGTGGAAGAGAAGCCAGAAATCATCCTGTTCTACAACGGTACAAAGTCTGGAGTGTATACATTCGATGAGAGTGTAAGAATGTACAGCTGCCCTCGAGCAACGCGTCTATGGCCAATTGCAGTGTTTGTCAACTTGAGTGACAATGTAGCATATAATTTGTATGTTATACTTCAAGATACACACAAGTAGTGGGCAAAGAATCACCCGACAAAGAGTTCTGGAAGGAAGCAGTACCTGAAAGATCTTGCTCGAGAACTTTGCGATCTCAACATGAAAAGACGCGCTCAAAATACTGTAGGCCTACACTCAAAATACACTACAGCGTTATCAACTTTTGGGTACGAGTGTAATCAAAATCAGGGTGCTGTAAGCAGAAGAAACATCATTACAAAGCCGCGACGGAAAATAACAAGTGTAGCTGAATCTGCCAAACACAGGACGGCGTAAGTACACCAAGGCTTGCACTTCTTGCAAGACGTATGTCTGCCTGCACACACGAAGAAAGAAGAAGTAGTTCATATTGTAAAGTGTTCTGAATGTGAATCTGAGTAACCCTTGTAGTTGTGAAATTAATAAAAATAAATGTAAAATCATTTTTTATAATTTATTTAAACACTTTTCTAAGGAATTCTTCTGTAAAAACAAGTCCCAGAAACCTTTGCCCAGTAATAATTATCAACATTTTTAACTACTAGTGTACCAAAAATATGGAAATACTTACGTCATATGGTTTATCCCAGATAGAGAAGTTTAATGGTCGTGTCGTCAGTCGGTGACCTCTCCCACTGGCGACGGCCAGTACAACATAGAGCATTGATACGCAACTATTAATTATAGTCACCCAGTATATCGAACAGAACGAACTCCTACATTTCAATCAGCATGGACCCCAGAAGCATCAGCGATGTGAAAAGCTACTCGTGCTCTTTTCACATCCTAAAATTACTATGTAAAAAATAGTGCACAAATACCTAGTTATGTCATAATGAGATTATAAAATGGTGCAAAGATTGTTAACTTGCTATAAATCCTAAGCAATCTAAAATTTAAATATTTTTTGACTACAGTACCAATGAATAACACCTGCAGTCAGTCAACTCATACAATTACCTGGATGTAACAATTTGTGGGGATGTCATCGTTCTTGTGGTCTTCAAGCCAAAGACTGGTTTGATACAGGTCTCCATGTTACGCTATCCTGTGCAAGCTTCTTCATCTCCGAGTAACTGCTGCAACCTACATCCCTCTCAAAATGCTTACTGTATTCGTCTCCTGGTCTGTCTCTATGATTTTTACCACAAACTCTTCCCTCCAGTAGTAAATTGATGATCCCTTGATGACTCAGAATGTGTCCTACAAAGCGATCCCTTTTTTTGGTCAGGTTCTACCACAAATTTCTCTTCTCCCCAATTCTATTCAGTACCTCCTCATTAGTTATGTTATCTACCCATCTAATCTTCAGCATTCTTCTGTAGCACCACATTTCAAAAGCCTCTGTTCTCTTCTTGTCTAAACTGTTTATCGTCCATGTTTCACTTCCATACGTGCCTACACTACAACAAATACTTTAAGAAAGGACTTCCTGTCATTTAAATCCATACTCGATATTAACAAATTTCTCTTCTTCAGAAACGCTTTCTTTCCCATTGTCAGTCTACATTTTATATCCTCTCTACTTCGACCATCATCAGTTATTTTACCCCTAAATAGCAAAACTCCTTCACCACTTTAAGTGTATCATTTCTTAATCTAATTCCCTCAGCATCACCCGACTTAATTCGACTACATTCCATTATCCTCGTTTTGCTTTTGTTGATGTTCATCTGATATCCTCGTTTCAAGACACTGTCCATTCCATTCAACTGCTCTTCCAAGGCCTTTGCTGTCTCTGATAGAATTACAATGTCATCAGCGAACCTCAAAGTTTTTATTTCTTCTCCCTGGATTTTAATACCTACTCCAAATTTTTCTTTTGTTTCCTTCACTCCTTGCTCAATACACTGATTGAATAACATCAAGGATAGACTTCCCTTTCATGCCTCTCGAATATTATAACTACCATCAGATTTCTGTATAAATTGTAAATAGTCTTTTGTTCCCTGTATTTTACCCTTGCCACCTTTAGAATTTGAAAGAGAGTATTCCAGTCAACATTGTTAAAACCTTTAAGTCTACAAATGCTATTAACGTAGGTTTGCCTTTCCTTAACCGATCTTCTATGAGAAGTCATAGGGTCGGTTTTAGCTCATGTGTTCCTAAATTTATTCAGAATCCAAACTGATCTTCTCCAAGGTCGGTTTCTACGAGTTTCTCCGTTCTTCTGTAAAGAATTTGTGTTAGTACTTTGCAGCCATGACTTATTAAACTGATAGTTTGGTAATTTTCAAACCTGTCAGCACCTGCTTTCTGTGGGATTATTATATTGCTCTAGAAGCGTGAGGGTATTTCACCTGTCTCATACATCTTCCTCACCAGATGGAAGATTTGTCATTGATGGCTCTCCAAGGCTACCAGTAGCTTTAACGCGATGTTGTCTACTCCTGGGGCCTTGTTTCAACTTAGGTCTTTTAGTGCTTTGTCAAATTCTTCATGAAGTGCATCTCCCCTGTATAGAACTCCTATATATTCCCACCACCTTTCTTCTTCCCCTTCTTTGTTGAGGACTGGTTTTCCATCTGAGCTCTTGATATTCATACAGGTGGCTCTCTTTTCTCCAAAGGTCCCTTAAATTTCCCTGTAGGCAGTATCTATCTTACCCACAGTGATATATGCTCCTACACCTTTTCTGGAGATACAAAATGGAATAGTCACATAAATTCAATTGTTGGTAAAGCTGGTACCATACTTCTGTTCATTAGAATATTGGAAAAATGGACTCGTCAACTATCACGCAAAAGTGTGCTAACATAGTGTTGCGGGTGTCGATGATCTAATTTGGGACTCCAGATGGCCGAACTGAAGATGGGACCGACTGCACCATACTTTGTCAGGATGCCGAGCAAGTTCAGTGCAGAGTGATACAGCGGTATTCGGAAGTATTCTCTTATTCACATAATTTACAGTACTACGATGGATGCAGCGTAGTGTTGGTGTGCTGCCCACAGCGCTGTTCCGCGAGTGCAGCCGGCTCAGCAACTCCTTGTATGCCGACGTTGCTGCTTTGTAATCAAGGTTGCTCAGCTGGTAGTCGGCCGCACTCTGCCCGGTCGCCACCAACCGAGGCATCGCGTCTTGCGCCGCGTAGCTGCCTGTGATTCTGGAGACTGTTACAGTCCCTGATTCCTGCCGCCCTCCACCCCGTTTGTCGTGCTCTGTCCGACCATGGGACCAAGGGGGTTGTACCGGTCACCCATGGCCCTCGGGCCTCCGCTGCTACCAGGACAGGACCGGACTCGAACCCGTGCCCTTCTGGTTGCTGGACTGCAACTTGCCGCTAGTGGTGCTAGCTGGATGGCAACACCCGCCGCCTTCTCTGGCACCACTGCAGCGCTGCCACATCTCCCACAGTGTACACCTCGCCCGGACCCTGGTACGCCAGGTGGGAAGCGAACGTAGCCCGTCCTGGACCCGCTGCAGACTGCCGTCACTGCCCTCCTTCAGGCAGACTGTGCGAAGTACGCCACTGCAGCTCCACACCATGTTTACCCTGTGTGGCCTACTGGCTGCCGACTATTACCCCACACTGCCAGCAGCCCCAGAATTCATCACCCAACCACGCCTTTACTGAATTTTAACAAAATTCCCCTTTCCTACAACTAAGACTAATACTAGTGCAGCAATAGGTGAGAGAACCAGCATTAAATGAACAATCGAGGAATATACTACAGTCCCCTATGTTTTGTTCTCTTCAGGACAGCAACGACAAATTAGACTAATAGTTCACATAGAGACATTTAACCAGCCATGTTCCCTATGTGCCATACGCAAACAGAACAGGAAGGAATCCAAATAAATGTAAATTGGAAGTTTTCTCTGCAAGGCACAGTACTGCATCTATCAGAAAATAGATGTAAATATAAATTTAGAAGTAGAAGCTCTGCCTTATATTATTAGGATTATGCTCCTTAGGTATCGTAATCATAATGAAGGGATCCCAATACTGAATAAAGAGTGAAAACTCAGAAAAAAGTACTGATATTATTAAGGAAAAGGCCACACTCAAATGATGAGTTACTTCGTTTCGTAATGCTGGAGGATGGAGATACAGGTACAACAGGACGAGTCGTATATGCATTCTGCCTCCGGTGGTTGAGTGGTCATCGCGACGGAATGTCAATTCTAAGGGCCCTGGTTCGATTCCCGGCTGGGTCGGAGATTTTCTCCGCTCAGGGACTGGGTGTTGTGTTGTCCTAATCATCATTTCATCCCTATCGACGCGTAAGTCGCCAAAGTGGCGTCAAATCGAAAGACTTGCACCAAGCGAACGGACTACCCGACGAGAGGCCCTCGTCACACATCATCATCATCATCTTCCCCATAGTGAGAGAAATATGCCTCGGTAACTATGATTGAGGAGAAACTGGAACTCCTATCAACGTTCTCTGTCATTGTAAACATTTTAGAGGTGTTTCGGAATGCAGGAGTTGAAATAAGGGATAGAACCCTATGCAATATGGTTCCCAAGTTCATAAAAGGTATCGGAGAGACGGCTGAATACTTACATTCAAATAAAAAAGAGGAGAATGAAGAAACCTGTTATATAAATAAATACAAGTAAAGATGACGTCGTAGAGATGTGTTGAAGTCTGTATTGTGGAGCCATAGGCATTGCAGGGTTCCAGAAGTTACAACGCCTGTTCTGGATGATCACCGTAGTGTGGCGTTATATTGTTATTGGGGCCACAGAGAAGACATCACAACTGGAGGCTGTATGTCATTGTGAGAACGTATTGCAGATCAGTGGAAACTGTTAAGCAAATGTAAATATTAGGATATTTTATCTCTTTAGCCATTTCAAAGCCCTTGGATCCACAAACATTATGGTAATGCCAGAGGCTGTGAACCTAATTCTACCCGTTATGACGTACAATGCAACTAAGACAGTATTTAGATTATCATCCATGCATATTATCAAAACGGATATACGTATGTACGTATGTTCCACGTCTCCTCCTAAACAGCTTGACCGATTTCAAGCAGACTATGTATGCATATCTCTTACTGTCGGATAACAATCTCTGTGCGGTAAAAACCATCTGCCTATCGTAGTTTAGAAGATATGACGTCATAAGCAATGAAATGTGTGAAAAATTGCCGCATCACACATGACGTTTAAATTTATTACGTCTGTCCTAATAACTCTATTCGTAATAAATTTCACAGACGGTATCCACATATGCCGCTTAATGGACCTACAAAATTATATCATTGTACCACACATAGTTTAGAAGATATAACGTCATAAACACTGAGATGCATGAAAAACTGTCGCACCATGCATGACGTTTAAATACAGTACCTCTTTGCTACTGAGATTATTTGCAACATATTTCGCAGACAGTATCCACGCACGTTGCCGAATGGACCTACACAAATATATCATGCTACGACACTGTTCAAGAGATATGATGTCATAAACGCGGACATGCGTGAAAAAATGTCGTCTCATGCATCAAGTTTTAATACATATAGTCTTTACTGTTGAGACACTCCTACATTCGAGTCAGCTGAAGGAAATTCGTGACACCTGGCAGCGCTTTTCACAGCTCTCAACTGCGAAGCGCAAACGGCTGTAGACATCTATAGAGCTATGATGAGGCTTTGCCATAGACACGTTTACAAAATAGCGTTGCAGACACGCGAAGCAGCTGCGCCCAGCGTGCAGAAACTATTTCATAATTTCAAACGTGTTTTCACCAACACAGAGAAATGAAATTTTTTCGATATTACATTATAAACACAGTTCATTACTTTGTTTCATTTTCTAATAGAAAACTGGCGGGTAAAGTGGGTTTGTCAGTTAGTTAATAATGTACCTTGAATTATTAACATTCACCCACATGATTGCGTTCTACTTATTGAACTTTGTGTTTCGAGAGAACGAGCTCCCATCTTCAGGTTCAGTCCAATGGAATTACAACAGTTTTACCCCACTAAAATATATCCAGCATCATGTCTTTCTCGATTGTCCACGAATCATCAAAAATTTTCGCCTCAGCACATTACATTACAGCAGAGGGCAACGAAACTGAATTAGCAGTCTTCATCCACTGAAATGTATCAAACTGTCTGAAAATCATTAGAAGTCATCTTGTCAGTGACATGCAGGCACAGATCTTCTTACAACTACCGGTTGCGATGATTGCCAGGCATACAGCATCTGCCGGATTTCACACTGTGGAATCCACACACTACAGGTAATACTACACCAAACAACTAAAGATCTTTGTCCATCTTCCTCACCCAAATATGACAGATTAGTAAGCTTAGATCTTCCAGTCACAGCCAAGTATTTTGCTGGCCATTAACAGTCAGAATGTACACCAGAGCTGGCCACTTTCTTCATTGCAACTCACTTGACGCTCAAACAAGATTGTTGATCGGTTCTTGTATGCACTTGTTGTAATTAGGGTAAGTACAAATCAACTTATTCTTAACGAACTGTTTTAGATCTAAAAAGCAAATCAAAATGTAAATAGCTTAATTACACACCACTGATGATGCTTTACCTCAATAAAACAAAACGCGTCTGGTGAAAAAAATCACGCATTTTGTAATTGCAACGACAGACCAAAAATACCGTCAAGAATTATAAAGCAACTACGGTCACTATGACCACACAAATGAAGAACTGAATATTCTTAAAATTATGAGAAACAAAAATAAAAATCCTGGTAGACTTTGTTGAATTTCATTCCGATAATATGTCAAGCAAAACTGCTTTTCTAATCCCAGGATGTTTAATACTGGTTATTTATGATGTGAATTCCATAAAATGTAGCCGAAGCCTCTCCAAAGAACTCGGTCGACTATGCTGCTACTCATTATACTTATTCCTCAGTCAAAACTGTAATAAGTACTGTATTTATTTCTATCAGACCAAATACTACGAATCACAACAATCTATGTAAATACTTAAAAGTCGACGTCTCTAGCCCATAAAAGTGTTAGTTATTAAGGAACGCTAAAAGCAGCCACAAAAAAAGTTAGCTACAACAAAGTACTTGTTTTAGCCAATTTGGTTGGAGAACACCGCAGCTGTTTCCGTAAATTACACTGTAGGGAATACTGCAACCAGCTTGTAGTGTACTCAGACTACTGTTTAATGCGAGCCTATAGGAGTTTTCGGTTCCCATCTTCTTGTATTTAGTTGACAATTTCGTAGAAGAAGTAACGGACTTACATATTATTACAAATATCACATAACGTGATTGCAATATAATATGCGACGTCTGTGTACCTCGTCTGTACCTGTGTGTTACCTGTGTAAAAAAATTTTGTAAATTTTTTTGCACCATCCTCCTCTTCAATAGTCGTGCAGCTATCTAATGCACTTTAGTGTTTGTGCAGTTTTAAATTCGTGGTGCTTTTTGTATTGGCGTATGAAAGGAAGAGTGTGGACTAAGCTGAACTATTTAAACTTCTTACATATTCCACATTCTTGTGGATAATTTGACTTACTAAGTGTGAAAGAAACATTAGCACATAAGTTATTCTGTAAATACACTACCTGACAAAAAAGAAATGAAGCACGCAAAAGATATTGTCGGATGTCAATGTAATTTTGTATATGTACACACCATCGGAGGTTACATAAATTATTATTATAGAGTTGCAGTTCTCTGTGACATGTAGAACTGCCACCAGGATGCGTTAGTGTTTTTCGTGTTTAGTGTTGTTAGATGGCTTGCTAGAGTATATGGGGGGGGGGGGGCGGTTAACAGTGATAAATACTGAGTGATCGCTATGAAGGACACAGAGATACCGTGTACTTGTGTGAGACAGCGTTATCATCACTTGATTGAAAGGGGCCTCATTGTGGACATTCATTTGGCTGGCAGGTCGGATCGCGTAATGTCCAGATTTCAGCATTCACGGCCCGATGTTGGACTACATGGGAACGTAAGGGGAGGGTACTCGTCATGATGGTTCCGGTCGACCACATCTGTCCATACAAGTATCGTTACATTGTGCATCGAGCACATGTAATCCCTTCACATGTGTCCCTGCTATCCCAGAACAAGTAATAGACTCCCTGCTACATTTTGTGTCTACCCATCTCACTGGTCAGAGAGTAGATACGGCCAGGCTGCGAAATTACCGTCCTACACTTAGACAGCGATTCGACTGGTGCCCTGACAGTGAAGCACTGGCTGCTGGAGAATGGCGTCGCGTTGTGTTCAGCGATGAATTGCGATTCTGTGCTACCCCGTATGACCATGGCTAGCTAGATGAGGAGAACCCTGTGTCATAGTGACGTATCGCTACGTCATCGTGACGTAAATAACCTAAATCGACTACACGAATACGTATATCGATCTTTGCAGTTGTACCGATAACGTCAAAGCTAAATGTAAATACATGTGCACAAACGGAGTGACAGGAGCTTTGTGATCCCAGTTGAATTAATTATTAAGCTGATGTTGTGTGTTTCATGAACATAATGAATGTCTGAACGAAGTAACCACAACGAAAGTAAAAAAAAAGCTTGTAGTCATTTTTTTAAATCCGATTAATTGTTCATAAATCGTATGGAGAGAAACGTGATGTGTGTTACATGAATATAACGAATATCGGAATGAAGGAATTATAACCATAACGAAAGTTAAAAAAAGTGTCTAATCATTTTTTAAAATCCGATTAATCGTGCGTAAATCATGTGGATAAAAACGTGAAATAGGGAGAAATTAAAGTATTTCGTATTTTTATAAAAGCCTATGAATTGTACATAATTCATGTGGGTAGAAACGTTAAACTGAGTAACTGAAGTGGTTCCGAAGATAATTCCGAATGTTGCTGGAAATATTAAACCATCTAGTTCCATTTAATTTTGCCTTCACGTCGTAAGTCAACTAAGAACTATGAACAAGATTCAAGACGCACACAACAGTCGATATGTATAGAATGCACACAACAGTCAATAGGACAACTCGTGAAACTCATGATGACGTTTGCCTACGTCACTATGACGTAGGACTCTCCTCATCTCGCGTGAGATAAGTGCTACCCTATGACCACCGTCAGAGAGTATTGTGAAGACCTGGAAAGAGGTCCCGTTCGCCCTGCTTTGGCGAGGCACAGCGGTGTGACGTCATGGACCTCCCGTGATCTCATGTTTTGTCCCTGATGCGACTGTCTTGGAGATATCTTGCGACAAGGCAATGGTATCAAAACAAAATACACGAAATGAAGAGATTGCAGTGGACCCACACAACATAAAACCGTAAATAGATTTCGTGTCAGTGAAAGAGATGTGTACAAAAATGTAACGCTTATGTTTAGAAGAACTTTAAGAATGAAGTAACACCCAAACCTCCAAATGTCGGACTCTCAGATCGGCACCAAACGTTGTATGTCGATAGAGTATCAACCAAAACACAGATTTAGTTCGTGCTATGTGGTATCGTCTAGTAGAACATAAATAAACGGTAATTAAAAGTAACGCCAAAACTAGGGATCACAGAAAAACCGTATCTGTGAGCGAATGATGTGTAAAACTCGCGTGGCTGTCGGCTGAGCTAATGCCGGCACGGTAGCTCAGCGTCTTGTTCGTAATTAAAAGTAACTGAATTAAGGGATCAACAATGAACTTCAATGGGTGTCATGTAGCGTCCACCACGACCAAATGCCACGGAAAATAAAGAACAAAATGACGGAAAAATTAAAAGTACGTAGAGCGTGGGGTCGTCACACCAAAGATCTTGCGTTCAAACCAACGGGCGACAATTTCTTTTAACTGTTCATACGTGAAACTCACGTGGGAGCACATTTTCCTCATATGTAATACGATTTTTCCGAGTTTGTAGCAATGTTCTTCTGGTAGTCTGCTTTCGCTTCGTTAGTTGATCGTTATGTATTTTGTTTATTACTATTATTATTATTATTATTATTATTATTTCAGCACGTGCAAGGCAGCTGTTTATTTTTATATTCTGATAGTATATTCTGTAAAACTACAGATGTTCATTGTAAATTTACTGCTTTCAGCTAAACCAAACGAAAGCAAACTGTCAAGAAAACATTGATGTAAGCTCCAAACAAACCTTTTACATGTCCTAAACACGTTGTCGCATATGACACTTCCACGCATAATTCGGAAAAAAGAAAAAATGACGTCATTGGAGTTTAAACCCAGGACTCTTTGCACGTTGATCCAACGTACTATCAACTTCTCCACGGAATGCACACCTACCCGTAGCTCACAGTTATGCTTTTTTGTGCCCCGCAAATCTGGTGTTACTTTTAATTTACGTTTATGCTCGTTCTGCTAGATGACGGCGTATAGTACGAACTAGATCGGAATATTGATTGATACTAGATTGACATACAACGTTTGGTACCGGTCAGAGTGTCTGACATACGGAAGTTTAGGTGTAAGAAACAAAAAACCTGACCACGGAAGATTAAAATAAAGTGAAACGCGTATGGTCTCCAGTAAGACTTTTATTACAATCGCGAAATAAGGTATTAACATATATAACTCGTGTGTTTAAATCATGATAGATTTAGAGAAAGCTTCTGACAATGTTGGCTGGTCCAGACTCTGTGAATCTTTGAAGGCAACAGAGATAAAATACAGCGTTCGAAAGGTTGTTTACAACTTATCCAGAAAACAGACCGCACTTATGAGTTAAA
Organism: Schistocerca serialis cubense; assembly: GCF_023864345.2. Lineage (NCBI taxonomy): Eukaryota > Metazoa > Arthropoda > Insecta > Orthoptera > Acrididae > Schistocerca > Schistocerca serialis. The sequence continues at coordinate 6,524,249 of NW_026047471.1, read as the reverse complement.
TGATATGACAGAGAGGTAGCAGTTTAGAAGGGGGTGAGGCAGAGTTGTAGCCTGTCTCCGATGTTATTCAGTCCGTTCGTTGAAGGAGCAGTAAAGAAAACCGTGACATTTCGGAAGGGAATTAAAGTTCAGGCAGACGAAAAAAAATTTGAGGTTTGCCGATGACGTAACTCTTTCAGAGATGGGAAAAGACTCGGAAGAGCAATTAACGGAATGAATACCCTCTTGAGAAGAGATTATAAAACGAACATGGAATGTAGTTGAATTAAATCCGGCCAAGAAAGCTGACAACAGTCGGGAGAACAGTGTGCTCATCATGCCCCTCCATATCCGCATCGTGTGACGCCTATCAACTGACGTGCGGTCAATCGATTGCGTTGACCCTTCCGATACCTCTTCGAACGGAGGTTAGATTAGCTTTAAGTCGAATTAGATCAAGTGATACTGACAGAATTAAATTAGTAAATCATACAGTGTAAGAGATAGCCTAATTCTCCTAATTGGGCAACAAAATTGCCGAAGTAGAGAGGGTATAAAATGCAAACTGGTCATAGCACAATAATCATCTCTGAAAAACAAGTATGTACATCTAATACAAATTTAAGTGTCAAGAAGTCGGTTCTCTGAAGAAGAGGCCTCTACGGAAGTGAAACGTGGACAATAAGCAGCTCAGATAAGAAGGGAAGATTTTGAAATGTGGTTGAGCCATGTGTGGGGTTGTGTAGACTTCTGTGCTTGGGGAAACTCTTTGCCTACCGTTGCCCAGCTACTGTTTCCTTCCTGACTCGAAAGGTGGCGCTTCGGCTGCTCAGCAAGGGATTTAATTGCGAGTGTGGCTCTCACACTGCTAGGGTTTTACTGTTTTTCGTGAAGCTTTGCGTGGCATTGCGCTTGTACCTGAGAGCCGTGCTCGTCGAGTCCGTGCGACAGATGTGCACATCACTGGCCGAGCCCTCATCTGCTGGGGAGTTGAAACTCTGTACTCTCTGTGCGCTGATGGGTCATATTCTGGAATTAGGCTTCGGGCACGTTCTTGCTGACTGGCTGGTGGATGTGGCCACATGCACCATCCATGATGATTCGCTTTGGCCTGATACAAAACGGTAGTGAGCACCAGATTTTGCAGGCGTTAAATGTTGCTCATGATTCGCGAGAGAACGACCCACTTCTCATCTGCCCTACCCTATCCTACCCTACCCCTACCCCTACCGCCATCCTCACGGCTCACACCCCTCTCTTCTATGCACTGTTACTTCAGAGTGTCGTTTGTTATTTGACAGCAAACTGATTCGGATCGTTCTGCTGGTCATGTTCGGCCATTCCCTTTATGTGGATCAGTATCCTGGCAATAAGAACCTGTTTAAATAATTACTTAATAGTAGAAGGATATAAATTTCAGAGGGTGTACGTGTTTTCTGAACTATAGTTTCAGCGTTTGCCATTTCCTGTATTTAAGTGTCTTTGAAAATATTATCTTATTTTCGGCACTAGGGGGCCAAATGGACTCATTTGTAAGGCATCACGTTTCTCTTGTGGTTGGCGTCCACGTATTGGCTGCCATTCAGTTGCTGCGTAAATTTAATTTGTATTCTGTATGTTTTAGAATTCGTCGAGTAACTATCTGGAAGGTCGGACGAAATTGTGCCGTTACTGTAATTTTCTAATTATTATCCTCGGTTGCCTGGGATTCTATTGTTCATAAAATCGTTTGTTAACGCCCTCAGTCTGATTCACAGACGTGTATATTAATTTACTTTTTTCTTTTCTATGACTGCGCGTAGTAGTGAAATAGAAATGGTTTTTGCCTGCTTCATAGAGGTGTATGTAAAGTACTAAAATTTTTTCAAACTAATTCCCTAACCCGTGGGACTGATGCTCGTTGATGAAAAACTGTGCTTCGTAGATGCAGACATTGCAAATTTTCTGTCTTACCTGATTTTACAAACTACAGAGACCACAATCCCCTCTAGTTACTTTGAGTTAGCTGGTATAAAGTTATCCGGGTCTACCAAAAGATAAGGGTTAATTAAGTTATAACATAAATAATAGTTATGTTATTAATACAAAGGTAATGGAGCATTCATGCATTTTTTTTAATTTTTTATTCGTATTTCTGTCTACGTGTTTTGGTAATTATTGATGTTTCAGTCTGTCCTGTCTGCTTCACACATGGGCATATTATTTTAAGTTTCGGACACCTATTAACACATGTGAATTGTTGTTAGAAATAAATAATTTCTTTAAATTTTCTACTGTACGTATCAGTGGGATAATATTCCCTTGGCTGCTTTACTCCCGTCTATATAAATTTACTACTGTTAAGTCTTTCACCCATGTGTTTCGGTATTTATTGGCACTACAGCCTATTCTGTCTGTCGTAGACGTATATACACACATCAAAAAGGTTTTGCGTCACCTAGGTTCCGAGAGTTCCAGAACCTGAACAGAAAATTGTAACAGAGATCAACATAAACATCATTTCCGCCCTTTTTATTGCTCATGGAAACCACACACTGCATGTTGTACCACCATACAGTGAGACCTTCAGAGGTGGTGCTCCAGATTCCTGTACACACCGGTACCTCTAATACCCAGTAGCACGTCCTCTTGCACTGATGAATGCCTGTATTCGTGGTGGCACACTATCCACAAGCTCATCAAGGCACTGTTGGTCCAGATTGTCCCACTCCTCAACGGCGATTCGGCGTAGATCCTTCAGAGTGATTGGTGGGACACGTCGTCCATAAACAGCCCTTTTCAATCTATCCCAGGCATGAATGAGATTTTCACTCTGCAGCGGAGTGTGCGCTGCTATGAAACTTCCTGGCAGATTAAAACTGTACGCCGGACCGAGACTCAAACTCGGGACCTTTGCCTTTCACGGGCAAGTGCTCTACCAGCTTAGCTACCCAAGCACGACTCACGCCCCGTCCTCACAGCTTTACTTCTGCCAGTACCTTTTAAACTGCCAGGAAGTTATCCCAGGCATGTTCGATAGGGTTCATGTCTCGAGAACATGCTGGCTACTATAGTCGACCGATGTCGTTATAGTGAAGGAAGTCATTCACAAGATGCACACGATGGAGGTGCGAATTGTCGTCCATGAAGACGAATGCCTCTTCAATATAATGCCGATATGGTTTCACTGTCGGTCGGAGGATGGCATTCACGTATCGTACAACCATTACGGCACCTACCATGATCACCAGCGACGTCAGCCCACATAATGCCATCCCAAAGCAGCCGGTAACCTCCACCTTATGCTACTCGCTGGACAGTGTGTCTAAGGCGTTCAGCCTGACCGGGATCCCTCAAAACACGTCTCCGACAATCGTCTAGTTCAAGGCGTATGCGACACTCGTCGGTGAAGAGAACGTGATGCCAATCCTGAGCGGACCATTCGGCGTGTTGTTGGGGCCATCTGCACCGCGCTGCATGGTGTCGTGGTGGCAAAGACGGACCTCGCCATGGAAGCCCCGAGTGAAGTTGCGCATCATGCAGCCCATTGCGCACAGTTTGAGACGTAACACGACGGGTTCCTCCGAGCCATAATCCGTAGGTAGCGGTCATCCACTGCAGTAGTAGCCCTTGGGCGGCCTAAGCGAGGCATGTCATTGACAGTTCCTGTCTCTCTGTATCTACTCCATGTCCGAACAAAATCGCTTTGGTTCACTCCAGGAAACCTGGACACCTCCCTTCTTGAGAGCACTTTCTGGCACAATGCGGACGCGATCGAACCGCGGCATTGGCCGTTTAGGCATAGCTGAACAACAGACAACACGGAGCCGTATAATTCCTTCCTGGTGGAATGACGGGAACTGCTCGGCTGTCGGACCTCATCCTTCTAATAGGAGCTGTTCGTGTATGGTTGTCTACATCTGTGGACTGGTTAGTGACATCTCTAACCAGTCAAAGGGACTGTGTCTGTGATACAATACCCACAGTCAACGTCTATCTTCAGGGATTCTCGGAACCGGGATGCTGTAAAACTTTGTTTGGTGTATTATTTCCAGTGTCAGTTATATGCTGATGTGTACAGCAGCCACTGCTGTTATAGAAAATTTTTCGACAAAATTTGAGCATCGACAAGTAATACATGCTTTTGTAAATTAAAGACACAGTGATAACAAAGAAATAAATAAGTTCCTTTTGGACATTTTTTTTATTTTCAGTCAGCGCATTACTACACCCAGATCCTAGTTCCACACCACTTCAGTGGTGCTATGGAAGAATGCTGAACATCAGGTGCGTAGTTCGATAACTGATGAGGAGACACTGAAAAGTATTGGGAAAAATAAATTTACATCACAAGTTTTACTTTCACTCAACACCATACAACTTCCATATTCTGGTTCCCCACCGGTTCAATAGTTGTTGTTGTTGTTGTTGTTGTTGTTGTGGTCTGAAGTCTTGAGACTGGTTTGATGCAGCTCTCCATGCTACTCTATCCTGTGCAAGATGCTTCATCTCCAGTACCTACTGCAACCTACATCCTTCTGAGTCTGCTTAGTGTATTCATCTCTTGGTCTCCCTCTACGATTTTTACCCTCCACGCTGCCTTCCAATACTAAATTGGTGATTCCTTGATGCCTCAGTACATGTCCTACCAACCGATCGCTTCTTCTAGTCAAGGTGTTTCACAAATTTCTTTTCTCCATAATTCTATTCAATACCTCCTCATTAGTTACGTGATCTACCCATCTAATCTTCACCATTTCGAAAGCTTCTATTCTCTTCCTGTCCAAACTATTTATCGTCCACGTTTCACTTCCGTACACGGCTACACTCCATACAAATATTTTCAGAAACGACTTCTTGACACTTAAATCTATACGCGAAGTTAACAAATTTCTCTTCTTCAGAAACGATTTCCTTGCCATTGGCAGTCTACACTTTATATCCTCTCTATTTCGACCATCATCAGTTATTTTGCTCCCCAAATAGCAAAACTTATTTACTACTTTAAATGTCTCATTTCCGAATATAATACCCTCAGCATCACCCGATTTAATTCGACTACATTCCATTATCCTCGTTTTGGTTTTGTTTGATGTTCATCTTATATCCTCCTTTCAAGATACTGTCCATTCAGTTCAGCTGCTCTTCCAGATCCTTTGCTGTCTCTGACAGAATTACAATGTCATCGGCGAACCTCGAAGTTTTTATTTCATCTCCATGGATTTTAATTCCTACTCCGAATTATTGTTTTGTTTCCTTTACTGCTTGCTCAATATACAGATTGAATAACGTCGTGGATGGGCTACAACCCTGTCTCACTCCCTTCCCAACCACTGCTTCCCTTTCATGCCCCTCGACTCTTATAACTGCCATCTGGTTTCTGTACAAATAGTAAATAATCTTTCGCTCCCTGTATTTTATCCGTCACCTTCAGAATTTGAAAGAGAGTAATCCAGTCAACATTGTCAAAAGCTTTCTCTAAATCTACAAATGCTAGAAACGTAGGTTTGCCTTTCCTTAATCTTATCTTCTAACATAAGTCGTAGGGTCAGTATTGCCTCACGTGTCCCAACATTTCTATGGAATCCAAATTGATCTTCCCCGAGGTCGGCTTCTACCAGTTTTTCCATTCGTCTGTAAAGAATTCGTGTTATTATTTTTCAGCCATGGCTTATTAAACTGATAGTTCGGTAATTTTCATATCTGTCAACACCTGCTTTCTTTGGGATTGGAATTATTATATTCTTCTTGAAGTCTGAGGGTATTTCGCCTGTCTCATACGTCTTGCTCACCAGATGGTAGAGTTTTGTCAGGACTGGCTCTCCCAAGGTTATCAGTAGTTCTAATGGAATTTTGTCAACTCCTGGGGCCTTGTTTCGGCTTAGGTCTTCAGTGCTCTGTCAAACTTTTCATGCAGTATCATATCTCCCATTTCTATCTTCATCTACATCCTCTTCCATTTCCATAACATTGTCCTCAAGAATATCGCTCTTGTATAGACCCTCTATATACGCCTTCCACCTTTCTGCTTTCTCTTCTTTGCTTAGAACTGGGTTTCCATCTGAGCTCTTGATATTCACACAAGTGGTTATCTTTCCTCCAAAAGTCTCTTTAATTTTCCTGTAGGAAGTATCTATCTTACTTCTAGTGAGATATGCCTCTACATCCTTACATTTGTCCTCTAGCCATCCCTGCTTAGCTATTTTGCACTTCCTGTCGATCTCATTTTTGAAACGTTTGTATTCCTTTTTGCCTGCTTCATTTACTCCATTTATATTTTCTCCTTTCATCAAAGAAATTCAATATATCTTCTGTTAACCAAGGATTTTTACTAGCCCTTTTCTTTTTACCTACTTGATCCTCTGCTGTCTTCACTACTTCATCCCCCAAAGCTACCCATTCTTCTTCTACTGTATTTCTTACCCCCATTTCTGTCAAACGTTCGCTAGTGTTCTCCCTGAAACTCTCTACAACCTCTGTTTCTGTCAGTTTATCCAGATGTCATCTTAAATTCTCACCTTTTTGTCGTTCCTTCAGTTTTAATCTACTGTTCATAACCAATAGTTCGTGGTCAGAGTCCACAACTGCACCTGGAAATGTCTTACAATTTAAAACCTGATTCCTAAATCTCTGTCTTACCATTATGTAATCTATCTGAAGACTTCGAGTATCTCCAGGCCTCTTCCATGTATACAACCTTCTTTTATGATTCTTGAAGTGGTAGCTATGATTAAGTTATGCTCTGTGCAAAATTCTACCATGTGGCTTCCTCTTTCATTTTTTACCCCCATTCCATATTCACCTACTACGATTCCTTCTCTTCTTTTTCCTACTATCGAATTCCGATTACCCATGACTATTAAATTCGTCTCCCTTCACTATCTGAATAATTTCTTTTATCTCATCGTACATCTCATCAATCTCTTCATCATCTGCGGAGATAGTTGGCATATAAACTTGTACTACTGTCGTTGCCGTAGGCTTCGTGTCTATCTTGGCCACAATAATGCATTCACTATGCTGTTGGTAGTAGCTTACCCTCACTCCTATTTTTTTATTCATTATTATACCTACTCCTGCATTACCCCTATCTGATTTTGTATTTATAACACTGTGTTCACCTGACGAGAAGTCCTGTTCCTCCTGCTACCGAACTTCACTATTTCCCATTATATCTAACTTTAACCTATCCATTTCCCTTTTTAAATTTTCTAGCCTACCTGCCCGATTAAGGGATCTGACATTCCACGCTCCGATCCATATAACGCCAGTTTTCTTTCTTCTGATAACGATGTCCTACTGAGTAGTCCCCGCCCAAGGATCCGAATGGGGGACTATTTTACTTCCGGAATATTTTACCCAATAGGACGCTATCATGATTTGACCATACAGTAAAGCTGCTTGCCCTCGGGAAAAATTACGGCTGTAGTTTCCCCTTGCTTTCAGCCGTTTGCAGTACCAGCACAGCAAGGCAGTTTTGGTTGGTGTTACAAGGCCATATCAGTCAATCATCCAGACTGTTGGCCCTGCAACTACTGAAAGGCTGCTGCCCCTCTTCACGAACCATACATTTGTCTGGCCTCTCAACTGCTGAGTCATGGTTAGAAAACGACTAAAAGAAGGGATCGGTTAATCACATCGTGATATATCCTGGAACGATCTATTTGCTAATAGAGGACAATGTACGTATGTGTGAAGCGGGGGAGGGGGTGAAGGGAATTGTAGAAGAATACCTAGGCATGTATACAGTAAGCAGTTGCAAATTGATTTAGGATACAGCAGTTTTTCAGAGATGAAGAGGCTTAGGACAACATAGTAGCATGGAGACCTGCATCAAACTGGTCTCCGGACTGAAACCCACAACAACCCTAACGGGACACAATGTGTGAATTGTGTAACTCAGACCGTTGGTGCTTCTGTGATTTTTTTTTTTGATTTTTTATTTATTTATTTATTTTTTTTTTTTTTTTTTTTGCAGCGTGGCCATACTCTTTTTTAGAATTGAGGATATAATGTAAATCCATTGAAATACTTCAGACGACTTCATGATACTTAAATTGCCTAATTATATTTGTTGCATATTTTTACGAAGTTTATTAGGGGATTAGTCACACCTTAAGATGGCTACTAATTGCCAAAGACGATAATGTGAATATTTTATACATTTAAGTTATCGTAAACGGCTGTGACCTACGTGAACATTGTGCCGACGACTGTGCTACGGTCATTTGAGGAGCGTAATAGTAAACTCACGTTGATGTCTAGGCCACCAAATTCACCCGATGTGAATCCAATGGAACACATGTGGGACATAATCGGGCACCAGACCCGTGCCCCCCATAAAGATGGCCCGGAAGTTACGGGAGTTGAGGTGTGTGTTGCCACATAACTTGGGAAACCTGTCAAGGTCTTCTCGAATCCAGGCCACGCCGACTCGCAGCTGTATTGCGATCCGTAAGTGGACAACCGCAACACGCTATTATGTCTCATCAGTATATAATGGAAATGTTTCTGGGGTTTGTTCAAGCTCGTTGTGAATTCAATGTGAACTTATTTTAGCGTGAAACGAATGACGGAGACATAGAGGCTACGAAAAATTACTGAAAATTGTAGCCCCCAACAGCAGCACAAACGGCAGGGACCTACGGCAAAGGCGTTTGGACATTCAAAGGTGTGTACTGTAGTGCATATTTAAAAAGCTACTGTTGGTATGTAGCCTCCAAATTCGTGGAACAAAGTTTTGGCTTTCAGCGACTGCCACAATCAATAAAGCAACGGTTTTATTTCGTCGTCATTGGAATTTGATTCAATGAAAATATTCTATACTTTTCCTCTGGTGGCATAGATACGTTGCACAAATACGCAAACACCAGATGAAAAAATAACACGATCGTCATCCTTCCCGTCCACGCATAGGTAACCGTAGATTCCACTTTGAAGAATGTGTAACTAGTTAAAATACGTCACTAATTTTGTAGAATAGAGAAAGTTGCTCGATGTTTTAAGCCTCGCTGCTTTGCTGGGCAACTGCCGATCATCCATTAGTATATACTCGTACGTGTATCATATGTATCGACGTACGTCTCCCAGGAGAAAAGTTAAATAGTTTTTCAAGAAGTGGAAGTGCTGTTCATAGGACAACAATAATCAGAAGAAGGAAAAATCCCATTGAATGTTTATCGCGTACGCTACAGTATGTTCTCGAATTCGGTCCTTAACGATGGCAAGCTGACAACACGTCAACCTCTCAGTATCCTCATACATAAAACAAATAGTTCTCTGCGTATCATTTAATGAACGAATTATGAGCTCTCGAATTTCTAATTTCACATTTAACTTTTTATAATCTTCACTCCATCTCCAAAGGAAATGGCGAACTGTGGAGGAGTATGACTCCATGACCATAAAAAAAAGCACTCCGTCTTCAGGCCACAAGTGGCCCATCGGGACCATCAGACGGCCGTGTCATCCTCTGATGAGGATGCGGATAGGAGGGGCGTGTGGTCAGCACACCGCTCTCCCGGTCGTTATGATGGTTTTCTGTGACCGGAGCCGCTACTATTCGGTCGAGTAGCTCCTCAATTGGCATCACGAGACTGAGTGCACCCCGAAAAATGGCAACAGCGCATGGCGGATGGATGGTCATCCATCCAAGCGCCGGCCACGCCCGACAGTCTTAACTTCAGTGATCTCACGGGAACCGGTGTATCCACTGTGGCAAAGCCGTTGCCACTCCATGACCGTAGGACACACTAAAATGATTTTGATAATAATAATAATGAGTATTATTAACATTAGTATTATTATTATTATTAATCCCTGGTGCAAGTCTTTCAACTGGACGCCACTTCGGCGAATTACGTGTCCTTCATCTTCCCTAATTATCAAACCGAGAAAAGAAGAGCTATGGTTTAGCGAAAAATCCAAACAACGTGTCGTTTCTGACGAATTTCACACACAGACACACACACACAAACCGAACATACTGAGCTCCTGTGCCTGCGAACCGAACAGACTGAGCTCCTGTGCTGGCGCCACTAGACCACTACTGTTAGATAAACTACATTCAGAGATATTGTAACACCATTATCGATTGTAAGTAGTTTATACAGTGTAATTATGTGTATGTAACTTCGAAGTGATTGTTCTGTACTAGTTAAGATCTTTGAATTGTCAAAGGGAAAATGGAAGTTTATGTGTATATTTTGTAAAGGTTTAATAATGCTTAAAAATAATGAAACTTCATAAAATATGTATGCCCATAAAAGGAAAATTGTACTTTGAATACTGCTTCATACTTAAGGGAAGTTGAATGATATAAAGGAAAAGGCGTAGAGAACGCTCTCCGCTACGGAAGGGCTTGGCCCGTGATAAAAGGTGGATTTGGCGGTCAAACTGGACGGCAAGAGAGAGATAGAGCACATTACGCAATCTGTGGCCAGCGAGTTTACAGTCAACACCATAGATGCCAAGTGAGGCATTCGAAGCCGATTCATGTTAAAATTGCCTCGGATGTGGCTTCGGCTGTAATGTGGTGCTCTTGATTATGGAATGGATCTAAACTGATTAATACGTCGCCAAGCAGAAATTTGGAAAGAGCCTTAAAGTGCAAGAGGTGAGACCAGACAGCCACCACGTGCTTGCCACCACTATTGCGTCACTGCTCCGATAACTTCAGGAAATCAGAATGTATTTTAGTATGGACCAGTACATTTGTGTGTGTGTTTTTCAATAGCAATTTCAGTGATAAAAATATTTGTTTGAAGTTTGAAATTGCCCTGATCAAGAAACCTATACAGGGTCCTATCCTAAACGTGCTAAAGACCGAGTATCCTGTTTCTAAATAATCAGTGATTTGTTTCGACTTTGATTGTGCCATAGTTTCAGTGCTAAAGTGTAGTTAAACCTCCTGCTTCACAGGTAATGAAAAAGGCACATAATTTGACTTATAGAAAATTTGATTTTGCCTCGACTATTACCATAAACTAATTTCTGAAGTTTTATTTGAGAATAACATTTGAGTAAATTGCTATATAGTTTTGAAATATAAACAAATTCAAGTGAGGTTACAAATTAACATTAGTGAAACAGTTACAAAATTTGCTTGCAGATTAAATGATAGTTTATGGCCCCCACTATATTCTTCTCTATAATGAGAAAGTTAAACTAAATATTGATTTTGCTAAAGGAATCTGAAGTATTTCCATAAAACAGAGAGCATATTGCATTTGTGATGTTTGTGTGTTAGTTAAATCAGGACTATTGGCATGTTTCACCTAGTCTCGTGATTTCTTTGATAACATTCTGGTGCTGAATTAATTAATGATTGAGATACTAATTATTATCAATAGGAGTAAAATTCCTTTTTATCTTTCTGTGACTGCTAATTTATGCAGATGGTAACTACTGCTATACACTGTTCATTTCGTCTGGTAGTCGTGTGTGTTCATTGCACTTTACCAAGAGAAGAAGAATGAGAGTCCTTTTTGCAATATTGTATATAAATTCTTTGAACTTAATGTTTCAAAATTATTTTGCCTAATTAGGCTGGCGACCTTTTATTATTTCATTCACGAAAACTTTTGCTAATTCCATTATTTTCAAAATTAAAGTATTTCTACTAATTGCCATTTATACGAAATTCACGTTCGACAACCTCTGTCCATTAGGTAAACACACGGTCAAACTTCAAAATTCCTTCCAGAGATTAACACTTATTGTATGTTAACGTCATATTTGGCACAAAGTACGTACAGGTGTTATAATATGACTGCGTGTTTCGCATCATATTATGAAGAATGCGTCGTTTCATTAGTAATGATAAGTGAAAGAAATTGTTCAACGTTGTGTTTGGTATTAAGCGTTTTTTTCTTTTCTAACCCAACTCCACAGCCGAAGCTGTGCTCGACTGTGAGGAAGCCGTGTTGGAAGAAATTTTTACCGCCATTATTCGGGTAACAAGGGCATAAAGTTCCATGTCAGAGAACTTCGCACCAGCGTCCTGGACAAAATTCTAAAACTCTCGTTTCTGTCCCATGGAGTGAGAGCGTGTGACACAGCTGATGGTGCTCCATACGTCAGACCTGGACGTAAACCTGGGGGGGGGTGGGGGGGGGGGGGGGAGCTAAGTGCTATTAGAGTTGAGTAGGCCATTTGCCTGAACCTGACCCCACCCCCTCTCTTCTCAACACACCACAATATACAAATCCCCATTACAGTCACGAAAACTCGTAGGTACACTTACCAATAATTCTCATACATCTTGTGAAAATGGGCCGTTGTACGCTAAGGAAGGTAACTCTTTCCGGCTGAACAACCTCTCTAGGTCTCTCATCCAGCAACGCCAGACAAATCTTTATTTTTCATCTATTATTTGTTTATACTGAAGAAAAACATCACAACACCAAGAAGGAGTTTTGCGACATAAGCGGAAGTTGGTAGGCGTGTTTCTACATCAAAAAATTATGTCTATTCAGATTTCGAGCCAGTCGCATAAGAGTGGCGCTAGTAGCACCACTATGAGTATGCAAATCAGGTTTGCTCTAAATAGACGCTGTGCTGTAGTTACTTTTGAGATTGGACATGGTGAGTTGATGTTTGTCAAGAATGCCTTCAAGGCGACAAAGACACTATCTTCCACACCTCAGTGACTTTAAACGAGGTCGTATAATAGGGCTACAAGAAGCTTGAAGTTCTTTCTGCGACAATGCAGAAAGACTTGGCATGAATGTAGCCACTGTACGTGATTAGTGGCGGCGGTTGTCACGAGAATGTACAGCCGCAAGACGACCGGGCTCCGGATGGCCACGTGGCCCTGTCAAGAGGGAAACCACCGTTTTCGGCATATAGCCTTGGCGCATCGTATTGTATCTGCAGCAGCAATCTGAGCAGCAGTTGGCTCCACAGTGATTTGTTAAAAATCGGGCACTTCATGGGCAGCTCTGAGCAAGACGCCCTGTAGCTCAGATTCCACAGACTCCAAACCACAGCCATTTACGACTTCAGTGGTTTCAAGCGAGATCTCATTGGAGGGCAGGGTGGAGGTCTGTTGTGTTTTCTGATGATATCTGGTTCTGTTTCAGTGGCAGCGATGGCCGAGTGTTGGTTAGAAGAAGGCCAGTTGAGGGCCTCCAACCAATCTGTCTGGTGATAGACACACTGGACCTACACCTCGAGTTATGGTCTGGGGTGCGATTTCGTATGACAGCAGGAGAACTCTCGGGGTTACTCAACGCATCATGACGGCAAATCTGTACGTCAGTCTGATTATTCGACCTGTCCAGCTACTATTCATTGTTTTCAGGGATTGTTTTCCATCAGGATAACACTCGTCCGTTGTTGTAACTCAACATGCTGTACAGTGTATCGACATGTTGCCTGGCTTACTTGATCACCAGACCTGTCTTCAATCGAGCACGTATGGGACATCATCAGACGGCAACTTCAGCACCACTGACAACCAGTATTGACCGCCCTGTATTGATCGACCAATGGAATTCCATCCCAAAAACTACTATCCGGCTCCTATAGAGTACAAAGCATGCCCATTTCCATGCTTGCATCCAACCTTCTGGTGGTTACAGCGGTTATTAATACACCACCATTTTACATTTGCAATGACATATCTTTCACTTACATTACTCTGTGATCTTGCAGTGTTAATCACTTAAATATGTTACCTAGACAAATGTATTCACGAAATTTCATTACTAAATGGTTCAAATGGCTCTGAGCGCTATGGGACTTAACTTCTAAGGTCATCAGTCCGCTAGAACTTAGAACTACCTAAACCTAACTAACCTAAGGTCATCACACACATCCATGTCCGAGGCAGGATTCGAACCTGCGACCATAGCGGTAGCGCGGTTCCAGACTGTAGCGCCTAGAACCGCTCGGCCACAACGGCCGGCAAATTTCATTACTCTAAATTAATTATTTTTTGGTGTTGTGATTTCTTTCTGTCAGTGTGTTTGCTAGAGAGTGAAAAACAGGAAGGAGCATAAGGTGAACGGATAACGACAAATCGAAAACACAAAAAAAATGTACAAAAATTTTATTACTTTTATGTCGTCTTTTGTGTATGAATTACAGTTCACTTTCTCATCATTAAAAGTATCGATTTATACTTTAACAACAAAAGAAATATAATATTCCTATGTAACGTGGGAGCACCTGCCCATAGTTATCTTTATATCTGGTTGGTACAAATGGTTCTAGTGAACTGTCTGCACTACTTGAATGACAGAATGTCAGAAAAGAGACGATAAGGGCAGACAGAAAATGTTTAAATGCAGTATGGCAAATGCACGGGAATCGATTACTCAGATACAAAGTCCAAGTGTTTTCATATATGTAGACAAGTAGAAACGAAGTATTTACTCACAACGTAATTTGGGCAGCTGATATTTAATACCTTCCTTTCTCGAAATATAATACACTTCAGAAAACATAATACAAAATTTAAGTCCACCTCTATCGGTTTGTGTGCAGCACCACATTTGCTCTCGTTTCCTGTGTATCTGTAAGAGTGTGTCTTAACGCCACATCTCTATTTATTTCCCACTTGTATGTGGCTGTGACTCAATAGCTATTAGTACATCATTTCCCTGAACTACTGAACTGCTACATTCGTCAGAGGAATGAAAGATGAGCATGAAGTCACACGGCAGTGACTGCACTGTTAATGGGAAATTCGGTGTCTAAATTTTATCGATAAAATTAGAGCACACAGACAAACGACTTGGTGATTTAATACTGGATACGCCCATTATCAAACATAAGGTCACTGAAACAAAAGGCATTTATAAAATATGTCGTATATGTCTTAAGTATTTACTTTTTCTGCACTTGCTCAAACTATAGCACATTTCTTGTATCGAAACATATAGCATTATAGCAAAAAGTGGCAGATAGCAAACACGTATTGGACATAAGTGTAATATGTTGCAGTTGTTGCCTCCAGAAATAAAGGACAGGTACGTATTTCATTTTAAAGGAGTGTTAAGTTCCTCAAATACTACGGGTCATTTTAAAGGAGTGCTGAGTTCCTCAAATACTACGGGGAAAGAATAACGCTGCGTTCTCATTCGCAGTTTTCACGCTGTAACTGTGCCGTAGCTTTTTCGTACTTCTTTTTCATGTTAAAAAGTGACAGTATACCTCTAAATGGAAGAAAATGAGCTTAAATAAAATTTTTTAAAGATATGTGCGTATATTTTGGCACTTATTATCTTGTATTTCGCATGCAAGATTACTTTTTCCCATTTTAATTGACGTCCTTTTATTATGAGCTATTAACGAAAACATTTTAATTTGATGATAACGAACCGCAGAACAAATGTTTTTGTAGCTCATAAATAAAACAGTCTGTTCACCAGAGGAATATTCTGCCCCTCACGGAGATTAAAAGATTGGAACCCAGACTTTACCTTAAGCTACGTTTATCCAAACACACCTCACTGATCACCGTAAGCGTTTTTTCTGCCAAAAGTCAGGTCTTGATGGACCTAAACCCACATTATAATTTGATACAACAATACTGATGCTTTGATAGATTGGATACGGTGTGATAAAACGTCTAGTCCTTTAATAAGGCAAGTTCCAAGTGCTCTTTTGACTAATCGTTGCTCCACGAGCAGAAAAAAAAAAGTATTAGAGTTTCGCCGACTAAGAGGTTTCGACGAGCGGAGACGAGAGTGTTGAATAAAAAAACATAACTGATGAAAAGTTCAGGTCCACAGATGACTATACGCCTCCACCGAGTTGTTAGCATAACAAAAGAGCGAGGAAGGGAGCTGAATAGAAGTGCTGCGCTGGACAGTTCTGCGGCGTCATCGTCGAGCCTCAGCGACCAACTACGCCTAGCAGACGGTGCCCTTGATGAGGTCTTTGACGGCCGCGGAGAAGATGCGGTAGTTGACCGTGTTGGGGTCGAGGCCGCCCTTGTACACGTAGACGGGCAGGCGGTCGGTGAGCACCCAGAGGGTGCCCTCGGCGTCCACCTTGAGGTCGTTGGGGAAGGAGAGGCGCTCGCCGTCGCTGACCAGCAAGTGCACGTTGGCCGGCTCCAGGGGCTTCTGCGTGTTCCAGCATGCCACGCCATTGCGGTTCAGCTGGAACGGAAACAACAACACAATGTGACAAACATTCTGACAAATATTCCTTGAAGTGTCAGGAGAACTGTCGGACAACTTTCTGCCATGATATTTCGGCGCAGAATCTTCTGACCATCTTTAGGTGAATACTGACAGCAACAGCACTCCGCTCAAATATTTAAGACAAACGGCGCATGCGCAACGCCAGCTGGACACACCACGCATGTGCCGGCGGGCTCTTAATTACGTGAGCTTAGTGCGTTTCCTATCAATATTCACCTGAAGAGGCCGGAAGATTCGGCGTCGAAATATTATGGCAACAAGCTGCAGACATCTGGTGGTTCCCGCGAAATTTTATGAATAATCTATCTATATCCGGATCCCGCTCCAGCTACTGCCAGGTCTAGGCGCTGACGAGTCCTCTCCATTTGGCTCGGTCCTCCCACCACTTTTCTTCCTCCACTTGCTGCCAGGTCACACCTTTCCACAGATATTCCCACTCCCATTTTACACTGTGTTCTTGGGCGCCCTCTAGGTCTTTTTCCATCCATCATAGGATGGATACTCTTACCATGCCCATACCATATAAATCTCTTTTTTTCAATTTCTTCTCTCATACTTTCTTGTTTAAGGTCCTTTCTAATCTCTAAATTCCTTACTCTGTCCATTCTTGTTTTTCCCTTAACTGCTCTGAGAAATGTCATTTCCCCTGCTTGCAGTCCCTTTCTACCATTGTCCATGTTTCTCCACCATAGGTGACAATAAGGAAGTAATAATTCTTATAGAAAAGGAGTTTCGTTTTTTCTAAAACTTCCTTAATCCAAATCAGGTGTTTTATTGTTTGGTAGAAATTGCCTCCCTTCTGTAACCTCCTATTAATTCCGTTGGTTATTCTTCCATCACTATATATTTCACTCCCTAAGGAAGTGAAACTTTCTACCACTTTGAGGGGTTCTCCATTCAAGGTAATATTTCCGTTGATCCCTTTCCCTCTTCCAACGCTGTTGTATTCCTCCCACCTTTGAAGCTATTTACCCAGTTACACATGGTGCAGTCACATTACTGTAACTACCTGCCAAAACTTGAATAACCACCTCTTGCACAGACCGCTGAAGATGTGCAGGAGACTCAGTGATATTCTGGAAGGTACCAACAGAGCTGTGAAGCCATGCTCTGACCATCTGCACTAGGTTTCTCTGTTGAGCATCAATGGCACGTATAGCCCGACCGCTGTGGTCCCGTAGATTCTCCATTGGGTTTAGGTCTAGCGACTTTGATGTACAGTAAGCTCATCCTGGTGCTCTTCGAACCACACACGCAGTGAGCTGTGTGACACATTGCATTGCCCTGCTGGTAGATGCCATCGTACTAACGAAAAAGAAACTGCTCGTCGGCGTGGACATGGTCCACAAGAATAGAGGAATACTTTTGCTGATCCACTGTGCCATCCAGGATGATAGCTTACTGAGGAAATGCCTCCAGTCTGGACCCTTCTGACGCTTGTTGCAGGGTGTTTGTTATCAGAGGTTTCACGACATTCATGCCAACGGCCTTCTGTCTGATGAATCACAGAGTGTGATTCATCTGGAAAGGCTACCTGTCGCCTCTCATGAACGTCCAGTTGCGCTATTGGCCTGCAAATTCCAGCCTTCTTCGCCAATGAGCAGCAGTCGCCATGGATGCATGAACCAGATATCTCCTGTGGAGGCCGACACGCAGCAATATTTACTGAACGGTCATTGAGGAGACACTGTTTGTAAGCCCTTGGTTCATCTGGGCAGTCAGTGGCTATTCGTCTGTACACATCTCTGTAGCCGTCATTAACTTCTGTCATCTATCTCACTTAGTGCACTATAGTTGCCTCAACACCGTTTTGGATCGTTACTTTTGCCGTCAAAAAATAAATAAATAAATAAAAATGGTTCCAAGCACTATGGGACTTAACATCCGAGGTCATCAGTCCCCTAGACTTAGAACTACTTAAACCTAACTAACCTAAGGACATCACACACATCCATCTCCGAGGCAGAATTCGAACCTGCGACCATAGCAGCAGCGCGGTTCCGGACTGAAGCGCCTACAACCGCTCGGCCACAGCGGCCATCTACCTTTGCGGTCAGAATATACTTTAACCAAGGCGGCACTCCAACAGGTTACAAACTTAACCGTTTCGACATGCCTCCACCCTTAGACTGAAAGCCAATAATCAAGCCCCTTTTGGACGTCAAATGAATTGCTCCGTTTCCGCATTCCCCTAATACACTTTATATACTCTCCACTGCAATTGCTGCCATATGGTGTCTGAGAGTGGTTACTGTACATTGATGTCGAAACTAGACGACGGTCTCTTTAATGTTACTGAACCGTGTAAGGTGCAACTCGTCGTTTTTCACCCTCACAAACATTGTCAGATGGAGCCCTGGTCTACAGTGGCTCGTTACAGAGTGTCTGTATTTCGCTTCCATTCTGCCACCGATTTCTCTCGTACTGCACGAATGCGAATTGACGGTGGTTCAAATGTCTCTATATGTGACTTGACATCTGAGGTCATCAGTCCCCTAGACTTAGAACTAAAACTAAGACTCAGAGGCAGGTTCGAATCCTGCCTCGGGCATGGATGTGTGTGATGTCCTTAGGTTAGTTAGGTTTAACTAGTTCTAAGTTCTAGGCGACTGATGACGTTAGAAGTCAAGTCGCATAGTGCTCAGAGCCATTTGAACCATTTGAACCTAAGACTTAGAACTTAAACCTGACTAACGAAAGGACATCACACACATTGATTCCGGAGGCAGGATTCGAACCTGCGACCGTAGGAGCAGCGCGGATCCCGACAGAAGCGCCTAAAACCGCTCGGTCACAGCGGCAGGCGACGGTAGTTCACTGCGCGGGGTAGCCGTGAGGTCAGGGGCGCCTTGTCACAGTTCGCGCGCCTCGCCCCGTCGGAGGTTCGCGTCCTCCCTTGGGCATGGGTGTGTGTTTGTGTGTTGTCCTTAGCGTACGTTGCTTTAAGTTAGATTAGGTAGTGTAAGTTTAGGGACCGATGACCTCAGCAGTATGGTCGCATAGAACTTACAACAAATATTTGACAATGGTTTAACCCCTTCCCAATTACATCCGATAGGCATTGTTGTGTAGTCAGCGAGTACACAACTTTCCCAATAGAGCGCGCCCTGCTAAGCACAACAGCGCAGGCGCAGCGCTCGTCCGTCTCCGCACTACGAGATGGCGCTGTCTTAGAGACGGACCAAATTCTGCTTTCACCGATCCGCGTATTAATATGTAACGCAGCCAATGAGATTGCTGTTTACGTAGAACCTTTTCTGCTCGCGGATCACACTCGCGCAGTGATACCTGAACGCTCGAGGTATTATAACGAGTGTACAGACCTCCGATTAGTCAGTCTGCATTAGTCTGCATTAGTCTGTAGTCAAGTTTCAGTCTGCGCCGAATAAGATTATCATATTCCTGTACATAGCCATGAAGATAAATGAATAGACACTTTGTCAAGTATCAGAGATGTGAGAATAAGATTAACGTACCAAGACCAAAGGAACTTCAGATTGCCAATTGTAAATAGCATCCAGAACCAAGTTAAGTTATTTTTATGCTTGTTATTATTTTAATAAATGTGTGTGAAAATTAATCAAGTTCTGTTTAAAGTTGGTCACCGTCAATCTGCTACTCTAAGCGTTCAAGTGGCAGTTCTATCGTCTGAACTAACGGCAGAAGATAAACACGCCACGATAAGACCACGAGACATATTGCTGACACTCGCCTGCTTCGTTGGAGCGACAAGTCGAATAATCTGATGGTGTGTGTACCGAAGGTCTTACAGTACGCACACCACAGGCATAAAGGGTAACCCTTTACTCTACCGTCAGTAGAAAGATGCTGTTTTGCTGCATTTTTTCGAAGTCAGCAAAGCCGCTTACTGCAAAACGTAGTGCAACTGGGGGTGGCCATTCCAACAAGTGTCCTTTCCTCGGATACCGCCTGTAGCATCCACGATAGCCACAGGAGGAATGCAAAGGTGCAGGCGGGCAATGGCACAGTTTACCTTTTTGGCGTCAGAACGGTGGTACGCACCTGCGTGAAGAAGAGCACGCCGGTGTCGAGGTCGAGGTAGGAGGCGGTGGCCTGCGTGTCGTTGCCCTTGAAGCCGAGGTCCCGGTAGTGGTAGTAGGAGTCGGGCCCGGTGGCGAGCGCCGCCGTGTGGTTGCGCAGCACGCCGGCCGGCACCGAGAACTCGCGCAGGCTGGACAGCGCGTGGAAGAAGACGGTGCGCTCGCCCTGCGCGTCGGGCCGCGACAGCGCCACGCCGAACACGCCGTCTGTCCACTGGAAGTTCACGACCTCCACGCGGTGGTTGCCGTGCAGCGGGTCGAAGTGGAAGTAGTGGTAAGTCACGCGCCACGCCTCGTCCGCCTCCCAGCTGCAAAAAGGGTCCGCCAAATCTGCAGGTTAAGCGACGTCTACATCTGCGGCCACATGACAGCTCTGCAAATCACACTATAGTCCAGAATGAGATTTTCACTCTGCAGCGGAGTGTGCGCTGATATGAAACTTCCTGGCAGATTAAAACTGTGTGCCGGACCGAGACTCGAACTCGGCACCTTTGCCTTTCGCGGGCAAGTGCTCTACCAACTGAGCTACCCAAGCACGACTAACGCCCCGTCCTCACAGCTTTACTTCTGCCAGTATCCCGTCTCCTACCCTCCAAACTTTACAGAAGCTCTCCTGCCAACCTTGCAGAACTAGCACTCCTGAAGGAAAGGAGGTTCGCAGGAGAGTTTCACTCTATAGTGTTTGGCAGAGGGGTTCATAGGATCACTTTCAGGCTATTTCTCGCACACTGGACTCGCATTAGGGAGGACGACGGTTCAATCACACGTCCGGCCATCCTGATTTATGTTTTCCGTGATTTTCCTAAATCGATCAAGGCAAATGCCGGGATGGCATTATTTGATTCACCTTACTCCCATTCCAATTTAAGGTGTTCATAATGATAATCCCTAGGTATCTAGTTGAAAGGAGAGCCATTAAATTTGTCTGATCTATCGTGTAACTGATGTTTTTTAACAGTGTAAAACGGCTCACCGGATTCTATCTTACATCGCTATATATATATATATATATATATATATATATATATATATATATATATATGACGCACCAAGAAGGAATTGTCCAAAGGGGACGGTAATCGGCAAATGTGGTGTACATGTACAGAAAAACAAACGCTTACAGTTTCAAAAAAATTGGATGATTTATGCAAGAGAAAGAGGTCCATAAAATGCGTAAGTCAACAGCGCGTTGGTTCACCTCTAGCCCTTATGCAAGCAGTGACTCAGCTTGGCACTAACTGACAGTGACTGTCAAGTTGACACATTAGAAAGTCTAAATCCCGAGCTGGTTTCGGGGTGCTGAGCATAATGCTCCAAACGTTCTCAATTGGGGAGAGATCGTGCCTGCAAGGCTAACTTAGGGTTGGCAAGCACACGGAAAAACACTAGAAACTCTCGCCGTGTGCGGATGGACGCTATCTTGCTGAAATACAAGCCCAAGATGGCATACCATGAAGGGCAACAAAGTGGGGTGTAGAGTATCGATGACGTACCGCTGTGCTGTAAGGTTGCCGTGGATGACAACCAAAGTGGTCCTGCTATGAAATGAAACGATATCCCTGATCATCACTACTGGTTGTCAAGCCGTATGGCGGGGAACAGTCGAGTTCGTATCTCACTGCTGTTCGGGACATTTCCAGACACATCTTCGGCCTGAACTGAATGGAGTATAAATACACTCAGTGATGATTCCCGCTTCGAAGTAAGCCCTAATGACCAGCGAAATCGTGTCCGGAGGCGCCCCAGAACCCTTCCGCTGTCATCCGCGGTGCTCTTACAGTACAGCGTTATGTCATCGACATTCTACGCCTCGTTTTGTTGCCCGTCGAGGCAAGTTATCCTGAACTTACATTTTAGCAAGATAACGCCCAGCCGCACACGGCGAGACTTTCACCTGGATAACTTCCCGTAAAATACTAGCGACCATGCCTTTCCTGACAGAAAATCACGATTCCAGTTGCACAACTGAGACGATTCTCTATGGGCACACTATTTGATCAGAAGCCGCTTGCCAGGGACGGCGTCAAACGTCTTGAATTCAGTAAGAACGGTGTTCGAATTCCTGTCCGACCATCCAGATTTAGATTATTCGTGATTATCTTAAATGATAAGTTTGGAAAGGTCTCTGCTGATTTCATTGCCCATCTTTCTGCATCTCAAAGTATTTCGCTGTCGACTATTCGTTAAACTGTGAAAATTTGTCTACGTTTCTGTTTAATTAATCAATAAAACACTCTACTATGGTAAAATACACCGTGAAACTCACTTGAACTCCGTTCACAAGAAAAATGGCAGAGTACTCAAAATGCCGGGTTTCTTTCTTACAGCATTGCCATAGCAACAGTGGCAGATGTGAATACAAACTACGCTGTTTACCTATCGATTTATTTAACAGCATCAGCAAACAAAATTTACTCTGACGAAATGAATATTAAATCGTTGCAAGAAAACCTACTGTTGTGTTCCCTCTCTAAGCCCACTTCTTGTTCCTGTCAAGAATTCTATACTTCTCCTCAGCGAAGTACTATTTTTTTTCTTCTTCGCAGTGTGTTGTTGCATTGCCGTAAAACAGAACTATGCAGCGTCAGTACAGAAACCAACATATAATTTAATGCAAATATCTTTATCTAGCTTAAGGCGAATTTTTCAGTACACTGCCCTTCCTGAGTGCTAAAAGTTGTATCCGCCACGTCTAATCATCTCAATATGTTGACGTTAGTGTTTTGAAACGCTAAAATTATGAAAAAAAGTTTCCTTCTTCATCATTATCTCCGCACGGACGAATCCTTCATTTCCTGAACCGGTCTATGTTTTTTGTTGATTTTCCTCTTTTTTGCTAGCGTAAATCTCACTTAGTACCCCACAATTGTTTCTAGAAACCAATTAGGAACATGAGGATAGCTTCGCGTAGCGTGCTAATAAACACACCACGTTTCTATATTAAATGCAAGGCTATGCAGACTAACTTTACAGTGCCCAAGTCGCTTTCCTTCTCCATTTCAATTCGAGTTTTTACTCCATCTACACTGATGAGCCAAAACATTACGACCACCTGATTAATAGCTTGTTTGTCCGTCTTTCGAACGAAACATCATTCTGTGTATCAGGGATCCTACAGTTTGGTGGTATGTTTGTGGAGGTATGTGGCATTAGATGTCTACACACACGTCATGTAATTCGTGTAAATAACGGGCCGCCGATTTGCGTAAGCGGTGATGGCGCCCGATAGCGACTCAGATGGACTCCACAGGGTTTACACCGGGCGAGTTTTGTCGCCGAGACACGAACGTAAGTTCGCTATAATGCTCCTCAAACCACTGTATCATTATACTGATGGGAGCTGAAGAAAGGATTTAAAGTTTGTAGTGGAGCAGAGACTTGAAACCAGGTCTCATTTCTTACTAGGCATGTACGCTAGCCATTACACCACCACAGCATCATCGCTGCACGGACTACCCCAGTCAAATTCCGTCCCTAACACAAACTTCAGTTCAAATCTTAAGCTTATTTTCCTCTTCTCAGATCGTCGCTACTGCCAAGGCTCTCCGGTATTGTAATAGCACCCCTTTTAATTCATTTCTTCAAATTCCATTATTACCGTAGATAAAGATGAGACTCAACTGTCTCGAGGAAAATTTAATTATATCAAATCCGTAGCTCACTTAGCACGTCTCTGATTCCGAAACATATACTGCTGAAAGATGACATCGCCATAGGGGAAGGCATCAACTATGAAGGGATGCAGGTGTTTCACAGCTCTGCGTGTCTTCGATTACTACAAGAGGTCCCGTGAAAGTGCAGGAGAATATCTCGCATAGCATAATACTGCTACCACTTGCCTGCGTCGGTGGCGCGCTGCACGTTTCGAGCCGCTGGTTACCTTGACGACAGCGTTTGCGGATACGATCAGCGACCTAGTGTAGCAAAAATGTGATTCACCCGAAGAGCCGACATGTTTCCATTGAGCGACGGTCGAATCTCCATGGTTCCATGCCCACTGCGATTTTCATTGACGATGCCGTTGGGTCAACATGTGTAGAGGTGAAGGGTGGTCTGCTGCGGAGCTCCACGTTCAACAATTTACCATGAACGGTGTGTTCTCCTAAACACTTGTACATGCGCCAGCATTGTGCTCTTTCTGCAGAAATGCCAAAGACAACCATCTACCCTAGTTTACAGAGCAGACAACCCTGCGAAATCCACGTTCTGTGAAGAATCGTGGACATCCAACCATTTAGCACCTAGTGTTGGTTTCACTGTCCTTCTACCTCTTTCCGTAGATGCTCACGACAGTAGCACGCGAACATTCGACCAGCTTCGCCGTTCTCGAGATACTCGTTCACAGATTCTGCGTAATAATAAGCTGCCATTTTTCAAAGTCGTTTATATCAATAGATTTTCCCATTTCCAGCCCATAGCTTCGCTAGGGTGACCTGTCCGTGTCTGCACTGCTTACATACATTTCATAGCGAGTCACGTGCTCGCAACGCCACCAGGAGGCATCTAATGTCGCGGTGGCAATGGTCATTATGTTCTGGCTCATCAGTGTATAATGACCTTGTTGTCAACGGGACTTCCACCCTCGTGCTGGTTTCTGCTTGTACATTTTGCTTTTGAACTCAGGTGGAGCTACGATAGGTTACAGGGAGTTTCTTCGAGCGTTGCGTGTAACACTGCAGAAAGGCACTTATTTTGCGTTATGTCCTAGAAACTCAAATCTGTAATCTAGTTTGACATGACTAAAATGAGTTTATGTGTACACCGTGGACAGGCTTTAAAAGAAATTTTCTGTTCTATGATCACCATGGTGACCGAAATCCAATGAAGCTGATTTGTAACATCGTTAAACAAAAAATATCTGAAAGAAATATAGTATCACCAATCCTTTGTCGGAAATCTTGAAGGAGCTGACGAAAAGGAGCATAGAAAAAATAACAGTGACATACTGGCCAAAAACGTATTCGCTCGTTAAAAATACTTAAAAGAACATTAGCGTTATGATGCTCTACCATTTGGCCCATTCCCAGTTCAGCTCACGAATATAGCGTGGGAAGAATGATTGTTGATAAAGCTCCTTGTAACATTAAAATCCTCTCATTTTCTCGTGACCATTTTTACATCTACAGCTATACTCCGCAAGCCACCTTGGGCTGTGTGGCAGAGAATGATTGTGTTCCACTGTAATTCCCCCCTCCGCTCCCCCCCCCACCCCCCACCCCCTGGGCCATTCCCTGCTCCACTCACGAATGCCGCGTGCGAAGAATGGTTGCTGGTAAGCTTCTCTAATTTTATGTTCAAGTTCTTTTACCGAGATAGACGTAGGAGAAACGTAGCCTCTTGCAATTTTTAGCAATAGACCATGCCGTGGTACAGAACACCTCTCTTGCAACATCTGCCACAGGAGTTGGTTAACCAGCACAGGAAAGCTTTCGTGCTTACTGAATAAACCTATAACGAAACGGGCAGCTCTTCTTCGGATCTTCTTTATTCCCTGTAGCAATCCTAACTGGTGGGGTTCCCTTATGACAAACAACATTCGAGAATCCGTCGAATGAGTGTTTTGTAAGCTACCTCCTTTGTTGACGGACTGCTTTTCCTGAGGTAGGGACTGAAGAAAACGTGACGCCACAACAGTACGTCAAGTCCTTGTGTGTTAGCTCTCATGTGACACTATCAAGGTGCCATATTTCAACAGGACAATGCTCGTCCACAGTTGGCACCTGTCTCTATCAATTGTCTACATGATGTTGAAGTACTCCAGTGAACAGTAAGATCCCAAAACCTGTGTCTGATAGAACATGTGTGGGGCCTGCTTAAACGTCAACTCCGTCTCTGTGCCACTATGCAGCATACCCCGTAACGACGGTTGTGGGACAGCTTCTCCCAGGAGAAAATACAACAGATTTATGACACATTTCCTAACCGAATCAGAGCAGGCATCCAGACCAGAAGGAGTGCAACATCAAAACTGATAAGTGGCCTCCAATTGCCAAGTCAGCTGTAAATCTCACTCGATTTTGTGATCACTGAAATAACATCAGATATTCTCTCAACCCCAGAATAATACCTCTGTAGAATCCGGTCGGCGTTGCAGACGAAACGTCATTCACGATATGCAGACCAGGATGACCGCAGATTGCCAGGCAAGCCTGGCAACAGGCTGTGTGTTTACGGATTACGTCTGCTGCTGTGGTCATCGCTTGGCAGTCGCTCCGTCAAGTGGAAATTTTCTAAGCGTCACGCTCGGTGTCGAAACAGCTTCTCAAAGGTCACAGATTTCTCTGTACTGATCTGTGCGGTCAGCGAATGTTCTGAAGCAACTGCTCACACAGCTGAACAGGCACTACACGCAGTATGGCTGTGGTGTCCTCACAGTAACACTAATTTATTGGCCATGGCTCTTCATGTCATGTCAAATGAGATAGTGATTGGTTCGTAATCAGTTCCGCATCCCCTTTGGCCAGAGCTTAACCAATCCCACGTGCTTCGCCTCTGCCATTGCTTGTCTTGCGACGTCGCTGTCACAGTTGTAGTTAGCCTATCTTTAATGTCCCTCTTAAGACAGTAAATGCACAGATGCCTTTAAATTCTCTATTGAATACACTATACTTCCTATTTAGTACAAATGGCTCGCAGAAGCAATCACTCACAGCAGTCGTTGAAGTTTCATTCTTTAGACACGAGTATGCTGCACTTGCTATCACCATTTGTCCCTGTGATATAGTGTATATCAACGATTCTCTGAAATCCCGGACTGTGCCAGATGGCTTGGTAGGAGGTAGGAATTGAGAGGGAGTGCAAGGTTCGAATACAGTCCGCAGGTTCAAGTAAATGCAGAAATAAAGAGGCTTGCGCAGGATAGACTACCGTGGAGAGTTGCATCAGAGCAGTCTTCAGACTAAAGATCACAACAATAACATTGTAATACACTATGTGATCAAAAGTATTCGGACACCCCCAACAACATACAGTTTTCGTATTAGGTGTATTGTGTTGCCACCTACTTCCAGGTACTCCATAACAGCGACCTCAGTAGCCATTAGACATCACGAGAGAGCAGAATGGAGCGCTCTGTGGAACTCACAGACTTTAAACGTTGTCAGGTGATTGGGTGTCACTTGTGTTTGTACGCGAGTTTTCGACACTCCTAAACATCCCTAGGTCCACTGTTTCCAAAGTGATGGTGAAGTGGAAACGTGAAGGGACACGCACAGCACAAAAGCGTAAGGCCGACTTCATCTGCCAGCGCTTGTATTGACAACAGTAAAATTCGGAGACAGTGGGGTTATGGTGTGATCGCGTTGTTTTGCGTGGCACTATCATAGCACACATTGATGTTTTAAGCATCTTCTTGCTTCCCATTGTTGAAGAGCAATTCGGGAATGGCGATTGCATCTTTCAACACGAACTAGCACCTGTTCGTAATGCACGGCCTCTGGCGGAGTGGTTACACGACACTAACATATCTGTAATGGATTGGCCTGCACAGAGTCCTGACCTGAATCTCATTGGAATGTTTTGGAAAGCCGACTTCGTGCCGTTACTCGCTGACCGAGATCCATACCTCTCGCCAGTGGAGCACTCCGTGAAGAACGAACTGCCATTCCCCAAGAAACCTTCCAACATATGCCTGCGAGAGTGGAAGCTGTCAGTAAGGCTAAGGTGGGCCAATACCATATTGAACTCCAGCATTGCCGATGGGGGGCGCCACGAACTTGTAAGTCATTTTCAGCCAGGTGTCCCGATACTTTTGATCACATAGTGTGCCTCTCCACAATGAGCTCAGGAGAAGGCGGCCCACTTGGGCTGCATCTGTACTTGACATTTTGCCGAAAGCCAGACAGGTACACTTTAACTAAAGCGTTTGCTTCGCTCTCAAAGCGTTTTTCTGCTTTTACCGCTGACTGACAACAAGAAGGACGCTGTCAAGTTGAGTAAAGCTTTCTACTTACAAAGTGAGTGAAGCATTCTACTTAAAAACAAGTAAATTTGTTGATGGGTTGCTGCCTTCGTGATAGCTGAATGCAAACACTTGAAGTAATTCTTAGATGTGTCCACGAGAAAGTCCGAGCTGGAATCCTCTGGGGAGACTTCACCCAAGTCACGGAAGTGCCATAACAAGGAGCCTGCTTGAGAACAAGGCGGCAGTTCGCATGTTACCCGCCAGCCGCCGCCAGGGAATTTTCGACTCACAAGATCGGAAATTCAATAACCCTATATAAACACTGGGAGGCGTAAGGATGTAATCTTGACCGTTCATTGGGTCAGAATGTAAATTGCGCTCGCAGTGACCAGGGCGATACTATGGAAAATAAAGCACACTCTAGCACGGAGACAGACAGGAACAGAGAAGATCAGAGATAGAGGAGAGGTCAAACAGTAATCGAGAGATTGGAAGTCAGTGCGGGAAGATAACGATCCATCGATGAGTGAGAGGGGGACACAGAAGAGCCGGAGAAGAAGTGATTTTTCTGTGGACACTAATGAGCCCGGGAAGCAGTTTCACATGAAATATTTTATTTTTGCGTTCTAGAAGCATGTAAACCTATTTTCGGCCTTTGAGTCAGATGCATGCATTCATTCCGTCGTATATCGTCACCTTGTGATATACTCATTTCCAATCCCACGTTACGTGGACAAGCAATCCGATGCTTGAATTTTTATGCGCTCGACTACATTTTCCTTGCCTGATGTCAGTCACCAAATTTCATACTGTCACCGCCTCCGGAAGGAAATCAACATAGACAAAAGATGTCATACATGAGAACAATAACATTCACAGCTGCAACCACGACCGGAGGTGATCACCACATAGTACCGGCATCACATCGGTTGCCTAAGCCTGCAAGTGATGAAAAGACGTTATTCACTCTTCATGCTTTCCCAGTTACTAAGTTCGTGTCTGTGCTCAGTCAAAATAGCCATGAAGTATTACTTCTACTGTTTATCTGTGATTAATAATAATAAACGGAGGTATTTTGAAGTATTTGCCACTTTTGAATTTAATTCGCTACATTTTTGACCTTATTTAGGTATCAGTCCCTCAATCAATGGAATTCATTTATTATATTTTTTACACTCAATGTGGAGCGATCTCTTATTATTCTAATTCAGTTTATCACGTTTTGGCCCCCATAATGCCGACCTTACAAGGGTTCCGAATTGTAGCGTGTAACTACCTCACTGCGTGACAAACAGCGTACTGTGATCGTGTTTTGAATTTGAAGAGTTCGTCCACACATGGGGTACCCTCTTCTTCAGCACGACAATCCCAGACCACACACGTGCCCTGGAACGCCTGCAACAATCCGTCGCCTCGGGTTCACCGTCGCCGATCGTCTTCCATACAGTCCCGACTTGACAACATCCGGTTTTAATCTGTTTCCATCAAACAACTTCGAAGACTTCACCTTGGTAATGATGGAGCGGCGCAAGAAGATGTGAGGTCGCGGGTGTTATGATTCTCGTTGTCAGTTGTTATTATGATAGGTGGACAATGCTAAGTAGAAATATGTATTGCAGGTATGGCAGTGAATTCGGTAAGGAGCTGGCTGCACAGTCTGAGATAATTAGTAGTCGTTTGTAAAAAATAATATATATTGTACTTAACCTGTGTTACAGGCTTCTTCATATGCTGCATACATATAATTACAAACATAACTAGAGAGGCATTACTTATGCCATACTTGACTAAGCGCCTTGTTAGAGGTTGCTTCGTATCAGCTGAAGGCTATGATATATCTAGTTGAAGTCCCAAGCTAGAGTGGACGAGAGCTCGCTAGATACTTGTCCACAAGCCGCGGAGCGGCGCTAGTCGCGACTCGCGGGTCCAGCGATATATATTACGGATCGCGGTCGGTCTCAACCTCTAACAAGTGTGTATCTAACGCTGATATCACAGTGGGTCCCTCAACAACGTCATACGTTCATGCATGACGGTATAAACAAATTGGTTTCTCGTTGGGAGAAATGTGTTCGTCGCAAGGGTGACGATGTTGACAAATACAAGGCCCAGTCACATTAATTTGAACACCGCGTATATTCGACGTCATCATGCAGTAACAAGTGACAGACAGCAAGTGGCGGCACTAATAGTGGACAGTATTTAAAGTGTCTCAGGGAAGGGGGTGGCCGCGCGACCGCTGCGGTCGCAGGCTCGAATCCTGCCTCGGGCATGGATGTGTGTGATGTCCTTAGGTTAGTTAGGTTTAAGTAGTTCTAAGTTCTAGGGCACTGATGACCTTAGAAGTTAAGTCCCATAGTGCTCAGAGCCATTTGAACCATTTTTTTGAAGGGGGTGGGGGGACACAGAAAAGAGTGCAATCGTTATCGTAACGTGGAAACTGGTCGACTCATTTGAAGTCGAAAAGGGCATACATTGCCTTTCGGGTGAAGGGCGGAAGCATTTCTGCAACAGCTAAATTTGTAAACGGTTGGCGTGCCGCCATGGTTCAAGTACACCGTACCACCGTACAAGGCAAGATGGTGCTATTCAAAACAGACGCCGAGGCAACCGCGGTGCACCATGCGCCACAGATCATAGGGGTGAAAGACTACTGCATAGATGTGTACGCGCGAATAGATGTGCAACTGTTGAGCGACTGACCGTGCAGATGAACCAAGGGGATACCGACAGTGTCTCCTAAACGACTGTTCAGCGAATGCTGCTTCGTAAGGGCCTCTGTAGCAAACGCCTGGTTCATGTACCCATGCTGACCGCTGTTCATCAGCGACAAAGGCGGGAATTTGCTCGCCAATAGCGCAACTGGACATCCACTGAATGGTGACAGGTGGCCTTTTCGGATGAATCACGTTTCATGCTGCATCGGGTAGAAGGCCTTTGGCATGTACGGCATGTAGCGTCTGAAAGTAAACACACTACAACAATTTCCGCGGTATGAGGGAGTGTTATTGTCTGGGGAATGTTTTCCTGGCGTTCCCTGGGTGATCTCGTCATTCTGGAGGACCCAATGGATCAGATCAAGTATGGGTCTGTCTTTGAGGACCTCATGCGTCCCTACATGCAGTTTTTTCCCCTCGGCACACTGGCATCACTAGCAGGACCATACAAAGTGTCACACAGCTTGCAGAGCACCAGGGTACGTTTACCGTATTCCCATGGCTGTCAAACTCCTCGGATGTAAAGCCAATCGAGTAACTGCGAGACCATCTCGATCGGGCTACTGGCGCCACGAATGCTCAGCCGAGAATGCTAGCGTAGCTGGTCGCGGTATTGGAGTCGGCCTGACTCCAGATTCCTTTCGTTGCCTTCCACAACCTCTCCTAGCACGTCTCGCATTAATGTGGCGGGACAGTGTGAACAGATAGAAATGAAGAACAAAGATACAGATTGTTAGTAACATTTGTTTTATTTGGAAAGTTCTAAAAGTTTTCACTTAAAGAACGTGACCCAATTGAAATACAATCAGATATATGTTAACAGAAAAGTACAGTTGTAAGACTTTTTCATATAATTGGGTGGTACATACCTACAGATAATGACAACACACATCAGCTGTTATTTGGCATCACCGCTTTTGGCCTACACATGTCCAGAATTCAAGTTGAACTGAGGCTGCTGTTTAAAGCTATCTCACAACTCAGTGACTAAAGTTCATAAAGGTATATTTAAAACTGTGGCCTTAATCCTCTTCTAACTGCTATCATTAAATTTGCTAGAAACCAATATATGTGTAATGTTCCTAGAAATATTTATATGTAATGTACTTCTCTAATGTAATACAAAAAATAATTATGTACATATCGATATCCAAGAACACAAAGTAGTTCATATTACTACCACTCTCACTGTAAAAATTTTTTACAGCTTTAACATCACTCACCTGTTGTAGTCACTCTTATTGTATATCAAAAAAACATCTATTTCCTTAAAATTGTGAGCTTTGTGATAAGAAATAACCAAGGACAAATACAATGTATTAGTGTAACATGATGCATGTACAGAGGGTGACATAGTCATGAATGATGTACACTGAGGCCAGATGTGAGATAATTGAAAACAGCAGTGTTATAACCTTTAATCATTAATAAATTGCAGGGATATACAAAAGTAGAAACAATAGCGGGTTACATGCTATTAACTCCGTATCTGTCATTCGACTCCCGTGCCGTGACATGCGGCCGGCGCCGTTCATAGCCAGGTGGCGCTCCCGCGCTCGGCCGAGCTGCGGAGCGCCTCTATCGCCGTGTTCGCGTACTGACGTAGCGGCACTTTTAAATATCGTGGCACTGTCACAACACTTTTCCCCCCTTGAAAAAAAACACTCACTTCCTTGGAGACACGGACAGTGCGGAGACATCCATGGCCTCTTGGGAGGCCCCGAGAAGATCCCGCGGAGAAACATGAGAGTATGGTCGAAAATCTCCAGGACGGAAGCTTGCACGTGGAACGCGCCTCCTGGACGAGATGATGGGTGAAAACTCCGGAGCAGCATCCAGAGGTGTCGTGGACCTGGGGGTGTGTTCCAGCGAGATGGGTCCCGGAGAAGGCGGCGTCGCGACTGGGGCCGGTTCCGGCGTACTCGGAAGCGGTAGCGACGTTGGCTGCAGCAACACGCCCGGAAGATCGGCAGCAGCGAGAGGACTGGCTTCTCGGGCTGGTGGAGACGAAAGAAGGGGCGGTGGCACCGGCGTGGGCGCATCTGGTCGTAATGGCGAATAACCATGCCATCGTCCGTACGTATTTCACAAAGCCGGCGGCCGCGAAGAGCCTGGACCACCCCTGGAATCCATTTAGGGCGAGATCCATACCCTCGTGCCCACACGTCGGCGCCCACTGAGTATTTTCCCGCACTAGGGGACACAGTACAAGGCCTGACAGGGTGAATCAGGTGCAGTAGAGTGCGCAGTTGGCGGCCATGCAGGAGTTCAGCAGGGCTGCGATCACCCAGAGGCGTGAAGCGATAAGAACTCAGAAATTGCAACAGAGCGTCATCTGTGGAAAAATCACTAAAGAATTTTTTCATCTGGCTTTTGAAAGTGCAGACAAGGCACTCGACCTCCCCATTTGATTGCGGATGGAAGGGCGGTGCTGTAACATGATAAATCCCTTGTCCAGTACAATAATCACGGAAGGCCTGTGAAGAGAACTGAGGGCCATTGTCCGTGACAATCGTGGATGGAAGACCTTCTAGCGCAAAGATTTTGGACAAAGCCAGCGTCGTCGCCGCAGTGGTGGGCGACGGACATCGAACAACAAACGGAAACTTCGAGAAGGCGTCAATCAACAGTAGCCAATAAGTGCCGAGGAAGGGGCTGGCAAAGTCAGCGTGCACCCGTTCCCACGGCTGCACCAGATCAGGCCATGGGGAGGGCATAGTACAAGGTGCAGCCAGTTGTTGAGCACACTGACCACACGCAGCGACCATGTGGGCGATGTCCGAATCAATACCAGGCCAATAAACGTGCCTGCGGGCCAGGGACTTAGTCCGAGAAATCCCCCAATGGCCTTCATGCAATAGTTTGAGAACATCTTTGCGAAGAGAGGCTGGCACCACGACCCGTGGAGATTGCCATCTGTGGCCAGAAGAACAACACCCTCACGAACAGAGAGATGAAGGCGCAAGGCTTGGTAGTTGGGAAGGGCATCTGATGCCCGGCCCTTGGTCCTATCCGGCCAACCCCGTTGAACAAAACCGATCACCTGATGCAAGACCGGGTCCCGCGCAGTAGCCGACGCGACCTGCGAACCTGTAAGTGGAAAACCGTCGACTGCACGACGTTCTTCCTCATCAATGTGGAAACAGAGTAGTTCATCGCGATCGAAAACCGGGTCGGGGCCCATCGGCAAACGCGACAGTGCGTCAGCGTTGGCATGCTGGGCCGTGGGGCGATAGTGAATCTCATAGTGAAAATGAGACAAGTATAAGGCCCAACGTTGCAGGCGGTGAGCTGCCTTATCAGGAAGCGATGCCGAGGGGCTGAACAGACAGACCAGCAGCTTGCGGTCGGTGATGAGGTGAAACTTAGAACCATACAAAAAAACGCTGAACGTTTTGAGAGCATAAATGATAGCGAGCGCCTCCTTTTCGATTTGAGAGTAACGCCGTTGGGCATTGTTGAGAGTCTTGGCAGCGTAGGCATTGGGTCGTTCCGACCCATCCTCATACCGATGGGCGAGAACAGCCCCTAGGCCATACTGTGACGCGTCAGTCACCAGAACCAAGTGCTGACCTGGACGGAATGCGGCAAGACAAGGCGCCGACTGCAAATGAGCCTTCAGGCGGACAAAAGCCTGCTCACACTCGTCGGACCAGCAGAAAGGAACGTTTTTGCGTAACAGCTGATGCAGAGGATGAGCCACCGCCGCCGCAGAGGGAATGAATTTGTGATAATAAGCAATCTTCCCTAGAAACGCCTGAAGTTCTTTGACCATAGACGGCCGGGGTAGAGCGGTAATGGCCGCAACGTGCTGTCGTAGAGAACGTATACCCTCACGGGACAAGTGGAAACCAAGATAAATAATGGAGGGTTGGAAGAACTGTGACTTGTCCAGATTGCACTTCAACCCAGCCGAATGCAGAACCCGAAACAGTGAACGCCAATTGCCAAGGTACTCCTCAGCGGAGGCCCCCGTGACAACAATGTCATCCAGGTAGTTGATGCAGCCGGGAATGGAAGCCGTGAGCTGTTCCAAAAACCGCTGAAAATTGGCCAGCGCGCTAGCGACACCAAATGGTAACCGCTGGTACTGATACAACCCACAAGGAGTGTTTATGACGAGAAATTCCTTAGAAGACGCATCCAACGGCAACTGATGGTATGCCTCCGATAAGTCAAGTTTGGAAGAGAACTGGCCCCCAGCGAGCTTGGTAAATAACTCCTCAGGACGGGGAAGAGGATAAGTGTCAAGGAGGCTCTGAGCGTTGACAGTGGCTTTAAAATCACCGCACAATCGCAGACTCCCGTTTGGTTTAGAAACCACCATGATTGGCGATGCCCATTCGCTGGAGGCAACAGGAAGGAGAATCCCTGAAGCTGTTAACCTGTCTATCTCAGCCGTGACAGGCACACGCAACGCCATCGGAATAGGGCGTGCCCGGAAAAACTTAGGGCGAGCTGTAGGTTTAAGAGTAATGTGGGCTTCAAAACCCTTGGCCCAACCCAGACCAGCAGAGAACATGGACGAGAATTCAGAACACAATCCATCCAGCTGTTGATATGGAATATCCTCAGATATGAGGTGCACATCATCATCAATGGAGAACCCGAAAAACTGGAAAGCATCATAACCGAACGGGTTTTCCGTGCCCGCATGATCCACCACATAAAACGTGAGGGGCCTAACAACAGACTTGTAGGCAGTGCAAGCATCAAACTGGCCAACGATAGGAATTTTCTGCTTATTATAAGTTCGCAGATTCTGCGTAACGGGAGACAAGGGAGGGGAGCCCAACTCCAAATACATGTGAGAATTAATGAGAGTTACTGCAGAGCCAGTGTCCACTTACATGCGAATGTCTTTATCCAGAACACGAACAGTAACAAACAACTTATTTGTTGGAGAAATCACACAGTTAACATCCATGTCCGATGGCTCGTCCTCGCCGACAGGAACTTTAGTGGACTGACACACAGTGGCAATGTGGCCTTTTTTCCTACATGAATTACACGTGGCCCAACGTTTTGGACACGTGGCCCTGTCATGCTGTATGAAACAACGTGGACAAGAAGGAAGTGCGGAACGAACCTGCTTCTGTGGTTGCTGTTTTCGCTGCGAGCGGGGTGGCCCAACGCGACGTTGTTGACACGAGTGAACCGCCGCCACATCGTCGTTCCCCTGTGAAACAGGCAAATTGTTCGCGTCGAAAGTGGTCTGTACAGCGCCCACATCACACCACGCGTCTATTTGCACACCAGCAGCGTGAGCCACTTCAAAAGATTGAGCGATGCTGATAACTTCCGACAACAACGGGTTTGGCAGTTGTAAGGCATGTTGCCGAACTTCTTTATCAGGAGCAAGCCGTAGAATAGCGTCTCGAACCATTGAATCAGCATAAGACTCATGATGAGTGTCCGTGACAAACTGACATTTCCTACTCACACCATGTAGTTCCACCGCCCAAGCCCGGTAAGATTGATGGGGCTGTTTACGACACCGGTAGGACGCCACGCGGGCGGCAACGACGTGGGTGTTTTTTCGGTAATAGTTAGACAATAATTCACACATTTGTTGGAAGGACAGAGAGGCAGGTTCCCGCAGAGGGGCTAACTGAGATAGCAGCTGATAGATCCGTGGGGAAATCCAAGATAGAAATAACGACTTACACATAGGAGTGTTGACAACGCCGAAAGCCAAGAAGTGTTGCCGCAAATGCTTCTCATAATCCTCCCAGTCTTCAGCGGCCTCGTCGTAAGGAGGGAACGGAGGCGGAGAAGAGGAAGACAGACGATGAGTAAGCGACGTCGACAACGCCTGAATAGCAGCCGTCAGCTGCATTTGTTGTGCCTGAATAGCAGCCATCAGCTGTGTTTGTTGTTCAATGAGTGCTTGCGTAAGCTGTTCCACGGCTGCCCCGACACGAACACACAATTCCACAATGCAGGAGAAAAATACCCGACGTTGTTGCCAAAAAGTGTTATAACCTTTAATCACTAATAAATTGCAGGGATATACAAAAGTAGAAACAATAGCAGGTTACATGCTATCAACTCCATATCTGTCATTCGACTGCTGTGCCATGACATGCGGCCGGCGTCGTTCATAACCAGGTGGTGCTCCCACGTTCGGCCGAGCTGTGGAGCACCTCTTTCGAAATGTTCGCGTACTGACGTAGCGGCACTTTTAAATCTCGTGGCACTGTCGCAACAAGCAGCCTCAGTACAATTTGAACTCTGGACTTGTATAGTCCAAAGAAGAGCTATGCCAAATAACAGCTGAAATATGTTCACTTTATCTGCTGGTATGTACCATTCACTTTTATGTGATATTTATACAACTGTACTTTGGTGTTAACATGTGTGCAATTGTATTTTAATTGGTTCCTGTATTACTTCTGCAAGTGTTGTATTGCTACTTGAGGTAGTTAAATTCTTCATAGACATTACTTAATCAAATTTTTATCATTATTTAGAATACAGCATGCAAATGTGAGGAATATTATTCTTCACATTTGTGTGTTATAAGCTAAATAACAATAACAATTATCTTCACAACTGCTGTTTCCAATTGTTAGCATTGATGATGTTAGAAAACTCGAGCCTGTTTCATAATTTTTAATGCTACCTCCTATCATGCCCTTTAATGAAGAATGTCCTACCCATTATCCTTCCCACCCCTCCCAAAGTGATATTCAGCCACCCAGCAAACTTACACAATATCCTTGCCCATCCCTTGTCCGCTCCTGGCTCATATCCCTGTAATAGACCTTGATGCGAGACCTGCACCCTACATCCTCCCATCACCAACTACTCCAGTTCAGTCACAAGCATCACCTATCCCATCAAAGGCAGGACTATCTGTAAGAGCGGTCATTGATCCACAAACTAAGCTGCATTCTAGGTGGGCATGACAACCAACAATCTCTGTGTCACCATGAATTGCCACTGACAAACTGTGCCTAAAAACACCTGGACTACCCAGTTGCTGAGTATGCTGCCCAATACAATATTCTTCACTTTAATGACTGCTTCACAGCCTGTGCCATCTGGATCCTTGCTACCAACACCAGCTCTTCTGAATTGCACAGGTGGGAACTCTCCCTGCAATATAGCTTGTGTTCCCATAACCCCCTGACCTCAACCTTCATTAGTCGCTGTCCTTCACGCACCTATCCATTTCCCTGTGCCCTCTCTGGTGCTACACAGCCTTCTATTCCACCAACACACCCAGTCATTTTACCGCTCTCCTTTTCCACTTATTCCCTCCCCCTCCCCCAGCAACTGTCTAACCTCCCAACTGCACATAGCTGCTCTACCCTCTCTCCACCTTACCCCTGTATGCTCCCACAAGCAGCACTTTGCTGTCTCCCACCCCATCCTGCTATCCATGCCCCAGCCACCTCCTTACCCCCACCACCAGATTGATTCTCCCATCATGCACTGTTGCTTGCAGTCTGATCACTGAAGCCAGAGACAATGGTCGTGTGTGTGTGTGTGTGTGTGTGTGTGTGTGTGTGTGTGTGTGTGTGTGTGTTGTCTGTGTATCAGCATCTCCCCTGTATGGTGAGTAGCAATCTATCATTTTCATAATATTGTCATTATTCCATCATGGATTTTCCATTGCTTGATTTTGTTCATGCTTTAATTGTGTGATATACTATGTTCCATGCCTTTGCTAGATTTTGTCATTTTAAATACAACTGCTTCAATTTATATACCATAAAAAATGATAAAAGTTTGAAAATAAAAAATAATTAAATGGGTAAAAATCTAGTCACCAAGAGCTGTTGGGAGAAAACACATATAAAGTATATGGAAATGCAGAAGCTTTTGGAGCCAGTGGCTCCTTCTTTTGACAGAAAAGTTGATGACTTTTCCATAACTCCCTCAAGTTCCTAAACCTTATCAGTCCTTTTTCTTCATCCCTCTTTCTTTCCCTTCAATCCTTCTGTAAGAAGAAGGAGCCACTGGCTTCAAAATCTTCTTCAATTTGTAATTATTTATGGAGAATTGTGCAGTTTCTTTATTGATATAATATGATTTTTTTTCTTTGCAAGATTAGTGCTAAACTGCATAAACGTATTTACGAATTTTTCACTCAGTAGATTAAAAAGAGATGCTACTTTTCTGATTATGCCATTAATGTAGTTTACTTGCTGTTGTGTAATGTATATCTTTATGAAAGGGTCAGTGGACTTAACTGCTACACAATGTATGTGTTTGATCCCAGGTATGGTTAAAAACTTTTCCACAGGGGAGGACTGGAACAAGATACAGTCAGTATCATAAAAATTAAGGCTGGCATTCATGGTCAGGAGAGAGGTGTGCTAAAACTAGGATTCAAACATCCATTTATGATGTAAGATGGCATATACAGCAGTCATCAGTTGGGTTTGCACAATTCTCTGAACCTGATACAGAATTTGTTCAATAGAAACAGCTGGTAAGTGGGCATTGTTATGTTTTGAATAGTGTTACTATTGAGCATGTCCATATCCTTGTTGGATGAATGTAATTATTTCTCTAAATATAGCAATTTATTTTGTTATTAACCTCTTGACATATGGTACTAAGTGGCAAATGCAATCACAGGAGTCATATAGCAAACAAAAATTTTGTAAAAATCATGCTGTAACATGGAAACATACCATTTTTGTTGTAAAAAACTCTGAACGTATCTGTGTGATGGTGACCTGCAAACTGACCCATTATGATATCACGGAATTCTCGAACCATTACAATATATTTCCTATTATGTTTTTGGTGAAACCGGTGGATTCCAGGTATTGCAAGTCCACTTTCAAAGACACCAGGTGGTACAGACATAAGGTAAACCTGAAAAAGATGACAATGTTCAACCCTATATGTATAATAGACCAATATGAAATATATGACACATTAAGATGTAAAATTGTAACATTATCTGTGGACTAGTAACATTCTGTTAAAGTGCTGAAAGGAGTTGGTACTGAATACTGTGATCAATAATTTGCTCCCACTCCACATATGGTTGCACCTGAATTTGTCCCATGTAATAAATAGGTGGTCTCAGCTGACTTGTGTGTGAGTGAGATGCATAAAAGAATTTCACTCTGTGAATTCAGACTCTCACTTCAAAATGGTAGACAAGAAGACAGTACAGGTAAATGAGCTAATGACAGGGGTGGCCTGACCATGGAAAACACTATTAATGCCAAAAGTGGTCCTCTAGATCTGGATACCATGAAATGTATTACCATTCATTCATTTTGCAAGAAGACAAACTGGTTAGTATGACTGAAAATGTTTTTTTCATCCTTTCTAATGTATAGCCACCTCCAACCCAAGTGGCAAGCTATTCTGACTCTCACCCTGCAGTGGTACTTTTTATGATAGCAACATTTCTCACTTACTACAATAGTGACAAAAGATTTTCATGGAGACATTTGATTTTTGTTAGTAGTACAGAGAGTAATGTCTACTGTGTACATGTTTCTTTTTTAATTTATGTGCAGATATGAAAGGAGAAATGTGAACACTGTCCATCAACAAGACATGATGATGAGTGAGTATCTTAACTTGTGCTGGAGAAGTCATTTACACTTTGCCATCATGGCTTGGGAATGATGTGAATTCCTGAGAAGAAGAGCTCTGGACTACAATGATCTCATGCAGGAACAAAAGAAGTATGTCATAAGGCATGTTATTATATGGAAAATGTGGATTCAGTTTCTGGTACTGCCAGGGATTTTTCCTTAGTGGGAGGACTATAACATAGTGCACTCAGCCTCACGATGCCAGATAAGGAACTACTTGAATGAGAAGTAGTGGCTCCAAGATCTGAAATCTGAAAGTTGACTATAGTTGGGAGAGCAGGGTGTTGACTCCATTTCTGTCCATACCGCATCTGCATGATGCCACATGGCAGACGATTACGTGGTGACTGGTCAGCTTCATGTGGTCTTCATGGACTGATCACTGAGTTTAGTTTTAATTTTCTAATGTACAAAATTGTCTCTCAATAATCAGTCATTTCACTTTATCAAGAATTGCATATGCAGAAAATGTCTTGTAAAAACATAAAGCTGCACATGATGTTTGCCAGTCCCTCCATGTAGCTCCAACAGAGTTCCACACAAACTCGCAGAACTGTGTACCAAGTGCACTGAACTGAATGGAAACTGTAGAAGAATGATAGAGATAAGTACCTGTAGTGATATCTTGTATTATGTATTCCAATTTCTCAATTTTTTAAAGAGCTATGGTAAACAAGAGTTTTGGATTTTATGAAATAATGGTCAAGAGATTATGAACCATGAGAAAACAAGGAACATGTAAATGACACTTCCATTTCATTTTGCTTCCCTCATTTTATTAAACTACTAGTTTATTACTAGCTTTATAATTCTTGAAAGTATTTAGAGAAATACTGAAGCAAAGCCTCAAGTAATTACAGTTTAATTTAGGAGTGTGACAAAAGTTCAGTACTTGATGGAGAGCCTGTTTTTGTTTTTGGTATTTGAAGCAACAGCATTTTCAGGAAGCATCCAAGTAAGCTTTGTGATGAAGCATGTCCCTGGCATTAGGTTACATTATTTGCTCTGCAGTGGGATACTGAGTGTTGCTGTAAAGAAAGAGTTTGTTAGTGGCTGCCCATTCAAATGATACATGAGCAGTAGTCATGCCAGGCTAAAACCATCAACAAAACTTAGAAGTTAGTTTGTGAATCATCTGTGTGGTCCTTCTCCATTCAATTCTGTTTTGCTAGTGTGTGGAGTCAGAATATGTAATGCTAATAGGACACATGAAGTATGTTGAACAGTGATGCAGTATGTGGGCAGGGCTGCGGCAACATTTGACACAAATAAAGCTAACACAGAGCCCAACAAGTTTAACACAGAAATTGTATCAAGATCAGAACATCACCTTTTGAGATGTTAGGAAGACTTTAGACATTGCCAATCTCATTTCTGTGAACAAATTAAAGAAAACGTACCCTCAAGGTAGAATCTGATTATAAGTTCTTTTCTGCCTTTAATTGTCCAGTAACAAGGTACTCTAAAATACATATACAGACATACTCATGTGACAATTTACTAGAATGTGAATGGCATAAAAGGCTAGGCAATGGGAGTGCCAATGAGTATCGCACTCTTAGAAACATAGTGAAAGACAGTCAACTAGTTAACTACAGAAAACACACACACCAACAAAATATTACACATCAAGTTCCTTTTCACAAAGAAATTGATATAGGAGTCTATCACTCACATGTTCAGTGAGGACACTTACAGCAAATGTGTCATAGCAGTAGACCTTTGTGGGTACCTTCTTTTTATTTCTGTTATAAGGCGACTAGAAAGTTCCATACATTTTGTCATGTGTTATGGTTACCCTTTGAATGTTGACATTTCGTCACTTCTTTGCTTATTAGTCATGGCTAGTAAAGTTTCTGAGACACACTCAAGTGAGCACAGGTGATAATCAACTGTGTCCAAATCCAAGTACAATGCAGCTGCCATCATTGGTAATGCAAGTAAATAGGCCAAAGAGGAGCATGCTCAAAAGCCAGTAATGTAGCACAGTTCAATTCGCAGCAATGTCAGCTGTACTACAATACTTGAAGCAGGTAACATGCAATGAGAATGAGACATGAAGGGGCTGTAGCTGCATAAAGCCACACTTGTATGCAGCTGCACATGAGTTGTGGCACCTAGGGGCCATGCAGTACCTGGAGACCCTGTGCAAACTCTTTATTGTTTTCACATGCTGCAGGTACTAATGTTAGCCTGGGAATGCTCTTGCAGTTGTGGTTGACAGTTTCCAAAACTGCCTTCATGTTTTCATATATTGTACATTGTTATCATAGTCATGTTCTAGAACTACCTTCATGTTGATGTCTTTAATTTCCAGTTGGAATCCATGAAATTCAATGAGATATTTGGAATGCCTACACTCTAAATCTGTCCCCCTTTCTCTTTTTCTCTTCTCCTCATTAAGTTTCTTGCTTTTCACATACATTTCTTTGTACAGCATATTCTATCTCCCCCCCCCCCCCCCCCCCCTGCCGCTCATGCATCTCGACACCCCATCATTTTTCTAAAAGGTCCTTCTCAAATGTATTTTGATTTTGTAAATTATTTAGTAGTAAAGGTAACCACTTACTGAATAGCAGAGGCACTGAATCATCAAAAGGCACATAAACAAGACTGAAAACTTTGATAGCATTTGTAAAAATCTTATTTTGAATTGAAGTACACACACTCACACCTCTATGGTTATATTGTGTCAGG
Organism: Schistocerca serialis cubense; assembly: GCF_023864345.2. Lineage (NCBI taxonomy): Eukaryota > Metazoa > Arthropoda > Insecta > Orthoptera > Acrididae > Schistocerca > Schistocerca serialis. The sequence continues at coordinate 6,481,181 of NW_026047471.1, read as the reverse complement.
GTGCGGTTTGTGCTTTTACCAGTGGGGGGGATGTCTTAGGGGGTTAGTAGAATTATGTATGTTACTAGCTTGGACTGTGGTGTTACGCATGGTTAAACAGCTATTTATAAATGGATGTTAATGCCAAAACTCACTACTGACGCGTATGCACTATCAGAAAAGCCATCCCTTGTTATATCTTTAAAAGTACATTATAAGTAAAGCTTATTTACAAATTCATCAACACACGGGTACAGATATATGAGGGGAATTCAAAAAGTAGAGGCACATTTGCGAAAAGTTGTACTTATTCTGATGATAGAAAACTGAAACATATTAATAGTATTAATAGTAAGACTTATTAAAAACTTTCAGTGTTCGGCTCCACAAATTTAAATTATATGTAAAGTTTTACTCCAGTGCGTGGGAAATAAACATCCCAGGTAGGGATGCATAAACTAAAACCAGAGGAGGGGATGTTCTGATGCAGAGGGGGGGGGGGGGGGGATCCCACCAATCCCCCCCTGCAAATCGCACACTGCATTGTGTCAGCAGAATATGCTGTGCTGCAGCAATTCTACAATCTGCTGTTTGCAGCCATGCCATCCAACAAGTAATCAACACCACTACCAAACCAAAATGTTCCTATCAACACCAAGATGTAGCAACACATCGTACCAAGAGCTGGGTGAAAACTGCAACAGCCAGATGAGCAAGGCATTTCTCCACATAAAATCTGGTCCCCAAGAGCACTGAACCACAATAAGCCTCCAGTTGAAAATACCAGCAGTGGACAGGGTACATCAATATGGAAGTTGAAAGATTACACGTAACTAAAACTGAATTTCTTTTGTGAACTGCTAGTCTGTATGTTTATTTTTGTTATCTCTTTCATTATTCATTTTATGCCTTTGCTGTGTCAAAGTGTGAAAAAATTTCCACTGAACAAATTTAAAATGTTGAATTAACTATGTAAATTTATAAGATTACAATTAATGTTACTTAAAAAACTGTGTTGAGGAGTCATGTCAGGTCGAAGGGGCAAGAGGAGAAAGGACTAAGGGAGAGGAAAGGGGGGGGGGGGGAGGGCTGGTGAACGGGATCTGATGGTCTGATCACTGGGATGGAATGAGTTGGTGCATGAATAGGAATGGAGGAGGAAGAGAATGTGCATGGGATAGGAATGTGACTAGGGCTCTGGCACTGGTGAGTATAATAATAGAGGAGTTGACAGGAAGGGAGGCTGCAGAGAAGAGAGTGTGGGTGCAGGATGAGTTAAGTTAAGACTCTGCAGCAGAGTTAAGGTGGGTGGGGGGCAAGGCACTAGTGAAGACTGGAGCCCAGTGAATTACAGGAGCAAAGGACCTATTGTGAGAACAACCTCTGTGTATGTAGTTCAGATAAGCTGATATTTGGGTAATCGATACAGATGATATGGGTTGTGAAGAAGCCATTGAAATTGAGCATTTGTGCTCAGCAACATGCTCAATCTGTGGATGGTCAACTCTGCTCTTGGTCACAGTTTGGTTATGACCATTCATTCAGATGAACAGCTGGTTGGTCACATAAATGCCGTGCAAAAATTACAGCAGAACTAGCATAGCACATGACTACATTCACAAGTGGCCCTGTCTCTGATGAGGTAAGTCAGCCTGTGATGGGACTAGAGAAGGATGTGATCAGTGGGTATACTGGACATGTCTTGTACCTGCAAGGAGTGGCAAGGAGTTAGGAGTGTGTGTGGCATGAGGATGGATCAGGAAATTGTATAGATTGGGTAGACAGCAAAATACAATTTTGGGAGGGGAGGGAAGGATTGTGCATAGGATGCTCCTCATTTATGGGTATCTTGATAAGTAGTTGAAGTCCTGTTAAAGGGTATGCTTCACAGTTCTACTCTGGAATCATATTGGTAATTATGGTGGTGCTATTTTGCATTAGGTTCAAGGGTGTTGTTGGAGGATTAGGGATTTGTGAGGGAATGGCATGGGAAATCTGTCATTGGACTACATTTGGAGAATAGTGCCTTAGCAAGATGTTCAGGGTAGTAGGGAATGGAAGTCTCATCACTGCATATGCACCTTCCTTGGGTGGTTTGACTATATGGGGATGATTTTTTTTCATGTAGGTTGGATGACAGCTATCAAAATTCAAATACAGTTGATAGTCAGTTGGTCTCGTATGGAGAGAGGTATGGATGGAGGCACGAGAGAGGTGGAGCTCAATGTCCAGAAGCTTGAATTTGGGCAGAGAATGACCAAATGAAGATGATAAGATGTTGAGGCTGTGTAGGAATGACGACAGAATGTTTTTTCTCTGGCTTCAGATCATGAAGATGTCATCAATGAACCTGAGCCAGACAAGAGGTTTGGGGTTATGGGTGTCTAGAAAAGTTTCCTCTAGACAGTCCATATATACATTGGCATAGGCTGGTGGCATGTGGGTCATACGAGAAATCAATGATGGCTTGTACCAGCCCTGCTGCAATTTCTGCACACATCCAAATCTACTCTGCTCAGCACCATAACTTTCCTCATCCTGTACCCACAACCTCATCCCACGGTCTTCCCCTTCCTCTATTCTGACACCCTCTGCCTATCAACTCCTCCATATCATTGTCATCATATGCTGCAGGAACTCTTGCTCACATCACATACCTACCCTATGCTCCTGCAGCCTCTCTTTTCCATATTTCTGTCCTAAGCACTTACTGCCTACCTCAGTCTCCTCTTTTCAATCCTCCTTCCTGCTCCTTTCTTCCTTTCTCCCTTGCTCACTCCTCCTGACACAGTCCCTAACCACAGTCAAGTAACAGAATTGCAGACCCAGCACATGTGTGCAGATGTTACATCATTCTCACTATAGGTGCTTATCTCTCATCCTAGTACCTGAGTGCATTTTATTCCTTTTTAACCTTCACAAGTGTAAGATCAGCTGTTGTGGAACACACTGTGCAGCCAAGAGACCACTAGATCTGATTTGATAAGACTGAGGTACTGGCAGCCACAAGTGGAATGTATGAAGGGCTTCAGGAGAGGCTATAGAGAGTGCAAAGTACCTCTCTAATTTTAATCTGAAACAGGAGTGTGTGAAACTAAATGTTGTCTGGATTCTGGCACTAGAGAAGATGTGGCTTCATGCTTATGCATTGGAGTGTGCAGAAATGGAATTTTACTTCAGTCAGTAGCAAGCCAGGGTGTCCATCAGACCTTCAAAAATGGTTCAATGTCCTTTGCAGATGGGGACAAAATACTGGGTTTCAACAAGAAATTCATCTGACCACAGCATAATAGCCCAGAATATTTTAATAAGTATCTTAGTAATTTTATACTTCCTTTTTCATCTTCTGAAGGGAAGTACTAGCCAGCAGTTCTGAATTTTCCTAAGGTATTACATAATAAGTTTAAGACTTAAACTCACAAAGATCCATATTATATCAGTTAAAATGATGTTACCAGAAGTTATATTAAATGCTAAATAGATAGCAAAGCTAAATATGAAAGTAATCCAAATAATTTCTACGTGTAGCTCCTATTTCACAGAAGAAATTTATTTAAAAGCTTGTAGTTTATCTTGTATTAAAGTCTTACATACTTACTTTCACAGATTCTGTTTTTCTGTGGGAACTTCTCTTTATATGGCCGATATAAAGCCACTATTAAATACAAACTAAGCTGATAACCTTTAAGCTGACTTGCTTCATATCACTGAGATACATCATGTAAGTAATCTGTGAAACAGTAAACAGCTAGCTGACAGACATTATCCAAGTCACAACAACACAAGTAAAAGTTTTATACAGTAAGTCCAAAAGTTGAGCTGTGATGCATTTACATTCCTTGATCAATGATGCAACTACATCTCTATTATTCTTCGTGATACATTGAATGTGAAAGATATACATTTTAATTATCAACATATTTCAAGGGCAACTTCATTTATGGAGATTTACCTTCAAATCTTTTTCTCTTGCTTTCAGGAGTTCCATTCTAAGCCAGCTCCAAATTCCTAAAGGATCATCTTCCAAGGCAGCTTCATTTCCTTCTGCAACGAGGTTGCTATTAAAAATCACAAGGACCAGCCTCAGGGTATTATGGACTTCAGAATAACAGCCTGTCTTAGAGAATAGCTTCATTGACTGAAAAAAATGAATAAAAAGTAATGTTATTTTCTATTCTTGTTGTCAACAGTTATGGAAAAAAGAAGTATAAGCAGTACAACATCACTGTAGGTCCTGTACCAAAACTAAGAAATTAGTAATTACATTGAAATGGAGAATACAAATTTTTGCAGTGCAAATATACTGATATAGTATTATGTGGCTGTTCAGTGACAGCATTTCACTTGTGATGGAACTAAAAGATCCAGGGATTGAATCCCAGTCAGACCACAGATTTTTGGTTGGTTGGCTGATGTGGGGGAGGGGACCAAACAGCCAAGTCATCGGTTACATTAGATTAGGGAAGGATGTGGAAGGAAGTCAGCCATGCTCCTTCATAGGAACTATACCAGCATTTTCCTGAAGCAATTTATGGAAATTACAGGAAAACCTAAATCAGGATGGCTGGACGTGGGTTTGAACCATCATCCTCCTGAACATAAATCGAGTTTGCTAACCACTGAGTGACCTCACTCAGTGTGGATTTCTCAGTCTTCACTTGTACCTATGACTGACCTCTCAAATACATGGCACTTCACCAGGAATGACATGTGGTTGAGTCTCCACATTAAATTGTAAGAACCCTTCCACAAATTGGATAACTAGATCAGTTAGGAACATGCAAGTCATAGGCATCCAATTTAAAGACACACACCAGGCTACTGAGTCTCACAAATTTATTATTTTTACTTTTAATGTGCTCTTTCATATTTTTTATTTACATCTTTGTGTCAGGTGAAAATGTAATAATGGTTCCAAATTCATATTTTTCCAAATTCACATTTGCCAGAATTGTTGAAAATTTTGGAAAAGGTAATATTCAAGCAGCATCTTAACCATCTGGCTACAAAGTATACACTGTTGAAATCACAGTTTGGGTTTCTAAAGGTCCATTTTTGGGAAAGCAATTTAGAGTTACAGCAATACTGTGCGTAATTCGTTTGACAACAAATTGCAGCCTGCGAGTATATTCAGTGATCTTTCAAGGCATTTGATTGTATGAATAACAATTGCTGGACAATTTATTTAAAATATTATGCTATTACAGAAGCTTCAATGAAATTGTTCAAGTCATATCTGTCTAACAGGAAACAAAGTGTATCAATAGGAATAGCCCTATATTAAAGTATCAGTCATTACTCAAGTGCGAACTAATTTCATGTGGTATTCCACGAGGTTCCACCTTTGGGCACTTATTAATTCGTGTATTTATTAATAACCTAGCTTCTGTAACAGAGCCAAATGCTAAGTTTATTTTGTTTGTGGACTCATACAAACATTACAATAAGAATAAAACATGGTAATAAATGTAATATGTTAGTTATAAGGAGTAAACAAACTTTTAAGGGGCAAAATTACGTCAGTTTAAAGAGGGACCTAATTAACATATTCCAAGGGCAAATAAGGGTATCTGTTAAGAAAATGTGCTCACTTTTTTCATAAAAAAGGTAAAAGAGCTATATGTAATGAATACAAGGACTCCACAACTACGCATGCAACTGACAACTCAAAAAGCTAACTGACCCATAAGACCAACAGTTAACCACATTAATAGCCTCAGATACAAGTTAAGCTTACACAATAACATTTTGCAAATGAAGAATGTGTTCAGGCATCTGTTTATGGTATGCAATACACAAAAATTAGTACAGAAAATGAAAAATGTCCAGATTCCAATAAATCCAAAATGAGTCTCACTTGATTATAACCAATTTATATATAAGACTATTGAAATCATATTGAAACTATTAAAATCATATAAAAAAATCTCCTCCAACATGTGATGATTGCTGTGTAGGTGGCTGATTTTATTCTCGTGTTAAATTTGGTGCTGCCATACAAATATTTTTAGTTCCGGCAGGAATATTACAATCAGCCTAACACTTCGTTATTGGTTGTTGCCATGGAGGAGCATAAGCAAATATTTTCATTAGTCATTTAGAACAATACATCTTTTCCAGATAGCACAGAACAGTGTGGCATGTTATTTACTACTTTCAGTATATCAATGACACACTAATTCTCTATGAAGACACAGAGGACAGTTTTAAAAATGTCCTAAACCTGTTTAACAGCATGACCAGAAGATAACTTTCACCAGTGAAAAAGAGAATGACCAAAGAATGAACTTGGACATTACAATTTCTAAGTAGCATGGTAAACATTGATTTGCAATTTTTTTAAAATCAACTACTACTGATGCCATTGTTACCACTGACTCAGAGCACACTAACAAGTATAACCAAGCATTTTTGTAGTATGATCAATAGATTAATAAAACTCCTTCTTGAATATGAAGAAAGACAACATGAATGACAAACCTCAAAAGAAATTTCTTGGCACAATGGATGCTCTACTGTTAGTTGTAGACAGTATTCATAGGATGGTGATGAGGAAACCAAGCAACAGAAATAATGAGATTGCACTTATAAATATGTGATGGACAAAAGTTACAGTTTATGATAGTATAGCATATTTTAGATCATACCTGTTTAGGAAGTTTAAAGTGTATATAATGTTCAGGGATAATTATACCGTGTTACACAGCAGAAACGTATTATGGACAAATGTAAAATTTTCACAAAGTTCTCTCTAGCCAGCATGAACTAGGGGCAACCCAGGCCAATCCCCCATGTTGCAGTCAACATGACAAACAGGCAGAAGGTCAACATTGCCAAAACTGGAAAAAAACCCAGAGGACATTGCCTCACCTCACACAAGTGAGAAGTCAGAATTGTAAAATCAGGAAAATGACCTCAGCAAGGAGAGGACATTGTTTCATTCTAACAGCATAGCTTGATTTCATAAAAAAGAGTAAGAGTTTAATGAGAACATTTATCAGCCTCTGAAATGAAATTTTCACACTGCAGAGTGAAAATTTCATTCCGGAAACATCTCCCAGGCTGTGGCTAAGCCACATCTCCACAACTTCCTTTTTTTCTGGAGTGCTAGTTACCCAAAGTTCATAGGAGAGCTTCTGTAAAGTTTGGAAGGTAGGAGATGAGGTACTGGCAGAGTTGAGGCTGTGAGGGCAGGTCATGAGTTGTACTTGGGTAGTTCCATCAGTAGAGCACTTGCTTGTGAAAGGCAAATGTACTGAGTTTGAGTCTTGGTCCGACACACAATTTTAATCTGTCAGGAAGTTTCACTTCTCAGCTGGCTGAAATGGCAGAAAGGCAACAAGCTGAAGCCCTGGAAGTCATTCTTATGAGATAGAGGGGTGCTGAAGAGTGCTGATGAGCCTGGAAAAAAAGGTCACTTTCAGTCATTACTGGCCAGGCATAACATCATTAACTTGGACAAGTAGTAATAAATACTCACACTTCTGAACCTTGACATATTTGGGTTGCAGTACACCAACAGTGAAGCTGAAGCTGTCATACATGAAACTGTATGTCAAGATGTCTTCTGTCTTCAAGACGCTACCTTTCCGTACTCTAGGGTGTCCATTTCATTTTCATTGAAAAAGAGAAAAACTTGGGACAATGAAGAAAAAAAAAACCGGACATAAATATTGTACGGACTAAATTTAATACACATACAAGTTTACCTTTAGAACGTGGACTCAGATGATCCCAAATAACTTTTTACAATTATTCTGCCACACTATCACCGTCCTTTTCACTTTTATGTACTTTATCAAGAAGTGCATTTTCGTTTGAAATTGTATCATAAAAGTCAGTACACGATTCACCATTAAAGTGTGTTTTGACAATGAGTAAGGTCCTCACTGTTTGAACTTACATTCTGGTTTTGTTTTTTTTTTTTTTTTCTCCATCTGACCAAAAAGAATTCACTAACGAAAACACACGTTCCACAGCAGCATTTGACCCAGGAATTGTCAGACAAAACTCCACCAAATAATCATGTTTTTCATGTTAATGTATTTACTTTTGAAATAAGCAAATATTTTACAGCCACTTTGTAGGGAATTGTGCACCACATGTGCTGGACAGCCAACACCTACTACATTATTCACTGTGTTCTGCTGCAGTTTATAGAACAAATTGTTTTTTCCTTTCCTCTGCTTACCACCAAAATTGGTGTTAGTGTTGTCTGCAGAAACTGCAATCACCTTTCCCTCAAGATCATATTTCTTTAAAACCTCCAGCACGTAATTCTGAAGTAAATCTGCTACAGTATTTCTGATGCACACTAACAGCTGTGGCCCCAGACTAATAATTGCAAGCAGTCATCAACATCTCCAACCTTCCTTGGTGGAAAGACTATGCTTTGGCTCATCTCCACATCATTCAGAGCTGCTGAGAGATTACCTGAGCACACCCCTTTAATGGTCATGAGAATGCTCTGGTAATATACAGTCAATGTCCTTGGCAGTAAATCCCACTGTACAGGCTATGCCAGCTGTCAGCAATGCCTACCAGCCACCTAAAAGCTTGTTTATGTGAACCATACGCTACTGGATGATGCTCTCTGCACTTGTTGAAATGGCGTCAGCATGTTACAAGACAGAATGCTACAGTGCCACTGACCTTGGAGCCAACAGACAGAAGAATACATGATTGTAAACTTTTATGTAACAGATTCTTGTTCTGCTAATGTTGTACCATTAATACCTAGTGCATTGACTGACCTCTTCATTTGCACTCCATGGTTCATCATGCCAACAGCACTAGGTGCCTCAACCCAGATCCCTGCAACAGGGTGATTATAATTAAAGTTTCAGTTCCAAAATGCTGTAAAAAAGGAACCATTTCTCAGAACAATGTCAAATTTGCACTTAATATTATCAAAGAAGTGAGAAGTATTATGGAAACAAAACAAATCTAATGAAAATTTCCCCACTAGATGACAATGTAAACATCATAATGTAAATAGGTTCAGTCACAAATGACAGAAGAATCTTAATATGACAGCTATGATGTGAGTTGTACATTAAACCAACCATACTGTGCAATGTGCATGACCACACTAGTTTGACATTTGATAGCTGTGTCACAACATTTCAATCCCACATTTCACTGTCAGGTAAGGCCACCCACCATTGCAAGGTTGTACCGCACTGGATGGAAAAAAATGGTTTTTAATTGCCCTGTGGCCAAAAAACATATAAAAATAACAAAAACTAGTTTTTAACTTTTAACTCCTGAAATGTGATCTTTCAGTCGATGCACAAATTTTCCAACTTGCTCTATGTATTCATTTCAGGTGGAATGCTTCTATACTTCCCCAATTCTCTTTAAACTGCCAACCTCACACTGTTTTGTTGTCAGCTGCGTTATCACCTTCTTTGTCAGTTGTTGATAAATGTTATCAACATGTGATGGTGTTTTCCTTGATCTCACCTCGTGAACCACATACCTGTTTTCTTCAGTGTAATACAAAATGTATTTACAGGAATGTGCAAATGTTAATGGTCCTAAGTTTGAGCAAATTGTTAGTCAGTGGACAGAGGAAGATGGCAGTTATATAGATCAAGAAATATACAAAAAAGATGACCTTTTTTAATAAAAAACAGTGATTGCAGTTCTTTTAGTGAACAAGAGGGACATTCAGATGAAGAACTTCAAGACAAGTGTAATGGGGACCTTTCTGTTTCTCCAATAAAACACTTAAACTGTTAGTTAAAATTAAATGTGTACTGAGCAGTAATACAGTAAAATGTAGCCACCAGTAATGAATGTCAGTTTTGCTGACTTTCTTTTTGTACCTATTAAGTGCAATTTTTATGTGATGGTATAAACCCTGGAATTTAATTTTATATGGAAATTTACTTGCTACAGAGATACTACAATTTTACAGGATTTATATCTCAGTTCTCTGACAGTATGTTTATGTGTACTATTTAAAAAAAAACTGTACAAAAGTATTTGAGTTCGTGTGATCAAAAGGAAAATGCTGCAGGCATTATTTAGTGCAATAAGTTCAACAAGTAGTCCTTAAATAACACTGACATAATTGTAAAAATAAATGCTATGTAACTTCAGTTAAAATTTTCGTATGATTTGCACCTTAAAACTCAGTTTAAACATAGAAGTCTCATGGACCCCACCTTGTAATATATATTACAGGAAAGTCACCTCATTAATCAAGGGTTAACACATTGAAACCGATGGATGTACTAGATACATTCACCATGTTTTAACCATAAAATCCGATGGACGTATGTCATACGTTTGTGGCGCCAATGAGGTCAACACCAGTATCGATATGCGTTCGTCTTTGGACTGTGAGCAATGTCTTTGGACTGTGAGCATTGTCTTTGGGCTGTTCCGCCTTGTTCAGTTCTTTGTGCGCCTTGAATGCGTATAGGTGAATAAATGAACTACTGCAAAATGGGTGTTGTTTGGTGTAACCTACCCAAACCTTCCCCTCACAGCTGACCCCGAGTTGTAACGTCTTCCATTTTCGCCATTTTACTGTGTCCCCAACCTCCACATTGGTTATTTTTGCGTGTATTACATCGACACAGCATTCAAACAATGACTTCGGCCCAGCACCTAACGCTGGATTTTGTGATCAACATGCATCATGTTGTGGGCAACGTACACCCACCAGGACTGCAAACAATGCATCTCACTCGACGATTACGCCAATTTCACCAGACGTTTTCGAGCCTGCAACAATAAGTGAGGTTAGGAGTGTGCATGACTCTGGCTATCAAACAAATTTGTTCCCACCACATGTGCCCTCCCTCACTGAATGTGCAGTTACCTCTTACGTATCACCGTTCAGTGCGGAGCCAATGCCAATTTCTGCAAATGCTTCAGTGGATAACCTACTACCACCAGGACAATGATTTGCCATGCCGGAATCCGTGCAGTACCACGCGGATACCCGCCACAGGGCTGGAACTACTTTGTGCACAGGTCTACCTCCTCAGTATCCAACCACGCCCGCGTCTGCCTTGGTCCAACATTACTACATGCCTTCCTACTTCCAAACCTCGGCCTGCAACAGGAACAATAACTTGTTATCTGTGCCTGACCTCCTTCTCTGTGCCACTGCTACGCCTCAGTGTTTTGTGCCACGACATTCACCTTATCCGCACATCGTTTTAAGTGGAGCGACTAAGAACAGTGAACACTCACACATTCCATCCCACGTTCGACATCATTTCCCACACTGTGCTTCTGGACAGCCCGCACCTCCACAGCCTCCCTGCAACACAGCTGGCCCCGGCTCTGATCATACATCGAGCTTTCCATGGACTAACACGTGTTCTCAAACTTTGAACTTTTTCTCACCTGTCACCCCCGCACTGGCTCCAGTCGAGCTTCCACTACCATTCTCGCCACATCTCGCTGCCTCATCCACGTTGGTCTTCCGCAATGCACCAATCCGAACACACCTGCGACGTGTTGAGCTTCCGCAACCGCAATCGTCACATTACGGTGTCTCACCTGCGTCGGCCTTCCGCGTCGCGACGGAATGCTCAACCACAATGTATCGCCTTCATGCTGTCACCCAAACAGCCGTTGTTGCCACATTCCCTGGAGGCACAATCTCCTAGAATATTACAGCAACAACAGCTCGATTCAGGCAGTGCCCTGACGAACTCAACTCATCCTGTTCATGCTTACTGATGCTGCCGCCACTTAATCCCAACAGAGCAACAACCTTCTTCAAAATTGTGGATGAAGTGCTTGACCATTACAAACTCGATGAGTCAACCAGGTTTCTGTGGACTTGATTGCTGACCTGGTCGACGCCCCGGACTCATCTACATGGTACACTCTAGCCAAAAAGACAGTTCTACGTTGAATTGCACGCTCAACTGAGGCAGCAATACAGCAAGTGCTCCACGTTGAGCAACTAGGCAACGACAAACCTTCCCAACTCTGGAGATGGCTACATGCCCTGGTCAATGCCGATCTATTCTCTGACACAGCTCTCCTTGCCATCTGATCAGATAAACTACCTCCTCAGATCCACTTTGCTCTGGCTCAAAGGTCTCCTGAATCTGTCGAGCAAACACTGACAATTGCTGACAAACTACATGATGCATCACTGCTCTATTTCGCCAGCAACTGCCTACCTGACAAGTCTCAGGTTCAGGCTCATCGCCCTGCTGCCAGACGCGGCAGGGGCCATACTGTGCTGACAGTTCTGCTCACTCTGGGAAGCAGTAAGCTAGCAACTGGGACGTCACCGGCTCTGCCCACCGTCATGCCCCCTCCTGCAACCGAATCTGATGTGCCTACCAAACCTCGGCCACCGCCACTGGCAATGAAGTTTTCGTAGGAAATGCAGCCACACTACTGGTACTGTTACTTCCACACATGGTTTGGTGAGGCGGCATGGAATTGCAGGCCACCCTGCTACTGCCCAAACGCCAATCGCAAGTAGGTCCAGGTGCCGCCTCCTGCGCACAACATGACAGGTATCCCCCAGTGCTCCATTCTGTCCAGGAATGACCGGATAATTGCAGACGACTTTACATTAAAGACATTTAGTCGGGATACCATTTCCTAGTGGACACAGATGCCGATGTTTCACTGCTGCCTATGTCCTTAGCGTCGTCAAACATCCACCCTCATCATACTTCACTGCAAGCTGTGAATTCAACTAAACTACAATGCTCGGGTTCAACTTCCCATGTCGTCTCACTCTCTGCAAACTGCAGACTCCAAACTCTAGAGGACTTTTTTAGTGTGGCAAATTGACAAGCCTATACTAGGCATTGACTTCTTGCGACACCACAAACTTTCACCTGACCTAGTGCGAAACACAGTGTTTCATCATCCGTCCAAGACTCACTTCCCCTGTGCTCTGTCGAGCAACCCCTCCCTTGATGCATTTGTCCAGGCTCATCTCATCCGTACATGCTCGTCTCTGTCTACAACGTTACAAGAAACCACGCACAAGTGCCTTGTTGAGCTTGAACAAGTCACTCGCCTACACAAGGAAAATTTCAAGCTCTCCCTCCGGCTCCAAGAAACACAGCTCCAGCTCTCTGATGCAGCAAAGGAATTACAGACACTACAGCAAGGACAAAGCAAGCTCAGTAAGTGCACCAAATCTGCTTGCAATCCCAGCAATAGAGCCTCTGTGTGTTTACCTCCTGCTACCCCTCACAATTGTGCTATCAAGACTGCCATAATGTGTACTGATAGCTCTGCAGGGCCACACCCCCTGTAACACCGCAGCGTTTGACACTCGGCCGGACACAAGTGTGCATGCGCGACGAGCGTCACATGTTCCCAAACTGACGGCTCCTACCCCGCCCCTCGCGGACAGCACCTCAAACTATGCAACTTCGGCTCCTGTGCACCACCATGCGACCGCCAGTGACAACATGAACAGTGCACTTGCACCAAGTGTTGCGCCCACGACCGTGTTGCCACATGCCGCACCCTCAGACAATCAACTCACTAACATTTCACAAGCTCTGCCGAGCTCACCCAACCACAGTGTCACTGCTTTGGGCTGGCGGCCATCTTGTCACGTCAACAAGGACTGCCAGCAATGGGCACGCTCCTGCATCGCGTGCCAACGCTGCAAAGTACACAAGCACACTTCACCCCCTCGGCGCCTTTTCGATCCCTCCTGGGCGTTTCCAGCATATTCATATTGACATTGTCAGCTCTCTCTTCCCCTCTAATGGCTTTTGTTATGTTCTCTCGTCTATCGACTGAACAACTAGCTGGGTCGAGGCTGCCCCCTCCCCAATATTACGGCAGAAGCCGTTGCTCAAGCTTTCGTCGTGTCATGGGTATCGCGTTTCGGATGTCCAGCTATTATTACGACTGACCAGGGCAGACAATTTGAGTTGGCCCTGTTCAATGAGATTTGTAACATTTGCAGCATCCGACGCATCCATACCACAGCACATCACCTGCAAAGTAACGGGCTAGTTAAGTGCTGGCACCGGCTCTTCAATGTCACGACTCAATATGGACAGAGGCCCTTCCCCTTATGCTACTCAGCATTCGTGCAATCTATAAGGAAGACCTCAAACGCACAATAGCTGAGTTCATATACAGGCTGAACATTGTTCTCCCTGGCGAACTTGTGAGCCCTTCCGCTTCTCTCCCTCAGTCTGACTTACCTTCCTTCGTGGACCGCGTCAGATGCCACTCCATCAACCTCCAAATCCCTCCGCCCTCCAGCCATTCCCACCCTAAGAATCACGTCCCAAAATCTCTTGACAATTGCGAGTACATCATGCTTCAAGATGACACTATCCGTGCTCTCCTCCAACCTCCATATACCGGCCTGTACCGAGTTCTCTGGCACTCAGCCAACATCTATGACATCCAGATGAAAGATTCAGCTGTTACAGTCTCTCTCAACAGATTTAAGCCTGCTCATGTCGAGCCTTCTTCTACCCCCCTTCAGGCCACGGCCACGCCGCTCACTGTCGTGGCTAATGACACTCTGACCACTCCTTCCACGTTGGACTTATACACTCGATTGAGTGTCTTTCAGCTCCAATCGTCGAGTTCTCCTCCAACCTCACCCTCTACTCTGGTCTCATGCACTCCGTCGAGTGACCACAGGCTCCCCTCGGTCAAGCTTACCTATGATCATTCCCTCGCCACCAGACCCTTCGCCAGTCCCTTTGACCTCTCCATCGTCACCTGCCTTGTCCTGTCGAGGTTTCTCACCCCACCCATCTTGAACGTGCCCTCACTCAAGGTGTATGTGCCTGTCCCCCTGGACATAATCCACGACATCTCAATAATACTGCATAATGATACACTGTTCGATGTGTGTTTGTCCTCATCCAGTGCTCATGACACAACCTCCACCATTCCCTGCCACCTGGTGAAGTGTGTTCCCCTCCCGCCCGACGTCAACCTGGACATGCTTCGCGTGTTTGCCACACCCACCGGAGACATCATCGTTGTTGCTCCATTCCACTCGCAAACCACCAGCCTACCTGTCACCACATGACCAGCACGCCCAGTGTGACACCCGGCTCGCTTCAACGACTTCCAGGTTCAGTGGTCGAACCTTCCTTCACGACATCTACCCACACAGTTCCCTGACGATGCTGTTGAGGTGACCATGGTTTGGCTCCTGCGGACTACCCCTGCCGATGCCTTAGTCACCCCCCCCCCCCTTCCCCCTCACTGGCCTCACTAGAGTGCTCCGTACTGCAGGGGGGAGGGCTATGTGGTGCCAAGGTGACAATGAGGTCGACACCAGCATCGATATGCGTTCATCTTTGGACTGTGAGCATCATCTTTGGACTCTGAGCATTGTCTTTGGGCTGTTCCACCATGTTAAGTTCTTTGTGAGCCTTGAATGCGTTTAGGTAAATAAATGAACTACTGCAAAATGGGTGTTGTTTGGTGTAACCTACCTGAACCTTCCCCTCACATTCTTCACTTCCTTCCAACTTATTTATTTGTGATTTAAACGTATGTTTGACATTTGTAAGTGGCAAGATTAATTGTTTGGCTGTCGTAAGTGCATTGTTGATGGCTAGCATGCACCAGTCTCTCGTAAATGGTACCAGTGTTACATGAACTACATGCGCTCTCAGAATATTGCTAAAGGTTGTTTTGTTCTATGTTGGCTGTCATGCTGTGCTATTGTGTGCCGCCTTTCCATGTGTAAAAACATATAAATAGTGAATATGGCTAACAGACATTGCTTGTCAAACTTAAAGATTGAAGAACTCTTGAACAATGGCTCAGAAATTGATGATCTTTTAGATGACATCAGCAATTTTTCAGAAGACGATGATGATTCACTTGAGCTGTAGAGTGAAACCTGTGCTGCTGATAGAAATGATGGTAGTGAGTATGAAGAAGCTACTGCACAAGTTTCTATTAGTCCGGTTTGTCATTCAGTTCAGCAGCCTGCCCCTCATAACGAATGGTGCCATTTTGATGCACTCCCTGAATTACCTCTATTTGAAGAAATGAGTGGAATTCAGGTTCCTGTTGATGCATTATCAACAGAGCTAGACTGTTTACTGGAATTTTTTGATCACAGCATGTTTGTAAAAGTAAAGTCACAGGCAAATTTATATGCTACTGATTCTATTTCTGAACTTCATTGTCAGAACAGAATCAAACCAAAATCTTTATGGAAGAAATGGAGAGCAGTGAGGATACATTAAGTATATCAATTTTTTGCAATTGTTTTGCATATGTGTGTTGTAAAGAAACCGAAACTTAGGGATTATTGGTCTGAAGACCCTGTGCTTGCTTCATCATTTTCTTCTCAGCTAATGCCATGAGACAGACTTTTGCCATATTCAGAATGCTGCATGTGAACAATAACATGTTATAGATACTGCAACAAGAACCAGGCCATGGCCCTTTGCTTAAAATAAGACCTGTTTGAGACTTTTTCACAGAAAGATGCAGAAAAGTCTTATCCACCATGAAATGTGACGTCCTTTTTTGAGGAAGAATTGGATTCCATGTTCATATGAAAGACAAACCAGGGAAATACAGGATAAAACTGTATGTTGTAAGTGATGCTCAAACATGTCACATGTGCAATGCTGAAGTTTATACTTGGGGAAAAGGAAATACTGAGAATTCTGTCAAATCCCTGCTGCTGAGACTATGTTCCTCTTACTTGGGAAAAGGACGTATGGTGTACTTGGACAGATTTTATACAAGTCCTGCAGTCCTTGAAGAGCTATGGGAAAGAAATACATTGGAAGTTGGAACTGTGATGAAGAACACGATAGGTTTGCCTAGAGACCTGATAAATCAAAAACTAAAGATAGGAGAAATGATATTTCATCACAAAGGACACCTTTTCTGCTTGAAACTGAAAGACAAACATGGAGCAAACATGTTGCCAACACAGCATAAGATGACTGCTTTACATGTCAGTGTAAAATCCAGGATATGTTGAGGTAGTAAAGCCAGACGACAACTTGTCTAAAACAGGTGTTGACAGAGGAGACTAGCTGATCAGTTACTATCCCTTCTAGTGAAAGACTGTAAAATGATGGAAAAAGATTTTCTTCCATATTTTTGTCAGGGCAGTTGTGAATGCCAACATTATTTACAATATCAAAAAATTGTGCATTAGCAGATTTCATCTGTAGATTAGCAAAGCAATTGGCTCAAAAAGGAGGAGCAGAACTAAATAAAGTCATACATTCAGCATCTGGAGTTGCAAGTGCAAACAGACTCACAGCACATCATTTTCCTGAGAAAGTGCCACCAACAGAAAAGAAAACATGCACAGCTAGAAGATGCAAGATCTGTTGGGAACAAGGGAAAGCTGCAGGAAAGGTAGTGAGGAAAGAGACAGATACTGTAGGCCATGTAACACAGGCCTTTGTGTTCCGAGTGTTTTTATGGATTTCATACCCAAGTGAAGTTCTCTAATTTGTAAGAATGAGAAAAAATTCACACTAAAACACTTTACCTATAAATGAAGCATTTGGTATTTCCTTCTGACAAGTGATTTTAAATCAACAGTCTACAATTCCCTATGACTTACGAAAATTTTGTTCACTTCGGGGAAAAATAGAAATGCTGAAAAACAGTATCTTCAGAGTAATATCTACAAATCCCTTTATAATTCATTTGTGCTAAATGTATACATATTCATAAAGAGGAAGGATGGAAGGTTAAGCTGATGTACTGCCTAAAGAGGTAAGCCAATTAGTAAATTTATTAAAACAATGAAAATTGTAGCAAATTTCCTCAGGGTCTGGGTATTAAATGGATTGCTGACCCATTAGGCTCCAATGTGTTAAGTGTCCTGAGGCCAAAAATTGCATAAAAAGCAACAATGAAATCAGTTTTTTGTCATGATAGTGGCACAAGTCATATTCAATATGCTGTCTCTCATTTTCTATCATACATTGAAATCGAGAAACAGGATGTTCCACAACAGGTTCGAGTGTCTCAGAGTTCACATTCAGAATGTGTTGTGCAACGCATGCCTTCAGTTCAGCTACATTTGTAATTGGAGTACTGCACATAGCATCTTTCAGATAACACTAGAGTTGGAAGTCACATGGATTAAATCAGATGATCTGGATGGCCAGGCTGTAGGGAAATGATGACTGATAATTCTAGCATTTCCAAAATGCATCTGCAGCAGCTGCTGTGCAATCCACAGAAGAGCACCATCTTGCAGAAAAATTATTCTCTCCACACATCAATACTACTGAAGGGTTGGAATAACATTCACGTGCAAAAGACTTTCATATTGTTCACCAGTGACAGTACTGGTAAGAAGACTCACAGGCCTCACCTTCTTGAAAAAATATGGGCCCACAATAAACAGTGCCATCAACCCGCACCACACAGCTACCTTTGCAGAATGAAATGGTATCATTTGATGTGCGAGTGGATTTTCCATTGCACATATTCTGCTTCTGTGTATTGACACATCCTTGGAGATGAAAATAGGTTTAGTCTGTCCACAGAATGTTCCATGGCCATTCATTGTCTGCCTCTAAGTGAGCAAGAAATTCTACAATAAATGTTTGTCTGCCTTGGAGGTCAGCATGAAGTGATTCCTGAACAATGGTAATTTTGTATTGGTAGCAGTGCAGGATGTTTTGTAAAAATCCTCACAGAAATGTACAAAGTTTGGGAAAATCCCCATCACTGCATGTTTTGCACACCACCACTCACCCCTCCTGCAACACTGTTGCTATATCTCCTACTAATAACAGATCAATTGTTTTCCTCCCTTTACCACATTCCACTTCTAAAGAAACTGTCTTTGAATTTGTAATCATTTTCCCCAGATACTTGGAATCAGAGCATAATCTTTTTTCATACCCTTGTGGGTCTGTAACTTCTGCAGAGCTACTGGCACTCAGTCACCAGTCAGCAGTAAATGATGCTCATTGAGACAGTCATATCGACTGTCTGAGATGCCACCAACTGAGGAACAAAAATGTAGTGTTTGTCTTTTACTCTGCATATTCTGCTGTCTACTACCCCTTCCTCCCCCCCCCCCCCCCCTGCCGCACTCAACATTTTCCCCTTTTTCAATAATATTCTGCTGAAATTTGACATCATGCGGAGTAGCTGTTCATATTTGTTGATATTGGAACTTTAATTATAATCACCTTGTACACTGAATCATTCAGTGCAGAAAATGTCTCCCTTACTATGTTCTGTTGTATATAGAGTGCAATGTGTTGATTGCAGTATGAGATACATTAGTCAGATTAGATTCAATGAACTTGTGAAATTAAATATAGTAAACATACCATTTTCAAACAGCTGCCAAATGTTAAATGTAACATGGCGGTTTTAATGTCATAGACAAAGGAGCAACTTCGAACATTCTTGAAAAATTAGAAATATTCATGCAGGCCCTGTGAAATCCACATTTACTGATAAAATATTGAACATAATTAAAAATAGAGGATTCTTTAATCTGTTTACAAATATGAATGGAGAATGGCAATATCCTACACCTTAAACCTGAATTATGTCAGCAGGTAACATACGCCGACAGAAAAAAAAAAAAAAAAAAAAAAAGAAAAAAAAAAAAAAAAGAAATTGCAACACCAGAAGGAGTAGAGTGACATAAATCAATGTTGGTAGGTGTGTTTCTACATCTGAAAGATTATGTCTATTCAGATTTTGTGCCAATTGCATAAGAGTGGCGATAGTAGCACCACTATGAAGAAGCAAGTCAGGTTGCCTTAAATACATACTGTAACAGTCATGAGCATTAGTTACCTTTGAGACTGGTTGCACTGAGTTGACATTATTCAAGAATGCCTTTAAGAAGACAAAGGCACTATCAGCATCTCACTGAGTTTGAACAAGATTGTGTAATAGGACTAAAAGAAGCTGAACGACCCTTCTGTGATATTGCAGAAAGACTTGGAAGGAATGTAGTCACTGTACATGACTGCTGGCAGTAGTGGTCACTGGAATGTATGGTCACAAGAAGACCAAGCTCCTGACAGCCACATAACACTAATGAGAGGGAAGACAATTGTGTGTGGCATATGGTTTTGGCACATCATACTGGATCAGCTCTAGCATTTTGAGCAGCAGTTGGCACCACAGTGACACAACAAACTGTTATTAGTTACTTGAAGGACACCTCAGAGCCAGATGACCTTAGTGTACATTCCACTGTCCGTAAGCCACCGCCATTTGTGACTTCAGTGGTGTCAATCAAGAGGTCATTGGAGGCCAAGGTGGAGGTCTGTTGTGTTATCTGATGAAAGCTGGATCTAGTTTGGTGTCAGTGATGGCCGTGTGTTGGTTAAAGGAGGTCAGTTGAGGACCTGCAAACTACATGTCTGCTTGTTAGACAGACTGGACAAACACACGGATTAATGTTCTAACTTTTTCGCAGGATAACATTAAATGCAGACAGATGGGGTACACAAAATTTAGTCAAGGAATGGCGGGTGGGGGGTGGGGGGTGGGGGGGGGGGGCAGTGAAGACATGAAATAAAGCCAGAAAAAATAAAAGGAGAAGAAGAAAAGAATAGGAATGAAAAATCAAAAAGCAATCAAAGCATTTCATGTAAATTTTATTCAAAAGCCTGTGTTATAGAAATAGTTACATACTAAATTAGTAGATTAAAATCATTCTATTGTCAGTTCACATCTTATTTTGTCAAAAAATATATTTGTTCAAAAGTGATTGGTGTTAGAACAGGTTTTCTGGAAACTTCTTCTGACCCAAAAATGCAATTTTTAAAAATAATTACTATTGTTGCTGTTTAAGAAATGGAAAATCCAGGTTGTAATGTAACAATATTATGAAAGGAAAGTCGCCACTCCCCATACTACAGTGGAAATGCTGAGTTGCAGATAGTCACAACAAAATGACTGCCACAAATAAAGCTTTCAGCCCATGAGGCCAGTAGGTTATGGGTGGCAGACAGTGATGTGCTGTTGGGGAGCACACAGAGAAAAAGTGGAAAGAGGGTACGGTAGTTATGTGCAGTTGAGTTAGGTGAGGGGCAGCAGAGATGTGGGAAGGGGGCAGGGAGGCGGAAGCAGAAAATGGACAGCAGTAAAAATACAAGATGCAATGGCAGAATAAGAGCTGTGTAGTGCTGAAATGGAAACAGAGAATGGGCTGGATGGAAGAGAAGAGGACAATGACTAACAAAGATTGATGGCAGGAAGGTTACGGGAAAGTAGGATATATTGCAGAAAATGTTGCCACCTGCACAATTCAGGAAAGCTGGTGTTGGTGGGAAGGATCCATAAGGCACAGGCTGTGAAGCTGTCATTGAAATGAAGTATGTCATGTTTCGCAGTGTGCTCAGCAACTGGGTGGTCCACTTGTTTCTTGGGCACATTTTGTTGGTGGCCATTCATGTAGACATAAAGCTTGTTGGTTGTCATGCCCACATAGAATGCAGCACAGTGTGTGCAGCTTAGCTTGTAGATCAAATGACTGGTTTCACGGGGAGTCCTGCCTTTGATGATATAGGTGATGTTTGTGACCAGATTGGAATAGGTGGTGGGGGAGAATATATGGGACAGGTCCTGCACCTAGGTCTATTATAGGGATATGAGCCACAAGGTAAGGCATTGGGGTCAGGGGCTGGGTATGGTTGGATGAGTATACTGTGTAGGTTTGGTGGATGGTGGAAGGCCACTGTGGAAGGGGTGGGAAGGATCGTGAGCAGGACATTTCCCATTTCTGGGCATGATGAGAGATAGTCAAAACCCCAGCAGGGAGTGTAATTCAGTTGCTCCAGGCCTGGGTGACACAGTGTTATGAGGGGGACCTTTCTCTGTGGCCAGACAGAGGGGCTTTGGGAGGTGGTGGGAGGCTGCATAGGTAAGGCACAGGAGATTTGTTTTTGTACGAGGTTGGGAGAATTATTACGGTCTGTGAAGGCTTCAGTGAGACCCAACAGTATATTTTGAGAGGGACTGCTCCTCACTGCAGATGTGATGACCATGAGTGGCTAAGCTGTATGGAAGGGACTTCTTGGTGTGGAATGGGTGGCAGCTGTCGAAGTGGAGATTCTGGAGGAATGTGGATAGAGTGTCCTCACCCTCGATCCAGATTGCAAAGATGTCATCGATGAATCTGAAGCAGTTGAGGTATTTAGGATTCTGGGTATATAGGAAGGATTCCTCTAAATGGCCCATGTATAGGTTGGCATAAGATGGTGCCATGCAGGTGCCAATAGCTGTACCCAGATTTGTTTGTAGGTAATGCCTTCAAAGGAGAAGTAATTGTGGGTGAGGATATAGTTGGTCATGATGATTAGGAAAGAGGTTATTGGTTTGGAATCTGTTGGGCATTGAAAAAGGTAGTGTTCAATAGCAGTAAGGCCATAGGCGTTAGGTATGGTAGTGTAAAGGGAGGCGGTATCGACAGTGATGAGCAGGGCACCATGTGGTAAAGGCACAGGAACTGTGGAGAGTCAGTGGAGGAAATGGTTGGTATCATTTATATAGGAGAGTAGGTTCTGGGTAATAGGTTGAAGGTGTTGGTCTACAGGGGCAGAGATTGTCTCTGTGGGGGCACAGTAACTGGCAACAATTGGGTATCTCTGGGTAGTTGGGTTTATGGACTTCAGGAAGCATGTAGAAGGTAGGAGTGCGGGGAGTGATAGCAGTAAGCACGGATTCTGGGGAGAGATTCTGGGATGGGCCTAAGGATTTGAGGAATGACTGAAGATCCTGGTGGATTTCTGGAATAGTTTCACTGTGGCAAGGTTTGTAGGTGGATGTATCTGACAGCCAGTGGAGTTCTTCTGCCAGGTAATCCTTGTTGTTTAAAACAACAGTGGTGTAGCCTTTATCTGCAGGTAGGATTACAAGGTCAGGATCAGTTTTTGGATGGTGGACTATGGTTCTCTCTGCAGATGTAAGGTTAATTTGCATGTTGAGGGATTTGGGGAATGATGGTGAGGCAAGGTCTGAGGTTAAGAAATTCTGGAAAGTTAACAGGTGGGGATTTGGGGGGAGTGGGTGTGAATCACAGTTGGATGGAGGAGTGAACTGAGTTGAGTAGGGTTCAACATTGGTCTATGGCTGAGTCTGGTTGGTAGGGTTGGTGCCAAAAAAAATGTGTCCACTACAGGGACCAGCAGGAGGACATTCTATGCTACATCTTATGCATCTGCAGCTTAAAACCATAAGTAAAGTGCATTTAAAAAATCATGGAGCTAGGGATCCTGTCATCTTAAATTAATCTTTACATCAATAATTTAAAACATAGTAACAGTGGAATACATTAGACTAAATATCATACACTTCATGTAATAATACAGTATAGAGTATTAACTGAATGAAACAGTTTTTTCTAGTCTTGTTTCACAAACTTTATTATTACTATATGACCTAGGTTTCAGGTTATAAGCTAATTTTTAGTACCCAATGTATCCTATAGGAAACAAGCAAGAAAAATACATCAACTTCTCAACATATTGATTCTCGAATTAAATTGTTAAAGGTATCTCTGTTGATAATTTTGACACAACTCAAAAACTGGTAGGTTAAGAAGATGACATATGTATCTTTACATCTATACTTGCATCTACATTTGTATGCTGAAAACCACTATGAGGTGCATGGTAGAGGGTACAGCCCATTGTATCAGTTATTTAAGTTTCTTCCCATCCCGTTCATAAATGGAGAGTGGGAAGAATGATTTTTTGAATGTCTCTGCATACAGTAATTATTCTAATCTTAACATCATGATCCCTATGGGAGTCATATATAGGGGATTGTAGTATATTCCTACAGTCATCAATTAAAGCCAGTTCTTGAAGCTTTGTCAACAGACCTTCTCAAAATAGTTTACACCTATCTTCGAGAGTCTTACTTTTCAGTCCCTTCAGCATCTCTGTGGCACTCTCCCCTGGGTCAAAAAAAACCTGTAGTTCAATATCCTCTGTTAGTCCTATTTGGTATGGGTCCCACATCTGGGTCAGTATTCCATAACCAGTCACACAAGTGATTGTAAGGAATCTCCTTTGTAGACTGACTGCACTTCCCCGGTATTCTACCAATAAACTGAAGTCTACCACTTGCTTTACCCAGGACTGAGCCGATGTGATTATTTCATTTCATATCCCTACAAAGTTTCATTTCATATCCCTAGACTCAGATATTAGTATAAGTTGGTAAATTCAAACGGTAGCTTATTGATATTACAGTTCGATGACATTTTTTTGTTTTGTGAAGTGCATAATATTACATTTTTGAACATTTAAAGCAAGTTGCCCATCTTTGCAACATTTTGAAATCTTATCAAGATCTAGCTGAATATTTATGCAGCTTCATTGTAGATAACTGTATCATCTGCATCTGAGGTTACTATCAACATTGTCTTTAATGTCATTAATATACAGCAAAGACCCCAACACATTTCGCTCAGGAAAACCTAAAGCTACTTCTTCGTCTGATGATGACTCTCCATCCATGATAACATGCTGCATCCTCCCCATCAAAATGTCCTCGAACCAGTCACAAATTTCACTTGATATACCATATGATCGTACTTTTGACAATAAGTGTAGCTGTGGAACTCAGTCAGATGCTTTTCAGAACTCAAGAAATACTGCATCTACCTGACTATATAGATCCAAAGCTTCCAGTATGCAATGTGAGAAAAGTGAGAGTTGGGTTTCACACAATCGATGTTTTTAGAATCCATGCCTGACGGCATTGTGGAGGTCATTCTGTTCAAGATATCTCATTATGTTCGAGTTAAGAATATGTCCTAAGATTCTACAACAAATTGATATCAAGGATATTGGATGGTGACCTATGCCTTTTCCAAGAACAGGGCATAATTTTTTGTTCGAAGAGGTCTACAATAGATTATAGTTGTAAGAGAGGCTAACTCAACTGCAAATTCAGTATAGAATCAGGCAGGGTTTCCATTGGCCCCTGAAGCATTGTTCAATTTTAATGATTTCAGCTGTTTCTTACCACCACTGATACAATTACTTCTTTCATTCATGTGTTAAGTGGTATGAGGATTAAACTGGGCCAACTCTCCCAGGTTTTCGTTTGTAAGGGAACATTTGAAAATGAAGTTAAGCATTTCAGCTTTTGCTTTGCTACCATCAGTTTCATTTCCTGTCTCATTTGCTATGGACTGGACACAAATGTTGGTGCCACTAAGAGCCCTTTCATACAACAAGAATTACTTTGTGTTTTGCAAAATAAAATTTGACAGTATTCTGCTACAGTAGACACTGAAGGCATCAACTCTTTGCTCTCTTGACAGCCAAATATTTTTCATGCAGTATCTCTCTATCTATGTCCCTAAGCTTTGTGTTACACCTATTATGTAGTAATCTCTGTTTCTTTAGAAGTTTCTTTACTGTGACTGTATACCATGGAGTTTCCCTCCCATTATGAACAGTTCTATTGGATAGATATCTAGTGCATGGTCAACTATTCTTTTAAAATTGAGCCAGAGGTCTTCAAATGCTCCTGCCCCTTGCTAAAAGTTTAAAGTTCCTCAATGAAATGGAATTGAGCATTTGACGTCATTGGCCAGGAGGCCCCTTACGGGGCAGGTCCAGCTGCCTTGGTGCAGGTCTTATTACATTTGAGGCCACATTGGGTGACCTGGGCGCCAAATGGGGATGAAATGATGATGAAGACAATGCAGCACGCAGTCCCCGAGAGGAGAAAATCCCTCACCCAGCCGGGAATCGAACCCAGGGCCGTAGGACGGCAATCCGTCACACTGACCACTCAGCCATCGGGGCGGACTGTTCCTCATTGATATAAGTCACTACTGAATTTTTATCTAGTTTACTGAACATATATATATATTATTACTGCTTGTTGAAGTTGTTCTTTATACTGTGGTAATCATTGTTGCCACAACCACATCATGGTCACTGATACAATTTTTGATGTGGACGTCTTCAGAGAGGTCAGATCTATTTGTTGCCATTAGATCCAACATATTTCCATCATGAGTTAGGTTCCTATCTTTTATAGGTAGTTTTCAGAGAAGGCTTTTAGTATAGTTTCACAGGATGTCTTATCACACCCACTGCTAACAAAACTTTAATTTTTTCCAATTAATTGTAGGATGTTGATTAAAGTCTCCACCTCTGATTACAGTATGACTAGGGAACTTATGTACAGGTGAACTAATGTTTTGTCTGAAGTTTTTGGTTACATAGTAAGTGAGTCTTGTGTGTGACATAAGGATCAAATTATAATTTTATGCTCTTCCCCTATACTGCATCTTGCCCAAAAATTCTCACATACACCTTCAGTTTCTATCAAGGTGGATTTGAGTTTGCTGTTTACTATGACAATACACTATTTACATTCCCCATTTGCCTTTTCTTTCCATATACACTGAAACTTTCCTAAAAAATCTCATGGCTATCAACTTCAGGTTTCAACCAACTTTTGCTACCTGTTATTATGTTAGCTTCACTGCTTTTCGTAAGTACTGGTACTTTGTTTGAATGCCTTGGCAGTTAACCACTAGGACTTTAATACTCTCATCTGTGGGAGGCTGTTTTCTTTTCTTATAATTCATAGTCCTAGGTTTCCTACAGCTATCATTATCTGGACTGGATGGAGAGTTGCCTAATCTAAAAAACCAATGTGTGCACTTCACACACAGTCAGCTGCCTGAGTAGCAGCCTCTGATGTGAAGTGCGCACTAAGCCCATTTAGAGAGATGCTACAGTTCTCAAGCCTATGGCACAAGTCCAAGAAGTCACACCACAACTTCTCACAGAACCTTCAAAGTCTCTAGTTCTGTCCTTCCATTTGATTCAGAACCAAAGGACTACTATCAATTCTGGGGATAATGCTACAAATTTTGAGTTTTGTTGAAACTCCATGCACAAGCCTGGCCTTGTCAATCTTCTCTGCCAGCCACTGGAACATTCCTAGTATGACCTTAGAGTCCACACAAAAGGCATAATTTGTTCCAGTGTTCACCATAATCTGCAGTTGCTTGCACCCTGTTCCCTCAATGGCTGTTGGAATAGCCTCAACATTTTGAATAAGGCCCCCAGGCATACACATTGAGATCACTTGGTGTCCTTTGTTGACCCTTGCTGCCATTACCCATAGGGACACTATCATTCACAGTATGTTTCGACTACCAACAATTATTGGACCCCTATCCCATTGTGTTTGCCTCCTCCTGATGCCAGACAAAGCAGGTTTCCCAAAACAGGCAAAGTGAGTCCCATTGGCTCACCTCCAGTTTCAGTGAAAGACAGCACCTGGAACTTGTTGGTTAGGGGGAGTGGTGCAACACCCACAGTCCTCACTGGTCCCTGTTGACACGCCACTCACAGCCAAGTGAACAAGTGATCACAGATCCTGTACTTTCTGCAGATGACACAGGATCCACAGGAGAAGATAGTACTTGAAGTATTTCTGATACTAGTGTCACAGGTACACAACTCTTGCAGCAATTGCCAATCATTTGATTGTAGTCAGGGTACTTTCCAGCTGCTTACTAATGTCAATCAACTCATTCTGTGTTTGACACCAGCATTCAGAGTGGAGCTGCATTTTAGCTGGTGCCATGTATTACAGGACAGTGAACAAACAACTAAATTAAGCTCGTTGATAACTTTTAATATGCTGAGCTAAAAAGTTGCAAATTCCCTATAAGACCTAATACAAACACACAAAATGAGAATCCTATTGAAGCAACACATCAACCTGTGGTAATAAATACCAGTTTTCTAAAATATTTTGAGGTTAATTGTCATTGTTAGCTAACTCAAAAACTGAGTTAATTTATGATAAATGCGCATAATGTATGCGGCACCTCCTCTTTAAGAGGAAACCAGGTGTAACACAGTATCTTACTTAGAATATCTGCTACAGTAACTGAATCACAAATGCTGATTTACTACTAGTTGTGTATAGATTATGCAAAGGACAATGGTAGTTTCCAAAAATTCTCAAAAATGCACATTTATTTGTGTTTATATACAATGAAATTCAGGGGTACTGTATTCTTTGGCAGAATTGTGAACCACAAACTCTAAAATAAGTTATGTGTCTAAAACACTCATACCGGTAAATTTTGAAATATAGTTTTGTAAGTTTTACAACTACGTCTGTACTCTGAAAACCACCATGAGGTGCATGTCAGATCATGTGTCACATTGTACCAGTTATTAGAGATTCTTCCTGTTCCATTCATGTATGGAATGTGGGAAGAATGATCATCTGAATGCCTCTGTGCATTCAGTAATTATTCTAAACTTATCCTCATGATCCCTATGTGAGTGAAGCATGGGGGAGGGTTGAAGTATATTCATAGAGTAATGATTTAAAGCTGGTTCATGAAACTTTGTTAATATACTCTCTTGGGATAGTTTACATTTTTCTTCAAGAGTCTTACTTTTCAGTTCCTTCACTATATATGTGACAATATCACATGGATTAAAGAAACCTGTGACATCTAGTGCTATCTTTCTCTGCATATATTCAAAATCCCCTGTTAGTGCTATATGGTACGGTTCCACTCACTTGAGCAATATTCTAGAACCGGTTCCATGAGTAGTTTGTAGACTGATTGCACTTCCCCAGTATTCTACCAATAAACTGAAGTCTACTACCTGCTTTACCCACAACTGAACCTATGAGATCATTCCATTTCATATTCCTACAAAATGTTACACCCAGGTTTTTGTGTAAGTTGGCCAATTCAAACAGTGACTCATTAATGTTACCACCAGAGGAAATTTTCTTGTTTTGTGAGGTGCACAATTTTACATTTCTGAGCATTTAAAGCAAGTTGCCAAGCTTCACACCACTTTTAAATCTTATCAAGATCTGACTGAATATTTATAGAGCTTCTATCAGATAGTACTTAATTATACATAACTGCAAAAAGTCAGAGGTTACTACTATTAATATTATCTGTAAGGTCATTAACATACAACATGAACAGTATGGGCCCAAACACACTTCCCTGGGGCACACCCAGAATTACTTCTACATCCGAAAAAGATAACATGCTGTCCTCCCTCCAAACAAGTCCTCAATCCAGTCACAAATTTCACTTGATATCCAACATGATTGTACTTTTGACAATAAGTGTAGCTATGGAACTCAGTCAAATGTTTTTCAGAAGTCAATAAATACTGTATCTACCTGGTTGGCTTTATCCAGAACTTCCAGTACGTCATGTGAGAAATGTGCAAGTTTGGTATCACATAATCGATGTTTTCAGAATACACACTGGTTGGCATTGAGGAAGTCAATCTGTTCAAGATATCTCATTATGATTGAGCTAAGAATACTTTCTAAGATTCTACAACAACTAAATATCAAGGATACTGAACGGTAATTTTGCAGATCACTTCTACTACCCTTCTTGTAGACAGGTGTGATCTGTGCCTTTTTCTAATAACTTGGCACGATTTTTTGTTCAAGGGATCTAAATAGATTATAGTTATAAGAGGGGCTAACTCAGTGGCAAATTCGGTATAGATTCAGGGAGGGATTCCATTGGGCCCTGGAGTTTTGTTTGATTTTAACCATTTCAGCTGTTTCTCAACACCACTGACACTATTACTTCTTTCATTCATCTGTTCAGTGGTACAAGGATTAAATTGGGGCAATTCTCCCACGTTTTTGTTTGTAAAGGAACATTTGAAAATTGAGTTCAATATTTCAGCTTTTTCTTTGCTACCTTCAATTTCATTTCCTGTCTCATTTACTAGGGATTGGACACAAACCTTGGTGCCACAACAAGCCTTTTCATACAACTAGAATTTCTTTGTGTTTTGTGGAATAACATTTGACAATATTCTGCTGCAGTAGTTACTGAAGGCATCACTCTTTGCTCTCTTGACAGCCTAATGCACTTTTTTTTTTTTTTTACACCTATTATGCAGTAATCTCTGTTTCTTTAGATGTTTGTTTACAGGGTCTGAATACTATGGAGGTCTGCTCACATTATGAATTTAAACTTGAGCCAGATTACCTCTACACGCCCCTACCCTGTGATGAAAAGTTAAAGTTACTCATTGAGAAATTTCATTAGCAAATCTTTATCTAGTTTACTGGAAAAAACACACACACACACATCATGAGTAGGGTTCCTAACTATCTGTTGTAGGCAGTTTCCTGAGAAGGCTTTTAGTAAAGTTTCACAGGATGTCTTATCATGCCCACCACTATCAATGCTTTAATTTTTTCCATTTAATTGTTGCATGGTTAAAGTCTCCACCAATGATTACAGTACAATTGGGGAACTTATGTACAAGTAAACTGATGTTTTGTCTCAAGTTTTCAGTAATGTCAGGAGATGAGTGTTGTGGGTGACAGAAGGATCAAATTATCATTTTATGCCTATCCTTGATATTGAGTCTTGCCCAAACAATCTCATATGCAGCTTCAATTGCAATCTTGGTGGATTTAAGTTTCCTGTATACTGTAACAAATACACCACCTCCATTTCCCATTTGTCTATCCTCTCCATACACATTTATATTTTCCCCAAAAAATCTCCCTGTCAATTTCATATTTCAACCAGTTTTCTGTACCTAGCATATGTAAGCTTCACTGCTTTTTATGAGCGCTTCTGACTCTGGAAATTTGTTGCAAATGCTTTGCAGTTTACCATTAGGATTTTAATACTCTCACCTGTAGGAGGCATTTCTTTTGATTTTATGCTGCTGGGTTTCCTACAGCCATA
Organism: Schistocerca serialis cubense; assembly: GCF_023864345.2. NCBI lineage: Eukaryota > Metazoa > Arthropoda > Insecta > Orthoptera > Acrididae > Schistocerca > Schistocerca serialis. The sequence goes on along the minus strand of NW_026047471.1, from coordinate 6,450,523 downwards.
ATTACCTGGATTGGAGGGAGAGTCACCTAATCTTAAAAAAAACCTTGTGTGCTCCCCACACACAGTCAGTTACTTGAGCAGCAGCCTCTGATGTGCAGTACATGCCTAATCTGTTTAGGGGACTCTTACTGTACTCAATCCTGTGGAGCAAGATCCAGGAAGCCACAGCCTAACTGCTCACAGAACCTTTGAAGTCTCTTGTTCTGTCCTTACCCTTTACTCAGAACCAAAGGGCCACGATCAATACTGGGGACAATGCTGCAATTGTGAGCTTTGTTGAATCTCCAAATGCAAGGCTAGTCTTCTAAATCCTCTTTGCCAGTCACTGGAATGACCCTAGTATGATCTCAGAGCCCAGATGACAGGTATCATTTATTCCAACATGTGCCACAATCTGAAATTGGTTGCACCCTGTTCCCTCAATACAAATTGGTGTTGATACAGTCAGTGAAAATATGTGAATCTAGAACTTCAAACAGTAAACAAAAGTTGTACATGCAATATCACACAAAAGAAAATTCTGAAGTTGGCTTTTATATATAAATAAACATACATATTGTACAGATTTTTCACTTAGCTGTCTGTGTGTGTCCACTTCTACACTGGCATGCCATAGGAGAACATTTTGCTTGGTTCCTATCTTTGGAATCAGTTGTGTACTAGAAAATGGACTTATAACCCAAAACACATGCCATACAGTAATAAAAAAGTATGTGAAATAAGCCTAAAAAGTGTGTGTTTAGTTAATACAATGCACTGAATTTCACCAAGAACCCACAGTGGAGTTAATTAAAATGATATATAGCTTATTTTGCTAAGGGTAGGAGGAAGGGAAGGGAAGGGGATGGGTGAAGGGGAAGAGCTAAGTAAATGACATAGGGGAAGGAGCAACAGATAAAACTTTGGAAGTATAGTCAAAGATTGAAAGTTAAAGTGGAGGGGAAGTGTGATACAAGACATAGGAAAATTGAGAAATTTTTCATATTGTCCCTAAGGTCCTGATGATGAACAGCTTTGAGGGGATCCAAATGTGTACTCACATGAATGGACAAACAAATTAGTTACTCGGTGAACAGACAGAAATTAGAAAAATGCAATTCCTAGAACTATCTACAGAATGGATGTAAGGTTGCCTCATCAGGTTATTTGCTGGATAAACTTCTGATACATATTTTAAGGATCTTGTCAGCAATCCTTCCCTCCCTCCCTAACTTTTAATCAATAAATCTTCTACACAAGGGATAGTGCAGTAAAAGATTTATTGAATGAATGTGGCATTTATTCATCACTTAGATTGTTATTTCTTTATTTTCACTACACGTTTTAGCACGTCAAGCCATTGTCTATTGAATACCTCTTAAATTTGTGAAATATCTAAACAGGTGGAATTTTCAAAATCTGTATCTCAATTTATATAGGTTTACAACTGTTCTAGGTGTTTTGACAGTTTTGGCATCTATTTTGTGACTATAGGATGGTAAATATGTGCACGTATCTGTGAAAATTTCCTGCTTTGTATACACAAAATAAATGTCAAAACACCTCAACCAGTCTGTAAACCAATACAAATTGAGACACAGTTTGTGAACACACAGGCAATTTAAACATTTGGCAAATTTAAAATATATTTTGCCTTCATAAGGCAAAATCAACAGAGAAAATAAATTCTAGCCTAAGTGAAAAATAAATGTTCCACTCATTTAATCTTAGACTATATTTGTAAAGTTTTATATGTCTGTCTTTTCCCTATGTCATTTATTCCACTGATTACTATGTTTTAAATTATTGACATAAAGACTGATTTTAAGATGATGATGTTTTATAAGCACTTGACTTGCTGTTTTAAGCTGCAAATGCACAAGGTACCTATGGACATAAATTGGTCTCCTCACTTGTAGACACAGAGCGCCACCAGGTTTAGAACATAAGAGTTGCATTAAAGTGGCACAATAGGATAACATTCATAGCATGATATGTTCGTTTTGTGGCTGTACTTGTGCTGGAATAAGCTGGCAGCAGCACACTGGTCGGCAAAGAGGTTGCAAGAAGATCAATAACAGGCACTGAATCAAATGAACCTTCAGGAAAGAGGCCAAAGACAGACTCAGAAGCAATGCACCGCTAATGTACTCTCAACTGCCAGCATTTAAATTGCCACTGTGGACCGGAGGGCACAGTCAGTCATCCAGTGAGTCACTGAGTTGAGTCATCTGTTGCAGCCCAATCACTTGCAGTCACAGGCATGATCAGAGTCTCAATCTCAGGCAGCACATAACGACCAGAGTTGGGTGCATAGTGGGACTTGTACTTCACCAGAAGTTAGGCTAATGTGGACTATTATAGAAGAGCTCGTACAACGACACGTGGACCAGCTTAAGACAGGTAGCTTCTTGTTCTGTTAATAAAGAACCCAGTTAATATATGTGTGCAGTTTGTGTTGTAGAACGAGGATACTGGCCACCAAACAACATCTTCTCCTTGCTTCGCACAGTACAAACCTACAGCGCCAATGGGATGACACAAAAGTTTCAAGTATAATTCAGTGCAGATTTTGCTTGCTTCTCTTGTGTCTTAGCTTGCAGGGGTGCTCATTTCTCTTTACCAACGTGTTGTTGTGTTCTTGCGTGTATTCCAGGAGGGGAGCCACAGAACTAATCAAAATTCTCTTTTAAAAGGCTTTGCTTGCTTTTTGCTATAACGTATTTGTGTAAACCATGGCTCCCCCACCCCCTCCATTCCCTGCCCCTACGCCTCAGCCACAGACAGCCAATGTAATGGATCTAACACAGGCTTTTCAGTTTCAGACCAACAGACTGCAACCTTGCTGATGACAGTACAGCAACTACTGGCTGCACAAGCTGTGTCAGTCTCTTAACAAACAAACCAACCAGCCCAACAAGTGCCACCAACTGGCAAACCAATGCTCAGGTAATTTAATGACACAGAAGAGAAATGGCTTGAATACCTGTCACAATTTCAAGCACATTGTCAAGTTCATCATGTTGAAGGTACTGTAAAGCTACAATATTTTCTTTTGATTGTGGGAACCCCAGGGTTGAGGTTAATACAAAAAGTATTCCCAACTGCATCTCCCAACAAACTCAGTTATGATCAAGTAATTGCCACATTAACTCAATATTATGAGCAGCGAGTCCAAGTAGCTGCAGCCAAATATCAGTTTTCTTGCTTGCATAAAAGGCTGGAAGAGATGTACCATCAGTGGTACACAGGCATGACCAGGAAGTGTAAATTTAAGTGTAGTTATGGTAACTTTTACAGTGATTTAATGATTAAAGATGCAGTAACACCCAGTGTCCCAGATATTAGAATATGATCCTAAAGTAATCTGATTCATCACTTCCCTAAGTATTTCTTTTTTATTTATATATTTATCCAGCTGTAGGCAATAAATATTGTATGGATGTTGCCCAAAATTACATGTAAATTTATGGAAAACAATTTATGGAAAAGGAACATACAAAGTTTTATATTGAGTTGTGCAAGGAATAATACATACAAAATTGTACAAAAAAAGTAAAAAGGATAATACTTGGTCATACAAGACACAGTAAGACTACTTTTTATACATGTATTCTAACAACATTGTAACTGCATAGACTGTTTGCCCTAAGGCTTTATTTTTGTCTTCCCTAAACAGGAAGCCCTTATATTCATTACAATGATTCAGTAAACATTTTACCACACTCAACAGCTGTCCGTCAGATATACAAAGTTAACAGAAAGGGAATGAAAGACAGTGTTTTCAGTTTTGCCTTAATATAAACATTATAAGAATTATTTATTGGCCTAAATAGTAATTTACCAAGTAAAAACATTGTTCAAATAGAAATTCTTTACATTCTCCTTTAAACCTGTTTTCATCCTTTAACATTCTGATGTTGGCTGGTAGTCTGTTGTAGTGTTTTGTACCAATATGACTCACATGCCTTTGTGTGTGTGTTCTTTTTGTTTGCTGATTATGGAGTGCTATGCTATTTCGGCTATTGTAGTTAAGCAAGTCAAGGTAGGTTAGAACTTTAAGCTTGATAAATAAGGGTTTTCATTGTGTCTGTGGATGACTGTGTGTTATAATTCGGATAGCCCTCTCCTTCTTCTGTAACAGAAAGATTTGTTTTAGACAGCAAGTGGTGGAAACCCAAAATATTATTTCTTATGTTGCAAGACACAGAAAATAGCCAAAACATGCCATCCTGGCACCCTCTGCAGTACAAATATTTGCAATAATTCTAAGAGCAAAACAGGCTAAATTGAGTTTCTGCACAAGTTTCATTACATGGTCATTAAAATTAAGATTTTCATCTACATGAATCCCCAGCAATTTAGTTGATGCCACTCTGTCTATGTCCTTGTCACCCAACAACAGATCGAGATTTACATTTTGACTTATTTTCTCAAACTGCATATAATTTGTTTTATTTGCATTCAATGTCAACCAGTTTCCATTGAACCAAGTGTGGAGATCCTTTATTACTTGATCAATAGTTGTTTTGCAGCATTTGCTTCGGTGAACCTATTGTCACACTAGTATCATCTGTGAATAGTATGGCCTTTGCTGCTCCATGTGAGGTGTGAATGTCATTTATGTAGACAAGGAAGAATAAGGGACCTAGAATGCTACCTTGCGGCACTCCTATTTCAACATTTTTGCATCTGATATTAAATTTATTTTGTGGTTGGAGTAATCTGACATCAGTCCTACAATCTGTGTTCTGTTTTGTTGGTCTGATTCAAGTCACCTTTTTCCAGTCCCATTAATATCTAAGATTTCCAGTTTTTCTAAAAGATTGCTATGATCGACAGTGTCCAATGTTTTGAAAAGATCTACATTTATTCCTACTACACAATTGTCTTTTTCTGGATTTTTGATTATTTGTTCAGTGTAGCACACTTCTGCTCTTTCTGTATTTTTTTCTGCCTGGAAGCCATGCTGATTTCTATTCAGTAACTTATGGCCATTTAAATATTTGTTGATTCCATGCTTCATTAATTTTTCTATTATTCTGGAAAATGCTGGAGGGAGGGATATTGGCCAATAGTTTTCTACCTCTTGCTTGTCACGATTTTTTAATAATGGCTTCACTTCTGACATTTTTATCCTTTCTGAGAACACTCCTTCACTAAATGATAAGTTGGCTACGTATGCCAAGGGCCTTGTGATTTGTGCAGCTGTGATTGTTATGATATAAACAGGCACCTCATCTACTCCTGCTGAAATTTTAGGTTTTGAGCTTTTTATTACTTTGAACACTTCATATTCATCTGTTGGATCCATCCTCATGCTACAAGCTGCCTTTGGAAATTCTGGTTTCTCTTGGTTTGTAAATTTTGAGCTTATTGCAAATCTTATAGTAACATGATTTGGGTGTCATGGCAGCCAGTAAGTTTGACCAGACCTCGGTTTGTCCAGTCAAGTCACCCCTTGCTCATGATTGCCCCAAGCAGCGACAACTACGAGTGCATACACAGCCATGTGAACAGCCACATAGACATGTAAGCAGACCTATTAACTTAGTGAAGTCTTTCCCTAGATGTTTTGCTCACCATAAAAGACAGGATTCCTCTCACATAATGCAATGTGTTACATGCCTGGAAAAAAGGCCATGTCCAAGCAGTTTCTTTGCAATGGCACAAAAAGGCAATTTTGCCTGCTCCCATAAGAAATGGTCTCATGCAAATGCAGCGAACATTTTGTTTTCCAAACCTACACCAGGTTCTGACAAAAGCAGGGTTAAGGTTGTGTGCCTCCTTCTCACCCTAGTGCTGTGGAATAATGTTATAACCAATTTTTTTTCTCGTTAGTCATTGCTGGCCATTGTATGAACTTTCAGTTAGGCACAGGTGCCTCACTAACTTTGCTGAACTGTGCCATGTATGAACAGGTAGGCTCACCATGCCTTTCTAAATAGCAAGCACTTCACTGCTTACAATGGACAGGAAATTCCAGTGCTCGGACAACATAGTTTGCCTGACACTTACTATTCTCACACTAGGACAGTGAATTTCACTGTGCTGAAGTCACATGACAGGGAAAACATTTTTGGTTTAGAAGCCTTTGATTTGTTTGGACTTAGCATCCACGAGAATGTACTTTCCATATCAGCTTTTGGATCAAAAGACAGTGTCACTAGCTAGCTTAAAGAATTTCCTGAACTATTTTCAGAAGGAATGGGAAAAGCTAATAACTTTGTAGCTCATGTTATGTTACATTGAAAGACAATGCACAGCCGAAGTTTTTCCAGGCCTGCCCCATTCCATTTGCTGTAAGAGACAAAGTTGCCAGTAAATTGAAAGAATTGCAAAATATTGGTGTAACTGCTTCCATTCAAGCTAGTCAATGGGCAAGTCTTCTCATTTTGTTGCCTAAGCCTTCTGGTTGCATTCACATTTGTGTTGACTTCAAGTCTACAGTCAACCCACAGACAGTAGTTGACACCTACCCATTACGTCACATTGCAGTACTCATGGACAAGCCTGATGCAGGACGTTGCTTTTCTAAGATAGATTTGTGTGATGTCTACTTGCAAATTCCATTGGATGAAGAATCACAGAAAGTGTTTGTCATAAATACACACTTAAGACTGTTCGAGTATTTGCATTTGCCCTTTGTCAGTGCTTCCCACACCCACCATTTTAACGTTACTTGGAACAGCTGACTACAAAAGTGCCATTTTGTTCAAACTACCTTGATATTGTCATCTGAGGTCATACACCAGAGGAACACATTGTCAATTTGCATACTCTTTTCTGAGTGTTGTTAGAAGCAGGATTCAAGTGTCATCTCAATAAATGTGACTTTTTCAAACTGAACTACAGTACTTAGGTCATGTTATAAACAGTCAGGGTGTGCACCCCTCTCCAATCTCATCTACTTGTGATCCATGACCTGCCTCTTTTTTGCACTGTGTCTGAACTGCAGTTAGTACTAGGCAGATGACATGTACTTCGTACCTACTGCCTCTCAGATCATGGCTCCATTGCATCACCTGCATGCAAAAACGTGCCTTTTGTGTGGGCTAAAGACTGTCAAGATGCATTTCAGAAACTCAAAAATGCTTTGCTTAGTGACAGATGTTTAGTGCATTTTGACTCTGCCAAGCCAGTAGTTTTGCAAGATGACGCTGCTTCTTATGGAATTGCCACTGTGCTTTCACACAGAATTGGTGCACAAGACAGATCTACTGCTTTTGCCTCATAGTTGATAACTGAAACTCAGTGCAATTATTCTCAAACAGAAAAAGAGGCTCTTGCTATTGTGTATGGTGTTACCAAATACCACCACTATTTAGTTCTATTTAGTGACAGATCACAAGCCTTTGCAATCCTTGTTTCATCCATCAAAGCCAGTTCCTACATGCATCACTTAAAAATTGCAATGCTGGGCTTTGTTGCTTTCACAGTATCAGTATGAAATTGTGTACAGACCTATGGCAACGTATGGTAATGCAGATGTCCTACCTATACTTCTTATTGGTCCAGACTTTGATTTTGATGCATCTGCCACATCTTGTTGACAAACTGATGTGCAGGACTCAGAATTTCTGGGATTTTCTCCCATACACTACAGAAAAATTCCACAGCCCACATAAACAGACCCTAGACATCAAGATTTTGTTGCATAACATTCACATGTCTCGGCTTCATTCATTGAACAGTATCCAGAACTCAGTTGTGCGCCAATACTTTGCTCGTCGACATAACCTTTCAGTACAACAGGTTGTGGTTCTAGTTCAAAATGACAGTGGACAATCATGTGTGCTTATTCCCAAAGTGTTCCAAAAGGTGTGCTGTGATTGCACCACCAAGGACATTGAGGAATTGTTTGCACTAAACAGTTAGTTCACCAGCTCTGTACTTGACAGGGCACGGACACACACATTGAAAAAATGACATCACAGTGTTGCACATGCGCAGAAAACCAATCTGCTCTGCCACGAACATTCTCGTCTTGGCCTAAGACTCAATTTCCATGGCAATAAGTGCACATAGACTTTGCAGCACCATTTTGGAACACTCGTTGGCTCATAGTGATAGACTCTTTTAGCAAGTTCCCATTTGTGGTTCCTATGAACTCCACCACATCACGTAACAGCATTCAAGCATTGTACTCAATATTTTGTGTAGAAGGTTTGCCGGAAGTACTTGTGTCAGACAATGGACCACAGTTCACTTCACATCATTTTGAACAGTTTTGTGAATGTAATGGCATTCATCATCTCACAAGTGCTTTGTTTCACCCACAGTCCAATGGAGAAACAGAACACTTTGTACACACTTTCAAATAACAGATGGCTAAGCGTCACACCACCTACACACAGGAACAGGTGCTGTGACTCTTTCTCATCTCCTACTGCTCCCACCCACAAGATGGACCATCACCAACAGAACTTGTGCACGGCCGCTGCCATCAGACACTACTACACTTGCTACACCAACCGCAGCATCCCGGGCTGCCAATGGACCACAAGTATTGCTTTACACCACATGATCTTGTTGTTTTCAGGGTTTATAGCAACTATGGGCACTGGAAAAGAGACATGATCCAGGAACGCATAGGCTTTTATATGTATTTGATTGCATGTCCCGATGGCGTGCAGCACTGCCAGCAGAACCAAATTTGCTCATGTCATTTGCCCCGTCATTCTCCCAGTTTTCTTCCCCCAGATTCACAGCCTCACTGGACTGCATTGCCTTTGCAGCTGCCCACTGGTGTTGCCAGGCCACCCCAGGATGAGTGGATGGACGATGCGCCCTCGCCCCCACTGTTCCCACTAGCCGACCCAATGGACCTGGACCTGCCATTGCCATCGCCATTGCTGTCATCACTCCAGGACATGCCCTCAGGCTTGGATGTGTGCCCTGGCAGCAGTTTTCTGGAGGATGTTCCTGTTACCTTGCAAGCCAGATGGAGGGGTACAGTCGGAAGTACACCTTCCTCCACAGTCACGGCTCCCAGCTCATCTTTACATCCAGCATCCTGCCTCCCTCCCCTTTGTCATTCGCAGCCTCACTACATGACAATGGTGTGGCATTTCAGAGGAGATGAATGGGCTGGTGCAAGCTGTTGCCAGCACACCGGTTGGCAAAGAGGTTGCAAGAAGATTGTAATAGGTAATAGGTGCTGAATTATGTGAGCCTATCATGAGAGATGCCAAAGACAGACTCAGAAGCAGCACATTACCAATGCCCTCTCAACCACCAGTATTTAGACTGCTGTCATGGACTGGAGGGTCCAGTCAGTCATCCAGTGAGTCAACGAATTGAGTCATCAGTCTCATCCCAGTCACTTGCAGTTGCAGAAAGTCACAGGTGCAGTCAGAGTCTCAGTATGAGGCAGCACATGGTGACCAGAGTAGGATGAATAATGGGACTTGTACTTCACCAGCAGTGAGGCTAACATGGACTATTACAGAAGAGCTCATACCTAAACACATGCACCAACTTAAGATGAGTAGCTTCTTGTTTTGTTAATAAAGAACACTGTTAATATATGTGTGCAGTTTGTGTTGAAGAAAGAGGGTGCCAGCCGCCAAACAACATCCTCTCCTTGCTTCCCATGGTACAAGCCTATAGTGACAACAAGACAACACAAAACTATTAGTGTTGTAGTCCTTTGTAGTCTTCCTCTGATACCAATGCCCGTCAATGCAGCAACTCACAACTGCATGTTATCTATGGGGAATGATTAGCATGGTTGTAGTGGGTTGTTGAACTGTGGCATGCTATGGAGGAAGCACAATGCACCACCACCAAGAGCCCCAGCATATACATGGACACTGTTTGAAGAAACATAACTGTAAATATGGCCAAAGACTGTCGACTGACCGTTGCAGACTAACACACAGCCACACTGCACATCTTTTCAATAAAAACAGTTTTTTGTTTTATATATAATGCTATTATTATGATGACACTCACTTGATCAAAAGAATTATAGCCAGATCAATATGTTAGTAATAAAGATAATGAATGTTAATAATGGTGATTGTTTTACTTAAAAAGCTTTAAGAGTTTTCACACAAAAATTTCAGAGGCATTACTTTCCAGCACACCCTCCTAATGTCTTAAATTTCATATTTTATGCTGCTTTTATTCTTAGACGTCTTTTACATTTATTTTTTTTTTTGTTTTTTGTTTGAGGAAAAATGAAATCTGTACATAGGAAGCGCTCTTACCAGTGTTGGCCCCAATTTGCGTCTTTGTAAAGTTAAGGGAAGGGGAGACCTACACATTCAAAGATTGCACTCTGTGCCATGTGATTGCTATCCTAGAGAAAAAATAAATATTTTGTAAATGTCTCTTACTTTATTATTTTTGCTGTGTACTGGGATTATTTGATCATACAATGGCCTGAGGATGGTAATATGTACCAGAACTGGTAATCAGTAAGCAAAATAGAAATTTGCAACTATAGACTGAAAGATATATTTTTGGGGGGTAGAAAGGGTCAAACATGAATAAATCCTTCAGAAACCTCTTTAACTGAATTTTACTAGTAGTTAAATTTTTTATGGCATGGAGTCAGCACACTGTTGCCACATCAGTTTTTGTGACCTGGAGCCACTAATTCTTAGTCAAGTAGCTCCTCAGCTAGAATCATGAGGCTGCAAGCAACCTGTTCCAGTCTTCCTACCAATGAAAAATCCCTGGCAGTACTGGGAATCAAACTCAGGTCCTCCTTATGGCAGTCAACTGCACTGGCCATTCAGCCATAGTGGAGGACCTGGACCAAAGTAAATGGTAAATGTTTATGAATATAATTCTTATTCCTAGTATTGATCCTATGAACTGTGCTATTGGTTTGAAAAAGAGATATATATTTAATACCAAACTTCATAAAGGAATAAACATAGTGGGCAGCAGTAGATAGTATCCCTAGTTTCCTAAACGGGCTTCTGTAAGATGTTCTTGAGTTCATACCATTAATTTCTTACTAAATGTGTTTGGATTCAGAAAACTTTAGCTTGGATTGATGAGTTACCCCAAAAATCATCCTGTATGACATTATGGAACAAAAGTAAGCAAAGTATATTAGCTTTTTTACTTTTATATCACCTATGTCTGACAACATTCGTATTGCAAATAGAGATTTGATTAGGCACTTCAGCTGTTCTGTGGTGTGCTTCTCCAAGCTGAATTTGTCATTAACCTGTAATCCAAAGAATTTAAAACTGCCAACTTCTTCTATCTGACTGTTATATACTTTACATATATACTGGCAGGAAACCTGATATTCTACACTGCATCTTCATGTAGTGTGCTTTGTCAAAGTTTAGTGACAGAGAAATGGCTAGGAACCATTTATTAATGTTCATTAAAAAATTGTTAGCCAAACTTCCTAAGACTATATTTAATTTGCTATTTATTGCAATGTTTTCATTACCTGCATACAAAACAAACTTGACTTCTGGTAATTTTACATATTTTATTTATTTATCAAATGGTTTCTACAGAGTTAATTTCATAATTCAGGTGTAACACAATTTTGTACTCAGAATTATAGAAAGTTGTCAGAAGATGTGTATTATAAACAAAATGCAAACGATACTGAATGTTTAATGGTGATTACAATATTTAAACATTAATTATGGTCTAGTTTCTATAGCACTTAATTTTCAGTGTGTATCTGCTACAGTGTGATGTCCAGTGTGTTCAGCCATTCAATTGCTCCAGTGGTTGTTTTTAGCAGACATAGGGTGTGAAGAAGTGTAATCAACCACCAAAATGACAAAGATGAAAGGCCATTGACACACAAAAGAAAATATATGAACCTTAAGATGGAATATTGTGGGACACCACATGTAATTAGTCACCAGTTGGATGATACCTGTTAGCTTAATAGGCTACATGCATCTTTCCCTTTGATACCTTTTGTTTCCAGACAGATATATAGGATATGAATCATTTTGCAGCATTTGGTGTTGTATTCGTATATTCTAATTTACATAAAATTGTATAGGCATTTATGCAGTCAGATGCCTTTGGCAATTATAAAATATACCAGGAGCCTGCACTTTATTGTCTAATGTGTCAAGTTCATTATCATTTTATAAGTAGAGCCTTCTCAATTCCAGGACCCTTTAAAAATCCAAATAGTGACTCTGATGGTACATTATTTGCTGTCAGATCTGTATATTACCTGGAAACGATCACACATCATACGTCATGATCACAGTGTAACACTTTTATTGTTCCAAGGGGGAGGGGTTGCAGAGAAACTACAATGATATAGAATATACAAAACTTAATGTACCATATGTAATGTGTCATAAAACTGCCATGTTACGTTACATGTAGCCGAAGTGTAAAAGGCACTCTCCAAGTATACATATCTTGATAAAAATCCAGTTGGTTAAATGAACACAGTTGATAAAATGCATATGGTTGATAAAATGCACCCAGTTGATAAAATGCCAACAGCTGAAAAAATCCTGATACCATCCACGCATGCTCATGGTGAATATGACTCTCACATGCTTGCTACAGAGCACTATGCTTCCAGCGGAGTGGTGACACAGAGGCAGTGGGCACACTAAAAAGTCACCTACCTTGCTGTTGGATGGCATGTGTAATACAAGCTAAATGATCACATGATGTGCTTACAAGCAATGAATAGTGATGCATCAGAAATAAAGGCAGATTTTTCAAAGTACCCAATATAACACTTACGATATCACCTGACCATATGTATAAAATTACCTTGGGCTTATGCACCATATAAAATCTGTAGTAATTACATACTGTGTGATCACTGACAGTGAGGAAACAACAGAAAAAAGTAACCTATATGTTTAATTAACAAAGCAATGTGACACAAAAAGAAAACCACGCTGATGCAAGCACAAATGCTAAACCAGGCAGACCTGGAGGGGTCTTGCCAATTATTGCTCATGGATGGGGGAGGGGGGTACTCAAAAGTGGATCTGTCACCTCTATATTAGCACTCTGCTGTTAGCTTAATGCTATGTGGCATGCCTGTGACAGTAATGTTCTCTGCCAACATGCATAGATGGTATGAGGATTTTATCACCTGAGTGCATTTAATCAACTGAATTTTTATCGAGATTCGTATATGTGGGAAGCACCTTACATGCTTTGACTTCATGTAATGTAACACGGCAATTTTTTATCAATAGGGTATTTAATGTGTGCTGATTTTTTTAAAAAAATTCTGTGCTGCTTTCAGTTACTTGTAACCATGTTACACTAGATTAATTATGGAATTATCAGTGCTTCTTGAGCTATTTTATATACCTCCCCGCACAGAATTTCTTCATCCTTATCAGTAATAAATTTTTATCCTTATATTTTTATACCTATTCCATATACCTATGTTTAAGTAGTACAAGATACAATAAATAACTTCGAAGGTCATGTGTGATTACTGTAAAAACCAAAATGCCTGAAGATGAATCAGTAAGGTCTAAAATGTCATCATGTAAAATTTAAAATAAAGTTATTTTTGTACGGGGGGCAAAATTTATATATACATTCAAATATTTACTCAAGAGTAGGGTAACTTAAGTATGAAACTGGCTGACTCAGTCAGTGAACCGCCAAAAGGTATAAACACTGATAAAAGCAGGACAATAAATACTATGATCAAGATCGGATAGAGCATGTTTCATTATTGATAGCAAATGGTGCCATTAAATGATGTGTAATGAATGGGCAGCATCCACAAGCAATAGTAATGTGTGAGACGAGATGCTATGGATGCTGGGCAGTCCATGATCTAAACTGCTGTTAGTGATATCATAAGTGAAAACAGAGTTGTTTGCTGAATAGTGTAACATATCTGTCAGATTTCTGTTAGTGAATTGTGTCCTGGATGGAAGTTTCAGCTGGTGGCTAAGTAAAACAAGTGAAGTACTATGAGTCAAGGTAGTTGGGTTATTCCTACTGATTTTCACTGCAAGAGATTGCTGTTTACAATATGATGAGTGCAAACAGTATGACCTTTTTGCTGGTGAAAAATGCAGAAGAGAGGAATGGAGCCACAAGCTGATATTTCCAAGGACTCAAGTCCATTATTAGGGCTTTGCTATTGGAAATCAATGCTAATGTCTTTTGTTGTCAAATTGGAGCCGGATGCATTTTAACTAGATAGATGATATCATGCTTTGATTATCCATCAACCTCCTGACCCCACCGACACCCCGCACCCCTACCTTCTACCTTCTTTCTAAAATTCACAAACCCAATCATCCCAGCCGTCCCATTGTAGCTGGTTACCAAGCCCCCACAGAACATAATTTCTGCCTATGTAGATCAACACCTTCAACCCAGTACATGCAGTCTCCCATACTTCATCAAAGACACCAACCACTTTCTCGAATGCCTGGAATCCTTACCCAGTCTGTTACCCCCGGAAACCATCCTTGTAACCATTGATGCCACTTCTTTATACACAAATATTCCGCACGTCCAGGGCCTCGCTGCGATGGAGCACTTCCGTTCACGCCGATCACCTGCCACCCTACCTAAAACCTCTTTCCTCATTACCTTAGCCAGCTTCATACTGACCCACAACTTCTTCGCTTTTGAAGGCCAGACATACCAACAATTAAAGGGAACAGCCATGGGTACCAGGATGGCCCCCTTGTACGAAAACCTATTCATGGGTCGCTTAGAGGAAGCCTTCTTGGTTACCCAGGCCTGCCAACCCAAATTTTGGTACAGATTTATTGATGACATCTTCATGATCTGGACTCACAGTGAAGAAGAACTCCAGAATTTTCTCTCCAACCTCAACTCCTTTGGTTCCATCAGATTCACCTGGTCCTACTCCAAATCCCATGCCGCTTTCCTTGACGTTGACCTCCATCTGTCCAATGGCCAGCTTCACACGTCCGTCCACATCAAACCCACCAACAAGCAACAGTACCTCCATTATGACAGCTGCCACCCATTCCACATCAAACGGTCCCTTCGCTACAGCCTAGGTCTTCGTGGCAATCGAATCTGCTCCAGTCCGGAATCCCTGAACCATTACACCAACAACCTGACAACAGCTTTCGCATCCTGCAACTACCCTCCCGACCTGGTACAGAAGCAAATAACCAGAGCCACTTCCTCATCCTCTCAAACCCAGAACCTCCCACAGAAGAAACACAAAAGTGCCCCACTTGTGACAGGATACTTTCCGGGACTGGATCAGACTCTGAATGTGGCTCTCCAGCAGGGATATGACTTCCTCAAATCCTGCCCTGAAATGAGATCCATCCTTCATGAAATCCTCCCCACTCCACCAAGAGTGTCTTTCCGCCGTCCACCTAATCTTCGTAACCTCTTAGTTCATCCCTATGAAATCCCCAAACCACCTTCCCTACCCTCTGGCTCCTACCCTTGTAACCACCCCAGTGTAAAACCTGTCCCATGCACCCTCCCACAACCACTTACTCCAGTCCTGTAACCCGGAAGGTGTACACGATCAAAGACAGAGCCACATGTGAAAGCACCCACGTGATTTACCAACTGACCTGTCTACACTGTGACGCATTCTATGTGGGAATGACCAGCAACAAACTGTCCATTCGCATGAATGGACACAGGCAGACAGTGTTTGTTGATAATGAGGATCACCTTGTGGCTAAATATGCCTTGGTGCACGGCCAGCACATCTTGGCACAGTGTTACACCGTTCGGGTTATCTGGATACTTCCCACTACCACCAACCTATCCGAACTCTGGAGATGGGAACTTGCTCTTCAATATATCCTCTCTTCCCGTTATCCACCAGGCCTCAATCTCCACTAATTTCAAGTTGCCACCACTCGTACCTCACCTGTCATTCAACAACATCTATGCCTCTGCACTTCCGCCTCGACTGACATCTGTGCCCAAACTCTTTGTCTTTACAAATGTCTGCTTGTGTCTGTGTATTTGCGGATGGATATGAGTGAGTGTGCGAGTGTATACCTGTCCTTATTTCCTCCTAAGGTAAGTCTTTCCGCTCCCGGGTTTGGAATGACTCCTTACCCTCTCCTTTAAAACCCACATCCTTTCGTCTTTCCCTCTCCTTCCCTCTTTCCTGATGAGGCAACAGTTCGTTGCAAAAGCTTGAATTTTGTGTGTATGTTTGTGTTTCTGTCGACCTGCCAGCACTTTCATTTGGTAAGTCACATCATCTTTGTTTTTAGATATATTTTACCTACGTGGAGTAAAAAACAAAGATGATGTGACTTACCAAACAAAAGCGCTGGCACGTCGATAGACACACAAACAAACACAAATATACACACAAAATTCTAGCTTTCGCAACCAACGGTTTCTTCATCAGGAAAGAGGGAAGGAGAGGGAAAGACAAAAGGTTGTGGGTTTTAAAGGAGAGGGTAAGGAGTCATTCCAATCCCAGGAGTGGAAAGACTTACCTTAGGGGGAAAGAAGGACGGGTATACACTCGCACACACACACATATCCATCCACACATATACAGACACAAGCAGGTGGTGGACAGGAGAATGCCTCCTAGATGTATGTGGTACCGACGAAATGAAATACTTGGGGCGGACCAAAACTACTAGTAGCGTCTGTTCCCACAGTGGGCGGCTACAAAAGGTGTCTGCTCCACGTGTCAGTGGCGGCCTCAACCAACCTCCTGATCTGGAAAGTCAGGTTGTACTCGACAGCATGCCATACATCCAACTACTAAACATCATGATGGTACAATGAGAAAAATCTCATTACCCCGGGCCCCAGTCAATAGACTGGGATTGTCGTGAGCATCGGATTCTGGGGGTTCACGGACATCATGAGAAGAATCGGAGCTTCTCAAACTCCCTCAAGACCAAACGCAAACACTACATCGGCACACTCAACGTGAACACACTGATGAAGACAGGAAAGATGAAACAACTGACAGACACTCTCGAAAAATTTCAAATCAAAATATGTGCACTGCAAGAAACACGATTCACAGACGAAGACCATTTCAACACGGAGAATTTCAGAATATACAAAGGAAAACCATCGAGACAGCTGAAAAACCTAAGGCTTTTTGGCACAGGATTTGCAGTACACAGGTCCATCACGGACAGCATAATCGACTTTTCGTCACCAAACGAAAGAATAAGCACCATCACAGTGAAATCAGCCAATAAATCCTACACAATATTCAACGCACATGCACCGACTAATGACTACAACAGGAAAAACCCGGACGAAATTGATGACTTCTGGACGACAATGGAATAAACTATCAGAAAAATTCCTGCACATAGAGTCAAAATAATACTGGGAGACTTCAACGCCAAACTAGGAAATGAAAAGATGTACAGACATATCACAGGAAAACATACTCCACACAAGGACACCAACAAAAACGGAAAACATCTGATAGACTTTTGCAAAAGCCACGACCTCGCCATTATGTCAACAAAATTCAAGAAACCAACACGAAAACTTACCACATGGAAATTCCCCAGCGGAAAGCAAGAACTACAAATCGACCACGTAATAGTGCAGAAAGACTCACAAAAAGAAATTTTCAACATAGACACCCGTAAAGGCTACTTCGACTCAGACCACCACCTACTACAGATCAGGATTCGTCTTTTGCCCAAGAAAAAGCTCCAGAAGAATAAAATTGTTAGACCAGATCCAGAATACGTTACTTTAAACCAGACACAAATATTACACAAAATTAAAATGGAGAAAATGACAGACTGGTCACAACTTTCACGAAGAATCCGAGAGGCCATGAAACTAGCACAAGCACCACGATCACGGAAACACCGTTGGTGGAACCACACATGTGACCAAGCTATTGACCAACGAATCAGTGCATGGAAAAAATTTAGTAGCCATAAATCCCAAGAGAATTGGATGAACTTCTTGAAAACACAGAAGCAATCAAGGAAAATCATTCGCAGTGAAAAACGACAGTATGACAAACGGCGACTGACAGAGATCGAATCGGACTTCATGAAGAACAATACAAGAAACTTCTACAGAACGTTCAGAGAAAATATGACTGGATATCAACCACCCAACTTGTGCTTCAGAAGACCGGATGGAACCCTAGAAACCAATACCAAAAACAATTGTGACATTCTGGCAAAGTACTTTAAAAAACTGCTCAACACGGACCCCCCCATGGAAGAAATGATGACAGAAACGAGCACATACAATCCAGATAGTGAACCTCCAACTCTAGAAGAAGTTAAAGAAATAATAAAGTCACTCAAGAATCGTAGAGCACCAGCAGAAGATGGCATCATCGCGGAAATCTGGAAGTTGCAAGACCCAGAACTCACCAAAGACATCCACAGGATCTTGGAAGACATCTGGAAGACCATGAAAATTCCTGGCGACTGGAAAACTGCCCTGATACACCCACTACACAAAAAAGGTGACAAGACTGACCCGAACAACTACAGAGGAATATCCCTACTACCGGTCACATACAAGATCCTCTCTAAAGCTTTACTGAACAGACTAGAATGCCAAACCGACCACTTGATTGGGGAATACCAAGCAGGCTTCCGTAAAGGGCAGTCTTGTGCAGAACAAATTTGGAACCTGAAAATAATTTTACAACACAAACAGAACCTGATCATTACCTTTGTTGACCTCAAAAAGGCAAATGACTCTATCGACCGGAAAACTCTTTTCAAAATTCTAGCAGAATACAAAGTAGACAACAAAACACGGGCTATCATAGAGCAAACTTTAACCAACACGACCTCCAAAGTAAAGTTCTGTGGGGAACTATCAGAGCCCTTTGAAATTTGCACAGGTGTCTGACAAGGCGATGGCCTCTCACCTCTCCTTTCCAATCTGGTGTTAGATAAGGTCATAAAAGAATGGGAAACATCACAACAGGGGATAACCTTAGGAAACCTACAGATTAAATGCCTGGCTTTTGCAGACGATTTGGTGATTGTCACAAAAGGTATAAAGGAAACAAAAGACGCTATTTAAAAACTGCACAAAATTGCTTCCAAAACTGGACTACAGATCTCTTACGAAAAGACACAGTTTATGAGCACAAAGAAACTCTCATCTCTGAACACAAAGTATGGCACGATTTATAAAACGGCAAACTTCAAATACCTCGGTGAAACACTACAAATGAGTGGACATAACAGAGACTCAAACGAAGAAAGGAAGACTAAACTGGACAAGGCATACAAAGTAGTGTGGAATCATTACAACAAGACGTCTATCTCACAAAAAGCCAAATTACGCCATTACGACATGGTGGTGCTCCCCGAGGCACTATATGCAGCAGAGACCACACTAATCCTAGGGCATACACGTATCAGACAATTAGAAAAAGTAGAACGGAAAATACTTAGGAAAATATTTGGCGCAACTAAGAACAATGGAATATGGATCAAGAAACCTACAGAGGAACTGTACAAACATACGGAGACAATCACAGAAAGGATTAGAAAATGCAGACTACAATTCTATGGACACCTATACAGAATGCCATCACACAGGCTGACCAAACAGATCTTTGACTGGGTAACCACTAGAAACAACAAATGGGTGGCAGAGGTAGAAAACGACCTGAACCAGCTCAACTTAACAGCAGACACAATAAACGACAGAATAAAGTTCAGAAACATCATTAAGAAAAGTAAACTACATGAGATACAATGCGACAAACGAACAGGCATAAAATGGACTGAAGAACGCAAGCAAGATCACAGCCAGAAGATGAAAGAAATATGGGCAACCAAAAAGGCAATCAAGATGAAGCCGAAGACACAAAGCCGACAAGAAGCATGGACAGAGGACCGGAAACAGAAACACAGCGAGCGAATGAGGAAATTTTGGGCAGCAAGGAAGGCAGAAAAAGGAACTGACCATGTAGTTTAGTCCAAATGTGCTCTTTAAGGGCAAAACACCAATTTTTATATATATATATATATATATATATATATATATATATATATATATATATATATATATGGATATATATATGGATATATATATGGATATATATATATAAGATCTGTTTGGTCAGCCTGTGTGATGGCATTCTGTATAGGTGTCCATAGAATTGTAGTCTGCATTTTCTAATCCTTTCTGTGATTGTCTCCGTATGTTTGTACAGTTCCTCTGTAGGTTTCTTGATCCATATATATATATCCATATATATGGATATCCATATATATATATATATATATATATATATATATATATATATATATATTCTTTTAGGAATATGTGGCATACTTAAAATTCACGTTATTAACTGCACAGTCTAGCACTAATTATTAAATTTATTTCTGGATTCACCTATAAAATAATGTCATATCTTGGTCAGGAAAGTTTGAAACTCTTTTGCTTTTTAAGCACCTTGGAATATTGTGAGTACCACAGAATGTAGTAGTAGTGGGTATGCCTCTGATGGAGGCAGATGTTTTGTTTTTTTTTATGATTGACACTAACGATGTAATTTGGAACATTAAGTGGAATTTGTAAAGATGGTGTGATATTTAATAATGTGACAAAGAATAAAGTTCAAGAAATATAAAGGCAAATCTTCATCAGTTAGTCAGTCATCAGGAACCCACAATGTTAAATCAAAATTTCAGCGGCAAGAATGTACCCCCAGGCGCAAGACTTGGAGCCCACAACAAGAAGAGAAAATGAAGATAAGTAAAAAATTTTTTTTTGTATATTTTACACCTCTCAGAGCTTTTGAAAATAATGAAGACACTAAGGGACATTAAACTGTAATATGTGAGAGGATAAAATTACACGTGTGTGCATCAGCCATGATCTGTTGACTGATAACGAAGTTTGGTGTGTTGCATAAGAAGAATGGATTTTGGATATGGGTCATTTACAGTTTATGTATAAATGAAATTACAATCACTCAATTAAAGAAGACCCGTGAGCTGCCCAACGAAGTCATATCAACAGTGATGAGATAATATCAACAATGATGGACCAGATGAATTGAAAGAGGACTTTACAAATACAATGAAGGACATCAGGAAAGATAAGTACAAACTATCTGTGGAATTAATATTTCTGGTGGACTCGTGTGATTGCTAGGAAAATGAATAGAGACGCGGTTAGTGATGTAGATGTGAAAGCTGTAGGACCAAGCCAGAACATGTTTGAACCAAGTGAAAGTGTAGTTAGCAAAGAAACAGTTAAAACTGATGTTACGCAGTTGATTTTGGCAAAATAGAGTGCAGTTACAGATCAGTTAACAGAAGTACGAACTGAAAACAATGATAAAATGGACAGGGTACAATGCCAAATAGACTAACTTAGTAATTAGGTTTCGCGGCTAAGAAATAGGTTGTCAGATGGATTAAAAAGTGTGAATGAATAAGTTGATGTAATAGGAAATAAATTTATTGTTTTTGAAAATGAGTTAGTTGCACAATCCGCAAATCAGGATAAGAATGTTAATGATGTCAGAGTTCAACAGAAGGCCATAGAGGAAAAAATGGAACAGAACTTTAGGAGTTTAGATCAAAAAATTTTAAATGTTGAAAACAATATGCTAACTAATATAAATGTTATAGATCTTAAAATTTCAGTAGTCCAGCAAAACTGTATTCACAAAAATCTTTATTCAAACAATGGTATTGCACGGTCCAACATTCAGTAATTTCCAAGAATGATTGCCTATTGGAGCCGCAGGCTCCAAACGATTGGTATCAAACGTGTGATTCTAAATCCACCATGCAACTGTGATGGCAGGCGTCATAAGATGCTAGGAAAACCCAAATGATTTATGATGGTAGTGTGTGGGATGTCTGGTATTGCAGACGTTTCTTTGGCCGATTACATCATGTGGAAGAATCTGACAACACTGCTGCACAAGACATTTAAGTACGCTACTGGCCCAGATCTTGACTTTTACCCTACTCTGTTATTTACCCATTGTTATTTTTACTAGTATACTGATACTCCTCTTCTTTAGGCAAGTGGCTCTGCTCTGTATTTCCAGATAATGTCAAGAATGAAATACTGAAAAACCTCTAAAAGGGCAGAAATAATGCTTGACTCATTTATAATGCTTGACAATGCTGAGACTTCAAAGTGATCCACTGCATTCCATTAACTGTACTCTACTCTATTCCAAGCTGGAGCTTATCACCATTAAACTGACAAAAACAGTCTAAAACTGACAGATTATTTAAAAAAAAAAAAAAAAAAAAAAAAAAAAACAGCGTTTGAGATATCTCAGAACTGTTCTACAAAAGACCACATGCATAAAAATTAAATTGACATTCCAGATCTATTTTAAAAATGCAGGCAGCCATTCTTACTTCATTTGTCAATGAGTCTTTAAATAGTGGTGCAATATTTGAATAGAATTTCTGCTCAGTTATATTATTAGTATTATTCCATATGACTGTAAAATCTTTCCAAACCAAGAGCAGGGTAGATTTTCACGTGTTTTAAATGTGCAAGCTCATGGTAGATATATTCCAGTGATTGAAATACTCCAGATAAGGTGATATCTTCATCTGATGAACCACTGCTGCTGCAATAGAGTGATAGAAATATTGTAGCAAATTTTGAACACCATTATCTTCATGCAGTGCAGAAGATAACAAACAAAGATATAGAATTTTGGGACAGAATTGCTGGTCAGGCCTTACCTTCAGACCCCTTTCCTTCATCCCAGGTGGGTCCCTCTCCCCCTTTGATCCAAGTGACCTGCCCTTCCTTTTTAACCTTTCCTGACCTGTGCCTCTCTCCTCCTCACAGAAGGAACTATTGGTTACTTCGCTAAAGCTAAGACAGTGTATGTAATTTTATGAGTGTCTATCAACAGTACTGAATTTCTCCTGACCAGCAATTCTGTATCATGATTTTCTTTTTGATAAAACTATTAAAACAGAACCATTAGGTTTGTGGAGCACTAATGTCAATGAATAATGCAGCTTCTCTCAATAGAAATTACACAATAAAAACAATCTATCATTAACTTTTACACTAATCTTTTAGTATCTGAATTTGTCAGATAGTTTCAGTAAACTCTCTTACAGCAAGCCTCCACGTAGTCATTTTAAGGATATAGGTCACATAACAGCATCATCCTAGCACCCTCACTTTTTTAAATAAAAGATCACTGATTGTAAACTGAATAAATATTACAACACTAAAACTAAATTAATAACAGGAATAAAAATTCTGGAGAAAATGTAAAACAGAGTAGTTACTACAAATACAATATAAAAAATCTGCAAAATGAAAGATATTGTATGGTCACACAATGAGAGTTAGTGGGTTAGAAAAACTGTTAATTTCAATCCTTCGAATTTTAGGGATGACGTTATGGGCAAACATTCATACACAGTTTTGCATGGTTTATTTCATAACCTGAAACAGAAAGTAAGTCACCATTCAAATGACTGATTACTCTAACAGAAGTCAGCTGAAAGAAGTGCTGCTCTACAACATAACCAAAATCATCACACCTTGGTGAATCCTTTTTGCTGAGAAGGAACTCATGCCTCTATGGCAGAATCAAATTCTGAAGTATATGTACAATATATCTTGGAAAATCACAGGAGCAAATCAGACAAATCAAATTGACCATGTGTTAATCACAAACCAGAGGGTGACTTTTTCTAAAAATGGGGATTTTTTTGAGAAGCTAATGGTAACTTTGACCACTGTCTAGTGGGTGGAAATCAGAAACTATCTGCAGTACTTAAAAGAAAGACTGTCAGCACAAAGAAATACAATGTGAACAAACTTAAGGATAAATTTGTACTACAGTGATACTGACAAATGTTGGCACAAATGCTACATCATCAGGAAGTAGGAAAATAATACATAGATAAGGAATGGAGATACATTAATGACTGTCTTAGTGACCATGTAGGTAGTGGGGAGCAGGTGTGGTAATTGCAACGCTAAATAATCACTCGCACTCCCGCCACTTACTATGGATACTTTTATTCTTACAATGTCTACACAATACATGTAGCATAGAGTGCAAACTACAGAGAACTGATCTAGCAAGGATAAAGTTGTTCTTGCTGTGGTATGGCAGTGATGTTATTGGGATTAGAGCCAGTGGTTCTATGCCTCCACAAACACTCAAACAATATTCAACAATGGGTTCCACAAGTGTTCTATATGCAGACTCCTTTGCAGAATGAAAAGAAGACTGAAGTAGCAATAATGTCAGACAGTAGAAAAGAAAAAGAGAACTACTAACAAGGCAGACAGAGGAGATACCAGAGAATTATCACAGTAATGAAAGTGGTAAGTCCTATAAGAAGTTAAAAGAAACAACCCAAGAATCACGACAAGGTAACAGTGAATAAGGATAGTTATGAAATCCAAGTATCAAGAGTTAACTGAAAAACAGCAAGAACACATCAAAGTTGTTCAGATGGCAAAAATATTTCAATAATATTTCAAGGAGATCCTCAAAGTGATAGCTGGGAGGACAAAAAAACTTCTGCACTTCACAGCAGAAACACAGACTTGTGAACTATGCTCCAAGAAATGCAAAGGATCATCTCATGTTTGAAAAAAAATTTGTCAGGTGTGTGTAGGACTGAGGGTTCCATAGAAGCTTAATTATGTTTAATATATAGGCAGTTCATCCATGCTGGGAATCAGATACTGGCTATATGCCACTCCCAAGAATCCCAAGACTTTTGAAAATGTTTTAATTTTAATTCTGAACTTGAATAACAAATACCAAAAAATATATTTTTTCACACCACATGGCAGAGTGAGAACACACATACAAAAGATATTACATATGCAAGTTCTCAGAGCTTTTATGTATATGTTCTCCTGCTACCACTTGGAGAATAGATTTTTTATCCATCCAATTATATCATAGTTTCAAATTTGTGCTGATATATTTTCTCATGCAATGTAATTACAAATTAAACAATGTAAATTCCAGGTAGGAATATCAACAATGTAGAACCAGCTCTTAGTCACAGTGATATGACAGGCTTTGTGGAGAACGGCTTCTATCAACTAATCCAGTAAAGGCTGACATGGGGACACTGCTCAACTTACATTACTGGCCATTAAAATTGCTACACCATGAAGATGAGATGCTTGTTGTTGTTGTTGTTGTTGTTGTTGTTGTTGTGGTCTTCAGTCCTGAGACTGGTTTGATGCAGCTCTCCATGCTACTCGATGCTGTGCAAGCTCCTTCATCTCCCAGTACCTACCGCAACCTACATCCTTGTGAATCTGCATAGTGTATTCATCTCTTGGTCTCCCTTTACGATTTTTACCCTCCATGCTGCCGTCCAATGCTAAATTTGTGATCCCTTAATGCCTCAGGACATGTCCTACCAACCGATCCCTTCATCTAGTCAAGTTGTGCCACAAACTTCTCTTCTCCCCAATCCTATTCAATACCTCCGCATTAGTTACGTGATCTACCCACCCAATCTTCAACATTTTTCTGTAGCACCACATTTCGAAAGATTCTATTCTCTTCTTGTCCAAACTATTTATTGTCCATGTTTCACTTCCATACATGGCTACACTTCATACAAATACCTTCAGAAACGACTTCCTGACACTTAAATCTATACTTGATGTTAACAAATTTCTCTTCTTCAGAAACGCTTTCCTTGCCATTGCTGGTCTACATTTTATATCCTCTCTACTTCGACCATCATCAGTTATTTTGCTCCCCAAATAGCAAAACTCCTTTACTACTTTAAGTGTCTCATTTCCTAATCTGATTCCCTCAACATCACCCCGACTTAATTCGACTGCATTCCATTATCGTCGTTTTGTTTTTGTTGATGTTCATCTTATATCCTCCTTTCAAGACACTGTCCATTCCATTCAACTGCTCTTCCAAGTCCTTTGCTGTCTCTGACATAATTACAATGTCATCGGCGAACCTCAAAGTTTTTATTTCTTCTCCATGGATTTTAATACCTACTCCAAATTTTTCTTTTGTTTCCTTTACTGCTTGCTCCATATACAGATTGAATAACAATTGAATAACATTGGGGAGAGGCTACAATCCTGTCTCATTCCCTTCCCAACCACTGCTTCCCTTTCATGCCCCTCAACTCTTATAACTGCCATATGGTTTCTGTACAAATTGTAAATAGCCTTTTGCTCCCTGTATTTAACCCCTGCCACCTTTAGGTGTGGTGCTACAGATACGAAATTTAAGCGACAGGAAGAAGATTCTGGGATATGCAAATGATTAGCTTTTCAGACTATTCACACAAGGTTTGCACCTGTGGTGACACCTACAACGTGCTGACATGAGGAAAGTTTCCAACTGATTTCTCATACACTAACAGCAGTTGGCCGGCATTGGCTGGTGAAACGTTGTTGTGATGCTTAGTGTAAGGAGGAGAAATATGTACCATCACATTTGCGACTTTGATAATGGTTGGATTGTAGCCTTTTGCGATCGCAGTTTATCATATCGCAACAATGCTGCTTGCGTTGGTCGAGATCCAATGACTGTTAGCAGAATATGGAATTGGTGGGTTCAGGAGGGTAATACGGAATGCTGTGCTGGATCCCAACAGCCTCATATCATTAGCAGTCGAGATGACAGGCATCTTATCTGCATGGCTATAGCTAATTGTGCTGCCACATCTCAATCACTGAGTCAACAGATGGGGATGTTTGCAAGACAACAACCACCTGCACGAACAGTTCGACGATGTTTGCAGCAGCATGGACTATCAGCTCGAAGACCATGGCTGCGGTTACCTTTAATGCTGCATCACAAGCAGGAGCGCCTGCGATGGTGTACTCAATGATGAACCTGGGTGCACAAATGGCAAAACTTCATTTTTTCGGATGAATCAGGTTCTGTTTACAGCATCATGATGGTTGCATTTGTGTTTGGCGACATTGCGGTGAACGCACAATGGAAGCGTGTATTCTTCATCGCCATACTGGTGTATCACCCAGCATGATGGTATGGGGAGCTATTGGTTACAAGTCTCAGTCAGCTCTTGTTCACATTGACGGCACTTTGAACAGTGGACATTACATTTCAGATGTGTTACGACCCGTGGCTCTACCCTTCATTTGATCCCTGCGAAACCCTACATTTCAGCAGGATAATAACATGACCGCATGTTGCAGGTCCTGTACGGGCCTTTCTGGATACAGAAAATGTTCAACTGCTGCCCTGGCCAGCACATTCTCCAGATCTCTCACCAATTGAAAACGTCTGGTCAGTGGTGGCCGAGCAACTGGCTTGTCACAATATGCCAGTCACTACTCTTGATGAACTGTGGTATCATGCTGAAGCTGCATGGGCAGCTGTACCTGTACACGCCATCCAAGCTTTGTTTGACTCAATGCCCAGGCGTATCAAGACTGTTATTACGGACAGAGGTGGTTGTTCTGAGTACTGTTTTCTCAGGATCTATGCACCTAAATTGCGTGAAAATTTAATCACATGTCAGTCCTAGTATAATAAACTTGTCCAATGAATACCCATTTATCATCTGCATTACTTCTTGGTCTATCAATTTTAATGGCCAGTAGCGTATTACTTCCTTCCACATCTCATGAAACTTACATAGTTTGAGAGCAAATTCAAAATTATGAAGTGGCTTTCCTCAAATCGAAGTGCTCTTTGTACTCCCTTCATACACTGGTACCTGAAAAGCATAGTGCCTGCTTCACTTTGGGGATGGGAGTGGTTTGATTGGTACTCAAAATATCATCATGACAACAGAGGCACTGCTTCTCCTAGTAAGCAGTTATCTCCAAGTCATTTACTAGTGACTGTAATTATTACTTAACTATGTTCGTATTGATGTATCCTTATCTATGTCAACAGTGAATGAAGTTGTGTTACTAGGTACAGGAAATCTCCTGCAGCTGTTAAAAAAAGTTCACTAAGTAACAAAACACAGACAAAATATGGAATCATTTAAAAAATAATACTAAACCATCATGTTCAGGTTGAAATTTATATCTTTACAATCATACAGTAACATAATGGATAACAGGAAGAGTAAGAAATACAGTGTTTTCTCTTCATTTATTCTCTGTAGGTGTTGCATCTCAGTAGTTTGTAATGGCAGTGACATACATATATTTAGGTTAATGCCAGCAGGAAAATTTTAGAAATCCTAGTCCACAGTTAAAGTTTTATTACAGTATGTCTATTCCTGAAACTCAGTACTATGGGGAGTTTTCTAACAACACAACGTACAAAATATATGCATCCCTAGCTGACCCACACAATTCTTATATACAGTACCTGAGAGCACAGGTTTAAAGATGGCTACTTACGAATGTAAATGCCCACAATATTCAATAAAACTTTTTTCTTGCATCAATACAGAACCACACCAGGAAACTACAAAATAATTAAACTTATTAGGTAGACCTGACACTTGATATTTTAAAATATTTGGTCTAAAAAAAGTTGGCCTCCTAGAGTTTTAAGAAGATTAAGTAGAACTTCAAAAGATTTATCAGAGAACAAAATGAGTAGTAGTTTTGTTTAGCCAAAATTACCATAAATTATTAACAAAAGCTTCTGTTCAGAAACAAAGTGCAAAATCTTTGATAGCAGCATTAAGTGCTATGCTGAACTACAAAATAAAAGTGTTTGGCTGGCTGTTATTGCATGAACCCCATCATGAAAGCTATCAAGACATTATTGTTTCTGCATCAACCACCACAGTTTCTTAAAAATCATAGTTTAACTGAAGCATTATGGATGGAGTTATATAGGCAGAATGAAGGCAACTGCAGTATAATGTAAAAAGTGATGTAAACCAATGTGGTTGGCAGTGTCAGCAGTCTTACTTGTGATAATTATTTATGAAGAAACAGTCAAGATCACAAAATCTCAGTTATTTGGTTGGTTGGTTGGTCGATTTGGGGGAGAGGACCAAACAATGAGGTCATTGGTCCCATCAGATTAGGTATGGTTAGGGAAGGAAGTCGGCCATACCCTTTCAAAGGGACCATGCCGGCATTTGCCTAAAGCGATTTAGGGAAATCATGGAAAACCTAAATCAGGATGGCCGGACATGGGATCGAACAGTTGTGCTCCTGAATGTGAGTCCAGAGTAATAATCACTGTGCCATCTTGCACAATATCATTTTTTTAAAAAATGACCGGTTTTGGCACATACAGTAGGCCATCTTCAAATTGACACCACCATTTGCTGGACCTAGTGATGGACTGAGCAGCTGTGTGCTGTCAAGATTATAACAGAGCAGTTATCATATTGACAACACACAGCTGCTCGCTCATTAAGTCACCAGCTTCAGCAAATTATGCAAGCAGCCTGTAGATGGCCTACTGCATGTGGAAACCAGTCATTTTAAATAAATTATATTTTCTAATTGTGACTTTTTCTTCATAAGTACCTGTAAAAAGTATATTTCAGAATGAAAAGAAGCTATAGCAGCAACACTATGTACCCAGTCCATATAACAAAATCTGCATGTTGCTTCTGCGACATCATGAAATGCACCAAGCTGTTAATTAGCTGCAAGGATGAGCCACATACATATTCTCCAAAAATATGGGTATTCATGTAATCAGAGCTCATCTTACGACAACCTAAAGGAAAATAAAAAAGTACACTAAGCACATTAACTTGTGTTTAATGCCACGAGTAAAAAGATATTTACAGGCTACATTTTTTACATAGAATAAACTAAAGTATTAGAAAAATTGAACTAAGCTTTCATGTAAAGCAGAAATAACAAAAACTAAGGAACACATTAATAAAGCCTTCAAGGAAAATATACTTCTGTTGATTCAGGTATACAACACTGCAGACATCTCAGCAGCATTTGTCAAGAAATATGTTGGGGAAGAGGAGGAAGAAAGACTTGCTAGGTTAAAAGTTGGGTTATGTAAAGAGAGCAAAAGAATGAATACAGAACTTAGCTTTTCAAGACTTTTTAACAAACAGAAGTGAAGGGAGATGAAATATACTGTTTTCTTCCATAAATAACTTTTCTGATAATACAATACAAATTTAAGAGTTAATCTATTTAAGCATACTCACTTCAGTATACATAGTAAACATTTCAGTACTCACGATAATTGATATCACCATGCAAAGAAAAGTGAGGATCATAATGAAAGTCCGTCAAGTGCCATAAGTAGCCTGTAGTAATCAGAAAAGATATAGTAAATATCACAGAAGGTAATAATAGTTCTACTACAACAATAAACGAGTTCCCTATATCTCTCACAATTACAGATGGGACAAAAATGTGGACAAGTGAGGAAAATACTGAATTTCCGAAACACATAAGAAATATTGATAATGTATTCTAATGGAACATTGAAATTAACTGAAATGAAAAGGGTTGGTGTATTGTTTTCATCTACGATCTTTTGTTTTATGTATACTGTGAGTAACAAATGTAATTGCAAATACAAAACAAAACACTTTTTCTACAATGAAACTGTTTAAAGGAGATTGCAGACCAAAAAATACAAAAATAGTTCTGTCACACCACTGCAATACTTACCTATATCTCTTGCAAGTATAGACTGGACCAGATGATGCAAAAGTGAGAAAAACACTAAATATCTTAAATGCATAAGAAATATTGAGAATGTTTACTAAAGGAGCACAATAGTTCACTGAAATGACAATGCCAGCTGTATCATTTTAATCTGCCATCTTTTGTTTTATGCATTTCACAACTAACAAATGAAAGTATAAATAAATGACAAAATAACTTTGCATAATTCACATTTAAAAAAGAATCACATTTAAGAAAATGTTACATAGCTTGTCTTGGAGAAAAACAATTTTTTTTATTTATGTTAGCATATCTTTCCATACACATTGGTGTAATTGCCTGAGCACTCATATAATCATAGAACATAGATGAACAATTATTTGTTTCATGTACATGATAAAATGGCAGTGATACATTGCATAGTACTTCTGTTTCTTTACTGAGTTGACATCATCTAGAAAAGTTCCACTCCAAGAAAATAAACATGGGTTTCCACTTTTATATACATAGTTATATAATTTTTGTAATATTTTAAAGTAACTTTACATAATTAATGAATTTTCACTCTGATGGCAGATTGTACAGGATTTGAAACTTCCTGGCAGTTATAACACGGTGCTGGGATGGAACTCAAAAATGGATCCTTTGAAAAGGTCCAGGTCTGAGTCCTGGCCCAGCATGCTGTTTTAATCTGTCAGGAAATTCCTATTTATATAATTCTGTCAAGTCTGTCTCTGCATAGAGTATGCAGCAATTATATTTAATGGCAAAGGAACAGTGATTCAACTTCCCATGTTATTTAATAAATCAGTTTAGCCTGTTTTATTGTTTTGGGAACTCTACATAGATTTACTATATGTCCACGATTAACCTGGACAGTCCTGGTTTTTAGTGCTGTCCAGAGTAACAGGGGCTGCAAAAATGTTTGGGGTTTGAGAATTTAGTGACTAGTTTGATTTTTTTTTTTTTTTTTAACTTATATGTTCGACATCACATTTTTAAATATCCTCTTACGACTGTGCCTCTCTCAGCCAACATCGGATCGAGAGCTGTTTTTGTCTCATTGTTTAGCAATGGGCAAAAAAAAGTGCATGTTTAATTTTAATCTGCAGCAGGAACATTTTTTTTTTATTTGTGTAATGACAGTAACAATGAATGTGTTTATTGTGCACTATGTACTGGAGAATTTTCTGTTGTACATAAAGAAAATGGTGATATTAAAAATCATGTAGACAACTAAACATAGGAGTGCTATTACTGCTACTGCTTGATGAAGCATAAGGGAAAGTTCAAAGAAGGGCAATGTTTTTTGCATTATTGAGAAATAGGAAGGAGAGTATTACGGACATGATACAAAATTTGTGCTGGAAATCATTAAAACAAAGGTGTTTTTCACTATAGCAGGATCTTCTCACCAAATTTCATTCACTAACTTTCTCCTCCAAATGCAAAAATATTTTGTTGATGCTGACCTGCAAAGGGAGAAACAATAATCATAATAAAGTAAGGGAAATTAGAGCTCACATGGAAAGACATAGGTGTTCGTTTTTCTGTGCATTGTTTGAGAGTGGAATAATAGAGAATTAGTGTGAAGGTGATTTGATGAACCCTCTGCCAAGGCACTCAAGTGTGATTTGCAGAGTACTCGTGCAGATGTAGATATGAAAAGGTTTTTTTAAAGAGAAATGTGGGAATATTACTTATGCAGAGTGTGCTGCTAAAGAGGCTTCTACACAGCTACACATGAACTCAGTCTCTAAGTATCATACTGCACGTCCAACCTAGTTAAAAAATTATATGATCCTAAATTTTCTTTTGCTAGAAGCAAAACTTAAACAATTATTGTTGATGTAATTTCGGCATTTGTTCGTGATGATGTGTTGCATTCTTTAGAAAACATTAATTATGGAACAGTAATGACAGATAACTCAAACAGAAGTGTTGCAGAATTTGTTCCTGTTGTTAAAAGATGTTTCAGTCTCAAGGAAGGAAGTTAAACTTCATAATTTTGTTGAAGAGTCAGATGAAACTGCTCAAATTTTGACTCAGCATCTTTTGCAGTCTGTAAAAAATACAAACTTAAAAGAACATTGGTTTTTATACTGCTCAGATGAATTCAATAAGAGGACAGTGCATGAATGCCGACAACAACAAACCTTCAGCAGTTCTTTCCTTTTCCTTCCACTGTACTAAACATAATTAGCCACATCCCTGGAAATGCTGGTAAATGTCAGCATTAAATACCAACCTCCACACCTGAAGTTCCATGACAACAACTTAATCAATACTGAGGATCTACTACTAACAAGGATACTGTATTGTTGGACAAGTGCAAGAACACCCACGCAATATCCTCTTAGTACAAAAGACCTGCAGAAGAGCTTCGTGGCACTGACCCAAATCAATGGCATGAACATCATGCCACAATGACCACACAACCAGTACAACAGCATAATCGTCACCAGACCAAGTCATTATATCATCTCAGACTCACTGCTGGACAACATTCAAATGTATACTGTAGAAACTTCACAGTACTGCACCACCTCTGTGCATGTTCTGCCAGACAAGCAGTAGTTCTTTAATGAACCTGACGGTGATAGTTACCATGAGGTCATGATAGTTACCATGAGGTCATGATGGGTGGCTTCAGCTGCCACTACAAACCTTGGCTTTAACAGGAGACAAACAACAGAGTTCCAAAGGATACTCATCAGTGAACTACCCTCCTCCCTTTACTGATGATAATGGAGGAAAGAGTATTATTTTGGTAACATTTTTGTCTATTTGGGGATGCAACACAGAGTCAGAAATATTTTGTTAACCAGTCTCTCCCAGACCACACAGATTGATTAAGAGTACTGTGGTGCAAGTGTGATATGGAGCTGGTCTTTTGTGAATAATGCCAATGAACTGAGGGCCAAACAAATTAAAAACTTGGGCCAACACACATGGAAATGGCTGTTGTAATTGATGAACATCTCTATAGTCAAACTACAGATTCTGAAAACATAGAGAAAGGCTAGATACTTGAAAAGGAATCAAAGACTTGTTAATTAGCACACCACAAACACTATGCTCATTCAACACAAATATTAATTTTCAGAATAAAATTTATTCTTGAGCTGTACAATTATAAAACAGGAAATATTACAACAACTCACTATTCGATGGCATTCTTCAACCATTTGTTTTAAAATATGAATATTTGCACCACTTAAGCTAGTTCAGTTCCTCACCAGGCACTAAATCAAATTGGAAACATCCAATAATATGAATTCATACAGCAACTAGCTTCTAGTAAATCTTGCACAAACCAGGTCCTATATGTGGTGGAGTATTAAGGATGGCTTTCAGCAAAAGATCACTGGACTGTCTTTTAACTCCATCAATCACAGGCTAATTAGTAACTGAAACCAGCAGCACAAAAAGTAATTTTTGTAAGTAAATCTTGTCAATGAAGTGTGTAATGGTTTTGTTCAATCTTTCCAATAGGTGCAGCATACTGTTGTCTGTCTGGAGTGGTAGTACATTACTGGTGTCACGAATAAACAAATATGAGCAAATATATCCACATTACATTTTTATTTACAAAAAATGGACTGAAAAAAAAGACAGTGAGAGAAGTTCATGGTTCTACTAACTTAGTACTCAAGATCTTCTACTACAGTAAAAATTGATCTGAATATACTTGTTTCAATCCTGAAGATTTGGTATATTCTGGGCACACACTAAGTTTCTTTTAAAGAATTTGTTGACAAAATTTACAGTACTGTCATAGAAGATTATCAAATCACCTTTCATGAAATGATTCAAATCTTATATGAACTGGTAGATGAAGTCTGGAATAAAGCTCAGTGTTTAATTTGCACCTCATTTGTTGACTCCAAATCAAAAATGATCAAGGGAGGACAGATAAAATGATGTTTGGAGAAAGTGAAACAATCCGAAGGACTTCTGGTGTCATTGTGAGACTATACATTAAAACTTGGCTCCATTATTACACCCCATAGGAAACTTGCAGCCAAAGCAGAAGATGTTAATGGTGAAAAGGAACAATGAAAATCAAAACTGAATGTGTCATAAATAAAAGTTATAATGACTATTTTTTGGAACTCTCAGAGCATTATCATGGTTGATTATTTTGGTTAAAAATACTTCTATTTCACTATTCAATTGTGTGCAATGACAGATGTCATGACTTATTCCAACCTGATAGATGAGACTTGAGGATGTATGTAAATCATGTCATTAGAATTCACTATTTAAATTTAAAGGCTTACTTGTTCTTAAAAAGACTTGTGGATTTTAGGCAATAACTGGTGTTGACGTGAGAGCTCTTTTAAAAGCTGAACAAAATACATCATCTGAGCCTTCCCACAATAAACGAAAATCAATGTGAAATATCCTTACAATGAAGTGTTCAATATGTATGTGCACACTAATTTGACAAAACTTCAAAAGGAAGTAGTTCTCTTTGCTTATGGAACTAAAGGTTTCTTTTCAGCTAGTTTCTGGGAAAATACAACAAAACAGTGTACAAGTAGGGGCAATAATACCAATCCTGTACAACATTGGGTCACAGGCACAGACTCCAGGTAAAAAATGTACAGAAAATGTAACAACTAAAGTTTCGGTACACTTAATAATTTGCTTAACTTATTTAGCTAGTCAAAGGTTATCAGCAAAGAACAAGAAACTAGATAAAATTGTTTGGTGCTGAAATAAATGTAAGGTAAATGAGGTTGTAACTCAACATATATGCAGGGAGTTTTGAAGTTCAGTATCTTCTTGTCTGAAACATGATACACATGTGGCAACATAATGCAAACAAACAGCAGACACTGCAAAAATAGCCAGCACATTGGACCAGATATCTGTTGCACACTTTTTGAAGAGTAAACACAAAAACAAACCTATTGCAATATTTTGCATAATGGAAGAACTGTATGGTGATTCCTACTTGTTTCTGCAGTAGGCTGGATAAGATGTACCTTTCCTTGTATAGATCCTCAGTGAGGAGATCCTCAATGATATACAAAACGACATATTTACGAAAACAAAACAAAAAGAGGTATGCTAATGGCTCTTCCACAGATCCTACATGAAATGTTCCTCCTGAATGAGCAGTAATTCAGAAAACTGTAAACATGTTTTGAACAATATGGAAAGGACAGGTTTGTTACTCACCACACAGAGGTGGCACTGAGTTGCTGAAAGGCACAATGGAAAGAATACTAGAAATATATCAGCTCTCAGACAAAGTCCCTTCTCAGAAGCAGAACTCTAGATTCTAAACACATTTCCATTCAATGAGTAATAAAAAAATGAGTGTGAAGTAAGAATCTGATCATTGTGAGGCAAACACCCCGTAGTTATCCCATATACACTGGGCCAGAAAACATATCAGTGCTGGAAGACACTTTAAAAGAAAATCATTGTATAAGTGTGATGAGAAATATATACAAATACAGGTACTGAAGTTGGATCATCAGTCCTCATAATGTGGTGTAATTCCAACTTTTTCCTGCACTTATGTGCAATTTGTAAATTGACAGTAGAATTTAGTGTCAGGTCCTGCAAAAGGTTAAAAGTTTTCTACACCCACCCTCGGCATCAAATCTCATTTCTAGTAATTATTATGATTTTAAGTCTTTCAAACAGGAGTTGAGATGTGGGCATTCCAAATCAAGAAGCAGGTGATAATTACATGACCGAAAGTTTACAATAACAAGTCTCAATTTCTTTCATACGTCCCACCTCCAGGGCATACACACATCAGGTCAATTACATAGAAAGGTTTATACTACTTATTTATGGATTAACTAGTCAAATAAAATGTATTTGATGTTATATTTAAACTACTGTACAATAACTATTATAACCATAAAATGAGGACATACTACAATTAGTCTATTTTCTTTCTTTCTTTCATGTTCCATTTTCTTGCCTGCCTATTCATTCGTGTACAAAATTTGTGTGCTTTTATGCATGTTCCTGTATGTAACCAACATTATTTTTACATCTTCCCTGAGGAATCTACAATTTGATTTGATATCTAATGCTAGACTGATCAATTTCACAACAGGTTTCATTTTGCTCTGTGTATTGTGTTTTCTCAACACAAGACTCAAAAGGCTCAACTATTTTTCTCTTATATGACTTTTCCTTCCATGTGTTTTCCATTAACTTCAACTACAAATAAAGGAATGCCAAGATCTTGATGATTCTTAAGTTAAATAGGTGCATTATTTCCAACCATTATTATGTTTTACAATTTAACTTTGCACATAAGAAAATCTTTGCATCCTACAATCCGAGCACATTTTGAAACAACAGAGCAGTATCCTCAGAAGGGCATCAGAGTGGGTTAAATACTGGAGAAATATACTCTGGCCGGGAATAAACAACAAAACATTAATTTAAATATTAGAAATTAGTTATGCAATTCACAGCGTGTTGTTCTGCTGTTAATTCAAAAATAAGTATTAACATCATGCCTGAAATTGTTGTATAAGACTGCAACTGCTATCCAAGATGGGGATATGGCGAGTTAGTTCACATTCTGTGTTTACTTACTGTACAGTTTGTGAAACTTATCTATGCATGTATGTAAAATCAGATGCCACTGTTAAAACACAATACATTAGTTCTGCCTAACAGTATAATAAAGCATGCACAACTATAATATAAATATCTATACACAGAATTGGCTATTATTATTGATATTATTACTTGAGCATCACA
This sequence comes from Schistocerca serialis cubense, assembly GCF_023864345.2. Lineage (NCBI taxonomy): Eukaryota > Metazoa > Arthropoda > Insecta > Orthoptera > Acrididae > Schistocerca > Schistocerca serialis. The sequence goes on along the minus strand of NW_026047471.1, from coordinate 6,413,338 downwards.
AAACAGGACATGCCTACTAGCCAGACACAAGAGTTGGGACATATGTCATTTCCTGCCCTATATTATAACATACAATACATTACTGTTTGTACTGCACTAAAGTCCTGTACAAATTAGAATTTATGGCTCTAAATTACAGAAATGAATCCATTCCACATTGCAGCAAATATTATATGTTTTGTTTTTTGACCCCTCCAGCAAACATTAGAAGACTGTGGGCCAGTAGCCCTTTTTCTCCCATCATTGTCAATCTTTGCAATCAAACACAGAAATTGTATCTGCATTGCTAGACAAAAAAGCGAAGCACCCAGAAGACTTGCTGGATGTCAATGTGCGCACAGCATCAGTGGGTTTGTAAAAGATTATAGAGCTGCAGTTCTGTGTAGCTGTTAGAATGGCCACCTGAGGGCATTATTCATGTTTAGTGTTGTTACCATGGTGTGGTAGAGGGTATAAGGGGCACAAACAGCATCAGATGTTGAGCAATCACTATGAAGGACAATGAGATGTTACATACTTGTGTCAGACAGCGTTATCAGACCCTACAGAGTATGAAAGATGCCTCGTTGTTGGTCTCCATTTGGCCAGCTGGTGGAATTGAGGACTATTCAAATTTGTGGGGCATTCAGATGTGACAGTGGCTTGATGTTGGGCTGCATTGGAACATGAGACCTGGTGTACTTGTCTAGGTTCCAATCGAGCATGTCTGACAACTACAAGGGAGGATCCAAGAAATAGTAATGGACTCCTTGAACCATAATTAATCAGAGACTGGCAGCACCCAGACTATGAAACTACAGTTCTATACATAGGCTGCCATTAACACCACAACATATAACTGCTGCCTTTTGAGTGATGTCATTACCAGGAAGCATGGATTGTTGATGGATGACAACATATTGTTCTCATCATGTATTTCAATTCTTCACGACTCTGGATGACTATCATCGGTGAGTATGGTGGCTACCTGGGTACGGGTCCCATTCTTTCAATGTTTTGGAGAGGCACAATGGTGTTTGTCCTAGCATCATGATGTGGCAAGCCACTGTATATTACTTCAGATGTGGCTGGTAATGATTGAAGGAACTGACAGCACCACTGTATGTCACCGGCATCTTGTATTTTCAAGTATTCTCCCTCGTGGTGACATTTTTGATAAGGATAATGCTTGTTCACAGGGGGCATGTTTCTGTATTAAATGTCCTCATGATGTTGAGGTATTCCCATGGCCAACAAGATACCCATATCTGTCCCCCACAGAATGTGTGGAACAAGCTTCGATGTCAGCTCCATCCTAGTGTCACTATCAAAAATGTCAAGGACCAGTTAGAACATTTGTGAAGTAACATGCCTCAGGTGAGGATAAAATGCTTTATGATACCCTTCCCAATCAGATCAGTGCATGCTTCAAGGCCAGAGGGGGTGCAACATCATACTTGTAAGTGGATTCGTGCTCTGAAGTTCTTTATAAATTTGACTCTATAGTCATTGAAGTAACACCACACAGCTTCTCAACCCAAGTTTTGTTTTGTTGGTTTTGGGTGCTTCACTTCTTTTTGTCAAGCATTGTATATTGTAGCAATATATATATAATCACTAAGTGTGTCAGCGTACAAATCAATTTTAGTTTGATAACACATTTAAGCATTAGTTAACTCTTTGTGTCACTTTCATCTTCGTAAATGCTGAGTATTAAATATGAAGCTTAAGTCCTATTTATACTGTGGGTTTCATTGCATGAGACAGCAAGAGCTTACTCCATTTACACAGCTCCTCTCTTTACAACATGAGGGCAGGACTTCCTTCCTACACTAACGAAAGCTAAAGATTTAAAAACATTTTTAAATTTGTTAGCATATCAGATCTGTTCCAATTATTGTTGTTATGGCATATCACATGCAGAAAAGAATGGAAGGAAGGAAAGATAAAAAGAAAAGGAAGGAAGGAAGATTAAAGTTTAACAGAGATGGAGCACATGCTCAAATTGGAAAAGGATGAGAAAGGAAACTGACTATGTTCTTTGCAAAAAATCACTTACCCAAACTGATTTAGAGAAACAACAGAAAATCTAAATTTGGACAGCTTGATTGGGATTTGAATCCTGCTCCTCTTGGACACGACTCAATTATACTGCCAGTGTTCGCAAGTAGGTATTTCTTTTCAGGCACTAAGGTTATTCATTTTATTGAGATATAGCTCATAATGATGAAAACAAAATTGAGTTAAGACAACTACTCACTTGTTGTTGATTTATATGATCTATTTCTTTCTTTCTCTCTCTCTCTCTCTCTCTCTCTCTCTCTCTCTCAATGCACCCACTTCTGGTCATGTTGACACACTATAGAGTGGTTATGTATGAAAGAACATGTACTGAAACGTTAACAGTGACAGCTCAACAGTTAATTGTACATATTTGTATGCCCCATGATCAATAACTACAGATGAAATGTTGCCTTTCCTCACTTTAGTTTATTGTTCCAATCCTGGAATTTCCATTATCATAGCATAATGACAAATATTTATGATTCAACTTTGTCTGTAAACACTAATATTCTACAGTAATGAATATCGGAATTTACATCATGAACAATTGGCATTATAAGTACTGTCTAATTTAGGGATGACAGTCAATTTTACATATTGTTCATAAAATGAAGTACTTTTCCATTAGTGCCTTATGGTGAATGAGGATGACTTGGACTCAAGAAAGGCTAAATTGCTAGTCCTGTACCAATGTGTACATTAGTTCACCATCTGTACTAGTGACAAACTTTTATAGTTGCCTGTTTCTCTGCAGGAGTCATTTAAAATGAATGCTGCACTTCCAAACACCATTAGATTTGTTCCCTGAGAGATAATACTATTTTTTTTCCTCAAGAAAACCATCACAGATGTTCCTGTTTATCACAAAATTTGTGCTATTTATGGAAAGAGTACAATTTTCAATGTGATAAGAATCCGCAGCTGCAATGAATTTTTTGGATGATTCTTTGAAGCCTTCAGCTGCCATTTTCTTTATTTCCTGTACGATTGTTCAATTTCAGCCTTAGGCCAACACAGCACAATCATACAAGAAACAAAGAAAATGGCAGCGGAAGGCTTCAAGAAATCATTCAAAAAAGAAAGAGTATGACGTGCGAAGGTGTTGTGCAGCAGTGCAATCACTTGTTTAAAAATGGAAGAACAAATGTTGAGGTGGCTGGCCATTTCATTACTCATCATGTAGTCAGTGATGAGTTCCTACAGAAATGTGACAAAAGTTGAAGAAAATGGCTGAGTCATAATATCTTAACTTTTGTAGCAATTTTCACCTTTTTTTCCAATGTTTTGCTTGAGGTCACCATAGAAAAATAAAGCTGTCACTGTTACAATGACAAGAAAGCATCCTAACTTTGTGGAAAGAAAGTGCGTGGTCTGCCGCTTCATTTTATGAAATATAACAGCCAAGACAAGATAACAATAAATTACTAATGGGAGTCCTTAGTACCATACTGTACAAAGCAATAAAGTTTTGTCTTTGATGAAAAGTTACTGATTTTGCAAATTCCACCACACGAAAATGTGGAATAAATGCAAACGCTCAAACTTAGCCTGAAAGGAAACTGAGACGGCCCATCTAAAACACAAAATAATGTGACAAATGTTTAAATGTATGGTATATGACAGTCACATGAAAAAAAAGTAAAAACTTGTAATTTTGATTGTCAAATATTTCCAATTAATTTATGTCATCTCATGTCATTATAAACTATCACTAGAAGATGATTGCAGGAAGTGCTCCACTTATGAACAAACACAGAACTTCAAATTGAATGAAATACTTATTCACCAAATCACTTAGGTATGAAGCAATTACTCAAATTTTATCAGTATTAAAATGTGAATCATAATTCACACCAATGAATGAAAAAATACAGTAATTTACTTTCCTTTTAAATAATAATCCAGAATGAAACACAATCACAGCCACTGCTACACATTTTGCATTTCAAATTGCAATAAGGCTATTTAATGTTGTGTACATTTAAATAAAATCTTAAAAAAATGTTGAACGAATGTTTTAAATAAAATCAATTATTCCTTCAAGGTACACACTCCTGTAACATACAGTTTTATACAATAAACTCAGATCAAATTATCCATCCATTCAGATTCAAATATCACTTGCACATTCAAACAAATCTCACTTGCACATTCAAACAAATCTCACTTGCACATTCACACATGCATAAGAATGCGAATGCACAAAAACATTACTTACAGAAAACAATTACCAATTAAATTTATTTGGTGAGAAATCAGTTATTATTATTGTCTCTTTGTAAAAGATAATGCGCATCTGCTCTATAATGATGAAGAGCTGTGTATAAAATCAACACGAAAAGACTATTTTACAGGGTTTCTAAAGCGTTTTATACTGACTAACAACAGCTGAATTTTGAACAATTTCTCAATAGGAGTCTTTTGTGTGCATACACCAAAGAAAAAAATTCTACAGAATGAAGTTATGCATAAAATAATAAAAAGTAGAATGACAAATTTAACTGACATGGCTTGGTCCTCAGAAGAAAAGAACCAGTTATTATTCACATTTGTTATTAAAAGTAATTGAATGAACACAGTTGTAGTTGAATAACTTTTCAGCATTCATGAATTGATGAATATCAATTATTTTCATTCGCTACATGAGGCAGAGGAATGTATCAGCTAGAACTATGACTTGTAACAAACACATTTTCTTAAATTAAGTTTAAAATCAAGACACTAGTACTCCCATTTATGTCAGTCTTTTTGTGATGATAAGTCATACACACAATAATCAACTATTTCAGAATTATTTTGCAGATTAATATCACAGAAACTAAGTTAACTGAACTTAATCAAACAATTAAATAACATATGAAAACTTTACAAAAGACACAAGTAACCTAAATAAATATGTGATCACTATCCATGTTTTACATGACTAACAATACTGCCTTTAAATACAAAAATAACACACTGCCTTTAAATGAATAAACAACACAGAGCAATGACAAGCATTACAATTTTTATATGAAGCTCTTTGAAAAATCTTGTTTGGATTTTCTTGTTTTATTATAAAACAATGTTTTTATTTACAGTTGAATGTTGTGAGGGTAGCAGTCTTTCAAAGTAACATATCTTTTTCTGAGAATGTTATGTGACGAATACTGATAACGTAAGATGTTGCTTATTAAAATATACTGATTTTCTTATCACTTAACAGCAGAACAAATAAGAACAGGTACAAACACACACAAAATAACAAATAATAATTTGTTGCCTGAGGTGGGACACTAGTGTTCTACATGGCAGTGAAGTTTTCTTACTGAACACATTGCTCATGTCTCCATATGAATTATGTTTGAATATCTCTAACTTTGTGGTGACAGTAAGACAGAAAAATATGCATCACTGACACCACAATGTTGTTTAGCATGATACTCCACAGAACAGCAGTTATACAAAGTATAATTTTATTTAAAAGTACTATTTAAAAAATAAAATAAACGTTTTGTCATTAGGCAAATCACTTCACAAAATTGCACCTGTATTACACAACTTTTCACGAAATTCTGTGTAATGAAAACACTTTTTGGTAACCTTCTCACTGATTTTCCATTCCATTAAATAACTGAGCAGATTGTTCTAATTGTGTGAGCTAGTCACTATATTCAACAAGTAGTCTCTGCAATCTGAGATTCGTGCCCATCAGAGAAAGTATCTCTCGTAGCAAAACGTGCTTTGAAAACCCCTGGAACACAGAACAAAATCATGAAGATGTAATATTACTGACAACACACCCACAAGTCCAGATATTGTACTCACCATAATTGTGTTTTCCCAAGATTTGCTTTGATTTGAATGGCTGTGTGTGGGACCCAGCAGACCATTACAGATTAGCCGTAATTTGGACTCCAGACCTTTAAAGCAGAGCAAAACCATCAAAGGAAATTTCTTGCAAAGTTATTTTAACAGTAAATGAAAATTAATCATATGCAAGACTCAAGAAGAACATATATAACCTTGTAGCCAAAGAAGAAAGAAATAAAGCAAGGTTGTTACACACATAAATTAGAAAGCATGATTGACCTTCTACATCTTGGAATTTTTAAGTATTCCCTCAGCAGAAAGAGAAAGAAAGATGAGGAATAAGCAAAAGAAAGATGCACATGTTTTAGAGGAGATGTAAAATCATTGAAAATATGGATTAGGACAGAAACACAACAGGAAAAGTGTCAGTGTCATCTGAGATAGATCACAATTTTAGTTGGAGCGTTGGTCAAGCAAAAGGCCATATCTGTAATGATACTATCCTAAATATGGTCTAGAGGAGAAAAACTAAATATGGTTGAATGGATGGGGATTGAGCCCCATGCCTGTTAATTAAGAGTTCAATGTCATTCGATGTACCATCTCAGTCTTCAGACAAACGGAGTAAGGTAAGAACTGTTAATAATAATAAGAATGTCAAGGATTAACATAAAACCTATAAGAAATTGCAAGATGATAATGGAAACAAAACAAGAAAACCAGAGAAGTGTAAGTAGGACTTGCACTTTGAGGGTTCAGTACAAGCTTAATTACGTACATAGATATTTCCTCTATAGGTTTTGATGAGTGAGTTTTTATCAAAACAGACGACATAAATGGTTATATCTTTTGATTACATTGACTCAGAAACTTAAATGTTTTACACCACCAAGGAACCATAGTCTTTAGTATCAGACATAAATTTCAATTTGATACAGCTACCCATTCCTGAAAAAAAAAAAGTCTCTCTTCATAGAGAGATGGACATCAAAGTAAATCTGTAAGGGTTCTTCTTTTACTGAATGAGGCACAGAGTTCTAAAAAATATAAGAGGAAAAGTAAAAGTTCATATTGATAAGGAACACAAAATAAAGAAAGAGAAAGAAGAGTCATTAATGACAAGATGCATATAGAAGATGGGGAGCTTGTTTCCCATCTTGAGTTCACAATGAGAAAGGGGCTCAAACAATGCAGTACTTTCTTTCTGTTTTCTCGGGCATCTATTTATATCTTTGGTCTTTTCAATCTATCTTTGTTTGTTGTCACCCCTCCCATCTTTGAACCAGTCAGAATTGGCTTCTCTTTTGCCACAAAACTGGAATCTTAATTTCTACTGTCAGTCCCTCTGTATGTTTTGAGAGAGGCTGTTTATTGCAGTAGATGTGGCTTTCTTGAGAAGCAATGCAGTGGGGAAAGGACATATTGATCTGAAGAGGTTTCTTTTAAAGAGCCAGATCACAATTCAATATCTTGCCCACTTGGTTCACAGACAAATCTCCTATAGTTTATTCTTAAGCTCAATACTCCCACAAGTACAATGGGTAGTAGGACAAAAACAGTTTCCCAGTTACACAGTTCTGATGTAACAAGTCACATGTCTAAAGACTCTTATGTTTTTAATAAAAAATTCTTAATTAGTATGTCCCATGCGAATGGACTTTGTTTAGATACTGTGACTTTTTTAACTGCACCACCTCTTTTTATTATAAATTCTTCACGACTTTATCAGTTATTTTGGTTTCCATTTATCCTTACCAGTGTTTCTACAAGAGCTTTCCCTATTTAGTGAATGTTGGTGTGAGATTGAGCCCATTAATCTTAATTAGAAAGGAACCTCATTGTGAACACTGCTTCTAGGCTCAGTGTGAGTTTTGGGAAATTTATACACCACTGAAAGTCATCTTTATCAACTGCTGAGTAACTGGAAGCTGCTGAAAGTTCGTGTATTGGAAGATTGCCCAGAGAAACATACTTGAAGTTCCAGAAGGACTTTCGTTACTGTTCACTCCTGTATATACCACTTCTCCAAAAATGACTGGCCTGTAAACCATCTGTTCATTTGTCTGTGACATCAGGATCCCTTCCAAAAAAAAAGAATGAAATTGTGTCTGAAATTGATACTGAATCTGGGCCACTACAAAATTCTTCTCCCATGCCGTGTTATGGCAGATGCAGAAGAGGAGAGTTTCACTGAACATAGGACAGTTATCAACAGTTGGAAAATATCACACATAACACTTATTAGAGAGCAGAGCTGACACACGAAATTAACATTCTGCATTATTCACCTCTACAGTGATGAACCAAAATATTATGCCCACTTGCTACTGCTAGACTGAATGCAGCCTGGTGACACTGAGGCATCTGAGATAAGGGAATTATATAGACAGAGTAGATATGAAAGTGGAATAATTGTAGTGATTATATGGCTGCAAATGAGGAAATCATCTGGCATAATGGACTCTGTCCCAGTGCCTGGAAATGAGCATCTCAGAATCTGCAAAGCTAGTCAACTGTTCACATGCTACTGTTGTACTCATCTATGGAAAATCATTTTAAAGATGGCGGAATCCCAAGTAGGTGACATGGTATTGGACATTCAAGCCCATCACAGCATGTGAAGGTCAGGTGCTAGTCCACAACAACATACAGAATATGCTATGATCTGTGGCAGATCTAACCACAAAGCACAATGCTTGTGCAGGCACAAGAGTTTAGGATCCCACCGTTCAACTCATATTGCTGAGCATGGAACTCAACAACAGATAACCCCTATGTGTTTTCATGTTGATTCAAAACTATTGTCAACTATGACTGCAGCAGGCATGAGAGTATCTGGATTGGACCATGGATTAATAGAAACTTATTGCTTGGATTGATGTACAGACATGCAGTCATCCAGGCAAACAGCAGCTCGAAACACACACCATGACACAGATACAGGGATGTTGGGAGCAGTATCAAGCTACAGAGAAAATTCACAGGGACTTCCTTGGGATCTGAGATAATGATTGAAGACAACATGACAGCCGTGGACTACGATAAAATTATTACAGAACACCAGCACCCCCTCATGCTTGATGTCTTTCCCAACATCAATGGCATCTTTCTGTTCAAGAATGTGTGTAGCAGGTGGGTACTGATAAACCTGACAACCAATGCAAAATAAATTGCTTCAGAGCAGCAGTGACATTTCTGCAGCAGAACCATGATGACTGTGACGAGTTCCTCGACAGGATCATAATAGGTGATGAGATGTGGGTTTGAAAAGTCATTTTGAAAGTCATATCACAGTTGTTGAGTGCATCCACGTTCCTAATGGAAGATAACCCGAGATTTGGGTTGTTGACTTTACTCTGGAATCAAAGCAACATTACCGGTTTCACGATGGGATCAGTCAACTTCACAGTGGGATCAGTCAACTCACAGAAGTACTTGGGTGTAACAATTTGTGGGGATATGAAATGATACATGGTAGTGTGTCAGGAAGCTGATGAAAGAACTGAATTCACAGATGCAAACTGGAATGAGAAATCCTACTTAGAATGTTTCTAGAAGCAAATATAAGTGATGAATCCTGGAATATCTTACAACCCAAACATAGTGCTTCCACAGGGATCACGAAGGCAAGATTAGACAAGTGGTGTGTAAGCAATCATTCTGCCCTTACTCTATACATGAATGGAACAGGAAAAAGCACTGATAACTGGTACAATGGAACACACCCTCTGCCATCACTTCACAGTGGTTTGTAGAATAGAGAAGTAGGTCTCCCGTCAAGACGAAGTTCAAGGAGACGTTGTTGGTGGGGAAAGTGGGTGCTTGGTGTTCTGGGACAGGAGGGGCATTCTGCCCATTAACTGCCTGCCCAGCAATGGAACGGCAAATGCCTTGCCGCCTGTTACTGTCACTATGAAACATTGTGGAAATTGTGATGAGACATTCCAAACAAGAATGCTCAACGCAGGTGTGTTAACCCATGAAAATGCTCACCCACATAAGGACTGCTGCACAACAACTGTTGTGAAGGAGCTTGGCAGGAACTATTTTATCTTCCACCATACAGTTCTTGCTCTCAGCAATTTCTATCTTTCCTTCACATTCATTCAAGAAATTCCCGCCCTCCAGTCAGCATTTCCACCAAATTAAGAGCTGGAAATGCCAGTTACATGCGCTGGTTTCATTCCCAGCCTCCTCCAACACAGTAATACGACAGTTGGTCTCACAATATGAAAGATGTCTAAATGATAACAAACGATAGCTCAAACTTTCCTGTATTTGTTGCCAATAAAGTTTTCAATATAACTATGTTTCCTCTTTAAAACAAATAGAAAAAAGTTGTGATGACAAGCAAAACTGATAGTGTATAGCATTAGAAAGGTGAAGCAACATGCTATAAACAAGTGGTCACAATGTTTTGGCCCTTCAGTGTACCGTATCAAAATTCAAGCAGGAGGAACTATACAGTACAAAATAATCTTTTCCATGGCATCAGCATGGATGCAAAAAATTCTGATCACATGAACCAATTTAATGTTCTTGATAGTCAGTCTTCAAAGTACCATGGACAAGGGTAACAGGATGTACTCTGTGTTGCAGGACTCCCATAAACCTGTTAACCCTTTGATCGCTGTGGGCGAGTTAACTCATCATTCCCCGTGCTCCTCATATGCTAAGGACCTGTTAAAATGCAGCCTCCGGGTTTTCCTTAAGCACTACTAATGTGTCTATGCATCCCACTCCATCCATTCTCTAACTCCTGTGAACAATTTACTTTCTTATCTTCATGAACAAAAAAGTTTTCACCTACATATCACACAATGTATGGTTCATGCTGTCATTTTCTATAATCCTCATTTTGATATCTTGAACCATTAATGAAATATAACAACTGCTATGAGTACTTTATTCCCAATGTGCAGGGATGGAACTGCACATTCTGTGCATGAACATCCACTGGATATAAAAACCAATGCTTTGACAATGAAGCGAAATATTCTTGTGCTCTCAGTCTTCAAAAGCATTTTGATATTTTATCTACATTTCGTACATACCAATATATGAGCTAAAATCAGCCATATGCAAAGGCTATGCAATGCAAACTCGTTAAAATTTCATGTAATGCTTTACTTTATTTGATGCAGCACAGTAGTTATGACAGGTAACAAAAAGAAATTCAGTCCTTTATCAAGTGAAGACATCAGATGGTAAGATATGCAAAAATCAAATTTTTTCACCACATAGTTTTCTTAAAACTGTATGATAAGTATTTCATAATGCCTGGAACACCACCTGTTAGCACAGGTACTAGCATTAGGTGAGCAGTAACACTGACAACAAAGCCATGCTCAGCACAGAATGCAGAGAGCACATCTCTAGCAGTCAAAGGGTTAATCAGGATCACACCTGGTTTGTAAGTGGCTTCAGAACATGCACAGAGAGTGGGGGAATTATTATGGCCAATATTGTGCATTAAAATTTAGTAGCCAGTTTTACTAAATATTTAGTTATATCTTTAGAAAATATAAGGCTAGTATAAAAACCAGAAGTTAATTCCTAACAGATATAAATGCAGTCCTGCAAATTTACTAAACATAAAAAGTACATGATTAATGAGTCACAATTAGAGTCAGTCATATCACACAAACACCTGAGAACAACAGTTCCTGGATCAATGAAGTGGATGACCAGATTGACTCATATGCAACTGAAACAAATAATAGGTTTTGATTCACCGAAAGGATACCAGGAAACGTGTTCACCAGCAGAATGCATTGTTTACCACTCTTTTCCCTCACAGTAGCACATTGCTCATGTGTGTGGTATTCATACCAAGTTTCACAAACCAGGACCATCAAAATTTTTAATGCAGTTTTCAAGAAAGACGGTGTTATTAAGCCTTTACATGAGTTCTAAGATAAGTAAATAAGACCACATTAAACTCAGATTTATTAACGAAATATTTAGCCTAACACTGTGAAATGAGTAGTTACTATTTTGAATTGAATACAGTTTTATTCACTAACTGTTCAGCTTCTTACCACCAAATCCCAAACTGTTTAAAAATTCCCATGTATAAAATGTTCCAAATGTCTGATTATTTTACATAGAAGTTAATGTGTTGAATATTTTATATTAAGCATTTAAGTGAGAAAAAACTTGGAAAAGGTCTGATATTATGCTTAAAGTTTGTTGGAAGTCTATAAGTATTCTCACTATGAAACACTGGATGAATGCAGCCTGGGTAATCTGCGATCTGCTTTAAGCAAATACTAGTTTTTCACACATCTCATTGTTTATGACATTATACCACCTGAAATCTGTGTCAACAATGATATAATTTTGCAGGTACATTCAAAGGCATATGTAGATACTATCTACAAACTATGTTGCGAATAGTTAATAACATAGAAATAAAAAGTTAAAAAATCATATGTGATGGCGAAATCTTACTGCATAAACAGTGAAAATGTAGTGACCGATAAACTTTTTTCCTTTCTTCACTCTGTGGATGGAATCAGCGAAAAAATGTTTCATTAATGTTTGAAATTGTGTGTAAAGTTCACTGGAAATTGCCAAGTGCCCTCATTCTGAAGTACTGGATGAATAAAATCCGGATATTTATGTGCCACTAGTTACACACACACACACACACACACACACACACACACACACACACACACACACACACAGACAGAGTTTCTAGCTGCAGTACTTGTCTTACTGTTTTAAACTATTAACATAAGAATAAACCTCATAATGAGTAAATTATGACAGCATACTACATTTTTGAATTCAGTCAATAATTAGACAAAATGTCAAAATTCAAACTTTCATTCCCACTGGAAGCTGTCAAAAGGCAAACTGCAACTGGTACTAGGTTCAAGGATAGTTGCTTAGTAATACCGATTGTCTTTCTGAAAAGGTGGTGCACTGAGGTAACATTGTGCCAGGCAGTCCAACCATGATGTTAGAACACTGTTCACTTCACTTCATGGACTGGTACATGAGGATGTGTCACATATTTAATCAAATACAGATTTATTTTCGACTGTGCAACCTTAAAAATAGGAAAAGCAGCTACTTATGAAGAGAATGGGATATATAATTTGGTGTAGCACATTGTTAAAGAAATATACAAATTGGTGACATTTTCTATATTTGGCATTTTAATTATCTTTACATACTTACTGCTGTAAGGGAAGGCATAATCTTACACATACTATGTGCCAACACAATGGAAGTGTAGTTTTTTATTAATTCATATTCAACAGCCTATTTAATATCTATTGTAGGACTCAGTTTTACAATCCTGTCCTATTACCCTCAAATACAGGAATGGTCTCTTTCATGTTTAGAAAGCAATGTTACAGTGGCAAGAAAATGTTTATCACTTACTTATCCTTGCTGCTGCACTGAAGTCCAGTTTCATAACTTACAACCGTGTGATTATGATATAGCATACATTCATATTACATGGCATATATTGGAGTTATTTCTTGAGAATCATGAACTAATGAAAGACTGTCAAGCTAAAGGCTTAATCTAGGCCTAGCTGAAAATAAATGAGAAGTTTTGAACTGTTAGTGTCCACATATGCACACCTATACCAACTATAAAAAGGACTACCATTTGCAAGGTTATCTGCTGTGACATTACGCATGGATCATTAGAAGAGTGATTTCTATTATGATGGCTAAGTGTGGGTCACTGTCTTATTAATGCCATAATACAATTAGCATTCACAGGCAAACTTTGACAGCAAGTTTATATGAGTATCTGTACACTAACCACCATATTCCACACAGAAACAGACTCTAAGGAAAGAGAATCCAAGATTGTTCCACCATAACAAAACTGCATATTAAATACAGTGTACGGATTAATATCAATGTGGAAAGGATGGACTTTTACTCAGCTCATAGAGGAGGCATTAAGTCATAGACATGTACAACGAAAAAGTATGCTGGAAATATTCAGCTTTTGGACAAGGTCCTTCATCAGAAGTAGAAAAGTCTCACACATTCATACAACCGCAATTCACGCACAAGTGGCCACTGTCATCTCCTGATGCTAGATGCAGTCAGCCCTAGCACCTGGAGATTACAATGGCCTTGTACATGTCAGTTGTGAATATGTGTGTGTGTGTGTGTGTGTGTGTGTGTGTGTGTGTGTGTGTGCGCACGCGCGTTTGTTTTCACTGTGCCTGTTTGCGACTAATGCCTCCGATACGTGGAGTAGCAATCTATCCTTTCCATATTGTTGCTATTTTAACCTGGTCTTTCAAAATGCAGTATCTGGCAACATTAACTTTTGATTCTTGGTATTTCTGTATTGATACTGGTATTTCTGCATTGATATAACCACAGACAACATATGTCACCCAAGAGAGGAGGGCTATTTAAAACTGGGGACCTGGACATAAAGTGGGAAGGGGGCCACTTTATTCGTTTTACTTTAAAGAATAATATTTCATTATTATGTGCTGACATACAAAAAGAATACAACAAGTGCTTTTCTTTTCCTTGTGAACACTATTGGAAGCTGATTGTTGGTACACAATACTGAGTGTCAATTATTTACAATTCATTTTCTCTGAATTTATTACAGAAGTAGGAATCACTCATGTGGTATTTTGTCGATCACGTCACAAACTTTTTAAAAACATTGGTAAACTTAGATTATGTTTTCAATGGGAGACATTTTTCAATAAATGTATACACTACTGATCATCTTGTGATTCCCCCCACCACATTTCAACAACTGTTTTCTTCTCTCTTTTTCTCAGTATTTATCCCACATGTATAGGGTCTGCATGTTCACTATATTTCCTTCCACTATTTCACTCTGTTGCTGACATCTTCAAGTGGATAGTGTAAAATAAGAATGGTGGAGGATGGATTAACTATTGAGCCAAGATTATTTCTGATGGGAACATTGCCAAGCGAAATCATGTGTATTTTCAATCACTTAGAAAAGGACAATGAACTGTAATGTTCAGTGTATTAATGTATTAGTACAATCTCAAAATGATTACTACGGCTAATATGAGAAAAGGGTGGCGGTGGGGGGGGGGGGGGGGGGGGGGGGAATAAACATGGTAAAAGCTGGTTGTGAGGGAAGAAGGTTATAAAGAGAGAAATGGATAGCAGTAGTGGTGCAAGGTAATATATATTTTTTAAATTGTAATTGCAATTAGAAATATTGCATACAACATTAATTGTGAAAAATAATTACATTGTAACTGTGTTATGAACAGTTACTATGGTATACAGTCCATAAAACTTGTTCTGGCGTAACCACAATTGCCGGAACAAAGATGAAGAACGCAAACAAGAGAAGGCAGTGAAACGACGTCAACCAATGATGCACTGATCAGAACACACTATGACAGGAGTGACCTTTACAAGAAGAGAATATAAGCGCTGCTCCTGCCAGCCTTGGTCGCTCAGTATCGGCTCAGTATTTGGACAGCACTAGCACGACCTAGCAGAGAGTGCTACAATAACAGTGACATGTGATCCATATCAATTGCTTGCAAGAACACTGTATATAGCAAAGGACACTTATTTTGCATGTTGCCCATCGCCTGCAACCACTTATAAATACACGTTGAATATTGTCACTCTTCTTGTTTGTAAGAAAACTATTAATGTGATTTTACATGAATTCTGAGAACATTCCAAGAACACAGCATCCTTTAGGCATCCTATACGAGACAAATGGGCAAGACCTCACATTTGGTGATGAGTATCTGCCAAACCCAGCGCCTGACGGCCACAGCATTTTCGTTTATATTGTGCTGGTGCCTTAATTCACTCTTTGTCTTTACTTTGCAGGGGCAATTATTTGCTTTAATAGTTTCTTGTCATTTTTGCTTATCAGTGTTTACAGGTCATCATTGCAGAAATTTTCTTTACTTTCTTTGTTTACTTGCCTTGCCTATTTGTTGCATTTGTGTCGAACAACATGCCCACCCCACCTGCCCGGCCCCTGCTCAGGCGCCGCAGCTGCAAGCATTAGATGCTACAAAGCTAATGCAGGTGTTTCAGTTCCACACTCAACAAATCTCCACATTACTCAACATGTTGTAGCAGCTGCTGGCCAAAGCTGTGCACCCGCCGGAACAAGCACCACCTACTACAGTTGCTACACTAACTTTTTGACAGTTTTGTGAACAAGAAGAGGAATGGCTAGAGTGGTTGTGGTTTGAAGCCCACATCATTGCCCACAATGTACCAGGTATGGTGAAACTTCCATATTTATTATCAACAGTAGAAAGTACAGTGTTCAGACTTATCCAGAAGTTGTATCCTCAACACCATTCCAAGTGAACTTAATTATGACCAAGTAATCGCTTCTCTAACTAACAATTATGACCAACAAGTGAAAGTGGTAGCAGCTAGATATCAAATCTTTAATTTCAAAAAAGGCCAGATCAAACTTATTGGAAACAGGTAACAGATTTGCAAGGTACGACAAGGAAATGCAAATTCAAATGTACTTGCGGTGCTTTACATTCAGATGTTATGTTGCGTGATGCGATCATGTATAAAGTACCTGATGTAAAACTCAGAGAATAGATTTTGAAACAGTCCAATCCATCATTTCAGCAGGTAGTGCAAATACTAGATCAGTACGATTCTGGTGCCTTCTTGACTCATTAATTTGAGCAGCCAGCTATCTGTCGGGTTGAGTCCCTTGCTTGCGATCACCTCATTCTGCACTGGCGGCGTGCACTAGCCGCTCTGAGTAAACAACGTTCCACACTGTGTAAGCGGTTCACTAAACAGGTGAACAGAATTAAGTCTTGTCCTCGGTGTTATTCACAGCACAAACGCCAAGACTGCCCCTCCCGACAGGCTCTGTGTTACGCCTGTGGTAGAAAAGGACATGTGCAATCCATATGTTTGTGACAGAACAAAAATAAGAATCTGCCCCACTCACAAAAATCTAGACACAAGGCTCATGTCATAAAAGCAGTACATTCCAAGTCTGCAACTAGCAAGCTGCACCAGATTCATCAGTGATACATCAGTCAAACAAACTTTTCGTTCATTTACTTATTTGTGGGAAACTTGTGAAATTTCAATTGGAGGTGGGTGCCTATGTCACACTGCTAAATCGTCACACATATGAAGTGTTAGGCCCCCCTTGCCTCTCTCAAACTAGCACACAACTGATGGCTTATAATGAAAAAGACATACCTCTTCTCAGAACATGTACTTTGCCTACCATTTATCACTCGCATACACGAACAGTGACTTTTACAGTGTTGCAATCACGCGATTGTGAGAACATATTTGGTTTTGATTCTTATCATTTGTTTGGCTTTAACATTCAAGACAATGTGTTGTCAGCATCTGCATTCAATGCAGAAGACTGCGTAATTAGCCTGCTAAAAGGATTCCCGGAACTCTTTTCTGAAGTTTTAGGCAAAGCTAACAATTTTGTTGCACATAAGACGCTTAAAGACAATGCTCAGCCAAAATTTTGCCGGGCCAGAACTGTTCCCATTGCACTGCAGGACAAATTCGCTGGTGAACTTAAAGAAGTGCAATATAATCTAGTTATTGCACCCATATCAGCTAGTTAACGGACAAGTCCACTGGTCTTGCTCCCCAAACCTCCAGGTCGCATTCACTGACTTTAAGTCTACAGTCAACTCACAAACTGTTATTGATACTTATCTACTGCCACAGCCAGAGAATTTCAAGGACAGATTAGTTGATGGACACTATTTTTCAAAAACTGGTTTGCGCCATGCATATCTCCAAATACTGCTCGGTGAAGAATCTCAAAAAGTGTGTGTAGTAAATACCCATTTTGGTTTATTTAAATATTTGTGTTTGCCTTTTGGCAGTGCTTCCACACCCACCACTTTACAACAGGATTTGGAACAGATGACTGCAAAATGCCAAACTATTCAAACTATTTGGATGATATTATCATAGCAGGTCATACACCTGAAGAACATATTGCAAATTTACGTCGTTTGTTTTGTGTGTTATCTGAGTCAGGACTAAAGTGTAGACTGGACAAGTGTGACTTTTTTAAACCTAAATTGCAGTATCTTGGTCATGTCAAACAGTCAAGGTGTACATCCACTTCAGTCACATTTGTTAGCCATATGAGATTTGCCAGTTCCTCGCAATATCACAGAATTGCAGTCAGTTTTAGGGAAAATGAACTATTATATTTGGTTCATACCAAATGCTGCACAATTCGCAGCTCCACTGCATCACTTGCATCGCAATAATGTCCCCTTTCCCAGCAGATATGTTGTAAACAGTCTTCACGGGTTTAATGCTGGATCATGTTGTGCAAATGCCACAATATTTGCTCAGAGCAACTGTCCGACATCTTCAGCTGGTTCAACCTTGCTTGTGGCTAGGTACGACTGATGGTATCCGCACATCGATGTCCCATTTCTAGAACATGCCCACAAAGAATGCGCAGGCCTGGAAATCATGCATGTGCAATGATTTGCAGGTAGATAGTGCCATACTCAAACATCCATTGCCGAAAATCAAAGAGCGAGTCTCCTGTGCATGCACTGTATGCTGCATTTACTAACAGTACAGACAGACATTACTCACCAAAGACCGTACTAGAACAATGATATGAAGGGTCTGTTATCGAAAAATATTGATTTTTGCATTGTGATTCAATAGCAGCTAATCCAGGGTTCCAGGCTGTGCTCAGTTGAAATCCCACATCCCTGTTGATGAGATTAGCAGCAGTACAGATATGTATTGCTTCCTTTGTGATGCAATCCCAAAATGATGCCGGGGATAAAACTTCCATCTTTTCATAAATCATGCGATGTCCTGTATTCAGACAGTATTCCACAATTGTCAACTGCTATTAAACCACAACACTAAAAACAAGATTTTTTTGATAACAGACCCGTTATAACATTGGTCTAGAATGGTCCTTGATGAATAATGTCTGGCCATACTGTTAGTAAACGCAGCGTACCGTGCACACGCAGGAGAACCCTCTGCGATTTCCACATTTTAGTATGGCACCATCCATCCACAAATCACTGTGCATGTGCAATTTCCACACGTACACATTCTTCGCACTTGTGTCATGAAACGGGGCCTCAATGTGCAGATAACGTCAGTCGTACTCTAACATTCTGATGGCTTAAAATGTGAGTGAGGGTTATACTGATTTTTTTCTCCAAACCACATTCCACTTCTTCACGAGGTGACTTGGAATTTTGCATCCCTCTTCTGTAAGAGCTAGTTGGCTGCTGGAAAATCTCTTGACTTCCTCTCCATCAAATAGCGATAGGTACAGGAACTTTTAAGCCTCTTACTACTAATAAAATGAGTATACATACAAACTTTCCTTTTCGTCAGTTAATGACGTATTTGACTTTCATGCACAATATAATTCACACTTTCAACATACATATGTAACTTCCTGTAAGTACCTCGTACCGTCACACATTGGAAACAAAATGAGTTACAGTTAAAAGAAAGTTGGATCGACTACTATGACTTTCTCAAAATGAATTGGAAAATATGTCTTGCCTCTACCAAGACTGAGCCAAATGTCTAAAAGAGTACTTTTTCAACTGTTCTTGTTTCACATAATAATAGTCAATGACACAATAAGCAGTTCGGCATAAAAATTCCATGGTTCTTCCTTACACAAGCACTAAAATCTCTATGGATTGCCTGACAGGTACTTGTCGGTGCAGTTCGACCGCCGCGTCTACTTTCTTCTCGTGACTGATTTTAAACCTGTACACAAAAACATGTGATGTGCAGTAGGAAGGATTCTACCATCCCACACTCATATCTAGAATATTGTGTGTTCAAGATGGTAGAAGGCTGAGTGGTTCTAGAATTTACACAGAAATTCTCAAATCACTACAATACCTAGCCACCAGCAAGGTTGAATCACCTGAAGATGTAGGACAGCTGCTCTGAGGAAGTATTGTGGAATTTGCACAACGTGAACTGGTGGCAAACCCATGAAGACTATTTACAATGTCGCCTTTGTTTGGACAAATGATGTGAAGCAGCTTTGCAAATACTAAAAGGTGCATTGCTCAGTGATAAATGCTTAGTTCATTTAGATCGCGACAAACCACCAGTTGTATTGCAAGTTGATGCTTCCTCTTACGAAATCGGTGCAGGGCTTTCACACAGAATTGGTAATAAAGAGAGGCCTATTGCTTTCACATCAAAAGCGTTGCCTAAAGCTCAGTGTAACTACTCACAAATTGAAAAAGAGGCTTTGGGTATTGTGTATGGTGTCATCAAATTTCACCACTATTTGTATGCCAGAAAATTTTACTTGGTAATGGATTACAAGAATTTGCAGTCCTTGTTTCATCTGATAAAACTGCTTCCTGTACAAACTGCCCAAAAATTGCAAAGATGAGTTTTGTTGTTGTCGTCTCAATACCAGTACTAGATAATGTATCATCTGACAGCTCAACATGGTAATGCAGGCGTGCTTTCATGTATTCCAATTGGCCCTGGCGCAGACTTTGATGCTTCTGCTGCATTTGTTGTCACATCAATGCTCAGGACTCTGAATAGCTTCAATCTTTTCTGCTGAACTATAAGAAAATTGCACAGGCCACGGACGCTGATCCAGATTTTGCTCAACTACATTTGCACATATTGTCCTCTTTCCTTGCATTACATAAAGAACTCTGTGGTGCACCGATACTTTACACATCAGCATAGCCTCGCTGAAAAGAAAGGTGTGATTCTTGTACAAAATAACAGTGGTCAGTCACATGTATTGATCCCCAAAGCTTTGCAAAAAGAAGTGTTGCAGTTACTTCACACCAAGGACACTGGGGGATTGTTCGTACGAAACAGTTAGCATGTTGACACTGTATTTGGCTGGGTATGGACAGCCAAATCAAACAGATGATATCACAGTGTCACCCATGTGCGGAAAATCAGTCCAATCCACCATAAAAATTCTCTGCTTAGCCTAAGTTGTAATCGCCATGGCTATATGTGCACACACACTTTGCAGGACCTTTTTGGATCAATCGTTGGTTGAGTGAGTTTGACTTGTATAGCAAGTTCCCTTTTGCTGTTCCAGTGAAATCGACAACGGCAGGTTGCACAATTCAGGTGTTTTCAATGATCTTTTGCCTCGAAGGTTTATCTGAAGTAATAGTGTCAGACAACGGCCCTCAGTTCATTTCAAATGAATTTCAAACATTCTGTGAGCACAATGGCATACAGCATCTAACTAGTGCACTGATCCATCCACAGTTGAATGGAAAAGTGGAACATTTTGTCAGAACATTGAAGCAGCAGATGGCCAAACTTTGCTCTGCACACACCAGGGATGCAGCTCTTTCCCACCTCATATCGTTCGCACCTACAAGATGGACCATCGATGGCGGAATTACTTCACGGCCACTGCCATCAGACACTGCTCCACCCTCTTCGGCATCCAGCGCCGAAGGAAGGCCACAAGTATCACTTTGTGCCACATGATATTATCTTTTACAGGGTTTTTAGTGGCAGTCTAACAGTTTGGACAACTTAAAGCATTGAAGTATGTATGCAAACTTCCACATCTTTAACGAGATGACTTACTTGAGATGTTCGGCCAACCTTCCTTGCTGATTAGCCTGTCACTGCAAACTCTCTCTCTCTTCTTCTCCGAAATATGTTGCAAGTTACAGGGATTTCTCAAGACTTTTGCCTCTTATAAAAATAAGTAGATGTACAAAGTTTCATTTGATTCAACCAACGCTGTATATTTGAACTGCAGACATTTTACAACATCCCACTCTTCACATAAATAAATACTGGTTAGTAAGTCTCTCACATATCCAAATGTCAGAAACAAAGTTAATTTACATATAAGAGAAGGTAGGCTTAATAACCATGTCCATTCTCAGATGGTTCAAATGGCTCTGAGCACTATGGGACTTAACTGCTGAGGTCATCAGTCCCCTAGAACTTAGAACTACTTAAACCTAACTAACCTAAGGACATCACACACATCCATGCCTGAGACAGGATTCGAACCTGCGACTGTAGTGGTCATGTGTTTCCAGACTGTAGTGCCTAGAACCGCTCGGCCACTCCGGCCGGCTCCATCCTCAACATGAATCTTAATACACGTCTTCCCCTCACCAAGGCTAAGACAAAAGTTTTAATGGTTCTTTTTCAACTATTCACATTACTATAACAATGGTCAAAACACAATTAGAACAGGGTAGCATAAACACTCCATGGTTCTACTGTCCATTTTCACTAAACTTCCATGGATTGACTGACAAGTACTTGTTGGTGCAGTTTAGCTGCCATGTCTACATTCTGCTCATGATTCATTTCCAACCTGCACACACAAACATGTGACACGCAGTGGGTAGGATTCCACTTTCTTGCAGTCATATCTAAAATATCATGTGTTCGAGATGGTAGAAGGCCGAGTGGTTCGAGAATTTAAGTGATAATTCTCGAATCCCTACATATCCCCCACCCCCGATTGAACATGTTTTTTTTATACACAATCATTACATACATAATATCACACATAATAACATTTACATTTTAGCAGTATACATTTCTCACATAGGTTTATATATACATCTTCCACTTCAATAACAACCCTTTGTTTTCTCCAGAGCAATATGAGTGTCTCTTTATTCTATTCTCACTTTATTTTGATATCAAGACCTGAGTATTCGTTTGTGATTTAGTAAGCTTGACTGGTATTTAGGAATCGTGAGGACTCTTTCCTTATTTCCAGTTGTAAACTTCAGGTGTTCATGTAATGTTGAGTAATCTATTTTCTGTTCTCATTCTTTGTACTACCTTTTTATTAGTACATACTAGTTTTATTATTTTTTGCAGTTTGGAGGAACTCTGAGCAAAAGGAAAGTGTTCTTTTTGACATTTATTTAAGTGAAACACAATAATGCAAATTTTGTATAGAATTCATGCTTTCCAGAATAATCGCTATAAAATGTGTGACTTCTGTCACGATACTGTCCCCTTCTGCTAGGATCAGTACGTATACCTTATTTGAGGGTTGACCTTATGAGTGCTCTTCCACTCTTTCCATTCTGGTAGGTATGTCCCTTTATAAAACATTGCTGTTTTATAGGCCACAGGTCATCTTATCTCCATGTAGGTACACCTGCCCTTTATACTCAGTAAATGCAGGGTACACCCCACTTATCCTTTCTCAATAGGCCTCACGGTTCATTACCCCAGTGTACACTTCTATGTATAACCTAATTAAGTATTTTATGATTAAGATATAAATCTATCACAGACTTCACATTCATTTCTTAATACATAATCTATTTCCTAGTGTTCTCCTCTACTTCTCAAAATATATACTCTCCATAGATAATATGTCTACATACACTATTTAAGTTCCACTATCCTACAATCCACTGATTTTTCTTAAATGACTTATAACGATTAATTCCACTCTAGCTTACGTTCTCTTTCTTTGCTCATGCCTCTTTCTTGTCCATCCCCTGCTCACTACTGCTGTATAGTTATTCCACTAACTCACATGCTTTTGTCTCTCTTTGTGCATGAGTTGATCACCACTATACTTTCTTTATATACACCTCTTCATGTATACACAACGAGGTAGAACTGTCATAGTTTTTATATATATGTACACATGTTCCTATGTACACACATTCTTTCACCTACAACACCTGGCGGTTCTCACATCGCAACAGGTTTTTAGTCTGTAATTTCAATGTTTGTGTATAAGGATATTCTTGTGTGTAAGTGGATGTGTGTTCATGTAGTGTGATTCTTTGGTGTTCTTATCTAAAGATAAGATCTAGGTTACTAGAAACCATGGAAACCAGGAAGGACTTCTTCAGCGATAGAAGTTAGTGAATATGGAAAGAGGGGAAAAAATAGATAGTTCCTCAATTGAGAAGTAATATAGGAAAAAAATAGATGTGGTTGCTAAGATCGAAGAAGAGAAAAAAAGATAGCCCCAAGGACGGGAAACCCTTCCCACCCTCCTTCGCCAGGATCCCTACCTCCTACCTCACAGGTACTTGAGTGAGACACCAGAGGTGGTTTGCTGTTAAATCGTCTCCTACCGAACGGACATCCCCAACTTCACCCTTGAGGTCCCCAAAGGAAATCTTAGCAATCCTATGGAAACAGCAAGTGATGAAGAATCAGGCACACTTGTTTGTGAGGGTTGTTTGAAAGTGTGATGTATGTTTTGTGTTAGCC
Source organism: Schistocerca serialis cubense (assembly GCF_023864345.2). Classification (NCBI taxonomy): domain Eukaryota; kingdom Metazoa; phylum Arthropoda; class Insecta; order Orthoptera; family Acrididae; genus Schistocerca; species Schistocerca serialis. The sequence continues at coordinate 6,389,279 of NW_026047471.1, read as the reverse complement.
ATGATTTGTGTGTTCTTGTAAACAATGGTTTTATCTATGTTAACCACCCCTTTCAAAATTGATACAAACACTTCCATTTACATCACCTTTCATAAAAGGTATAAAATATTCTGTATAAAACAGGAAATTTATACACTATTGTATAGTTTGTTACATGACATTATATTTTCCACACATATAATACTTCATTCATTTTATTTTTACAGCGATACTGCTTTCCTCCTTATTCTGTCATTCGCCTGGATCATTTTCTACTTAATTGTCATGTCCAGTTTTCTAAACACTAAAATTATAAGATAGATTTTAGGAATAGATGACAGAATAGTGTAAAATTTTAAAGGAATTAGGTGCAGGAAAACTGTTTTGGAAGAAACACCGAAAACAGCTTGGGATCTGACGGTTGTCACTCCACCCATTAACACAGAATGTTAATGTCCCTGGGGAACGTATACATTGTACTTCCCCTTCTCTAATCCAATTGCCGGATCTACTAAAAATAATGTCTTGGGATGTTTTATCGTTAGTACTCGATATGGTCCTTCATATCTCTGGAAAAATTTATGAGTCTCTTTCTTTAGCGTCGAGCTTTGAAGATGTCATCAACTTTGTATTGACGTTCCACAGCCTTTTCATTATGTTTACTTACTCTTTGTTGTGCTTTTTCAACTAATTTCTTAGAAACTATTTTCTGATTCACTTCGTAATCAATACTTGGTTGTTCAGACCCATTAAAACACTTAATTATAGGTTCTCCAATAAATGCTTTACCTATAACGTCTAAAGGTGTCAACCCAGTCAATAAATGTGGTAATTCATTTAAAATAAGTTCAAAATCTTTAATTTTTGTTGCCCACAAAATATGTTTCTCATGACAGTAAGTATGACACAATTTTCCAGTTTCCTTCATCACTTGTTCACACAGGTTTGATGATGGGCTATAATTAGATATTAGCACCTGATGAATACCTTCCCATGCTAGGATTTCTTTAAATTCATTACTTACAAACTGTGGTCCATTATCTGTAAGAAACCATTTTGGTTTACCTACTTCTAGGAAGTATTGTTGTAAAAAGTGTATAACTGTTTGCATATTTGCTTTTTTAATAGGATATAGTCTAACATACTTTTACCAGCACTCTATGATGACCAAAATGTATGATACTCTTCCCTTTCTTTTTGGAACTGGTCCAAAAATGCTGCCGCTGTGAGATCATGTAACGATAGGAATAATAGGATACATTTTGTATTTTACATGAGTATTATTCTCTTCCACTTTCTCGGAAATTTCACAAGTTCTTATCAAAGATGCTATTCTACACCCTAGTTTCTTAAAATAATAAAACTTATTCATATGTGTTATTAACTTTTTTATTCTGAAGTGTCCATATCCTGTATGAAAATACCACACAAGTGCGTCTTCCATTACCTTCGGAATACATAAGCACCAACACTATGATGTTGTGCTCTCTCTAAAATAAGTTATGACCTACAATTTTCCATTTTCCTAATTGATCAGGACGATGGATATTTTCTGTTATTCTTTCGGCCATTTCCTTTACTCTGATGTTCGGATATTCTACTGACATAAAATTAATGGTAAAAATAACGCTGGGTCCTTCTGTACATTTCAATTCTTTCATTCCTATGGGTAGCCTAAACAAAGCATCAGGTACAATATTCTCAGAATCTTTTACATATCGTATCTTAATATCATACTCCTGTAGGAAAAGCATCCATAGCATTAACCTATTGTGCAATAATTGACTACTCATTAGAAAGGATAAAGCTTGATTATCTGTATAAACGTGGATTTCAGATCCCCACACTAGCGTTTGAAATTTTTGAATGCCCTACACAATTGGCAATAGTTCCTTTTCCATAGCTGTGTAATTTAATTCATACCTATTTAGCCTATGGCTAGCAAAAGCTATGGTTTGGTGTTCTACATTATTTAAATCCCACTCTCCTTGGCAAAGTTTCACAGCAATACCGTAATCAGATGCATCTCTTGACAACTTAAAACAGTTTGACCATTACCGGAGGATGTAATATGGGTGATTCTACAAGTGCTCTTTTGATGTTTTCAAATGCATCAGTTGTACCTTGATTCCAAGTCCATGGTACTCCCTTTTTTAATAAACGTAAAATTCTCGGGTCATTTAGTTCTTGCCCTCGTATTTAACATCAATAGTATCTGGCCATACCTAAAAATCCTTTTAGCTGTCTTACATTTTTGGGGTGTGGACATTCTTCGATAGCTTTGATGCATTCAGGGTTCGGTCTAATCCCTGTATCCCTACAATATGACCTAAGGACTTAAGTTCTTGGCACACAAAATAGATTTCAACAGTTTCACCATAATACCTTTCTCTTTAAACCTTTTCAAAGTCTTGCACAAAGTTAAACAATGTTCTTCGAAAGTAGTTGATATTATCAGGATATCATCTACATATATTATAAATCCTTCAATAACTCTCTGCCTAGTGCCTCATCTAACGCACGTATTAATACAGACACAGAGACATTAAGTCTGAATGGCAGTACATTGAAACGATATGATTTTCCATCAAACAGGAATGCTGTATACTTTTTAAGATTCTGTATGTAACTTTATTTGCCAATATCCCACAGTCAGCTCCATCGTGCTAAAGAACCTTGCCTTTTCAAATTTGGATAACAATTCGTCAATATTAATCAGTTTGTCTCTTTCTGTCTCTATATGTCTATTCAATGTATGAGCGTCTAAGACTAATCATACTCCACCTGTAGCTTTTTTCACCATGACCAGAGGATTATTCATGATGCCGGAACTACGTTCTATAATATTATTATCAGTCATCTTATTGATTTCATCTCTAACTGCTTCCTTAAAACTCACAGGTATGGGATATGGCTTACATAAGAATGGAGTGTCATCTTTGATTCTGAATTTACAAATATAGTCGCTGATGTTACCTGGACAATCAGAAAAAACTACTTCATATTCCATTAAAATTTTATATAAATCTCTCTTTGTTGTTCAGTTAATATTTGGGATTTATTAACTCTATTGTGTATATCAGTTCGATGTGTTCCGGATCTACATTATCGATCTTGGTTACAACTGTGCTGTAGCTGTTAATCACAGACAGACACTGACACTCCGCTGTTTGTTTTTCAATGCAGCTGTTTATCATAAATGGAATCCAACATCTACTATTCCCTTTACCAAAACAAAGATTTTTGTAGAAGTTTAAGATGATCTTAAACTCTAATAACCAATCTAAACGAAACAATACATTCCTGTTAATATTTTCTACTATCAATAGTGTTTGACAAAATAGTATACCTCCAATATGACAGTTCACCTGAGTTTCATATTTCACAATTTTACTTTTCGTTCCAGTTATCCCGACTATATATACTCCAGTTACTGGCAATAATGGTAAGTGATGTTTATTTTGTATCGAGTTAAAGAATTCTTTGGATATGAGTGATACTTCACTCCCCAAGTCTATAAATATGTTAATCTCGGAAGTCTTCACAGTCCCTGCTATTATAGGTTGTGGGTTATTAGTATCTAAGCATGGTTCTTCAAGCAGCAACCATTCCTTTGTAGGTATTTTGTGAGTAAAGTTAACACACGTATACCAAATGAGGCCTCCTAGTGTATCTCTACAATCTGGGCCCCGGCCCTGAATACAGACTGAACCATGTTTTCCTCATTACCACTCATTACGGGTTGGTTACCGAAATGAGGTACTACATTTCCATTCAACGTTTTGTGGTTACTCGGTACAAATCCTTGGAAGTTACTGGATTTAGATTTGAAGGTGGATGCTTCTTTTGGTAATTGTCGTTACAATGCTGCTTATTGTACTGGTGTACTTTTGCGAGGTTTACTTCATGCTTTTTGAAATTATTTCCATTATTTCTTTTATAGTTCGAAGTTTCCCCTTGGTGTAAAGCTTCATTACGGTCCTTATTTATGGCATCTAGTACATCAATGAAAGATAACAGTTCCTCTACCGTTTTCCAGCCACTAAATAAGATGTCTTTTCTTGCACAACTGGGTAATCGTCTAATTAAAATTTGCACTAATCCCTCTTCTTCCATTGGCTTATCTAAGTACTTTGCCCATGTTTTTAGATGCCAGTCGAAATATTTCCTCATGGTACCCCAAGTATTGTTGTAATATTTTGGGTCCACAGATGTGATTATTAACTTTTCCTGCGCATCAGCAGACCAGTATTTCTCTTTAAATTTCTTTTGGAAGTCTCCCTAACAAGAAAAATTCTCAGTATATACAGTTCCCCATTCTGAGGCCTCTCCTAGTAGGCACCCCACAGGAAATATGATCTTTTTAGAATCTTCCCAATTCTTTGGCAAAGCTTGATTGAATCTTTTCAAAAATGAGTCGGATATACATCCTCGTCTGGCTTAAATTTAGGAAATTGCCTGGATAACCCTGAATTAGACCCCCCACCACCACTGTAGATCAGTCATTACTTTACTAGTTAATACTACATACTGTGAAGTTACTCCTTTGTCTACTTTATTCTGGATAAGTCTGAATTCCCGTCACAGGTCATCCACAACTTTCTTGGTATCACGAAGTTCAGAAGATATAAAGGAGATATGTTTCCACATGTTACTTTCTTGTAAACTTCCCGATCTACATGTTCTTCCACCTGTTCCTCCAAACTATTAATATATATGATATCAGAGTTCACCAATTTCTCTTTGAAGTTCCTTTCCACATTATCCACTCTTGTATTAATACCTTAATTTGCGATTCAGTAATTGGCATTAAGTTATCTTGCTTACCGACACCCTCAAAGTACTCAACCCTTGCTTTACAGCATTGAATTAAACATTGCACACAATTTCAAAGGATCCCAACTTTTCATTAAGCTCTGATTCTGCACTATTACATTTGTCTCCAATATTCAATTCTAACATTTTTGTCAGATTCTAAAAATTATCATTCTGTTTCTGGCTGAAATAGGTAAACATTTGATTTACATGAATAGTCAAGGAACTAGTCAATTCATCCTTTACATCTAATTTCAAATTTCCTACTTTACTATTTAAGGCATCAAATTCAGTCTTTGCAGCATCCATGCCTTCACGTAGTTTACTAAACTTTTTGGTTTGTGAGTCGACTTTGGCATTTGGCAAACATAGGTTTGTCGCTTGACTATTTAGAGTTTCACTCTGGACATTTAGAGTATCCCTCTGAGCATTCAACACTTCACTATGGGTACTTAGTTGAGAATGTACTGAACCTAATTTTTCACTTAAAGTTGCATTTTGAGTATTTGAAGCTTCACTCTGGGCATCTAATTTAGAATTTAAAGTTTTGATCAGATTTACTAACTCACACCAGTCTGGTCCTTCTTTGCTAACTCTCATAGCCATGGGTGGTTCTGAAGTTTCCTTGACCTGCTGTATATTATCCATACTACTATAGGCTTTAGACCTTGTAAGCATTTAATGCTAATTGTAATTGTATGTTATCCATACTACTATAGGCTTTAGACCTTGTAAGCATTTAATACTAATTGTAATTATACTAAATACACAGTAACAGTTCACTCCACAGTATTCTGTCACACTTCTTATTACAGTAATTAAGTTATGTTTCAAGCTCAGCCAGCATAGAGTTCTCACTGCGTAGGTGAGCAGATGTGGAAGCAGGGCAGCACCAGTGAACAGCAACTCGTGCCAGCAAAATCGGATGTTGGTTTCCACGTCTGCGTCCTCGCGATGTGTGTGAGGGCTGTATAATCCCCGCACTGAATCTTCTTTGTCTGACTGTTCTAGAAGTATTACTTCTTGGTCTAATACAGTGAGATTTTCTCCTTATTATGCTCAGTTACTAAAGCGATACATGATAGATTTTTCTCTTGTTTTCATCTTGAAATTCCTCTATTCTTCTGTCCTGTCATGGTCATCATGTTCTAATGGTTTGGATGACTTAAAAGTGTTGAAGTATGTATGCAAACTTCCACTTCTTTAAAGAGATGACTTACTTGAGATGTTTGGCCGACCTTCCTTGCTGGTTAGCCTGCCACTGCAAACTCTTTCTCTTCTTCTCCGAAGTATGTTGCTAGTTTCAGAAATGTCTCAAGACTTTTGCTACTTATAAAAATAAGTAGACATATAAAGTTTCATTTGATTCAACCAATGCTGTATATTTGAACTTCAGACATTTTACAAATCCCACTCTTCACATAAATAAATACTAGTTAGAAAGTCTCTTGCATGTCCAAATGTCAGAAACAAAGTTAATTTACATATAAGAAAAGGTTGGCTTAATAACCATGTCCATTCTCAACATGAATCTTAATACACGTCTTCCCTTCACCAAGGCTAAGAAAAAAGTTTTTAAAGAGTTCTTTTTCAACTATACACATTACTATAACAGTGGTCAAAACACAATTAGAACAGAGTAGCTTAAACACTCCATGGTTCTTTTGTCCACTTTCACTAAACTTCCATGGACTGGCTGACAAGTACTTATTGGTGCAGTTCGACCGCTGCATCTTCATTCTGCTCGCGACTCATTTCCAACATGCACGCACAAACATGTGATGCACAGTGGGCAAGATTCCACTTTCTCACACTCATATGTAAAATATCATGTGTTCAAGACAGTAGAAGGCTGAGTGGTTCTAAAATTTACACAGAAATTCTCGAATCACTACAACAGCAGACGGTGGGTGCAAGGCACTTGCATGTATCTTCTTTAAGGCCCAGTTGGCTTACAGCGCCGCCATCAGTTTCGCATCTGTCATGTACACGATGATCTTTCAGTCTCTCTTCCCCCAGATTCACGGATCCAGAGGACAATGTGGCCACAACAGCCACCAGAGGGTGTCATCACAACACTGCAGGATGACCCAATGGAGATGGAGCCTTCGCCTCCTCTCGTCCTACCGATGGATATGGACCCACCCACATTGCAGCAGTCGCCGCCTTCTTCATATGGTTCATGGCAGCAAGAGGTGGACGCGTACCATTCTGGTCATTTTCTGCGGAAATGCTTCCACCAGACTACAGGCCAGATGGCGGGGTATGGCTGGAACCTTGATGTCTCCTGCAGCCACAGCTTACAGGCCGGCAATGAGCTCACACTCCTGCCTTCCACACCCTGGTCGCACTCCCTACACAACAATGGTCCATTACTTTGTGGGGGAGGAATGTTCTCACATAACTGCAAGCACTGGAATGAAGATGAAGAACAAAAGAGAAGAGAAGGTAGTGAAACGACATTGGCCAATGGTGTGCTGATCAAGACCGCACCATGTAAGGTGCGGTCTCTACAAGAGGAGAATATAAGCGCCACTCCTGCCAGCCTTGGCCGCTCAGTATACAGACAGTATTAGTACATTTGTAATAAAAACTATTACTGTGGTTTTGCTTGAATTGTTGTATAGCATTCTGAGAATGCAGCATCCTTTAGGCACCCTATTCGAGGTGAGTGGGCAAGACCCCACAAAACTTTTCCTTGGAATTAAAAATGTTGTTTCAAGCCTCATAATGGCATTAAAGTATTAATGATATAGCAAATATCATTACTGCTATTATATGATATAAAGGAAGCTATAAACCTAAGCCTGGCTTCCTAGAATGACATACATATGAGCATAAAGTATGCATTACCAGGGTGTACACGCGGACAAGAAAAAAGGAATTCCCAGTTAAAAATGCACATTTTCCCATGTGATAGTACACTTCTTCCTAGGTGATGATAAGTGACAGTATAATTCCCTTCAAGCTGTAAAAATATCAATCCTTTGAATGGTAAAGGTTTTATACATCAGTGTGAAACTTCACAGAATCAAAGAAAAAAAAAAGTTTTGGAAAGCTCTGATGTGCAGCAACAGTTACGCTGCATATTTTCATATTATGATACACTGCATATGTTTGTATTTGTATTATGCTAGTATAGATTCGAAACAGCACGTTAGTTTCCAAAGCACTGAAATTGAGATTGAAATGCATTTTTGTAAGCTAGTCATACCTCATCTCACATGATTTCACCAGCCAATGACAGCAGATATTCAGAGCATAGGACACATAGCATAGTCAGTCACAACAGCAACATCATTGTTAAGTAGAGTGAACACGCAAATAGGAAAAGTTAATGGTTTGAATTACCGTATATAGTGTGGCTACAAGAAAAGTTAAGCTTTCACATATAATATTGGTCTTTATTGCGTGTGTTACACTTTAAGATACGTCACACAAATGTGCCAGTAAAATTTTAAATAATGACATAAAAGTCTGGTGTCTGTGCTGTAAATTCCTCTAAGTGGCTAGTCCTCAATGTGTTAAGTTTTAAATGAGAATCAAACACTCTGTGATTTTAGAAATTCATTGAACATTCGCACATGTAATATGAAACATCTTGCGCAAAAGGAAATTTACTTTGAAACGAACACTTTTCAAAACACAATTTTCCTGCAAGCTGTCAGGAATAAGTTTTGTTTTAGCAATTGCTACAGAGTGCCAGAGAACACGTGGGGAGCTACGATGATGTAGGAAGCCCATATGTTCATACATATATAGTGTTAAGAGCTCTTACATGACATCATAAAAGCAACAGAATACTCCAAGAGCATTGGAATTTCTAATACCATAATAAAATGCACAATTCGGCTTGAAGTGCACATTTTTTTTCATATGTCCAGATTCACAATAAATGGGGCCACAACCTGATATTATGATTTCAGTGCGGTTTTCTGGGTGCCAATTTTCTTGGAATACCAATACTGTAGTATCTCCTGTTTGGTTCTTTATTGTGGCATAATGAAATACATGCCAGGAGATGAAAATGTGCACTTGAAATTTAGTGAAGAGTTGAAACTAGGTAATAGTGCAGAATAAAACACTTTGTTTATAATAAATTGACTGCCTCTGGGGTAAGATTAATAAAAGCCACATTTATATAGCAAATCGAAAAAAATAACTTCACTGTTCTGAAAGTGATTGACTGCCAAAAACATGGAAATAAAATAAGTAAGAAAACTGAAACTAATAACATGTGTTAGCCTTCCATAATTATGTAAATTTATTTAAATTCATTTGATAGCTTCCAGCCACAGAAATAGGCTTTGTTTTCATTTGATGTGAGAAGCATAAATGAAGAGGAAACATCAAAATCACTATATGTAAACACGGCTTACGTGGATACCAACCCTCCCCACTACAAGCCAGACTGCTATGCGCATGCGGCAATCTGGCAGCTTGGGTGCGCCAAAATATTTTTCAGGGTACCATCTGGCTGCTTCTTGCTAATGCTGATGAGTAGATTTTTTATCTATCCAATTAAATAATTTTATCTATAAATTATTGTTTTCACTGTTACATATTACGTACTTCAAGCTCATATGTACATCATTCTAGGAAGACAGTCTTTGGTTTTATAGCTTCCATTAAATCTTAAAATAGCACTGATGATTGTTGCTACATAATTAATACTTCAATGCCACTATGAGGCTTTAAGCAATATTTGTATTTGCGATGGAAAGTTATGTGGACTGTGTACCACAATAACTATTTATAACACAGCTATGACATAATTATTTTTTACAAACAATATATTGTAAGCATTATTTTTAATTGCAATTAGTATTTTAAAAAATTTATTACCTTACAACACCATTGCTATCCATTTTACCCTTTATAACCCCCCCCCCCCCCCCTTTCCAACCAACTTTTCCTACATTCCATTCACCTCCCTTCTTTTTCAAATCAGGCTGTAGTAATAACTTTAAGATTGTAATAATAGTTTTATACACTGAGCATTGCAGTTCATTGTCCTTTTTTACGTGATTGTAAACACAAATAATTTTACATGGCAATATTTCCACATCATAAATAATCTTAGGTTAGTAGTTAATGTCTCCTTCACCTTCCTGAAATTTTAAATCTACATATGTACATTTACTGCAGCTATACTCTGCAAACCACCATAAGTTGATGGCAGAGGTGCTCACATTATATAGTACATTCGTAAATATATATATTTACTTTTATGAATCCATTATTACAAAATTTTATGGATATACATTATTACAAAATGAGCACCAGTATTATGGTTAATCCTACTGGTAATTCATTTCATTTCAGGCACTGTAAATAGTATCACAATGATACTCCATCGATGGACACTATACCATAGCAACTGTTGATAACACAGCTACACTGTACTTACTGTAATTATTTTTTCATAAACAATGCCACCTAGCCTACACTATTATATCAATGTTTATTCACTTGAACAACTGTAATTTCATATTATTCATTTTATTTTATTATCTCATCTATGCAATCCTTTTACAGTTTATCCTGTGTGTTTGTAATTATATTACAAAATGGGGAATGTATACATCAACTACTGTAAATGTTAACCATATGTATGCTGAAATTGTTTTTTACAAGTAAAGCCATCTATCTTGCTGTTAAGTACAGCACATGTGTGTTAAATAGGGCAGTTAGTTGTTTGAACAATCATAATATGATATCCTACTAGTTTTACTCTTATTTCATTTTTAATCTTTGTGTAATTTATTACACATGTCTATAAAATTACAGTATGTAAATGGTAGATATATTGCTACCCCTGCACTCTCTTGTAGCTGACATCACTTGTGACAACACATAGTACCAGTAATTAATTTGCAGTCATCTGTTGCTCACATTATACCCCATATGTTTTGTACATGTAGTGATTTTAATATGGAAGGCTTTTATATATGGCAAGAGCTCCCTAGATGCTTCAGTTCTATTTTGGATTCAATGTAACCATTTGTTTACCAATGATACTATGTATATATTCCACTCAGCCTTCGAAAATGATGTGTAATTAACACGTGTAGGGCAGCTTTTCAATATACAATGTGGCTAAGACAATCTGAAACTTTGAGGGGAACTATCACATTGGAAACGGAAACACTGTGTGGGTAGCACCTCCCGTTGGGTAGACCACTCGCCTGGTGCAAGTCTATCAGTTGACGCCACTTCGGCAACTTGCATGTCGATGGGGGTGAAATAATGCTGATGATAAGGGCAACACAAAGCCCAGTCCCTGAGAGGAGAAAATCTTCAGCGACTTGCCTGCGATGGGGATGAAATAATGATGATGATAAGGACAACACAACACCCAGTCCCTGAGAGGAGATAATCTCTGACCCAGCTGGGAATCGAACCGGGGCTGTTAGGCATGACATTCCGTCTCGTTGACCACTCAACTACCAGGGGCGGACAAAAGAAACATTACAGTTGTTATCAGGTCAGATCAGATAACCATATTAAGTAGAACAGATATTAAATTTATTCTGTACAACAGCCGAAACAACACAAGTATTTTCTGAGAAATGTACAATAACACTCATCTCTAAAATTATGTTTTTATATATGACGTCAATGGAAATACCTTCTTGAATGAGAAACCTGGCAAGACACATCAACCAACTGTGGTACTCCTTCGTTGAATTCAGTGCAACACATGCTGAAAGTTGTTGTTCCAGAAAGCTTATTGTGCATAGAGGCCCAACATTTGCACCATTAAGAAGGCGACTTGCCGTAGACGAAATCCTGTAGAAGGAAAAATGTTTTGATGAATGTAGATGTTTTTTTTTTACCAGAAGACAAAGTACTGTTGATAATGTGAATAACTCGACAGCATCCAGCTTTATAATACATTAATATATGGATAAAGAACAGATATATTACTCCAGATTTAAGATGGAATCAGCAACCATTCTAGTACATTATAGTAGTTAATTTTTACTTAACTTCAGTAATGTAGCTATCATGGGGTACATAACAGCTTTTAAGCTCTAGTGTAATGAATGCAAAAGTATAATGGTGAAGGCAGTATCTAAGAAAATAAATTTTCCCATATGATGTGTTACATTAATTACTTTCAGTTAAATCACATAAATAAACTTAACTTAAAAGAGAAATTTGTGAGAGACTAAAAAATACATCTCACTCTGGCCTATGATGTGAAAATATGATTTATTCACCACTTTTTATCACATTATGGACTAAATTAAAGCACTTCTTGAATGTGGTGCGACCGAAGTTAGTGTTCAATGATCAAGATACACAGTGGAAAGGAGTTACAATAAGTGGTTAAACAATGGAACTTAAAAATAGCCATTTTCTCTGATTAAAGTATTTGGACAAAGTGCATGGTGTACCTGAATCAGCTGTAAAGATCATTTACTCACAGGTAATGAATTTTAACTAGGGTGAATATAGACTGAAGATGAAGCACACACTGGATGTTCAGCTGATGTCAACAGGTTTTGTTGTGGCTTCCTCATAGTCAAATAGATTTTTGGTATTATTTCATAACCACAAATAAAACAAAATTCTTTTTGATTTTTCAACTGTAACAATATTCATGTGGTGGATTTTTACCTTGCCAAATTACAAGTAAAAACAATAAATAGTCAAAAGCACTTTTGTTTGTACCTGACATAGTCAAATTGGAGATAAGTGATGTATGTTTATTAAAAGTTGTGCAATCAGAAAAATCCTTTATTAGTCAAGATAGCAAGTACAATTTTTTCTTTTATTGGTAAATAGTTTTGCCTATCTTAATTAGCCATCTTCAGATCTGTAATATGTGGGAAACTGAGTCTAAGAAAATAATACAGTGTAAACAATTAATAGAAAAACATTCTAACAGAAAGTGTGTACCAAAACCATTTTTTTATTTAGTGTAAATCACCACTTGGTAAGACATATCATCATAATTTTGTTCCAGCTGCACTGCTAATTATATAATCTGATGCCTGTAAGACAAATTTAAATCATGACACTATATATAATATAGTATATTAATATGTGAGAAAAAGTACAAGTTAAGATTATGAGTGTTACACAAGTTTACAAGATTTTTGAGTGCCATTTATAACAACAAAATCAAACATTCTCCATATGTGCATAACTGACATCCATACGTTATTTTGAAGGCACAGTATGACGGCGACTATGTTATATGAGACTTCCATATTTACTGTGGAAGTCTATTAGTAAGTGCACTCCACATGTGAATGTAAACATCACTGGTTACTCATGACACACGGTATCTGTAAACAGATAAGTACCCATGCCATAGCAGGCAGCAGGAAGAAGACCAGCAGGCACCTTGTGTCAGCGCTTAAAAGGAAGAAAGTTCCATCTGAGGGCACTGTTGACAGGTGTTGAGCATACTTGCCAACAGAACATATTTAGTAACAGACTTACACAGTGATCACAAAAGTCTCATGTAATGGAGTCAACATTACACATTTCATTTGTTCTTGTGCTATGTCTGCAGAGTAACATATGCATGTCAGATATGTTTGCACTATGCACACATGGAGAATATTTGATTTTATTCCTTTACATAGCACTCAACGATGTTGTAAACTTAGGTAACAATTGTAATCTAAACTTATACTTTTTTGGCATATTTATGCACTATATCACATACATCATCACAATTTAAAGACATCTGACATAATTACACACCACTGTTCCATTAGATTATATAATAAGTAACACAGGTTAAACAAAATTATGACAATGTGTCTCGCCATTTGGTGATGTATACTAAACAAAAAATTTAGGTGGAACAAACTTTTGTCAGAATTATTTTATATTAATTGTTTATATAGTACTATTTTCTTAGATGCAATTTTTGTTGTGTTGCAGATCTGAAGGTCATTAATTAATGCAGCCAAAAATAGTTGTAGATATAAAAACCTGTACTTGCCACCTTGACTAATAAATGATTTTTTTGAATCCACAGCTTTCAAAAAGCACTTTTACTACCAGGAATTTCAACAATTTTTTATTTATTTATTGGTGGAAGATTTGGAAGTAATCTTCATCACTTATATTTCAGATCAATGCTGAAGAGCTTCAGAGGCATACTACACTTTCTTCTGAAACCAACTGAAAAGTAGAGCTCCATTAAAAGTGATCAAAACTTCATGTAAGAAGTGGTCCACCGCTACAATAAAAACAAAGCTTACATTACAATTGTTGAACAAATCAAAAGTCAGAAAGTTCATGGGAATTACATCTAATTTTGTTCTATTTTTGAAATTTCAGCCCTCAACTGATTTCTCGCTCTTCCTCCACAGTTTCAAGGCCCACAACAAGGAAGAGATTCACTACTGTAAATGTGAACTCCACAGGCTTTACCTGAACATTTTTTAAACTGTAAAAAGTAAAAGAGAAGCTTCAACACCACTGTAATGCTCATGTAGTTGAAGAGAATCTAAAATAAGAAATATGGTTCACTGCTATAGAAATTAAAATGAAAATTAAAGATTTATAAACATAATAATTGAACAAGTGGTCTAAACAGAGAATCTATAATTTATAAGCAGCTGCACTAGTAAGTTGAGACAACAAATTTCAAATATTCAAGGCAGCTACAAAAATTGTAATCCAAGGTATCAAGTTTGTGTAAAACAGGCTGATAGCAACAAGAAGAGGAAAGAAATAAGAATAGATGATGCAAGGAAGTCCCACCAACCCCTGAAACAGAAAAGGTAAAAGTGTATGATAAGTGAAAAGCTGCAACCAATTTAAAAAGCCAAGATTCATATTTAAGAGTACTAATAATAAACTGAAGGTTTTGTGATGGCTCCCAAACCCAAGGTCTTTGGCGGTACTTTTGCGGCAGCCACCACAAATTTTATAAAGCGTGGTTAGTGACCAGGATGTAGCTATGTCTGTTGGCCGAAAAATAATTAATGACAAGAATTGCACCAGCTAGAATGAAGAGATAACTTATCTTTATTTCTGACAAAGCGTACACCAGCAATAAAAGTCCAAGTAATATCCAAGAGTAATCCATGTACTGAGCCTAGTTGAATACAATAGCAAATATCACACTGAAATGGCTCTGCTATAAGCTCCACGAAAGGCTAGCAATAGACAATCGACAATAGACTGTCCGTCTCAGGGCCAGCGCTCCTCCTCATATGCAAAAGGCAGAGGGTGCTGCGGACCCAAGCTCAGCCATGGTGCGACCTCTTCCATTGGTGGTAAGACCCTGAGACGCCGACGGCCACGACAGGAACTGTGGCCAGCAATATCACGGTCAGGGCGCGTGTGCCTGAGTTGGTTGGTTGGTTGGTTGGGTCCGTGGATACAACAGAAGGGCAATGAAAAGGGTGAAGAAAATTATTTGAAGTTAAGGTAAAGATGAACTACAGCTAAGTGTTAGCAGAATTCCAAGAGACTATTGTTACCATTAGTCGTATGACTGTGGTAGGGGTTACAAGGGGTGGGAGTCAAATGTCTTTAATAGTTTCCCAGTTACCTATACCACTGTTTCCACATTACAGTGTGTGGTAAGTAAGAGAGACTGACATCTGTGACTGCAAACAATTTGTAGGTGGCTACTCATCTTTACTGTGTCATTAGTGGTAGTCACACCAGTACAAAATGCTGAAACTAACTTGCATCTCAGTTCACAGACAATGTGTATGGTGCATTTTTCTGCAGTGCTTTTGCAGCAATGGGGTCAACTTCTATCTGGAGTATGACTTCTAGTTATGACTGATTTGTGAGCATTCTTAAATCTCTCAAAATGGCTATAGATGCACACACACAGCAGTAACACCCCAGAAAACCATATCTATTCATCACAGGTTGCATTTTGTGAAGGAAACACTGCCCAATTTAGGAAGTGTAGCATTAGGCAAGAGCCTCCACTCTGTACACAGACAGCACTATTATATGCTATTGGACACTGCAGATAAGGCAAACATTTTCACCTTCCCTAGTGAATGAATAGGACAGTGTGATATTCTGTAGCGGTACTCATCAGAGCATTTATAATGATCACTGGGCAAGTGCTGCATCCATTCTCTTCTGCCAGCCATATTAGTCTTTGCTCTACTGTTCCATGGAAGTACAGATTGGTAGAGTGGTTCTGCACTTGTGCAACTGCTTTTCCACTGAAATATAGTCATGCACTGGCAACAATCTGGCAAGTATACCAGACATAGAGTTGAGTCCTATTGTGATGAAGCACTGGCTGTAAGAGAAGCTACTAGTCCACTATCTGCCTGCAGGCTGTCAGAAAAGATTTGTCACTCCTAGAAAAAGAGTGAGATGGAATGATTGGTTCAGCAGTACATCTTATGAAAAATCAGCTCAGCTTAGGAATGTTGTGCTTATTCCAATCCACAGAATGACTTAGGAAAAGTAACAAACACAGTTCATCTTACTTAAATCTGATGGGAAACCAAGACCACTAACAGTCATACAATCAAAAACTATGTCACCATTTTTCAAATTTAGAGACAGTGATCTGGCAATTTCATATCTCGGCAAAGTGTGACAAGCGTTTGTGACAAAGAGAAAAACAGCAGTCATTGGACAAGAACTATCCCAGTTCAACAATATTGCTGCCATCTGTGAGACTTGTATGAAAATAGTACAGAAGTGAGACAGAATCTGAGTGGCTGTATTCACTACTGCAATTTCATCTTAAAAGATCCTCTGGTGTGGTTTGATTTGCAGCTCAAAATAAACTTACCAAACCACTCCATAAAACTCCCAAGGGAAGTAACGACAGACTGATGACCAAGCATTTTTGCAAGCCAATGCAAAATACTTTTTCTCTTAAAAATTCAAAACTGTTGTCAACCTGATGGTTGGTTTGTATACTAATGAACTTTAAGGCCTGGCCATACAGAACACGGCTTCGTGGTACGGCCTGCAGCCTTGAGCCTGAATGGCCAGGCCGTATTGTTAAAATACCTACTGTTGCATTCTGCTGGTCACACAGAGTATGGCTTTGACACAGTGGCAACTGGCCTGTTGCACCGGTCAGCATTGAGTTGCCTCAGAATACAGATTCGCTGCACACTGGGGGAACCCTGTGTGCACGTGCTAGCACATTTGACAGCTGTGTGGCGGCAGTAGCAGGAGGCAGCTCTGTTGTGTTGCACTACACATACGAGCTGATAATGAGGTTTTGGCTG
Source organism: Schistocerca serialis cubense (assembly GCF_023864345.2). Lineage (NCBI taxonomy): Eukaryota > Metazoa > Arthropoda > Insecta > Orthoptera > Acrididae > Schistocerca > Schistocerca serialis. The sequence continues at coordinate 6,372,282 of NW_026047471.1, read as the reverse complement.
GTTTGGCAGTGTGGCGGTTGATGCAACAAGAGCAGTCACCGAGACCAGCTGCTCGTGGTTGATGCAACAAGAGCAGTCACTGTGAACAGCTGCTCTTGTCTGTGTGACATCCCTTGCCATTGAATGCCCTGACCACTTGCAGTGAGGATGAGCTGCACCATCAAGCCACGTTCTATTTCCCAACCAGTTACAGGAGGACCTACAGCTTAAAATGGACTCTGAACCACAGTGAAACTTGGCATTTTTCACATTAACAAACACTGCCACAGGAAAAAGAAGAGACAAGTAACGGAAAAAATTGTAGAATTGACTAGGGATGGAACTGCAGACCTTTGGATCCTTATTCTGGCATTTAACCACTGAGACACTAACACATTCATTTTATCAGGGCACATGCTTGTAGGCTATCAGAAAATTTTAGTTGATCTTCATTTGACGATGTTACACGTACATCTTATGAGGGTAATACCAAAAGTAAGGTTTCCTATTTTTTTATAAGTACATAGAGCTGTTTATTTCTACAATGGTTTACATCAGTTAACAGCTTAAACATTTAGCTATTTTTCGACATAATCACCATTTCTGTTGATGCATTTTTGTAGATGCTGTGGCAGTTTTTGTATGCACATGTCAAACCAGCTCACCGCCATGCTGTTCGAAAGTTATGAACCTCTTCTTTTACCTCATCGTTGGAGCTGAATCACTGGGACCACAATTAACGCTGACAGGTATTGTGAGACTCTGAAAAAACTCAAACGGGCAACTCAGAACCGGAGAAGTGGAATGTTGGGTAAGGGTGTAGACACTCTCCATGAGAACACTCGCCCACACATCGCTCGTCAAACCGTTGCTCTCCTGCAACAGTTTCAGTGGAACATAATCGCCCACCCACCCTACAGTCCTGACTTGGCACCCGGTGACTATCACCTGTTCCATAGGTTAAAAGAACATTTGGCCGAAAGCGATTCAACTCCGACAATGAGGTGAAAATCGAGGTTCATAACTTTCTGAACAGCATTTCTATTCCATGGCTACCAGCAGAAGACAAGTTAATATTTACTTGTTCATTTATTTTGAGAGAAATGAAAATGTGACAACAGCAGAGATGAAATTGTTGAAGTGAGTACCTAAATGATGAGATATGACAAAAATGGTACACAACACCACAAAGGTTGACAGAGAGAGTTATGGTGCAGCCAGGGAGGTGTGATATATCTCACACACACACTAATAAGCGTGCTGGGAGCAGTCAGGGAAGTGCGATATGTTTCATATTCCAGGAAATGAAGGCAGGAATGGAATAACCAGAGTCACAGTACTGGAAAGTATAATGCAAATGGAAATGTGCTCCTTACATTGTGGACAGATTTAAATCACCGCTTGAAAAACACATTCCTCAGATTTACTGGAAAATACAAAAAGCTTGTATGCATCCTAGCTCTATGTACTGGCACCTCCTCAATTATGTTATTTAAGCTACGAGAGATATTATAGATGTTCAAATAAGCAGGGCTACAAGTGAAGCTGAGGGTTGGGCTAATCAGTGTCTCGATACATCTAAAATGATGCTAACATATAACCTCCCACAGAGACAATGAAATATGAGCCAACAGAGACTGATAATCTGTAAGCTGTTCAACTTCAGAGGGACCAGTTGTTCATCTACATCTGCATCTACATACATACTCCACAATCCACCGTACGGTGTGTGGTGGAGGGTACCCCGTACCACAACTAACATCTTCTCTCCCTATTCCACTCCCAAACACAACGAGAGAAAATTGACTGCCTATATATGCCCTAATCTCACCTCGATGCTGAATTTAACACAAATAGATTCTCACCCATAAGGCATGCCAATCAATGAAAAATATACTATGTGCAGACAGAAAAGTTCTGTCATATATTGTTAATAAATGGCAGTTTCTCTTACTGAATAAATAATTCCCAAAAGCCAATGTAACTTCTGACCTAACAGGGAATGCTGCTATTTCTGTAGTTAAACTAGTTCAAGAGGAAATCATTGAACAGAACATGATATCTACATGTGTTTCATTGATTTAAACAATGCATATGACTACATGCCTGCTGATGTTATGAGAAGCTCCACATCAGTTTTATAATGGCATGTTTGTCTAAATACAGCATGAGAATAGATCAGTTTCATATTCTAAGTGGTGTTGTGTACTTGCACTCTATTTCACTGCTGTGAGTGATGCACTCAAGAGCTGCAATCCCCATTTTTTTAAAGAACTGAACTCTTATGTATCAAACAACTTCAAACATCTGTTTACTTTACAAATGTATTTGATGTCATATCTCCTGAACTGGGCGTCACACAATCATACAATTATGCAGGTGCTTTCAGTGGTATATATGAATACAGCCTGCAGAATGTGTTCTGAATACAGTTAGTAGTAAAGAAGTAATAATTAAAACATCATATCACGCCTGATGATGATGAACAGCAAAAATTTAGTAAGTGTTATTTTTTATTTTATTTTGTGTGTGTGTGTGTGTGTGTGTGTGTGTGTGTGTGTGTGTGTGTGTGTGTGTGTGTAGGAGCACTTTGCACATGAGTTATGCTACCTCAAGACATACATAGTTTTTAACTTTAATCCAGGACTTATTGTGTTAAATCTTTAATTCGACATCTTACCTCATAATGAATAGATAATGACAGCCTTTTAAATTCTATCAATAAATATATGACAGGTATCCTTGATAACCTATAGCTTGACAAGAACAAAGCACACGACATGGGCTGATATTGGGCTAAAAAATGTTAAAATAAAGGTAAATAATTACAGTATATGAAATACCAAAAACCAAATTTATGTTGCACTTGTAAGCCTTTAGATAGGCATCATGCAACTGTGCTTGGTAGACCACATTAGTCATAATACGGACATTAGATCTGACAAAGGAGTCTTTGATGTCTTCCACTTTTAGTCCAATCAAATGATGCTCAGAAAGGACAAGTAATTGAAGCTTTTACAGAAGTTTTTGACAAGCTTTCTATATGTTTTTGAGGGTTTTGAATCTGAATTTTGAAAGTTCCACTGAAACTCTGGTCCAGAAATGAGGCAAAAATGGAAAAAATCCACAAAAAATGAAACTTTTTGGGTTTTTACACTTACAACTCAGAAAAGACAAAAATTTCAGTAAATTTGACAATGTACAAAAGTAAAGAGGATAAAATTTCCCACATAGCAGTTCATTGTGACTTTTCTTGCCGGACCAACTGTAAGTGTTTAGTGAATGTTGAAGTTAGCATGATTTCAGAACTGAAGGTGATGGGCCATCTCAGGACCTAGCCCCCTCACATTCCTACCATACTTTGTCGCACATCCCTAGCCAATTTCCATTCTCCAGTAGCGTCATAATGTTATTAGAGTGGTTGGTAGTTGACACTTGCTGAGGGGGAGTGCAAGATGTTTGTGAGCTGGCACTGACCTTTCCTCCTGACAGGTGAGAGGCCAGTCTGTGTATTTTGATTCCTCCTCTGGCGGTTGGAAATTCAGTTTAAATATATAAAACAGTCATACAGAATGAGATGAGGTCAAAGGTGTGTTACATGTGATGGTGTACTGGATGATGGGAGAAAAGTATCACCATGCAAGCCCGAGGTGGCGTTAAAGAATGTTCTCGAAGTATTTAAGAAGGGGAAGAACGGGATTAGCTGCCCTTTTGAAGAGCAAAACTTTGTTTAAGGTTCGTGAACAATGTTCAAAGAAGTACACTAGCAAAAAACTTAAGGAGGAAGAGCAATTGAGAAGGTCCCACAAACACAGCTTTGTAGAAATAATCATCAATGAAAGGTGTGTAACACATGTCACTTAGGACAAATTCCTGTCTAATTTGAAGGAGGAGGAATGCTTAATATCAGTTTTAATGGACAAATTGGACATAGCAGGCATAACTTCCAAGTAAGCCATGGAAGATGTCGATACCTTGATCTACAACTATGTCTACACTCTGCAAGCCCCCTTGCTGTATGTGGGTGAGGGTACTTTGAGTACTGCTGTCATTTCCCCTCTTTCCTGTTCTAGTCATAAATAGTTTGTGGAAAGAATGATTGCCAATAAGCCTCTGTGTGGGCTCAATTCCTCCGGTTTTATCTTCATGTTCCTTTTGTGAGATGTACGCAGAAGGGAGCAATATGTTGTTGACTCATTTAGGAACATACTATAACAATACTTTAACAATAATCCATACTGTGATGCAGAACACCTCTCTTGCAGTGCCTGCCATTGCAATTGGTTGACCATTTCTGTGATGCTTTTGTGCTTACTAAATCAAACTGTAACAAAATGCACTGCTGTTCTTTCAGTCTTCAATATTTCCTCTATCCGTCCAATCTGAAAGGGATCCCATACTGGTGAGCAGTGTTTGTCGAACAAGTGTTTTGTAAGCTATTTCCTTTGTTTATAGAGCACATTTCCTGAGGATTCTTCCAATGAAATTATCTAGCATCTGTCTTACTCATGATTTATTTTATGTGGTCATTCAATTTCAAATCATTCTATACGATTGTCAACACTGCACATCTCTGGCTTCCACACATTCAACCGTCATAGTTTTTGTGGATGGCAAGGGGGGGGGGGGGGGGGAGGGCTTCTCATCATTCTATCCGACTTCTTTCAACAACATAATGCATTAATGATGAAAGCAGGCAAAAACAATTCCCAGAAGCCTGACTGTTCTCAGGGAATTGGCCACTCTGCTTGAGAGAAAATCTCGTATTTGCATGTAGTCAAGTTGCTGTGACACTACTTCTGCTCTTTACAGTCAGGTAAAAGTGAAACGCATCACTGAAGAAACATCCTGAATTGCAACAGGACATATGAATATTTAAAGATCCAAACATGGACAATGAGGCAGTGGTGGAGTGCAGTAAAAGATCCCTCGTTAAGTTGTGTGGTGGTATAAGCAGGTGCCTCTGAACCACATCCAATATGGAAGCTCCACCAAATCGGCATTCGTAACAACTACCAACATCAATTCTCTGCTACCAACAGTAGATGCTGCTTGCCAGTATATTCTCAGATTGTACAGCCATATACAACAGTGGCTGTGCAAAAATAAAAATCCTGAGGAGTCAGGTTGGACGAGGTCCAAGGATTGCATATGCTTGAGCTGCCAGCACCCAGTGTTATTCTGACCTATATCCCATGCAAATGCTAAACTTTGGCAACTCTTGTAGTTGCCAAAAGACAGGCCTCCACTGTTCCAAGTTCTGCATCAACTGGGATACAGTTTGTGAGAATGTCAGCCACCTCAATTCGCATGAATTAAAAACCATGTCGGAAGTAGAGGAGGAACAGGAGTTATTGCAGATGAAGGCACACTATAATTTATATTATGTCGTTAAACATTCCCACTGTGATATCTCATGACCTCATCATCGTAAAGACAGAGAGAGAGAGAGAGAGAGAGAGAGAGAGAGAGAGAGGAGGAGAAGAAGAAGAAAGTTGTACACTGGTTAAAACTCTAATTTATTATAATTATAATAGATAGATAATTATTTACCTATTATTTCGTATGAACTGAAATAAGTCACTCATTATCTCACTTTGCTGTAACACACACACACACACACACACACACACACACACACACACACACACACACACACACACACACATATTCTCATTTTGCACATAGATCAAGAAAAGATGAGAGCAGACCTAAACACCATTTCTTCTGCCTCAGTTTGCAAGCTTATTTCATTTCTAAGGGATTTACATTGCTGTATTTCAGCCACTGCCTGAACATTTCTGTACTTCCTTCTTTCATTGATTAATTGAAGTATTTCACCTGTTAGCCTAGGTTCCTTCACAGTCACCTTCCTTGTACCTATGTTTGTCTGCCCAGCATCTGTTCCCTTTCCAGAGATGTCCACTCCTCTTCAAATGAGCTGCCTACTCTGCTGTTCCTTATCTCAGTATCCACAATAAATGAACTTCAAATGCCTCCCAGCATTCCTCAGTACTTCAGTATCCCACTTCTTTCTACAATGATTTTTTCGGATGATTCTCTTAAACTTCAGCCAAACTAAAACTTCTGTAAACATTGGTTTGCCTTTCTTCAGGCTATCTTCTAAGATAAGTCATAGTGTCAGTACTGCCTGGCGTGTTTATACATTTCTTGGGAAACAGGCGGGAGAGGGGGAGGGTGACAGGCGGGGAGAGGGGGAGGGTGACAGGCGGGGAGAGGGGGAGGGGGAGGGGGACAGATGGGGTGGAGGACAGACGGGGAGAGGGGGACGGACGGGGAGAGGGGGACGGACGGGGAGAGGGGGACGGACGGGGAGAGGGGGACGGACGGGGAGAGGGGGACGGACGGGGAGAGGGGGACGGACGGGGAGAGGGGGACGGACGGGGAGAGGGGGACGGACGGGGAGAGGGGGACGGACGGGGAGAGGGGGACGGACGGGGAGAGGGGGACGGACGGGGAGAGGGGGACGGACGGGGAGAGGGGGACGGACGGGGAGAGGGGGACGGACGGGGAGAGGGGGACAGACAGGGAGATGGCTGCATGTGGGAGGGGAGTAGTGGGAGAAGGCAGTGTATGAATTGGATGGAAGTGTGATGCCGACAGAAGAGAGAAGGGGAAAGGAAAGGTTAGGCAGTGGAAACACGTTAGAGGAAGTCTGGGCTGATGGGGTTTCAAGAGTGGGGAATCTGTTGTCTTTCTAACACATCCTGCACTCCTGAAATCCCCCTGGCCTTAGCCTCCGCTAACCTGTTCCCCTTGCCTCACTTTGCCTTTTCTCTTCTCTCTTCTGTTGACACCACTCCTTCACCATCTAGATCATGCACTCACTCACTCATTCACTCGCACATGCCCCTCCCCCTCTCTGCTCTTCCCCTTTCTCAATCCCTCTCCCTTCTCTCCCCCCTCCCTTTCTCCCTCTTCATCTTTAGTTTACTTTCCTTTTCCCCTCTCCCCATTTTTCCCCTCAGTACACCTCTCCCTCTCCCTACACCTCTTTTTGTTATATCCTCTGTATTCTTTACATCTTGTGTGGCCACGAAGTCATCTGTCCAAAGACCAGCCTCTTTCTCGCTACCCATACCTTGTGTTCTTCCCTACCCCATTCCCCATCTCCATCGGCACAAGGAAATGTTTTCAATACTCGAATATCAGTAATCAGTCTTACCGTGGGCATGGGAGTGTGCTTTTGGGTGCCTGTGTGGTTGTGTGTGTGAATGTGTGTACCATTGCTTTAAAAAGAACTAGTACTCAAAAGCTAGTGTGAATTGTATTTTCTATGTGTAACTGTGCTCCATGCATTGAACTGCTATAGGTGAGTGGTTGTCTTTCTTTTATTTTACATACTGCCTCATCCAGGAATTTCCATTATTGTTTTACCTTAACTCTTTCATCACTCACAGTTTCTGTCTTCTACTTTATTCATTTTCCTTGTTTCAGACAAACATTGCCTAATGCTTCCTCTGAAACTCTCAACAACCTCAAGTTCTTTCAATTTATCCAGTTTATTAAGCCTTAATTTGCTGTCTATAACCAATAAATTAAGGTGTGTCTACACCTGACCCAGGAAAAATCTAATAGTTTAACATTTGGTTTTGAAATCTTAAATATTTCAGTGCCATAACATCTCATCCATATATAAAATATTCTTGCATAATACTTAAACCAAGTGTTAGTGACAATCAACATATGCAAAACTTGTGCAAAAATTCGACTGAGCACTTCCCTCTTTCACTCCTTTCCTCCAAACCATGGTCTCATACTACTTTTTCTTCACCCCCTCTGGAATACCACTGAGTTCCAGTACCCCATTACAATTAACTTTCTGTCTCCCTTTTTACTTTCATCATACATTCTTTCAATCATTTCATTACCTGTAGAGCAAGTTGGCATATAAAGTTGTACTACTGTGGCTTGGGTTGACTGCGATACTTTGCTCACTACGCTGTTCATATTAGTTGACGACTTTTCTTACTTTCTTGTTCATTATTGGACGTGCTCCTGCATGATCCCTTCTTGATTTTCTATATATGTATCACTGTGCCAACTTGACCAGAAGTCCTATTCTACCTGCCACTTCACTTCACTAATTACCTCCGTATCTAACTTCAACCTACTCATTTCTCATTTTGAATTCTCCACCTACCGATTCAATTAACACATCTAATATGCCATGCTTTACCCCAAATAATGCCAGTTCCGTTTTTCCTGATGACAACAACTTCTTGAGTAGTTCTGCCTGAAGGACAATATAGGGAACTATTTTACCTCAAGGATATTTTACCCAGGAGGATGTCATCATCATTAAATCAAGAAAAATTATGACTGTAATTTCCCCTCTGTTTTAGTCCTTTGCAGTAACAGCACAACCGTGGGTGATGTTACAAAGGCAGATCAGCCAATGATCTAGACTGTTGCCTCTGCCACTACTGAAATGGCTGCTGCCCCTCAGGAAGCACAAGTATGTCTGCTCTCTCCATAAATACCCCTCCATTGTGGTTGAACCAATGGTATGATAAGCTGTATAGATGTGGCACATGAGCCACCACACATTGGTGAGGTCCATGGTTCACCAAATGAAAGACAAAAACTTAGCTTTCAGAATGAAACAACTACTGAGCAAAACTGCTAGAAGAATTTACTCAGTTAAATCAAATATTAACAAAATATGAATGTTATTAGTAACTGAAGTTTACATTTATTTGTTCACAACATACCCTTTAATGTGAGACTGCAAAGAAGCAAGTGGAAGCAATTTGTTTTCTTGTGGCAGCACCTGAGTGAATGTACGCTGAGCACAAGAGCGCTGGACTGCATCTAAGCTGTCACCCATTAATAACCTGGTGAACAAGACATGGCACACAAATTTTGTCATCATGGATGTATAAAAAAACAACCAAAATAAATATCTGAGATTTCTATTCCTCCTACCAGCAACTTAGATCGCTGGAGAACATGAATGCTTTTCCTGTTGATAGTGATATTATAGGGCAGCCTTTCTCTGTTACTGTACAACTCAAAATTGTGACAACAGAGCCTGTAAAGATAGGAAAAAGAATTACTGTAAGATAAGAGCCTAAATAATATTGAGATATAGTAAATGAGGACAACTGCAGAAGCACACATATCAGCTGAAAGTTTACTTACCTTCATTCCACATACCTTTAACATCAGATGATTGAAATACAAGTAAAACTTTTCATTTTCTTCATGCTTTCTAATTATTCCCCCCCACAGTCAATAATTTTTATTTCATATTTATTTATTTTGTTAATTATATTGACTTTTGTCTGGTGACATGTGGTGGTAAACTGAAAGTGACTCAGCAGTGGAGAATGTGATAATATATCCAAAGTGATAACTATGTGGAAGAAAATATTGGAGTGCTAAACACAGAGATGGTAAAGTTATGTCATGAGTCAGCTTTTTCCCATGAAATGCATGGATCCTGCTTTTTCAAGTGGTGATAAATCATTTTAAGAATATTTACAAATTGTGTTAAAAATTATCCAGTGCTGATGTGCTGTTAACCTTTAATTTACCCACTCTCATAGAGCACATAATGTTATGAACTGCAGCCATCTGCTGTCTTCTTTTTCCTTTTAAAGACTTCTTCATAAGCCTTTATTGTTTATTTTCACTACCCTATGACTTACTGGTGGTTCTGTATCACTATAACTCCATAAAATGAAAGAAAATGATCAGATTTGTAAGTTTTTAGTAAATGGAATCCCTTGAAAACGTATTTTAAAATACTTGACACTTGCAATACATGCATAGTTCTAGAGACACCTCTTCTGATACTCCAAAGAATCGATACTGTTCATCGCAGGTCCAAAACATACTGGCAATGATGAAAAGACTGTGTAATGTTGAGCACCTCAGTTGCAAGGTTTGGAAAAGTCAACTACCAAGTAATTTTAATAAGACCATGGCAGCAATGAACTGATCTCTTCAACACACCAGGCAACATAAAATTAAAAAGAAGTTGCAGTGACTGCAAACGACTCTGTGTACCTGGTTCAGAACACATAATAGCCATCAGCGATTCATTCTTGATGAGGCAACGGCTTTTCTCAAAGTCCCATACACTAATGCAGCCATTGCTTGTGATAACCATAACATGCTGAAGCCCTGAAAGCACCAAACGGGATGGAGCCGCTGACAGCACGAGAGGTGGGAAAGGTCGTCTTCCTGCAACGAAATAAGTATGGATCCACTGCAGGTTTACTGTGTTTTACAACAGCTCTGATTTTAGGCTGTGGAAAATGACATCAACATTCAAAAATTGCAAGAGAACATTGAATCTTCTATATAAATGTATCCCTCCTCATATGCTCCTCACTTCTGACAGGGCATTTCAATGTTCGTAATATAAATAGTATAGAGTAAACTTTAATTGTACTTCATCCATTATCACAACTTCACATTAACTTTCATTTCCATATTAGCTATGAAAAAAAGAAAAAGGTGACAAACTGTATTTCACTGAAACATGCAAAAGTAAGTCTATTAGCACATAAGAAAATAAGAATGTGAGTGACATAGTATGAACAGCATAGTGAAAGCAGTATCATAGGCGAAATAAGCATGAAGTCAATCCCCACCAAAGTAGTACAAGTTCATTTGCCCATTAGCTCCATAGATGTTAATGAGACAGAAATAGTGTTTGGATAGAGAAAATAAACTATTCAGATAGTTAAAGGAGGCAAAATTGTGATTGTGATGGGAAACTGCGATTTGATAGTAGGAAAAGAAAGAGAAGGAAAAATTGTTTGTTCCAGCCCCCGGCATACAGGCTGCCCATCATGGTTGCAGTGGTATCAGCCTGGTTTATCAATCTGCTTTGTATGGTGGCCTGTACATCAGAGCAAATAAATGATTTTCAAGAAGCTGATATGTAGTCTGCCCTGCATGAGAGGTGCATTGTGGGAGTAGTTACCAGCTTGCTTTAAAAACTGTACTGCAAGGGGCTACACATGCTAGTGTGCATGCAGGGTACAGCTTGAGATGGATAGAGGAAGGAATGGACAAAGCGAGGAGAGGAGGGGATGGACAGAACAAGGAGAGGAGGGAATGGATAGAGAAAGGGGAGGTGGGGAGATGCATGAGAAAGGTGGAAGGGGTAGTGGGCAGGTAAAAATAGAAAAATGGGGGGGGGGGGGGAGATGAAGAGTGGGGGAGGAAGATATGGTCAGAGGGAGGTGGAGAAAGATATGGGCAGAGGGAGGGGATGGAGGGTAAGGAGGAGATGAAGAGATGAGAGAGGAGATAGATAGAGGTGAGACAATGATGTGGACAGACAGAGGGAGGAAGAAGTGAACACAGAGAGGGGCAGGACAACATGTGTTCAACATATGTGTCAAATGCTCCTGCAGGTGAAGCTGCTGGGGAGGCTAGTATAACAGAAACGCAGAAATTTTGAAACAGATTTTACACTGCACAACATGTCCAGATGAAGATGTGGGCTATGATAAATTATGAACTGCAAATTACAGTTTATGAGATAAGACTTGAATGAAAAGAGAGAACCATAGATTATTGACAGTTTAAAATGGAGTATTAGGCAATGAAAGACTGAAACAGAGGAAAATAATACTATAGAAGACAAGTGGGTAGTTCTGCGAGGTTAAATATGTGCTCTGATTTTGTGCCACAGTTGACGATCCATCCTCCTCAGCAGGTAGTGCCAAACTTCCAGTTTTCTCACTGCAGTGAGGGGACATGGGCGATCTAAGGAGCCGACTATCGGCATCACTGGTGATGACAAGTGAAAGTCCAGTGGCAACTACGGGTAGTCTGGACTGGAGGAGTAAAATAAACAGAACTTGGAATTAGGTCTGAAGAAGACCAGTTGGCAGCTGAGTGGAAGGTCACCAAGCAGACAGCAATGCCTACTTTACGGAGCACTGATCACTCAATGACTGTGTCTTTGTGCTGTGTGCCCTGCATGACAGACTCTCCACATGAAACTCCCATATTTGACAGCCCTCTTCTTTGTTGTCTATTTGGCATCTCACATCAATACCATCCCCACCAGCGGCTCACAGTTGGCTACAGAAATGCACGCTTCTGACAGACGCCAATAGCCATCATGCGGGGCCCAGTGTATCCAATGATGCACGCCTGCCAAGCCATGTCTTCAGTAGCTCCATCTACAAGAGTACCCTACCGTCGTGATATAGAATGGCCGGCAGCAGCTACATGGTTCAGTCTCAATCACAGTCTTCAATGGTCTTCAGTCTTAGACAGCCTCTGATGGTTCATTTATGCATTAGTAGCAGGAGCCTCACACTACACGATGCTCTCTAGCTTCTTCTAATAACTGGACTTTACTGCTGTTTCTTCATTTGTAAAGTGTCTTCGCAATTCCTGGAGACAGCATCAAGATATGTAAAACTTCTGTTAACCATATTTAATCATTTCTGCTCTTATCCAGCTTGCCTACAAGGACAGATGCTGTACTACTCTGTAACCCACCTCTCCTCATCATTGTGTAAGGAATAGTATATAAGTAACCTGGAGACAAGATGTTTTTGTTCCCACATGTCACTGTCTTTTCACTTTACTGTTGACTTTTTGGTTGCTTTTGTCACTTGTGGGCTTGTATGCTTTGTCCCCTGTGTTTGCTTGCTTGTGCTATTTATGTTCCAGGTTCTATGGTTGCTGCTTTCCCCCCCCCCCCCCCCCCCCTTTTTTCTGCGGAATTTTGTATTGCTTTTTGCGTCTTTGTGCATTGCTTGGTTCCAAATGACTACCATGCCACAATTGCCTGCTGTGTGAGTCAACGAAGGATGCACATGCTTGAAGTGGTGAATCACTTCCAAGATGGTGGAGATGGGGTCAAAACTGACATTGGGAACAATTGCAACACCACTACCATCCACCCGGCTGTGTATGTGTGTGTGTGTGTGTGTGTGTGTGTGTGTGTGTGTGTGTGTGTGTGGGCACGCGCGTTGCCATTTTGCGAGTTTGATAAGATGAAGGAAGACTGGAATGCATTCTTTGCTCAGTTCAAAGTGCACATCGCACTGCATCACGTACAAGATACTGACAAACATTCTTAGTCCTTGAATATGGTGGGAGTGACTACTTATAGGCAGTGTGCCAAACTCTTTCCCACTTTGTAAAATATGAAGACCTAAGACAGGTGCTTACAAAGTGTTACGAGGGTAGGGTACAAGTGGTGGATGCCCGTTACAAACCATTTAGGTTGAGTACGCAACAAGGACAGACATACCGTCACTGCGTGACTGATTTGCAGGGCCTTACTAGACAGTGTAGATTCAAATGTGACTGAGGCAAATACTACAGTGATGCAATGATTTGTGATGCCATCACGTGCAGTATAGCCAACTCATGAAATTGGGAAAAAATTCTTAAATACCCACACTCTTCGTTGCAACAGATTCTGCAAATTCTTGACTATTAAGATTCCTGCAAAAGCACAGCAGACAGTTTTGAGGTACCACCTTATCATATAATGTGTTTGGAAAGAGAAACAACATCTACTGCGTGCACTCTTGTACCTGTATGTGGAGATGGTGTGAACTATATATATGGACATAAGGTGGCAAAAAGCCAGCAACAAAATACAAAAGGAAGTTCGTTGGCTGTGACTGATGAGTTGAGCTTTGTTGGTACACATTTGGAACGTGCAGTGAACTACTCAGAGCAAGAGTGTCAACACCATTGTCAAGTCTGGAACAAATGAAGACTGTCCTTGAACTGACTTACTCAGAAGATAGACACTGCTTGAAAACTTCATTGTTGTTGAGATTTTTGATAGTCATTATACTGAACATTACAATAAAGTGTTTGTTTGACTGAGTTGTTCAAATATAGAAGAATCATTGAAGAAAGGAGTAAATTGCTTTCCTGCAGTTGAAAGATGTTTTGATTAGTGATCAATGCCTTGTTTATTTTGATCCAGCCAAACTGGAGGTCTTGGTTGTGGATACTTCCTCTTATGGTATTAGTGCAGTTCCGTCGCATACATTTGGTCATGTTGACAGGCCACTTATCTTTGCTACAAAGTTGTTGTCCAAAGTTCAGTGTAATTACTTGAAAATTGAAAAGGAGGCTCTTACCATTGTCTATCATGTAACTACGTTTCACCAGAATCTCCATGGCAGAAAATTTTACTTGGTGTCTGACCATAACCCTCTTCAATCTTTGTTTAGTCCTTCTCATTCAGTCCAAAATCGCACATTGCAGAAGCTACAATGGTGGGCTCTTCTTTTGTCAAATTACTAATATGAGATTGTGTATCAGCTCACTTCAAAGCATGCCAACACAGAAGCTTTTTCTCACCTCCCCGTTGGCCCAGATTCAGCATTCAATGAGTCCTCCACATCTTGTTGCTACATTGATGTACGAGACACAGATGCTTTGCATAGCTTTCCACTTAGCCACTGGAAAATTGCTCAGGCTGCAGCAGCGGATCCGAATTTGCAGATTCAGTCGCACTCTGTCAGCACTGGTTGGCCGCATTCAGCCAAAGATTTGTAGTTATGTGGTTCACTGATACTCTGCCCATCGGCACAAAATTTTCCGTTCATCAAGGTGTCAGTTTGATTCGCATGGATAATGACCATATGTTGTCATTCCCCAGGTTCTCCACTCTGACACACTTCATTTGCTACACCATGCCCACTGTGGCATCATTCGCACCTTGCAGCTGGTGTGGCATTACTGCACTTGGCACAGAGTCAATGCGCATATTGAACAGATGACTTCTCAGTGCCAATCCTGTGCTGAACATCAGTCAGCCGTGTTTCAGCAGTTCTTTGAATGACCAAACCACAAGCACATTGGTGATTTATGCACTTGGATTTCAGGGGCCGTAACTGGAATACACATTGGCTCATCTTCGCTAATGATTTCAGCAAATTTCCCTTTGTGGTTCCTATGCTCTCTACTATGACAACTCACTCCACAATCCAGGCCTTGGCATCAATCTTTGTGCCTCGAGTGATTGCCTACCGTGATTACGTCTGACAATGGACCTCAATTTATTTGCACCAAGTGTGAACAGTTTTGCACCACCTCCGGCATCAAATACCATGAGTGCATCATTCCACCCACAATACAACAGTGAAGCTGATTGCTGTGTACAAACATCTACGCAATGGATGGACAAACTTCATACCTCTCACACACGGGATCTAACTCTGCTGCTATTCTTTTATTTCTACCATTCCCCACCACACAATAGACAACCACCGGCAGAGTTGGTATGTGGACAGCACCACCACACTTTGCTTTATTTGCTGCACCTGCCACAGCGAGTGATGCCCATTCCACCCACTGAGACAAAGTATCACACTAATGATATGTTGTTTTACAGATTGTATGGTGCATGGAGGCACTGGTAGCATGGCATCATAGTATGACTTCTTGGACATTGTGTGTTTTTACTGCAATAACTGAAAGGATTGCTCAGGTGCCACCACAATCAAATTCTTCTATGTAAATTGTTTGATCCTGCAGCAAGCTTTGTGCTTTCACATTCCATGCCCACTTGGATGCAGCAGCCCTCATTGCATCCAGCTCCCAGGGACCCCACGTCATCAGTGCCAGTCCTGGAGCCAATGGAAGTCAATGCCCTTCTATGGACATCACTATCTTGACAGCCACCACTGCCTGGGAATGGGACCCTCTTCCTGGTAGCTGTCCCACATGCCACTACAGAGCCCTTTGTAGTTGTTGAGGTGCTCTGTCTTCATTTGCTGTTCTGCCTCTGGATGTCGGTACATCCTCCCTGCCTGTTTTTTTGGGTAATGTTCCCAGGCATGCTGAGCATATGCTGGGGCATGGGCAGATACTCAGTGCCAGCCTTTGGTTTGGCTCCCATCTCCTCACGTGCAACCAGACCTCCAGCTAGTTATCATTCGCTCATCCACAGTACACAGAGATGGTTAGGTGGTTTGGGGAGAGGGTTGCGAAACCACATAGTGACACTACACTCCTGGCATCTCACAGTCAGAAACAGAAACACACGTTTTCAACAGATGTCAATAGCAGTTGCATGAGGATCTGTCAGATTCAACGATGTGCATCTGCTGAGCCATGCCTTCAGTGGCTGTGACTAAGAGTATCTTCTGCTGCCATGATATAGAATGGCTGGTGGCAACTGCACTGCCCAGTCTCAATCACAGTCTTCAGTGTTAGTCAGCCTTCGAAAGTTCACTTGTGCGTTAGTAGCAAGAGGCTCACACTGCACAATGCTTTTTTCTTCTTGTAACAGCTTAGCTGGACTTTACTACTGTTTATTCTTTTGTAAAGTTTCTTAACAACACTTGAAGAAAGTTACAAATTAAGTAAAACTTCTTTTTACTGTATTTATATGTTCACTGTTAATTTCTGCTCCTGATGATGATGATGATGATGATGATGATGATGATGATTCGAGGTGAGGGGCGCTCAACATCATAGTTATCAGTGCCCTGATGAAAAGTCAGCATGATAATCTCATGGATGGGGATGAAGGCTGATCCCACATGTGGAGCAGTTTATAATGTACACTCCTGGAAATTGAAATAAGAACACCGTGAATTCATTGTCCCAGGAAGGGGAAACTTTATTGACACATTCCTGGGGTCAGATACATCACATGATCACACTGACAAAACCACAGGCACATAGACACAGGCAACAGAGCATGCACAATGTCGGCACTAGTACAGTGTATATCCACCTTTCGCAGCAATGCAGGCTGCTATTCTCCCATGGAGACGATCGTAGAGATGCTGGATGTAGTCCTGTGGAACGGCTTGCCATGCCATTTCCACCTGGCGCCTCAGTTGGACCAGCGTTCGTGCTGGACGTGCAGACCACGTGAGACGACGCTTCATCCAGTCCCAAACATGCTCAATGGGGGATGGATCCGGAGATCTTGCTGGCCAGGGTAGTTGACTTACACCTTCTAGAGCACGTTGGGTGGCACGGGATACATGCGGACGTGCATTGTCCTGTTGGAACAGCAAGTTCCCTTGCCGGTCTAGGAATGGTCGAACGATGGGTTCGATGACGGTTTGGATGTACCGTGCACTATTCAGTGTCCCCTCGACGATCACCAGTGGTGTACGGCCAGTGTAGGAGATCGCTCCCCACACCATCATGCCGGGTGTTGGCCCTGTGTGCCTCGGTCGTATGCAGTCCTGATTGTGGAGCTCACCTGCACGGCGCCAAACACGCATACGACCATCATTGGCACCAAGGCAGAAGCGACTCTCATCGCTGAAGACGACACGTCTCCATTCGTCCCTCCTTTCACGCCTGTCGCGACACCACTGGAGGCGGGCTGCATGATGTTGGGGCGTGAGCGGAAGACGGCATAACGGTGTGCGGGACCATAGCCCAGCTTCATGGAGATGGTTGCAAATGGTCCTCGCCGATACCCCAGGAGCAACAGTGTCCCTAATTTGCTGGGAAGTGGCGGTGCGGTCCCCTACGGCACTGCGTAGGATCCTACGGTCTTGGCGTGCATCCGTGCGTCGCTGCGGTCCGGTCCCAGGTCGACGGGCACGTGCACCTTCTGCCGACCACTGGCGACAACATCGATGTACTGTGGAGACCTCACGCCCCACGTGTTGAGCAATTTGGCGGTACGTCCACCCAGCCTCCCGCATGCCCACTATACGCCCTCGCTCAAAGTCCGCCAACTGCACATACGGTACACGTCCACGCTGTCACGGCAGGCTACCAGTGTTAAAGACTGCGATGGAGCTCCGTATGCCACGGCAAACTGGCTGACACTGACGACGGCGGTGCACAAATGCTGCGCAGCTAGCGCCATTCGATGGCCAACACCGCGGTTCCTGGTGTGTCCGCTGTGCCGTGCGTGTGATCATTGCTTGTACAGCCCTCTCGCAGTGTTCGGAGCAAGTATGGTGGGTCTGACACACTGGTGTCAATGTGTTCTTTTTTCCATTTCCAGGAGTGTATTAAAGTCTGCCTCCCTTCACCACCAATTTAGGGATGAGGCCTGACAGTTCACAAAATTTCACCGCAGGAATCGGCATCTGCGAGGATGGTGGGCAGAACTCCATCGAGACAAAGGGCCGCCCTAATATCAGTATACAGGGTGTCCCAGCTATCTTGTCCACCCAAAATATCTCTGGAACAATAACAGCTATTGGAAAACAACTTTCACCGGTATCAATGTAGGGCTGGGGCCAATGAATGTACAATATTTGGAAACATTCTAAAACGAAAGCATGTGTGTTTTTCAACACAAAGTTATGTTTTTTTAAATGGACCTCCTGTATTTTTTCTTCAGCAATCCATAGCATGACAAAGCACATACACAATGGCGTTGATTGCATCGCAATATTCCCATTACATCCCGAGATATTACGACGCGAAGTTGACACTTGAAACACCCGACATGCGCTGCTAAGCGCACATCCTGAGGCTCAGGCGTGAACCCCATGCTGCCCGTAATCGCGATGTGATTGACATGCGTAATCACACTTCCATACTTACCAAGAAGTCCGAAACGACTAGTACGGTCTGCTGCGCGATTACGGGCAGCATGGGGTTCACGCCTGAGCCTCAGGACGTGCGCTAGCATCACATGTCGGGTGTTTCAAGTGTCAACTTCACATCTCAATATCTCGGGATGTAATGGGAATATTGCGATGCAATCAATGCCATTGTGTATGTGCTTTGTCATGCTATGGATTGCTGAAGAAAAAATATAGGATGTCCATTTAAAAAAACATAAGTTTATGTTAAAAAAACACATATGCTTTCGTTTTAGAATGTTTCCAAATATGTACATTCATTGGCCCAAGCCCTACATTGATACAGGTGAAAGTCGTTTTCCAATAGCTGTTACTGTTCCAGAGATATTTTGGGTGGACAAGATAGCTGGGACACCCTGTATAATACATATGTTGCCAGAATATGCTGAACTGAAAGTGGCATGCCACGAATTTCACAGAGTGGTGGATCCTCCCACTGGAGGAGGAAGCCCTGTGTTAAGGGGCTATGTCCAATGTGCAGTCTGGTAAGCAGAACCTCCTTCCAGCGTAGGAGCTGACAAAGTCTGCCATGCCTGTGTGGTCGATTTGAGTGAGTGCAGTTTGTTTTCTGTCACCTGCAACCATTCAGTCTCCCACTGACACAAGATGCGTCTATCAGAAAATGAGATGATAGTGTGCAACTGGATGGGATATTGATGGACAGCACCATGTCGACATGCTTCCTTTGCAGCTTTATCAGCCATGTCATTTCCCTGTGTCCCAATGCGGCCAGTTACCCAGCAAAAAGATCACCTTCTTGCCATGATGTTGGAGCTGCTGTAAGGAGTCATGGATGAGCTGAATCATATGGTCTACTGGATACATTTGGTGAAGTGCTTGCAGTGCACAAAGTGAGTTGGAACAGACAAGAAATATTGTACAGTGGTGTCTCTAAACGCTCTCTAGTGCCATTGGAATGCCATATAATTCCGCATCATAATTTGTAAATTCTTCCGGAAGACATACTTTAAAAACTCTATCAGAGAAAACAGCAGAACAACTGAGGTCATTCTCTTGCTGGAATCCATCTGTATATCGTATTTACTCGAATCTAAGGCGCACTTTTTTTCTGGTTTTTGTAATCCGAAAAACCGCCTGCGGCTTAGAATCGAGTGCAAATTAAGCGGAAGTTCTGAAAAATCTTGGTAGTTGCCGCCACAACTAACTTCTGCCGGAGCTTTTTTCTCAACCTTGAGTTTCGACTACTGCATTTTCATACATTATCCAATGAAGTAAATACAAATTAAGTATTGTTCATCTTTGAATTTAGCAGCATTTCAATGTACTACGAAAATCCGACTGGCAAAACTGTTTGGGATGTTTGTCAATATGGCCAACTATATGTTCTGAATTCTTTCTTACCTATGAGAAGAGATGGTTGCTAATAGGAACTTTTATGAATTGTGAATCACACACAATATTCTCTTCACCATAATAATAATACGAATATAAACATTTTGCCATGTATTCTTCCGTGTTTGCTTTTATCTCATTAAAAACCTGTCTGCCTAATAAACTACGAAACTAGAGTGAGACAGCAGCAAACGCGGAATAATATACATATCATGTCATGTTTATATTCGTATTATTCTTGTGCCTAATAGTGATACAGCCAGAAATGAAGCACGGTAATTGACTAGATTTTTAAATCTAAGATGACTATAATTTCTGTGCAGAACGTAATGTACTAAAGAGGCAACTGCAAAGATTTTCAAACGGAGAAAAATTTTTGCTAAACTCTCGTTCAGAACATCATCTATCATACGCATTCTATTATTTGGTTCTTGTTGATCATTATCAAAGAAAGCAGCTGTGTAAGTAACAACAAATAGCAGTCTCTTGCCATTGTTTCACTAATGAGACGATTCTTCTCTCTCTCTCTCTTTATTTTTTTATTTATTTTTTTATTGTAAGCGGCGGTAGCATGCACAAAAGCAAGCCATGCCGTGAGCGGCGACAGGCTGCAAACACAGAATGCAATAAATAATGCATGACACAGTATAGTAATACATTTTTAGCTTAGAGTGACATAAACACCTATAACAAAGGGAACGGCACTAATCAAATCAAAGAAAAATAAGCAATCAATTCAAACCAGACAAAGCACATGAAAAAGGAAGGGTACCTGAATAAATATAGATGGAGTGCCTGACGCATAGCAATGGCTACCTGGTATAGCATAACTGCCAAGCTTACGACTCGAACCAAACTACTGTAGCTGTATCATCATTCATTCGACCTAAATCGTGTCTCATATTACAATAGACCAACATTGTTTCGATTTGGAGTTGTGGCCTAAGACTTCTCTCTCCCCTTGAATTTCGAGTCTCAAATTTCAGGTGCGGCTTAGATTCGAAATTTTTTTTTCCTTCATTTCGAGTCTCATCTTTCAGGTGCGGCTTAGATTCGAGTAAATACGGTAAACTGTGATGAAACTTTGGTACATACTTGGAGTGGACAAAAACAAAGTTGTAAAAACATAATCTGGAGTACAAGTTTTCTTGTACTGTGTCAAGCTTAAAATCACTTTGGGCCTCTGAAGACACCAAAGCAGCAATGCGTTCCATCCCTGGGTGCGTATTTTGATGCTTGATATCCAGATCCTTGAGACAGTTTGTAGCATGTTTCCCAAATGGCTTGGTCGCATGGGGCTGATTCCTGAACAGCCATTCAAAGGTGTGTTGGCCCACATCATTAAATGCCAATGACTGAGGTGATTCTGAGATTTTCAGCACCTGCTGAGCCAAAAGGATATGTCACTGAATCCAAGTGGTGGTTCACCAGCCACTGCACACAGACTCTGAAGTGGGCTGGTCTGAAAGGCACCAGTTGGTATCCAAATGTCTTCATGGTGGACAGTGTGTAACATCTTGAAGTAGGAAGTATGGGCTGATCCGTAGACTATGCTGCCATACTCTAAATGTGATTGAACAAATGCGCTGTAAAACTTAAAAAGGCAGGACCTGTGGAAGTAGGCGGATGCAGACTGGTTTTTCCTGGACCAGGACCTGTGATTCTTTCAAATGCGAGTGATATCCATTTAAAATCCACTGCAACACAAATGTCCCTGTGGAGGCCACTGTTTAGTGAATGTTGATCTTATCTTTCTTCCTCGGAAGTACTGATTTACAGGGGAGATCAGAGGGAACATTTGCTGGTTCCCGACTCTCTGGTTCCTGTAGCTGGAAATCCATATCCTAAAGAGCAGAGTCCCCCATTAGAGATGGAGAGAGCTCATCAATCTAAAGGTTTAACTACCACTTTCTTGGATTTGGAACTACTTTTCGAAGGATGTTTTTCTTTACTTATGGGAGGAGCTGTTTGCTTGGGTTGTGGGGATGGCTTAGTTGGCTTCTGAAGTGGGGTAGTGGTATGTGGCTTAGGTGGTAAGCCCATTGCTGACAGTTACCAAATGACTTCTGCTTCAAGTGTAGCATTTCCCCCACAGGTTAAATGACAAGTGCATGTGCTCATATTGGAATCTGTGGTCTGAGTTTGTGTGAAGGCATCACACTTAAAAATTGGTGTCTTAAGGTCTGATGCAAGAAGCAGCAGTAAAACCCGGAGGTTGCATAGCTTTGATAACTTTTTTTAACTTCACCATAAGGTATGCGTCTCTTGATCTTCAACTGCTGAATTTTACTCTTCTTGTTGTAAATCTCACTCTTTCTGCTCCATACTGGGTGATTCCCAGAGGAGGTTACACATTTTGGAGGAGGTGTACAAGAATTGCCTGATTTGTGAGCTGAACCTCCACAATTGCTACACTTAGCCTGCCCATTACATCTCACAGTGGTATGGCCTAATCGTTGACATTTTTAACATATCATTGGATTAGGAACAAACGGTTCAATGTTAAGATGGATACAGCCTGCAAGAATAAGTTCAAGTAATTCCTGGGTACTATATGTTACAATAAATGTTGCCAATTTTTCCAATTTGCCGTTGACTCTCCTCATACAGCTCTGCACTTCCGTGATGCCCATATTTTTCCATTCTTCACGTAACTCCACAGGGTCCACCTCCATTATATCAGAGCAGGTGCCCGCTCCTTACTAAAGTTAAGGGTGTTATACAACTCCATCTCAACTGGGTAGTCACCTAAGGCCTTACCTCCCAGATGCTTAA
This sequence comes from Schistocerca serialis cubense, assembly GCF_023864345.2. Classification (NCBI taxonomy): domain Eukaryota; kingdom Metazoa; phylum Arthropoda; class Insecta; order Orthoptera; family Acrididae; genus Schistocerca; species Schistocerca serialis. The sequence goes on along the minus strand of NW_026047471.1, from coordinate 6,349,627 downwards.
AGCTTAGATATCTGATTTGAATTAGCAGTTTCAACTAGAAGTGTTCCATTATGAAGTTGTCTGGCACTTTTTAGAGACCCAGAAATACCTTCCAATGCCTTGTGAACATACAAAGGGGAGATCTTCTCAAAGGTTCCCTCTGTTCGCTTGATTACAATGAAAGTGTTATGGCACACTAATGCTCTGTTACTATGATTCTGGGACTTCTTTTTAGGAGGACTGACCAACCGAGCTCTCTTGGAGGATTGGGTGTAAGCACTACCTGACGGTACACCCACCCCATCAGTAGTAGTAGTTTGATGAGACTGTTCCATAGGGTCCCACAAGATGCTATGGTAACAACTGTCAACTCGGGCGGAGCCCTACATGCCTGAGCAAGCCTTGTACAACTGGGGGAGGGGCAGCAGGTGCCCCAGAGGTTTCCCACTAGAGACTGTTTTACCTCAACATCCATTCACCTCATCAATATGTAGCACACCTTGAGGTTGGGGGGCTTTTTATAAAGGTGTGTATACCTTCCTCATGGTCCAGGCGGTGAAGCCGAAACCCCCGTTCTCCGGAACAGACAACATTCCACCACTGCGCCACTCGGTGGTCGCTGAAGCATGCCCAGGGCTCAGGAACCCTGGAGTCGCCTATCCTGTACTCAGCAAATGAATGCTGAGCCCCTATGGAGATTTCTGCTCCTGTCCACGTCCCTAGGACGACAGATGCTGCACCACTCTGTAGCCCATCTCCCCTTACAGTTGCGTACGAAATACTGTACAACAATTTAGAATGAATTGTCTGAATGTGCTTCCCAGCAATGTTATTTATCTTAACTCATAAGTGTGGTTACCAAGCGTGTCAGTTTCATTTCTATCCTCTCCCTTTCTTTCTGAGAATTTTGAGATGTTTGACCTAGAGCTCAATTACTTCATGGATATTATTGTAATGTACGTATGAAGTGTAATTTAACTCTACTGTTAACTGAAATGACCCCACTCACAGAAGACGTTTGCCCAGTTGATCTGAGAATTTAAAAGGGAAGACATTACAGTTTTTGTGGTTTCTATGTCATTTTGATACACATCTTTTTGGGATTGCTTTTATTGATATTTGATAACCGTAACCAAGTAGAAAAGTTTGATGAAAGTTGTGTGACCATTTAAACATATTTGCACCGCCACAATAATCACACACTTCCACTTCTCAGCCTGTTGCTACTGCTAAACCATCATTTCAAATAGCAGGGGCAGCAGGGGGTCAAACAGTCTAGGGGACAAAGCACAGTAGAAATCTTTGGGTAACAAATGAGATACTGAAATTAACTGATCAAAGGAGAAAATGGTGCAAACAAAACAGGCAAAAAGGCGTACAGACATCTAAAAATTGAGATTGACAGAAAGTGCTAAATGGTAAAACATAAATGGTTAGAAGAGAAATGCTAAGGTTGATATATGTTGCAAAGAGGCTAATTCAGCAGATCTTTGGAGAAAAGAGAAGCACCTGTATGATTATCAAAATCTCACATGGGAAACCAGAACTAAGCAAAGAATTGGAGATAGAAAGTTTGAAGGAAAGTTTGAAAGAATATGTTACAGTAGTAACATGGAAACAAACTTGAATACAATATTATATATATGAAAGAGGAAGACGAGAAATGATATTGTGAAAAGAATTTGACAGAGCACAACATTTTCTTGGAATTATTAAGATACTTAGGACAGCCAGCCATAGCAACACTATGGGCTTTGTGTCCAAGATATATGAGACAGGCAAAATACCCTCAGATTTCAAGAATAATTTCAGTTCAAAAAATGTTGGTGCTGACAAGTATGAACCATCGGTTTAGAAAGTCATGGTTGCAAAATACTGGCACAGACAATTTACACAAGAATGGCTAATTCTCAGGGAAGATCTGTACAAATATAGGAATATGCAAGGCAATAGTGACCCTATCTATGATTTATCCTACAAGACAAGTTGAAGAAAGGCAAAGCTATACTTATAGCATTTGCTAACGTAAAGAAAGCTTTTGACAATAAAACAAAGCATGTGATTGGTTATCTCCAACTTGTACAGAAATCAAAGTCCAGTTATAAGAGTTTAAGGACATGAAAGAGAAGCAGTAGTTGGAAAAAGGAGTGAGACAAGACTGTAGCCTACCCCTGATGTTATTCAATCTGTACACCAAGCAAATAGTACAGGAAAGCAAGGAGAAATCTGGGGAAGAGAAATGAAGTTCAGTGATAAGAAATAAAACCTCTTGAGGTCTGTCACGGACATTATAATTCTGTCACAGATGGAAAAGGGCCTGGAAAATCATATGAATGTAATGGGCAGTGTTTTGAACAGGGCTGGTTTGTTTGTTTTGTTTTAGGGCATCGGAACAACTAGGGTCATTCACGCCCCTGTCAAAACTATAGAACAGAGGACAGAGAGGAGTTGAAAAGTGACTACACATCATTCTCAATCCATGTAAGAGAAGACAGCTAAAAATCAGGAATGTGGAGAAAGGTCTATAAAATAGACCATAAAGAAATGGAGGTTCATGACTAAATTTTAAATGGCGTTCACCATATTGCTATGACGGGTAAAAAAATAAAACATGGTCAACAGCCCATGTGGCGTTTGCTAAAATGCCCGATAACTCAGGTGGGAAACCCAAGTGGGAATATAAATGGTTAAAAATTGGCATTCCATCAGGAAATGATGGACAGGTAAAACTTTGGTGCAATATGTACAAACTAGTGGGGGAGCCCCACTTAACAAATGACAATGGCTAAAAAGGAGTGCCCAATACACAACCTAGTGAAAATGACCTCCTCACAGTGGGAAGGCTGAGAGGAGGTCGTCCAAGCTGCTGGGAGAGGGTTAATAACCTGTAGCTTATTCCCATGAAGGGAGGACCAGTGGCGATGCCAAAGTGACACCACCTCCTGACAGACAGAAACACAGATACCATTGGAGGGAATACAAGAAATAGTGGGTTAAGGCACGAGGACTGCAGCCTTGGCAACAGTGTCAGCAGCCTTGTTTCCTATGAGACTGACATGACCAGGAACCTGTCTGCCATGATCAGGAACCCACATAAATAGCACAGTGAACAAACGACAGTTTTCCTGGACCTGCTGCATTGAGGTATGGGCAGTGTATAGTGCACACAGGTTTTGAAGGGCTCTGAGAGAGTCTGAGCAGATGACGCAATTGAAAATGCTGTGTCGCCAGATGTACTCTGTGGCTTGATACAGTGCGAACAGCTCTGTTGTAAATACTGAGCAGTGATCTGGAAGTCAATACCGAAAAACTTCGAAGCCAATGACGACGGCATACCCGACACCACAGTTAGTCCGAGAGTCATGAGTGTACACAAAGGTACAGTCGCGAAGTTCCATGTGAAGGTTGTGAAATTGAAGGTGATAGAGCAAGGCTGGTGTAGTGTTCTTAGGAAGCGAGTGAAGGCCGAGGTGACCACAGGCTGCCGCATGAAGCCAAGGTGGTGGCGGGTTCACACCTACCGGGAAAGTTGAAGGGAGTGAGAAGTTAAGCTGCCGGAGTAAGAGCCGAAAGTGAGCTCCAGAAGGTAACAGAGAAGGTCACGCCCCATATGGCGATCAAAGGTGTCATCGAAGGAGGAGGCGTAGGATGGGTGGTCACACTTGGCAGACAAATGGCATGCATACCTACTGAGGAGAAAGTCACATTGGTAGGACAGCACTAGGTCAGCAGCTACAGCATACAGATTCTCAATCGGGCTACTGTAAAAGGCACCAGTGGCCAAACAGATGCCACGATGGGGGATAGCATTGAGACAGCACAAGAGGGACGGATGTGCAGATGCATAAACAAAGTACCCATAGTCTAGTTTCAAATGGACAAAAGACTGGTACAAATGGAGGCACGTGGTTCGATTGGCACCCCAGGAAGTACCATTGGGGACATGTAGGACATTGAGGGACCATGTACAGTGGGCTCCCAGGTAAGACACGTGGGAGGACCAAGAGTGTTTCCTATTGAGCATTAGCCCCAGGAATTTCGTAGATGTAAAGAGGGTGGGATAAATCAATTGTGCTGCCAGAAATTCATACAAATGGTTTTGTCAGTGGAAAAATGAAAGCTATTGTTGACACTCCATGAGTAAAAGATGATCAAGACATCGCTGAACACACCACTCAATGAGATAGGTCCGAGAAGAACTGCAATAGATGGCAAAATAGTCAACAAAAAGGGAGCCGCAGATGACCAATGGGAAACAGGCCATTATAGGGTTAGTGACGATAGCAAGGAGGAGGATGCTAAGGGCGGAACCCTGAGACACATTGTTTTCCTGGATAAAGGTGTCCGACATGGCAGAACCCATACGGACCATGAAAACTCTGTCTCTTAAAAATTTCTTAGGGAAACAGAGCAGGCGGCCATGAAAGGCCCACAGGCAGAGAGTACAGAGGATACCAGTCCTACAGCAAGTGTCGTAGGCTTTCTCCAAATTGAAAAACATGGCCACAGTCTGGGATTTCCACAGAAAACCATTCCATGTCATGTGTGGACAAAGTGGTCAACTGCAGAACGGTGTGCTCAAACTCCACACTGTGCAGTGGTTAGTAAATTGCGAGACTTGAGCCACCATACCAGCCAGCCATGAATCGTACATTCCATCATCTTGCAAGCACAGCAGGTGAGAGAGATGGGGCGGTAGCTAGAAGGATGGTGTTTGCCCTTACTGGGCTTAGTAATTGGTATCACAGTGGCTTCATACCAGTGTCTGGGAAATGTGCCGACTGCCCATATGCAGTTTTGAAGGAGACAAGTGCTTGTCTGCAAGAGAAAGGTGCTGCAGCATCTGAATGTGAAAAGCGTCTAACCCTGGGGCAAAGGATTAGATGAAGTTAGAGCATGATGTAGCTCCCTCATAGCAAAGGTGGCATTGTAGCACTCACAATTCTGAAAAGAGAATGATAACGCCCAAGCCTCCTCTGATTGTTTCTATAGAGAAAGGTAGTGTGACAGTGGGAAGAGCAAGAAATTTCCACAAAATGGCTGTCCAAGGTGTTGGAGATAGCAATAGGGTCCATGATGACATCATCAGCTACTGTCAGGCCGGAAATTGGAGAATGAATCTTGGTCCCAAAGAGTCGCTGGAGGTTAGCCCACACAGCAGAGAGGGAGTGGCACTGTTAAAAGAACTACTGAATGCAATCCAGCTAGCTTTTTGCTATCCTCAATAACACGATAACACTGTGCAAGCATCTGTTTATAATGAGCCCAGTTTGCCATCATAGGGTGACTGTCAAAAATGTGGAGAGTAAGTCTGTGCGTGAATCGCATCGTGGCATGCCTCAGTCCACCAAGAAAGCAGGACACAGTGTGTTGAAGAGAAAGTGTGGGGATCTGCAGTGGTAAGGATAATGTTTGTAAGGTAGTCCACCTGGTCAACACAACTGGGGAAATGGTGTTTGCAGTAGGTCACCAGGAGGAGTACAGCCACCAGTCGGCCTTAGTAAGCTGCCATTTGGGTGTGCATGCAGGTGGGGTAGGTGTAAGAAAACAGACAGCACACGGGAAATGGTCACTCGAGTAGGTGTCAGAAAGAATGGATCACTCGAGAAAATGGGCAAGCTGGGCACTGCTGAAGGATAGGTCCAAATGGGAACAGGTGTGCGAGGAGTCAGAAAGGACTGTGGGTACTCGCATGTTAAGGCAGAAGAGGTTAAATTGATTACGAAGGTCTGCCAAGAGGACATATCCAACAGGTTCTTGGAGATGGTGCACATTGCAGTCACCGAGAAGCAGAAATGGGTGAGGTATCTGCCCAATAAGCTGGAGGAATGCTGCCCTGGTGACATCGAATGACGGAAGGATGTAAATGGATCGAAGGGAAAATGTCAGGTGAGGAAAGAAAACTGCAACACCTTGAAGACAGGCAGTGAGGGAGATGGGTTGACTATGAACGTCATCCCATATGAACAGAGTGTGACTCCCACATGAGGTGGAATGTCGATGTCAGGGGGAGGTCAAAACAGACTGTCAAGAAACACAAATGATGACACAATTTTGTTTCCTGAAGGCAGAGTACAAGGGGTTGCTGTGATTCTACAAGCAGCTGTAAATCCTCTTTGTTGGATCAAAGGCTAGAAATATTCCATTGGAGTAGAGTCATGAGGGGGAAAAATGAAGTAGTGAACAGGGTTGCAAGATGAATAACCTACAGTACACACTTCGTTGTATCACTTTCATAAAATAGTACAATACCATCCAGATACTGTCTATATTAAATTACTTTATCAAATGTGTATGGATGTATATCAAAACAACTGTTCTCTAGTTCAAAATGTCAGCCAAGGTTGCCCCTGAACTCCGTAAGATTGGTAACGGTAATTGGGACCTGATGACCATTTTAGCCATTTAGTAATATAGATACTGTTTCACACAATACACAATAATTGTGCATTAAATTAGTATGGCTAGATACCTAAGTCAGTAAGGCCTTAGAATCAATCCATTATCTTTTACAATAAGTGAGAGTATTCATGAGTGACTGTTTGGAAACATATTTGATGTTCAGTTTCTTCTATCAGCTACTCAATATCATTGCTTATTCAGTTGTATTCCCACTAAGATTTTCCATTATTGTATGAAATCAGTACTAAAAAATTCATACAAATCAGAGCTTACCAATTTTTGTGTGATATTACTGACCACAAAAGATGGTAAATATTTATTTGGAGTGTTCAAAGAACCATTAACACAGATATAATCACAGAAGTCAACTCCAACTATCACAAAAGCTGCAAAGAGCTTGTTTTAGATTAGTTGTCCATAGGAGCCTACCATTTCTGTTCAAAAATAAAGAAATGCAGAAACTGCTTAGCGTACTTACAGAAGTAGCGAAGGTCAATGAATATAAGAACAATAGTGTCAAGAACATGTTTAAGTAGTTAAAAGAAAAGAAAGGACCATACTACAAACATAGAAAAAGAAGAAGCAGAAGAGAGAAGGCTCATGACAAAAAGTGCGCTCACTCACACCAAATTGCTAATAGTTAAAAGTGAATTTAGGCTTTGGTAATACAGAAAAATCAGAAGCAGGAATATGACATAAAATCAGCGAGAGACTTAACAAATTTATGGGCAAGTATAAAATTAATTGTCAGGACTGCAACAAATTTTAAGTTGGAGAAACATGCAGAAATTTTGCTGTTCAATTTAAAAAGTGCACGTATGAACGGAAATCCTTTCAGTAATCATCTGAGCTCCCTTAAACATAAAGTGGGACAATACATGGCAATTTAGAAATTTTACATAAAGGAACAAACAGGTACACTTTAAACATATTACAAGGAATGGAAATCTTTGTTCACAGTAAGAGAGAGCCACAACACTCACTGAAAGAACAAAACATCACATTAAACTGGTATTTTGACATCTTTCAAGAAGGCAAATGTGGCAGACCCATGTTGGAGATGTTCCATTGGTACCATTTCACCCACAAGAGGTATCATGTAGCCATGAGACCACTCTCAATATCCCAAGTAGTAAACATGGTACCATGAGATGACGATGGTACTACTGTCCAACATTCCTGTTAATTTAAATATCTCAACCCCTCCCTATTTATACAAATAAAAAAAGTTTTTATGACTGTGTAGTATTCTTATTTTAGGTACATTTAGCTTTTACATTCTGTTGCATAGCAGGTCTGACTCCTGGGGTGTACATACAAATTTTTAAAGTTGTGACTTGACACAGACGGCACATCATCAGAGCTGGCTCATATCTTATGTCACAAGCAGTATCTGGGGCACAGAAGGAATTGTGTTGAATCATATTATTCTTTTCTTTTCTTATATATAAGCTATATGTAAACTGAATGAATTACACACACAGCCAAAAGTAAATTAATGGGTTGTTTTATGCAAGGATAATGTTTTGATACATCGTTCAATACCTGTATGAAACAAAGTAAGAAATATGCTCTTCAATTCATTAATTCATGTATCTTCATCTTTTTGTTTCAGAAAGTGGTAGCATACAGACGTATGCTTGGTTCTGTCATACCAGCATCATTAAAAATGTGTATTTCAACCATTCATTAAAATATTACGATAAATTATTAGAAAAAGAATATTTGCTCACACAGTTAAGAGTTCAAATCCTCTGTTCATCATTTCACTTGCCACCAAGATCCTGCATCAAGAGATTCAGTGCAGACAACAATAATTCACACAGTATCCAAAAGAGCAGTCCTTTATCTAGATGTCACAATCAATGCTACACACAATGGAATTAATGTGAAGATCAACAATTTCAATGGTTGCAGTGATTATCTGGTACCGCATACTACTGGAAGCAGCAGTATGTAATGCAAATTATGTCTATTGAATGTAATGATATTAAAGGTCTGTTAATATTGTTAAAAGTTAAAGTTTACCCAAGATTATGCACATATTCATAAATAATCTTCAAAGTTTTTCCAATTATTCACACAATTATTAATCCATTTCCACATCTGCACACATACCTATTCAGAATGCACTGTTCCAGAAGACTAGGCACCACATTTCCACACTGAGCCGAGCCATAATTAATACATGCAAATAATGCAGTATGACAGCACCTAATGTGTTACTCTGTGAGTCTTGCAATATGGAGCCATAATATGTAACATCTAAGCTCAGCTTATTCAAGCCATTATTGCACTGAAGAAAAATATGAAGGCAAGGAGAACTGACAATAACTGAGACACCATGTTGGGAGCAAGTCTGCTATCATCTCCAGATAATGAGAGCAAATGACCATATCACCAGCCTTGATGACATTATGTCCAGCTTAAATACGACCGTTTCAGAAAGCCTCAGTCTCGATGTGTGGTGATCCTACCTGCATTTCTGATTACGAGGGAATGACAGTCTCGCTATTTACAGGATGACTCAATTGGTGAATCGTAATGTGCTGATTGCTGCCAAAATAAGAGACCACATTCAGACAGCTGCCACTGCTGTATGGTCATTTCTGTGGTACAAGAAGATGTTGGCGAGTCTGAGGCTTCCCCTGGGGAAGGGTTATTCAAGTAACAACAAATTACCACCTACAACATGTTGGGCAACACATTCTCAGATGTTTTCTGACTTCTGCCAGGACTGTGCCACCCAATGGGCACATCTCTCGCAAAGGTCTAAATTATTGTGCACAATATTCTGCAATGTAGTTAATCTAATATTTAGAGTACCTTCAATGCCAATCAGTGTTTTCTTGGATCACTGCCACTGTTAGGTGACCAGGACAAGGTTCATCTTCAGGAGACTCCCAACCTCTTGAAAGCTTATGAAATCAATTTCCAGATTAGCCCTAGACTCACCGTAACAGTCAAGGTTGGAGATCTTCTGCATTCAACTTCTTTTTTTGGCCACTGCATGAAAATTGTGGCACGATAGAACCATCTCGCACTGTGTCAGACTCGCTCAGCACTGCATGCATCTTCATTCACCTTCACAACATGGTTTGAAGTCCAGTGGTGGGGGAACTGTTGGGCACATGCTCCAAGGTCGAAAAACAATGCACTTTCAAACTGAAATAATCCCACTGTTGTGAGACTTCTAGTTTCAGAGCTGCTAAAAAACTTTCTGCAAAGCCCTCATAGTACCGTCTTCCTGGCAGTACACTGTGCTGCTGATCTGTGCCTAGGCTTCCTCCTTTAGAATGTCTGCCATTCGTGATATCCTGTTGGCACCTGCTTAAGTGCACAATCATCTTTGAGGGTGCTGGGGTGCACCACACTAATTGCCAGTGAGCCAAAGTAGGCTTGCGCCTACAGATTCCTATTTCAGTTACCTGCCTGACATGGCCACTGGGTCCTGACCTACACAATGGCTGTAACCAAGAAAGCTGTGTGCCTGCATTCCTTGTTGCACTCTGGTATGTGACTCAGCAGGTCTTCCACACCACCAGACAAGACAATCAGTACTGTAAACTCACAAGTAATAAACATGTTTCCAGACACTGCTGTTTCAGTGACACCTTAGGATGCATGACAGCCACCTCCTCCAGTTCCCAAGGTTGACTACCTGCACCACTAGTGTGACCACCTCACATATTTAGCTTCCATGACCATTATAAATCCTGATCCAAGAGGTAACTGCTACAATACTTAAAAACACTGCTGCTTTTCATAAAATTGTGTCATATTTTAAAGTGGTTCCACTGCCATACTAGTTCACAGAATATTTTATTACATTTATATATTTTGTTTATTTTATAGAATATGAGTGTATACCTAATACTAAAACTTTAGATTCTACATTTGAAAGCATTTCTGTTCTATTGCCGTTTAACAACCACAGCTAGTTTTACTTCAAGCAGCCTAAATTACTAACAGTGACACTAGTCCATGATACTCCTGTACACTAGAATTTTTGGTAAGTTATTTTGTTTTTGCTGTCCTTTTAGTACAGTATGTCTCACTTCTATATACAGGATGGTCCAGGAGGACATCTTTGCTACTTTGAAACATCTCTCCTATTGAATAAGGCTCATAGCTCTTAAGGTACACATTTTAGAACCCATGCTTACTGGACATTTTTTATTGTTTTGGTCCACACTATCACTTCTCAAAATATGGAAAGCAAAGAGTTTGCAGTAGAAGATATTTGTTTTACAGTATTGAAAATAATCAAATGCTCACAGCTCTTCAAGATATGCATCTTTGAGCCCATGTTTACTTGACCTTTTTTGCTTCTAATGATAGTTCTCATCATATTCCCGAATATTTTGTGCTATATAAGATAACCATTTCACATTGCCACAGTTTCTGAAGATGTGTGTTTGTGTGTGTGAGTTTTATGCTAACAGATCCATGTAACTAACTTGGAAACAGCAGCACTTTAAACAATATACATTGCTATTGAAGGGGGAAATTAAATGGAACAAATTATGACAGTTACAATACGCACAAAACCCAATATTACATGATTTTCCCTGCAAGATATTGCTGACAAAATTTTTATAACACACAACTTTAGCTCACAATTGTTACTGTATAGCAGTGATTTGGAATAATGAACTCCTCTTTCAAAGCACCCTCTTCCTCCTGTAAAGTTCTTATTTATGACAACTGGAATAAACATTGTTCGGAATATGATTATCAGTGGCAGGGGTAAAACACAGGGAACGAAAAGCTATTTACAATTTGTACAGAAACCAGATGGCAGTTATAAGAGTCGAGGGACATCAAAGGGAAGCAGTGATTGGGAAGGGAGTGAGACACGGTTGTAGCCTCTCCCCGATGTTATTCAATCTCTATATTCAGCAAGCAGAGAAGGAATCAAAAGAAAAATTCGGAGTAGGTATTAAAATCCATGGAGAAGAAATAAAAACTTTGAGGTTCACCGATGACATTGTAATTATGTCAGAGACAGCAAAGGACTTGGAAGAGCAGTTGAACGGAATCGAAAGTGTCTCGAAAGGAGGGTATAAGATGAACATCAACAAAAGCAAAATGAGGATAATGGAATGTAGTCGAATTAAGTCAGGTGATGCTGAGGGAATTAGATTAGGAAATGAGACACTTAAAGTAGTAAAGGAGTTTTGCTATTTGGGGAGCAAAATAACTGACGATGGTCGAAGTAGAGAGGATATAAAATGTAGACTGGCAATGGCAAGGAAAGCGTTTCTGAAGAAGAGAAATTTAACATCCAATATAGATTTAAGTGTCAGGAAGTTGTTTCTGAAAATATTTGTATGGAGTGTAGCCCTATATGGAAGTGAAACATGGACGATAAATAGTTTGGACAAGAAGAGAATAGAAGCTTTCGAAATGTGGTGCTACAGAAGAATGCTGAAGATTAGATGGGTAGATCACATAATTAATTAGGAAGTACTGAATAGGATTGGGGAGAGAAGTTTGTGGCACAATTTGACTAGAAGAAGGGATCGGTTGGTAGGACATGTTCTGAGGCATCAAGGGATCACCAATTTGGTATTGGAGGGCAGCATGGAGGGTAAAAATCGTAGAGGGAGACCAAGAGATGAATACACCAAACAGATACAGGATGTAAGTTGCAGTAGGTACTGGGAGATGAAGAAGCTTGCACAGGATAGAGTAGTATGGAGAGCTGCAATAAACCATGTCTCAGGACTGAAGACCACAACAACAACAAAGATTATCTGAAGTGTTAAACTAAACCATTTTGCAAACAACATTCGTATACCATCAAAAATTCTCAAAAATATACCTTAAATCACATAGATGGACAAAGAAATTAGGGGTAACAGTTTGTTTGAATGAGGATATCACGTGTAACATTTGTAGAAACACAAAGATAGTATACAACTGATGATACAGTATGAATTCGTGTTCCCAAGTCTTTCACTAAAATTCAAACCATAATGTAAAAACGAGAAAAGTGACAGTAAAACATATTATTTACAAATGGAGAGATTATGGGTAATTAGCCAACTTTTTCTTACAAATTATGAAGATTTACACTTTCTAGAAAGACATCAAATTTTTAAGTAATAGTGCCCTTAAAATTATATCAAAAATTATTATGTAACTGATTTGTAATAAACCAAAGTTCTAATCTTGCTGAGGAATGGTAGAATGTCATCATCGAGCACTTTGTGAAATGGTAAGTACATAAGTGCACTGTTAAGTATGAATTATGTCCGCAGCTCGTCGTCTTGTGGCTAGCATTGCTCCCTCTGGATCAGGGGGTCCCGGGTTCGATTCCTAGATGGGTTGGGGATTTTCCTGCCTGGGGACTGGGTGTTTGTGTTGTTCTCATCATTTGATCATCATCATCATATGTGACTATGGATAGATTGGACTGTGTAAAAAAATTGGACTGTGTAAAAATTGGGACTCTGTATAGGCGCTGATGACCGCGCAGTTGAGTGCGCCAAAAAACCAATCATCATCATTATCATCATCATCATCATCATCATCATCATCATCATCATCATCATCATCATCTTAAGTGTGAATTATACTACTTTTCTTTGCATTCTGGTTGTAATTACACTCATGTTCACAAATTAAGGATAATTGCAGAATGTGGTGCCCCACAACATAGCAATACACAAAACTGGCACTAATAGCATAGGCACATAGGGAACACACACGACACAGATCTGCAAGTCCACAGTACTGGTGATAAGTTAAGAAAACCGACCCGAAACACATGTGCTACTAGACGCCACTGTTTCCTGCGCATGTACCCCGATATCAGTATGGGATATGATCACCATGCACACGTACTCAGGCCGCACAACAGGTTGGTGTACCCTTGATCAGGTAGTCGAGCAACTGCTGGAGTATAGCCTCCCATTCCTGCACCAGTGCCTGTCATGGCTCCTGAAGTGTCATAGGGGTTTGAAGACGTGCAGCCATACTTCGACCAAGAGCATCCCAGATGTGCTTGATGTTGGAACAGGCAGGCCACTCCATTCGCCTGATATCTTCTGTTTCAAGGTACTCCTCCATGACGGTAGCTTGGTGATGCCGTGCATTATCATCCATCAGGAGGAAGGTGGGACCCACTGCACCCCTGAAAAGGCAGACGTACTGGTGCAAAATGATGTCCCGATACACCTGACCTGTTACAGTTTCTCTGTAAAGACATGCAGGGGTTACGTGCACCAATCATAATCCAACCCAACCATCAAACCATGACCTCCATACATGTCCCTTTCAAGGACATTAAGGAGTTGGTATCTGGTTCTTGCTTCACACCAGATGGAAATCCAGTGGGAATCACTGTTCAGACTACATGTGTACTCGTCCATGAACATAGCCTGGGACCACTGTTTCAATGACCATGTACTGTGTTCTTGATATCAGGGTTTACGAGCTCTCCTGTGACCAGGGGTCAGTGGACTGCACCTTGCAGGTCTAGGGGAAAATAAACCATGCCTGTTCAGTCATCTATAAACTGTGTGTCTGAAGACAACTGTTCCAGTGGCTGCAGTAAGGTGCCGAGCAAGGCTACCTGCAGTACTTCGCGGCTATCTGTGGGCACTGATGGTGAGATATCAGTCTTCTTGTGGTGATGTACAATGTGGACATCCCGTACTATAGAACCTGGACACATTTCCTGTCTACTGGAATCATTGCCATAATTGTGAGATCACACTTTGTGGCACACAGAAGGCCTGTACTACAACCTGCTGTGTTTGACCAGACTCCAGTCGCCCTAGTATTCTACCCCTCATAATGGCATCAATATGTGCTCTTTGAGCCATTTTCAACACACAGTCACCATTAGCATGTCTGAAAACGTCTGCACACCTACTCGCTGCACCGTACTGTGTGTGTGTGTGTGTGTGTGTGTGTGTGTGTGTGTGTGTGTGTGTGTGTGTAAAAAAAATTCCTCAAGACCCCTGAACGTCTTACACTTACTAAGTCAGTTATTTGTCAATGACAATTTCCGAGTTGTGATAATAGTCTGAAGAAGCTTCAAGCCCAAGGAATACAGTGTAGGAGACAAGATGTGTCAACCAATCCTTAATAGTCTGTCGAAACTGGATGTATCACCCAACACTTTATAGTTTCTCAATATTGGTAAATGACACATGGCTCTACTCTGGTTTTTATCACAGAAAGCGATACATTCCTCTGATTTGTGACTTTTTAATGTTTAGCCGAGTCATGATAACTATGAGCAATTCACTAGTAAATTTACTCTCAGACAATGAAAAGACAGCATCAATGTTTTGCCATCACAAAGATAGGATGGAGTTCTTCACATGGAACCCTGCCTTAGAATCTCCACAACAACTCACTGTATTTACTCGAATCTAAGCCGCACTCGAATCTGAGCCGCACCTGAAAAATGAGACTTGAAATGAAGGAAAAAAAAAAAAAAAAATTTCGTGAATCTAAGCCGCACCTGAAATTTGAGACTCAAAATTCAAGGGGAGAGAGAAGTTTTAGGCTGCAGCTCCAATTCGAAACAAAGTTGATCCATTGTAATATGAGACACAATTTAGATCGAATGAATGACAATACAGCTACAGCAGTTTGGTTCGAGTCGTAAGCTTAGCAGTTAAGCTTTACCAGGTAGCCATTGTTATGCATCAGGTGCTCCATCTGTATTTATACGGGTACTCTTCCTTTTTCACGTACTTCATCTGGTTTAAATTGATTGCTTATTTTTCTTTGATCTGATAAGTGCCATTCTCTTTGTTATAGGTGTTTACGTCACTCTAAGCTGAAAATGCATTATTGTACTGTGTCATGCACTGTTTGTCACATTCTGATAATGTGGCTTGGCTTGCTTTTGTGCACGCTACCGCCACTTACAATTAACAAAAAAAAAGAGAGAGGAATTGTCTCATTAGCGAAACAATGGCAAGAGACTGCTATTTGTTGTTACTTACACTGCTGCTTTCTTTGATAATGATCAACAAGAACCAAATAATAGACAGCGTATGATAGAAGGTGTTCTGAACGAGAGTTTAGCAAAAATTTTTCTCTGTTTGAAAATCTTAGCAGACACCTCTTTAGTACATTACACTTTGCACTGAGATTAGAGTCATCTTAGATTTAAAAATCTAGTCAATTGCTGTGCTTCATTTCTGACTGTATCACTATTAGGCATAAGAATAATACGAATATAAACATGATATGATATGTATATTCTTCCGCATTTGCTGTTGTCTCACTCTAGTTTCGTAGTTTATTAAGCAGACAGGATTTAAATGAGTTAGCAGCAAACATGAAAGAATACATCGCAAAATGTTTATATTCATATTATTCTCATGGTGAAGAGAATACTGCATGTGATTCACAATTCATAAAAGTTCCTATAAGGAACCATCTCTTCTCACAGGTAGGATAAAATTCACAACGTAGAGTTGGCCATATTTTGTCAAACATCCCAAACAGTCTTGACAGTCGGATTTTCACAGTACATTGAAATGCTGCTACATTTGAAGATGGACAATACAGAATTTGTATTTACTTCGTTGGATAACATATGAAAATGCAGTGGTCGAAGGTGCTCGTCTCCCACCTTTTTTTTTTGCAGTGTGTTTGGCGCCAGTATTTATCTTTTTTGCCTCCAAAGCATGCCTGTGTAGTGCTACATATATCCGATGGCAGAAGTTAGTTGTGGCGGCAACTACCAACATTTTTCAGAACTTTGGCGTACTTTGCACTCGATTCTAAGCCGCAGGTGGTTTTTTGGATTACAAAAACCGGAAAAAAAGTGCAGTTTACATTCGAGTAAATACGGTACATCTCTGCCCTGAAGAAGTTTTCACACTCTATATTAGCACAAAAGACTCACTTTTTCCCTCACTAAGACACATCTACACAGGAATTATGTGATCTTATTTGTGTTTTCAAAGCAGATAGTAGATGAATTGGAGACATAAATCTGGTTAATGTCAGCTCACGTGGCACCAAAACACTATAGTATTTCAAGTACAAACTCTCTTTTACTTTAGTTAGGAGTACGATAAGTGCTTCAACAAATCTGACTTTTGCTATTTAGGGGTTTTATCACTCTCTTAACAACTCTAACTTCATTATTTTTTGTTGAGTTAATGGAGAGACATAAGTCATTAATAATGGCACCTTGAACACAAAGTAAGGGAAGCAGAACAGTTGACAGCAACTGTAGCAACTTTTGACACAACTGTGCATCTTCTATGAGACCTTGGAGCTCATTCTTAGGGTTCTGTACCGTAATTGGTAGAAACAGAATTCTAAGAGGAGCATTTTGTTGTCCAGCTGTCTGTAAAACCCCCCTCCTCTCAGGAACAATTAGATGTATCATGTTGAAATTTTATGTCAAATACTAAGGTCTATGGATCCTCCTCTCCTTGACACAGCTAAAAAGAACCAAGAACAAGCAAGCACTCACAAAGAGACTGTGCAAAATGTAACCTCCAACATGTGCAATCCAGTTGTGCAGATTAACTGAGAGTACAGTGAGTGAAAAATAAACCAACACTGAGTCTTTAACCAAATGAATGTCAGACAGTCTATACTACTCCCATCAAAATAATGAGCCCTGACATTGCTTGGATTCTGAGGAACAGTACATTGTGTGTTTTAAATAGTTTTGGTATGCACTAAATGACTAATATTTACCCATGCACATTACAATACAATGAGTTACAGCTAGTACTTGTTACTGAATATCAAATGTTTTTTGGAATACTGAACTCCCCTTAAATAGCCCCCATTTCCT
This sequence comes from Schistocerca serialis cubense, assembly GCF_023864345.2. Classification (NCBI taxonomy): domain Eukaryota; kingdom Metazoa; phylum Arthropoda; class Insecta; order Orthoptera; family Acrididae; genus Schistocerca; species Schistocerca serialis. The sequence continues at coordinate 6,332,454 of NW_026047471.1, read as the reverse complement.
CCTGTAAAGCTCTTATTTAAGACACAAGTGGAATAAACATACCTAATTAGATATACGATTATCTTATATGTTTAACTAAACCATTTTTTGGGTAAAGACTTATTTCATGTTCTTCATTTAGTTATAATTTCAATTAACAATAATATACTTAGAAAATAGTCTTAAGATTGTTCTCAGCCAATCCTCTGCATCTGTAATGAAATATTAATGTAATGCTACGGTACCTGTTATCAAATCAAGCAAATGGAGCATAGCATCTTGGCACGCAATAGCAATAACTTGATTATTGGCAGCTACTCCAGCTGCCGGAGAACCCAACACAGCCTCCCAATCTGGTGGCTATTCAGTGTCTGCTACACTGCACACACAGACCCGTGTCAGTGGACCATGTGGAGTGTTGAGAGCACCATTCGATGCTTCTAATCGTTTACGCCCTCCCAACAGCTGGAAACATAATTGTTAGGTACAGTACAAATAATTAAATGGAATTAAATCTTTATCTCAGACATATGAAAATGCGAATTTATGAATGCTTGCCAATGAAAGAGAGATTAAATTAGCAAATTGGGTGTAGAATGAAATTTTGTTTATGATTTCAAGAGTGATGCAGTAAATTCCTTACCAAAAAGATTGAATTACAGGGGAAAGTGCTTGAAACAATAAATATGCAGCATTATGGATAAAACAGGACCCTCAACTTTTACACAGAAGTAACTCCATTCTAATTACAAACAATGATTAAATGAGTAAACTCACTATGCTGACTCACATGAAAAATACAATTATTGTGTACTTAGGCTTTACCACATTAAGCAGCACATATTTCCTGTATTTATCGGCTGAACAGACCATAGCATCCAATTAAAAATGGTTCAAATAATGGATTTGTAGGATGTTGACTAGTGATTTTGGCAAACTGCTCACAGATCCCAATGATTCCCTCACTGCCTTAAAGGGTTCATGACTTTTTCCATGTCTCACATGTAAGTGCTATAGCGACAGAACTTTTAGCAATAGGTGAATATGTTAGACCATATTTGATAAATAGTCGCATGTTATGTTGTATTGTTAGAGGAGACAGATAATCTAAGATAGTCATTCCCTTGACACAGTCCCTTATTTCTTTAAATATTTCCATGAGTGCCTATTGGGAGATCACCTGTTAATACATTATTAGCAATGGTCCCCATATTATATGTTTACCCCACACAGCCACTCCCTTGCTCCTTTCAAATAAACATCTTTATGCCTCAGTTCTATGCGAAGTATTGGTGTGAAAGTATTGAGTCTTTTCTTAATTTGATGATACACCATTTGCCTTTAATCATCTGTTAATGTTATCAGATATTCCATAGGTTGCCTTTTCCCTCAAGGCAATGGCACAATAAAAATTCCTATACTTGCATCCTCAGCAAAATTTTATGTGTTCAAGAAACAAGAAAGGTCCAAAAATAGAACTCAGTGCTACACCATACCTAATAGCTTCAAATTCTAAGTGGTTATTATTATGTGATGAATGTGGATGTAATACACACAGCTTACTTTTCCTACAGATACCACGTAAGTGCGCTCTTGAGAGAAATTTTTGAATGAACCACAAATATGTTGCACTCAAGGTCAGTACACAAAGGCTTGGGCATCCGTGTTCGTTATGAAGTCACCATGTAGGGGCTAAAGCTGATGAAACACTGTAATTTTGTTAATGGAGTAAGCAGTTCCTTCTGGACACTCAGTGCCACTTTTGGGGGCATATTTTTGAACCAGGAACTGCATTTTTATGTCCACAAATAAATTATGTACATTATATACTGGGCCAACAGTGTTATTTATTTAGAGGAAAATCACGTCTTCCCAAACACTACAGGTATAATGTAAAAACTATAGGTATAATGTAGAAACTTTCCCACAAAATCTGATGCGATAAAAATAGATCAATGCTAGTATAGCACTCTTAACGAATAACAATTGATCATTGGTGTATATTACTAATGTTGTCTTTCTGTAGAGAAATTTGTACATTCAAACATTACATTGGGGCTACTTGAAGGTGAATAATGTCCAAGATAATGCTAAAAAACATTTTGTGTGTAAAACAGATATTTTTAGGACACTTTAACATTTAGTTCCTCCTAAGCTAGCATTATTAGGTCACGTCTATACGGTAGCTGTATTGAGTAAAATTTTACTTCATCACTATTTTTATAGAATAAAGTGTATGCTATAACTTTACAAATAAAGTTATGGGAGCAAGGTAAATAAAATAAATTTTCAGAAATGTCACTTTCTTGAGATCATCTCCTTCACTATGTGCTGCAATTCAATTACATATTCAACCTCTTCTAATCACAGTAATTCAAAAGGATCCCTATGCATTTGGTTCTTACATGGAATGACTCCACAGCTAGAATTGAGTTACACATAACTCAGTCAGTGACAACGGCATATTTGAGCATTTGTACACATATGGTAGCTTCAGTCAAAAACATATGATTTCGTAGCCTCTTGACAAATTTCACTCTGCTTTGTGATCCCCTCTAGTGTGAGAAGGCAAAACCTGGCTGCAGATTTCTAGAGCTGCATTTTTAGGACTCCCCTGATAGATCAGGGTTGCACTACACAAAGGAAGCCGCTACACGCATAGCACAGTACTTGAGGAGTGCACATGAGGTCTTTTTAGACTAGATGATAGTTTGAGGTGCTCTATTGAATACTCACCAGTCGATATGCAGCAAGAGACGTCATACCGAGTTCAGACTAAAGACACATTGACTGTCAAAATATTATCAGTGAACTGTCAAAGTCTTTGTAATAAAGTTCCTGAATTTACTGCCCCCCTGGAAAGACTTGTGCTAAAATTATTTTTGGGACTGAGAGCTGGCTGAAACCCGAAGTGGAAAGTTCTGAGATATTTTGCGCGTCATTGAGCATACATCAGAAAGACAGATTACAGGCCATGGGAGGGAGATTGTTTTTACTGGCCACCCGATACTGCTGTGACAGTTTTAGAATCATTCAAAGAAAGTCTATGGTCAGTAGTGCGTAAATACCCAGATCATGTAGTACTATTTGAAGGCAACTTTAACTAACCGAGTATATACTGGAATATATATACTGGGATGTCTAAGGATTCATTGCTAGGGAAGAGGTAGATAGTCATGTGAAATATTTTTGAACACATTTTCTGAAAACTGTCTTGAGCAGGCTATACACAATGGAAATATTTTAGACCTTGTAACTACAAGTAGGCTGGACCTTATCGACAATGTCAGTACAGAAAGGGGGATAGGTAATCATGATGTCATTATAGCAACATGGTTACGGAAATTGATAAATCAGTCTAGAAGGCTAGGGGAGTGTTTCTACTAAATAGCAGAAGGAGATATGCATTTGTTAGCATCTCAGTTAGACAGTGAACTGGTATCACTTAATTCCAGTAAGATAGACACTGAGGAATTATAGACAAAGTTTAAGCAGATTGTAAATTGTGGTCTGGAGATTTATTTGCCTAGGAAGTGGATAAAGTATGGAAAAGACTCACTATGGTTTAATAATGAAATTCGGAAGATGCTGAGGAAGCGGAGGCTGTTGCTCTCTTGTTCAAAAGGAAACGCACAAATGACAACAAGCAAAGGTTAGTAGACATTTGTGCATCTATGAAAAGATCCATGCGCAGAGCTTACAACTACCACTATCATAACTTAGCAAAAGATTGTCACAGAACCTGTGAAAATCCTGGTGCTGTGTAAAATCTTTAATTGGCTCTCAGGCTCCTGGATAAAGGTGTCCAACATGGCAGAACACACATGGACCATGAAAACTCTGTCTCTTAAAAATTTCTTAGGGAAACGGAGCAGGCGGCCATGAAAGGCCCACAGGCAGAGAGTACAGAGGATACCCGTCCTACAGCAAGTGTCGTAGGCTTTCTCCAAATTGAAAAACATGGCCACAGTCTGGGATTTCCACAGAAAACCATTCCATGTCATGTGTGGACAAAGTGGTCAACTGCAGAACGGTTTGCTCAAAGTCCACACTGTGCAGTGGTTAGTAAATTGCGAGACTTGAGCCACCATACCAGCCAGCCATGAATCGTACATTCCATCATCTTGCAAACACAGCTGGTGAGAGAGATGGGGCGGTAGCTAGAAGGATGGTGTTTGCCCTTACTGGGCTTAGTTATTGGTATCACAGTGGCTCCATACCCTTGTTGACCGTCTGGTGTAGCAGTTGAAGACAGCAAAATGAAAGCTGAAGTTTTGAATTTCACATTCAAGAAATCACTCACACAGAACTGTACTAACATCATTTGACCATTGGACAGACTCCAGTATGGGCGAAGTTGTAACAAGCAACGAGGGCATAGAGAAACAACTGAAAGCAAATAAATCACCAGGTGCAGATGACATCCTAATTTGGTTTTACAAAGAGTACTCTAATGACACTAGCCCCTTGCCTAGCTTGCTTTTATGGTGAATCTCTCACCCAGAGCAAAGTCACAAGCAATTGGAGAAAGGCACGGGTGACTCCAGAATATAAGAAGGAAAAAAGAATGGACTCACTAAATTACAGACCAATATCTCTTACTTCGATCTGCTGCAGAATTCTCAAACATATTCTCAGTTTGAGTATACTCAACTTTCTTAAGACTGAGATGCTTATGCCCACAAATCAGCATTGCTTGTGCAAAACTCAGCTTGCCCTTCTCTCACATGATATACTGCAAATTATGGATGAAGGGCAAAATGGAGATTCCACACTTCTTGATTTCCAGAAAGTATTTGACATTGTGTCCCATTGCAGATTGTTAATGGAAGTACGAGCATATGGAATAAGTTAGCAGATATGTGAGTGGTTCAAAGACTTCTTAAGTAACAGTGTTTGTCAGAGACACGGGTATCGCCATGAGGGCCCCAGGGAACTGTGATAGAACCTCTGTGGTTCGCTATATACATAAATGATTTGGCAGAGGGGCTGGGCAGCAATCTGCAGTTGTTTGCTGATTATGCTGTGGTGTACAGTAAGGTGTCGAAGTTGAGTGATTGTAGGAAGATAAAAGATGAAAGACAGAATTTCTAGTTGGTGTGACAAATGGCAGCTAGCTCTAAATGAGGAAAAATGTATGTTAATGTGGAGGAATAGGAAGGACAAACCTATAATGTTTGGATACAGTATTAGGATCAGATACAGTATTAGGAATGTCCTGCTCAACACAGTCAAATCATTTAAATAACTGAGTGTAATGCTGCAAAGCACTATGAAATGGAATGAGCCTGTGAGAAATGTGGTGGGGAAGGCAAATGGTCGACTTTGGTTTATTGCGAGAATTTTACGAAAGGAGACCACATACAGGATGCTAGTACGACCTATTCTTGAGCAATGTCCAAGGTTTGGGATCGATATCAGATTGAACTGAAGGAAGACATCAAAGCAATTCAGAGGCGTGCTGCTAGATTTGTTACCAGTAGGTCCAAACAACACGCAAGTTTTACAGAAATGTTTGGGACCCCAAAGGGGAATCACTGGAGGGAAGATAACTTTCTTTTTGAGAAACACTATTGATAAAATTTAGAGAACCAGCATCTGAAGCTGACTGTCAAACACTCCTGCTAGCATACGTTGCGAGTAAGGACCACAAAGAAAAGATAGAAGATATCAGGGCTCACAAAGAGGCATATAGACAGCAGTTTTTCCCTGACTCTGTTTGCAAGTGGAACAGGAAAAAGAATGATTAGTAGTGGTATGGGGTATCCTCTGCCATGCACCGATGATAGCTTGTGGAGCAGTTACATAGACACAGGCATAGAACCTCATCCAAGGTACCATCTTCCTTCCTTACAACTGAAATACGGCTGGTCAAAAATGTGTCCCGTTACTATATCTCATTCTTAATTTAGTGGTTGATGCTGAGGAATACTCTGCCTCCCTCCCTGTAACTTCCATCTGAAATCTCTAGTTGAGTCCCATTTATAGGAGCATACACAGAAGTATATTTCATCGCAGGCTGGCTTAGTAATGCAGGACTTTGCCCAGTTTACATGGGACACAACAAGTACTCAAGATGTCACTCACTACTGACAATTTTACCCCGATGGCCAAGTACCTAATTTGTGCACCACACATCTTGTGGTTGGGCTTCTTATACAAGTTTTTGCAATTCTTTTGATCCAATGGTTCTGTCAACATGACGCCGTTTTCTGCATGAAAACATTTTCTTCTCTTTCTGTACAAAACAAACATTACAATAAGGATTTAACTTTAGTATTGTCAGCTATTTACACCAGAGACTGTGACTCCGTTTGAAGTCAGCATCATGTTGAGCACACAAGTAGCTTGTTGACTACTCTTTCCATGAACAGACTGACTGTTTTCTGTTTTCCTTGGGTATTCCAAACTAACTAAATGAGTTGCCTCGGTAGTATTGTTAGTTAGTTTCATGAACAGATTAAAAAAAAAAAAAAAAAATGGCAGAATGCGATTTATAAAACCAAAAGTTGATAACTTTGCCTCATGTGATACTGTTCATTTTGTTCCTGCTAGAAAATGATACAGACAGCACATTGGAAGGTATGTAGATAAACTTCTGACTGATTTTCTCATGCATACGTCGTTCTTTTCAATCTGAAGCAACGCTACTCAGGGCCTCTCTCCTAAGAGTCATCAAGCACATTTTCTCTGGTGTTTTGGCAGATATTTACAATTTTGTTTTTGAATTGTGTATCTGGAGCCAGCACAGCCAAATGCTGTTCATCACATCTTTCATGTGACACCCAGTTTTGATGGGAAGCATCAGTCTGTTTTCTCTTACAAATAAAATTATTTTTTAGGTGGTATTTTATGTGCCTACTGAACAGACAGGCCGAAATTAGTCTAATGCAATATTTGTTTTACAGATGTGTATTAACGCGGACAACAAAACATGAGGAATAATGGGTACTCCTGCAGTGACAGCACCTCCATGGTCTGCGCTGACCGCTATTGCCGTGCAGAAACACGCTGCTCATCAGTCACTGCTGGAGTACCGGTTATTCCTTATGTTTCACTGTTCCCCTTAACACATATCAATGATACAAATATCACTCTAGACTAATCTGGTAATACTCTACTGAATGGGATTGTAAAATTCCAATTTAAAAGCCATTTTGTTTGAAACGGGAAATAAATCGATGCATTTCGTCAAAGCTGGGAATCATGTGAAAGATGTGATGAGCAGTATTTGTTTAGGCTGACAGAAGATATACATTGCAAATATCTGCTGATGAACCAGAGTAAATGTGCCTAAAGAGTCTTTAAGAGAGACACCTGGTACACTGGAAGTGTGTGTGAATATTTGTCCACCCTTAGTTCCTATAATCAGTCACATTTTTCTCAGTCTTCCAGCTTTATCACTTACTCAATACAACAGTGCTATTCAGATATTATTACTTCAATACATTTCCTTTTCATTGTTCATATTTTTCTTTTGCATCACCAATAAAGTGGAGACAAGTAAGCAAAGCATGCCTTTTTTTGTCAATAAAAAACATTTTATCACACGAAATTGAAAACTTTGCAGAAATGTAAAAGGTCAGATTAGAACTTTAACACTGCTTTAATGCAAAGGTTCTTAGCAATGGAAGTCAAGGCTAAAATCTGTAAGTGTGAAGCAGCAAAACTACCACATCCTTTCCAAACAAGTCATTCCAGCAATAACCATTCACTTAGGGAAACTGTGATAAATGCAAATCTCTATGCCCAAAATATGAATTTCAACTCTGTTTGCCCCCTTGCTGTGTGTAAAACTGGCAAAAAACTGAGGAAACTAATGGAAAACACAGACTGGGTGTATACGCGGACAAGGAAAAAATATTCCTGGATTTCTCCCGGATTTCCCGGTTAAAAATACACTTTCTCCTGGGTGAAAACATACTTTTCCCCTGTTAACTCTCGGAACTGTATAACTTATCAGTCCTTTGAATGGTTATGGTTTTATAAGTGGGTGTAGAATTTCCCGGCGCTTTAGAAAATGAAACACAGGGAATAAACACGTATTGGAAAGATCTTTGATGAGCAGCAACATGTATTATGAAAATATAAATTCAAATTCCACCAAACACCGCATGTTACATTCTGAAGCATTGAAATCGAGATTGCAATGATCTTTTGTAAGCCAGGCATACCTCATGTCATGTGACCTCGCCAGCCGATGACAGCGGGTATTCAGAGCTGAGGACATGTGATGTAGTCAGCCAATAGCAGCATCACTGTTAAGAAGCGGGAACACACAAACAGAAAAAGCTAATGGTTTAAGTTAATATACATAGTGTTGCTACACGAAAAGCAAAGCTTTCACATTTAATATTGGTCTATAAGATTAATACGCTGCAAGAGAGGCTAAGCTTTCACATATAATGTTGGTCTTTTCTGTGTGTAAGATATATCACACAAATGTGTCAGTAAAATTTTTAATAACGATATAAATGTTTGATCTTCTGGGCTCAAAATTCATCTAAATAGCTCATAATCAAAGAGTTGATTTCTAAATGAGAGTCAAACACTCTTTAATTTAAGAAATTCATCGTACATTCTCGCACATAGTTCAACTTGGCGTAAAAGGAAATTTACTTTGATAGCAACGCTTTTCAAACCACCAATAGGAATATTTTCCCACGACCTACTAGAAATAGGTTCGTTTCTGCGGGAGCCCATATGTTCATGTGTGTAAAACTTCAGAAGATCTTACATTATGTCATAAAAGAAACAACACATCAGAGGATACTCAAAGAGCATCGGAATTTTGTGACCCATACTAAAATATGCACATTTAAAGTGCACATTCATATATCCAAATTCCCAGTGAAGTAGGCCATGACCTGATATTAAGCTTTTCAATTAAGTTTTCGGGATGTAAAATTACTTGGAGTACCAGTACTATGTTATCTCATGTTTGGTTCTTTATTATGGCATAATGCCATACGTGCTAGAAGTTGAAAACGTGCACTTGAAATGCAGCGAACAGTGTGTGGAATTAAACACTTTGTTTCAAATATATTGTCTTCCTCAGCGGAGAAGATTAATAAAAGAAAATTTCTTTAGCAAACTGACAAAATTAACTTCATTGTTCTGGAAGGCAATTAATGCTTGACTGTCAGAAAGGTGGAAATAAAATAAAATCTGCAACTAACAACACATTTTAGCCTTCCGTAATTATGTGAATGTATTTTAATTCCCTTGATAGCCCCTGTCCACAGAAATCTATTTTGTTTTCATTTCACATGAGAGCAGTAAATGAAGGGGAAACAGCAAAATCACTAAATGTAAATACGGGTCACGTGGAGACTACCCACTTGCCCACTATAACTTAGACTGCTCTGCGCATCACCCCTGGATCTATGATATTTCCGAACCAGGGCAATACCCCGCCACTCCCTCAAGCGTTTCAGACAGGACGTCAATTAGAAAAAAATTGAATTTTCAAAAATATATACATTTTGTTGTGCAAATCTTTCTGAAGATTCTGATGCATAAAACATATGTTTTCGAGGAAATGTAAGACATGTTATTTGGTCTTAAGTGTGCCAAAGCGCAGCACCACACCTCTTCATACAGCATTCCCCTATCGCACGTCACCGTATTTCGCTCTGTGGAATTGAAACGTGTATTTTGTAATGGATACCATCAAACCATATTCAGGACAGTGGAAATTAAAATGTCCTGTGGTGCCTCTCATGCTTACAGTCGGCTGGTTTGACATCCTGTCCCTCTACTTAGAAAAAAAACTCTTCAGAAAATTTGTATTCTTTATTCCCTATCAGCTAACAACTTGCTGCTTTGTGTGACATAAAATTAAATATAGGATACATAAAACCATTAAAGACATGAAACAAGCAAGACAATACACATTTCTTCAATCCTTAGCTCCAAGAACTTTTTCTCTCTAATCTTGCTACAGCTTTACATGGCATGCTTTCGTTTCTGCGAAAGAATCTGTTGCCTCATCAAAGTTCTGCAAACGTTTTGCTACATGAAAAATTGAAATGTAGTTGTCTAATACTAATAGCTGTTAATAAAAATAGGGCACAAGAATGGTGGTGTTTCTCGATCTTATTATGTCTATTTTGTCACTCTCTGGTAGATAAAACAAAACAGGCCTTTCTCATACTGCCACAATTGTAACACACACCAAATAAACGAGACTATTTTGGCACAAACAGTCATTTTTATCGACAGAATATAATTCACAAAGAACCAATATCAAATGCCTATTAGGCCTACTACAAGCAAAAGGTTTACTTTAGGAAATAGTTTCACACTTCATTCATACGCTCCAGATTCCCAAGCATGAGATTGAAAAGTAGTAGTACAAAATTTTTATAGAAACTTAGAATAGTCATATTGTTCCATAGTTTGTGTGGTGTCCCCATTTCTCTTCCTTCCTCGTTCTAACAAAGAGTCTTGTTATCACTAATTCTGTAACTATTCCTGTCAATGTCAAATCTTATTCGCCGGTTAACTTCACTAACTCTACCAGAATCACCAGTTTAGTTATCCCGCGATTATTCTCCGGTGAGGCATTGTTACATGTTCATAAAACGCGTTTTCCATGCTACTTCCAGAATAGTACTCAAAGCGGCTGCTAGTCATGGACTGTACAACTGACCCTTACTAGTATAGCGATCTGGCAAAAAATTTTCTGTCAAAATTTCATTTTCTTGGATACACCGAGAAGGTAATATGTAATCACCGACTGCAGTGGCCAAGCGGTTCTAGGCACTTCAGTCTGGAACCGTGTGACCGCTACAGTCGCAGGTTCGAATCCTGCCTCGGGTTTGGATGTGTATGTGATGTTCTTAGGTTAGCTAGATTGAAGTATTTCTAAGTTCTAGGGGACTGATGACCTCAGATGTTAAGTCCCATAGTGCTCAGAGTCATTTTAATACGTAATCTATCTTACCTGTTATTCATTTATTTCCACTCCAGTAGTCTGAATCTATGGATTTCGCTAGTAATTATAACAACGCTCATCATTCGCAAACCCAATCAAACACACAATCATACAGTGGTTGGCATTCATCCATTTGGCCTTACTCCACTCATGAAAGTTTGTTTCTGACAGAGACATCATGAACACTATGCACATATTCACAAATCAACTTACAATTCATTCAGAAATCAACTTACAATTCATTCAGAAATCAACTTAGAATGTGTTCGAAAATGTTCAAAAACCGACAGGGATGCGTTTCAAAGTAACATTAATAATCGATAGACTAACGTGCGTTAGATGCTATGCGCTTTGTCTAACACAAAATGTTTTTTTTCCTCAAGATTATGAATTTGCCCCCCTCCCAGATCTGGGCCTGCTGCGCATGCATGAATCTGGCAGCTTGGGCGCTCCACAAAAATTTTTCCCGGTAACATCTAGCTGCTTGCTGCGACTGCTTACACAGCCAACAGCCACATTTCTGTAGCCAGAAGTGGGAGAAGCTACTACTCACCTGCGCATACGTATGATCCTGCTTGTAACTGCTAAAACGAATCTAATGTAAACAGTTGTGATGTCACACTCATCGGAGGCAATTTGTTGTTACGAAGCATTGCATAGTCTTCCTAAAGCCTTTGACATATTTTCCTGTTGGCAGATGCTTGTATGAGCACTGTGTTTTGTTGTTGTATATGGCGCATTTCCTTTGCAGTTTTAAGTTTTATTTTCGTTTTTTCCTTCGTTCATGTTTTATTGCTGCAGTATTATTCTGCAGTAGCGGGATACAGTAATATCCTTCGTTAGAGTATCCGTTCTTACCAGTCAAAATTACGAAAATTTGACTGAGAACAAGAACAATGAAGAATTCCCGGGTTTTTCCCGGATCTCCCGGTTGTCCCGAGTCGTATACACCCTGACAGATGGAGTTATTGTGTTCAGTTCAATTTTTTAAGACAATAACGTTTTACTGTAAATAGCCCCTTAACGTCGCTCTAATAATAACATGCTATAGGGCAGCATACTGTGTCACATTGTGCTGCCAAATGGAATCCCTTGCTGATATATCAACTCGCTTAAAGTAATCACAATTTTTTCCAGGGCAGATTTGATATCCTTGGCGATTTTTTTGCATTTAACCTGTATAAAGGTCCAAGTTTTCAACATTATCTACAACTGTCTTCAAGAGAAAAGCAACTATTTGGCATCAGTTGCTTTCCTAATGAAGATACTGATGAATATTGTCAAAAGTCTGAATTTTATAAAAATTTTACATGCACAGTTCACTGAAAACATTTTATAGAATTTGCTTCTGCCCTCAGTTTCTACATGCCCCAATACAAAGAAGAAAGACACGTCCAGGTTTTTCATAGGAATTAGACAATATTTTTCCTGTTGCCTATAGTTTCTGAATTGTTAGATCACTTAAAGAATTAAAAGTTAACTAAATTTGTACATAGATGAAGTCTCATTTGATCTTGGTGTTTCAGGATGGAATTTTACTAATAATGATGAGAATTCTTTAATCAATATCTTCATTTACAACTTAGAACTATTTTTAAATCAGTGAACAACTCACTGGTACAGATGCCGACTTTGATAGCCAAGGAACAGGCAGAGAAAGAGCCGGATGCTCAGAGGCTGCAGGGGCAGGAGGTGGCACTGGTTGTGGTGCTGGTTTGCTATCAGCTGGTGGTAACAGATGCATCCGCTTCCCCTTCCCTCCCAATGGCTCCCTATCCAGTCGTCTCTTTGCTGCAACTGGTGCACTGCGTTCTGCTTTCTGCAGCTGCAGTTTCCTTTAAAATAGAAACACAATATATCTGTTATGCAAGTTATCTATGACACTGAAATCAACCTCACATACTGCTGATTTAATTAGTTTGTGATCTAACACATTGTATGTCTTTATATCAGGGGTTTACTGGGAAACAGCCATAAGTGAAATGCAAAAACTGAATTATGTAGGATTAAAAGTCCAAATTCTTTGTTACTAACTACAGGGAATATGCATTCCTTGCTTTAGTTCAAGCCCTCACTAAGCCTTACAAAGTGAATGTGAAAGACTCTGTCTGTTTTGTACAAAATATTGTCAGAGGAAAAAGATCAAGTCATTTGTGTCTGTAAACAGTTATTTCATCAATGTTGTACTTTATACTATTATATAACATTTCAGAGTCCATGAACAACATGATAATTTTTATGCTATGGTGTCATTTTGTATTTAATAATTACTATGATCCAGAGACAAGAGTAGTACTGCGTTATATTAAACAACAGTGGTGCTCTACTTTGTAACAAGCAAATAACAGAATTAAAATTTATAGTTATAAAGAATTCATTAAAATGTGGCTAAACAAATGTAGTCAGCAATAAAAATGCCCTACTGTCAAATAAAGCAAGATCAGATTTCTCAGACACAATTAAACTTTTACGGTCATTCACCACAAATCCATCATTTTGGACTAAGTGCCTTTTCTCATTATGTGCATAATTTTGTATTTTGTAGTGAGACAAGCCATCAGTGCATTTCTCACAAATTTTCCTACCAATGGTTGATGACCAAGACATGTTCTAGAGCAAAATTTAATAAAAGATGTTAATGGATCTATTTACTTATCACATTACATGTTTTTGTTGTGAAATGCAATCATATACTTGTGTGTTTAGAATAGATTGTTTCACACAAACACGTCACACATTAGGGTGAGACATACATGACAATTGTCAATGGTTGCATGTTAAATGTCAGAATTACATTATAATGAACTAACATACAATTTTGGGTAAAACTGAGTCATCATCATATTTTCCTAAGGATAATAACTTATACACAGAGAGGAAAACTTGAGCTGATCTAATGCAAGGAGAGTGATGTACATGGTTTGAGTCAATACAACAGATTATTATATTAAGCACACAACTAATTACTTTTTTTTTAAACAATGATGGTGTTATCTACATGCAAATAATAGCAACAATTTTGAATGTCCGATGTCCGAACCAAGAAGACAAGATCAACTTTATATCATGAAATCTAACATCTCATTTTGGTGAGTGTAGCTGTCGGGCCTGTGAAGAGGCCGAAATAAGCAGTTACAGTGAATTAAATAAATAAAAATGAAAACATTAAATTAACTGAAAGAAGAATAAATTAGCTTTTAATGAGAATTTTGCACACTAGATCTGTCAGAGAGTACAACAATATGTGAAGAAAATGTTAAGCTGAAATACTGTGAGCAACACACAAATTTGAAGCCACATCAAATATTTGAAGGTTGACAAATCAATAAATTAGAAAAGAAAGTCAAAAGAAGGGATTGATGATGCTGGTTGCTCAAGGAGACCATACACAGCTAACCAATTTATCAACAGCAGAAAGGAGCAGCTTTAATTGTGCCTATAAATGTGAACTGACATTTTCTGGTGCAGAAGGGTGATACATGGAACATCAGCATTCAGAAATGACTCATACTATCCTTGTGCCAGGAGAAGTTGCAGCAGCTTGTGGGAATATCACCTTGTGCCAACACCGCAGCTTTAGCTGCCAACATTGGACCACTCATCTTACTAACAATGAGATGGCCGATGTTTGCTACTAGAACTTGGACTACTTGTGTTGCATGTGCACACCTTGGACTTACCTTTTCCCATGCCCTTGCCCCTCTGATATTGGACATCTCACAGCATGACTACAATATGACTAGACAACATGGGTGACCATAGGCTCATTTAGTTACAGTTTTCCATTTTAAGAAACAGGACTTAGGGTACATTTACCGTATTTACTCGAATCTAAGCCACACTTTTTTTCCAGTTTTTGTAATCCAAAAAACCGCCTGCAGCTTAGAATCGAGTGCAAAGTAAGCGGAAATTCTAAAAATTTTGGTATGTTTCACCACAACTAACTTCTGTCGTCGAATATATGTAGTGCTACACAGGCATGCTTTGCAGGCACAAATATAAACACTGGAACCAAAACCTCTGCGTCAGTAAATAAAGTAAAAGAAAAGGTAGAAGAATGTAAACATTATGCCATGTATTCTTTCTGTTTGCTGCTATCTCAATTATATCCTGTACGCCTAATAAACTACGAAACTAGAGTGAGACAACGGCAAACGCGGAAGGATATACATATCATGTCATGTTTATATTTGTATTATTCTTATGCTGAACAGTGATAGAGTCAGAAATGAAGCTTGGCAGCTGACTTGATTTTTAAATCTAAGATGACTCTAATTGCTGTGCAGAATGTAATGTACTAAAGAGGCGTCTGAAAAGATTTTCAAATGGAGAAAAATTTTCGCTAAACTCTCGTTCAGAACACCTTCTATCATATGCAGTCTATTATTTGGTTCTTGTTTATCATTATCAAAGAAAGTGGCAGCGTAAGTAACAACAAATAGTAGTCTCTTGCCATTGGTTCCCTTATGAGACAATTCCTCTCTTTTTTTTATTGTAGGCCACGGTAGCGCACATAAAAGCGAGTCATGCCGCGAGCAGCGACAGGTCATAAACACTCATTATCAGACTGCGACAAACAATGCATGACACAGTACAATAATGCATTTTCAGCTTAGAGTGACATAAACACCTATAACAAAGAGAACAGCACTTGTCAGATCAAAGCAAAATAAGCAATCGATTGAAACCAGATGGAGCACATGAGAAAGGAAGGGTACCCTTATAAATACGGGCAGAACGCCTGACACATAACAATGGCTACTTGGTAAAGCTTAACTGTTAAGCTTACGACTCGAACCAAACTTCACCCATTCAACCGAAATTGTGTCTCATGTTAAAATGGACAAACTTTGCTTCGATTTGGAGGTGCAGTCTAAATTTTTTCTCTCCCCTTGAATATCGAGCCTCAAATTTCAGGTGTGGCTTAGATTCAGGAAATTTTCTTTTTTCCTTCATTTCGAGTTTCATTTTTCAGGTGCGGCTTAGATTTGAGTAAATACGGTATATTGAAGTTGTGGTGAATGGCAAGAGTGACAGTACTAGTATAGTGGCAAAAGTGTAGACAGCATTATCATAGCATTTATATTGTAACATCACTCAGAGTCACACTTAGATATTAATCCCTGCTTGAGTTTTCTTTATTAGTATCAACTATGGACGTCCCAAGATTTACTGGTGAAACAGAGAGACAAAATGGAATGAAGTGACAAACTGAAAATAAATTGTGTGTGAAAAAGTTTATTTTCACAGTAATAATTGTAATAAGCAACACTGAATTCTGACAAAGATAGTAAGTCTTGAATAAATTGTGAATATATGCAAATGTTCAATTTGGCTCCCAGGGAAAGTTTTCTTATGTCATACAGTCATTGGTTGTAAATTTGTTTTCTCAGAGACAATGTAGTCCAAATGTCTGAGTTGTTGATGTATAAATGTGTGTGTGAATTTTTCTAAATGTGATGAAGGACACTGTTCAATAGTTTCATTTCCTTTTAATAAGCCTATTTCTCGTTTTATGACATGGTCAATATCCTTGAAGATCTCTTCACAATGGTTCTGTGGAATGAAAAATAATCTAATTGTATCCTGAATCAAGAAGATGCAGTCGTATTGGGGTCTCGATGAACTTCAAAACAATACTTTACACTTACTCTCACAGGCAAGAGATAATTAAAGATACACTAACAATTTTCTAAAGTCCAGGAAAAGTTTTCAGATACCCAGAACATACTAACTGAAACTGATGAGCTGTTAATGAGAAATTGTTTCTGGAATTGCACTGATTAATTTGGATGTGGAAGTGACTTATTTTGTCAAACAAAAGTTTCCAAAGTCTTGAGTCTTCTATTAACACACCTGATTTGACAATTGGATCTAAGAAAATTACCACAGATAAAAGACATTGGTGGATTTGAGTACCTGCAGAGTACCCTTAATTTGGTATCTGCATGAAAGACATAGTCATTTCATACAAATTAGTGAATACATTAAAATTTAATTATTTCAAAAATTTGAATAAATGAGTTGATACTACAATGGGAACTATGTCAGGGTCACACACTACAGGACATGTCCTATAATCCTACAAAGCATTAATGGTTTAGCCACATTTGATATTTTCAGATTAAATCTAAGGGGAAGAGATAATTCATTTATTTATTATTTATTATTTACACATCAAGTTCCATGGGAGCAAATCTCCAAGATCATGGGACGTGTCTCTACATGAAATTACAACAAAAAAGTAATAACAGATAAAAATAAAATGTTTAAAAAACCAAAAAATGTCATTACATAAGTTTAAGTAAACGCAGTCAACAATAAAACAAGAATCAGCTTAATTTTTCAAGGAACTCCTCGACAGAGTATATTCTAGTGTTGATGGACTGTTGGTCTCAGTACTGTATGTAGTATTTTACCTGATAAAAAATCCCTAATTACAACTGAGGCCACACAGGCTCTTGTTAAAATGGCGTCCAGTTTGTTAGCAATTCATTCAAAAAATTTGTAGTGTGGGAAAGGCTGAAGCACATGTGTTGCTGTTGTTGTGTTGTGGTCTTCAGTCCTGAGACTGGTTTGATGCAGCTCTCCATGCTACTCTAACCTGTGCAAGTTTCTTCATCTCCCAGTACCTACTGCAGCCTACATCCTTCTGAATCTGCTTAGTGTATTCATCTCTTGGTCTCTCTCTATGATTTTTACCCTCCACGCTGCCCTCCAGTACCAAATTGGTGATCCCTTGATGCCTCAGAACATGTCCTACCAACCAATCCCTTCTTCTAGTCACGTTGTGCCACAAACGCCTCTTATCCCCAATTCTATTCAATACCTCCTCATTAGTTATGTGAACTACCCATCTAATCTTCAGCATTCTTCTGTAGCACCACATTTCTAATGTCGTCTTGTACAGACTATTTATTGACCATGTTTCACTTCCATACATGGCTACACTCCATACAAATACTTTCAGAAACAACTTCATGACACTTACATCTATACTCCATGTTACAAAATTTCTCTTCTTCAGAAACGCTTTCCTTGCCATTGCCAGTCTACATTTTATATCCTCTCTACTTCGACCGTCATCAGTTATTTTGCTCCCCAAAAAGCAAAACTCCTTTACTACTTTAAGTGTCTCATTTCCTAATCTAATTCCCTCAGCATCACCTGACTTAATTCGACTACATTCCATTACCCTCGTTTTGCTTTTGTTGATATTCATCTTATATTCTCCTTTAAAGACACTGTCCATTCTGTTCAACTGCTTGTCCAGGTACTTTGCAGTCTCTGACAGAATTACAATGTCATCGGCGAACCTCAAAGTTTTTATTTCTTCTCCATGGATTTTAATACCTACTCCAAATTTTTCTTTTGTTTCCTTTACTACTTGCTCAATATACAGATTGAATAACATTGGGGAAAGGCTACAACCCTGTCTCACTCCCTTCCAAACGACTGCTTCTCTTTCATGTCCCTAGACTCTTACAATTGCCATCTGGTTTTTGTACAAATTGTAAATAGCCTTTCGCTCCCTGTATTTTACCCCTGCCACATTCAGAATTTAAAAGGTAGTATTCCAGTCAACATTGTCAAAAGCTTTCTCTAAGTCTACAAATGCTAGAAACGTAGGTTTGCCTTTCCTTAATCTAGCTTCTAAGATAAGTCGTAGGGTCAGTATTGCCTCACGTGTTCCAACTTTTCTACAGAATCCAAACTGATCTTCCCCGAGGCCAGCTTCTACCAGTTTTTCCATTCGTCTGTAAAGAATTCACATTAGTATTTTGCAGCTGTGGCTTATTAAACTGAGAGTTCGGTAATTTTCACATCTGTCAACACCTGCTTTCTTTGGGATTGGAATTACTACATTCTTCTTGAAGTCTGAGGGAATTTCGCCTGTCTCATACATTTTACTCACCAGATGGTAGAGTTTTGTTAGGCCTGGCTCTCCCAAGGCTGTCAGTAGTTCTAATGGAATGTTGTCTACTCCCAGGGCCTTGTTTTGACTTAGGTCTTTCAGTGCTCTGTCAAACTTTTCACGCAGTATCATATCTCCCATTTCATCTTCATCTACCTCCTCTTCCATTCCCATAATATTGTCCTCAAGAACATCGCCCCTGTATAGACCCTTTATATACTCCTTCCACCTTTCTGCTTTCCCTTCTTTGCTTAGAACTGGGTTTCCATCTGAGCTCTTGATATTCATACAAGTGGTTGTCTTTTCTCCAAAGGTCTCTCTAATTTTCCTGTAGGCAGTATCTATCTTACCCCTTTTAAGATAAGCCTCTACATCCTTACATTTGTCCACTAGCCATCCCTGCTTAGCCATTTTGCACTTCCTGTCGATCTCATTTCTGAGACGTTTGTATTCCTTTTTACCTGCTTCACTTACTGCATTTTTGTATTTTCTCCTTTCATCAAGTAAATTCAATATCTCTTCTGTTACCCAAGGATTTCTACTAGCCCTCATCTTTTTACCTACTTGATCCTCTGCTGCCTTTACTATTTCATTCCTCAAAGTTACCCATTCTTCTTCTACTGTATTTCTTTCCCCGTTGTTGTCAATTGTTCCCTCTGAAGCACATGTTCATTTCAAAAATTCATCTATAGCCAAACATGGCAGAGTTGAGATACCTATGTCACACTTGTTGCTTGGACAAACATATTTGAGGACTCAGACTGTACCTGAATTTTGGAAGATCTTTGAACAAGCTTCTTCATTTGAGTACAAGATTAGCAGCTGAAAGTTTATGGATGAATATTGATAAGATTCTGAAAATGGCCAGATGACACAGAAAGATGGAGGAACAAAGTTTTAAATTGTAAGACATTTCTAGGTGCAGATGTGGCCCCTGGGCACAATTTATTGGTGATGAACTGTAGTTTAAAACTGAAGAAACTGCAAAAAGATAGGAATACTCTGAAAGAACCTGAGATTGTAAAGAGTTTCAGAGGAAGCATTAGAGAATGACTGACAAGATGGGGGGAAAGGAATAGAATAGAATAGAACAAGAATGGATAGCTTTGAGAGATGAAATAGTGAAAGCAGCAGAGGATCAAGTAGGTAAAAAGACAAGTGCTAGCAGAAGTCCTTGGGTAAAACGAGAGATATTGAATTTACTTGATGAATGGAGACAATATAAAAATGCAGTACGTGAAGCAGGCAAAAGAGAATACAAATGTCTAAAAACTGAGACTGACAGGAAATGCAAAATGGCTAAGCAGGAACTTTTGCAGAAAAGGGAACTACCTGTGTTAATTTCAAGACATCAGATGGAAAACCAGACCTAAGCAAAGATGGGAAAGCAGAAAGGTGGAAGGAGTATATGGAGAGTCAATAGACAGGAAATACACTTGAGGGTAACATTTTGGAAATGGAAGAGGATCTTGATGAAGGTGAGAAGGAAGATTTAATACTGCATGAAGAATTTCACAGAGTACTGAAAGTCCTAAGCCAAAACAAGGCCCCGAGAGTAGACGACATTCTGTTAGAACTACTGAAAACTCAGGGAGAGCCAGCCATGACTAACCTCTTCCATCTGCTGAGCAAGATGTATGAGACAAGCAAAATACTCTCAGACTTCAGACTTCAAGAAGAATATAATATTTCTAATTCCAAAGTAAGCAGGTGCTGACAGGTGAGAAACTATCAGTTTAATAAGTCACGGCTGCAAAATACTAACATGAATTCTTTATAGAAGATTGGGAAAACTGATAGAAGCTGAACTAGGGGGAAGTTCAGTTTTGATTCCATAGAAATGTAGGAAGATGTGAGGCAATACTGATCTTACAACTTCTCATAGAAGACAGGTTAAGAAAAGACAAACCCACATTTATAGCATCTGTAGAGTTACAGAAAGCTTTTGACAATTTTGACTGGAATATTCTCTTTCAAACTCTTAAGGTGGCAGGAATAAAATACAGGGAGCAGAAGGCTCTTTACAATTTGTACAGAAATCAGATAGCAGTTGTAAGAGTTGAGATGCGTGAAAGGGAAGCAGTTACAAGTGGAATGTGTGTGAGATAAAGTACGATATTTTGCTGTCTCAACTCTTTACTTGAGGTTTACATGGCAATTACATAGAGTGAGGCACCATGAGGCTACCATAATAGTGATACAGTCATTTAGTTGCCCTATGATATTGTGCGTGATCAACTCAGGCAGCCAGTACAGGTGCACACCTGCATGGCACGGACAGTGTGAGGTTATGAATCAGCTCTTGAGGGATATTTGACCATTCTTCCATGAGTGCAA
This sequence comes from Schistocerca serialis cubense, assembly GCF_023864345.2. NCBI lineage: Eukaryota > Metazoa > Arthropoda > Insecta > Orthoptera > Acrididae > Schistocerca > Schistocerca serialis. The sequence goes on along the minus strand of NW_026047471.1, from coordinate 6,311,284 downwards.
TATCCAGCTCTGCAACAGTTGTGGGAGGTGCTGATGTGGCTGCAATGTGTCTGCCAAATGCATCCTAGACACGCTCAATTGTGTTGAAATCCAGTGAAAAAGCTAGCCACTCCATTTGTTCAATTACCTCAGCTTCAAGCACATTTTCCACCAGTGCAGCTCTGTATGAAGAGTGTTATCGTTCACCAAAAGGAACCCATCTCCCATGGCACTTGTGTAGGACACAACAGAAGGTCGAAGGATCTCGTATCTATACCTCTGAGCAGTCAAAGCACCATTCTGAACAGCATAGAGGTCCGTACATCCACCAATACTGACTCCTGCCCACACTATTCGTCAACCACCGTGATATGGTGATGTTTCCTGCACAGAAGCAGGATTGTTCTGAATTCCACATTCTCTCCAGATAAGGGAATGGCGTTGTCTGGCTGAACACAAATTCTGTGACTCATCTGTGAAAAGTAAGACTCCAATCCTGATGTTCCTTCACTCAGTTTCTGTGGGCTAGCTGGTGTCATGGTTTTAATGGGACACACACCATAGGCCTCCATGAATACAGGCCACATTCCCAAAGGCGATTTCATCTTGTTGCTGCCTGGAGGGTGCATTGCAGTTGAGGTGCATTCAGCCTCCTGTCTCGACGAGCTGTTAACCAGAGATAATTGTCATCTCTTGTTGATGTTACCCATGGATGACCTTGGCCTTGCCTTATTTTAATGGTTCCTGTTGTCTGAAATTGTGTCCAGGTCCTAGATATTACACTCTGGGACACTCAAATGCCTGCAGCCACCTCTCTCTGTGTCTGTCCCACTTCCATCCGTCCTATGGCTCTCCCTGAATCCAACTACTTGTGTAATTCGTTTGGTAGAGTAAACACAAGTCAACACCAATCCCATCTGCAGTAGCTTTACGTTATTACCACTATCTCAATGATCGTAATATTGTTGAGAGAGATTTGCCTTCTGCAGCGGAGTGTGTGCTAATATGAAACTTCCTGGCAGATTAAAACTGTGTGCCGGACTGAGACTCGAACTCGGGAACTTTGCCTTTCGTGGCAAGTGCTCTACCATCTGAGCTACCCAAGCACGATTCATGCCCCATCCTCACAGCTTCAATTCTGCCAGTATCCCGTCTCCTACCTCCCAAACTTCACAGAAGCTCTCCTGCAAACCTTGCAGAATTAGCACTCCAGGAATGCTTCTGTAGTTCAGAGGTAGAGCACTTTCCCATGAAAGGCAAAGGACCCAAGTTTGAGTCTCAATTCAGCACACAGTTTTAATCTGCCATAAAGTTTCGTAATGTTGTTGTCTCCACCCCGTAGAACCAACAGAAAGATGTTGAACCATTTTAGTTCATTCTGTCAATGACAATACTTCTGAACCCAGACATCTCAACTGATTCCCTAATTGTGTTGACCAGTGTATTTGAAGGAGTGAGTCACGTATGTAAGTGAATATAGTGCTACTGAAGAATGCCAAAGTTTAGATGCTTCGATCATTTGCTAGTGGTCATGCATGCATGATGTGTGCTTTCTTGTCAGGATATGAGATGTTTCCTTTGCTGAAAAAGGCTTTGTCCAAAAGCTATTAATGTGTAACAGGGTTTTCATTGTGTCTGCCTGCAGCTCAACAGGTCATCTTTATGGTAAGTAGCAATATATTATTTTCCTAATATTACTGATATTCCAACCTAGAGTTGCCATTGTTTAACACATAAATTGCAAGGTGATAACCAAGAACCAACTGCAAATTTTCTAAGATAGCTTGGATACAATTACAGTCAAGAAGAAAGGAAAGAGTACACACAACTTGCTGGAGATATATTTTCATTTATTAACTTACATTTCAGAATTGCTTGTTGAGCGATGCTTGTTGTCAGTTACTCCGATAACTACTTGGGTTCCAGCTAGGCTATTATCTGCCTGATCACCTTTGACAGGTGTACTTCCAGCAGGGCTTGGTGTACCATCACAAGATTTGCTAGAACCAGGAGTTCCTCCACTGCTACTAACATTTGGCCGCACCACATCATCCCGATTTTCAATCATAATACAACTTTTGGTCTCAGAGGAACTGCTAAATGTTGGCTGGTGTGCACTACCAGTAATTGCCAACCCAAAAGGTCGAGGCCCATCCCTGTGAGGAAAATACAAAAAATTTATATTAATAACAATATCACTGAAAATTCAAAAGTAAATCATTGTGATAATATAACATATGATTACTAGCAGCAGCAGCAGCACCACCACCACATGTATCAATGGCAACAAGAAAACTGACATACATATTTATACATCTACATCTACATCCATAGTTCACAAGCCACCTGATGGTGTGTGGCAGAGGGTACCTTGAGTACCTCTATCAGTTCTCCCTTCTATTCCAGTCTCGTGTTGTTCGTGGAAAGCAAGATTGTCGGTATGCCTCTGTGTGGGCTCTAATCTCTCTCATTTTATCCTCATGGTCTCTTCATGAGGTATATGTAGGAGGGAGCAATATACTGCTTGACTCCTCGGTGAAAATGTTCTCGAAATTTCAACAAAAGCCCGTACCGAACTACTGAGCGTCTCTCTTGCAGAGTCTTCCACTGGAGTTTATCTGTCATCTCCGTAATGCTTTCATGATTGCTAAATGATCCTGTAACGAAGCGCACTGCTCTCCGTTGGATCTTCTCTATCTCTTCTATCAACCCTATCTGGTATGGATCCCACACCAGTGAGCAGTATTCAAGCAGTGGGTGAACAAGTGTACTGTAACCTACTCCCTTCGTTTTCGGACTGCATTTCCTTAGGATTCTTCTAATGAATCTCAGTCTGGCATCTGCTTTACTGACAATTAGTTTTATATGGTCATTCCATTTTAAATCACTCCTAATGCCTACTTCCAGATAATTTACGGAATTAATTGCTTCCAATTGCTGAGCTGCTATATTGTAGCTAAATGATAAATGATCTTTCTATGTATTCACAGCACATTCCACTTGTCTACATTGAGATTCAATTGCCATTCCCCACACCATGCATCAATTCGTTGCAGATCCTCCTGCATTTCAGTACAATTTTTCATTGTTGCGACCTCTCGATATACTACAGCACCATCCACAAAAAGCCTCACTGAACTTCCGATGTTATCCACAAGGTCATTTATATATATTGTGAATAGCAATGGTCCTACGACATTCCCCTGTGGCATACCTGAAATCACTCTTACTTCGGAGGACTTCTCTCCATTGAGAATGACATGCTGCGTTCTGTTACCTAGGAACTCTTCAATCCAATCACACAATTTGTCTGATAGTCCATATGCTCTTACTTTGTTCATTAAATGACTGTGGGAAACTGTATCAAATGCCTTGCGGAAGTCAAGAAACACAGCATCTTCCTGGGAGCGCATGTCTATGGCCCTATGAGTCTCGTGGACAAATAGCGCGAGCTGGGTTTCACACAATCGTCTTTTTAAAAACCCTTGCTGATTCCTACAGAGTAGATTTCCAGTCTCCAAAAAAGTCATTATACTCGAACATAATATGTGTTCCAAAATTCTACAACTGATCGACGTAAGAAATATAGGTCTATAGTTTTGCACATCTGTTCGACGTCCCTTCTTGAAAACGGGGATGACCTGTGCCCTTTTCCAATTCTTTGGAATGCTACACTCTTCTAGAGACCTACGATACACCGCTGCAAAAAGGGGAGCAAGTTCCTTCACGTACTCTGTGTAAAATCGAACTGATATCCCATCAGGTCCCGCGGCCCTTCCTCTTTTGAGCGATCTTATTTGTTTTTCTATCCCTCTGTCATCTATTTCGATATCTACCATTTTGTCATCTGTGCGACAATCTGGAGAAGGTTGGTTGTTGGTTGGTTGTTTTGAGGAAGGAGACCAGACAGCGAGGTCATCGGTCTCATCGGATTAGGGAAGGACGGGGAAGGAAGTCGGCCGTGCCCTTTGAAAGGAATCATGCCGGCATTTGCCTGGAGCGATTTAGGGAAATCACGGAAAACCGAAATCAGGATGGCCAGACGCGGGATTGAACCATCGTCCTCCCGAATGTGAGTCCAGTGTCTGGAGAAGGAACTAGAGTACAGTATTCCTCTGTGAAACAGCTTTGGAGAAAGACACTTAGTATTTCAGCCTTTAGTCTGTCATCCTCTGCTTCAGTACCATTTTGGTCACAGAGTGTCTGGACATTTTATTTTGATCCACTTACCGCTTTGACATAAGACCAAAATTTCTTAGGATTTTCTGCCAAGTCAGAACATAGAACTTTGCTTTCAATTCGTTGGACACCTCTCACATAGCCCTCCTCACACTACATTTTGCTTCACGTAATTTTTGTTCGTATGCAAGGCTTTGGCTATGTTTATGTTTACTGTGAAGTTCCCTTTGCTTCCGAAGCAGTTTTCTAACTCAGTTGTTGTACCACTGTGGCTCTTTTCCATCTCTTATAGTCTTGCTTGGCACATACTCATCTAATGCATATTGTACAATGGTTTTGAACTTTGTCCACTGATCCTCAACACTATCTGTACATTAGATAATACTTTTGTGGAGCCATCAAGTACTCTGAAATCTGTTTTTTGTCACTTTCACTACACAGAAAAATTTAGCTACCTTTTTTAATATTTCTATTTATGGCTGAATAACTGATGCTGTAACTGCTTTATGATCACTGATTCCCTGTTCTGCGTTAACTGTTTCAAATAGTTCAGGTCTGTTTGTCACCAGAAGGTCTAACATGTTATTGCGAGTCGATTCTCTGTTCAACTGCTCAAGGTAGTTTTCAAATAATGCACTTAAAAAAATTTCACTGGATTCTTTGTCCCTGCCACCTGTTATAAACGTTTGAGTCTCTCAGTCTATATCTGGTAAATTAAAATCTCCACCCAGAACTATAACGTGGTCGGGAAATCTACTCTAAATACTTTTCAAATTTTCCTTCAGGTGTTCTGCCACAACAGCTGCTGAGCCAGGGGGCCTATAAAGACATCCAATTACCATGTTTGAGTCTGCTTTAACCGTGATCTTCACCCAAATTATTTCACATTTTGGATCCCTGTCAATTTCCTTTGCTACTATTGCACTTTTTATCACTATAAACACGCCTCCCCCTTCACTGTCCAGCCTGTCTCTGTGATATACATTCCAATCTGAGTTTAAAATTTCATTGCTGTTTACATCTGGTTTCAGCCAACTTTCCATCCATAGTACTATGTGGGCATTGTAACCATTTATGAATGAGAGCAGTTCTGGGATCTTTCTATAGACCCTCCTGCAGTTTACTATTACCACATTAATATTGTCATTCCCTGTGTGTAGTGCATGCCTGACCTATTCAGGGGGACCCTACATTTCCCCACCCGATAGTGGAGGTCAAGAAATTTGCACCCCAGATCTCAGGAGAATCGTCTCAGCCTCTGGTTTAAGCCTTCCAATCGGCTCCAAAGTGGAGGACCGTGATCGGTTCTGGGAACGACACTACAAATAGTTAGTTCAGATTCCACCCCATGAGCGAGACTTTCCACCTTCACCAACTATGCCAACTGCCTGTATGAACTCAGGATGAACTCTGAACCCAGACAGCAGAACTCATTGCTGTCAACATGAGCAACAATTTGCATTCAGGTGCACCAACTGCTCTCTATTACCGCTGGCAGGGCCTCCTCCACATCTCGGATGAGACACCCACCGGCAAGCAGACAGAGTGAACACTGGCCTTCTTCCCCGACCTTTCTGCTATTTCCCTTAGGGGCTCCATCACCCACCTAACAATGGAGCTCTCAATCACTAATAACCCTCCCCCCCCCCCCCCCCCCTCGTGTGCCTGTTCAGACCTTGCTGAAGGAGCAGCCACATGTCCACTCACTGGCACGGCCAGCCTCCACTTTGACCCTCCGTGTCAAGCAACGCGAACGCCATTGAACCCGCCACTCTACTTGGGGAGAGGGTGGCCCAGCCGGGTCCAGTACCCGCGAAGATGTCTCGAAAGCAGGGACCGAGGGTGAAGCATGTAACACCTGGTGTGTGCCATGTGACGCACCAGATTCCCCATTGCCGCTACACTCTGAGGCAGTAGACTGAAGACAGCTGACCGTGGCCATCAGCATGTTCAGCTGTTCGCAAACAGTGGCCAGCTCCTCCTGCATTCGTACACAGCAGTCACACATTCTGTCCATCCTAAGAAATCAACAATTTACTGTAGAGAGTTAAGTAATCAACTTTTAACTAGACTGCTAATTCACTAAAGGCGGCTGATAGCTGACTAAACTGTGGTTACTAGACACTTCTTGTTGGAAACAATGAAAATAAGCACTAACTGTCTCTGGATTCTATTCAAAACAAACACAAAATCTATGGAACACTATTACTAGTACTCGAAAATTAAAGCTTCCTAAAAGTAAAAACACGTGGAAAAAGAAGTGACAAGTACAAAAAACACAGTTAATACTTAAATTTATGTAGCTTGGTGCACCAAAAAATACACATGCACAACTATTTAGGGTATATAAACATTCAGTAGTCCAGACTACAAACAAATGTTGGAAGACTAAGCCCAGTGAAGCACCTTTTCAGATACTTCATGCAGACTCAATACCACTAGGGAAACATCTATTAGGGCACGTATTTACAATGTGGCTTATTGTCTGTACATCACCAAAGACACACATCCTATCAGTGCAAACACGCCATTTGTGCATGGTGTATTTGCACATACCTTCTCCAGTTTGAAATGTATAAAGCTTTACCCAACACCTTTCCAGGAACTTTAAAAGTTGAGTTGCCAATAAGCTGATGACACCCGGTTTTCACGGCTTACCACTTACATTTCCATTTAGCATCACAGTTCAACCCAGTGGAGAGTATTTGGATTTCTATTTCATATGCTGGTCTTCTGGATTTGAGGCATTTCCTATGCGGCAAGAGTAAAACTTTGTGAAGGGGGACTGATTCATTTTTAGACTTGCTTGCAAAGATTGTACAGAGCCACCTTTCAACAAAAGCAGACAACACAGATGTTCGATAGTATTTTTAGCCAGCACTGAGTCACTAACGGTTTTCATAGAATCATTCAAGTAATCATCATCATTTTTTCACATGTGCGCTGCAGAACCACACTCATGTGCAATATTCTACTGCAGAGTACAGGGTTTATAAAAAAAAAGAATCATCTGATTTGGCACATCTATATTTCTGAACTAATAAATGTATACAATGGTTTTTCTAATTTTGATGAACAGGAGACTCAAAAGTCCCCCCAATACCTTTTCATAGGTGTAGGTGTTCAATATGGCCCCCCTTGAGATGCACGGCATATGGAAATATGGTATTCAAATTGTTCGCACACTGCAACAAGCATGTTTGAGTTACAGCTTCCCCAGCTGCTGTTATGCGATGTCTCAGTTCATTCATTGTTGTTGGTAATGGAGGCACATAAATAGAGTTTTTTATAACCCCCACAAGAAATAATTACATACAGTCAGATCTCGTGACCTTGGAGGCCAGTAATGTATGGCTGAATCATTTCCTCCAGTGCAATCGATTCATTGTTCAGTAATTCTTTGATTTAAAATCTCCCCCACTTCCTGATGACAGTGTGGCGGTTTCCCATCCTGTTGGTAAATGAAGTCGTTCGAATCAGTCTCCAACTGTGGGAAAATAAAGTTCTAAAGAATATCAAGATATGTGCTTCCTGTAACAGTGTTCTTGGCAAAGAAAAATGGACCATACGCCTTTTCTCATGAAACTGCATGAAACACATTAAATTTTGGAAAGCCCTCTCATGTTGTACAGCCTCATGTGGTTGTTCTGTACCCCATATTTTCACATTACAATGGTTCACCTTTCCATTTAAATGGAATGTTGCCCCATCACTAAACACTAAACGTGGAAGAAATCTGTCATCCTCCATCTTGCCCAGAACGAAATTACAGAACACCACACGTTGTTGTTTGCCACTTTCCCGAAGAACTTGCCGTAGCTCAATTTTTTATAGTTTCATGTGTAAATGTCAATGCAACACATGCCAGATGCACAGCAGGAGCATGTTGAGCTGTTGAGCTGCACAGCGAACAGGTTTCTGTGGCCTCCTTGTGAAATTATGGCAGAGGTGTTCGATGTCTGTTTCAGGCATTCAGGGTTGGTGCAGGGATTTGCCTTTACACAAACAACCTGTTTCTCAGAATTGTTCATGCCATTGTCTAATGCTCTGTGTTGTAGGAGGATCCACACCATACCTAGTACAAAAGTCACACTGAACAGTTATTACTTGCATTGTGCAAAATGTAGAACACAAAATGCTTTCTGTTGTCTTGTCACCATTTTTACTAGAACTGAAGTGGGTGCACACTGCTGCTACCTAGTGGGAACCATGTAAAACTCGAGAGTATGCTCATTCCAACAGTACATTGTTCACGCACAAATAACATAATAGTTATGATTTTTTAAAATGCACCCTATATATCAATGCAAGACATGCTCCACGGACAACTGACATGTTTGCTTCCCATATACTACCTACCAACTTCCTCGCCAAGTTCACTCATCTTTGTACTTTCTTAGCTGTGTTGGAAAGGTGTTTATGCTATGTCAGAGTTCTGTCTAATGGGATGCCATGGTAAGTTGGCATATTACTGTGATTGGCAATGCAATAGGGCCAAACTGTGGGTTGATCTTTGCTGCTGCTAAATGATTAGAGGGGTGGAAAAGATTTACTTTTGTTTTAGAAACCTTAGTCTGTCATCACATCCTGCATACTGGAGTTCTGGCAGGTCTGCTGTTACATACTGAATAAGGCCAGAGCAAGAACAGAGCCTTGAGGTGAGCCATCATTAGAGTAAACATTGTCTGCTCTTCTTTTTAACTTGGTGTACTTCACACTGCTAATTTTTGAACATGTTCCTTAAGAGGTTACTTAGTCTTATAAGGTATAGTTATCAGAAATTTCAATATTATACCAGTACGCCACATCATGTCATAAGCTGCTGACATGTGAATGAAAACTATCCTGGTCTTTAATTTCTGGTACCTAGTTTCTGTGTGAGTAGACAAGGAGAGCACTTGCTCACAGCAGCTTCTACAAGGTGTAATCTATCTTGTTCAGTTGGTACCACATACTTAATTTGGTTTGTATTCTGTCTAATATAACTTTTTCCAGGAATTTGTAACCATAGCTAAATACAAATGTGCTCTGAAGCAGTTCCTTCTTTCCCTGTAATTTTGATAACAATAACTTAAGTGCTCTTAAATTTTGATGGTAATGTTCCATTGTGAAGAATTACATTAAAAAGGTAGGACTGTTGTGCACCAGAATTCCTGAGTAAAGCCCATCTGCACCTGCTTTTCTACATTTCATGTCAGTAAGGACAGTCTTCTATTCAGTGGTCATAAATTGAGATGAGAATTTTGCTCTAGATTCTAGAGATTTCTTGACCTCAGTAAGTTCTCTGTTTACTTGTTGAACACATGTTTTATCTGCTGGAACCTTGGAAACTCTCATTCAATTACTGGCAATTATTTGTGTTATGGGACAGGTCTTCTCCCAGCTCCCGAATCAGTGTCCCAGCTTTTCTACTGGAATGTGTGAAATCATTCTTCGTGCCAGTTTTCTCTGCTTTGATCAGTCACAGAATTCATTGAATTTGTGGCTGTTTCTTGCTCTCCACCTCCTTTGAATGTATCTCTTTGGATGTACCCTTTACAGCACTCTCTATGTAGGTGTTAAAACTATTAAAACATATAACTGAATGAAAGGTTATGAGGGAAGCAGGTAACATGTAGGCAAAACTCAGAAACCACAGAAGACATCTCTACCACACTTTGTACATATATAACTCACCATCTTGGGGAAAATATTTTAGGTACAAGATCCCTTACCCAAGCACCACTACAAGGGGGCAGGGAAGTGGGATGCTGGAAGTGTGTAAAAATTACCAACTTTAATATTGATTTCACAGTTTTCAGAGTTGCTAAGCTCAAAGACATTTCCCTCTTAGGAGTGTGAGCAGAAATGGAAAGGTAATCAAGTTTTGTCTTGAATTAATTTTACAATAAATTTGTAAAGGGCTTAATTTTATAGTTTGTGTATTGTATTTATACTTTTAAAAACAAACAAATAAATACAGTAGGTTTGTTTTATGCTGTACAATAATTTAATTCCCTTTTCTATCTGACATAAGGCTGAGGTAAATAAATAACTGGGAACAGCAGACAATCAGCTAAAACACAATAAAGGATGATGGACAACTAATATTCACCATAATGTACAGGGCACATAATTTGTAAATATTAGATGAGGGAAGATAGGGTAGCAGAAGCAGTTAGTATTTGTGTAAGAAACATCTCACAATATCTGTATTCATCAGCTACATAATGTGACACAGCAAACATGCTTGTCATTATTATAATGGAAATTACTCAGAAAAATGAGTGTGTACAGGCACTAGCCAGTGATAGTCATCTAGGCAAAAGTGTGGGAGAAGATGAAAGGACAGTATAGAGCAGTGTTGAAATATCGGAGGGGGGAGACAGATGGGTTTTAGTGACAGCAGTGAAACAAGCCCAAAATAGAAGAGGGAGGGAGAGAGGGAGGGAGGGAGAGATGAGTGCAGAAGTGAAAAATGGTGAGCTGGGCAAAGGTAAGGGTGAATGGAAAAGTGAATGAGATAGAAATGTCCAAGGGTGGAGTTTTAGGTCAGGGAGTTAGCTTGAACAGATTGTGGGACAGATAGTTACAAACTGATAGTTAAGATGTATATGATATGTTTTGTATTTTGGCTGTTGACATTGTAGTGACACATGGATGATGGTTTGGGATAAGAAGTGGAACACAGTGGTGGGGCTAGGATATTAAATCGGTTGGGTGAGTGGTGGAAGGCACAATTTTGTGGCAAGGGGGGGGGGGGGGGGTGTTGCTGTATGAAGGGAGTATTTTGATACTAGGTATCTGTTAAACCCCATCCTCAGCTGTGACAGCTGGCATATGTATTTAGTAAGTCAGAATGAGGCAGAATGGGTGTTTAAACACAGACCAAATTAATGTATATATGGTACAATTGCCAATAATACTAATTTTACAAGCATCACCATGAACTTCTATCCAAATTAGCCACATATCATCAGCACTTCATTTATACAGGCAACAAAAATGTATATACAAAGATTTAGCAACAGAAACAGATACTGTGAACCTTCCTGAATAGGTCCACACAGCCTCAGACAACATTAATGTGTGGTATGCTAAAACATCACAAGGACATATATTATACAAAATAGAAATTTTGTTCATATTATCCTTCTTAATACAACTGAAAGCAATGACATCTCAGCTTCATCCACCAATCACCTTTACATTACTAAAAGCAAACCAAATTTTCTTCCATGAATAACAGCTATATTAATATAGCCGACGTAATATCATAAGAAATTATGATACTATATACTGTAAACAGTTGCGTGCCAGCAGTGAACATAACTGTATGACGAGGAACTATCCTTCAAGACACCTTTGACTTTTATGCACTAAGTGTTGGCCTAAAATATTCCCTGCAGGATGCCAGCTACATAATGTGGGATTGCATTGTGCATGGGTTCATTAAAACTAACGTTGCAATAACAATTAAGATCACTTTTGTTAATATACTTAACAATGTCCCTTTCTTTCTTTACTGACTGAACATCTAACTGTTATTTCCCAAAAACACATAAAATACTTCTTATCAAGAAACTTCAAATAAGCACTGGTACTGTACTAATGGTGACTGGAGAATAATTTTATGGATACAGTAAATCATTGTACAGTTTCAAACCTTGTGCATTACAGCTACAAAATCATCCCTGGCAAAATCAGAGTGAACAGGAAAATTAAACCATTACAGTCCAGAGAATGGTCATCTGAATCAAACAAACCACTATTTATTACATTTACTGTTGATGCCCAACACCTGTCAAATACACACCACCTCTCATTGTTTCCCCCTCATATTACAATCCTCTCTCTTCCTAACATTGTATTCTCCCTTGTCACTCTCTCATTTACTAAGTTCTACGTTTTATGATTAATCCAGTCTTTCACCACAGACATACATGCAAGCATGTGACCACAAACACAAATGCACATGCTCTCTCTCTGTATTCATTCACTCCCTCTCCCTTTTGCACTGATAACTCATAGTTTATTTTGGCACTTCTGCAAATGTAATCTCTCTTTCTTCACATTTCATTTATTCAACTAGCTCATTTATCTTTCCCTGTATAATGCATTATCTGGAAGGTTAAATGGAGCATTATCACGGAGGAGTAAATTCCATTTCTAAACATCTGGAGTCAAACATTGAAGAAGACTGACACAAAGAACCCTAGATATAATGCAACAAAAGGTCTTCTTCAGAAATCAATAAGATGCAGCCATAGATGTTTTAAAACTTGCCAGGAGGTCAGCAATTGACGACTGTCTGAATACCAGGCATTGTTACCTCTTTGACATTATACAGGGTACACCACATGGAGACGAACTGCCTTTATCTTCTTGAATATTTATATTTCAAACAAGCTAAACACACAATCCAGAAAGTTCACTTACACAGATGACTCAGCCAAAGTTGCACAACATGAATCATTTGAGGCCTCCAAAGACATTTTGATCTCCAACTTAAAGCTGCCAAGCAACTACTTTCATAAATGGAGACTGCAGCTTAACACAACTAAGACAGAAGTATCATGCTTCCACCTCTATAATGGTCACAAGAAGAGAGCTTAACATTAACGCTGAAGATGAAGGTCTCAACCGTGACAACTACCGTGGACAGAATGCTTGCTTAGAAGGAGCACCTGACAAAGACCACAGGTAAAAGAAGGGCAAGAATTAAAATGATTAATAAACTGTGTGGCATCTATTTGGGCTCCTAGGTAAATAAGCTTTGCACATTAGAAGTTGGGCTCATCTATTCGGAGGTGAAATACTGTGCCCCTACAATGATTATCTGCTCACATACGAACAAGATTGGTGTGGCACCAAATGACATTATCCACACTATCAGCAGCACAGTACAATCAACTCCTACTGCATGACTGCCCTCCTTGAGCCTTATACGACTTCCAGAGATATGGCGTAAAAATGCTTTCCTTAGAGAGTACCATAAAATTAGCAGTATCCCTCAGCTGTTCATACATACTGAAATTGCTGGCCTGACTCACAGAACACTGATATCAAGAAAATAGGCACTATCCACTGCTAAGGAACTGATACACTCAAACTTTGATGTTCACAATGTCTGGAAATAACACTGGAAAGAGCACTGACGACCAAAATGCCAAAGTTCCTCAGTGACATTCACTGCCCAAATTAAACATTCCCTCCCCCCACCCCCTCCCTTTCTTACCCCATCTGAGAAGTCTCCCATGACCCAAGGTTCTGAGTGACTTTTCTGTACTCTCCTCACTTCCTCAACCTCAAAAATCCTTTTTCTTCACCACTCTTCCTTTCCCCTCAACCTTTCTGCCAGAAGAAAGAGCCACTGGCTCCAAAAGCTTGCATATTTCTTTAACCTTCATATACGTTTTCTCCTGCTGCTCCTTGGTAAGTAGGATTTTTATCTGTACAATTACATTATATTTACAACACAAAACATGACTGATGTGAAGTTAATAGGCACTAGTGCAGGCCCCCAATCAAACTCAATTTAAAATGATCACAATACACATACAACACACAAATACAATTTAAAATTACAGAAAAATTAATCAAGGCTCACCCAGCATCTGGTGCAGGAGGTATGTACATAGGTGTTATTCTTCTCTTTCCATCTGAAGTACGAGTCTCTATCTGTTTATTGATGGGGCCCTTAAGAGGTGTTGAAGGCTGGGATACAGAAGCAGCTGGCCGTTCCAGTGATCCGTTAGTCTGCCCTGCGTCTGCTGCCGCTTTCTCTGATGCAGCTTTTTCTGCCTTCTTCCGGACAGCAAGCAACTCTGGTGTCTCCACCACACATGCACCTGCACCACTGGCAGCTGATAGTGACTTGCCATACATGCGCTCATGAAGCATTGTCTGTTTCAATTATGACATGTTCAATATTAGTATCAGGATTTTAAGATGTTACAAATAATGTCATGAACAGGTGCTCCACACTGGCTACCTCAACACTGTTCACAAGAGTACTTACAAAATATTATCAGCTACAGCTGCACTAACATGTTATGAAAATGCAGAAAAAACAAAAACTGCAATCAAGACCACGCTTGGTTTAAATCAAATGAAGCACTGTTTATGTCCATACACACATATCTCAGTTGCGTGGTTGTTTGACAGTTTTACTTATGTTTAATGACACAAATCTCATATCTACTTGTGGTGCTATCGATTTGGTCTGCACCAGTTAAGGAAACAAATCGAGAAATTTATCTTTCAAAATTAAGCAGAGGTTTGGCTATGGAAAATGCAAAGTGCTCACAACATAAATATTAAATTAAAATAGGATTTCTAATTGAAAATTTTCAATGCCAGTGACAGCAATATTGAAGAGCAGGTTGGGTTACTGTAGACACAATGTTAACAAGAGAAACACAAAATAGAAGAGAACAAGAGGCTGGGAAGTGGGGTAGACTCATTTAAGAACAACATATTCTGTGCTCAAATTTCAACCAGATTCTCAACTAGAATGACCTCCATGCCAATGAGCATGAATTCTGAAAACTTCAGTCATTTGTAACTCAGATTGAGCTTCTCTCCCATGACATTTTGAAAGCCACAGATAAAAGCAATCAAGCAGAGGTATTTCTTGACTTTCAAGAAGCATTTGCCTCATCACCACAACAAAGACTGTTAATGAAAGTATGGCCCCCCCCCCCCCCCACACACACACACACACAAAATAGTTGGATGAAATGGTTGACATTCATAAGCATCTGGAAATCACCCTGACTACAGTCAATCGGCAGTTGCTGAGAATTGGTGGAGAGCTCCCGAGAGTGACCTGTGACATCTGTACCAGAGGTACCTCATGTACTATTCTCTCCCATGAATCCTGTCTCCTCTGCAGAAAGTATGGGATCTATCATTAAGCATTCACTTTACTGAGAGAGGCGTGTCAATGGTAGATCTAGGCATCTTCTACAGGGTGGACGAGGACCAGGGAGGACTCAGTCCGAGCTGATGTCTTTCACTGAAACTGATCCAGAGGGACTCACGTCACCTGTTTTAGGAAAATCTGTTTTGTGTGGTGGCAAAATGAGGTGAACACAAAAGGGTAGGAGGTCTATTAATCGTCAGCAGTTGAAATGTACAGCAAATGATGGTAGGAAAATTGCAGCAGGGGACACGAAAGGACACCGGTGCACTCAGTGTGTATGCCTGCAGGCCACATTCAACATGTTGAAGAGGCTAATCAAGCAGCCAGTGGGGGAACAGTGTGCAAGCAACTGCAGATTGTGGCACAAGTTGGAACAAAGATGCCTTTCATCTGGGCTCCGAGGCCACTCTTGGGTCATTCCACCAACTGGCAGAGATAGTTCAGGAGATCAGCCTTGAGCATGGAGTTTCAATGACTTTTGTCACAATCTGCAGCAATGTCCCCCAGTATACAAGGAACTCAAATCCAGCAAGATAGAAACCGAAGCGGCATGTGAGATTGTTTGGGCAAGACCCAGTATCAGGGGTGGGAATAAAATGATAAATGGATGCTTTTATTGCCCACCAGACTCATCTCCTGATATAAACAAAAACTTTATAGAAAATCTTAGTTCAATTGTACATAAGTTCCCCAATCATAGCATAATCATCAGGGGAGACTTTAATCATCCAACAATTAATTAGGACAATTATAGTTTTGTTGGCTTTTGGTGTTATAAGACATTCTGTGAAGCATTACTAAATGCCTTCTCTGAAAACTGCCTGGAACACATAGTTAAGATCCCCACTCTTGATGGAAATATATTGAATTTAATGGCAACAAATACAGCTGACCTCTTTGAGGATGTCCACATCAAAACTAGTATCAGTGACCATGACACAGTTGTGGCAACAATGATTAGGAAAGTATGCTCAGTAGACTAGATAAAAAATCAGTAGTGACATCTCACAATGGGGAACTTTAAACTTTCAGCACAGGTAAAGAGCAAATCTGGCTCAAGTTTAAAAGAATAGTTGACCATGCACTGGACAGATAAGTACCCAATAGAACAGTTCATAGTGGGAGGGAATCTCCATGGGATACAGTCACTGTAAAAGAACTTCTAACGAAACAGAGATCACTGCATCATAGGTGTGAAACAAAGCGTAGGGCTATAGGGAGAGAGATAATGAGTGAAATGAGTTTGCCTGTCAAGAGAGCAATCTGTGATGCCTTCAATGACTACCTTAGCAGATAACTGTCAAGTGATCTTTCACAGAACCCAAAGAAATTCTGGTCATATGTAAAAGCTGTTATTGCACCAAAGTTAGTGTCCAGACCCTAGTGAATGAGACATGAAGTGAAATTGAGGATACCAAAGCAAAAGCTGAAATGCTTAACTAAATTTTCAAATGTTCCTTTACAAAAGAAAACCCTGGATAACTGCCACAATTTAATCCTCGTGCCACTGAAAAGATGAACAGAATAAGTATTAGTGTCAGTGGCTTTGAGAAACAGCTTAAATCATTAAAATTGAACAAAGATCCAGGACCTGATGGAATCCCTATCATATTCTATACTAATTTTGTGGCTGAGTTTAATCCTCTTGTAACTATAATGTATCACAGATATCTTGAACAAAAAAAAAAAAAAAAAAAAAAAAAAAAAAACCAAGTCTAGTTCTTGGAAAAAGGCACAGGTCACACCCATCTACAAGAAAGGGAGTACAAGTGATCCACAAAACTACCATCCAACATCCTTGACGTCTATTTGTTGTAGAATCTTAGACCATATTTTGAGTTCAAACATAATGAAGTATCTTGAACAGCTAGATGATGTATTTCTTGATTTCCAAAACACATTCGACTCCATATCACACCTATGCTTATTGTCAAAAGTATGATCATATGGGGTATCAAGTGAAATTTGTTACTGAATTGAGGACCTTTTGGTAGGGGGACTTCTCATGTTACCTTGGATGGAGATTCAACATCAGATGTAGAAGTAACTTCAAGTGTAACCCATGGAAGTGTGTAGGGACCCTTGCTGCTCATATCATATATTAATGATCTTGCAGATGATGCAGTTAGCTATAATGAAGTACTATCTGAAAGAAGCTGCATAAATATTCAGTCAGATCTTTCAAAGTGGTGCAGAGCAGAGACTGGTAACTTGCTTTAAGTGTTCAGAAATTTAAAATTTTGCACTTCGAAAAAAGAGAGAGAGAGAGAGAGAGAGAGAGAGAGAGAGAGAGAGAGAGAGAGAGAGAGAGAGAGAGAGAGAGAATAGTATCCTATGACTAAGGACTGCAAAAATTTCCCTCAAAATTACAATATGCAAAATTACTTAACAGATGCTGTTCCATAGCAAATTGTATCCAGACAAGTTATTTGTCAGAGACAGGTTCAAATAGCTTTATTTTCTGCATCGAATATCAAAACATAAGCAGTTACTGGCATTGTACATCATCTGGCAAAGCCCAGTTAAGAATGATAATGTGCACAAGAACCTACACGGAAAATGAAGTGTACAAACCCAACGACGTATCAGTGTGCTCAATGATCTGGAGCCATGCCAATGTAGGTGGTTGTATGGACTGTTTAAGTTACACGGCACATAATGCAACACAGTACTCAGCCATGAGACCTAGCATTTTATAAGAAGGAAACATGCCTGTTTGTTTGTTAGCTAAAACTTAAAAGATAGTATAACGGGGACAGTTTTAACGTGGGAAATTAGGTGGCAGATGGTTTGAGTTGTATTTGCATATAATACCGCTAGAGGTTGGGCCTTAACTACATCTTTAACAGTAATCTGCTAACTTCATCAAGCCATTGTGCAGTAGCTGTGCCTGAATGCTTTGTGTTGTGCATTGCTCATTTTCTTCTTTTGAAGTGACTAATCCTGGTCCATCACAGATTTTGATTATGACCTTTACAAAACCAGAAGAGGTCAGTGATCCCCTGTGACAATGTGTCAGTTCTTGTGTAGGCTTCTGCTCAGCGAAATGGAGGCAGAGTTTGTTTCTGTGCACTGCTCCTTCCCCTGTGGTGGTGAAAATTCTAGTCTGTTTATGTTCGCAGCCATCTGTGACTATAGCCTATAGTACCATCTCTCTGCGCTGTAGCGACTGGAACACAAAATCTGAAAAGTTTTCTAACAGTGCCGAAATTTTTCTCCTAATGTTAAAATTGAGTTGCCGTACATTCAATTCTACTTCTATGCTAAATGCCTTGTCAGCTCTATCTGCAGTGTTGTCAAGCATGGGTCACATGGCTGTGAATGCCCATGAAAGGTTGAATTTAGTAGTCTGCAGATTTTTTAATCTTCAAATTGGGTGAGAAAAGACAAGTAATGTTCAGAAACATCTTACATTGGAGACACATTCATTTAACTAGAGGGAAAGTGCTGCTGCTTTTCAACAGAACAACCAGTTTTGAAAGCATAAATGCAGACAAATGAAGAAAAGAAGTGCCATTTTGGAAGAAAAAGGTCTTGAAATTTTTTGCAAAAGCAAACACTCCCATCAAAACGTTCAATTTCAAAGAACTAGTAATTTGTCTGTGTTCACTCGTGTAGTATGACAATCTTATAAATTTGTGTGTCTAATAATTTACAAACAAAGAAAATATATGCGAATTTCAACAAATCTATATGTGAATTTTGCAAAACACAGATGTGGATTTTACAAAAATATATTTTCCCATCCTTACCTATCAGTATAATATCAATGAGTTAGTAAAATATCAATGAGTTACTGCTGGAATTGGCCAACTCGTACAAATACTTGGGTGTAACACTTTTTAGGGATATGAAATCGAAAGATCACATAGGTTCAGTTGTAAGTACAGCAGGTGGTAGACTTCGGTTTACAGGTAGAATACTGGGGAAGTGCTATCAATCTACACTGGAGATTGCTTACAAGTCACTTGTGTGACCCATTCTAGAATATTGCTTAAGTGTACAAGTGTACGGGACCCATAGCAGATAGGACTAACAGGGAATATTGAACAAATATGGAGTAGGGCAGCATGAATGGTCAAAGATTTTATAATCCTTGGAAGACAGTCACAAAAATACTGAAGAAACTAAGCTGGAAGACTCTTTAAGATATATGTAAACTATACTGAGAAAATCAAATTATTGCTCCAGGTATGTACTACAGCCCCCTACATATTGCTCACATACTAATCATGAATGTAAGATCAGAATAATTACTGCACATACAGAAGCATTCAAACAATCATTCTTTCCATGCTGCATATGTGAATGGAACAGGAAGAAACCCTTATAACTACTACAATGGGATCTACCCTCTCGCATGAACCTCATGGTGGTTTACAGAGTATAGATGTAGATGTAGATGCAGAAATAATGCAAGGAAAACTTTTTAATGCTTACTACGTTTTCGTGATTCATGAAGTAAAACTTCAGCTTCAGGTATCTCATTTTAATGTATTACAACTGCATTTCTAAATTATTTGCAACATGTTTTAGAGACAGTATCCACATACGTCACTGAATGTACCTGCAAAATTGTATCATTGTATGACACAGTTCCAGAGATGTGATATTTTAAAACTGCCAGAATCTAAGATGAATCGATTTTGGTTTGGAATTTTTCACCAATCTATGGGTCACTAAGGTGAAACTAATACATTCTATGAGGGCTATTCAGAAAGTAGGGAACATTTCCATCTGATGCCGCTAGGCACGCACCAATCACGTATATTTTGGTATATGTGTGAGCTCGGCAGCTCAGTTAGCATCCATCTGTGACAGTGGGAACGTCTCTGCACGTCTGGTTTTTTCGATATTTGAATTTGAAATGTGCGCTGCATTTCGAAAATTCTGCCAGTTGTGAGCTGCGGTCTGCGACACAGTTTTTATTGGCAAAAAACCTAAAACTTATAGAAATTTATCGTGAACTGTGCGAAGTATACGGAAACAATG
Source organism: Schistocerca serialis cubense (assembly GCF_023864345.2). Lineage (NCBI taxonomy): Eukaryota > Metazoa > Arthropoda > Insecta > Orthoptera > Acrididae > Schistocerca > Schistocerca serialis. The sequence continues at coordinate 6,291,228 of NW_026047471.1, read as the reverse complement.
TAACGAGTGAATGTTTTGTCCAGGAATGGTGCATTCGGTTTAAAAATGGCTAAACCAATGTTCATGATGAAGAGAAGAGTGGACACCTGAGCATTGTGACTGACAATCTTGTTGCTAAAGCTGATGAAACAATTCATGAAAATCGTCGCTTCACAATAACGGAGCTTTCACTTTCTTTTCCACAAGTTTCATTGAAATTATTGTTTGAAATTGTCACTCGAAAGCTAGGCTACCACAAATTTTGTGCATGGTGGGTGCCCAAAATGCTTACAGAGCACAATAAAGAACAGCAAATGGAGGCAACGTTGACATTTCTGGAGGCCTACCACAAACATGGTGATTCATTATTGGATCAAATCATAACAGAAACATGGTGATTCATTATTGGATCAAGTCATAACCAGTGACGAGACTTGGGTGAAACACGTCAATTGTGAGACAAAATTACAGTCCATGGAGTGGGGGTCACAAGGTCGTCCCAGAAACAAAGAAAATGTTTGCAATCCTTGTTGGAAAGAAAGCTGTTGGCAACAGTGTTTTGGGATAGGCAGGGTGTGCTTCTTATTGATTTTCTCGAACATGGAGCAACCATAAATTCTGCCCAGTACTGTCAAACTTTGCACGGCCTTAGAAGAGCAGTTCAAAACAAATGCCGAGGAAAGCTGATGTCCAAAATTTTGTTTTTGCTTGACAATGTCCAACCTCACATGGCAAACCGCACTAAAGAACTCCTAATTCATTCAAATGGGAAATTTTCCCTCATCTGCCCTATATCCCCGATCCTGCACCAAGTGACTTCCACTTGTTTCCCAATATGAAGAAATGGCTTGCAACGCAGTGCTTTGATGACGATGTAGAACTCCAGGCAGGCTGACTCACTGGCTGAAGTCTCAGGTGGCAGAATTTTACAACAAAGGTTTTTCAAAGCTTGTCCACTGCTATGATAAGTGGCTCAATGTGTTTGGTGACAATGTGGAAAAGTAGTATGTCAGTCGCTCTTTCACATGTATATAATAAAATGTATATACATCTTCTTCTTCTTCTTCATCATCTTTCTGAATAGTCCTCGTAAGTAATTGGGGTTTTGAGTCTTCAAACATAAAGGTTTACACACTTAATGTAAAATATTTAACACACAAACTCATTTGTAAAGCCAGACATCTGAAGCTCTTTTATACATGGGAGACTGTCTCTTTAAACACTTGGGCTGTGGGGTTAACTGGTATTAATAGTATGGATAATCATCAACAGATGTAGAAGTAACTTCAGGCAGGCCACAGGTAACTGTGTTGGGGCTCTTTATTGATACTGTTGTATACACATGACATTATAGATGACATTAATAATAGCGTCAGTCATTTTGCAGATGATGCAGCAATATCTGGAAAGGGTTGCATTAGTATTCCGTCATGTCAAAGTGGTGCAAAGATTGGAACCTTGCTTTAAATGACGGGTATGTAAAAGTGTACACTTTACAAAATGAGAAAATGTGGTTCCTATGGTTACAATACCAATGACTGACAATTACAGTCAGTCATTTCATACAAACACCTCGGTGTAAAAATTTGTGGGGATATGAAATGGAATGATCACTCTGGTTCTGCTGAAAGTAAAATAGACAGCAGATTTTGGTTCATTGTAGGAAAATGCAATCACTCTACAGAGGAGACAGCATGAAAAACACTTGTGTGACCCCAACCTAGAATATTGCTAGAGCGTGTGTGACACATACCACATATGACTAACAGAGGACATTGAGCAAATATGAAGAAGGGTAGTGAAAATGGTTACAGGTCAGCTTGACTCACACGAGGCTACCACAGAAATGCTATGAAACCTGGAATGGCACATGCTTTAAGATGAACGCCTGCATTTCCTTGGCATACATGAATCAAACTGAAATGAGTGACACACTTACTATTTTTTTATTTGAATTCTGTGATGTGCACAAACTTCAGTCTTGTTTGATATATTTGAGTTGTGTACATTCTGTCAGACCTAATATAAAATGACCTACTTTTTTTTAATAATATGAATATTTATATATGTGTTTGGAGAGAGAGAGAGAGAGAGAGAGAGAGAGAGAGAGAGAGAGAGAGAGAGAGAGAGAGAGAGACTGATTTTTGATTGAGATTTTACTTTAAGTCGTAACTGGTATCTGAATTTCGGTTGCTGCCTCCTTGAATGATCAGCTTCTGCACGAGTTGGTGACGTATTACAATTTGGAGGAAGCTACTGCTCTTTAAGGTTTAAAATACAACTCTGTTAGTTACTTGGCCGTATTGTGGATAGCTTTGAGCCCAAATTTTCGTAGCTTTTCATACCTAAGGGACCACTGTTGTAAGTAAATAAGATCAAACAGCAATCTGCTTCTTGGAAGAAAAAGAGATTGCTTAGCACACAAACTCCCTTCAAACTACATGTCCTGCTACATCAAAATTGGTCAGTGGAGTTCAGCACAATACTATTGTACAAGAATATAATTCAATTACCGTAATTCAGAAATTCTGAGAGATTGTTACTTATTGAATGAAAACTATAGAGAATGCAGTTCTTTTCCTGTATTTTAGTGAACTTCATACACTTACAATTCTGTTGGTTGATAGACAGCAATGACAATGAAGTTTACCTCCTCTTCCAAAAACAAGATATTTCTATTCTTCACTTCCAGAAAATTTGTATACATAAATGCTTGGCAACTCTTACACATACTTTACTCGGTTTTATCACTAAAATATCAATTTTCATTAAATGTAACAATACGTTCTGAGTGATGGCATAGCAACATATCCTCTTTCCACAAGATACAGATTAACAGTCCTCTTTTTTTTTAATAAATCTTATTTTATTTTTTAGAGTCCATACTCAAAGATTCACAACTACTATCGTTGTGGTGATTGTGCACTAAAGAATTTCTTGCTGTTCAGCTGCGCTTCACTTAACTTCAAGTACTTTTTTAATCACATTTACATTTACGGTATTTACATACATTACTGAGTTCTCGGAATAAAATTAGGCACAAATTAGTTTAAAAAAGCAGTGAGACACACACAACATTACAACCTGTCCGACAGAACAGACATCACTCGTGATGACATGGCTGATGCTTACATTTATACGAAACACAGAATGGGGAAAGAAAGGGAAAGGATGCAAGGGAATTCATCACTTCCAGGCACACAGGGCATTGTGCTAATGCAATAACGAAAGCTGAGAACTGATGCTGGTCCAGGATTCTCATGAGCACCTGCCTAAACCTCATTTATTTTGCTCCAAATCAATTTCTAATTAGCATAGAAAATAGTCTTGTGATGATGGTGCAGTGAAAGAAACACATTAGTTATTTTTACGACTGAATAACACTGATTATCTGTAGATTAAATGTTTGTTGGTTAGGTTAGTTACAAAACAGCATCATCGTCACACATTTGGTATCCACTACTGCATAAAAGCCTCCTACAGATTTCTCAATCTTCAGCTATGTGCATTCATATTAAGGTAATTCACATAACCAAACTACTTAATCTACATGATCTTCAATTGGTGCACCACTAACTTCAGGTACTATGCGAGATATGTTTTGTTTTGATACAAATGGTGCTATCAAATTTAGTATCCACTACAATTTCATATCAAAAGTCAAAAGTCAGTGACAGCCAAGTGACATTAAGAAATGCAGAGCAGCTTTACATAAGTAGGTTTCCCAGAAAGCTATTGTCACCATGTCTTGAACAATGTGTTTAAACCAGCGTCTTCTCAACTTTGATTTTATTGGTTTCATTTGTCTATGTCATTTACAAATCTGCCATTAGTACTGACATTTGGGTCTGGCAGCCCTAGGGATTATAGACAACTGGAGAAACCATGTACAACAGAAAGGAACACAGGCACTTTGTGCAGGCAGCGTGTGGTCTTCAGGGCTCGTGACCACTGGATATGGATATATGCATTATATTAGTAAACTAGCAAGTAGTACTATTTTTCTAGATGAGAAGTCTCATCTCAAGGAGGTAGTTACACATTGCTGAAGACACAGAAATATCGAACTTATGTACAGTATCCACAAACTACATTCTCTCTTTTCCTGGTGTTGAGTTTATTAAATCATATACATCACTGGTCATAGCATGCCAGGCGATGTTATGAAACTATGAGAAATATCTGATGATAGTGTGAAGACAGATGTGAGCAACAAAGACAATCATGAACAAAATTTTGAGCTTCGGAGAGGATACACATTATATATTATCACAGGTAAAATCGTTTCTGAAGAAGAGAAATTTGTTAACATCGAGTATAGATTTAAGTGTCAGGAAGTCGTTTCTGAAAGTATTTGTATGGAGTGTAGCCATGTATGGAAGTGAAACATGGATGATAACCAGTTTGGACAAGAAGAGAATAGAAGCTTTCGAAATGTGGTGCTACAGAAGAATGCTGAAGATAAGGTGGGTAGATCACGTAACTAATGAGGAGGTATTGAATAGGATTGGGGAGAAGAGAAGTTTGTGGCACAACTTGACTAGAAGAAGGGATCTGTTGGTAGGACATGTATTGAGGCATCAAGGGATCAAAAATTTAGCATTGGAGGGCAGCGTGGAGGGTAAAAATCGTAGAGGGAGACCAAGAGATCAATACACTAAGCAGATTCAGAAGGATGTAGGTTGCAGTAGGTACTGGGAGATGAAGAAGCTTGCACAGGATAGAGTAGCATGGAGAGCTGCATCAAACCAGTCTCAGGACTGAAGACCACAACATCAACAACAACATTATGATTCATTTTTACTACGTTGCCATTGTCTGCCAACCAACCAACTTGCTTAGAGTTTATATGGCTGCATTAATAATTTCCAGTCAATAACAATTACATAGGTGGTGTAAGAATAAAAGTTTATTTAAAGTAAACTCTGTTCTTTTGTCACGATTCTAGCAGAAAAGCAGCAATGACTTTTTTTAAGGGTTTCCAGTTTATTACTTTATATCTACTAGGAGCTTGTTATAAGACCTTGGCAACAGAATATATTACAACTCTAAAGCTTAATAAGAAAGCAAACCATATGTAGATACCATTATTTCATCCTTCGTTGTTACCTAAGAGCATAATAATATTAGGTCTTTGTAGAGGCCTAAACAAGATGTGCTGTTATCTGCTTTACACTATATTCTTATTATTCCAATTTTGGTGAAAACCTTATCATCCCTACACTTTGTTAATAACACTTGATTCTAATGATTTCACAAGATGAAGACACCGTGAAAACAAAAGAAAAGAAAAGAAGGAAACAAAATGTAACTTAAATGGAGTTATAGTGACAGACTTTCCTAGCAACCTTTTTAAGACAGTATAATTAGAAGGAAAGCTAGCTGAAGTTTCACAGTTTTCAGGGAAAGAAAACAAACAATGACTTTCTTAAAATATTTATGCAGCTAGTTGTAGAACAGTAATTGAATAATAATTATCTGATATAAACTGTGTGTCAAAGAATTAGTGAAATCATCAAAAGTCAAACCCACTGCAATATGACTTAAGACATGATATCTGTTTGGTGAAGAAATGAAAAATGTCCCTGAATAAGGAAAACCATGAGGTCATCCACATGTGTACAAAAAGAAATCCATTATACCCCAGTTACATGATAAATAATACAACTTTAAGGGCTGTAAATTTAACTAAGTACCTAAGAATTACAATTACGAAGAACTTAAATTGGAATGATCACATAGGTAATGTTGTGGGGAAGGCAAACCAAACACTGCATTTTATAGGTGGAACACTTAGAAGATGCAACAGGTCTGCTAAAAAGACTGTTTACCTACACTTCTCTGTCCTCTGCTAGAGTACTGATTTGCAGTATTGAATCCTTACTGAATAGGAGTGATGGAGGACACTGAAAAAGTTCACAGAAGTGTAGCTCATTCTGTATTACCCAGCAAGAGGGGAAGGAGTATCACAGATACGATAATTGAGTTGTGGTGGCAGTCATTAACCCTTTCGTGACTATGGGCATACATATATGTCCAGCAGGTAGAAAAGTCATTGCTATTGGCCTAGATGTACACTCAGCGGGCAGTAACTCCAGACGGCTACTGACGGAAACGGAGGTCCTAAACTACAAATTAAATGGCCTTCGACATATTCGTTTGACACATAAAATGTAAAATGCGCTCGACAGCCTGCACGTCATTTGCTAAAACAGTCGATAACTCATATGGCAAACCCAAGTGGGAACATAAATGGTTAAAAAATGGGCGTTCCATCATGAAATGGTGGGCATTTAAAACTATGGCACAATGCGTACAAAATGGCAGGGGAGTGCCACTTAACAAATGATGATGGCTAAAACGATGTTTCACTCATGCAACTTCATCTGTCCACAACATTTCAATTTATTCGCACCATCATGGGACACAATTTATCAGACAAGGAAATTATGGATATTCTTATGAATTGTAGCGACAAAGATTGTAGTGATACTGCGGAACTTTCTTCCAATGAAGAGTTGGATGCGTGTCAATGTACTGCTGAATCCTCGACATCAAGAATAGAAGATTCTACCTCTGAAGACAGAAAAGAAGATGAAGTAAGTGAAACTTCATCAGAAAAAAGAAAGTATGACTGGACGGAGAATCATCCAGTGATGAAACGACGCCACTTTGTGAACACATTTAGTGCATTAAAAGCAGACTTCGAAGAGTCAGCAAGTCATTTAGATATTTTTGTACTTCATGTCCATGGAATTCGTTTATGCTATCTGTACACAGATCAATAATTATCATAAATTTATTACTGGAAAAATGAAAACAGTACCCAGGGAATTTGCATGCTGGAAGCACGCAGAGGCAGCTTAATTTTATTGCTTCCTACCAAGTTCCTTGTTTATGCCTAGAAGTAAAAAGTTAAAAGCGAATGGATATTGGTTGACATATTCTCTGCTTCAAACACCAATATTCTCTAACATAATGGCCAGGGACTGGTACAAGTTGATCCCGCCTTTATCGCACTTCAGTGACAATTCCACCACACCTCCAAGACATTCTTGTAAAAATATGTCTCATTGTAGATCACACAAAAAATAAATTCTGCCAGGCATTAGTACCCTTTGAAAATCTTGTGAGTGACGAAAGTCTGCTACTTTTCAAAGGAACCATTTTGACATTAAAATTTTTGTCCTTTGTAACGTACAAATCAATTATATTTTGGATTATATTGTCTACATTGGTGCTGCCTCAGAAATAGAATCTAGAAATGCTGATTGGGGAAAATCAGGCGATGTTGTTGTGAGTTTGTTATAGCCATACCCCAACAAAGGTCATACCATTTATTTAGACAATTGGTATTCGAGCCTTGAATTATTCCTGTGGCTCCGTGATAGATGTACAAACACCACTGGAACGGCATGCAAAAACAGGAAACATCTACCACCGTTGCCAGACAGTTTGAAAAACGGGGAAATACAGTCCTAGTCCTGTGGAACATTAATGACACTAAAATGGATGGACAAGAGAGAAGTCTGGATGCCTTCTACCATAAATGGACCAGAGTTTGTGGAGATAGAGGAAAAAGACCATAGAGTGGGCAAAAACAAATTGAAACCTACCTGTGTTGTCAGCTATATTAAGTCAATGGGTGCAGTTGGTAAGACAGACATGCTGTTGTCTTCTGAACAGTTCATCCGAAGGACAATGAAGTGGTACAAAAAATTATTCTTTCATATGACTGACTTGTGTGTGTTTAATGCAAAAAGTATTTTTTGAAACGCAAAAGTAATGGAAGATACCACTAATGAAATACCACTTTGAAACGATCTGTCAGTTGCTTAATGAATTTCATAGTCAAACTTGTAAAAGTGCAATCCTATGAACAACCAAAGAAGAAATCCCTTTCCAACTGCAGAATAAAGAGGGACATTATTCAGGGTTCCTAGAAGCAACAGAGAAAAAGGAGATTCCCCGGACACACTGTGTAGTATGTACTGCACATTCACAATGAAAAATTACACACGTAAGATGCAAAAAGTGTGATATGGTTCTCTGCATGGTGCCATGTTTTGAAAAATATCACACACTAAAGATATATTAGTATGTTTTAGTAACTGTGTACATTTCAAGCAAAGGAAAGTAATAAATTAAAATTAAAAAATTTAAAAAAGTAAATAAAAAGGGTTTTTAATTCATCCAGTGGCAGTCAAAGCCTGCATCAAAAATGAGAATGGGAAACCATTAAAGGAAACTGTACTGAACATGACGAGCTGAAAAAGAAAACATTGAGCAAGAAGAAGGTAGGCATTTACTATCTGCCCCGCCCCCCTCCCCCCTTAAACCAACCAATCTTATTGTGGAGAATCGACTTTAGGCTTTAATTACAAACCAAGCCATGGGCCTATTGAAAAATGAATTACCCAGATATATGCTTTGTTTAATTCAGAGTCTGGATATGTGCCATAATTTGGTTTTAAATTCCTGTAATTATTTTTTAATTAAGATAGTAGCAAGAACTGTCCAATATTTGGGCGTTTTCACTACACGCTACTCACTTTAACACTATATATCTTGGAACACATTCATTCGATGTTAAGGAAATTTTAATATGTTGTAGGCACACATATTGACGGAATAAGCATCAAGTTATAGGAATTATTATTAAAAACGTTCCTATCATTTTTCTAAACCAACTGTTTATCAGCCCATAATAAACATATAATAGAAAGTGTTACTTAGTTCCAAGCTCTCTTTCATGGTCATCAGAAACTATGACCACTGAGACAGTACAGCGGTTCTGTATGCACCAGAACGTGCAGGATGCCAACAGTGGCCATAGCCTACAGCGACCACAGGGCTGAGTCCGCAGTCTACCGGCCAGGCGAATGCTGCATTTCCTCTTATCAGCCGGCCAAGTAGCCAGGACACTTGGCCCTTGTAGCCACGAAAGGGTTAAAACAAAGGCATTTTTCACTGTGGGATGATATTTTCACAAAATTTCAGCCTCCAACTTCCTCCTCTGAATGTTAAAATATTTTATTGTCACTTACAAGAAAGAAGTGATTGTTGTAATAAAATTTAAAAAATCAGAGCTCATACCAAAAGATTTAAGTGTTCATTTTCCCTATGTGCTGTTTGAGGGTGAACAGTACAGGATGTCTGAAGGTGGTTTGTCACACTAAGTGTGAATTGCAGAAAAGTCATGTAGATGTTCCACATTTGGAGCAATTCTGTTACCTTTCAAGAAAACTTTATTTATGACAGTATAAAACAGGGCAGTTGTGTATTATTTAACAACTGAAACAAAATGGGGGATAGAGAAAAATATAAAATAGCATGAGCAAACCTAATCTTGAATGAATGAAAACCTGCCTGTCGATAAACTACAGCTGATGATGATAACACAATCTACAGGATAAGGATCAGGAAGACATAAAAATTAAAGCAGAATAAATTATTTGCTTACATGCTGTGGTGCTACCAATTATGTAAACCATAAGTGAAACAAAAAGAAAAAAGTAATTAAAAATACACAAATTACAGCGATATGTGAATTCATTATCATATTCAGTAGATACTATCAAGAAGGGGTACCTCCAATGATGTGGAACAAGTCAAGGTATACACGTAACATATGAGAAAGATATGACAAACTTTTCAACAATAAACTATCACTACACTACTTAATGCTATTCACACTAATGCCATCTAAATTTAATCAAGATAATTAGCTATAAAGTTGTTTCTTTGAAAAATAATGCTGCCTCGTTAGTTTCATCATACAGCAGCTGTTTGTCTGCCATTAATAGCATACTATTTACTTGATTACAATGGTAGTTTTCAAGAATATTACTATACAGCTTCCTATATAAACCCACACTGCTACTGCCCATCTAGCTAACAGAATTCTTAAATATCTAAATCTGGGTATTTACATAATTTGTAGAAAAAGTGACTGATGAGGTATGTTTTAACTTTCTTTTGAATTGGTAGGGAGTCTCTCACTACAATTTCAGAGAGAAAGGAAACATTCATTTATCATTCACAAAAACAGCAACAGGGCTGGCAAACACAAAACGTTAAAGTAATTTCTTTGTCATGGCAAAAAAAAGAAGAGGAGACAAGGTTTGTGAGTTTTGGAGTGATGTATAAAAAATACACGACAGAAGATGGGATTCATTTTATCAGCATATCTAACAACTCAGCCTATTTTGTTTGTTTTCAGACAAATTAAATAAAATGCTCCATTTAATCTTCAAATACTGTTGCCAGTACAGTTTATAATAAATATGCAAAAGAAGACTTTTAAAAAGTGGAAAAGAACTTTAAGTGTGGAACATGAAAGGATCCCTATGAAATGCTACTTCTGTTTAGTGCCAGACCAATGATCAGAAAATTTTTAGTATAACTTCTATCTTAACAGTCACGTTTATTCCACGTGGAAAAATATATCTAAAAACAAAGATGATGTAAATTACCAAACGAAAGCATTGGCATGTTGATAGACACACAAACACAGAGGCAAATGTACTCTGTACTTCCGCCTTGACTGACATCTCTGCCCAAACTCTTTGCCTTTACAAATGTGTGCTTGTGTCTGTATATGTGCAGTTGGACGTGTGTGTGTGTGTGTGTGTGTGTGTGTGTGTGTGTGTGTGTGTGTGTGTGTGTGTGTGTGTTTGTGTGTTTGTGTGTTTGTGTGTTTGTTTGTGTGTCTATCAACATGCCAATGCTTTCGTTTGGTAAGATACATCATCTTCGTTTGTTCCCCTCCCTACCCCCCCCCACCCCCCCCCCCCCCACCCACCACAGTAAAGTTGTGAAAGTAATCCATGTTAGCTTTTCACACTAAGGAACTAACAATTCATGAATAAAACATAATTCCATCAATGAAGGAGTCAACATTATCTTTCAGTAATTAAAATGAATTACAAATAATATTAATTAAACACACCTTCTCTTCCATTGTAAGTGGCTTCCCAAGTTCATCTTCTGAGAACTCTACAAAAGCAACAGTTCCATCCCATGAACAAGCCATCAACTGCAGACCTGTACAGCTCCATGACAGATCAAGCACAGATTTAGTAAACAACTCGTGCAACACAACAAGAGGTCGTTTGAGTGCTGTAAGCCATACTGATAACGATCGATCTCGAGAACCAATTGCACAACAGCAGTACTGCTGAGGCTTCGATGAAGAACGATATTGTTTCTGCAGAATGTTGGAATTGAAGCGCTGTAACAATGAACAATACATTAAAACTTCACAGCAATGCTATATCAAGGCAGCCTCTACACATTTTAAAAACAAAATTAAAAGTTTGTGTGATAGATAGATGCCAGTGGTTTGGTTATCATGTGTAATAATATAATGTGAACAGAAACTTGAAAATTACACAACTTTTCATGAAATTCTAGAATTAAAGATTTGTGTTCAGGAGCACATCCATAAAGGATGAAGGTGTTGCCACACATGCCCTTGTTGTTTTATTATAATTTGGTGATGGGTGCCATCAGTGTCACACTCTAACACTATGCAGGTCAAGCCCAAGCATGGCTCAGGCCACAACATTGTGTTAAAAAGACCATGCCCGAGTATAGGTCTGGCCGTGATTTCTCAAAGCACGAGCATAAACCACACAAAAACTTGACTTACGGTGTATGAGAACAATGTACAGACATCTCGTTACCTGTCCACTAACTGATGACGCCTTCTGTTGTCAATTTCTAGAATTATGTCGAAAGAAACATTAGTAAACGTAAAAGATGCAGTCGCAATTGCCTGAGCGAATACAATTGCATTGATGTAATTTCAGGCACTTATTTGTTAGGTTTCACAGTTTACTGTAATTCTGCTATAAACACATCATGTTCATTGAGTAAGCAGAAATTTTGGAAGCTCACAAGGAAGAAATTGCTCAACAACTCACTGAGAACCTGTTTTTGGAAGAATAATTTACTTTCCATCATAATTAAATCTTGAAGCTTGGTCTTTTCTTAGTATGTGTTACTCTTGAAGATGCATCAATTACATATATGCCAGAAATACTTTAAATAATGGCATAAATGGTTGGTTTCCTAGACCCGATATTCTTCTAAGCAGCTGGTCTCCAACATGTTAAATAGCAAAAATTGGGAATGGTCGAAGGTTATAATCTCATAAAGATAATTTTAAATTCTAGATTATAAACTGTCAATCATTCCAACACACACACACGCACACACACACACACACACACACAGACACACACACACACACACACACACACACACAGAGAGAGAGACACAGAGAGAGAGAGAGAGAGAGAGAGAGAGAGAGAGAGAGAGAGAGAGAGAGAGAGACCAATACTTGAATATTGCTCATCAGTATGGGATCCCTACCAGATAGGACTGACAGAGGAAATAGAGATGATCCAAAGAAGAGCAATCCATTTTGTTACAGGGTCATTTAGTAAACACTAAAGTGTCAACCAACTCTGGTGGCAGACACTGTAAGAGAGACGTTCTGCATCACAGTGAGACTTATTGTTAATGTTCCCAGATCATACGTTCCCAGAAGAGTCAACAAATACACTGAAGTGCCAAAGAAACTGGTACAGGTATGTTGTTGCTGTGGTCTTCAGTCCCAGTATATACCATGTATATAATATGTATATACCATGTATATACCATATAGGTATGCATATTCAAATATAGAGATATGTAAACAGGCAGAATACAGTGCTGCAGTTGGCAACGCCTATATAAGACAAGTGTCTTGGTGCAGTTGTTAGATCAGATACTGCTGCTACAAAGCAGGTTTTCAAGATTTAAGTGAGTTTGAATGTGCTGTTACAATCGGCACATGAGCAATGAGACACAGCATCTCTGAGGTAGTAAAGAAGTGGGAATTTTCCCATATGACTGTATCACGAGTGTACCATGAATATCAGGAATCCATTAAAACATCAAATCTCTGACATCGCTGCAGCTGGAAAAAGATCCTGCAAGAATGGGACCAATGGCAACTAAAGAGAATCATTCAACATGACAGAAGTGCAACCATTCTGCAAACTGCTGCAAATTTCAATGCTGGGCCATCAACAAGTGTCAGCATGTGATCCATTCAAAGGAACATTGATATGGGCTTTCGGAGCTGAAGGCCCACTTGTGTACCCTTGATGACTGCACAACACAAAGCTATATGCTTCACCTGGGCCCGTCAACAATGACATTGGACTGTTGATGACTGGAAACATGCTGCCTGGTCAGACAAGTCTCGTTTCAACTTGTATCGAGTATTTTGGACATGTACAGGTATGGAGACAACCACATGAATCCATGGACCTAGCATGTCAGCAGGGGACAGTTCAAGTTGGTGAAGGCTCTCTAATCATGTGGGGCGTAGGCAGTTAGAGTGATATAGGACACCTGGTACATCTAGATATGACTAACAGGTGACACGTACGTAAGCATCTTATCTGATCACCTGCATCTATTCATGTCCACTGTGCATTCTGATGGACTTGAGCAATTCCAGCAGGACAATGCAATACCAAACACGCCCAGAATTGTTACAGAGTGGCCCCCGGGACACCCTTCCAAGTTTAAACACTTCTACTGGCCACCAAAATCCCCGGACATCCGGACATGAACAATTTTTTTTTTTTTTTTTTGGAAATCAGTCTACTGACTGGTTTGATGCGGCCTGCCACGAATTCCTTTCCTGTGCTAACCTCTTCATCTCAGAGTAGCACCTGCACCTACGTCCACAATTATTTGCTTGACGTTTTCCAATCTCTGTCTTCCTCTACAGTTTTTCCCCTCTACTGCTCCCTCTAGTACCATGGAAGTCATTCCCTCATGTCTTAGCAGATGTCTTATCATCCTGTCCCTTCTCCTTATCAGTGTTTTCCACATATTCCTTTCCTCTCCAATTCTACGTAGAACCTCCTCATTCCTTATCAGTCCACCTAATTTTCAACATTCGTCTATAGCACCACATCTCAAATGCTTCGATTCTCTTCTGTTCTGGTTTTCCCACAGTCCATGTTTCACTACCATACAATGCTGTACTCCAGAAGTACATCCTCAGAAATTTCTTCCTCAAATTAAGGCCGGTATTTGATATTAGTAGACTTCTCTTGGCCAGAAATGCCTTTTTTGCCATAGCGAGTCTGCTTTTGATGTCCTCCTTGCTCCGTCCGTCATTGGTTATTTTACTGCCTAGGTAGCAGAATTCCTTAACTTCATTGACTTCGTGACCATCAATCCTGATGTTAAGTTTCTCGCTGTTCTCATTACTGTGTACTCATTAGACTGTTCATTCCGTTCAGCATATCATTTAATTCTTCTTCACTTTCACTCAGGATAGCAATGTCATCAGCAAATCGTATCGTTGATATCCTTTCACCTTGTATTTTAATTCCACTCCTGAAGCTTTCTTTTATTTCCATCATTGCTTCCTCGATGTACAGATTGAAGAGTAGGGGCGAAAGGCTACAGCCTTGTCTTACACCCTACTTAATACGAGCACTTCATTCTGGATCGTCCACTCTTATTATTCCCTCTTGGTTGTTGTGCATATTGTATATGACCCGTCTCTCCCTATATCTTACCCCTACTTTTTTCAGAATCTCTAACAGCTTGCACCATTTTATATTGTCGAACACCTTTTCCAGGTCGACAAATCCTATGAAAGTGTCTTGATTTTTCTTTAGCCTTGCTTCCATTATTAGCCGTAACGTCAGAATTGCCTCTCTCGCCCCTTAACTTTTGCTAAAGCCAAACTGATCATCACCTAGCGCATTCTCAATTTTCTTTTCCATTCTTCTGTATATTATTCTTGTAAGCAGCTTCGATGCATGAGCTGTTAAGCTGATTGTGCAATAATCATCGCACTCGTCAGCTCTTGCCGTCTTCGGAATTGTGTGGATGATGCTTTTCCGAAAGTCAGATGGTATGTCGCCAGACTCATATATTCTACACACCAATGTGAATAGTTGTTTTGTTGCCACTTCCCCCACTGATTTTAGAAATTCTGATGGAATATTATCTATCCCTTCTGCCTTATTTGACCGTAAGTCCTCCAAAGCTCTTTTAAATTCCGATTCTAATACTGGATCCCCTATCTCTTCTAAATCAACTCCTGCTTCGTCTTCTATCACATCAGACAAATCTTCACCCTCATAGAGGCTTTCAATGTATTCTTTCCACTTATCTGCTCTCTCCTCTGCATTTAACAGTGGAATTCCCGTTGCACACTTAATGTTACCACCGTTGCTATTTTTAATGTCACCAAAGGTTGTTTTGACTTTCCTGTATGCTGAGTCTGTCCTTCCCACAATTATATCTTTTTCAATGTCTTCACATTTTCCTGCAGCCATTTTGTCTTAGCTTCCCTGCACTTCCTATTTATTTCATTCCTCAGCGACTTATATTTCTGTATTCCTGATTTTCCCGGAACATGTTTGTACTTCCTCCTTTCATCAATCAAGTGAAGAATTTCTTCTGTTACCCATGGTTTCTTCGCAGCTACCTTCTTTGTACCTATGTTTTCCTTCCCATTTTCTGTGATGGCCCTTTTTTGAGATGTCCATTCCTCTTCAACTGTACTGCCTACTGCGCTATTCCTTATTGCTGTATCTATAGCGTTAGAGAACTTCAAACCTATCTCGTCTTTCCTTAGTACTTCCGTATCCCACTTCTTTGCGTATTGATTCTTCCTGACTAATGTCTTGAACTTCAGCCTACTCTTCATCACTACTATATTGTGATCTGAGTCTATATCTGCTCCTGGGTACGCCTTACAATCCAGTATCTGATTTTGGAATCTCTGTCTGACCATGATGTAATCTAATTGAAATCTTCCCATATCTCCTGGCCTTTTCCAAGTATACCACCTCCTCTTGTGATTCTTGAACAGGGTATTCGCTATTATTAGCTGAAACTTGTTACAGAACTCAATTAGTCTTTCTCCTCTTTCATTCCTCGTCCCAAGTCCATATTCTCCTGTAAACTTTTCTTCTACTCTTTCCCCTACAACTGCATTCCAGTCACCCATGACTATTAGATTTTCGTCCCCCTTTATATACTGCATTACCCTTTCAATATCCTCATTATTGGGCATATCTGGGATGCCTTGCAACGTGCTGTTCAGAAGAGATCACCACCCCCTCGTACTCTTGCAGATTTATGGACAGCCCTGCAGGATTTATGGTGTAAATTCCCTCCATCCCTTCTTCAGACATTAGTCGAGTTCATGCCACATCATGTTGTGGCACTTCCACGTGCTCACAGGGGTCCTACACGATATTATGCAGGTGTACCAGTTTCTTTGGCTCTTCAGTGTATATAGCTTCCTTCTATGTATATCTCATGAAAAGATCATGAGCATGAATTAGAAACATTGAGCCCACACAAAGCCTTACCAGCAACCTTCCTGTGAACTATTCGTGACTGGTACAGGGAAGAGGCCGTGACAGTGGTACACATAGTACCATCCACCACACACCATAAGATGGCTTGGTGAGTACAGATGAATAGAGAAAGACATATTTGTCAACAATAAAATAAGTTATTAATCATGGAGAAAAATAATGTAATATGAACATGATGTTTCTGAATGGAACACTGAATTAGACATGCAGTAAAACAATGAAAATACATACTACATTCATTGTCCTGTGTGTGTGAAAAAGTGCCTACACCAGCAAGTCACGTGCACTGGCAAACTTTCTCAGCACAACATGATGTCATTTGCACATCAATAACGAGAGACCATTGCAGATAGAAATAAAATAAAACCAACAAGGTTTCGTATCACATTCACAATTAGAAATAGTGGTTCAAGTACTCATTTCATAAATTGCAGTTTACTTTTTATTCTTTTCCAGGTGTATACTTTCTGTGTAATAATTATTATTACCTAACTAGTAAAATAATGTTATTGAGCTGTGACTTCTTGCGATGCTCTTAGCAGGATAGTTTCTCTGTCATGCTTTGTGGTGTCATGGTTGGCTAGCACCGTCTATTTAGGATTGCTGTGGCTGGCAAGGTAAGACTCAGTCGGGGACAGCAAAGGAGACTTGGTCGGGGCAGTGATGGAGACGTGGTTGGGGACATTGACAGAGGGAAGATAGCGCATGGAGCATCATGAGTAGTCAGTCGATGCTTAGTGTACTGCAGTGGGCATAGTGTTGACATTCCAGCGCCTGGGTCTGGCGGCGAGTGGAACTGGAGTGCGAGAGCAGTCACCAGTCATCACAGGCTCTGTTTAAGAGTCGTGTCCATCTTGAGTCCTGAGGAGAGCATGGGAGTTTACCCAGGTGTGCATGTTAACAGCGAGCTCCTGGACTAACTTTAAGCAATGAGCAATTATGTGGTGGAACTTTTGGATGTGTAAACCATCTTGGATGAGGGTCCACGATACTTGGTATTGCAAGTCCATGAAACTGCACTGTGCCCTGATTCCACTGCATTTATTTTGAATTGTAAGTGTGGCTGATATTCAGTGATTCATTTTTTATTATTATTGTTAATGTATTAAGTGGTAAATTTTATGAATCAAAGTTAATTCTCTACATAAAACTTCAGCTGCTAATTTAAACTAGAATTGCAAACTTCTTCCTTGTTGGCGACTATAATGGTAACGATTTTGCGCCATCAAATGGTGCTTTGGTATTTAAGGTTGTGTGCAGACTGTCTGGTCATTATCACCTTGAGATAGTGGTGATTTATAAATTTATCAAGTGAAATTTCATATCATTGGAGATTGTTTAACGAACTATTGCTTTAATAGTAATTGTAGTTGTCACACTATAACATTTAACGTCTCGTCCTGTATTTGTCGCTACCCAGTGCTTGCCAGTTGGCTTTAGTTTTTTGTGAATTGTGTGTTAATACTGGGTTTGTCTGTTCTAGAAGCTGTTATTGGTGTGTGCAGGCCCTCCTGCTCATTGTTGTCACTTGAGCTCTCAAGCACGGATTTCAGACACGCGGCCGAAATGAACGCCAAATGTCGACTATCTCACAGGTCTCACAGTCTGAGATCCAAAATATCAGAATGAGACTTCTCTCTGTGTTTTTCCAAGTGGGGCAGTGAACAATGCTGTACCATGACTGATTCTTTTTTTTTAATGGATCGAAATATGGAAAGAAAGAGAACAATTTGACAACCTGTACATTACAATATCAAGAAGAATATTTACCTTGTCTTGCAGCTATCAAATATTGAAGAAAGACATTTTAACACCAAAGCTGCTGTTTATATACTAAATAACTCATTTAAGGCTCTGCCCATTGTCATAAGTCACATTTATTATCTAGCATGATGTGATCCACATGACAACAATATTTTATACACAATGGAGAATTTGTTCTTATTGGATATTGGGTTACACTGTGTGTCATGCTGGCTTGTTTGGAGTAGGTGATGTTGTAATTTTGACAGATGACAGATGCGAAAATTATGACATCTACAATAAATGAACCAGCATGACACAGTGTAATCAACAGGACACTCTTGAAGACAGTTTTGTAAGATGCTGTCTACTTGAAAGCATAGTGCCTCTGAGAGTCAAATGAGAGATTTGTCCCACAGGTAATCTAGACAGGACATTGGCATTAGCATGTTGTGTTGTCTATCAATAGTAAATAGAATACTTGTAACTGGTGAGGAAGAGGGTCCAACATAAAATATACATAATAATTTATTTTGTCAAGAAATGATTGAAGATCTTAAGTTGGTAGGCCCTTGAATTTTTTCCATGCTTTACATATGTTGTCAATTCATTTGAAGTCCTTTAAGATTCAACATGTAGATGAAATGCTCAACTCGCTTGTGAAAGAGTTCATTCTTTTGTAGGTTACACTTTAGCTCATTCTGTTGAAGTGGTCAGGAATGGCAGACATAAGTTCATCATTTACTACTGTATTGTCCTGATACTTGTCTGATCAGAATGTTTTGACTCATCTGCTCAAAAACACTGGAAAACTGCTGGTGTGCTAGCAATTCTGAAAAGCAATTTATTGTATCTGTGTAATCCAAATGGATAATGATGACCATGAATTTACAGGATTGTCTGTATAGCTGCAACTGTAAATAAGATTAGGATAAACCAATTCCCGAAAAGTACTGTCCACCTGATAGTCTTGACAAGAGCTCTTCTTGCCTTGGGATGAGACTGTTCTATTGAGCCTTCAAGGTTTTGTTAGGATGGTGTTTGTTTTGTTTTATACAGTGATAAAAATGCCACTGAAACACACATGCTGATCCTCTAGTTGCATATGAAAAAATTGGAGACACATGACAACTTACTTTGCAATGTGTTCTGTTAAAAATTACCTCTACCTTCCACTGATAACTCAAAATTTATAAAATAAGAAACTCTTTGCCATAATTGTGCAATATGGTTTAAATCTCATTTTAGGGATAGCAACTAACTATGAATCCAGAAAGGTCTGGGGTCAATCCTAGTTATTGTTTAGTAATGACAGTGACCTCGTTAAAAGAGTGCAAATGAGAGAGTAAAAGTTCAGACCACTCTCTTGTCACTGGGTTGGGAAATGCTCCTAAGGGCAGAAAATTCAACAACAATCAGCAGAATATTTATACAGAAGTTAATGGAAACCACTGCATTAAAGACATTTAATATGATTTCCACAATATATGCAGTCATCAAAATTAAATATATTGATAATTTTCATTGAAAAACATTCTGGCGGTAAACTATTCTCACATTTGAATCTTCAAATGACGCTGCTCAGGAAAATAAGAATATATTCTACAAATCGAAGCATTGCATGTAATGTTGTAGGGAAAGAGGATAATCTGAAACAACAGTTCTGTTACTAAGGGATTGATTTTGCATTGCTTTAGGGTGCAAAAAACAATTGAAGTCATACGTGTCCAAATCAAAACTACAGAACACGAAGACAGAGGGGAGTTAAAAATGACTATATGTCAATTACAACTGACATAATAGAAGACAGCTAAAAACAGGCACATGGAAAAAGATGATGATGATTTAGCTACGTCATCAGCACCCTAGCATTAAAGTTATACTGAAGAAGATTTCCATAATCTATGGAAGGAGATCAATAAACTGGAAAACTACGTTTGATCCCACCACAGGAAACGTAAAGCAACACCAGAAATGTGAGGTTCAGAAAAGCCCATAATAAAACCCCAGTGAGACACAGCGGGATAACGAAACAAAATCATGGGGAAAATACCTGTAAAGATGCTGTTAAGAAAGGGACCAATAAGTGTGGCTGGATGACAACTTAGAAATAATATGTGACACATTAAGATTGCACACCAAGTATTTTGGGAAGAATTCCAGACACTGCACAAAATTTTAAGACACAAACAATATTCGCCTTGTTATCATTTACAATAGAGAGAAGATCCTGTGGGATATCCAGTTCAAGCCTCAGGTCGGCAAGAGAACACAATCGGTTAAAAGATGTCAACTTTGTCCCGCGTCTGACATACTGGGGGCTCCTCCCAACGTAAGAGCAAGCCGTGTGTCACTGGGCAATATGTCCCACTCTAAGCCAAGTAAGGGCTACTTCTTCACACCATCGCAAGCGAAAGGAGGTGATCCATGGTCACACTGAAGTTTAGATGGAACGTAGTTTACTGTTCCTCACTTCTAGCTACTGGGACTCCCACCAAAATGTTGCCTTTCTGGTCACAAATGAAGTGACAGCCCACAGAGGGACTGAACAGCTGGCAGGAGGAGGAAGGGAGCAAGCCTCCTTAGCAGTAGCATCAGTGAGTTCATTACCCTGGATGCCTATGTGCCTTGGAAACCAGCACAAAACGATTTCCTTGTTTTGCCTGGGCAAGAGAAGGAGAGTGTCCTGCACTTGTTGCACCATCCAATCTGCTGGGTACATCTGTCCAACAGCGAGAAGGGCACTTTGAGAATTGGAGCAGATGATAATTTTTTTGTCACAGCACTGTCTCATCTGCTCCATTGCCCTCATGATAGCAAACAATTCCACATAATAAACTAAAAACTGCTCTGGGAGCCCTATCCTGAGGACAGTGTCAGGGAACACGACAGAACAACCAAAAACATCTCCCTGCTTAGAACCATCTGTGTAGACAGTAATAAAATCTGAGTGGCTACGTAAAAATTCATTAAATTTAATTTTATAAACATGGTCTGGGGAACAATGCTTCTTGTAAATAGTTAGTTCTAAAAGCAATCTAGGCCTTGGTAGTAGCCAGGGGGATACCCTACTCCACCCCTGGCTTTGGACCTTAATGCCCCCCCCCCCCCCCTTCCTTCTGTAATAATTCAAGGCTCTCCCTTGCACAGATCCCAAATGGCCATGTTGCTTGTGGTCGGTGATTGAATAGCCATTCCAGTGGCAGCTGAACAATGTAACTGGATGCTGGCGATGTAGGAACGGACAAAGATCTATATGTGTGGCATACCACGAGAAGAAGACGTCCAATAGACAGCGGAGGCTCACCAGCCTGTGCACACAAACTAACAACAGGGCTCGTTGTCCCTGTTGACAACCTAATAC
Source organism: Schistocerca serialis cubense (assembly GCF_023864345.2). NCBI lineage: Eukaryota > Metazoa > Arthropoda > Insecta > Orthoptera > Acrididae > Schistocerca > Schistocerca serialis. The sequence goes on along the minus strand of NW_026047471.1, from coordinate 6,269,727 downwards.
CCTCGTGGTGAATGGCATCCAGCACTTTAAGGAATGAAGGCCTTGCTGACCCGTAAATCTGGCATCCGTATTCTAGCTGGGGTTGCACGAAGGCCTTATGAAGTTGGAGCAGACATGCTCTGTCGGCTCCCCAAAACCTGTGATTAACACATTTAAGGATGTTTAAGGCGTTGAGAAATCTCAGTTTCATTTCTTTAAGGTGTGGCAACCATGTTAACTTCTCATCAAAGATAAGACCCAGACACTTCACCTTTTCCTTAAAAGTGAGATCAGTACCCCAGTTTTAAAACGGGCAAATTAAACAGAGAGCAGGAACGATTAAAAGCAACACAAACTGTTTTCTCTAATGAGAATTTAAAACCCGTGGTGCGAGACCATTCCTCCAACCATCTGATCGTCAGTTGCAACAGCATGCCCAGAACTTAAGGTGACGGGACTGCTGGTGCTTACCAATCCCCAGCTCAGGAACCCCGGGGTCGCCAAGCCCGTACCCAGCAAATGAATGCCGAGCCCCTGGGGGCACGTGGAAAAATGGCTAAAACAACGACATACAGAAATGGAAGTCGAAAACTAAAAATTAAATGGACTTTGCCACAGTGGTTTGGCGGGTAAAAAGTAAAAGACGGTCAACAGCCTGCCCGTCATATGCTAAAACAGCCGATAACTCATGAGGGCAAACCCAAGTGGGAACATAAACGGTTAAAAATTGGGCATTCCATAAGGAAGAGGCTGGCAGTTACAACTTGGGCACAATGTGTACAAAGTAGTGGGGTAGCGCCACTTATCAAATGACGATGGCTAAAAAGGCAGTGCCCTATACGCAGTCTAGTTAAAATGACCAATCCCAGCAGAAGGGCCAAGAGAAGGTTGTCCAAGCTGCTGGGAGAGGCTTAATAAGCCCATGAAGGGAGGACCATTGACGATGCCAAACGGACACTACCTCCTGACAGATAGAAACACAGAGATCATTGGAGGGACTGAAGTACGAGGACTGCAGCCTTGGAAGCAGTATCAGCAGGCTCGTTTCCTGGCAGACCAACATGACCAGGAACCCACAGAAATATCACACTGCTCCACCAAGAGTGAGCTGGTGACAGTTTTCCTGGACCAACTGCACTAAGGGATGGGTGGTGTACAGTGCACTTAGACTTTGAAGGGCATTAAGTGAGGCTGAGCAGAGGACACAATTGAAAAGGCTGTGTTGTCGGATGTACTCCGTGGTCTGACAAATGGAGAAGAGCTTGGCTGTAAATACTGAGCAGTGTGCCAGAAGCCAATGTCGAAAGACACAGGTGCCAATGACAAAGGCACATGCAACCCTACGGTCAGTCCAAGAGCCATCAGTGTATACAAAGGTACTATTGCGAAGTTCCATGCGAAGGTCGTGAAACTGAAGGTGATAGACCAAGGCTGGATTAGTGTCCTTAGGAAGCAAATGAAAGCCAATGTTAACATGGGCTGCTTCACAAAGCCAATGTGGTGAAGGGTTCACACCCACCGGGAAAGTTGCAGGTAGTGTGAAGCTAAGCCGCTGTAGCAAAAGCTGAACGGACTCCAGGAGGCGTCAGAGAAGAGGCACACGCCCCATACTGGCCATCACAGGAATCATTGAAGGAGGTGGTATAGGATGGGTGGCTATGCATGGCAGACAAACAGCATGCATACATGCTGAGGAGGAAGTCACCGTGGTAGGACAGTGGTAGTTCAGCAGCTTCTGTTAAACTCTCAACCAGGCTAGTGTAAAAGGCACCCGGGGCCAAACGGATGCCACAATGGTGGATAGTGTTGAGACAGCATTAAGAGGGATGAAAGGGTAGACGCATCAACAAAGCACCCATAGTCGTGTTTCGAATGGACAAGGGACCGGTACAAACAGAGGATGGTGTTCGATCAGCACCTCAGGAAGTACCATTCAGGACATGTAGGACTTTGAGGAATTGAGAACAGCGGGCTGCCAGGTAAGACACATGGGAGGACAAAGACAGTTTCCTATCACGCATGAGCCCGAGGAATTTTGTAGTTTCAATGAAGAAAATGGCAAAAGGCCAAAGATATAAAGATGGTGGGAAAAACCAATTACGTCGACAGAAATTCATACAGACGGTTTTGTCAGTGGAAAAACAAAAGCAATTGTCAATGCTCCACGACTAAAGACGATCAACACATCGCTGAAGATGCCGCTCTGTCAGACAGGTCCATGGAGAACTTCAACAGATGGAAAAATCGTCAAGAAAAAGGGAGCTGGAGATGCCTGGTGGCATAAAAGCCATTATAGGATTAATGGTCACAGCAAAGATGCCAACACCCTGGATGAAACTCTGAGGCACACTGTTTTCCTGGATAAAGGTGTCTGACATGGCAGAATCTACACGCACCTTGAAAACTCAGTCTTTTAAAAATGCCTGAAGGAAACAGGGCAGGCAGCCATGGAAGCCCCACGTGCAGAGACTATGGAGGATATCAGTTCTCCTGCAGGTGTTGTAGGCCTTCTTCAAATCGAAAAACATAGTGACAGTCTGGGATTTCTGCAGAAAACCATACATGACATGGGTGGCTAAAGTAAGTAAATCCACACTGCGCACACGTCAGTAAATTGCGAGACTCGAGCCACCGTACCAGAAGGGCATTAATCATATGTTCCATCACCTAGCAAATGCAGCTGGTAAGAGAGATGGGGCGGTAGCTAGAAGGAATGTTTTTGTCCTTACCGGGTTTAGGTATAGGTATGATGGTGGCTTCAAGCAAGTGTCTGGAAAATGTGTCCTCTGCCTAGATGCGGTTGTATGTGTTAAGCAGAAAGTGCTTGACAGCAAGAGAAATGTGCTGCAACATTTGAATGTGGATGGTGTCTGGCCCTGGGGCTGAGGATTGGAATGAACTTATCGCCAGAGCCTCCTCCGCTAGTTTCCGATGGATGAAGGCAGGGTGATAGTGGGAAGAGCTCAAAAGTTCTGCAAAATGGTGGCCCAAGGTGTTGGAGATAGCAATAGGATCCACGCTGATGTTGTCTCCGTGTGCGAATTGCATCACGGCATGCCTCAGTCCACCAAGGGACTGGGACACAATTTGGTAAAGAGGAAGTGTAAGGATTGGAATGTTCTGCAGTGGTATGGATAACTTTTGTGAGAAATTCCACCTGGTCATCACAACTGTGGAAATCTTGCTCTTCAAAGGTCACCAGGGAGGACTAAAGCTGCCAGTCAGCCTTAGTAAGCTGCCATTTGGGTGTGCATGCGGATAGAGTACAAGTCAGAAAATGGATAGCACATAGGAAATGGTTGCTCGAGTAAGTGTCAGAAAGAATGGAACACTCAAGACGATAGGCAAGCTGGCAGTGGAGAAGGATAGGTCCAAATGGGAGTGCAAGGAGTCGGAAAGGAAAGAGTATGCTCCTGTGTTAAGGCAGAAGAGGTTAAGTTGGTTAAGAATATCAGCCAAGAGAGCACCTCTCTCACAGGTCCTGGGAGAACCCCAAAGGGGATAACATGCATTAAAGTCACTGAGTAATAAAAATGGGGGAGGCAGCTGCCCAATAAGCTGAAAGAAGTGTGCCCTGGTGACATCGAATGACAAAGGGACATAAATGGTACAGACGGAAAAAAAATCAGGTAGGGAAAGGAAAGCTGAACTGCAACAGCTTGAAGCTGGATAGTCAGGTAGGTGGGTTGACTATGAATGTCATCCTGTATGAGCAGCATGATGCCCGCATGAGATGGAATGCTGACCTCTGAGAGAAGGTCAAAACGAATTGGTAAGAAATGTGAAAGCTCAATACGGGTGTGAGGGTGCAATTTTGTTTCCTGAATGCAGAGTACAGGGGACGCTGTGATGCTAAAAGCAGCTGTAAATCCTCTTTGTGGCACCAAAGGCCGCGAACGTTTCATTGGAATAGTGTAATGATAAGGAAGAGATGAAGGGGTGTCACCTCGGTGGCTGCCCAGTGACAGTTGGTGAAGAGAGACTACGATGGGGCACAGAAGCAGGAGTATCCTGCCCCATGGGGTCCACAGAAGCATCAGCTTGATTGTGTTGTCGGTCTGTGGAGTCCAACACTGAAAAACAGTTGGTGTGAGCACTGGCGACACGGAGGCTAGCCGGGTTAACGTATCAAGTGGCAACACCATTGTAGAGGATCTTTGAGTTGGTGAAGGAGAAGACCTTTTGCCTTTGGTGGACTTACTTCAGCCTTTCCAGTTAGAGGAAGACTCGAGTGTTGTTCCACTGGAGGAATGGAGGAAGTCTTCATGGAAGTACTCCTTCTGTCCTTCCTGGCCTACTGGTTAAGTAGCTGGTGGCTTCGCCCCTTGAGGCAAGAGTTTGACGACATGTTGCACAGCTGGATGGGGGGATGGCGATACTACATTGACACTGGGTGATTTCACTACCTCAGAGCTGAATTTGAGGTCGCATGCCTGCGTGGCCATGCCCTTCATGGAGCGAGGAATAACAAGAGCAGAACTATAGGTGCCAGACAGGAGAACACAGGATTTGTGACTAGTCATTAACTTGCAAGTGACTGGGTAAGGCACTTTTTCCTTCACCCGGATCTCTTGGACAGCCTGCTCATCAAGATACAAGGGAAAATCCCAAGAGGAGTCGGCATGTCTGCCATTGCAGATGATGCCGCGGGGAGAAGGAGGCGGACAATCGCTCTTGTATGCATCCCTACCACAGATTACACATTTGGCTGGGTGTCGACAAGATGATCTCATTTGGTTGAAATGTTGACACTGGTAGCAGCGCATAGGTTTTGGATTGTATGGCCAAACTGTGATAATTTCATAGTCTGCTTTGATCTTGGATGGAAGCACAATTCTATCAAAGGTGAGAAAAAACGGTGCGGGTGGGCAGTAAGGAGAGATCAACCTTTTTCATTACATGATGGATGGCAGTGACACCCTGATCAGATAGGTAAGATTGGATTTCGGCCTCGGTTAGACAGTCGAGCAGCCTGGTGTAAATTACACCATGGGAAGAATTCGAAGTTCTATGGGCACTGACATAAACAGGGCAGCCATGGAGAAGCGAGGCAGCAAGCATTTGTGCTTGAGAATCAGACATAGTTTCCAAAATCCAAATGCCATTCTGTAAATGAGAGCAGGATTTCACAAGGCCAGCAATTGCATCAGCACCTTTCTGAATAATAAACAGATTTACCATGGCGAAGGACAAACCGTCTTCAGTATGTGAGACCATGAGGAACAGTCGTGCTGGGTAAGGGTCTTTGAATCATTAGCCTCATTACATTTACGTATCATAGATGTTGATTGGGAAGCTGACTGATTAATTGTGAGAAAATCCCCCATGTTTGCCAGCATCTCTGATGGCATGCTCCTTCCTACTGGGGGCCCCCTTCACTAGGGGGCGCACACACCTTAGGTGACTGTTCACACCTCAGGTTGCACCTCCTGAACACCTGACAGAGGGACCAATCAGCAATTTGGGAAGATTGCCTGAGCTGCAATCACCCCTCCCTGGCCCTGGCATGTACCAGGGGATATGTGTGAACCCTGCCTGTCAACCCAGAACTGGGAATTATGTGTTACGCAGTCACCTGTTACAAGTCAGATGCATGGGCCGATGTTCAGGAGCACACAGGGAGGAAGAAGAGAAAGAGGAGCCTCAAACGCCAAAGCGGAGGAACAAGAGGAGAAGGGAAACAAAAAAAGGAAAGGGAGCAAAAAAACAAAAGGTGAGACTGTTCTTAGGTCAGCGACAGACAATGCAGAACATTCTCAATAACACCAGAGACATGTTCCGCAAGGGAGAGGAAAAAGAATAGCAAGAGGAAAGACATGCAGCACAGAAGGTAAAAAGGCTGTAAAGGCTGAGGCCCTGTGGTAGCCAAGCACAAACCCGCCAAAGAGTGGTGAGCCCCCTGGGGGTCTGTTGCTAAATTTAGAAGTGATGGAGATTAGTGAAATGAAATGTAAAGGGGCCAGAGTATTCTGGTCAAATCATTGTAGGTTACAATATAAACATTATCAATGAATGGTATAATGGGTATTGGCATGATTATGAACAGAAAGGTAGGTAACAAGAGTTACTATGAGCAGCACAGTGACCAAGAATTGAAGCTAAGGCAACATTGTGTAGAGAGATGAAAGTTTGTATGTTTTTCCACAACTGGTTTCAAAGCATAAAACTCCATATTAGGTGCCAACAAATAATTATGGGAACAAAAATGTGTGGTAGTTACAGGGTGGTGACTATTGAACTATATGAAAAAAAAAATATAAATTAATTTGTGCACACACTTTATTCAACATGTAAAAGTCACTACAGATATTCAGATTAAGATTACGACATGTTTGATATGCCTGCCACCATTGGCGATAATGTGGTGCAGACAAATAGCAAAATTCTGCATGATCCATTGAAGTGCCTGAGCATCAATGATGTCAATGACTCCTGAATGGCTGTTTTCAGCTCAGCAAAGATCTTGAGGTTGTTGTTGTACACATTGCCTTTAATATAGCCCCACAAAAAGAAGTTGCCAGTGTTCAGATCCAGGGAATATGGCGGCAAATCAAGGCCCATGCCAGTGGCCTCTGAGTACCCCAGAGCCAGAATGCAGTCGTCCTCAATGTGCTCCTCCATGACATCAAACACTCTCCTGCTTCGATGAGGTCATGCTCCGTCTTGCACGAACCACATCTTGTCAAAATGGGAATGAAATCATCTACTGAAACCTTCACGTACCATTCGGTAGCCACCATGCCATCAAGAAATATCACACATATTATACCATAACTGGACACTGCGCACTACAAAGTCACCCACTGAGGGTGAAGAGACTTCTTGGTCATGAAATACAGATTCTCAGTCCCCCAAATGAACCAATTTTGCTTACTGATGAACCCATCCAAGTGAGCTAAACCAAGCCATGTGCATACATCATGCCCCACAGCCGACCATCCATTTTGAACATCCTAAGGCAGACATTTCAGAAGTTATGACAATTTTATTTCTTACAATTCCTGTATGTTCCCATAATTACTTGGTGGCACCTGAAGATAAAGTTCTAGGCTTTGAAACGAATCATGGAATAAATTAAGGAATCACATGCAATTGAAGTGGATTTTTATTCTATAAACACGTTCCTCAGCTGCTGATGTTCACTTGAATAAATCTTCTGTCATAGGTTTCAACTGTTTATAGCAAACATTCATTACCAAAATCACAAAAGAAAGACCAGGAGACAAAGAGAGATATCAAGTAGACTACATTATGTTTAGAGAAAGATTTAGAAATAAATCCTGATCTACACAGGATATCCAGGTGTGAAACAGACTCAGACTATAATCTGGTAATGATAAACAACAGATTGAAGCTGAAGAGAATGAAAAAGGAGTATATGAATAAAAGCAATTCTGAAAATTTAGGATACAATGCTATTAAGGGGAAATTCTCTGAAGCACTGAGAAACATCAAAAGTAAAAAATGTAGAGTAGTTTTGTGGAAGTGGAGAGAACAAGGAGAAAACAATTTAGATAGATACAGTGCAGACACAGTGAAAATAGCAGCATGTGGACCCTAGAATTTTTCACTGGGGGCAATGGGACTGCAACAACGTACTGGAAGATCTCAAAAGAGAGGGTTGACTACATGAAGCAGGTGCCTGGAACACTACTGTACCAGGTTGCTCGGAATCAAAGACAATGGAAACAGGCAACCATCCAGCAATGGAAAAAAATCTATGATACATGTTACTTACCATGAGACTTCCAGACAATACTGCCATCACATTACCATAGAAGGTACATATGGATAAATGTGACAACTGTGTCAGATGACAGGTCGGATAAGTCACACTTGTAAACTGCCGAGCAAAATAATGTACATAAGAGTGGAAACTAAAACTGAAGATATACTGGAAAAAGAACAGTTTGGCTTCAGAAAGACAAAATGTATTAGATAAGCAGATGTGGTGTTGGGCTTAGTAATGGAAGGCAGATGAGTAAAAATAACGATAGCTTCCTAGCATTTGTGGACCTAGAGGAAGCATTCAAAAATATAAAATGGCATAAGTAGTTCACAATCTTCGGAAGACTGGGGGCTAAGGTAAAGAGATGGGAGAATTAACTGTAAATGTGCAAAAGCCAAGTGGGAGAAATAAACATGGAATGTCAAGACAGGGAAGTATTAGGGAGCGTGTAAGGCAAGGTAGCAGCTTCTCACAACTGTTCTGCAATTAGTACATCAAAGCAACAATGAAATAGTGACAGACAATTTCAGAAGAGGAATAAAGTCGAAAGAGAACAGATAATGTTATGGTTCGCACACCACCTTACCATAAGCAAGGAAGACTTAGAAGATCTATTGTAAGGAACAGACAGTACAGGAAGCACAGAATAAGGCTTTAGGATAAACAAAGCAAATATAAAGTCAATGCAGAGTGGAAGAAGTGATAGAATTCTCCAGTCTAGGAAGTAAGAGTACAGAGACAGGTTGCAGTAAGAAAGATATCAGAAAGAAACTGACAAAGGTGAAGAAGGCTTTCTGCAATAGGAGAGCTCTACAGCACATATTCCATTGGAAACAAAGAAGTTCCTGAATGTGTGTGTCTGGAGCACAACGTGAAATACGTATCATCAGAAATCTGGGGAAGAAGAAATTGGAAGCATTTGAAATATGGTTTTATCAAGATGTGTTAAAAATTAAATGGCAAGATCAAAATGTAAAATGAAGTATTAAAAAGAATAAGTGAGAAACAAATTGTATGAAACAACATTACAAAAATGGACATGTTAGCACAACTGCTACAGAATGCAGAAACAGTTAACCTGGTGTTGGAATGAACAGTAAGGGGAAAAATAGCAGGAGCAAACATAGACTAGACTGCTGAAAACAGTTTACAGAGGATGTTGATTGTAGCAGTCATATAAATATATAAAGATCCAGGGAAGATAGGGAAAGATAGAAGACACCAATGAACCATTAGAAAGAATTATGGAAAAAAGGGCATAAACCTAATTTAAATTCTATTAGTCTTATTACTTTTCTTTCTACATTAGTAAAGTTTACAATATAGTGCTACATTTTGAAGTACCACAGTCATATTCTGTTCTTTGTTTTCTTTTAATGCATTTAGTGAAAATAAACACATCAGGACCTGTCTATGCGATGGTGCACCACTTACGTGAAAGGTAAAGGTACCCAATAGAAGTGCTGATATACCCTCCTCGTGAAATATCTGTAGGTGTTCCTTGTAACATATTTAGCTACAGAGAATGGCAGCACACATCCTTATTCTTCAGTTTCCAAACAGTTTATAAAGCTACTCAAAGAAATAGCCAACCTCCAATAATGAAAACATTTGTGAACTAAACTTTTGTCAACAATACTACCAACAAAACAAAATTCATAGAAGAAAACCAACAAATTATGAGACAGCATCACTGATGAGTATTTATCTTCACAGACAATATATATAGTACTGCAGTGAAAATGACACACTAATAATTCCTTCCTCATAGCTGAGAGGAGACAGGTTGGGCAAGGCTCTCAGACCACAGAATGAGAGAGAGCCAATTGTAGTGAGGCTTCAGACAGAGCTTTGTGTACACTCAACCTCATCAGAGTGTACACGTGGAAAAACAGAGATAAAAAAATAATAATTTCCAAATTTTACAGTTAAAAACCCACTTTTCCCTGGATGAAAGTACATTTTTTCTGTGTTAAATGACAACATACTTTCCCATGGAACTGTAAAATTCCCATAGAGCTGTAAAACTTATTTATCAATTCTTTGGATGGTAAAGGTTTTGTGCGAACCTCCTAACATTTTAGCAAAAACCTACATATTTTGGAGAGGTGTTCAGGACACGAAGAGTGCATATTTTAGTATTACGAAAGTATAAACAAGAATTCCACAAAATACAGCACTTCAAAAGCACTGAAATTGAGATTTCACTGCCTGGTACACTTTTGTCAGCCAATCGTAGCTCGTGTCACATGATCGCCAGCCAATGACAGCAGATATTTGGACCATAAGACACACAATGTCGTCAGCAAATAGCAACATCACTGTTAACTAGTGCAAACACACAAATAGGAAATGTTAATGATTTAAATTGATATATATGCAGTACAGTTACAAGAAAAGCTAAGCTCTCACATATAATACTGGTGGTCAAAAATTTTTTGCAGTTTTTTTATGAGGGTGTGGTTATGCATGATCCTAAAAGCACAGTTTAAAGTACAGCTGATGAATTTTTCTGACAAGCAAAATTATAAATTTCACTGATGTGGACCAAACATTTCATGGGTTACCTGGTTGAATACATGTTCCATCGATCACTTCTATTTTTCCACAGAAAAGCCAATTAAATGTGAAATTGCTCAAGACCTCATCTCATACTTCTTTTTGGAAGGATGATAACTTTATTTGCCATTGTCACTGATAATTTGTAATCTATGAAAGAACTAAAATAAATATGAAAAACTCACCTTGAAGATTTGTCTTTTTTAGCACGTGTTACCCTTTAAGAAACATCAAAGACAAATGTCTTATAAATAATGGCATAAATCGCTTGTCTTCTGGGTCCAAAACTTTTCCAAGTGACTGGTCCCCATAGGGTTAAGTTTTGAATGTGAGTCAAACATTCTGTGATTTAAGAAATTCATTGCAGACCTTCAAACATAACACAATTCATCTTGCTTAAAAGGAAATTTACTTTGTAAACTAAAGCTTCTCACACCACCATTTGTAATATTTTTCCACAAACTTTAAGAATTGCAAACAGTTGTGATGTCATGCTCATTGAAAGCAGTTTGTTGTTACAAAGTACTGCATGGGATTCGTGCTAAAGCTTTTGACACATTTCACTGTCAGCAGAGAAATGTGCATGCACTGTGTTTTGTTGTTGTAAATGGCATATTTTCTATGCAACTAAAGTTTTATTTTGGTGTTATTCTCTCATTAAGTTCTTACCAGTTAAAATTACAAAAATTTAACTGAGAAATAAAACAATAAAAAATTTCCAGATTTCTAAAAATTCAAGGTTCTTCCTGGATGAAAAAATTCCTTGGTTTTTCCCAGATTTTCCAGTTGTCCCGAAGTGTATAAACCCTGCTCATTATAGATGGTGCCTTTTTACACTGCCTTTTCTATTAAACCTTCTCCCAACCTTCCCTCTCCTCTCCCAAGGAGAAACTATTAATGCCAAGAGCCAGGTAGTGAGTCACTCTTTTATATGTGTGTATCAGCAGTAATACACATTTCACCTACTGAATGTAAGTAATGGTCAGTAATTCATACTCATAATTTATTACATACTACACTCATGTTCATAAATTAAGGATGATGCTGATACATGATGAAACAACGCTCTGGTGGGTGGTTTGTGGGTTTAAATCACCTCGGGGTATGACCATGCGGTGCATTTGACCTTCGGTCATTGCACGGTGGCGCTGGCAGCAGTCACATACACAGAGGTGTGTTGGTGCATGTAAGAGTATGGTGGACCAAGTAAGTGTGCAGACTTTTTCATGCATGCTAATGGTGACTGTGTCTTGAAAATGGCTCAAAGAACACATATTGATGATGTTATGAGGGGTAGAGTACTAGGGCGACTGTACTCTGGTCAAACACAGGAGGTTGTAGCACAGGCCCTCTGTGTGCCACAAAGTGTGATCTCGAGATTATGGCAATGATTCCAGAAGACAGGAAACGTGCCCAAGCACTACAGTACGGGATGTCCACAGTGTACAACACCACAAGAAGACTGATATCTCACTATCAGTGCTCACCGATAGCCACAGAGTACTGCAGGTAGCTTTGCTCAGGACCTTACTGCAGCCACTGGAACAGTTGTCTCCAGATGCACAGTCTACAGATGACTGAACAGACATGGTTTATTCACCTGGAGACCTGCAAGGTGCATTCACTGACCCCTGGTCACAGGCTGGTGTCAAGAACACAGTACATGGTCATTGGAACAGTGGTCCCAGGTTATGTTCACGGACGAGTCCAGGTATAGTCTGAACAGTGATTCTCACCGGGTTTCATCTGGCGTGAAGCAGGAACCACATACCAACCCCTTAATGTCCTCGAAAGGGGCCTGTATGGAGGTCGTGGTTTGATGGTGTGGGGTGGGATTATGTTTGGTGCACGTAACCCCTGTATGTCTTTCACAGAGAAACTGTAACAGGTCAGGGGTTTTGGGACATCATTTTGCACCAGTATGTCCATCTTTTCAGGGGTGCAGTGGGTCCCACCTTCCTCCTGATTGGTAATAACGCACAGCCCCACCGAGCTGCCATCATGAAGGAGTACCTTGAAACAGAAGATATCGGGTGAATGGAGTGGTCTGCGTGTTCTCCAGACCTAAACACCATCGAGCACGTCTGGGATGCTCTCAGTTGACGTATCGCTGCATGTCTTCAAACCGCTACAACACTTCAGGAGCTCTGACAGGCACAGGTACAAGAATGGGAGGCTATACCCCAGCAGCCGCTCGACCACCTGATCCAGAGTAAGCCAACCCATTGTGTGGCCTGTGTAAGTGTGTGTGGTTATCATATCCAATATTGATGTTGGGGTACATGTGCAGGAAACAGTGGTGTTTTGTAGCACATGTGTTTCGGGACGGTTTTCTAAACTTATCACCAATACCGTGGACTTACCAATCTGTGTCATGTTTGTTCCCTATGTGACTATGCTATTAGTGCCAGTTTTGTGTAGTGCCACATTGTGTGGCACCACACTATGCAATTATCCTTAATTTATGAGCACGAGTGTAGAATAAGAAACGAATTACACCTACTGTAGGAAAACGTAGTAAACTTACAATGCATGTGACAGCCTTTCAGTGTCCAACAAAATCCTTATCTTTCCGCCATCCCTCACGTTCAACAATTTGAGCAGTGGGACCTCCACCGTTCATGGCGTGTGCTGATACTAAGTATTGACCATCTGGTGACCAGCTGGGCCTCAAGGCATGTGTTGTACCTCCACACTAAAAATTTAAGAAAAAATACAAATAAATAAAACAAAATTGAACTGACATGTTGTAAGCACTCTGTAACACTACAATTTACAGTATTATTAGACTAAATATAATATATTGAAATATTTTTTCAGTGATGAGAAAGCAAGAAATAAGATACTAAACACATACCTCACTGAGAACACCAGTTTATACAGTGGCAAGCAACACAACGTAGCACACAATGAAGTTCTAAGTCTAATACCAAGTTCACTGAAATTTCAGATAACCACAAGGTCCACACCTTTTATCACACTTCCAAGAAACAGAAGCAATAGCAGCTTTTTCAGCTAACCTTTTTTTGTATGTTAGAATTTTGGGTGAATACTAGAAATGGCTATAAGAAGTATGTTATTGTGAAAACAATTTTGTGCCAATACAACCGGTCACTAAATATGTCGTCTCCCCTCACTGACTCAAACACAATAACACAACTGTGTACTGGGACAGAGCAAGTGGGAGCTGCAAATGAACAGACATGTGACAGCAATTGATTGGTGTATCAAATTTATGTTTTCCTGTATTTTCTGTGATATGCAGTTCTCCAGTTCATTAACAAGGGTCAATTCTATGTCAATCTTGTAAATATTTTCTGGGACAGTTTTATTTTGCCCATCCTGTGTAATGGCCAGTGCCAAACCAGTTTGTGGAAGCAGTTTTGTGAAGCAGTTAGGCTGTTCTCTATGATGTTCTTTTTTGTGTGTACACTTCTGTACGAAAGTTTTCCTACCTATCTTACTAAACCGTGAAATGTGGCATAATAGGAAGTGTTCACAAGTGGTTAATAAACAAAACATTTATTTAATGACTAAATTACTACAAAAGAAAAGCATGAAATGGTCTTAAAATTAACAAATATTCGAGAGAATCACTGATGTGGTGGCACTAAACAAAGGCATGGCACACTAGAACTAGTGAACATCGAACAAAGTCACTACCTCGTCCCTGAGTATTGCCAGTACAACAACAAATTTTTACAATGCAATGCACAGAATTAATTGTCTCTTGCGGAAGACATTGTCTGGACAGGATTTGAACAATGAGTGTGCCAGCAGTGACAGGCACAACTCGGCATTCTAATAGCACTCATGTGGGTACTTATATTTGCCAATCAGAATGTTCTGTGGTAGAAGTCACTGATTTACTCACTGGGCTGTATAGACGATGTAGAGATGGTGTGGTGCGGATGAGTCATGAAACTCAAGCTGAAAGTTTCAGAGCAAAGCGCGTTACCACATAGTGTGTTCAGCCCACTGCTGTCGCTGGGCCAAAGTCAATGTGATTCCACGAGGTCAAGGGCAAAACTAAGGGTGGGGCTAGATCAGCGAACACCTTACTAGGAACTGAGCTACTGTCCTGTAGCCAGCGACTGTAGTAGGAAGGTATCCGGTCACAGGACAGAATCGACAGCTTGTTGCGGAAGTATGCACACAAAGAAAGAAACTTGCTGTGTTGGGAGACAGTCATAGTGAAGTAGGAATGTACAGATATGCTAAGACAAATGTGCGGGGAAGGACTGCCACATGAAGGCCCACCTGCCCCTCATGAGAGTGGAGCTCAGATGGTGAGCGAGTTGGTGATGGTGAAGGCTGCTACCAATGGCGTGGGATTGGGGGGGGGGGCAGGGGCGGGGGGGGGGGGGGGGGGGTGAGGTGTGAGGACTGTGTACTGTATCAGTGTTGAGGACATGAGCAGAGCGGTCAACACTGGAGGTCTGCAGTTGTCAGCCATGCAATGGAGGCTGGTGCCAGGTGTTAGGATGCTGGGTGTGAGGTGGGTGGGGTGGCTGGCGGTCAAGTGTGCTAGTCCACTCCATGACAGCAAACAGTGGTGCAGTACCATCAGTGGGCCCAAGTGGTGAGTAACCTGGTGCAGTGCAGGGTGGAGAGTGCGGGGCCAGCCTGAATTGTGTTCAGTGCTGTACTTGCAGCAGTGGGCAGGTGCAAGGCACAGTTGCCAGCTTGGGGCTGTAGAAGCAAGACCACAGAGGTGTTGCCGGGTGGCTGCGAGGATAGGCTGGCAGGCTGATAGCAGACTCTGGCCATTGACAGCACATGCATCAGGCACTGTGAGCATGAATGGCTTGGCTGGTGCCTCCAGTATGAGGATGAGCAGCAGCTGAGGATGTGGGGCTGGAAAAGGATGAAATAACACTATTGTAGAAGTTGCATGCAGCATTGGTGGTGGCGGTGGGATGGGGGATGGGTGATGTGAGGGTGGGGGGCTGGATGGGGGGATGTTAACCTGCTGTCAAGGCAAAATTGCCGAGTTAGGCGTAGGCTATAAGACAGGCATAGGAGCAGGGACATCCTACATGTCAAGGGTGATGATGTCTGTGTTGTCAACGACCAGTGGGTCAGGGATAGGGCCAGCACTGATGTAGCATGGTGGGTTTCCCACAGTGTTCTTGGCCGTAGTGTGGTAGGCTAGCATCTCGAGGTCTTTGGTGGCGGGACACTTGTCATGGTGTCAGCACTGGCATTGGCAGCAGTGGCACCACTGTTGTTGGAAGTGATCACCTATGAGATTTGCACAGAGATGGTAGTTGGTTGGTTGGTTGATTGATTCAGGGGAGTGTAAGAAATGGCAAGGTCATCGATCAAATGGGATTAGGGAAGGAAGTCAGTTGCGCCCTTTCAAAGGAACCAGCACAACATTTGCATAGTGTGATTTAGGGAAGTCACAGAAAACCTAAGTCAGGATTGCCGCACATGTGTTTCAACCATCATCCTCCCGAATGCGAGTCCAGTGTGCTAACCACAACACCACATCACCCGGGCAAAGATGGTAGTCACACTGGGCTGCATGAGATCAGGCAGCATATAGGTGGGCTTCAGTCTATCAATCACACTGCTGGTAGGGGTGCCATGAAGATGTAGGATAAATGTCTTTGAGTCACACTTCAGGACCTAGTCTGGGTGTGGCAGTGCGTGCGAAGTGGGAGCTGACAAGGGTCAATGCATAGAATAGCACCAGATAAGGTTTCTATGAATGAATCCTTTACATCTTTCATACTGCTTGCGGACAGATGGGCAGGGGGTTGGCAGCAGATGAGCCATGCAATCCTGCAAGCCAATGACAAACCCGGGGATGACGTCATCCATGAGCCAGTTGGCAGGCTCCAGGAGGTCGTTCAGCACAGCGAGAGGCTAGCTGTAAATGAGGTCAGTAGCTGATGTCTCAAGTTTAGCCCTGTGAACAACAAGTAGGCTGATAAATACCAGCACCATGACAGTATTCCACTTTCTGTTATGACAGCTGAGTGTATGCTTCAAACTGGTGAAACCGTTCCATCGAGCCATTGGCAGCTAGGTGGTAGCTCAATGTCAGGTGCATTTCAGTCCCACAGAAGTCTGTCAGGCACATGTAAATAGGCACTTGTAGTCCACTGTGACATAGCACGGGCAGCCAAAACGGGCAACCACGTGGAGACGAAGGTGGTGGTTACTGTGGTGGTCATGATGTCGAGTATTGGCATTGCCTCAAGGAAGCTGGTGAATCTGTCCACCAGCGTGAGAGGCAACGGCAGCAGAGAAAAGTAGATGGTTGTCAAAGTCCACACGAACACGCTCAAAGTCCGGAAAAATGGTAATGTGGACATCTACATGGGGCCAATATTTACGCACTGACAGGTGAGGCGTGTGCAGGTTCAACTCTTACAGTCTTCCTGAATACCTGACTACACAAAATACTGCATCACCAGAGCAACAGACATGTAGACAGTGGAGTGCATCACATTGTCTAACAGGTAGAATGTGGGCTTTCAGAAGGCAGCGGGCAAGAATGGGATTGGTGAGCCAGTGGATACATCACACTAGTTGCTGTTGTTTGAGCGGGAGTGGATGTACACTGAAACTGGAGTCTGGATGCAGCATCTAGGCAAAGGTGGGTGAGTTTCAGGTCTTGCTCTTGGTCATTGCTAAGTGCCTCTTATTCCAAGGATGAACTGACAGTGCAGATGCGGCTGAGGCAGTTGGCGATGACAATACCAGTCAATACCAGTGACATGTCATATGTCAGTAGTAAATATGGAGTTGAATGACAGCTGCTGGAATTGATGTGGGGAGCTCAGATCAGTGTTTTTTTGACAGGGAAGACGTTATAGATTTGTGGTCAATGAATACCATGAAGTGATGGGCCTTCTCAAACAGCTGGAAATATCTGATTGCCTTGTAGATGGCAAGGAGCTCCCTTTCATGTGTGCTCCAATGCTGTTGAACAGCAGAGAGCTTGCTGGAGAAGAGAGTGAATGTCTGCCAGATGTAGTCAGTGTGCTCCTGCAGGACAGTGCTGATGAGTGTCTGGCAGGTGTAGACCAAGATGGCAAAGCAGGGCAGTGGATTGGGGGTGGGCGAATGTGTCTGCCAGGTTGCTCTTTGTGGTGTAATTGTCTTCCATTTGCGGTGTCCACTGCACCAGCTTGTTTCCCATTGTTTTGACCACATGAAGGGCAGCACTGAATGAAAATCTCTTGCATATCAGCAGTATTTCTCAGATGGCAGCAGAAGTAGTTTAAAATGACAAGGAAGTGGCAGAGGTCCTTGAATGTCACCGAGCATAGGAAATCGAGGACAGCTTGTACCTTGTCAGGCAGGGTCACCAGCTGGCGGTGGAGATACATAGGAATACCACCTCAACTGGCTCCACGAATGCACTTTGCTGTTTTGATGATCCTGGAGGCATTCAAAAATACTCCAGAGGTGCTTGTGATGTTCCTCGGGGAACACGGAAAAAACGAGCAAGTTGTCCAAGTAAGCAAAACAACAGGCAAGTATCAAAAGACACCGTCCACGAATGCTGTAATGTTAGGCAGCATTATGGAGGCCATAGGTCATAAAGATGGTCTCTTAGAGACCAAATGTTGTGATAGTGGTGGTCTTTTAAATGTCCTTGGTTGCAGCTAGAAATAGGGGTGAAAGCCTAGACACAGTTGATTGTGCCAAAAATTGTAGCCGTAACTAGTACTTTGTTGTTGTTGTTACCAATCAGAGATGGTAGTCACTGCATAGGTGCCAGGAGCCATCCCCCTTCTTGGTAAGGTGGGGGATGAACACCCACAGGCTCTTTGCACAATGCAATAGGCCAGCAATGAGTAGCTCATCAAACTTGGCCTTGGTGACATGGGTGCGGTGGTAGGGGCTTTGACTGGCAGAAGATGGGTGGACCAGGAGAGGTGTTGGTGTAGTGGGCAGTTGAAGTGCAGATCTCCCTTGGTGCACTGAATGAGTTTGTGAGAGCAGGAAATTGTGTCGGGGGTCAGCTTATGGGCCAGAATATTCCACATGCTTCACACTAGGGAAAACAGCAGAATGAGTGACGCATTTCGTTGACCTCCCAGTATCGCTTCCAATGAGATAGTCGCTGGCTACGTCAGGGAGCAGATGATAGTGCCTGATGAAGTCCACTCAGATAATGGGTCTGTAACAGCAATGTCAGTGAAGATCCAGGGAAGGTTCTGTTACAGGCCATGGTCTACGATATGACGATATATGCTGTGGCAATGGTAGAGATTTAGTGCCATCAGGAGAATAGCTGAGGCAGCACCATTGCCCCATATGAGCTTCTGCAGGAAGCAACTTGGACCTGGTATCTATGAGGAATGGCATGGCAGAGCAACCATTGCAAACAAACAAGTGCTGGGAGACCGAGCAGCAGCTGGGCACACCTTATCCCAGCAGCTGTATGGGTCTGAGTGCTAAGAGTAGGGTTCCCTGTAGTTTGCAGCATCTGGGCTGAAGTGTTCGTGGTATCAGCAGAGGCTGGCCATATTGCTAGAGGTGTCAGCAGAACGGTTAGAGCTGCAGCAGTTGTTGTAGCCGTCACTGCATCTGTGGCTGCTTTGATGGCAGCGGTCAGGGTTGAGGTGAGTCACAGCTGCCTGCAGCATTGCCACATTGGCAATGTGTTGCAGGTCTCCTGGTGGTGTCGTTAGCAGCACCTCAGGGATCCTTTTGATGAGGGTGGCAGCGTTGGTGACAGAGCATGAATGGCAGTGGCAGTACATGCAGAGGTCTGTGTGGGTATCGGCATGGAGTCTAGTGCTGGGAGCTGGGCCACCAGTGGTCGCATCTCCATGAATTGCACACACTGATTCATGTTGCAGCATTCAGCTTCGGGAGCATGCAGTCAGCTCGGTGATCATGTCACATGGCTGGAGTGGCTGTAGCTTGTGGCAAGGTGCAGGTTGGGCCAGTGATGGAAGCTTGGTGGCTAAATTCAAACTCTAATAGTACTCATTTGGGCATCAACACAGATGGAATTTCCCATGGTGTACATCACAAATTTACACACCAGGCTGTGTAGAAAGTATAAAGACAGCATGGCATAGGGGAGTCTTGAAACTTGTTGATGAGATTCTTGGTGCAAAGTGCATCACCATGTGGAATATTCATAGCGGCATTGTCATGGGGGCTGTAATCGATATTGACTCCACAAGAAAAAGAACAAGACTGAGGGTGATGCCAGGTCAATGGAAGCCTTCCTAGAAACCAAGCTACTGCACCACACCAATGCCTGTGACCATAACAGGCAGCTATCTGCTTGCACAATAGAACCAACAGCTTGGGGTGGAAATAAGTGCACAAGGAAGAACCTCACTGCCTTAGCAGATGGTCACAGTGAGCTGGGAACATAGGGAAAATCTAAGATAGATGTGTGATGCAAGGCCACCATGCTTCTAATGATAGAAACAAATAATCAGAAAACAAACTCAAGGAATTATTAGAAAATATTTAGCAGACAGGATTACTACAAAATATTTAGCAGACAATTACAATGGTGTGACTCTCCAATATTAATGTAAAAAGATAAAAATAATAAGATGGCCCAAAGCGACTGGAAAAATACAGAAATTTTAGCAGGGACATTAAACAAGTTACTAAAATGTAAACTACTGCAAATAAACACAGATACTCCTATTAAAACACCAGCAGAAAATATAAACCCATACACAATCCATGAAGTCTACAAAGCCTTGAAAGAGCTCAAAAACTACAAAGCAAGTGGAGAACACCAAATATTAGTGAAACTTTGGAAATATGCAGTAGAATCAGTGAAGATATCGCTACACCAATACACAGAGAAAATCTGCAACAACAAAGAACTATCTGAACATTGGACTGCAGCTATAGTCCAATCACTACACAAAAAAGGAGACAAACAAAATCCACACAACTGCAGAGGAATGATAAAAACATATGAAGTCAATAGAAGAATTTTATATAATCTTTGTAAAGATCAACTTCAACTGGAACTAGGATAAAGCCAGGAGGATTTATGTCTTGGAGAAGCTAGCCAGAACAAATAATCAATTTGAAATTGGTAATGGATTATTATAAAGGGAGGAAAAAAAAACAGGAAGTTGTAACCTTGGTAAACTTCAAAAAAGCTTATGATTATATTCACAGTTCTTCAATGATGAAGATACAAAGGAATTTGAGATGCCATCCCAAATTAATAAATATGATAAAATTAACTCAAAAAAACACCAACTCTAAAGTAAAGTTCAGAGGAGAAACATCTGATCCATTTATGATTAAAATAGGGTTAAGACAGGGAGACAGTTAATCACCATAATGGTACAAGGAAAATGCTCAAAACATAAGAATTGGAACCAAGAAAGACCAAATAAACTTAAACAGCTTGGGATTCACAGATGAGTTGGTGTTCCTAGTTAATAACAGTCAACAAGACAGAAATCCAATAACAAGCCTACAAAAAAACGACAATCAATAGGATTCCAGACACCATTCGAAAAGACTGAGCAGATCCACTAGTAATCAACCACATAACAGTAAATAACAGGAAAGTAAAAATAGAGAAATAATTTAAATACCTAGGAGAAATTATAACACACAAAGATGAGAAACCTGCATGGGAAGAAACAACTAATAAAATGATAACATTTTTTGGGTTATTGTCATAGGAGAAAAAGTGACCTTTATAATATTATAATTTATTTCAGAACACACACTTGTGCTCACATTTAAGTTGTCTATTTTTATTTTCAGATTGCCACTTCAATCTTCTAAGAGATCGTCTTCAAATCTTAAATTTCTTGATGACCATAAGAACCGTTAACAAGGTGCAGGTCCACATGCGCTAGCAAGGAGAACACTGCTCAAAAAGCTTAAATTTAACATGATCTACATACAACAAAAAGAGTCAATCAATCAAGGCTTAAAACATTACAGGATGGCGATTCAACAGAAATGAAACTCCTTTCAAAGTCACTTAGAAAAGTAGAATTGACATAATCCCAAAAGCAGGGAAAAGATACCCGGAATGTGTATTAATAAGAAATATCAAAAAGCTGGACAATGGCAGATTGCTCCAAATAAAGTGATGTACAATGAATGGGAGCCCATTACAGACACTATATGGGAAAAAAAGAATCTCTCTTTTTTGGTCACAGGTGTGAGGACCCCTGAAAAACATAAAAATATGATTCAAATTAAAAACAGACAAACAATATAAAATACAAGGAGTATTTACAGATGAGGAATGATAAAAAAAGGTTGTAGCACATGAAACGGTACTGGGCAATTTGGAAAGAAAACTTATTGATGATGATGATCAGAAAATTTCTGACTGAAGTGGTCCAATGAGGCCACAAAAGCAGAACAAGGATACGACACGTCAATCTGTGTTTAGTTCTATAGTTTCTATTAAGTCCCAAACCTCTCACTGAGCAATGACAATGTTGCAGCTTCAACAGCTAAATATTTAATAAATTCTACATACTACTCCTGTCATGACCTGACATCTTAAAACGATTTCCTTTAGTTAATAGCAATTTTGAAGCAGTAGGTTTAGATGTGGACAGGAAGGTATGTCAGAAGTATTTTGCAAGTTTTCTCCAGTGCAAGAATAACAGCAATTTATTATTATTATTATTATTATTATTATTATTATTATTATAATTATTACTAACTTGATTGGCCACACTGAACCACATTCCATGTTCACTTTCTCTTTGAAGATTGGACTACTTGCTTTTTGTGCACAGTCCAGTATTTTTCATTTGTTCCAAACACAATTTTCTTAACTCGTCTGAAATATCTACCAGTCTTCTGTACATCATTTCTGCTGAAAATTTATTATTCATAAGGAGAGTGTTGATTTTGTTTTTGTTCTCAGCATCAGTAATTCTAAGTCCGACTGCTTCAAGATCTTGTTGAATTTCTTTCGCCCACTGTCCTCCGGTCTTCTTTCCGAGACTTCTCATCTCTAGTTGTTTTAAAATCCTGTTATCAGGGAGTCATAAGACATGAAAGAAATATGAGATTCTTTTCTTTTTCTTTGTGCTGGTGATTGGGACAGACTTTCACAAGTATAAGTTGCTTCCAGGAGAGTTACAGTTTTGTAATGTTGGATTGTAGTGTCTACTAACGGCCATTTCTTATTATATGTTCACCAGGTTAGAAATTGTGCTTTTTTCATTTTGTTGGTTCTATTTATCCATGTTGCTTTCTAACCCAAGTAGTGCAAAATAATTTCTCCAAGATATTTGAACTGTAGAACTATGTTAAATGATTCATCATTTATGAAGATTTTATCTATGCATAGAGGTTTCATGGGCATGGTTTCAGATTCCTATATTTGAAGCAATTTTCTGGAAACTTGTGATCTGAGCATGAACTTCTTCTATGTCAAGGGCTTAGAGAGATAAATTGTCAGCAAACCCAGGGCAGTTTGCTCTTATTGCTGATTTTCCTCCAATTTTGATTTTACATGGATTTTCTTTTTGCCAGATTGTCATGATGTAATAGAGGGCCACATTGGAAATCAAAGGGGACAATCCATCACCTTGTCTGAGTCCTGTTTTTATTGTGAAAGCTTTTGACATTTCTCCTCTAAATTTGACCTTTGAATTTGTGTTAGTTAAAGTTAGCTGAATGAGTTTTCCCAGTGTGGGATGGCGTCCATATGATCTAAGGATTTTTAGAAGTGTGGTTCCTATGAACACTATTATACGTTTTTTTTCCAAATCTATGAATGGGATGAACAATTGTTTGCTTCTACACTTGTAACACTCCATTATTAGTTGCAGGATAAGAATTTGGTCTGTGCACCTTCTGTATGGTCGAAATCATCCTTGGTATTCTCCAAGTTGTTGTTCCAGAATGTTTTTCATCCTATTGTAAATTATGCGGGAGAAAATTTTGTATGTGCAGTCCAGAAGGTTTATTCCTCTTTAATTATCTTTAAAAATTAAATAAAAAATAAAAAATAAAAAAAAGCTGGATGGATTTGAATTTTAAAATTTTCCCGGCTGCAAGCCCGAAATTTGTTTGAACAATTGATGTATTATTCCTGAGGTCCGGTGCTCTGGAATTTTCTCTGTGATCCACATTTCAATTAGATGTTGGTGGAATTTATGACTGTACATTTTCCAGCATTCTTCCAGATTTCTGCAAATACATAGTCTTCACCACATGCCTTGTAATATTTTTGTTCCTGAATTGCACCTCTATCTCTTTGATAGTTGGAGGGTCTATTAGCTCTGGGGTGGTTAAAATAGGTGCTTCAGTGTCTACTTGAAATGTTTCCAGTGGGCCATCACAATTTAAATGTTTATTGAAAGTCTCTGCAAGAATCTCTGCATTTTCTTGATTACTATGCCCCAAATTTCCTGACTTATCTCTCAGCAGCAATGTTGGGAACTCATACTTTTTAAGATATCTCCCATAGGTTTTGTAATAATCTCTTGACTGTTTCTTCTGGAAGTTTTCTTCTATCTTCTCTATGGTATATTAAGATGTTTGTGTTTTGTCTGTCTAATGATTTTATGATTTGACTTTCATTGCTTCATAAGTTCTAGATGTGATTCTTCAGGCTTTTGGACTTGATGCTTTCTCCAAGCTTGGTGTCTTCTTTCTAATGCCTTCATTCCACCACTCATGTTTCTTCCTAGGATTTATTGGATCCAACTCTTCTGCTATGGATTTTAATTTTGTTGTTAATTCTACTAGCGTATTATAGTTGATAGATCCTTCACCTGATTTCCTAGCGTATTTCCTCATTTTTTGTTAAGATGGTTGGGTTGAATTTTCTTCTAGTTTTTTTCTGAGATCTTTTCTTTACCATTGGTGTTAATTTTATTTTGATCTTCAGGACATAGTGGTCTGACCCTGAGTCTTCACCTCTTAAAACTTTGACACTGTAGATTTCACGAAGGTGAAATTTACCCATAAATATATGATCCAGTTGCCATTCCCTCTTTATTATTAATAATAAGAACCAAAATTTTTAAGTTCCATATGTATACATATGTTAAAACAAGAGTCTGGAAGCCACTCACTGAAGATTTTGTAATGCATAATTAGATGACACACTTCTCTCAAGCTCAACTGGAACCTGATTCAACATTTGGGTTTTATCTGAATGCCAAATAGGTATTTTCGACAAAGGCGACACATAGAGTTTATGTAAGGAAAT
This sequence comes from Schistocerca serialis cubense, assembly GCF_023864345.2. Classification (NCBI taxonomy): domain Eukaryota; kingdom Metazoa; phylum Arthropoda; class Insecta; order Orthoptera; family Acrididae; genus Schistocerca; species Schistocerca serialis. The sequence goes on along the minus strand of NW_026047471.1, from coordinate 6,245,296 downwards.
TAAAAGTAGGCATTCGGATTCTGGGGGTCTACAGCAGTGTGCAAAGAATGAGTCAGAGCATCCTGAAACATTTATTTATTTATTTATTTATTTATTTATTTATTCTTTGCCCATGGACTCCAGCTGAAAATCCAGCTGAGAGTATTGGGTGTGTCATACAATAGCCTATTAACATCAAACTTGATTTCAATATATATATAAATGAAACAAATGATTAAACAGAAATAGTCCATAATCATACAAAGGTTTTACATGTTTCACATTATATGTACACACAAATCAAAAAAACATACAGAAATGATAATTTTTACAGGTACATTTCAGTAATGATATATTTAAACACATCTTAGTATTCACTCAAACTGTATATACATTTCTCTGTGAGATATAGTTTCAAATGATTTTTAAAACATTTTAGATCTGTTTCTTTTTTAATGATTTTGGGGAGTTTATTAAAAAACCTTTTGCCTGCTTCTTCTGGGGCAGTCATAGACAGTTTTAGATTTCTGTTTATCATGTAGTAATTTTCATTTCCTCTTGTACCGTGTTTGTGTACATCTTTATTTAGGAGGTGTTTATCACTTGACCTTACCACCATTATGCTTTGGTATATATACAGTGAATATACTGTCATAATATTATAGTGTACAAAAGCTTGCCTACAGGTCTGTCTTGGTGGTATTTTTGCAATGCATCTCACTGCCCTTTTCTGAATTGTGAATATTCTTTTTAGGTAGCCAGCTTGTGCATTTCCCCATATATGAACCGAATAAGACAAATGTGGGAAGACAAGTCCATAATACATTGATCTGAGGACTTTATCATCCACAGTCTTAGCTGTTTTATGCATGATGAAGATCTGTTTGTTTATCTTTTTACACAGTGCATCTATGTGCTCCCCCCATGCCAAATGTTTGTCTATTATAGTTCCTAGAAAATTTGTGCTGGTTACTTCTTTAATAATGTTTCCATTTATATTAACATTTATATTATAATTTTCACTATGCTTGGTCTGAAATACTACATTCATTGTTTTAGACTGATTCATAAACAGGTTGTTTTGTGTTAAATATTTATTTGCATTTTCAATAGTCAGGAGTGCTTCCTTCTCAAGCTCCTCCTTTGTGTCAGCTGTGCAAATGATTGTTGTGTCATCAGCATACATTATAAGTTTCTGATTTATATAGTTAGGGAAGTCATTTACGTAGAGTATAAATAGTATTGGCCCAAGCACAGACCCTTGCGGCACACCGTGTTTAACTGTTTGTAATTCTGATATGTAGTTTGTTATGTTTCCCCCACTAGTATGTCTGATTTCTGTACATTGTTTCCTACTTGTAATGTATGATTTAAGTATGTCATAGCATTTTCCTCTAATTCCATACTGATATAATTTCATCATTAATTTTGAGTGGTTCACACAATCAAATGCCTTAGATAGGTCCATAAAAATCCCGCAAGTCTTTTGTTGCCTGTCAAGTAAATTAAGAATGTGCTCAATTATATCTGTTGATGCTGTTTTTGTTGACTTCCCTTCTCTGAAACCATGTTGTGATGAATGCAGTATACTGTACTTTGTTATAAAACTTACAATTCTATTCTTTATTATCATTTCATAGATTTTAGCAAATGTTGAGATCAATGATATTGGCCTGTAATTTCCTAATTCATCCCTGTTCCCTTTCTTAAATATTGGCTTCACTTTACTTACTTTCAGTGAATCTGGAAATATACCTTCTTCTATCGCAGCATTCAGCATGTGTGTCAATGGTTTTAATATACATTCTCTGCATTCCTTTATGAGATGTGATGTGACACCATCCAAGCCAGAAGAATGTTTAATTTTAAGTTGTTTTATTAGGTTTGACACTTCTGCATCTGTTGTAGGTATGAAAACCATAGTATGATTTGTATGTGGGGGGTTTAACAATTTACTTACTGCATTTGTTTTATTTTGACTTATTAATTCGTCTGCTACAGTAATATAATATCTGTTAAAAGTATTGGCTACTTCTAGAGGGTTTGCGTTGCTTTTCCCACTCATCAGTGGGCAGATGTCCTCTGCCCGATTTGTTACTTTTCCTCTCTCTCCATTAATGAACGACCATAAACCTTTTGAGTAGTTCTTTCCCTTATCTATAGACATCCTGATGAATGATGCTTTAGTTTCTCTGATAAAACTACAGTACTCTTTCTTTTTTATTTTATACAATGTGTTGTAGGCCTCATTATTTTTTTGTTTGGAGAGGTCATAATACACTCTCAGATTATTTCTGGCATGGATTACTTCTCCAGTCACCCAGCTTTTCTTTTTTTGTTGCTGTTTGACAAGCCTTTTACTAACAGGACATGTAACATCATAATAATAATTGAATAAAGAATAAAACTGGTTCCATTTGGTGTTTGCATCTTTAGCTGCATATATTGTTTCCCAGTTTTCTGCCTCTAACATCTTTTTTAGCAGATTTATGTTATGTGGGTAGTTCTGTCTTCTCATCTCCCATATCTTCTGCACTGAATCACTAGTCTTTATATTTATGTCTATCATGATTGCAAAATGGTCTGCTAATGTGGAGTTTATTACCTGTGTGTCACAATAGCATGTAGGAATATTTGTTATTACATGATCAATAATAGTTTCACTATGCTTTGTTACTCTGGTTGGTTTATCTATTTTTATTTTTAGATTGTATATGCACAATAAGTCCAGTAGGGTCTTAGTATTGTCTGTATTTTTACTCGTGTCTATGTTCAGATCTCCTATAATGATCAAATAAGCATATGTTTTTGAGAGGTGTTGGATTATGTCTTCCAGCTGTTCAAAGAAGGTTTTAATTATACCATTTGGTGATCGATACAAACCTAATACACAACATAAATTCCCAGCAATTTTAGTTTCCAGTGCTGTAGCTTCAAAGCTCAATTCTATAGCATATTTTGTTATATTTATGGCTTTAGTTGATTTATAGTTAGAAAAAATAGCAACCCCACCACCTTTATAGGAAGTTCTGCAAAAACTGGCTACTTTCACATAATTCTTCAAGTTGTACATTCCTATGTGATTTTCTTTTAGCCCATGTTCTGTAACTACTAGAATGTTTGGCCTATACTCCTGTAATATTACCTCTAGTTCCTCTGTTTTATTGTTTATGTATTGAACATTTTGGTGAAGTATTCTAACAGTTGGCTTTAAATGTAATAGTTCCCCTTCCTGTAATATACTAAGCAGTTCACTTGCTCCCTTTGCTTCTGGTACTATGCAGTGATTTTTTTCAGTTTGTGTCATTAAACCTGGAACGTATCTTTGTCCGGTGTTTATATTCCTCTCACTATTGTCACACTGGTATTTAAAATGGACAGTTTTACTTACATCTTTTTCCATGTTCTCTTTCTGCTTACTCGGTACCATAAAAAATTCTCACTTAGTGTAGCAGATCTCCTAGTTCTCAGGCATCTGTCTTGATTGGAAGCTGCTTCTGCTGTTGATCTCCCAGGCCTCAGGCACCTCTTCCGTGTGGTTGCTGTTGCTGGTGGCTCCTGTGCTCGCCGACTTGGTGACTGCTCTTCTTCGTTAGCTGCTGCAGCTAATGACCTTCGTATGTTTTCCTCACATGCATTTTCATTGCCTTGAGGTAGTATTTTGGGGTCTGCTGTTCTGGATGCTGCTCCTGATGACGACAGCTCTGCTGATGATTGTGGTGATTCTGCTGCTATTGGTTTATCAGACACTGCTGCTGAGAACATCTGAGCCTTTGCTGCTGCTGCTGGTGTTTGTTGTAGCTCTACTGCAGATAATGATGGTTCCACTGTTACAGACAACTCTTGTTTTGGCGGAATTGGGATTGGAGACACTTCCATTACAGATGACTCATTAATAAATTTAAGTATTTCGGCACTAATAATCTTTTTCCCTTTTACGTTCATGTGGAGACCATGTCTTGTGAAGTGCTCTCTGTGAACACTGTTTATCTCTACAAAAGTCGTATTCTGGAAACCTCGACATATTTTCTCAAATAGCCTGTTTGCTGTAACAATCTCGATGTTTACGCACGAGTTTTCCATCAGATCGTGCCTCCTGGGGATACTAACAATGTAGAAATGCACTTGAGGCATCCTTTTGATTGTTTCCTTTAGGATTCTCGTTGCACGCCGAGTTTCATTACAGTAAACATCATATGCGCCTCCTATTATGATGCAGCTGTTACCCGTCGTTAATATGTTGTCACTGTTTTTCAGAATTTCGCGTAATGGCGCGCCTGGTTTGATGATGCCTGTTACATTAAGGTCTGGGTGATTTCTTCTCATAATTTCCGTAACTCCTCTCCCATGACTATCTGCAAAAATATATGTCTGTTGCTTGTATCCTTGCTTATGCATAACGTGGTTGTTTACTTTTTTTTCCTTACGAATATTTACCTTGTGTTTTTCTCCGTTTAATCCACTTGTATATTTTTGTGTGGATAGTTTGTTCATATTTTTATCCATAGATGCACTATTAACACTTTCTTTTCTTGCGTTTAATTCACTTGTGTCTTTTAGAGTGATCAGTTCGTTCATATTTCTAGTTACAGTCGTACTGTTTACACTTTGTACATTTGGTTGTGCATACCTACGAATTTTATGGCTAGCATTAATGAGATCTTGTTGCCTTGACGATTCAGACAGTTCCCGTATGGATAGTACCAAATTTTCCATTGTTTTTATATATTTTTTTATAATGTCAAGTTCTTTTTGAAGTTCGTCATGCACGCTATCTTCTATTCCCGCGTAGCACTTTTCACTCGCGATCTCGCGGCCGTTACACTCTATGTCACATTTACACTGTATTTGTAAATCTTCTTGAGCATAACAGCGTGAATGGCACCATTTATGTTTAAACACGCATATTCTAACTCCATTTAGCACTGTTTCGTCACAAACAACACACTTGATTGAAATTAAGTCCTCAAAAACTGCAGAGCGGTTTAAAGTTACGTGTACACTTGCCGCCATATTACTCCCAGTGTACATACCTTAAGCAAGCAACAAACAATTTGATAAACAAACAGAGAGCTATACTCGAAAACTGAAAAACTAACTGATGTAATGAGGAAGAGGAGGCTGCAGTTTTTTGGACATATATTCAGAATCAATAAGAACAGACTGACCAAGTGGATATTCACATTACTCAATAGCTACAAATCCAAGCCCGCATAGTTCATAAGAGATTGAAAAGGACATGGAAAATGCTGGAATTGCAACGGACACAATAGAAAACAGAACATATTTCAGAAAGGCAGAATTTCAGGAGAGAAAGAAAACAACTAGACAATAGTGGACCCAAGAAGAAAGGGAACAACACTCTAAAAGGATGAAGGAAATTTGGAAACTAAGGAAATCTAATACAACAAAGAGTAGCCAAAGTTGATTCATCGTACCCTCCAAATGGGTTATTTGAAAGAAGAAGAAGAGTTTATGTATGTTCTCTGCAATAAAACTCAACACTTTAGTTATCAATAGTGGTACAATTTTTTATTACTCAGGGCTTGAAGTGTAGTAGTTATCTTGTAGTGACATTTTATGTATATTATACCAGCACATTGCAATTTTTTCTTAAAGTAATGTTCAAATAGTTACTTCCATATCTCATCATTGACATTGTGGCTGTCAAACAAGACCATGTATCGGATTTGTAGTGCAGAATGAGTTGGTTTTGATTATATATATTCTTTTCTCAACAAAGGATGTTGATGCTGAGTAATTAGTGGTTTAAATTTTTGTTTTCTATAAATTTGACAGCTTTCCTTGACAAAGTCGATGATGTTGTATCATTATATATTTATCTTATTCATCTATGGAATTATATAGTGCTTATAGATTCTCTATGCGGGTTTGTATGAATAGTCTTTCCCTATCATATCTATCCTGTGCAAGCTTCTTCATCTCCCAGTAACTACTGCAACCTACATCCTTTTGAATATGTTTAGTGTACTCATCTCTTGGTCTCCCTCTACGATTTTTACCCTGCATGCTGCCCTCCAATACTAAATTGGTGATCCCTTGATGCCTCAGAATATGCCCTACCAACCAATCCCTTCTTCTAGTCAAGTTGTGCCACAAATTTCTCTTCTCCCCAATTCTGTTCAAAACCTCCTCCTTAGTTATGTGATCTACCCATCTTATCTTCAGCATTCTTCTGTAGAACCACATTTCGAAAGCTTCTATTCTCTTCTTATCTAAACTACTTATCGTCCACATTTCAATTCCATACACGGCTACACTACATACAAAAACTTTCAGAAACGAATTCCTGACACTTAAAACTATACTCAATGTTAACAAATCTCTCTTCTTCAGAAACACTTTCCTCGCAATTATGAGTCCTCATTTAATATCCTCTCTGTTTCGACCATCATCAATTATTTTGATCCCCAAATAGCAAAATTACTACTTTAAATGTCTCATATCCTAATCTAATTCCCTCAGCATCACCCTATTTAATTTAACTACATTCCATTATCTTTGTTTTGCTTTAGTTGATGTTCATCTTATATCCTCCTTTCAAGACACTGTCCATTCTGTTCAGCTGCTCTTCCAGGTCCTTTGCTCTCTCCGACATAATTACAATGTCTATGGTGAACCTCAAAGTTTTTATTTCTTCTCCACGGATTTTAATACCTACTCCGAATTTTTCTTTTGTTTCCTTTACTGCTTGGTCAATATACAGATTGAATAACATCGGGGATAGGCTACAACCCTGTCTCACTCCCTTCCAAACCACTGCCTCCCTTTCATGCCCCTCTATTCTTATAGCCGCCATCTTGTTTCTGTACACATTGTAAATAGCCTTTCACTCCCTGTATTTTACCCCTGAAAGACAGTATTCCAGTCAACATAGTCATAAGCTTTCTCTAAGTCTACACATGTTTGCCTTTCTTTAATCTATTTTCTAATATATGTTTTAAGGTCAGTATTGCCTCATGTGTTCCAACATTTCTATGGAATTCCCCAAGGTCGGCTTCTACCAGTTTTTCCATTCGTCTGTAAAGAATTCGTGATAGTATTTTGCAGCTGTGGCTTATTAAACTGATAGTTCGGTAATTTTCACATCTGTCAACACCTGCTTTCTTTTGGACTGGAATTATTATATTCTTCTTGAAGTCTGAGGATATTTCGCCTGTCTCGTACATCTTGCTCACTAGATGGTAGAGTTTTGTTAGGCCTGACTCTCCAAGGCTGTCAGTAGTTCTAATGGAATGTTGTCTACTCCCGGGGCTTTGTTGCAACTTATGTCTTTCAGTGCTCTGCCAAACTCTTCACACAGTAACATATCTTCTATTTCTTCTTCATCTACATCCTCTTCCACTTCCATAAATTTGCCCTCTAGAACATCGCCCTTGTATAGACCCTCTATATACTCCTTCCACCTTTCTGCTTTCCCTTCTTTGCTTAGAACTGGGTTTCCATCTGAGCTCTTGATATTCATGCAAGTGGTTTTCATTTCTCCAAAAATCTCTTTAATTTTCCTGTAGGCAGTATCTATCTTACCCCTCATGAGATAAGCCTCTACATCCTTACATTTGTCCTCTAGCCATCCCTGCTTAGCCACTTTGCACTTCCTGTCGATCTCATTTTTGAGACATTTGTATTTCTTTTTGCCTGCTTCATTTACTGCATTTTTATATTTTCTCCTTTCATCAATTAAATGCAATCTCTCTTCTGTTACACTAGCAATTCTATTAGCCCTCGTCTTTCTACCTACTTGATCCTCTGCTGCCTTCACTACTTCTTCCCTCAGAGCTACCCATTCTTCTTCTACTGTATTTCTTTCCCCCATTCCTGTCAATTGTTCCCTTATGCTCTCCCCGAAACTCTATACAACCTCTTGTTTAGTCAGTTTATCCAGGTCCCATCTCCTTAAATTCCCACCTTTTTGCAATTTCTTCAGTTTTAATCTACAGTTCATAACCAATAGACTGTGGTCAGAGTCCACATCTGCCCTAGGAAATGTCTTACAAGTTAAAACCTGGTTCCTGAATCTCTGTCTTACCATTATATACTCTATCTGAGACCTCCCAGTATCTCCAGGCTTCTTCCATGTATACAACGTTCTTTCATGATTCTTGAACCAAGTGTTAGCTATGATTTAGTTATGCTCTGTACAAGATTCTACCATGATGCTTCCTCTTTCATTCCTTACTTCCATTCCATATTCACCTACTATGCTTCCTTCTCTTCCTTTTCCTACTATCGAGCTCCAGTCACCCATGACTATTAAATTTTCATCTCCCTTCACTATCTGAATAATTTCTTTTATCTCATGATACATTTCACCACTTTCTTTGTCATCTGCGGAGCTAGTTGGCATATAAACTTGTACTACTGTGGTAGGCTTCGTATCTATCTTGGCCACAATAATGCGTTTACTATGCTGTTTGTAGTAGCTTACCCACATTCCTATTATGCTATACATCATTAAACCTACTCCTACATTACCCCTACTTGATTCTGTGTTTATAACCCTGTATTCACCTGACCAGAAGTCTTCTTCCTTCTGCCACCAAACTTCACTAATTCCCACTATATCTAACTTTAACCTTTCCATTTCCCTTTTTCAATTTTCTAACCTACCTGCCCAATTAAGGAATGTGACATTCCACGCTCTGATCCACAGACGGCCAGTTTTCTTTCTTCTTTAGGTATTATATGTAGAATTTTCATTGCATGATAAAATTAGTTATATTATGGTTTTCTGTTTTCAATTGGGCAAAAAAAGTGGAGGGATTTGTATCTATATTGCTGGACTGCTCTCAATATACAGAAAATTTCATCCTGTCTGGCTTATATAGAATTTTTTGCAATCATTACAACTGATTTTATATTAATGCTGACATAAAACTAACACAAAAAACGCCAACAAGATGGAAAACCACATACATACATAGGAAATATATCAGACAAATTAAATTCATTACTAAATTCTTAACATAAAACGTCAAGTTACCTCGAATTTATTATTTTAACAGAAACTTAAAATCCCAAGTACACTCAGGCAAGTTAACAAGAGGGCTTTGAAAATATAAGACTCTGCTTATATCTCTTTCAGCACAATAGTTTCATGTTCAGCCACTAGAGAGCACCTGGTACTACATTTGAAGCCTGGCTGTCCTGTTTTGGTTGATGTGGTTGCTATAAGATATCATCTTTACTGTGTGCAGCTTTGGATATTTGACAACAAACTTTGTACTTTCTCCTATATTGTTTTTTAAGCAATGCTTTCAAAAAATATTTGCTATAGCAAGCCTGAATTTGACACTGAGTTTAGCAGCTCAGAAAGTGAAGAAGAATATGATGTTACTTCATTAGAGACTGAAAGTGATGACAGTTCGTCACCAGGGTGATGAGTGCTCACCAGTGGGACAACATGAAACACATCCATTGTGCTCCATACAACTCCTCCAAAGTTTATGTTCACAGGAAACATTCTGAAATACATGGTTAGATTTCACAGCTATACAAAAACTAAAAAATGAGTTCAAGTTTCACTATATTTTAGTGTCCAAATATACATTGGATTTTATTATTGGTTATTTTCAAAACTTTGTAACTCATTATTTTGAGCTTTCTAAGTTGTATTCATATGTCTGTAAGTGCTGCCATTCATTACAGGATGTTTTCATTAATAAAAAAAATAATCATTTTTTGGAACATAATTTTTTAAAAAAATTGGTAAGTTATGGGGTTAAAAAAAACTACAGTGAGATAACATAAAAACACAAATCAAGGCCAGCAAAACAAAAACACCAACACACAAGAATCCAGGACTATTTTAAATCAATTTTAATGATAGTAAAAATTCTATGTAAACCAAACAGAATGAAATTTTCTGATCAGATATCGAGAACACACCTGAAAGAATGACACAAATCTTTCAAAATTTTTCTGCCATATGAAAACAGAAACCCAAAACATAAAGCAGTCTGAGCACACAATGAAAATCCTACATATAATATCAAAAGGCCCAATAATGACCCTTTTAGAAGAAAGCGAAATAGACGCTACATATACAAAAATTCCCAATCAAGATCCTAAATGAACTGATTTAACTCAAGCATAAAAATTTTATTGAAAATTTTGTCAAAATTTTAGGATGTGGTAAAAAATAACACTATATGCAAAGAATACTCATACAGACCTATACAAAGAATATATAACCACCTCATAACTGTACCGATAAAAAAATTAATATGTAACCATACAATATAATTGGCTTATGTGAAGTGAAGCTGTTAAAAATTAATAAAAAATGAAAATTTCAACTACAAAATACAATAAGCAGCAAAATTTGGCAGCCACAATGTCGATGATGAGATATGAAAGTAAGTATTCGACACACTGTTACTAAACCAAACAGATATATAACATAAAAATTGTATACATTAATAGCACATTTTAACTGCAGATCACCTGCAGCCAAAATAAACTTGCCGAAATAAACTTATCACCTAACTACACAAGTCTACAATCAAGCTTCAGGAAATAGCAGCAGTATCCTGAAATAATATACATAAAATGTATCTACTTTATTTATCAAATTATTAATGTACTCCAGGAGTAAGGGTTTGAGTATATTCTTGTATTCCTAGTGTTCATTTTATGTATCAGATAACACTGAGATGATCAAATTCAATTAATAATGTTCCTAAGCCTTGCTGGCAATGCTGTTGCAATATGCAACAGTACAGTTACATTTGACCTTATTTCATTCAAATGGCATGCATTCATTACCTCAATCACAGCACCCCATTTCAAATACCTGTGTCAGTTACATAAACAAAGGGAAAGAAAATATGCCAATCAACAAACAGATTATTCAGAAAGCCACAGTGAAACAATCAACAGGTTTTGAAATCTGGCTCCATCCTAAAATGATACCTACTGATTTGGTAGAGTTAAAAATTGAATTCCTAGTAGGAGTTTCTTCGACACATTTATGATCTAATACTGTTAATGTTCTACCCTGTCAGATATGAAACAAGGAGCAGTATTTCTACAATGTAATTACTTAAATAAGGACACCAGTACGTTACCAGCCATTGAAGTCAACATTCATATTAACATGAAAATTCGTAGAATAATATTTGTGCAAAATTATAATTTTAAGAGATAAAAACCTCTTCAAATGGTTCAGTGATGACTGAATCCTCTTTCCAGTCTGCTGTTCTCCAAACCCTCAATGTCTTGTCATCAGATTGTGAAGCCATATATTTGCCTACAGGATCCCATGCAACACCCTTCACTAGTCCAGAATGACCTTTCAGTACTGCTACCATTTCTGTAAGAAGATGAAAACTGGGGACTTAATTCATGAAAATATTCTATGCATTCTCTTATTCCTAACATAAGCTGAAGAAGAAACTGCCTTGCTTTAAGTATCATTATCACAGGCGGGGAAACTGTTAATCACCACAATTGTGTATCTATTGTTAGCTATACCTTTAACAATTTAAAAAACAGACAGAAAATACAAAAAAACTATAATAGGCTGTAGGAGTGTGTACTATAATGGACTGAGACCCAAATATTGAAGTATATGATACATATGTTTACGAATCATCTTGATGTACGATATTTAATATATTACTCGATAGACTGTATCTTTTATCACATTATCTTACATTTAAACCTAAGTGAAATTATTCCACAGTTATTATTCTTTATTTGATACTATCTGTGATTACTAAATGTCTCACAAACGACAAGTCAGTCATTCTAGTTTATTTACAAAAATACGATACTTTGAATTTTCATGCATGTATCTTCCTGTTTTGTTAGGATGGTAACTCCTAATCCAGAATTATGAATTTTCACTTGGATAATCCAATTTTGTAAAATTAACAAAAATAAAGTCCCAGAAAAAAACACTTAGTAATGTCCGGTCTGATTACTGAAACTGTATAGTGTTTGTTAGATCATGACCTTCAACACAGCTCATAAAATAATTAGGTGCAGTAAATAATTTGGCTACAGCATTGTAGCCTCTGTAAATGAGAGTAATTTAAATAATTAAGCACCTTGACAGTAATTTCATAAAGAGATTCATTTCATGAAAGTTTGCACAGAAAATCAAATATTTTTCCTTCTTTTTGTAAAGTCTAATGTCGCACCAGAATATTTGTGAATATGTAATTTTCATTTTAAGGTAATTAAAGTAACTGTTTTAATAAAACACTTGTAAGCTTGTGTTTGTTGCATTAATATACATACTAAAGTGGCTGTGTCAGCACAGTTAGTTAGTAATTGTTGAAGATACACGATGGCAGTAGTTGTATGAAGTTATGCTGAATATATTGTATGTTGAAATATCTTTGAGGAAACAACTAGATGCCAAACTTGAACTCCTACAACTGTTAGCTTCCAAAAAATTAGTAATAATGGATGTACAACAGCAAATTATTGACAATTTTAAAATGTTGCTGAAAATAATATTAATAGAGGGAAACATTCCACGTAGGAAAAATATATCTAAAAACAAAGATGATGAGACTTACCAAACAAAAGCGCTGGCAGGTCGATAGACACACAAACAAACACAAACATACACACAAAATTCTAGCTTTCGCAACCAACGGTTGCTTCGTCAGGAAAGAGGGAAGGAGAGGGAAAGACGAAAGGATGTGGGTTTTAAGGGAGAGGGTAAGGAGTCATTCCAATCCCGGGAGCGGAAAGACTTACCTTAGGGGGAAAAAAGGACGGGTATACACTCGCACACACACACACATATCCATCCGCACATACACAGACACAAGCAGACAACTCTGCCCAAACTCTTTGCCTTTACAAATGTCTGCTTGTGTCTGTGTATGTGCAGATGGATATGTGTGTCTGTGCGCGCGAGTGAATACCCGTTCTTTTTTCCCCCTAAGGTAAGTCTTTCCGCTCCCGGGATTGGAATGACTCCTTACCCTCTCCCTTAAAACCCACATCCTTTCGTCTTTCCCTCTCCTTCCCTCTTTCCTGACAAAGCAACCATTGGTTGTGAAAGCTAGAATTTTGTGTGTATGTTTGTGTGAAAATAATATTAATGATATGAATATAATAGGGAAACATTCCAAATATACAAATATATGAAAATAATATTAAGTTGACATATGTCCCTACAACATCAGGACATGTACTGATGAAGGGAATAAGCTGAAATAAGCTAATATATTAAAATAAAATATCAGGCAGCACATTGTTTTCCAGTTCTCTGCATAATACTGTATGAAGATGGCTGTAAAATCAAGATTTGAAATTGGATTTATCTGCAAAAGCAAATCAAAGTTTGTTAAAATTGGTTAATCTGTCCGCTGGGCTGGAGAGAAATAAGTGGGAAGTCATACACAAATGTTGTCAGGATTTTATTTATGTCTAACACACACACTCACACACACACGCACACACACACACACACACACACACACACACAACACAGGACCCCTTTATTCAACAACAACACACACACACACACACACACACACACACACACACACACACACAAAAAACCGCGCGCTCGCGAATATAGAGACTGTTGTCCTGACAGTATTTTTGTTGAGCCTACTTGCGAGTCAGCATTTCTGCTACATGGTGAGTAGAGCAAATATCCTTTTCATGTTATTGTTACATTCCATTCAGGATTTTCCATTGGTTGAATTCAAGTTATCTTATTCTCACTATTATCTGATAAAATGCTGACTCTAGTTAATATGTACTGAATTAGAGTTACAACTAATTCATCTGCAAAATAAATAAAAGTCAAATAATAACTTCTTATTTAAACCAGCAGAGCGTGATGTTAAGAGTACCTGTGGCATTATCAATACAAGATATTGCTTATTTTTAAATAACACAATCAAATAACGGTCCACTGAAGGCGCGATAATGTGCTGAAACACGTACAGGTGCAGAAAAAATAAATTAATGATGTCTTACAGAAGGCAGAACTATAGTACAACTTTTTAACCATTAATTTCCACTATATATATGACATACACCATTAATATTTATTCTTCATGAGCAAAAATTATTTTCTGTTGCTTATGATATGATCAGGTTTTCATCTGTTTTAACATGCCACGCTTTTCAGAACATATATTTGTAGGACTAACTCTCATCTGAGCACTAACTTATAAACAAGAAATTGCCTATCATCTGACAATTGTGTGCTTCTGTAATGCCACAAAAATCTGCATATTATTCAATATTCTAAGATTATTTGTTTGTGAACTACATTTAATTCAGGAGACTGGATTTACTAAAACAAAAAACAACCTCAATAAGAGGAACTCCTCTAAGTTGGTTTATTTTCATCTAATTTGTTTTCCAAAAGCCTATGAGGTACCTTTACAGATATTTACCACAAACGATAGTTCAAGTAGTTGCCTATTTATGAAGCAATGAACTGCTTCGTGTTTCAAAACTTTATGTATGAAATGTACTGGGTGTTTCAAAAATGACCGGTATATTTGAAACAGCAATAAAAACTAAACGAGCAGCGATAGAAATACACCGTTTGTTGCAATATGCTTGGGACAACAGTACATTTTCAGGCGGACAAACTTTCGAAATTACAGTAGTTACAATTTTCAACAACAGATGGCGCTGCAAGTGATGTGAAAGATATAGAAGACAACGCAGTCTGTGGGTGCGCCATTTTGTACGTCGTCTTTCTGCTGTAAGCATGTGCTGTTCACAACGTGCAAGTGTGCTGTAGACAACATGGTTTATTCCTTAGAACAGAGGATTTTTCTGGTGTTGGAATTCCACCGCCTATAACACAGTGTTGTTGAAACAAGACGAAGTTTTCAACGGAGGTTTAATGTAACCAAAGGACCGAAAAGCGATACAATAAAGGATCTGTTTGAAAAATTTCAGCGGACTGGGAACGTGACAGATGAACGTGCTGGAAAGGTAGGGCGACCGCGTACGGCAACCACAGAGGGCAACGCGCAGCTAGTGCAGCAGGTGGTCCAACAGCAGCCTCGGGTTTCCGTTCGCCGTGTTGCAGCTGTGGTCCAAATGACGCCAACGTCCACATATCGTCTCATGCGCCAGAGTTTACACCTCTATCCATACAAAATTCAAACGCGGCAACCCCTCAGCGCCGCTACCATGTTGCATGAGAGACATTCGCTAATGATATAGTGCACAGGATTGATGACGGCGATATGCATGTGGGCAGCATTTGGTTTACTGACGAAGCTTATTTTTACCTGGATGACTTCGTCAATAAACATAACTGGCTCATATGGGGAACCGAAAAGCCCCATGTTGCAGTCCCAACGTCCCTGCACCCTCAAAAATACTGGTCTGGGCCGCCATTTCTTCCAAAGGAATCATTGGCCCATTTTTCAGATCACAAACGATTACTGCATCACGCTATCTGGACATTCTTCGTGAATTTGTGGCGGTACAAACTGCCTTAGACGACACTGCGAACACCTCGTGGCTTATGCAAGATGGTGCCCAGCCACATCGCACGGCCGACGTCTTTAATTTCCTGAATGAATATTTCGATGATCGTGTGATTGCTTTGGGCTATCCAAAACATACAGGAGGCGGCGTGGATTGGCCTCCCTATTCGCCAGACATGAACCCCTGTGACTTCTTTCTGTGGGGACACCTGAAAGACCAGGTGTACCGCCAGAATCCAGAAACAATTGAACAGCTGAAGCAGTACATCTCATCTGCATGTGAAGCCATTCCGCCAGACACGTTGTCAAAGGTTTCGGGTAATTTCATTCAGAGACTACGCCATATTATTGCTACGCATGGTGGATATGTGGAAAATATCGTACTACAGAGTTTCCCAGACCGCAGCGCCATCTGTTGTTGAAAATTGTAACTACTGTAATTTCGAAAGTTTGTCTGCCTGAAAATGTACTGTTGTTGCAAGCATATTGCAACAAATGGTGTATTTCTATCACTGCTCGTTTGGTTTTTATTGCCGTTTCAAATATACCAGTAATTTTTGAAACACCCTGTATAAATCATTGTTATTACCTGGCATCTTAAGAGCATTCCACACAATCACTGTGTTGTCAACAGAACAAGACGCAAGCCACGCATCATATGGAGACCATGCCATATCCAGGACATCACCATTATGTCCACGCAAAGTCATGCAGCAACGCCAACTCTCGACATTTACTTTCCCAACACTTCCAAAAACATTTGTTGCACCTGCAATGTTACAATGCTTTCTGAAGGAAAGTTATCATGTATATGATATAGGAAAAACCAAATACTGTAAAAGGTGACTAACAAGAGTCCCACAAAAGAATTACAACACACTTATCAAATAGGGTTGGGGCTACAAGACACAGAGTGAATATCTAAAACAATGGAAAATCCAGGATGGAATAACGACAATATTATAAAAAGGATAGATTTCATCTTACCATAAAGTAGAAATGTTGAGGCGCAACAAAAGATTGCTAAACAAGTAAGCTACACACAGCACACGCACATTCACACACATGCAACTCTTCATACAGTTTTGCCTTAGCAGCCAGAGACAGTCGACAGTGGTCATGTGCAGTTACATGAATATGTGTGTGTGCTTTATGTATAATTCAAGAGAAGGCTTTTTGGCTGAGGTGAAAACTCACTTGTTTAGCAGTCTTTTTGTTGTGTCTGTCCAACAGTGGACATATACATGGACAGAGGGGGAGAAAAACAAGCTGATAGTCATTTCTAAGCAGGGGGACTTCAAATTCTCAAATAATCAAAGGTCAGAAATGTACCATTATGGTGCCACAGCCACAAAATGACAGCCGATCGGTGACAAGCATGTGCATGTGTGCGCATTTAAATTATCTTGCCACAGCAAATACCTGTTATGCTAAGGAGTCCAGTTAATAATCAACTTATCTGAAGATAATGGTTTCAAGTGAACAGTCATAGCTAGGTAAATTTTAAATTCTCATCCAAGAGTGTTTACGTTTCATTAACATTTTCTTTGATGTTTCATGACTATTAAATCAGTTACTTGTATGCATAACTACCATAGCGCCTTAAAATTATTAAGATAATTAGCTGTGCCACATTGTTAGGCATATCCAAGCACCATCACTTAACAGGATGTCATTTTATGGCTATAGTTCCACAACAAATCACTTCGAAGCTACAGTTATTTTGAAAATGTTATAGATATAAGTTAACATGAACCATGGACCTTGCCCTTGATGGGGAGGCTTGCATGCCTTAGTGATATGGATAGGCACACCATAGGTGCAACCATAATGGAGGGATATCTGTTGAGAGGCCAGACAAACATGTGGTTCCTGAAGAGGGGCAGCAGCATTTTTAGTAGTTGCAGGGGCAACAGTCTGGATGATTGACTGATCTGGCCTTGTAACATTATTCAAAATGGCTGAAAGCAGGAGGAAACTACAGTGTTATTTTTCCAAGGTCACGCAGCTCTACTGTATGGTTAAATTATGACGACATCCTCTTGTGTAAAAAATTCCAGAGGTAAAATAGTCCCCCATATGGATCCCCGGGCGGTGACTACTTAGGACGTCATTATCAGGTGAAACAAAACTGGTGTTCTATGGATCAGAGCGTGGAATGTCAGATTCCTTTATTGGGTAAGTAGGTTAGAAAATTGAAAAAGGGAAATGGATAGGTTAAAGCTAGATATAGTGGGAATTAGTGAAGATCAGTGGCAGGAGGAACAAGACTTTTGGTCAGGTGAATACAGGGTTATAAATACAAAATCAAATATGGGTTATGCAGGATTAGCTAAAATAATGAATAAAAAAATAGGAATATGGATAAGCTACGATGACCAGCATACTGACCGTATTATTGTAGCCAAGATAGATACAAAGCACACACCCACTACAGTAGTACAAGATTAATATGCCAACTAGCTCTGCAGATGATGACGGCATAGACGAAATGTATGGTGAGAAAAAAGAAATTATTCAGATAGTTAATGGAGATGAAAATTTAATAGTCATGGGGGACTGGAATTCGATAGTAGGAAAAGGAAGAGAAGGAAAAGTAGTAGGTGAATATGGACTGAGAGAAAAAAATGAAAGAGGAAGCCACCTGGTAGAAGATTCCGCAGAGCATAATTTAATCACTGCTAACACTTGGTTTAAGAATCGTAAAAGAAGGTTCTATATGTGGAAGAGATGTGGAGATACTGGAAGGTTCCAGATTGATTATATTATGGTAAGACAGAGATTTCAGAACCAGATTTTAAGTAGTAAGACATTTCAGGTGCAGATGTGGACTCTTACTACAATTTATTGATTATGAATTGCAGATTAAAACTGAAGAAACAGCAAACTAGAATGTTTCAGAGGGAGCATTAGAGAATGACTGACAAGAACAGGGGAAATGAGTACTGTAGAAGAAGAATGGGTAGCTTTGAGAGATGAAAGAGTGAATGCAGCAGAGGATGAAGTAAGTAAAAAGAGGAACAATAGTAGAAATCCTTGGGTAACACAAGAGAGATTGAATTTAATCAATGACAGAAGAAAATATATTGTGTCTCATAACATTCATGAACAAAATCATTTGATTCAGGTACAGGAGACACTTCAAAGTTTAGTAAAATTTCCCATAGACATAGAAAGTTGAAGTCTACATTTGTTGTTGTTGTGGTCTTCAGTCCTGAGATTGGTTTGATGCAGCCCTCCGTGCTACTCTATCCTGCGCAAGCTCCCTCATCTCCCAGTACCTACTGCAACCCACATCCTTCTGAATCTGTTTAGTGTATTCATCTCTTGGTCTCCCTCTACGATTTTTACCCTCCACGCTGCCCTCCAATGCTAAATTTGTGATCCCTTGATGCCTCAGGACATATCCTACCAACCGATCCCTTCTTCAAGTCAAGTTGTGCCACAAACTTCTCTTCTCCCCAATCCTATTCAATACCTCCTCATTAGTTATGTGATCTACCCACTTAATCTTCAACATTCTTCTGTAGCACCACATTTTGAAAGCTTCTATTCTCTTCGTCCAAACTATTTATCGACCATGTTTCACTTCCATACATGGCTACACTCAATACAAATACTTTCAGAAACGACTTCCTAACACTTAAATCTATACTGAATGTTAACAAATTCCTCTTCTTCAGAAACGCTTTCCTTGCCATTGCCAGTCTACATTTTATATCCTTTCTACCTCCCCAAATAGCAAAACTCCTTTACTACTTTAAGCGTTCTCCATTGAGAGTGACATGCTGCGTTCTGTTAACTAGGAACTCTTCAATCCAATCACACAATTGGTCTGATAGTCCATATGCTCTTACTTTGTTCATTAAATGACTGTGGGAAACTGTATCAAAGGCCTTGCGGAAGTCAAGAAACACAGCATCTTCCTGGGAGCGCATGTCTATGGCCCCATGAGTCTCGTGGACAAATAGCGCAAGCTGGGTTTCACACAATCGTCTTTTTGAAGCCCTTGCTGATTCCTACAGAGCAGATTTCCAGTCTCCAGAAAAGTCATTATACTCGAACATAATATGTGTTCCAAAATTCTACAACTGATAGACGTAAGAAATATAGGTCTATAGTTCTGCAAGTCTGTTCGACGTCCCTTCTAGAAAACGGGGATGACCTGTGCCCTTTTCTAATCCTTTGGAACGCTACACTATTGTAGAGACCTGCGAAACACCACTGCAAAAAGGGGGGCAAGTTCCTTCACGTACTCTGTGTAAAATCGAACTGATATCCCCTCAGGTCCCGTGGCCCTTCCCCTTTTGAGCGATCTTAATCATTTTTCTATCCCTCTGTCATCTATTTCGATATCTACCATTTTGTCATCTGTGCGACAATCTGGAGAAGGAACTAGAGTGCAGTATTCCTCTGTGAAACAGCTTTGGAGAAAGACACTTAGTATTTCAGCCTTTAGTCTGTCATCCTCTGCTTCAGTACCATTTTGGTCACAGAGTGTCTGGACATTTTATTTTGATCCACTTACCGCTTTGACATAAGACCAAAATTTCTTAGGATTTTCTGCCAAGTCAGAACATAGAACTTTGCTTTCGAATTCGTTGAACACCTCTCACATAGCCCTCCTCACACTACATTTTGCTTCACGTAATTTTTGTTTGTATGCAAGGCTTTGGCTATGTTTATGTTTACTGTGAAGTTCCCTTTGCTTCCGCAGCAGTTTTCTAACTCAGTTGTTGTACCACTGTGGCTCTTTTCCATCTCTTATAGTCTTGCTTGGCACATACTCATCTAATGCATATTGTACGATGGCTTTGAACTTTGTCCACTGATCCTCAACACTATCTGTACATGAAATAATACTTTTGTGTTGAG
Organism: Schistocerca serialis cubense; assembly: GCF_023864345.2. Taxonomy (NCBI): domain Eukaryota; kingdom Metazoa; phylum Arthropoda; class Insecta; order Orthoptera; family Acrididae; genus Schistocerca; species Schistocerca serialis. The sequence goes on along the minus strand of NW_026047471.1, from coordinate 6,224,987 downwards.
CCATCAAGTACTCTGAAATCTGCTTTTTGTCACTTTCACTACACAGAAAAATTTAGCTACCTTTTTTAATATTTCTATTTACGGCTGAAATCACTGATGCTGTAGCTGCTTTATGATCACTGATTCCCTGTTCTGCGTTAACTGTTTCAAATAGTTCAGGTCTGTTTGTCACCAGAAGGTCTAACATGTTATTGTGAGTCGATTCTCTGTTTAACTGCTCAAGGTAGTTTTCAGATAAAGCACTTAAAAAAATTTCACTGGATTCTTTGTCCCTGCCACCTGTTATAAACGTTTGAGTCTCTCAGTCTATATCTGGTAAATTAAAATCTCCACCCAGAACTATAACGTGGTCGGGAAATCTACTCTAAATACATTTCAAATTTTCCTTCAGGTGTTCTGCCACAACAGCTGCTGAGCCAGGGGGCCTATAAAGACATCCAATTACCATGTTTGAGTCTGCTTTAACTGTGATCTTCACCCAAATTATTTCACATTTTGGATCCCTGTCAATTTCCTTTGCTACTATTGCACTTTTTATCACTATAAACATGCCTCCCCCTTCACTGTCCAGCCTGTCTCTGTGATATACATTCCAATCTGAGTTTAAAACTGTTTACATCTGGTTTCAGCCAACTTTCCGTCCCTAGTACTATGTGGGTATTGTAACCATTTATTAATGAGAGCAGTTCTGAGATCTTTCTATAGACCCTCCTGCAGTTTACTATTACCACATTAATATTGTCATTCCCTGTGTGTAGTGCATGCCTGACCTATTCAGGGGGACCCTACATTTCCCCACCCGATAGTGGGGGTCAAGAAATTTGCACCCCAGATCTCGGGAGAATCGTCTCAGCCTCTGGTTTAAGCCTTCCAATCGGCTCCAAAGCGGAGGACCGCAATCAGTTCTGTGAACAGCACTACAAATAGTTAGTTCAGATTCCACCCCATGAGCGAGACTTTCCACCTTCACCAACTCTGCCAACCGCCTGTATGAACTCAGGATGAACTCTGAACCCAGACAGCAGAACTCATTGCTGTCAACATGAGCAACAATTTGCAGTCAGGTGCACCAACTGCTCTCTATTACCGCTGGCAGGGCCTCTTCCACATCTCGGATGAGACCCCCACCGGCAAACAGACAGAGTGAACACTGGCCTTTTTCCCCGACCTTTCTGCTATTTCCCTTAGGGGCTCCATCACCCACCTAACATTGGAGCTCCCAATCACTAATAACCCCCCCCTGTGTGCCTGTTCAGACCTTGCTGAAGGAGCGGCCACATGTCCACTCACTGGCATGGCCAGCCTCCACATTGACCCTCCGCGTCAAACAACGCGAACGCCATTGAACCCGCCACTCTCCTTGGGGAGAGGGTGGCCTAACCGGGTCCAGTACCCATGAAGATGTCTCGAAAGCAGGGACCGTGAGTGAAGCATGTAACACCTGGTGTGTGCCATGTGACGCACCATATTCCCCGTTGCCGCTACACTCTGAGGCAGCAGCCTGAAGACAGCTGACCGTGGCCATCAGCATGTTCAGCTGTTCGCAAACAGTGGTCAGCTCCTCCTGCATCCGTACACAGCAGTCACACATCCTATCCATCCTAAGAAATCAACAATTTACTGTAGAGAATTAAGTAATCAACTTTTAACTAGACTGCCAATTCACTAAAGGCGGCTGATAGCTGACTAAACTGTTGGAAACAATGAAAATAAGCACTAACTGTCTCTGGATTCTATTCAAAACAAACACAAAATCTATGGAACACTATTACTAGTACTCGAAAATTAAAGCTTCCTAAAAGTAACAACATGTGGAAAAAGAAGTGACAAGTACAAAAAACACAGTTAATACTTAAATTTATGTAGCTTCGTGCACCAAAAAATTAACATGCACAACTATTTAGGGTATATAAACATTCAGTAGTCCAGACTACAAACAAATGTTGGAAGACTAAGCCCAGTGAAGCACCTTTTCAGATACTTCATGCAGACTCAATACCACTAGGGAAACATCTATTAGGGCACTTATTTACAATGTGGTTTATTGTCTGTACATCACCAAAGACTCACATCCTATCAGTGCAAACACGCCATTTGTGCATGGTGTATTTGCACATATCTTCTCCAGTTCGAAATGTATTAAGCTTTACACAACACCTTTCCAGGATGATGAAAGCCTGGAACTTTAAAAGTTGAGTTGCCAATAAGCTCATGACTCCCGGTTTTCATGGCTTACCACTTACATTTCCATTTAGCATCACAGTTCAACCCAGTGGAGAGCATTTGGATTTCTATTTCATATGCTGGTCTTCTGGATTTGAGGCATTTCCTATGCGGCAAGAGTAAAACTTTGTGAAGGGGGACTGATTCATTTTTAGACTTGCTTGCAAAGATTGTACAGAGCCACCTTTCAACAAAAGCAGACAACACAGATGTTCGATAGTATTCGTAGCCAGCACTGAGTCACTAACGGTTTTCATAGAATCATTCAAGTAATCATCATCATTTTTTCACATGTGCGCTGCAGAACCACACTCATGTGCAATATTCTACTGCAGAGTACAGGGTTTATAAAAAAAAGAATCATCTGATTTGGCACATCTATATTTCTGAACTAATAAATGTATACAATGGTTTTTCTATTTTTGATGAACAGGAGACTCAAAAGTCCCCCCAATACCTTTTCATAGGTGTAGGTGTTCAATATGGCCCCCCTTGAGATGCACGGCATATGGAAATGTGGTATTCAAATTGTTCCCACACTGCAACAAGCATGTTTGAGTTACAGCTTCCCCAGCTGCTGTTATGCGATGTCTCAGTTCATTCATTGTTGTTGGTAATGGAGGCACATAAATAGAGTTTTTTATAAGCCCCACAAGAAATAATTACATACAGTCAGATCTCGTGACCTTGGAGGCCAGTAATGTATGGCTGAATCATTTCCTCCAGTGCAACGATCCATTGTTCAGTAATCCTTCGATTTAAAAACTCCCCCACTTCCTGATGACAGTGTGGTGGTTTCCCATCCTGTTGGTAAACGATGTCGTTTGAATCAGTCTCCAACTGTGGGAAAAGAAAGTTCTAAGGAATATCATGATATGTGCTTCCTTTAACAGTGTTCTTGGCAACGAAAAATGGACCATACGCATTTTCTCATGAAACAGCATGAAACACATTAAATTTTGGAAAGCCCTCTCATGTTGTACAGCCTCATGTGGTTGTTCCGTACCCCATATTTTCACATTACAATGGTTCACCTTTCCATTTAAATGGAATGTTGCCCCATCACTAAACACTAAACGTGGAAGAAAACTGTCATCCTCCATCTTGCCCAGAACGAAATTACAGAACATCACATGTTGTTGTTTGCCACTTTCACGAAGAACTTGCCATACCTCAATTTTGTATTGTTTCATGTGTAAATGTCGATGCAACACATGCCAGATGCACAGCAGGAGCATGTTGAGCTGTCGAGCTGCACAGCAAACAGGTTTCTGTGGACTCCTTGTGAAATTATGGCAGAGGTGTTCGATGTCTGTTTCAGGCACTCAGGGTTGGTGCAGGGATTTGCCTTTACACAAACAACCTGTTTCTCAGAATTGTTCATGCCATTGTCTAATGCTCTGTGTTGTAGGAGGATCCACACCATACCTAGTACGAAAGTCACACTGAACAGTTATTACTTGCATTGTGCAAAATGTAGAACACAAAATGCTTTCTGTTGTCTTGTCACCATTTTTACTAGAACTGAAGTGGGTGCACACTGCTGCTACCTAGTGGGAACCATGTAAAACTCGAGAGTATGCTCATTCCAACAGTACATTGTTCACGTACAAATAACATAATAGTTATGATTTTTTAAAATGCACCCTATATATCAATGCAAGACATGCTCCACGGACAACTGACATGTTTGCTTCCCATATACTATCTACCAACTTCCTCGCCAAGTTCACTCATCTTTGTACTTTCTTAGCTGTGTTGGAAAGGTGTTTATGCGATGTCAGAGTTCTGTCTAATGGGATGCCATGGTAAGTTGGCATATTACTGCGATTGGCAATGCAATAGGGCCAAACTGTGGGTTGATCTTTGCTGCTGCTAAATGATTAGAGAGGTGGAAAAGATTTACTTTTGTTTTAGAAACCTTAGTCTGTCATCAGATGCTGCATACTGGAGTTCTGGCAGGTCTGCTGTTACATACTGAATAAGGCCAGAGCAAGAACAGAACCTTGAGGTGAGCCATCATTAGAGTACACATTGTCTGCTCTTCTTTTTAACTTGGTGTACTTCACACTGCTAATTTTTGAACATGTTCCTTAAGAGGTTACTTAGTCTTATAAGGTATAGTTATCAGAAATTACAATATTATATCAGTATGCCACATCATGTCATAAGCTGCTGACATGTGAATGAAAACTATCCTGGTCTTTAATTTCTGGTACCTAGTTTCTGTGTGAGTAGACAAGGAGAGCACTTGCTCACAGCAGCTTCTACAAGGTGTAATCTATCTTGTTCAGTTGGTACCACATAATTAATTTGGTTTGTATTCTGTCTAATATAACTTTTTCCAGGAATTTGTAACCATAGCTAAATACAAATGTGCTCTGAAGCAGTTCCTTCTTTCCCTGTAATTTCATAACAATAACTTAAGTGCTCTTAAATTTTGATGGTAATGTTCCTTTGTGAAGAATTACATTAAAAAGGCAGGACTGTTGTGCACCAGAATTCCTGAGTAAAGCCCATCTGCACCTGCTTTTCTACATTTCATGTCAGTAAGGACAGTCTTCTGTTCAGTGGTCATAAATTGAGATGAGAATTTTGCACTAGATTCTAGAGATTTCTTGACCTCAGTAAGTTCTGTGTTTACTTGTTGAACACATGTTTTATCTGCTGGAACCTTGGAAACTCTCACTCAATGACTGGCAATAATTTGTGTTATGGGACAGGTCTTCTCCCAGCTCCCGAATCAGTGTCCCAGCTTTTCTACTGGAATGTGTGAAATCATTCTTTGTGCCAGTTTTCTCTGCTTTGATCAGTCACAGAATTCATTGAATTTGTGGCTGTTTCTTGCTCTCCACCTCCTTTGAATGTATCTCTTTGGATGTACCCTTTACAGCACTCTCTATGTAGGTGTTAAAACTATTAAAACATATAACTGAATGAAAAGTTACGAGGGAAGCAGGTAACATGTAGGCAAAACTCAGAAACCACTGAAGACATCTCTACCACACTTTGTACATATATAACTCACCATCTTGGGGAAAATGTTTTAGGTACAAGATCCCTTACCCAAGCACCACTACAAGGAGGCAGGGAAGTGGGATGCTGGAAGTGTGTAAAAATTACCAACTTTAATATTGATTTCACAGTTTTCACAGTTGCTAAGCTCAAAGACATTTCCCTCTTAGGAGTGTGAGCAGAAATGGAAAGGGAGTGACAAATATTTTAGGTAATCAAGTTTTGTCTTGAATTAATTTTACAATAAATTTGTAAAGGGCTTAATTTTATAGTTTGTGTATTGTATTTATACTTTTAAAAACAAATAAATACAGTAGGTTTGTTTTATGCTGTACAATAATTTAATTCCTTTTTCTATCTGACATAAGGCTGAGGTAAATAAGTAACTGGGAACAGCAGACAATCAGCTAAAACACAATAAAGGATGATGGACAACTAATATTCACCATAATGTACAGGGCACATAATTTGTCAATATTAGATGAGGGAAGATAGGGTAGCAGAAGCAGTTAGTATTTGTGTAAGAAACATCTCACAATATCTGTATTCATCAGCTACATAATGTGACACAGCAAACATGCTTGTCATTATTATAATGGAAATTACTCAGAAAAATGAGTGTGTACAGGCACTAGCCAGTGATAGTCATCTAGGCAAAAGTGTGGTAGAAGATGAAAGGACAGTATAGAGCAGTGTTGAAATATCGGAGGGGGGAGACAGATGGGTTTTAGTGACAGCAGTGAAACAAGCCCAAAATAGAAGAGGGAGGGAGGGAGGGAGGGAGTGAGGGATGAGTGCAGAAGTGAAAAATGGTGACGGGGGCAAAGGTAAGGGTGAATGGAAAAGTGAATGAGATAGAAATGTCCAATGGTGGAGTTTTAGGTCAGGGAGTTTGCTGGAACAGATGTGTGGGACAGATAGTTACAAACTGATAGTTAAGATGTATATGATATGTTTTGTATTTTGCCTGTTGACATTGTAGTGACACATGGATGATGGTTTGGGATAAGAAGTGGAGTACAGTGGTGGGACTAGGATATTAAATAGGTTGGGTGAGTGGTGGAAGCCACAATTTAGCAGCAGGTGGGGGGGGGGGGGGGGTGTTGCTGTATGAAGGGAGTATTTTGATACTAGGTATCTGTTAAACCCCATCCTCAGCTATGACAGCTGGCATATGTATTTAGTAAGTCAGAATGAGGCAGAATGGGTGTTTAAACACAGACCAAATTAATGTATATATGGTACAATTGCCAGTAATACTAATTTTACAAGCATCACCATGAACTTCTATCCAAATTAGCCACATATCATCAGCACTTCATTTATACAGGCAACAAAAATGTATATACAAAGATTTAGCAATAGAAACAGATACTGTGAACCTTCCTGAATAGGTCCACACAGCCTCAGACAACATTAACGTGTGGTATGCTAAAACATCACAAGGACATATATTATACAAAATAGAAATTCTGTTCATATTATCCTTCTTAATACAACTGAAAGCAATTACATCTCAGCTTCAGCCACCAATCACCTTTACATTACTAAAAGCAAACCAAATTTTCATCCATGAATAACAGCTATATTAATATAGTCGACGTAACATCATAAGAAATTATGATATTATATACTGTAAACAGTTGCGTGCCAGCAGTGAACATAACTGTATGATGAGGAACTATCCTTCAAGACACCTTTGACTTTTATGCACTAAGTGTTGGCCTAAAATATTCCCTGCAGGATACCAGGTACATAATGTGGGATTGCATTGTACATGTGTTCATTAAAACTAATGTTGCAATAACAATTAAGATCACTTTTGTTAATATACTTAACAATGTCCCTTTCTTTCTTTACTGACTGAACATCTAACTGTTATTTCCCAAAAACACATAAAATACTTCTTATCAAGAAACTTCAAATAAGCACTGGTACTGTACTAATGGTGACTGGAGAATAAATTTATGGATACAGTAAATCATTGTACAGTTTCAAACCTTGTGCATTACAGCTACAAAATCATCCCTGGCAAAATCAGAGTGAACAGGAAAATTAAACCATTACAGTCCAGAGAATGGTCATCTGAATCAAACAAACCACTATTTATTACATTTACTGTTGATGCCCAACATCTGTCAAATACACACCACCTCTCATTGTTTTCCCCTCATATTACAATCCTCTCTCTTCCTAACATTGTATTCTCCCTTGTCACTTTCTCATTTACTAAGTTCTATGTTTTATGATTAATAAAGTCTTTCACCACAGACATACATGCAAGCATGTGACCACAAACACAAATGCACATGCTCTCTCTCTCTATTCATTCACTCCCTCTCCCTTTGCAATGATAACTCATAGTTTATTTTGGCACTTCTGCAAATGTAATCTCTCTTTCTTCACATTTCATTTATTCAACTAGCTCATTTATCTTTCCCTGTATAATGCATTATCTGGAAGGTTGAATGGAGCATTATCACAGAGGAGTAAATTCCATTTCTAAACATCTGGAGTCAAACATTGAAGAAGACTGACACAAAGAACCCTAGATATAATGCAACAAAAGGTCTTCTTCAGAAATCAATAAGATGCAGCCATAGATGTTTTAAAACTTGCCAGGAGGTCAGCAACTGATGACTGTCTGAATACCAGGCATTGTTACCTCTTTGACATTATACAGGGTACACCACATGGAGACGAACTGCCAAAATTTCAAAACTTGCCATTATCTTCTTGAATATTTATATTTCAAACAAGCTAAACACACAATCCAGAAAGTTCATTTACACAGATGACTCAGCCAAAGTTGCACAACATGAATCATTTGAGGCCTCCAAAGACATTTTGATCTCTGACTTAAAGCTGCCAAGCAACTACTTTCATAAATGGAGACTGCAGCTTAACACAACTAAGACAGAAGTATCATGCTTCCACCTCTGTAATGGTCACAAGAAGAGAGCTTAACATTAACGCTGAAGATGAAGGTCTCAACCGTGACAACTACCGTGGACAGAATGCTTGCTTAGAAGGAGCACCTGACAAAGACCACAGGTAAAAGAAGGGCAAGAATTAAAATGATTAATAAACTGTGTGGCATCTATTTGGGCTCCTAGGTAAATAAGTTTTGCACATTAGAAGTTGGGCTCATCTATTCGGAGGTGAAATACTGTGCCCCTACAATGATTATCTGCTCACATACGAACAAGATTGGTGTCGCACCAAATGACATTATCCACACTATCAGCAGCACAGTACAATCAACTCCTACTGCATGACTGCCCTCCTTGAGCCATATATGACTACCAGAGATATGGCGTAAAAATGCTTTCCTTAGAGAGTATCATAAAATTAGCAGTATCCCTCAGCTGTTCATACATACTGAAATTGCTGGCCTGACTCACAGAACACTGATATCAAGAAAATAGGCACTATCCACTGCTAAGGAACTGACACACTCAAACTTTGATGTTCACAATGTCTGGAAATAACACTGGAAAGAGCACTGCCGACCAAAATGCCAAAGTTCCTCAGTGACATTCACTGCCAAAATTAAACATTCCCTCCCCCCACCCCCTCCCCTTCTTACCCCATCTGGTAAGTCTCCCATGACCCAAGGTTCTGAGTGACTTTTCTGTACTCTCCTCACTTCCTAAACCTCACAAATCCTTTTTCTTCATCACTCTTCCTTTCCCCTCAACCTTTCTGCCAGAAGAAAGAGCCACTGGCTCCAAAAGCTTGCATATTTCTTTAACCTTCATATACGTTTTCTCCTGCTGCTCCTTGGTAAGTAGGATTTTTATCTGTACAATTACATTATATTTACAACACAAAACATGACTGATGTAAAGTTAATAGGCACTAGTGCAGGCCCCCAATCAAACTCAATTTAAAATGATCACAATACACATACAACACACAAATACAATTTAAAATTACAGAAAAATTAATCAAGCTCACCCAGCATCTGGTGCAGGAGGTATGTACATAGGTGTTATTCTTCTCTTTCCATCTGAAGTACGAGTCTCTATCTGTTTATTGATGGGGCCCTTAAGAGGTGTTGAAGGCTGGGATACAGAAGCAGCTGGCCGTTCCAGTGATCCGTTAGTCTGCCCAGCGTCTGCTGCCGCTTTCTCTGATGCAGCTTTTTCTGCCTTCTCCCGGACAGCAAGCAACTCTGGTGTCTCCACCACACATGCACCTGCACCACTGGCAGCTGATAGTGACTTGCCATACATGCGCTCATGAAGCATTGTCTGTTTCAATTATGACAGGTTCAATATTAGTATCAGGATTTCAAGACGTTACAAATAATGTCATGAACAGGTGCTCCACACTGGCTCCCTTAACACTGTTCACAAGAGTACTTACAAAATATTATCAGCTACAGCTGCACTAACATGTTATGAAAATGCAGAAAAAACAAAAACTGCAATCAAGACCACGCTTGGTTTAAATCAAATGAAGCACTGTTTATGTCCATACACACATATCACAGTTGCGTGGTTGTTTGACAGTTTTACTTATGTTTAATGACACAAATCTCATATCTACTTGTGGTGCTATCGATTTGGTCTGCACCAGTTAAGGAAACAAATCGAGAAATTTATCTTTCAAAATTAAGCAGAGGTTTGGCTATGGAAAATGCAAAGTACTCACAACATAAATATTAAATTAAAATAGGATTTCTAATTGAAAATATTCAATGCCAGTGGCAGCAATATTGAAGAGCAGGTTGGGTTACTGTAGACACAATGTTAACAAGAGAAACACAGAATAGAAGAGAACAAGAGGCTGGGAAGTGGGGTAGACTCATTTAAGAACAACATATTCTGTGCTCAAATTTCAACCAGATTCTCAACTAAAATGACCTCCATGCCAATGAGCACGAATTCTGAAAACTTCAGTCACTTGTAACTCAGATTGAGCTTCTCTCCCATGACATTTTGAAAGCCACAGATAAAAGCAATCAAGCAGAGGTATTTCTTGACTTTCAAGAAGCATTTGCCTCATCACCACAACAAAGACTGTTAATGAAAGTATGACCCCCCCCCCACACACACACACACAAAATAGTTGGATGAAATGGTTGACATTCATAAGCATCTGGAAATCACCCTGACTACAGACAAACAATCGGCAGTTGCTGAGAATTGGTGGAGAGCTCCCGAGAGTGACCTGTGACATCTGTACCAGAGGTACCTCATGTACTATTCTCTCCCATGAATCCTGTCTCCTCTGCAGAAAGTATGGGATCTGTCATTAACCATTCACTTTACTGAGAGAGGCGTGTCAATGGTAGATCTAGGCATCTTCTACAGGGTGGACGAGGACCACGGAGGACTCAGTCCGAGCTGATGTCTTTCACTGAAACTGATCCAGAGGGATTCACTTCACCTGTTTTAGGAAAATCTGTTTTGTGTGGTGGCAAGATGAGGTGAACACAAAAGGGTAGGAGGTCTATTAATCGTCAGCAGTTGAAATGTACAGCAAATGATGGTAGGAAAATTGCAGCAAGGGACGCGAAAGGACACCAGGTGCACTCAGTGTGTATGCCTGCAGGCCACATTCAACATGTTGAAGAGGCTAATCAAGCAGCCAGTGAGGGAACAGTGTGCAAGCAACTGCAGATTGTGGCACAAGTTGGAACAAAGATGCCTTTCATCTGGGCTCCGAGGCCACTCTTGGGTCATTCCACCAACTGGCAGAGATAGTTCAGGAGATCAGCCTTGAGCATGGAGTTTCAATGACTTTTGTCACAATCTGCAGCAATGTCCCCCAGTATACAAGAAACTCAAATCCAGCAAGATAGAAACCGAAGCGGCATGTGAGATTGTTTGGGCAAGACCCAGTATCAGGGGTGGGAATAAAATGATAAATGGATGCTTTTATTGCCCACCAGACTCATCTCCTGATATAAACAAAAACTTTATAGAAAATCTTAGTTCAATTGTACATAAGTTCCCCAATCATAGCATAATCATCAGGGGAGACTTTAATCATCCAACAATTAATTAGGACAATTATAGTTTTGTTGGCTGTTGGTGTTATAAGACATTCTGTGAAGCATTACTAAATGCCTTCTCTGAAAACTGCCTGGAACACATAGTTAAGATCCCCACTCTTGATGGAAATATATTGAATTTAATGGCAACAAATAGAGCTGACCTCTTTGAGGATGTCCACATCAAAACTAGTATCAGTGACCATGACACAGTTGTGGCAACAATGATTAGGAAAGTATGCTCAGTAGACTAGATAAAAAATCAGTAGTGACATTTCACAATGGGGAACTTTAAACTTTCAGCACAGGTAAAGAGCAAATCTGGCTCAAGTTTAAAAGAATAGTTGACCATGCACTGTACAGATAAGTACCCAATAGAACAGTTCATAGTGGGAGGGAATCTCCATGGGATACAGTCACTGTAAAAGAACTTCTAACGAAACAGAGATCACTGCATCGTAGTTGTGAAACAAAGCGTAGGGCTATAGGGAGAGAGATAATGAGTGAAGCGAGTTTGCCTGTCAAGAGAGCAATCTGTGATGCCTTCAATGACTACCTTAGCAGATTACTGTCAAGTGATCTTTCACAGAACCCAAAGAAATTCTGGTCATATGTAAAAGCTGTTATTGCACCAAAGTTAGTGTCCAGACCCTAGTGAATGAGACATGAAGTGAAATTGAGGATACCAAAGCAAAAGCTGAAATGCTTAACTAAATTTTCAAATGTTCCTTTACAAAAAAAAAACCCTGGATAACTGCCACAATTTAATCCTCGTACCACTGAAAAGATGAACAGAATAAGTATTAGTGATAGTGGCTTTGAGAAACAGCTTAAATCATTAAAATTGAACAAAGATCCAGGACCTGATGGAATCCCTATCATATTCTATACTAAATTTGTGGCTGAGTTTAATCCTCTTGTAACTATAATGTATCACAGATATCTTGAAAAAAAAAAAACCAAGTCTAGTTCTTGGAAAAAGGCACAGGTCACACCCATCTACAAGAAAGGGAGTACAAGTGATCCACAAAACTACCATCCAACATCCTTGACATCTATTTGTTGTAGAATCTTAGACCATATTTTGAGTTCAAACATAATGAAGTATCTTGAACTGCTAGATGATGTATTTCTTGATTTCCAAAACACATTCGACTCCATACCACACCTATGCTTATTGTCAAAACTATGATCATATGGGGTATCAAGTGAAATTTGTTACTGAATTGAGGACCTTTTGGTAGGGCGACTTATCATGTTACCTTGGATGGAGATTCAACATCAGATGTAGAAGTAACTTCAAGTGTAACCCATGGAAGTGTGTAGGGACCCTTGCTGCTCATATCATATATTAATGATCTTGCAGGTGATGCAGTTAGCTATAATGAAGTACTATCTGAAAGAAGCTGCATAAATATTCAGTCAGATCTCTCAAAGTGGTGCAGAGCAGAGACTGGTAACTTGCTTTAAGTGTTCAGAAATTTAAAATTTTGCACTTCGAAAAAAAAAAAAGAGAGAGAGAGAGAGAGAGAGTAGTATCCTATGACTAAGGACTGCAAAAATTTCCCTCAAAATGACAATATGCAAAATTACTTAACAGATGCTGTTCCATAGCAAATTGTATCCAGACAAGTTATTTGTCAGAGACAGGTTGAAATAGCTCTATTTTCTGCATCAAATATCAAAACATAAGCAGTTACTGGCATTGTACATCATCTGGCAAAGCCCAGATAAGAATGATAATGTCCACAAGAACCTACATGGAAAATGAAGTGTACAAACCCAACGATGTATCAGTGTGCTCAATGATCTGGAGCCATGCCAATGTAGGTGGTTGGATGGACTGTTTAAGTTACACGGCACATAATGCAACACAGTACTCAGCCATGAGACCTAGCATTTTATAAGAAGGAAACATGCCTGTTTGTTTGTTAGCTAAAGCTTAAAAGATAGTATAACAGGGACAGTTTTAACATGGGAAATTAGGTGGCTGATGGTTTGAGTTGTATTTGCATATAATACTGCTAGAGGTTGGGCCTTAACTACATCTTTAACAGTAATCTGCTAAATTCATCAAGCCATTGTGCAGTAGCTGTGCCTGAATGCTTTGTGTTGTGCATTGCTCATTTTCTTCTTTTGAAGCGGCTAATCCTGGTCCATCACAGATTTTGATTATGACCTTTACAAAACCAGAAGAGGTCAGTGATCCCATGTGACAATGTGTCAGTTCTTTTGTAAGCTTCTGCTCAGCGAAATGGAGCCAAAGTTTGTTTCTGTGCACTGCTCCTTCCTCTGTGGTGGTCAAAATTCTAGTCTGTTTATGTTCGCAGCCATCTGTGACTATAGCCTATAGCACCATCTCTCTGCGCTATAGTGACTGAAACACAAAATCTGTAAAGTTTTCTAACAGTGCCGAAATTTTTCTCCTAACGTTAAAATTGAGTTGCCGTACTTTCAATTCTACTTCTATGCTAAATGCCTTGTCAGCTCTATCTGCAGTGTTGTCACGCATGGGTCACATGGCAGTGAATGCCCATGAAAGGTTGAATTTAGTAGTCTGCAGATTTTTTAATCTTCAAATTGGGTGAGAAAAGACAAGTAATGTTCAGAAACATCTTACATTGGAGACACATTCATTTAACTAGAGGGAAAGTGCTGCTGCTTTTCAACAGAACAACCAGTTTTGAAAGCATAAATGCAGCCAAATGAAGAAAAGAAGTGCCATTTTGGAAGAAAAAGGTCTTGAAGTTTTTTGCAAAAGCAAACACTCCCATCAAAAAGTTCAATATCAAAGAACTAGTAATTTGTCTGTCTTCACTCGTGTAGTATGACAATCTTATAAATTTGTGTGTCAAATAATTTACAAACAAAGAAAATATATGCGAATTTCAACAAAACTATATGCGAATTTTGCAAAACACAGATGTGGATTTTACAAAAATATATTTTCCCGTCCTTACCTATCAGTATAATATCAATGAGTTAGTAAAATATCAATGAGTTACTGCTGGAATTGGCCAACTCATACAAATACCTGGGTGTAACAGTTTTTAGGGATATGAAATTGAATGATCACATAGGTTCAGTTGTAAGTACAGCAGGTGGTAGACTTCGGTTTACAGGTAGAATACTGGGGAAGTGTTATCAATCTACACTGGACATTGCTTACAAGTCACTTGTGTGACCCATTCTAGAATATTGCTTAAGTGTACAAGTGTAGGGGACCCATAGCAGATAGGACTAACAGGGAATATTGAACAAATATGTAGTAGGGCAGCATGATTGGTCAAAGATTTTATAATCCTTGGAAGACAGTCACAAAAATACTCAAGAAACTAAGCTGGAAAACTCTTTAAGATATATGTAAACTATACTGAGAAAATCAAATGATTGCTCCAGGTATGTACTACAGCCCCCTACATATTGCTCACATACTAATCACGAATGTAAGATCAGAATAATTACTGCACATACAGAAGTATTCAAACAATCATTCTTTCCATGCTGCATATGTGAATGGAATAGGAAGAAACCCTTATAACTATTACAATGGGATGTACCCTCTCGCATGAACCTCATGTTGGTTTACAGAGTATAGATGTAGATGTAGATGTAGATGCAGAAATATTGCAAGGAAAACTTTTTAATGCTTACTACGTTTTCGTGATTCATGAAGTAAAACTTCAGCTTCAGGTATCTCATTTTAATGTATTACAACTGCATTTCTAGATTATTTGCAACATGTTTTAGAGACAGTATCCACATACGTCACTGAATGTACCTGCAAAATTGTATCATTGTATGACACAGTTCCAGAGATGTGATATTTTAAAACTGCCAGAATCTAAGATGAATCGATTTTGGTTTGGAATTTTTCACCAATCTATGGGTCACTAAGGTGAAACTAATACATTCTATGAGGGCTATTCAGAAAGTAGGGAACATTTCCATCTGACGCCGCTAGGCACGCACCAATCACGTATAATTTGTTATATGTGTGAGCTCGGCAGCTCAGTTAGCATCCATCTGTGACAGTGGGAACGTCTCTGCACGTCTGGTTTTTTCGATATTTGAATTTGAAATGTGCACTGCATTTCGAAAATTCTGCCAGTTGTGAGCTGCGGTCTGCGACACAGTTTTTATTGGCAAAAAACCTAAAACTTATAGAAATTTATCATGAACTGTGTGAAGTATACGGAAACAATGTAACGAGTGAATGTTTTGTCCAGGAATGGTGCATTCGGTTTAAAAATGGCTAAACCAATGCTCATGATGAAGAGAAGAGTGGACACCTGAGCATTGTGACTGACAATCTTGTCGCTAAAGCTGATGAAACGATTAGTGAAAATCGTCGCTTCACAATAATGGAGCTTTCACTTTCTTTTCCACAAGTTTCATTGGAATTATTGTTTGAAATTGTCACTCGAAAGCTAGGCTACCACAAATTTTGTGCATGGTGGGTGCCCAAAATGCTTACAGAGCACAATAAAGAACAGCAAATGGAGGCACCGTTGACATTTCTGGAGGCCTACCACAAACATGGTGATTCATTATTGGATCAAATCATAACAGAAACATGGTGATTCATTATTGGATGAAATCATAACCAGTGATGAGAGTTGGGTGAAACACGTCAATTGTGAGACAAAATTACAGTCCATGGAGTGGGGGTCACAAGGTCCTCCCAGAAACAAAGAAAATGTTTGCAAACCTTGTTGGTAAGAAAGCTGTTGGCAACAGTGTTTTGGGATAGGCAGGGTGTGCTTCTTATTGATTTTCTCGAACATGGAGCAACCATAAATTCTGCCCGGTACTGTCAAACTTTGCACGGCCTTAGAAGAGCAGTTCAAAACAAATGCCGTGGAAAGCTTATGTCCAAAATTTTGTTTTTGCTTGACAATGCCCAACCTCACATGGCAAACCACACTAAAGAACTCCTAATTCATTCAAATGGGAAATTTTCCCTCATCTGCCCTATATCCCTGATCCTGCACCAAGCGACTTCCACTTGTTTCCCAATATGAAGAAATGTCTTGCAACGCAGTGCTTTGATGATGATGCAGAACTCCAGGCAGGCTGACTCACTGGCTGAAGTCTCAGGTGGCAGAATTATACAACAAAGGTTTTTCAAAGCTTGTCCACCGCTATGATAAGTGCCGCAATGTGTTTGGTGACAATGTGGAAAAGTAGTATGTCAGTCACTCTTTCACATGTATATAATAAAATGTATATACATCTTCTTCTTCTTCTTCTTCTTCTTCTTCTTCTTCTTCATCATCTTTCTGAATAGTCCTCGTAAGTAATTGGGGTTTTGAGTCTTCAAACATAAAGGTTTACACACTTAATGTAAAATATTTAACACACAAACTCATTTGAAAAGCCAGACATCTGAAGCTCTTTTATACATGGGAGACTGTCTCTTTAAACACTTGGGCTGTGGGGTTAACTGGTATTAATAGTATGGATAATCATCAACAGATGTAGAAGTAACTTCAGGCAGGCCACAGGTAACTGTGTTGGGGCTCTTTATTGATACTGTTGTATACACATGACATTATAGACAACATTAATAATAGCGTCAGTCATTTTGCAGATGATGCAGCAATATCTGGAAAGGGTTGCATTAGTATTCCGTCATGTCAAAGTGGTGCAAAGATTGGAACCTTGCTTTAAATGACGGGTATGTAAAAGTGTACACTTTACAAAATGAGAAAATGTGGTTCCTATGGTTACAATACCAATGACTGACAATTACAGTCAGTCATTTCATACAAATACCTTGGTGTAAAAATCTGTGGGGATATGAAATGGAATGATCTCACTGGTTCTGCTGAAAGTAAAATAGACAGCAGATTTTGGTTCATTGTAGGAAAATGCAATCACTCTACAGAGGAGCCAGCATGAAAAACACTTGTGTGACCCCAACCTAGAATATTGCTAGAGTGTGTGTGACACATACCACATATGACTTACAGAAGACATTGAGCAAATATGAAGAAGTGAAGTGAAAATGGTTACAGGTCCGCTTGACTCACAGGAGGCTATCACAGAAATGCTATGAAACCTGGAATGGCACATGCTTTAAGATGAACGCCTGCATTTCCTTGGCATACATGAATCAAACTGAAATGAGTGACACACTGTGCATGGATATACACATTTACTATTTTTTATTTGAATTCTGTGATGTGCACGAACTTCAGTCTTGTTTGATATATTTGAGTTGTGTACATTCTGTCAGACCTAATATAAAATGACCTACTTTTTTTTAATAATATGAATATTTATATATGTGTTTGGAGAGAGAGAGAGAGAGAGAGAGAGAGAGAGAGACTGATTTTTGATTGAGATTTTACTTTAAGTCGTAACTGGTATCTGAATTTTGGTTGCTGTCTCCTTGAATGATCAGCTTCTGCACCAGTTGGTGATGTATTACAATTTGGAGGAAGCTACTGCTCTTTAAGGTTTAAAATACAACTCTGTTAGTTACTTGGCCGTATTGTGGATAGCTTTGAGTCCAAATTTTCATAGCTTTTCATACCTAAGGGACCACTGTTGTAAGTAAATAGGATCAAACAGCAATCTGCTTTTTGTGAGAAAAAGAGATAAGAGATTGCTTAGCACACAAACTCCCTTCAAACTACATGTCCTGCTACATCAAAATTGGTCAGTGGAGTTCAGCACAATACTATTGTACAAGAATATAATCAAATTACTCTAATTCAGAAATTCTGAGAGATTGTTACTTATTGAATGAAAACTATAGAGAATGCATTTCTTTTCCTGTATTTTAGTGAACTTCGTACACTTACAATTCTGTTGGTTGATAGACAGCAATGACAATGAAGTTTACCTCCTCTTCCAAAAACAAGATATTTCTATTCTTCACTTCCAAAAAATTTGTATACATAAATGTTTGGCAACTCTTACACATACTTTACTCGGTTTTATCACTAAAATATCAATTTTCATTAAATGTAACAATACGTTCTGAGTGATGGCATAGCAACATGACCTCTTTCCACAAGATACAAATTAACAGTCCTCTTTTTTTTCTTTTTTTTTAATAAATCTTATTTTTTTTTTTTTTTTTGTTTTTTTGTTTTTTAGAGTCCATACTCAAAGAATCACAACTACTATTGTGGTGGGGATTGCGCACTAAAGAATTTCTTGCTGTTCAGCTGCGCTTCACTTAACTTCAAGTACTTTTTTAATCACATTTACATTTACGGTATTTACATACATTACTGAGTTTTCGGAATAAAATTAGGCACAAATTAGTTTAAAAAAGCAGTGAGACACACACAACATTACAACCTGTCCGACAGAACAGACATCACTTGTGATGACATGGCTGATGCTTACATTTATACGAAACACAGAATGGGGAAAGAAAGGGAAAGGATGCAAGGGAATTCATCACTTCCAGGCACACAAGGCATTTTCCTAATGCAATAACGAAAGCTGAGAACTGATGCTGGTCCAGGATTCTCATGAGCACTTGCCTTAACCTTATTTATTTTGCTCCAAATCAATTTCTAATTAGCTTGGAAAATAGCCTTGTGATGATGGTGCAGTGAAAGAAACACATTAGTTATTTTTACGATTGAATAACACTGATTATCTGTAGATTAAATGTTTGTTGGTTAGGTTAGTTACAAAACAGCATCATCGTCACACATTTGGTATCCACTACTGCATAAAAGCCTCCTACAGATTTCTCAATCTTCAGCTATGTGCATTCATATTAACATAATTCACATAATCAAACTACTTAATCTACATGATCTTCAATTGGTGCACCACTAACTTCAGGTACTATGCGAGATATGTTTTGTTTTGATACAAATGGTGGTATCAAATTTACTATCCACTACAATTTCATATCAAAAGTCAAAAGTCAGTGACAGCCAAGTGACATTATGAAATGCAGAGCAGCTTTACATAAGTAGGTTTCCCAGAAAGCTATTGTCACCATGTCTTGAACAATGTGTTTAAACCAGCGTCTTCTCAACTTTGATTTTATTGGTTTCATTTGTCTATGTCATTTACAATTCTGCCATTAGTACTGACATTTGGGTCTGGCAGCCCTAGGGATTAAAGACACCTGGAGAAACCATGCACAACAGAAAGGAACACAGGCACTTTGTGCAGGCAGTGTGTGGTCTTCAGGGCTCGAGACCACTGGATATGTATATATGCATTACATTAGTAAACTAGCAAGTAGTACTATTTTTCTAGATGAGAAGTCTCATCTCAAGGAGGTAGTTACACATTGCTGAAGACACAGAAATATCGAACTTATGTACAGTATCCACAAACTACATTCTCTCTTTTCCTGGTGTTGAGTTTATTAAATCATATACATCACTGGTCATAGCATGCCAGGCAATGTTATGAAACTATGAGAAATATCTGATGATAGTGTGAAGACAGATGTGAGCAACAAAGACAATCATGAACAAAATTTTGAGCTTCGGAGAGGATACACATTATATATTGTCACAGGTAACATTATGATTCATTTTTGCTACGTTGCCATTGTCTACCAACCAACCAACTTGCTTAGAGTTTATATGGCTGCATTAATAATTTCCAGTCAATAACAATTACATAGGTGGTGTAAGAATAAAAGTTTATTTAAAGTAGACTCTGTTCTTTTGTCATGATTCTAGCAGAAAAGCAGCAATGATTTTTTCAAGGGTTTCCAGTTTATTACTTTATATCTACTAGGAGCTTGTTATAAGACCTTGGCAACAGAATATATTACTACTCTAAAGCTTAATAAGAAGGCAAACCATATGTAGATACCATTATTTCATCCTTCGTTGTTACCTAAGAGCATAATAATAATAGGTCTTTGTAGAGGCCTAAACAAGATGTGCTGTTATCTGCTTTACACTATATTCTTATTATTCCAATTTTGGTGAAAACCTTATCATCCCTACACTTTGTTAATAACACTCGATTCTAATGATTTCACAAGATGAAGACACCGTGAAAACAAAAGAAAAGAAAAGAAGGAAACAAAATGTAATTTAAATGGAGTAATAGTGACAGACTTTCCTAGCAACCAAGACAGTATTATTAGAAGGAAAGCTAGCTGAAGTTTCACAGTTTGCAGGGAAAGAAAACAAACAATGACTTTCTTAAAATATTTATGCAGCTAGTTGTAGAACAGTAATTAAATAATAATTATCTGATATAAACTGTGTGTCAAAGAATCAGTGAAATCATCAAAAGTCAAACCCACTGCAATATGACTTAAGACATGATATCTGTTTGGTGAAAAAATGAAAAAATGTCCCTGAATAAGGAAAACCATGAGGTCATCCACATGTGTACAAAAAGAAATCCATTATACCCCAGTTACATGATAAATAATACAACTTTAAGGGCTGTAAATTTAACTAAGTACCTAAGAATTACAATTACGAAGAACTTAAATTGAAATGATCACATAGGTAATGTTGTGGGGAAGGCAAACCAAACACTGCATTTTATAGGTGGAACACTTAGCAGATGCAACAGGTCTGCTAAAAAGACTGTTTACCTACACTTCTCTGTCCTCTGCTAGAGTACTGATTTGCGGTATTGAATCCTTACAGAATAGGAGTGATGGAGGACACTGAAAAAGTTCACAGAAGTGTAGCTCATTCTGTATTACCCGGCAAGAGGGGAAGGAGTATCACAGATACGATAAGTGAGTTGTGGTGGCAGTCATTAACCCTTTCGTGACTATGGGCATACATGTATGTCCAGCAGGTAGAAAGGTCATTGCTATTGGCCTAGATGTACACTCAGCGGGCGGTAACTCCAGACGGCTACTGACGGAAACGGAGGTCATAACCTACAAATTAAATGGCCTTCGACATATTCGTTTGACACATAAAAAGTAAAATGCGCTTGACAGCCTGCACGTCATTTGCTAAAACAGTCGATAACTCATATGGCAAACCCAAGTGGGAACATAAATGGTTAAAAAATGGGCGTTCCATCATGAAATGGTGGGCAGTTAAAACTATGGCACAATGCGTACAAAATGGCAGGGGAGTGCCACTTAACAAATGATGATGGCTAAAATGATGTTTTCTCATGCAACTTCATCTGTCCACAACATTTCAATTTATTCGCACCATCATGGGACACAATTTATCAGACAAGGAAATTATGGATATTCTTATGAATTGTAGTGACAAAGATTGTAGTGATACTGCGGAACTTTCTTCCAATGAAGAGTTGGATGCGTGTCAATGTACTGCTGAATCCTTGACATCAAGAATAGAAGACTCTAGCTCTGAAGACAGAAAAGAAGATGAAGTAAGTGAAACTTCATCAGAAAAAAGAAAGTATGACTGGACGGAGAATCATCCAGTGATGAAACGATGCCACTTTGTGAACACATTTAGTGCATTAAAAGCAGACTTCGAAGAGTCAGCAAGTCATTTAGATATTTTTGTACTTCATGTCCATGGAATTCGTTTCTGCTATCTGTACACAGATCAATAATTATCATAAATTTATTACTGGAAAAATGAAAACAGTACCCAGGAAATTTGCATGCTGGAAGCACGCAGAGCCAGCTTAATTTTATTGCTTCCTACCAAGTTCTCTGTTTATGCCTAGAAGTAAAAAGTTAGAAGCGAATGGATATTGGTTGACATATTCTCTGCTTCAAACACCAATATTCTCTAACATAATGGCCAGGGACTGGTACAAGTTGATCCTGCCTTTATCGCACTTCAGTGACAATTCCACCACACCTCCAAGACATTCTTGTAAAAATATGTCTCATTGTAGATCACACAAAAAATAAATTCTGCCAGGCATTAGTACTCTTTGAAAACCTAGTGATTGACAAAAGTCTGCTACTTTTCAAAGGAACCATTTTGACATTAAAATTTTTGTCCTTTGTAATGTACAAATCAATTATATTTTGGATTATATTGTCTACACTGGTGCTGCCTCAGAAATAGAATCTAGAAATGCTTATTGGGGAAAATCAGGCGATGTTGTTGTGAGTTTGTTATAGCCATACCCCAACAAAGGTCATACCATTTATTTAGACAATTGGTATTCGAGCCTTGAATTATTCCTGTGGCTCCATGATATTCTTTCATATGACTGACTTGTGTGTGTTTAATGCAAAAAGTATTTTCTGAAATGCAAAAGTAACCGAAGATACCACTAGTGAAATACCACTTGGAAACAATCTGTCAGTTGCTTAATGAATTTCATAGTCAAACTTGTAAAAGTGCAATCCTATGAACAACCAAAGAAGAAATCCCTTTCCAACTGCAGAATAAAGAGGGACATTATTCACGGTTCCTAGAAGCAACAGAGAAAAAGGAGATTCCCCGGACACACTGTGTAGTATGTACTGCTAATTCACAATAAAAAATTACACACGTAAGATGCAAAAAGTGTGATGTGGTTCTCTGCATGGTGCCATGTTTTGAAAAATATCACACACTAAAGATATATTAGTATGTTTTAGTAACTGTGTACGTTTCAAGCAAAGGAAAGTAATAAATTAAAATTAAAAAATTTAAAAAAGTATATATAAAGGGTTTTTAATTCAGCCAGTGGCAGTCAAAGCCTGCATCAAAAATGAGAATGGGAAACCATTAAAGGAAACTGTACTGAACATGACGAGCTGAAAAAGAAAACATTGAGCAAGAAGAAGGTAGGCATTTACTATCTGCCCCGCCCCCCTCCCCCCTTAAACCAACCAATCTTATTGTGGAGAATCGACTTTAGGCTTTAATTACAAACCAAGCCATGGGCCTATCGAAAAATGAGTTATCCAGATATATGCTTTGTTTAACTCAGAGTCCGGATATGTGCCATAATTTGGTTTTAAATTCCTGTAATTATTTTTTAATGAAGATAGTAGCAAGAACTGTCCAATATTTGGGCGTTTTCACTACACGCTACTCACTTTAACGCTATATATCTTGGAACACATTCATTCAATTTTAAGGAAATTTTAATATGTTGTAGGCACACATATCGACGGAATAAGCCTCAAGTTATAGGAATTATTATTAAAAACGTTCCTATCATTTTTCTAAACCAACTGTTTATCAGCCCATAATAAACATATAACAGAAAGTGTTACTTAGTTCCAAGCTCTCTTTCGTGGTCATCAGAAACTATGACCACTGAGACAGTACAGCGGTTCTGCATGCACCAGAACGTGCGGGATGCCAACAGTGGCCATAGCCTACAGCGACCACAGGGCTGAGTCCGCAGTCTACCGGCCAGGCGAATGCTGCATTTCCTCTTATCAGCCGGCCAAGTAGCCAGGACACTTGGCCCTTGTAGCCACGAAAGGGTTAAAACAAAGGCATTTTCACTGTGGCAAGATATTTTCACAAAATTTCAGCCTCCAACTTCCTCCTCTGAATGTTAAAATATTTTATTGTCACTTACAAGAAAGAAGTGATTGCTGTAATAAAATTTAAAAAATCAGAGCTCATACCAAAAGATTTAAGTGTTTATTTTCCATATGCGCTGTTTGAGGGTGAACAGTACAGGATGTCTGAAGGTGGTTTGCCACACTAAGTGTGAATTGAGGAAAAGTCATGTAAATGTTCCACATTTGGTGGTGGTGGTTAGTGTTTAGCATCCCGTCAACAACGAGGTCATTAGAGACGGAGCGTAAGCTCGGGTTAGGGAAGGATTGGGAAGGAAATCGGCTGTGCCCTTTTAAAGGAACCATCCCGGCATTTGCCTGAAACGATTTAGGGAAATGTTCCACATTTGGAGCAATTCTGTTAGCTTTCAAGAAAACTTTATTTATGGCAGTATAAAACAGGGCAGTTGTGTATTATTTAACAACTGAAACAAAATGGGGGATAGAGAAAAATATAAAATAGCATGAGCAAACCTAATCTTGAATGAATGAAAACCTGCCTGTCGATAAACTACAGCTGATGATGATAACACAATCTACAGGATAAGGATCAGGAAGACATAAAAATTAAAGCAGAATAAATTATTTGCTTACATGCTGTGGTGCTACCAATTATGTAAACCACAAGTGAAACAAAAAGAAAAAAGTAACTAAAAATACACAAATTATAGCGATATGTGAATTCATTATCATATTCAGTAGATACTATCAAGAAGGGGTACCTCCAATGATGTGGAACAAGTCAAGGTATACACGTAACATATGAGAAAGGTATGACAAACTTTTCAACAATAAACTATCACTACACTACTTAATGCTATTCACACTAATGCCATCTAAATTTAATCAAGATAATTAGTAATAAAGTTGTTTCTTTGAAAAATAATGCTGCCTCGTTAGTTTCATCATACAGCAGCTGTTTGTCTGCCATTAATAGCATACTATTTAATTGATTACAATGGTAGTTTTCAAGAATATTTATACATCTTTAAAAACAAGTCCTATTTATAGTACATTATTACTATACAGCTTCCTATATAAACCCACACTGCTACTGGCCATCTAGCTAACAGAATTCTTAAATATCTAAATCTGGGTATTTACATAATTTGTAGAAAAAGTGACTGATGAGGTATGTTTTAACTTTCTTTTGAATTGGTAGGGAGTCTCTCACTACAATTTCAGAGAGAAAGGAAACATTCATATATCATTCACAAAAACAGCAACAGGGCTGGCAAACACAAAATGTTAAAGTAATTTCTTTGGCATGGCAAAAAAAAAAGAAGAGGAGACAGGGTTTGTGAGTTTTGGAGTGATGTATAAAAAATACACGACAGAAGATGGCATTCATTTTATCAGCATATCTAACAACTCAGTCTATTTTGTTTGTTTTCAGACAAATAAAATAAAATGCTCCATTTAGTCTTCAAATACTGTTGCCAGTACAGTTTATTATAAATATGCAAAAGAAGACTTTTAAAAAGTGGATAGAACTTTAAGTGTGGAACATGAAAAGATCCCTATGAAATGCTACTTCTGTTTAGTGCCAGACCAATGATCAGAAAATTTTTAGTATAACTTCTATCTGAACAGTCATGTTTATTCCATGTGGGAAAAATATATCTAAAAACAAAGATGATGTAACTTACCAAACGAAAGCGTTGGCATGTTGATAGACACACAAACACAGAGGCAAATGTACTCTGTACTTCTGCCTCGACTGACATCTCTGCCCAAACACTTTGCCTTTACAAATGTCTGCTTGTGTCTGTATATGTGCAGATGGACGTGTGTGTGTGTGTGTGTGTGTGTGTGTGTGTGTGTGTGTGTGTGTGTGTGTGTGTGTGTGTGTGTGGACGCGCGCGAGTGTATACCTTCCTTTTTTCCCCCTAAGGTAAGTCTTTCTGCTCCCAGGATTGGAATGACTCCTTACCCTCTCCCTTGGTTGCGAAAAAGTGAATTGTGTGTGTGTGTGTGTGTGTGTGTGTGTGTGTGTGTGTGTGTGTGTGTGTGTGTGTGTGTGTGTCTATCAACATGCCAACGCTTTCGTTTGGTAAGATACATCATCTTTGTCCCCCCCCCCCCCCCCCCCCCTCCCTGCAGTAAAGTTGTGAAAGTAATCCAGTAATCCATGTTAGCTTTTCACACTAAGGAACTAACAATTCATGAATAAAACATAATTCCATCAATGAAGGAGTCAACATTATCTTTCAGTAATTAAAATGAATTACAAATAATATTAATTAAACACACCTTCTCTTCCATTGTAAGTGGCTTCCCAAGTTCATCTTCTGAGAACTCTACAAAAGTAACAGTTCCATCCCATGAACAAGCCATCAACTGCAGACATGTACAGCTCCATGACAGATCAAGCACAGAATTAGTAAACAACTTGTGCAACACAACAAGAGGTCGTTTGAGTGCTGTAAGCCATACTGATAACGATTGGTCTCGAGAACCAATTGCACAACAGCAGTACTGCTGAGGCTTCGATGAAGAACGATATTGTTTCTGCAGAATGTTGGAATTGAAGTGCTGAAACAATGAACAATACATTAAAACTTCAGAGCAATGCTATATCAAGACAGCCTCTACACATTTTAAAAACAAAATTAAAAGTTTGTGTGATAGATAGATGCCAGTGGTTCGGTTATCATGTGTAATAATATAATGTGAACAGAAACTTGAAAACTACACAACTTTTCATGAAATTCTAGAATTAAAGATTTGTGTTCAGGAGCACATCCATAAAGGATAAAGGTATTGCCACACATGCTCTTGTTGTTTTATTATACACACCTGGAAATGGAAAAAAGAACACATTGACACCGGTGTGTCAGACCCACCATACTTGCTCCGGACACTGCGAGAGGGCTGTACAAGCAATGATCACACGCACGGCACAGCGGACACACCAGGCACCGTGGTGTTGGCCGTCGAATGGCGCTAGCTGCGCAGCATTTGTGCACCGCCGCCGTCAGTGTCAGCCAGTTTCCCGTGGCATACGGAGCTCCATCGCAGTCTTTAACACTGGTAGTATGCCGCGACAGCGTGGACGTGAACCGTATGTGCAGTTGACGGACTTTGAGCGAGGGCGTATAGTGGGCATGCGGGAGGCCGAGTGGACGTACCGCCGAATTGCTCAACACGTGGGGCGTGAGGTCTCCACAGTACATCGATGTTGTCGCCAGTGGTCGGCGGAAGGTGCACGTGCCCGTCGACCTGGGACCAGACCGCAGGGACGCCCGGATGCCCGCCAAGACCGTAGGATCCTACGCAGTGGCGTAGGGGACCGCACCACCACTTCCCAGCAAATTAGGGACACTGTTGCTCCTGGGGTATCGGCGAGGACCATTCGCAACGGTCTCCATGAAGCTGGGCTATGGTCCCGCACACTGTTAGGCCGTCTTCCGCTCACGCCCCAACATCGTACAGCCCGCCTCCAGTGGTGTCGCGACAGACGTGAATGGAGGGACGAATGGAGACGTGTTGTCTTCAGCGATGAGAGTCGCTTCTGCCTTGGTGCCAATGATGGTCGTATGCATGTTTGGCGCCGTGCAGGTGAGCGCCACAATCAGGACTGCATACGACCAAGGCACACAGGGCCAACACCCGGCATCATGGTGTGGGGAGCGATCTCCTACACTGGCCGTACACCACTGGTGATCGTCGAGGGGACACTGAATAGTGCACGGTACATCCAAACCGTCATCGAACCCATCGTTCTACCATTCCTAGACCGGCAAGGGAACTTGCTGTTCCAACAGGACAATGCACGTCCGCATGTATCCCGTGCCACCCAACGTGCTCTAGAAGGTGCAAGTCAACTACCCCGGCCAGCAAGATCTCCGGATCGGTCCCCCATTGAGCATTTTTGGGACTTGATGAAGCGTCGTCTCACGCGGTCTGCACGTCCAGCACGAACACTGGTCCAACTGAGGCGCCAGGTGGAAATGGCATGGCAAGCCGTTCCACAGGACTACATCCAGCATCTCTACGATCATCTCCATGGGAGAATAGCAGCCTGCATTGCTGCGAAAGGTGGATGTACACTGTCCTAGTGCCGACATTGTGCATGCTCTGTTGCCTGTGTGTATGTGCCTGTGGTTCTGTCAGTGTGATCATGTGATGTATCTGACCCTTCCTGGGACAATGAATCCACGGTGTTCTTATTTCAATTTCCAGGAGTGTAATTTGGTGATGGGTGCCATCAGTGTCACACTCTAACACTATGCAGGTCAAGCCCAAGCATGGCTCAGGCCACAACTTTGTGTTAAAAAGACCATGCCCGAGTATGGGTCTGGCCGTGATTTCTCAAAGCACGGGCATAAACCACACGAAAACTTGACTTACGGCATATGAGAACAATGTACGGACATCTCGTTACCTGTCCACTAACTGATGATGCCTTCTGTTGTCAATTTCTAGAATTATGTCGAAAGAAACATTAGTAAACGTAAAAGATGCAGTCGCAATTGCCTGAGCGAATACAATTGCATTGATGTAATTTCAGGCACTTATTTGTTAGGTTTCACAGTTTACTGTAATTCTGCTATAAACACATCATGTTCATTGAGTAAGCAGAAATTTTGGAAGCTCACAAGGAAGAAATTGCTCAACAACTCACCGAGAACCTGTTTTTGGAAGAATAATTTACTTTCCATCATAATTAAATCTTGAAGCTTGGTCTTTTCTTAGTATGTGTTACTCTTGAAGATGCATCAATCACATATATGCCAGAAATACTTTAAATAATGGCATAAATGGTTGGTTTCCTAGACCCGATATTCTTCTAAGCAGCTGGACTCCAACATGTTAAATAGCAAAAATTGGGAATGGTCGAAGGTTATAATCTCATAAAGATAATTTTAAATTCTAGATTATAAACTGTCATTCCAACACACACACACACACACACACACACACACACACACACACACACACACACACACACACACACAGAGACACACAGAGAGAGAGAGAGAGAGAGAGAGAGAGAGAGAGAGAGAGAGAGAGAGAGAGAAAGAGAGAGAGAGAGAGAGAGAGAGAGAGAGAGAGAGAGAGACCAATACTTGAATATTGCTCATCAGTATAAGATCCATACCAGATAGGCCTGACAGAGGAAATAGAGATGATCCAAAGAAGAGCAATCCATTTTGTTACAGGGTCATTTAGTAAACTCTAAAGTGTCAACCACCTCCAGTGGCAGACACTGTAAGAGAGACGTTCTGCATCACAGTGAGACTTATTGTTAATGTTCCCAGATCATACGTTCCCAGAAGAGTCAACAAATACACTGAAGTGCCAAAGAAACTGTTACAGGTATGTTGTTGCTGTGGTCTTCAGTCCCAGTATATACCATGTATATAATATGTATATACCATGTATATACCATATAGGTATGCATATTCAAATATAGAGATATGTAAACAGGCAGAATACAGTGCTGCAGTTGGCAACGCCTATATAAGACAAGTGTCTTTTTGCAGTTGTTAGATCAGTTACTGCTGCTACAAAGGCAGGTTATCAAGATTTAAGTGAGTTTGAATGTGCTGTTACAATCGGCGCGTGAGCGATGAGACACAGCATCTCTGAGGTAGTAAAGAAGTGGGAATTTTCCCATATGACTGTATCACGAGTGTACCATGAATATCAGGAATCCATTAAAACATCAAATCTCTGACATCGCTGCAGCTGGAAAAAGATCCTGCAAGAATGGGACCAATGACAACTGAAGAGAATCATTCAACATGACAGAAGCGCAACCATTCTGCAAACTGCTGCAAATTTCAATGCTGGACCATCAACAAGTGTCAGCATGTGAACCATTCGAAGAAACATTGATATGGGCTTTTGGAGCTGAAAGCCCATTTGTGTACCCTTGATGACTGCACAACACAAAGCTTTATGCTTCACCTGGGCCCGTCAACAATGACATTGGACTGTTGATGACTGGAAACATGCTGCCTGGTCAGACAAGTCTCGTTTCAACTTGTATCGAGTATTTTGGACATGTACAGGTATGGAGACAACCACATGAATCCATGGACCTAGCATGTCAGCAGGGGACAGTTCAAGTTGGTGCAGGCTCTCTAATCATGTGGGGCGTAGGCAGTTAGAGTGATATAGGACACCTGGTACATCTAGATATGACTAACAGGTGACACGTACGTAAGCATCTTATCTGATCACCTGCATCTATTCATGTCCACTGTGCATTCTGATGGACTTGAGCAATTCCAGCAGGACAATGCAATACCAAACACGCCCAGAATTGTTACAGAGTGGCCCCCGGGACACCCTTCCAAGTTTAAACACTTCTACTGGCCACCAAAATCCCCGGACATCCGGACATGAACAATTTTTTTTTTTTTTTTTTGGAAATCAGTCTACTGACTGGTTTGATGCGGCCTGCCATGAATTCCTTTCCTGTGCTAACCTCTTCATCTCAGAGTAGCACCTGCAACCTACGTCCACAATTATTTACTTGACGTATTGCAATCTCTGTCTTCCTCTACAGTTTTTCCCCTCTACTGCTCCCTCTAGTACCATGGAAGTCATTCCCTCATGTCTTAGCAGATGTCTTATCGTCCTGTCCCTTCTCCTTATCAGTGTTTTCCACATATTCCTTTCCTCTCCGATTCTACGTAGAACCTCCTCATTCCTTACCTTATCAGTCCACCTAATTTTCAACATTTGTCTATAGCACCACATCTCAAATGCTTCGATTCTCTTCTGTTCCAGTTTTCCCACAGTCCATGTGTCACTACCATACAATGCTGTACTCCAGAAGTACATCCTCAGAAATTTCTTCTTCAAATTAAGGCCGGTATTTGATATTAGTAGACTTCTCTTGGCCAGAAATGCCTTTTTTGCCATAGCGAGTCTGCTTTTGATGTCCTCCTGGCTCCGTCCGTCATTGGTTATTTTACTGCCTAGGTAGCAGAATTCCTTAACTTCATTGACTTCGTGACCATCAATCCTGATGTTAAGTTTCTCGCTGTTCTCATTTCTACTACTTCTCATTACCTTCGTCTTTCTCCGATTTACTCTCAAACCATACTGTGTACTCATTAGACTGTTCATTCCGTTCAGCATATCATTTAATTCTTCTTCACTTTCACTCGGAATAACAATGTCATCAGCGAATCGTATTGTTGATATCCTTTCACCTTGTATTTTAATTCCACTCCTGAACCTTTCTTTTTTTTCCATCATTGCTTCCTCGATGTACAGATTGAAGAGTAGGGGCGAAAGGCTACAGCCTTGTCTTACACCCTTCTTAATACGAGCACTTCATTCTGGATCGTCCACTCTTATTATTCCCTCTTGGTTGTTGTACATATTGTATATGACCCGTCTCTCCCTATAGCTTACCCCTACTTTTTTCAGAATCTCTAACAGCTTGCACCATTTTATATTGTCAAACACTTTTTCCAGGTCAAC
This sequence comes from Schistocerca serialis cubense, assembly GCF_023864345.2. Classification (NCBI taxonomy): domain Eukaryota; kingdom Metazoa; phylum Arthropoda; class Insecta; order Orthoptera; family Acrididae; genus Schistocerca; species Schistocerca serialis. The sequence continues at coordinate 6,193,881 of NW_026047471.1, read as the reverse complement.
AAATCCTATGAAAGTGTCTTGATTTTTCTTTAGCCTTGCTTCCATTATTAGCCGTAATGTCAGAATTGCCTCTCTCGTCCCTTTACTTTTCCTAAAGCCAAACTGATCATCACCTAGCGCATTCTCAATTTCCTTTTCCATTCTTCTGTATATTATTCTTGTAAGCTGCTTCGATGCATGAGCTGTTAAGCTGATTGTGCAATAATTATCGCACTTGTCAGCTCTTGCCGTCTTCAGAATTGTGTGGATGATGCTTTTCCGAAAGTCAGATGGTATGTCGCCAGACTCATATATTCTACATATCAACGTGAATAGTCATTTTGTTGCCACTTCCCCCACTGATTTTAGAAATTCTGATGGAATATTATCTATCCCTTCTGCCTTATATGACCGTAAGTCCTCCAAAGCTCTTTTAAATTCCGATTCTAATACTGGATCCCCTATCTCTTCTAAATCAACTCCTATCACATCAGACAAATCTTCACCCTCATAGAGGCTTTCAATGTATTCTTTCCACCTATCTGCTCTCTCCTCTGCATTTAACAATGGTATTCCCGTTGCACTCTTCATGTTACCACCTTTGCTTTTAATGTCACCAAAGGTAGTTTTGACTTTCCTGAGTCTGTCCTCCCACAACCATATCTTTTTCGATGTCTTCACATTTTTCCTGCAGCCATTTTGTCTTAGCTTCCCTGCACTTCCTATTTATTTCATTCCTCAGTGACTTATATTTCTGTATTCCTGATTTTCCCGGAACATGTTTGTACTTCTCCATTCATCAATCAACTGAAGTATTTCTTCTGTTACCCATGGTTTCTTCACAGCTACCTTCTTTGTACCTATGTTTTCCTTCCCAACTTCTGTGATGGCCCTTTTTAGAGATGTCCATTCTTCTTCAACTGTACTGCCTACTGCGCTATTCCTTATTGCTGTATCTATAGCGTTAGAGAACTTCAAACGTATCTCGTCATTCCTTAGTACTTCCGTATCCCACTTCTTTGCGTATTGATTCTTCCTGACTAATGTCTTGAACTTCAGCCTACTCTTCATCACTACTATATTGTGATCTGAGTCTATATCTGCTCCTGGGTACACCTTACAATCCAGTATCTGATTTTGGAATCTCTGTCTGACCATGATGTAATCTAACTGAAATCTTCCCGTATCTCCCGGCCTTTTCCAAGTATACCTCTTCCTCTTGTGATTCTTGAACAGGGTATTCGCTATTACTAGCTGAAACTTGTTACAGAACTCAATTAGTCTTTCTCCTCTTTCATTCCTCGTCCCAAGTCCATATTCTCCTGTAACCTTTTCTTCTACTCCTTCCCCTACAACTGCATTCCAGTCGCCCATGACTATTAGATCTTCGTACCCCTTTACATACTGCATTACCCTTTCAATATCCTCATTATTGGGCATATCTGGGATGCCTTGCAACGTGCTGTTCAGAAGAGATCACCACCCCCTCATACTCTTGCAGATTTATGGACAGCCCTGCAGGATTTACGGTGTAAATTTCCTCCATACCTTCTTCAGACATTAGTCGAGTTCATGCCACATCGTGTTGCGGCACTTCCGCATGCTCACAGGGGTCCTACACGATATTATGCAGGTGTACCAGTTTCTTTGGCTCTTCAGTGTATATAGCTTCCTTCTATGTATATCTCGTGAAAAGATCATGAGCATGAATTAGAAACATTGAGCCCACACAAAGCCTTACCAGCAATCTTCCTGTGAACTATTCGTGACTGGTACAGGGAAGAGGCTGTGACAGTGGTATACATAGTACCGTCCACCACACACCATAAGATGGCTTGGTAAATACAGATGAATAGAGAAAGACATATTTGTCAACAATAAAATAAGTTTTTAATCATGGAGAAAAATAATGTAATATGAACATGATGTTTCTGAATGGAACACTGAATTAGACATGCAGTAAAACAATGAAAATACATACTACATTCATTGTCCTGTGTGTGTGAAAAAGTGCCTACACCAGCAAGTCACGTGCACTGGCAAACTTTCTCATCACAACATGATGTCATTTGCACATCAATAACGAGAGACCATTGCAGATAGAAATAAAATAAAATCAACAATGTTTCGTATCACATTCACAATTAGAAATAATGGTTCAAGTACTCATTTCATAAATTGCAGTTTACTTTTTATTCTTTTCCAGGTATATATTTTCTGTCTAATAATTATTATTACCTAACTAGTAAAATAATGTTATTGAGCTGTGACTTCTTGCGATGCTCTTAGCAGCATAGTTTCTCTGTCATGCTTTGTGGTGTCATGGTTGGCTAGCACCGTCTATTTAGGATGGCTGTGGCTGGCAAGGTGAGACTCAGTTGGGGGCATCAAAGGAGACTCGGTCGGGGCAGTGATGGAGACGTGGTTGGGGACATTGACAGAGGGAAGATAGTGCATGGAGCATTGTGAGTAGTCAGTCGATGCTTAGTGTACTGCAGTGGGCATAGTGTTGACATTCCAGTGCCTGGGTCTGGCGGCGAGTGGAACTGGAGTGTGAAAGCAGTCACCAGTCATCACAGGCTCTGTTTAAGAGTCATGTCTATCTCGAGTCCGGAGGAGAGCATGGGAGTTTACCCAGGTGTGCATGTTAACAGCGAGCTCCTGGACTAACTTTAAGTGATGAGCAATTTTGTGGTGGAACTTTTGTTTGTGTAAACCATTTGGATGAGGGTCCACGATACTTGGTATTGGAAGTCCATGAAACTGCACTGTGCCCTGATTCCACTGCATTTATTTTGAATTGCAAGTGTGGCTGATATTCAGTGATTCATTTTTTATTATTATTGTTAATGTATTAAGTGGTAAATTTTATGAATCAAAGTTAATTCTCTACATAAAACTTCAGCTGCTAATTTAAACTAGAATTGCAAACTTCTTCCTTGTTGGCAACTATAATGGTAACGATTTTGCGCCATCAAATGGTGCTTTGGTATTTAAGGTTGTGTGCAGACTGTCTGGTCATTATCACCTTGAGATAGTGGTGATTTATAAATTTATCAAGTGAAATTTCATATCATTGGAGATTGTTTAACGAACTATTGCTTTAATAGTAATTGCGGTTGTCACACTATAACATTTAACGTCTCGTCCTGTATTTGTCGCTACCCAGTGCTTGCCAGTTGGCTTTAGTTTTTTGTGAATTGTGTGTTAATACTGGGTTTGTCTGTTCTAGAAGCTGTTATTGGTGTGTGCCGGCCCTCCTGCTCATTGTTGTCACTTGAGCTCTCGAGCACGGATTTCAGACACGCGGCCGAAATGAAGGCCAAATGTCGACTATCTCACAGGTCTCACAGTCTGAGATCCAAAATATCAGAATGAGACTTCTCTCTGTGTTTTTCCAAGTGGGGCAGTGAACAATGCTGTACCATGACTGATTCTTTTTTTTTAATGGATCGAATTATAGAAAGAAAGATAACAATTTGACATCCTGTACATTACAATATCAAGAAGAATATTTACCTGAAAATGCTGACCAACTTTTGTACAAAAGAGAGTTTTGACATTGAGTTTTATAAACGTTTTCAGTGTGTTGTGTCTTGCAGCTATCAAATATTGAAGAAAGACATTTTAACACTATAGCTGCTCTTTATATACTAAATAACTCATTTAAGGCTCTGCCCATTTTCATAAGTCACATTTATTATCTAGCATGATGAGATCCACATGACAACAATATTTTATACACAATGGAGAATTTGTTCTTATTGGATATTGGGTTACACTGTGTGTCACGCTGGCTTGTTTGGAGTAGGTGCTGTTGTAATTTTGACAGATGACAGATGCGAAAATTATGACATCTACAATAAATGAACCAGCATGACACAGTGTAATCAACAGGACACTCTTGAAGACAGTTTTGTAAGATGCTGTCTACTTGGAAGCATAGTGCCTCTGAGAGTCAAATGAGAGATTCGTCCCACAGGTAATCTAGACAGGACATTGGCATTAGCATGTTGTGTTGTCTATCAATAGAAAATAGCATACTTGTAACTGGTGAGGAAGAGGGTCCAACATAAAATATACATAATAATTTATTTTGTCAAGAAATGATTGAAGATCTTAAGTTGGTAGGCCCTTTAATTTTTTCCATGCTTTACATATGTTGTCAATTCATTTGAAGTCCTTTAAGATTCAACATGTAGATGAAATACTCAACTCGCTTGTGAAAGAGTTCATTCTTTTGTAGGTTACACTTTAGCCCATTCTGTTGAAGTGGTCAGGAATGGCAGACATAAGTTCATCATTTACTACTGTATTGTCCTGATACTTGTCTGATCAGAATGTTTTGACTCATCTGCTCAAAAACACTGGAAAACTGCTGGTGTGCTAGCAATTCTGAAAAGCAATTTATTGTATCTGTGTAATCCAAATGGATAATGATGACCATGAATTTACAGGATTGTCTGTATAGCTGCAACTGTAAATAAGATTAGGATAAACCAATTCCCGAAAAGTACTGTCCACCTGATAGTCTTGACAAGAGCTCTTCTTGCCTTGGGATGAGACTGTTCTATTGAGCCTTCAAGGTTTTGTTAGGATGGTGTTTGTTTTGTTTTATACAGTGATAAAAATGCCACTGAAACACACATGCTGATCCTCTAGTTGCATATGAAAAAGTTGGAGACACATGACAACTTACTTTCCAATGTGTTCTGTCAAAAATTACCTCTACCTTCCACTGATAACTCAAAATTTATAAAATAAGAAACTCTTTGACATAATTGTGCAATATGGTTTAAATCTCGTTTTAGGGATAGCAACTAACTATGAATCCAGAAAGGTCTGGGGTCATAGGTTCAATCCTAGTTATTGCTTAAAACATTGATAATAATGACAGTGACCTCGTTAAAAGAGTGCAAATGAGAGAGTAAAAGTTCAGACCACTCTCTTGCCACTGGGTTGGGAAATGCTCCTAAGGGCAGAAAATTCAACAACAATCAGCAGAATATTTATACAGAAGTTAATGGAAACCACTGCATTAAAGACATCTAATATGTATCCACAATATATGCAGTCATCAAAATTAAATATATTGATAATTTTTGTTGAAAAACATTCTAGCGGTAAACTATTCTCGCATTTGAATCTTCAAATGACGCTGCTCGGGAAAATAAGAATATATTCTGCAAATCAAAGCATTGCATGTAATGTTGTAGGGAAAGAGGATAATCTGAAACAAAAGTTCTGTTACTAAGGGTTTGATTTTGCATTGCTTTAGGGTGCAAAAAACAATTGAGGTCATACGTGTCCAAATCAAAACTACAGAACACGAAGACAGAGAGGAGTTAAAAATGACTACATGTCAGTCCCAACTGACATAATAGAAGACAGCTAAAAACAAGCACATGGAAAAAGATGATGATGATTTAGCTACGTCATCAGCGCCCTAGCATTAAAGTTATACTGAAGAAGATTTCCATAATCTATGGAAGGAGATCAATAAACTGGAAAACTACGTTTGATCCCACCACAGGAAACATAAAGCAACACCAGAAATGTGAGGTTCAGAAAAGCCCGTAATAAAACCCCAGTGAGACACAGTGGAATAACTAAACGAAATCATGGAGAAAATACCTGTAAAGAAGCTGTTTAGAAAGGGACCAATGAGTGTGGTTGGATGACAACTTAGAAATAATATGTGACACATTAAGACTGTACACCAAGTATTTTGGGAAGAATTCCAGACACCGCACAAAATTTTATGACACAAACAATATTCGCCTTGTTATCATTTACAATAGAGAGAAGATCCTGTGGGATATCCAGTTCAAGCCTCAGGTCGGCAAGAGAACACAATCAGTTAAAAGATGTCAGCTTTGTCCCGCGTCTCTGACATACTGGGGGCTCCTCCCAACGTAAGAGCACGCCGTGTCAGTGGGCAATATGTCCCACTCTAAGCCAAGTAAGGGCTACTTCTTCACACCATCGCAAGCGAAAGGAGGTGATCCATGGTCACAGTGAAGTTTAGATGGAACGTACTTTACTGTTCCTCACTTCCAGCCACTGGGACTCCCACCAAAATGTTGCCTTTCTGGTCACAAATGAAGTGACAGCCCACAGAGGGACTGAACAGCTGGCAGGAGGAGGAAAGGAGCAAGCCTCCTTAGCAGTAGCATCAGTGAGTTCATTACTCTGGATGCCTATGTGCCCTGGAACCCAGCACAAAACGATTTCCTTGTTTTGCCTGGGCAAGAGAAGGAGAGTGTCCTGCACTTGTTGCACCATCCAATCTGTTGGGTACATCTGTCCAACAGCAAGAAGGGCACTTTGAGAATTGGAGCAGATGATAAATTTTTTGTCACAGCACTGTCTCATCTGCTCCATTGCCCTCATGATAGCAAACAATTCCACATAATAAACTAAAAACTGCTCTGGGAACCCTATCCTGAGGACAGTGTCAGGGAACATGACAGAACAACCAAAAACAACTCCCTGCTTAGAGCCATCTGTGTAGACAGTAATAAAATCTGGGTGGCTACGTAAAAATTCATTAAATTTAATTTTATAAACATGGTCTGGGGAACAATGCTTCTTGTAAATAGTTAGTTCTAAAAGCTATCTAGGCCTTGGTAGTAGCCAGGGGGATACCCTACTCAACCCCTGGCTTTGGACCTTAATACCGCCCCCCCCCCCAACCCTGTAATAATTCAAGGCTCTCCCTTGCACAGATCCCAAATGGCCATGTTGCTTGTGGTTGGTGATTGAATAGCCATTCCAGTGGCAGCTGAACAATGTAACTGGATGCTGGCGATGTAGGAACGGACAAAGATCTACACTCCTAAAAATGGAAAAAAGAACACATTGACACCGGTGTGTCAGACCCACCATACTTGCTCCGGACACTGTGAGAGGGCTGTACAAGCAATGATCACACGCACGGCACAGCGGACACACCAGGAACCGCGGTGTTGGCCGTCGAATGGCGCTAGCTGAGCAGCATTTGTGCACTGCCGCCGTCAGTGTCAGCCAGTTTGCCGTGGCATACGGAGCTCCATCGCAGTCTTTAACACTGGTAGCATGCCGCGACAGCGTGGACGTGAACCGTATGTGCAGTTGACGGACTTTGAGCGAGCGCGTATAGTGGGCATGCAGGAGGCCGGGTGGACGTACCGCCAACTTGCTCAACACGTGGGGCGTGAGGTCTCCACAGTACATCGATGTTGTCGCCAGTGGTCGGCGGAAGGTGCACGTGCCCGTCGACCAGGGACCTGACCGCAGCGACGCACAGATGCACGCCAAGACCGTAGGATCCTACGCAGTGCCGTAGGGGACCGCATCGCCACTTCCCAGCAAATTAGGGACACTGTTGCTCCTGGGGTATCGGTGAGGACCATTCGCAACCGTCTCCATGAAGCTGGGCTACGGTCCCGCACACCGTTAGGCCGTCTTCCGCTCACGCCCCAACATCGTACAGCCCGCCTCCAGTGGTGTCGCGACAGGCGTGAATGGAGGGACGAATGGAGACGTGTTGTCTTCAGCGATGAGAGTCGCTTCTGCCTTGGTGCCAATGATGGTCGTATGCGTGTTTGGCGCCGTGCAGGTGAGCGCCACAATCAGGACTGCATACGACCGAGGCACACAGGGCCAACACCCGGCATCATGGTGTGGGGAGCGATCTCCTACACTGGCCGTACACCACTGGTGATCGTTGAGGGGACACTAATAGTGCACGGTACATCCAAACCGTCATCGAACCCATCGTTCTACCATTCCTAGACCGGCAAGGGAACTTGCTGTTCCAACAGGACAATGCATGTCCGCATGTATCCCGTGACACCCAACGTGCTCTAGAAGGTGTAAGTCAACTACCCTGGCCAGCAAGATCTCCGGATCTGTCCCCCATTGAGCATGTTTGGGACTGGATGAAGCGTCGTCTCACGCGGTCTGCACGTCCAGCACGAACGCCGGTCCAACTGAGGCGCCAGGTGGAAATGGCATGGCAAGCCGTTGCACAGGACAACATCCAGCATCTCTATGATCGTCTCCATGGGAGAATAGCAGCCTGCATTGCTGCGAAAGGTGGATATACACTGTACTAGTGCCGACATTGTGCATGCTCTTTTGCCTGTGTCTATGTGCCTGTGGTTCTGTCAGTGTGATCATGTGATGTATCTAACCCCAGGAATGTGTCAATAAAGTTTCCCCTCCTGGGACAATGAATTCACGGTGTTCTTATTTCAATTTCCAGGAGTGTATATGTGTGGCATACCACGAGAAGAAGACATCCAATAGACAGAGGAGGCTCACCAGCCTCTGCACACAAACTAACAACAGGGCTCGTGTGGTAACTCCCTGTTGACAACCTAATACCCTCGTGGTGAATGGCATCCAGCACTTTAAGGTATGAAGGCCTTGCTGACCCATAAATCTGGCATCTGTATTCAAGCTGGGGTTGCACGAAGGCCTTATGAAGTTGGAGCAGACATGCTCTGTCGGCTCCCCAAGACCTATGATTAACACATTTAAGGATGTTTAAGGCCTTGAGAAATCTCAGTTTCATTTCTTTAAGGTGTGGCAACCATGTTAACTTCTCATCAAAGATATGACACAGACACTTCACCTTTTCCTTAAAAGTGAGATCAGTACCGTGAGTTTTTAAACGGGCAAATTAAACAGAGAGCAGGAACGATTAAAAGCAACACAAACTGTTTTCTCTAATGAGAATTTAAAACCTGTGGTGCGAGACCATTCCTCCAACCATCTGATCGTCAGTTGCAACAGCATGCCCAGAACTTAAGGTGATGGGACTGCTGGTTCTTACCAATCCCCAGCTCAGGAACCCCGGGGTCGCCAAGCCCGTACCCAGCAAATGAATGCCGAGCCCCTGGGGACATGTGGGAAAAGGGCTAAAACAATGACATACAGAAGTGGAAGTCGAAAACTAAAAATTAAATGGACTTTGCCACATTGGTTTGGCGGGTAAAAAGTAAAAGACGGTCAACAGCCTGCCCGTCATATGCTAAAACAGCTTATAACTCATGAGGGAAAACCCAAGTGGGAACATAAACGGTTAAAAATTGGGCATTCCATAAGGAAGAGGCAGGCAGTTACGACTTGGGCACAATGTGTACAAAGTAGTGGGGTAGCGCCACTTATCAAATGACGATGGCTAAAAAGGCAGTGCCCTATACGCAACCTAGTTAAAATGACCTACTCCCAGCAGAAGGGCCTAGAGAAGGTTGTCCAAGCTGCTGGGAGAGGCTTAATAAGCCCATGAAGGGAGGACAATTGACGATGCCAAAGGGACACTACCTCCTGACAGATAGAAACACAGAGATCATTGGAGGGACTGAAGTACGAGGACTGCAGCCTTGGAAGCAGTATCAGCAGGCTCGTTTCCTGGCAGACCAACATGACCAGGAACCCACAGAAATATCACACTGCTCCACTAAGAGTGAGCAGGTGACAGTTTTCCTGGACCAACTGCACTAAGGGATGGGTGGTGTACAGTGCACTTAGACTTTGAATGGCATTAAGTGAGGCTGAGCAGAGGACACAATTGAAAAGGCTGTGTTGTCGGATGTACTCCGTGGTCTGACAAATGGAGAAGAGCTTGGCTGTGAATACTGAGCAGTGTGCCAGAAGCCAATGTCGAAAGACACAGGTGCCAATGACGAAGGCACTTGCAACCCTACGGTCAGTCCAAGAGCCATCAGTGTATACAAAGGTACTGTTGCGAAGTTCCATGCGAAGGTCGTGAAACTGAAGGTGATAGACCAAGGCTGGAGGAGTGTCCTTAGGAAGCAAATGAAAGCCAAGGTTAACATGGGCTGCTTCACAAAGCCAATGTGGTGAAGGGTTCACACCCACTGGGAAAGTTGCAGGTAGTGTGAAGCTAAGCCGCTGTAGCAAAAGCTGAACGGACTCCAGGAGGTGTCAGAGAAGAGGGACACGCCCCATACTGGCCATCACAGGAATCATTGAAGGAGGTGGCATAGGATGGGTGGCTACGCATGGCAGACAAACAGCATGCATACCTGCTGAGGAGTAAGTCACCGTGGTAGGACAGTGGTAGTTCAGCAGCTTCTGTTAAACTCTCCACCAGGCTAATGTAAAAGGCACCCGGGGCCAAACGGATGCCACAATGGTGGATAGTGTTGAGACAGCATTAAGAGGGATGAAAGGGCAGACGCGTTAACAAAGCACCCAAAGTCGTGTTTCGAACGGACAAGGGACCGGTACAAACAGAGGATGGTGTTCGATCAGCACCTCAGGAAGTACCATTCAGGACATGTAGGACTTTGAGGAATTGAGAACAGTGGGCTGCCAGGTAAGACACATGGGAGGACAAAGAGAGTTTCCTATCATGCATGAGCCCGAGGAATTTTGTAGTTTCAATGAAGAAAAGGGCAAAAGGCCAAAGATATAAAGATGGTGGGAAAATCCAATTACGTCGACAGAAATTCATACAGACGGTTTTGTCAGTGGAAAAACAAAAGCAATTGTCAATGCTCCATGACTAAAGACGATCAACACATCGCTGAAGATGCTGCTCCGTCAGACAGGTCCATGGAGAACTGCAAGTGAGACAGGTCCATGGAGAACTGCAACAGATGGAAAAATCATCAACAAAAAGGGAGCTGGAGATGCCTGGTGGCAGAAAAGCCATTATAGGATTAATGGTGACAGCAAAGAGGACAACACCCCGGATGAGACTCTGAGGCACACTGTTTTCTTGGATAAAGGTGTCCGACATGGCAGAATCTACATGCACCTTGAAAACTCAGTCTTTTAAAAATGCCTGAAGGAAACAGGGCAGGCAGCCATGGGAGCCCCACGTGCAGAGACTATGGAGGATATCAGTTCTCCTGCAGGTGTCGTAGGCCTTCTTCAAATCGAAAAACATAGTGACAGTCTGGGATTTCTGCAGAAAACCATTCATGACATGGGTGGCTAAAGTAACAAAATCCGCAGTGTACACTCGTCAGTAAATTGCGAGACTCGAGCCACCGTACCTGAAGGGCATTAATCATGTGTTCCATCACCTAGCAAATGCAGCTGGTAAGAGAGATGGGGCGGTAGCTAGAAGGAATGTTTTTGTCCTTACCGGGTTTAGGTATAGGTATGATGGTGGCTTCAAGCAAGTGTCTGGGAAATGTGTCCTCTGCCTAGATGCGGTTGTATGTGTTAAGCAGAAAGTGCTTGACAGCAAGAGAAAGGTGCTGCAACATTTGAATGTGGATGGCGTCTGGCCCTGGGGCTGAGGATTGGAATGAACTGAGAGCATGATCTAGCTCCCTCATAGTAAAGGCGGCATGGTAGCACTCACAATTTGGAGAAGAGAAAGGTTATCGCCAGAGCCTCCTCCGCTTGTTTCCGATGGATGAAGGCAGGGTGATAGTGGGAAGAGCTCAAAAGTTCCGCAAAATGGTGGCCCAAGGTGTTGGAGATAGCAATACGATCCACGCTGATGTCGTGTGCTACTTTCAGGTCAGAAATTGGGGAATGGATCTTGATCTCGGTGAGCCATTGGAGGTTGTTCCTCATGAGAGAGGAAGAGGTGGAACTGTTAAAAGAAATAGTGAATGAAATCCAGCAAGCTCTTTTGCTATGACATTTTGCACGTATCTGGTTATCATGAATGCAGTTTGCCATTAGGATGGTGGTTAAAAATGCGGAGAGCATGTCTCCGTGTTCGAATTGCATCACGGCATGCCTCAGTCCACCAAGGGACTGGGACACAATTTGGTAAAGAGGAAGTGTGAGGATTGGAATGTTCTGCAGCGGTATGGATAACGTTTGTGAGAAATTCCACCTGGTCATCACAACTGGGGAAATCTTGCTCTTCAAAGGTCACCAGGGAGGACTAAAGCTGCCAGTCACCCTTAGTAAGCTGCCATTTGGGTGTGCATGCGGATAGAGTACAAGTCAGAAAATGGATAGCACATAGGAAATTGTTGCTCGAGTAAGTGTCAGAAAGAATGGAACACTCAAGACGATAGGCAAGCTGGCAGTGGAGAAGGACAGGTCCAAATGGGAGTGCAAGGAGTCGGAAAGGAAAGAGTATGCTCCAGTGTTAAGGCAGAAGAGGTTAAGTTGGTTAAGAATATCAGCCAAGAGGGCACCTCTCTCACAGGTCCTGGGAGAACCCCAAAGGGGATAATATGCATTAAAGTCACTGAGTAATAAAAATGGGGGTGGCAGCTGCCCAATAAGCTGAAAGAAGTGTGCCCTGGTGACATCGAATGACAAAGGGACATAAATGGTACAGATGGAAAAAAATCAGGTAGGGAAAGGAAAGCTGAACTGCAACAGCTTGAAGCTGGATAGTCAGGAAGGTGGGTTGACTATGAATGTCATCCTGTATGAGCAGCATGATGCCCGCATGAGATGAAATGCTGACCTCTGGGAGAAGGTCAAAACAAATTGGTAAGAAATGTGAAAGCTCAATGCGGGTGTGAGGGTGCAATTTTGTTTCCTGAATGCAGAGTACAAGGGGACGCTGTGATGCTAAAAGCAACTGTAAATCCTCTTTGTGGCACCAAAGGCCGTGAACGTTCCATTGGAAGTGTGTAATGATGAGAAAGAGACGAAGGGGTGTCACCTCGGTGGCTGCCCAGTGACAGTTGGTGAAGACAGACTATGACAGGGCACAGAAGCAGGAGTATCCTGCCCCATGGGGTCAACAGAAGCATCAGCTTGATTTTGTTGTCGGTCTGTGGAGTCCAACACTGAAAAGCAGTTGGTGTGAGCACTGGCGACACGGAGGCTAGCCGGGTTAACGTATCAAGTGGCAACACCATTGTAGAGGATCTTTGAGTTGGTGAAGGAGAAGACCTTTTGCCTTTAGTGGACTTACTTGAGCCTTTCCAGTTAGAGGAAGACTCGGGTGTTGTTCCACTGGAGGAACGGAGGAAGTCTTCATGGAAGTACTCCTTCTGTCCTTTCTGGCCTACTGGTTAAGTAGCTGGTGGCTTCGCCCCTTGAGGCAAGAGTTTGACGACATGTTGCACAGCTGGATGGGGGGGATGGCGATACTACATTGACACTGTGTGATTTCACTACCTCAGAGCTGAATTTGAGATCGCATGCCTGCGTGGCCATGCCCTTCATGGAGCGAGGGATAACAAGAGCAGAACTATAGGTGCCAGACAGGAGAACACAGGATTTGTGACTAGTCATTAACTTGCAAGTGACTGGGTAAGGCACTTTTCCCTTTACCCAGATCTCTTGGACAGCCTGCTCATCAAGATACAAGGGAAAATCCCAAGAGGAGTCGGCATGTCTGCCATTGCAGTTGATACCGCGGGGAGGAGGAGGCGGACAATCGCTCTTGTACGCATCCCTACCACAGATTACACATTTGGCTGGGTGTCGACAAGATGATCTCATGTGGTTGAAATGATGACACTGGTAGCAGCGCATAGGTTTTGGAATGTATGGCCGAACTGTGATAATTTCATAGTCTGCTTTGATCTTGGATGGAAGCACAATTCTATCAAAGGTGAGAAAAAAGGGTGAGGGTGAGCAGTAAGGAGAGATCAACCTTTTTCATTACATGATGGATGGCAGTGACACCCTGATCAGATAGGTAAGATTGGATTTTGGCCTCAGTTAGACAGTCGAGCAGCCTCGTGTAAATTACACCATGGGAAGAATTCGAAGTTCTATGGGCACTGACATAAGCAGGGCAACCATGCAGAAGCGAGGCAGCAAGCATTTGTGCTTGAGAATCAGACATAGTTTCCAAAATCCAAGTGCCATTCTGTGAACGAAATCAGGATTTCACAGGGCCAGCAATTGCATCAGCACCTTTCTGAATAATAAACAGATTTACCATGGCAAAGGACAAACCGTCTTCAGTACGTGAGACAATGAGGAACAGTCGTGCTGGGTAAGGGTCTTTGAATCATTAGCCTCATTACATTTACGTATCATAGATGTTGATTGGGAAGCTGACTGATTAATTGTGAGAAAATCCCCCATGATTGCTAGGATCTCTGATGGCATGCTCCTTCCAACTGGGGGCCCCCTTCACTAGGGGGCGCAGCCATCTTAGGTGACTGTTCACACCTCAGGTTGCACCTCCTGAACACCTGACAGAGGGACCAATCAGCTATTTGGGAAGATTGCCTGAGCTGCAATCACCCCTCCCTGGCCCTGGCATGTACCAGGGGGTATGTGCGAACCCTGCCTGTCAACCCAGAACTGGGAATTACGTGTTACGCAGTCACCTGTTACAAGTCAGATGCATGGGCCGACCTTCAGGAGCACACAGGGAGGAAGAAGAGAAAGAGGAGCCTCAAACGCCAAAGCGGAGGAACAAGAGGAGAAGGGAAACAAAGAAAGGAAAGGGAGCAAAAAAACAAAAGGTGAGACTGTTCTTAGGTCAGCGACAGACAATGCAGAACATTCTCAATAACACCAGAGACATGTTCCCCAAGGGAGGGGAAAAAGAATAGCAAGAGGAAAGACATGCAGCACAGAAGGTAAAAATGCTGTAAAGGCTGGGGCCCTGTGGTAGCCAAGCACAAACCCGCCAAAGAGTGGTGAGCCCCCTGGGGGTCTGTTGCTAAATTTAGAAGTGATGGGGATTAGTGAAATGAAATGTAAAGGGGCCAGAGAATTCTGGTCAAATCATTGTAGGGTACAATATAAACAGTATCAATGAATGGTATAATGGGTATTGGCATGATTATGAACAGAAAGGTAGGTAATAAGAGTTACTATGAGCAAAACAGTGACCAAGAACTGAAGCTAAGGCAACATTGTGTAGAGAGATGAAAGTTTGTATGTTTTTCCATGACCGGTTTCAAAGCATAAAACTCCATATTAGGTGCCAACAAATAATTATGGGAACAAAAATGTGTGGTAGTTACAGGGTGGTGACTATTGAACTATATGAAAAAATGTAAATTAATTTGTACAAACACTTTATTCAACATGTAAAAGTCACTACAGATATTCAGATTTAGATTACGACATGTTTGATATGCCTGCCATAATGTGGTGCAGACGAATAGCAAAATCCTGCACGATCCATTGAAGTGCCTGAGCATCAATGATGTCAATGACTCCTGAATGGCTGTTTTCAGCTCAGCAAAGGTCTTGAGGTTGTTGTTGTACACATTGCCTTTAATATAGCCCCACAAAAAGAAGTTGCCAGTGTTCAGATCCAGGGAATATGGCGACCAATCAAGGGCCATGCCAGTGGCTTCTGAGTACCCCAGAGCCAGAATGCAGTCATCCTCAATGTGCTCCTCCACGACATCGAACACTCTCCTGCTTCGATGAGGTCATGCTCCATCTTGCACGAACCACATCTTGTCAAAATGGGAGTGAAATCATCTACCGAAACCTTCACGTACCATTCGGTAGCCACCATGCCATCAAGAAATATCACACATATTATACCATAACTGGACACTGCGCACTACAAAGTCACCCAGTGAGGGTGAAGAGACTTCTTGGTCATGAAATACAGATTCTCAGTCCCCCAAATGAACCAATTTTGCATACTGATGAACCCATCCAAGTGAGCTAAACCAAGCCATGTGCATACATCATGCCCTGCAGCCGACCATCCATTTTGAACATCCTAAGGCAGACCTTTCAAAAGTTATGCCAATTTTATTTCATACAATTCCTGTATGTTCCCATAATTACTTGGTGGCACCTGAAGATAAAGTTCTAGGCTTTGAAACGAATCATGGAATAAATTAAGGAATCACATGCAATTGAAGTGGATTTTTATTCTATAAACACGTTCCTCAGCTGCTGATGTTCACTTGAATAAATCTTCTGTCATAGGTTTCAACTGTTTATAGCAAACATTCATTACCAAAATCACAAAAGAAAGACCAGGAGACAAAGAGAGATATCAAGTAGACTACATTATGTTTAGAGAAAGATTTAGAAATAAATCCTGATCTACACAGGATATCCAGGTGTGAAACAGACTCAGACTATAATCTGGTAATGATAAACAACAGATTGAAGCTGAAGAGAATGAAAAAGGAGTATATGAATAAAAGCAATACTGAAAATTTAGGATACAACGCTATTAAGGGGAAATTCTCTGAAGCACTGAGAAACATCAAAAGTAAAAAATGTAGAGTAGTTTTGTGGAAGTGGAGAGAACAAGGAAAAAACAATTTAGATAGATACAGTGAAGACACAGTGAAAATCGCAGCGTGTGGACCCTAGAATTTTTCACTGGGGGCAATGGGACTGCAACAAGGTACTGGAAGATCTCAAAAGAGAGGGATGACTACATGAAGCAGGTGCCTGGAACACTACGGTACCGGGTTGCTTGGAATCAGAGACAATGGAAACAGGCAACCATCCAGCAATGGAAAAAAATCTGTGATACATGTTACTTACCATGAGACTTCCAGACAAGTACTGCCATCACATTACCATAGAAGGCACATATGGATAAATGTGGTAACTGTGTCAGATGACAGGTCGGATAAGTCACACTTGTAAACTGCCGAGCAAAATAATGTTCATAAGAGTGGAAACTAGAACTAAAGATATTCTGGAAAAAGAACAGTTTGGCTTCAGAAAGACAAAATGTATTAGATAAGCAGTTGTGGTGTTGTGCTTAGTAATGGAAGGCAGATGAGTAAAAATAAGGATAGCTTCCTAGCATTTGTGGACCTAGAGGAAGTATTCAAAAATATAAAATGGCATAAGTAGTTCACAATCTTTGGAAGACTGGGGGCTAAAGTAAAGAGATGGGAGAATTAACTGTAAATGTGCAAAAGCCAAGTGGGAGAAATAAACATGGAATGTCAAGACAGCGAAGTATTAGGGAGCGTGTAAGGCAAGGTTGCAGCTTCTCACAACTGTTCTGCAATTAGTACATCAAAGCAACAATGAAATAGTGACAGACAATTTCAGAAGAGGAATAAAGTCGAAAGAGAACAGATAATGTTATGGTTCGCACACCACCTTACCATAAGCAAGGAAGACTTAGAAGATCTATTGTAAGGAACAGACAGTACAGGAAGCACAGAATATGGCTTTAGGATAAACAAAGCAAATATGAAGTCAATGCAGAGTGGAAGAAGTGATAGAATTCTCCAGTCTAGGAAGTAAGAATACAGAGACAGGTTGCAGTAAGAAAGATATCAGAAAGAAACTGACAAAGGTGAAGAAGGCTTTCTGCAATAGGAGAGCTCTACAGCACATATTCCATTGGAAACAAAGAAGTTCCTGAATGTGTGTGTCTGGAGCACAACATGAAATACGTATCATCAGAAATCTGGGGAAGAAGAAATTGGAAGCATTTGAAAAATGGTTCTCTCAAGATGTGTTAAAAATTAAATGGCAAGATCAAAATGTAAAATGAAGTATTAAAAAGAATAAGTGAGAAACAAATTCTATGAAACAACATTACAAAAATGGACATGTTAGCACAACTGCTACAGAATGCAGAAACAGTTAACTTGGTGCTGGAATGAACAGTAAAGGGGAAAAATAGCAGGAGCAAACATAGACTAGACTGCTGAAAACAGTTTACAGAGGATGTTGATTGTAGCAGTCATATAAATATATAAAGATCCAGGGAAGATAGGGAAAGATAGAAGACACCAATGAACCATTAGAAAGAATTATGGAAAAAAGGGCATAAACCTAATTTAAATTCTATTAGTCTTATTACTTTTCTTTCTACATTAGTAAAGTTTACAATATAGTGTTACAATTTGAAGTACCACAGTCATATTCTGTTCTTTGTTTTCTTTTAATGCATTTAGTGAAAATAAACACATCAGGACCTGTCTATGTGATGGTGCATCACTTATGTGAAAGGTAAAGGTACCCAATAGAAGTGCTGATATACCCTCCTTGTGAAATATCTGTAGGTGTTCCTTGTGACATATTTAGCTACAGAGAATGGCAGCACACATCCTTATTCTTCAGTTTCCAAACAGTTTATAAAGCTACTCAAAGAAATAGCCAACCTCCAATAATGAAAACATTTGTGAACTAAACTTTTATCGACAATACTACCAACAAAACAAAATTCATACAAGAAAACCAACAAATTATGAGACAGCATCACTGATGAGTATTTATCTTCACAGACAATATATATAGTACTGCAGTGAAAATGACACACTGATAATTCCTTCCTCACAGCTGAGAGGAGACAGGTCGGGCAAGGCTCTCAGACCATAGAATGAGAGAGAGCCAATTGTAGTGAGGCTTCAGACAGAGCTTTGTGTAACCTCAACCTCATCAGAGTGTACATGTGGAAAAAGAGAGAGAAAAAAATAATAATTTTCGAATTTTACAGTTAAAAACACACTTTTTCCTGGATGAAAGTACATTTTTTCTGTGTTAAATGACAAAATACTTTCCCATGGAACTCTAAAATTCCCACAGAGCTGTAAAACTTATTTATCAACTCTTTGTATGGTAAAGGTTTTGTGCGAACTTCCGGACATTTTAGCAAAAACCTACATATTTTGGAGAGGTGTTCAGGATGTGAAGAGTGCATATTTTAGTATTATGAAAGTATAAACAAGAATTCCACAAAATACAGCACTTCAAAAGCACTGAAATTGAGATTTCACTGCCTGGTACACTTTTGTCAGCCAATCGTAGCTCGTGTCACATGATCGCCAGCCAATGACAGCAGATATTTGGACCATAAGACACACAATGTCGTCAGCAAATAGCAACATCACTGTTAACTAGTGCAAATACACAAATAGGAAATGTTAATGATTTAAATTGATATATATGCAGTACAGTTACCTGAAAAGCTAAACTCCCAAAAATTTCTTGCAGTTTTTTTTATGAGGGTGTGGTTATGCATGATCCTAAAAGCACAGTTTAAATTACAGCTGATGAATTTTTCTGACAAGCAAAATTATAAATTTCACTGATGTGGACCAAATATTTCATGGGTTACCTGGCTGAATACATGTTCCGTCGATCACTTCTATTTTTCCACAGAAAAGCCAATTAAATGTGAAATTGCTCAAGACCTCATCTCATACTTCTTTTTGGAAGGATGATAACTTTATTTGCCATTGTCACTGATAATTTGTAATCTATGAAAGAACTAAAATAAATATGAAAAACTCACCTTGAAGATTTGTCTTTTTAACACGTGTTACCCTTTAAGAAACATCAAAGACAAATGTCCCAGATAAATTATAAATAATGGCATAAATTGCTTGTCTTCTGGGTCCAAAACTTTTCCAAGTGACTGGTCCCCATAGTGTTAAGTTTTGAATGTGAGTCAAACATTCTGTGATTTAAGAAATTCATTGCACATCCTCAAACATAACACAATTCATCTTGCTTAAAAGGAAATTTACTTTAAAAACTAAAGCTTCTCACACCACCATTTGTAATATTTTTCCACAAACTTTTAGAACTGCAAACAGTTGTGATGTCATGCTCATTGAAAGCAGTTTGTTGTTACAAAGTACTGCATGGGATTCGTGCTAAAGCTTTTGACACATTTCACTGTCAGCAGAGAAATGTGCATGCACTGTGTTTTGTTGTTGTAAATGGCACATTTTCTATGCAACTAAAGTTTTATTTTGGTGTTATTCTCTCATTTATAGATTCATTGCGGCATTAAGTTCTTACCAGTTAAAATTACAAAAACTTAACTGAGAAATAAAACAATAAAAAATTTCCAGATTTCTAAAAATTCAAGGTTCTTCCTGGATGAAAAAATTCCTGGGTTTTTCCCAGATTTTCCAGTTGTCCCAGTGTATAAACCCTGCTCATTATAGATGGTGCCTTTTTACACTGCCTTTTCAATTAAACCTTCTCCCAACCTTCCCTCTCCTCTCCCAAGGAGAAACTATTAATGCCAAGAGCCAGGTAGTGAGTCACTCTTTTATATGTGTGTATCAGCGGTAATACACATTTCACCTACAGAATGTAAGTAATGGTCAGCAATTCATACTCATAATTTATTACATACTACACTCATGTTCATGTTCATAAATTCAGGATGATGCTGATACATGCTGAAACAACGCTCTGGTGGGTGGTTTGTGGGTTTAAGTCACCTCGGGGTATGACCATGCGGTGCATTTGACCTTCGGTCATTGCATGGTGGCGCTGGCAGCAGTCACATATACAGAGGTGTGTTGGTGCATTTAAGAGTATGGTGCACCAAGTAAGTGTGCAGACGTTTTCAGGCATGCTAATGGTGACTGTGTCTTGAAAATGGCTCAAAGAACACATATTGATGATGTTATGAGGGGTAGAGTACTAGGGCGACTGTACTCTGGTCAAACACAGGAGGTTGTAGCACAGGCCCTCTGTGTGCCACAAAGTGTGATCTCATGATTATGGCAATGATTCCAGAAGACAGGAAACGTGCCCAAGCACTACAGTACGGGATGTCCACAGTGTACAACACCACAAGAAGACTGATATCTCACCATCAGTGCTCACAGATAGCCACAGAGTACTGCAGGTAGCCTTGCTCAGGACCTTACTGCAGCCACTGGAACAGTTGTCTCCAGATGCACAGTCTATAGATGACTGAACAGACATGGTTTATTCACCTGGAGACCTGCAAGGTGCATTCACTGACCCCTGGTCACAGGCTGGTGTCAAGAACACAGTACATGGCCATTGGAACAGTGGGCCCAGGTTATGTTCACGGACGAGTCCAGGTATAGTCTGAACAGTGATTCTCACCGGGTTTTCATCTGGCGTGAAGCAGGAACCACATACCAAGCCCTTAATGTCCTTGAAAGGGGCCTGTATGGAGGTCGTGGTTTGATGGTGTGGGGTGGGATTATGTTTGGTGCACGTAACCCCTGTATGTCTTTCACACAGGAACTGTAACAGGTCAGGGGTTTTGGGACATCATTTTGCACCAGTATGTCCATCTTTTCAGGGGTGCAGTGGGTCCCACCTTCCTCCTGATTGGTGATAACACACAGCCCCACCGAGCTGCCATCATGAAGGAGTACCTTGAAACAGAAGATATCGGGCGAATGGAGTGGTCTGCCTGTTCTCCAGACCTAAACACCATTGTGCATGTCTGGGATGCTCTCAGTTGACGTAACGCTGCATGTCTTCAAACCCCTACAACACTTCAGGAGCTCTGACAGGCACGGGTACAAGAATGGGAGGCGATACCCCAGCAGCCGCTCGACCACCTGATCCAGAGTATGCCAACCCATTGTGTGGCCTGTGTAAGTGTGTGTGGTTATCATATCCAATATTGATGTTGGGGTACATGCACAGGAAACAGTGGCGTTTTGTGGCACATGTGTTTCGGGACGGTTTTCTAAACTTATCACCAATACCGTGGACTTACCAATCTGTGTCATGTTTGTTCCCTATGTGACTATGCTATTAGTGCCAGTTTTGTGTAGTGCCACATTGTGTGGCACCACACTATGCAATTATCCTTAATTTATGAGCACGAGTGTAGAATAAGAAACGAATTATTCCTACTGTAGGAAAACGTAGTAAACTTACAACGCATGTGACAGCCTTTTGGTGTCCAACAAAATCCTTATCTTTCCGCCATCCCTCACGTTCAACAATTTGAGCAGTGGGACCTCCACCGTTCATGGCGTGTGCTGATACTAAGTATTGACCATCTGGTGACCAGCTGAGCCTCAAGACATGTGTTGTACCTCCACACTAAAAATTTAAGAAAAAATACAAATAAATAAAACAAAATTGAACTGACATGTTGTAAGCACTTTGTAACACTACAATTTACAGTATTATTAGACTAAATATAATGTATTAAAATATTTTTTCAGTGATGAGAAAGCAAGAAATAAGATACTAAATATGTACCTGACTGAGAACACCAGTTTATACAGTGGCAAGCAACACAACTTAGCACACAATGAAGTTCTAAGTTTAATACTAAGTTCACTGAAATTTCAGATAATCACTAGGTTCACACCTGTTATCACACTTCCAAGAAACAGAAGCAATAGCAGCTTTTTCAGCTAACCTTTTGTTGTATGTTAGAATTTTGGGTGAATACTAGAAATGGCTATAAGAAGTATGTTATTGTGAGCACAATTTTGTGCCAATACAACTGGTCACTAAATATGTCGTCTCCCCTCACTGACTCAAACACAATAACACAACTTTGTACTGGGACAGAGCAAGTGGGAGCTGCAAATACACAGACATGTGACAGCAACTGACTGGTGTATCAAATTTATGTTTTCCAGTATTTTCTGTGATATGCAGTTCTCCAGTTCATTAACAAGGGTCAATTCTATGTCAATCTTGTAAATATTTTCTGGGACAGTTTTATTTTGCCCATCCTGTGCAATGGCCAGTGCCAAACCAGTTTGTGGAAGCAGTTTTGTGAAGCAGTTAGGCAGTTCTCTATGACGTTCCTTTTTGTGTGTACACTTCTGTACGAAAGTTTTCCTACCTATCTTACTAAACCGTGAAATGTGGCATAATAGGAAGTGTTCACAAGTGGTTAATAAACAAAACATTTATTTAATGACTAAATTACTACAAAAGAAAAGCATGAAATGGTCTTAAAATTAACAAATATTCGAGAGAATCACTGATGTGGTGGCACTAAACAAAGGCATGGCACACTAGAACTAGTGAACATCGAACAAAGTCACTACCTCGTCCCTGAGTATTGCCAGTACAACAACAAATTTTTACAATGCAATGCACAGAATTAATTGTCTCTTGCGGAAGACGTGGTCTGGACAGGATTTCAACAATGAGTGTGCCAGCAGTGACAGGCACAGCTCGGCATTCTAATAGCACTCATGTGGGTGCTAATATGCGCCAATCAGAATGTTCTGTGGTACGAGTCACTGTTTTACTCACTGGGCAGTATAGATGTAGAGATGGTGTGGTGCGGATGAGTCATGAAACTCAAGCTGAAAGTTTCAGAGCAAAGCACGTTACCACATAGTGTGTTCGGCCCACTGCTGTCGCTGGGCTAAAGTCAATGTGATGCCACGAGGAGAAGGGCAAAACTAAGGGTGGGGCTAGATGAGCGAACACCTTGCTAGGAACTGAGCTACTGTCCTGTAGCCAGTGACTGTAGCAGGAAGGTATCCGGTCACACGACAGAATCGACAGCTTGTTGCGGAAGTATACGCACAAAGAAAGAAACTTGCTGTGTTAGGAGACAGTCATAGTGAAGTAGGAATGCACAGATATGCTAAGACACATGTGCGGGGAAGGACTGCCACACGAAGGCCCACCTGCCCCTCATGAGAATGGAGCTCAGATGGTGAGCGAGTTGGTGATGGTGAAGGCTGCTACCAATGGCGTGGGATTGGGGGGGGGGGCAGGGGCGGGGGGGGGGGGGGGGTGAGGTGTGAGGACTGTGTACTGTATCAGTGTTGAGACAATGAGCAGAGCGGTCAACACTGCAGGTCTGCAGTTGTCAGCCATGCAAACGAGGTGGGTGCCAGGTGTTAGGATGCTGGGTGTGAGGTGGGTGGGGTGGCTGGCGGTCAAGTATGCTAGTCCACTCCATGACAGCAAACAGTGGTGCAGTACCATCAGTGGGCCCAAGTGGTGAGGAACCTGATGCAGTGCAGGGTGGAGAGTGCGGGGCCAGCCTGAGCCGTGTTCAGTGCTGTGCTTGCAGCAGTGGGCAGGCACAATGCGCAGTTGCCAGCTTGGGGCTGTAGAAGCAAGAGCACAGAGGTGTTGCCAGGTGGCTGTGAGGATAGGCTGGCAGGCTGATAGCAGACTCTGGCCATTGACAGCACATGCGCCAGGCACTGTGAGCATGAATGGCTTGGCTGGTGCCTCCAGTATGAGGATGAGCAGCAGTTGAGGATGTGGTGCTGGAAAAGGATGAAATAACACTATTGTAGAAGTTGCATGCAGCATTGGTGGTGGCAGTGGGATGGGGGATGGGAGGGTGGGGGGCTAGATGGGGGAATGTTAACCTGCTGTCAAGGCGAAATTGCCGAGTTAGGCGTAGGCTATAAGACAGGCATAGGAGCAGGGACATCCTACATGTGAAGGGTGCTGATGTCTGTGTTGTCAACGACCAGTGGGTCAGGGATAGGGCCAGCACTGATGTAGCATGGTGGGTTTTCCACAGTGTCCTTGGCCATAGTGTGGTAGGCTAGCATCTCGAGGTCTTTGGTGGCGGGACACTTGTCATGGTGTCAGCACTGGCATTGGCAGCAGTGGCACCACTGTTATTGGAAGTGATCGCCTATGAGATTTGCACAGAGATGGTAGTTGGTTGGTTGGTCGATTGATTCGGGGGAGGGTACGAAATGGCAAGGTCATCGATCCAATCGGATTAGGGAAGGAAGTCAGTTGTGCCCTTTCAAAGGAACCAGCACAACATTTGCATAGAGTGATTTAGGGAAGTCACAGAAAACCTATGTCAGGATAGCCGCATGTGTGTTTCAACCATCATCCTCCCGAATGAGAGTCCAGTGTGCTAACCACAACACTACCTCGCCTGGGCAAAGATGGTAGTCTCACTGGGCTGCATGAGATCAGGCAGCATATAGGTGGGCTTCAGTCTATCAATCACACTGCTGGTAGGGGTGCCATGAAGTTGTAGGATAAATGTCTTTGAGTCACACTTCAGGACCTAGTCTGGGTGTGGCAGTGCGTGCGAAGTGGGAGCTGACAAGGGTCAATGCACAGAATAGCACGAGACAAGGTTTCTATGAATGAATCCTTTACATCTGCCATAGTGCTTGTGGATGGACAGGCAGGGGGTTGGCAGCAGATGAGCCATGCAATCCTACAAGCCAATGACAAACCCGGGGATGACGTCATCCATGAGCCAGTTGGCAGGCTCCAGAAAGTCGTTCAGCACAGCGAGAGGCTAGCTGTAAATGAGGTCAGTAGCTGATGTCTCAAGTTTAGCCCTGTGAACAGCAAGGAGGCTGATAAATACCAGCACCATGACAGTATTCCACTTGCTGTTATGACAGCTGAGTGTATGCTTCAAACTGGTGAAACCGTTCCATCGAGCCATTGGCAGCTAGGTGGTAGCTCAATGTCAGGTGCATTTCAGTCCCACAGAAGTCTGTCAGGTACATGTAAATAGGCACTTGTAGTCCACTGTGACATAGCACGGGCAGCCAAAATGGGCAACCACGTGGAGACAAAGGTGGTGGTTACCGTGGTGGTCATGATGTCGAGATTGGCATTGCCTCAAGGAAGCTGGTGAATCTGTCCACCAGCGTGAGAGGCAATGGCAGCAGAGAAAAGTAGATGGTTGTCAAAGTCCACACGAACATGCACAAAGTCTAGAAAAATGGTAATGTGGACATCTACATGGGGCCAATATTTACGCACTGACAGGTGAGGCGTGTGCAGGTTCAACTCTTACAGTCTCCCTGAATACCTGACTACACAAAATACTGCATCACCAGAGCAACAGACATGTAGACAGTGGAGTGCATCACATTGTCTAACAGGTAGAATGTGGGCTTTCAGAAGGCAGCGGGCAAGATGGGTTTGGTGAGCCAGTTGATACATCACACTAGTTGCTGTTGTTTGAGCGGGAGTGGATGTACACTGAAAGTGGAGTCTGGATGCAGCATCTAGGCAAAGGTGGGTGAGTTTCAGGTCTTGCTCTTGGTCATTGCTAAGTGCCTCTTATTCCAAGGATGAACTGACAGTGCAGATGCGGCTGAGGCAGTTGGCGATGACAATACCAGTCAATACCAGTGACATGGCATATGTCAGTAGTAAATATGGAGTTGAATGACAGCTGCTGGAATTGATGTGGGGAGCACAGATCGGTGTTTTTTTGACAGGGAAGACGTTATAGATTTGTGGTCAATGAATACCATGAAGTGATGGGCCTTCTCAAACAGCTGGAAATATCTGATTGCCTTGTAGATGGCAAGGAGCTCCCTTTCGTGTGTGCTCCAATGCTGTTGAACAGCAGAGAGCTTCTACATCTACATTGATACTCCGCAAGCCACCCAACGGTGTGTGGCAGATAAGAGAGTGAATGGCTGCCAGATGTAGTCAGTGTGCTCCTGCAGGACAGTGCTGATGAGTGTCTGGCAGGTGTAGACCAAGATGGCAAAGCAGGGCAGTGGATTTGGGGTGGGCCAATGTGTCTGCCAGGTTGCTCTTTGTGGTGTAATTGTGTTCCATTTGCGGTGTCCACTGCACCAGCTTGTTTCCCATTGTTTTGACCACATGAAGGGCAGCACTGAATGAAAATCTCTTGCATATCAGCAGTATTTCTCAGATGGCAGCAGGAGTAGTTTAAAATGCCAAAGAAGTGGCAGAGGTCCTTGAATGTCACCGAGCATAGGAAATCGAGGACAGCTTGTACCTTGTCAGGCAGGGTCACCAGCTGGCAGTGGAGATGATAATACATAGGAATACCACCTCAACTGGCACCACGAATGGACTTTGCTGTTTTGATGATCCTGGAGGCATTCAAAAATACTCCAGAGGTGCTTGTGATGTTCCTCGGGGAACACGGAAAAAACGAGCAAGTTGTCCAAGTAAGCAAAACAGCATTCAAGCATCAAAAGACACCGTCCACGAATGCTGTAATGTTAGGCAGCATTATGGAGGCCACAGGTCATACAGATGGTCTCTTAGAGACCAAATGTTGTGATGATGGTGGTCTTTTAAATGTCCTTGGTTGCAACTAGAAATAGGGGTGAAAGCCTAGACACAGTTGATTGTGCCAAAAATTGTAGCCCTAACTAGTACTTTGTTGTTGTTGATACCAATCAGAGATGGTAATCACTGCATAGTTGCCAGGAGCCATCCCCCTTCTAGGTAAGGTGGGGGGTGGACACTCACAGGCTCTTTGCACAATGCAATAGGCCAGCAATGAGTAGCTCATCAAACTTGGCCTTGGTGACCTGGGTGCGGTCGTAGGGGCTTTGACTGGCAGGAGATGGGTGAACCAGGAGAGGTGTTGGTGTAGTGGGCAGTTGAAGTGCAGATCTCCCTTGGTGCACTGAATGAGTTTGTGAGAGCAGGAAATTGTGTCGGGGGTCAGCTTATGGGCCAGAATATTCCACATGCTTCACACTAGGGAAAACAGCAGAATGAGTGACGCATTTCGTTGACCTCCCAGTATCGCTTCCAATGAGATAGTCGCTGGCTACGTCAGGGAGCAGATGATAGTGCCTGATGAAGTCCACTCAGATAATGGGTCTGTAACAGCAATGTCAGTGAAGATCACGGGAAGGTTCTGTTACAGGCCATGGTCTACGATATGACGATATATGCTGCGGCAATGGTATAGATTTACTGCCATCAGGAGAATAGCTGTGGCAGCACCATTGTCCCATATGAGCTTCTGCAGGAAGCAACTTGGACCTGGTATCTATCAGGAATGGCATGGCAGAGCAACCATTGCAAACAAACAAGTGCTGGGAGACCGAGCAGCAGCTGGGCACACCTTATCCCAGCAGCTGTATGGGTCTGAGTGCCAAGAGTAGGGTTCCCTGTAGTTTGCAGCATCTGGGCTGAAGTGTTCGTGGTATCAGCAGAGGCTGGCCATATTGCTAGAGGTGTCAGCAGAACGGTTAGAGCTGCAGCAGTTGTTGTAGCCATCACTGCATCTGTGGCTGTGGCTGCTTTGATGGCAGCGGTCAGGGTTGAGGTGAGTCACAGCTGCCTGCAGCATTGCCACGTTGGCACTGAGTCAGGTGAGGATGTCGTATACCTCCAGTTGCTAGGCAATGTGTTGCAGGTCTCCTGGTGGTGTCGTTAGCAGCACCTCAGGGATCCTTTTGATGAGGGTGGCAGCGTTGGTGACAGAGCAGTAGGCATGCGATGTCACAGCTGTCTGTGAAACTATATATGATTCCAGAGATCTTTCTAAGTCTCAAGCATCTATAATGTATAGTGCAAACTCAAGTGCTGAATGAAAATGTTTACCTAGTCCGGAATTCAAATCCAGGTCTGATGCTCACTAGGCAGGCACAGTGCACAACAGCACAGACTACCTGGCATGCCTCCCTAGCAATCCACATTCCCATTCATATCTCAGCCATGAATGGCAGTGGCAGTACATGCAGAGGTCTGTGTGGGTATCAGCATGGAGTCTAGTGCTGGGAGCTGGGCCACCAGTGGTCGCATCTCCATGAATTGCACACACTGATTCGTGTTGCAGCATTCAGCTTCGGGAGCATGCAGTCAGCTCGGTGATCATGTCACATGGCTGGAGTGGCAGTAGCATGTGGCAAGGTGCAGTTGTGCCAGTGATGGAAGCTTGGTGGCTAAATTCAAACTCTAATAGTACTCATTTGGGCATCAACACAGATGGAATTTCCCATGGCGTACATCACAAATTTACACACCGGGCTGTGTAGAAAGTATAAAGACAGCATGGCATGGGGGAGTCTTGAAACTTGTTGATGAGATTCTTGGTGCAAAGTGCATCACCATGTGGATTATTCATAGTGGCATTGTCATGGGGGCTGTAATCGATATTGACTCCACAAGAAAAGAACAAGACTGAGGGCGATGCCAGGTCAATGGAAGCCTTCCTAGAAACCAAGCTACTGCACCACACCAATGCCTGTGACCATAACAGGCAGCTATCTGCTTGCACAACAGAACCAACAGCTTGGGGTGGAAGTAAGTGCACAAGGAAGAACCTCACTGCCTTAGCAGATGGTCACAGTGAGCTAGGAACATAGGGAAAATCTAAGATAGATGTGCGGTGAAAGGCCACCATGCTTCTAATGATAGAAACAAATAATCAGAAAACAAACTCAAGGAATTATTAGAAAATATTTAGCAGACAGGATTACTACAAAATATTTAGCAGACAATTACAATGGTGTGACTCTCCAATATTAATGTAAAAAGATAAAAATAATAAGATGGCCCAAAGCGACTGAAAAAATAAAGAAATTTTAGCAGGGACATTAAACAAGTCACTAAAATGTAAACTACTGCAAATAAACACAGATACTCCTATTAAAACACCAGTAGAAAATGTAAACCCATACACAATCCATGAAGTCTACAAAGCTTTGAAAGAGCTCAAAAACTATAAAGCAAGTGGAGAACACCAAATATTAGTGAAACTTTGGAAATATGCAGTAGAATCAGTGAAGATATCGCTACACCAATACACAGAGAAAATCTGCAACAACAAAGAACTATCTGAACATTGGACTGCAGCTATAGTCCAATCACTACACAAAAAAGGAGACAAACAAAATCCACACAACTGCAGAGGAATGATAACACATATGAAGTCAATAGAAGAATTTTATATAATCTTTGTAAAGATCAACTTCAACTGGAACTATGATAATGCCAGGAGGATTTATGTCTTGGAGAAGCTAGGCAGAACAAAAAATCAATTTGAAATTGGTAATGGATTATTATAAAGGAAGGAAAAAAAAACAGGAAGTTGTAACCTTGGTAAACTTCAAAAAAGCTTATGATTATATTCACAGTTCTTCAATGATGAAGATACAAAGGAATTTGAGATGCCATCCCAAATTAATAAATATGATAAAATTAACTCAAAAAAACACCAACTCTAAAGTAAAGTTCAGAGGAGAAACATCTGAGCCATTTATGATTAAAATAGGGTTAAGACAGGGAGACAGTTAATCACCATAATGGTACAAGGAAAATGCTCAAAACATATGAATTGGAACCAAGAAAGACCAAATAAACTTAAACAGCTTGGGATTCACAGATGAGTTGGTGTTCCTAGTTAATAACAGTCAACAAGACAGAAATCCAATAACAAGCCTACAAAAAAACGACAATCAATAGGATTCCAGACACCATTCGAAAAGACTGAGCAGATCCACTAGTAATCAACCACATAACAGTAAATAACAGGAAAGTAAAAATAGAGAAATAATTTAAATACCTAGGAGAAATTATAACACACAAAGATGAGAAACCTGCATGGGAAGAAACAACTAATAAAATGATAACATTTTTTGGGTTATTGTCATAGGAGAAAAAGTGACCTTTATAATATTATAATTTATTTCAGAACACACACTTGTGCTCACATTTAAGTTGTCTATTTTTATTTTCAGAAGGCCACTTCAATCTTCTAAGAGATAGTCTTCAAATCTTAAATTTCTTGATGACCATAAGAACCGTTAACAAGGTGCAGGTCCAGATGCGCTAGCAAGGAGAACACTGCTCAAAAAGCTTAAATTTAACATGATCTACATACAACAAAAAGAGTCAATCAATCAAGGCTTAAAACATTACAGGATGGCGACTCAACAGAAATGAAACTCCTTTCAAAGTCACTTAGAAAAGTAGAATTGACATAATCCCAAAAGCAGGGAAAAGATACCCGGAACGTGTATTAATAAGAAATATCAAAAAGATGGACAATGGCAGATTGCTCCAAATAAAGTGATGTACAATGAATGGGAGCCCATTACAGACACTATATGGGAAAAAAAGAATCTCTCTTTTTTGGTCACAGGTGTGAGGACCCCTGAAAAACATAAAAATATGATTCAAATTAAAAACAGACAAACAATATAAAATACAAGGAGTATTTACAGATGAGGAATGATAAAAAAGGTTGTAGCACATAAACAGTACTGGGCAATTTGGAAAGAAAACTTATTGATGATGATGATCATAAAATTTCTGACTGAAGTGGTCCAATGAGGCCACAAAAGCAGAACAAGGATACGACACATCAATCTGTGTTTAGTTCTATAGTTTCTATTAAGTCCCAAACCTCTCACTGAGCAATGACAATGTTGCAGCTTCAACAGCTAAATATTTAATAAATTCTACATACTACTTCTGTCATGACCTGACATCTTAAAACGATTTCCTTTAGTTAATAGCAATTTTGAAGCAGTAGGTTTAGATGTGGACAGGAAGGTATGTCAGAAGTATTTTGCAAGTTTTCTCCAGTGCAAGAATAACAGCAAATTATTATTATTATTATTATTATTATTATTACTAACTTGAATGGCCACACTGAACCACATTCCATTTTCGCTTTCTCTTTGAAGATGGGACTACTTGCTTTTTGTGCACAGTCCAGTATTTTTCATTTGTTCCAAACACAATTTTCTTAACTCGTCTGAAATATCTACCAGTCTTCTGTACACCATTTCTGCTGAAAATTTATTATTCATAAGGAGAGTGTTGATTTTGTTTTTGTTCTCTGCATCAGTAATTCTAAGTCCGACTGCTTCAAGATCTTGTTGAATTTCTTTCGCCCACTGTCCTCCTGTCTTCTTTCCGAGACTTCTCATCTCTAGTTGTTTTAAAATCCTGTTATCAGGGAGTCATAAGACATGAAAGAAATATGAGATTCTTTTCTTTTTCTTTGTGCTGGTGATTGGGACAGACTTTCACAAGTATAAGTTGCTTCCGGGAGAGTTACAGTTTTGTAATGTTGGATTGTAGTGTCTACTAACGGCCATTTCTTATTATATGTTCACCAGGTTAGAAATTGTGCTTTTTTCATTTTGTTGGTTCTATTTATCCATGTTGCTTTCTAACCCAAGTAGTGCAAAATAATTTCTCCAAGATATTTGAACTGTAGAACTATTTTAATTGATTCATCATTTATGAAGATTTTATCCATGCATAGAGGTTTCATGGGCATGGTTTCAGATTCCTATATTTGAAGCAATTTTCTGGAAACTTGTGATCTGAGCATGAACTTCTTCTATGTCAAGGGCTTAGAGAGATAAATTGTCAGCAAACTCAGGGCAGTTTGCTCTTATTGCTGATTTTCCTCCAATTTTGAATTTACATGGATTTTCTTTTTGCCAGATTGTCATGATGTAATAGAGGGCCACATTGGAAATCAAAGGGGACAATCCATCACCTTGTCTGAGTCCTGTTTTTATTGTGAAAGCTTTTGACATTTCTCCTCTAAATTTGACCTTTGAATTTGTGTTAGTTAAAGTTAGCTGAATGAGTTTTCCCAGTGTGGGATGGCGGCCATATGATCTAAGGATTTTTAGAAGTGTGGTTCCTATGAACACTATTATACGTTTGTTTTCCAAATCTATGAATGGGATGAATAATTGTTTGCTTCTACACTTGTAACACTCCATTATTAGTTGCAGGATAAGAATTTGGTCCGTGCACCTTCAGTATGGTCGAAATCATCCTTGGTATTCTCCAAGTTGTTGTTCCAGAATATTTTTCATCCTATTGTAAATTATGCGGGAGAAAATTTTGTATGTGCAGTCCAGAAGATTTATTCCTCTTTAATTATATTTAAAAATTAAAAAAAAAAATAAAAAATAAAAAAAAGCTGGATGGATTTGAATTTTAAAATTTTCCCGGCTGCAAGCCCGAAATTTGTTTGAACAATTGATGTATTATTCCTGAGGTCCGGTGATCTGGAATTTTCTCTGTGATCCACATTTCAATTAGATGTTGGTGGAATTTATGACCGCACATTTTCCAGCATTCTTCCAGATTTCTGCAAATACATAGTCTTCACCACATGCCTTGTAATATTTTTGTTCCTGAATTGCACCTCTATCTCTTTGATAGTTGGAGGGTCTATTAGCTCTGGGGTGGTTCAAATAGGTGCTTCAGTGTCTACTTGAAATGTTTCCAGTGGGCCATCACAATTTAAAAGTTTATTGAAAGTCTCTGCAAGGATCTCTGCATTTTCTTGATTACTATGCCCCAAATTTCCTGACTTATCTCTCAGCAGCAATGTTGGGATCTCATACTTTTTAAGATATCTCCCATAGGTTTTGTAATAATCTCTTGACTGTTTCTTCTGGAAGTTTTCTTCTATCTTCTCTATGGTATTTGAAGATGTTTGTGTTTTGTCTGTCTGATGATTTTATGATTTGACTTTCTTTACTTCATAAGTTCTAGATGTGATTCTTCAGACTTTTGGACTTGATGCTTACTCCAAGCTTGGTGTTTTCTTTCTAATGCCTTCTTTCCACCACTCATGTTTCTTCCTAGGATTTATTGGATCCAACTCTTCTGCTATGGATTTTAATTTTGTTGTTAATTCTACTAGCGTATTATAGTTGATAGATCCTTCACCTGATTTCCTAGCGTATTTCCTCATTTTTTGTTAAGATGGTTGGGTTGAATTTTCTTCTGGTTTTTTTTTCTGAGATCTTTTCTTTACCATTGGTGTTAATTTTATTTTGATCTTCAGGGCATAGTGGTCTGACCCTGAGTCTTCACCTCTTAAAACTTTGACACTGTAGATTTCACGAAGGTGAAATTTACCCATAAATATATGATCCAGTTGCCATTCCCTCTTTATTATTAATAATAAGAACCAAAATTTTTAAGTTCCATATGTATACATATGTTAAAACAAGAGTCTGGAAGCCACTCACTGAAGATTTTGTAATGCATAATTAGATGACACACTTCTCTCAAGCTCAACTGGAACCTGATTCAACATTTGGGTTTTATCTGAATGCCAAATAGGTATTTTCGACAAAGGCGACACATAGAGTTTATGTAAGGAAATTAAAAGTAGGCATTCGGATTCTGGGGGTCTACAGCAGTGTGCAAAGAATGAGTCAGAGCATCCTGAAACATACCTTAAGCAAGCAACAAACAATTTGATAAACAAACAGAGAGCTATACTCGAAAACTGAAAAACTAACTGATGTAATGAGGAAGAGGAGGCTGCAGTTTTTTGGACATATATTCAGAATCAATAAGAACAGACTGACCAAGTGGATATTCACATTACTCAATAGCTACAAATCCAAGCCCGCATAGTTCATAAGAGATTGAAAAGGACATGGAA
The DNA here is from genome assembly GCF_023864345.2 of Schistocerca serialis cubense. Taxonomy (NCBI): domain Eukaryota; kingdom Metazoa; phylum Arthropoda; class Insecta; order Orthoptera; family Acrididae; genus Schistocerca; species Schistocerca serialis. Next base: position 6,160,211 of record NW_026047471.1, on the reverse strand, counting down.
AATGCTGGAATTGCAACGGACACAATAGAAAACAGAACATATTTCAGAAAGGCAGTTAGAAAGGCAGAATTTCAGGAGAGAAAGAAAACAACTAGACAATAGTGGACCCAAGAAGAAAGGGAACAACACTCTAAAAGGATGAAGGAAATTTGGAAACTAAGGAAATCTAATACAACAAAGAGTAGCCAAAGTTGATTCATCGTACCCTCCAAATGGGTTATTCGAAAGAAGAAGAAGAGTTTATGTATGTTCTCTGCAATAAAACTCAACACTTTAGTAATCAATAGTGGTACAATTTTTTATTACTCAGGGCTTGAAGTGTAGTAGTTATCTTGTAGTGACATTTTATGTATATTATACCAGCACACTGCAATTTTTTTTTAAAGTAATGTTCAAGTACTTACTTCCATATCTCATCATTGACATTGTGGCTGTCAAACAAGACCATGTATCGGATTTGTAGTGCAGAATGAGTTGGTTTTGATTATATATATTCTTTTCTCAACAAAGGATGTTGATGCTGAGTAATTAGTGGTTTAAATTTTTGTTTTCTATAAATTTGACAGCTTTCCCTGACAAAGTCGATGATGTTGTATCATTACATATTTATCTTATTCATCTATGGAATTATATAGTGCTTATAGATTCTCTATGCGGGTTTGTATGAATAGTCTTTCCCTATCATAGCTATTCTGTGCAAGCTTCTTCATCTGCCAGTAACTACTGCAACCTACATCCTTTTGAATATGTTTAGTGTACTCATCTCTTGGTCTCCCTCTACGATTTTTACCCTGCATGCTGCCCTCCAATACTAAATTGGTGATCCCTTGATGCCTCAGAATATGCCCTACCAACCAATCCCTTCTTCTAGTCAAGTTGTGCCACAAATTTCTCTTCTCCCCAATTCTATTCAAAACCTCCTCCTTAGTTATGTGATCTACCCATCTTATCTTCAGCATTCTTCTGTAGAACCACATTTCGAAAGCTTCTATTACCTTCTTATCTAAACTATTTATCGTCCACATTTCAATTCCATACACGGCTACACTACATACAAAAACTTTCAGAAACGAATTCCTGACACTTAAAACTATACTCAATGTTAACAAATCTCTCTTCTTCAGAAACACTTTCCTCGCAATTATGAGTCTACATTTAATATCCTCTCTGCTTCGACCATCATCAATTATTTTGCTCCCCAAATAGCAAAATTACTACCTTAAATGTCTCATTTCCTAATCTAATTCCCTCAGCATCACCCTATTTAATTTAACTACATTCCATTATCTTTGTTTTGCTTTAGTTGATGTTCATCTTATATCCTCCTTTCACGACACTGTCCATTCTGTTCAGCTGCTCTTCCAGGTCCTTTGCTCTCTCCGACATAATTACAATGTCTATGGTGAACCTCAAAGTTTTTATTTCTTCTCCACGGATTTTAATACCTACTCCGAATTTTTCTTTTGTTTCCTTTACTGCTTGGTCAATATACAGATTGAATAACATCAGGGATAGGCTACAGCCCTGTCTCACTCCCTTCCAAACCACTGCCTCCCTTTCATGCCCCTCTATTCTTATAGCCGCCATCTTGTTTCTGTACACATTGTAAATAGCCTTTCGCTCCCTGTATTTTACCCCTGAAAGACAGTATTCCAGTCAACATTGTCATAAGCTTTCTCTAAGTCTACACGTTTGCCTTTCTTTAATCTATTTTCTAATATATGTTTTAAGGTCAGTATTGCCTCATGTGTTCCAACATTTCTATGGAATTCCCCAAGGTCGGCTTCTACCAGTTTTTCCATTCGTCTGTAAAGAATTCGTGATAGTATTTTGCAGCTGTGGCTTATTAAACTGATAGTTCGGTAATTTTCACATCTGTCAACACCTGCTTTCTTTTGGACTGGAATTATTATATTCTTCTTGAAGTCTGAGGATATTTCGCCTGTCTCGTACATCTTGCTCACTAGATGGTAGAGTTTTGTTAGGCCTGACTCTCCAAGGCTGTCAGTAGTTCTAATGGAATGTTGTCTACTCCCGGGGCCTTGTTGCAACTTATGTCTTTCAGTGCTCTGCCAAACTCTTCACACAGTAACATATCTTCTATTTCTTCTTCATCTACATCCTCTTCCACTTCCATAAATTTGCCCTCTAGAACATCGCCCTTGTATAGACCCTCTATATACTCCTTCCACCTTTCTGCTTTCCCTTCTTTGCTTCGAACTGGGTTTCCATCTGAGCTCTTGATATTCATGCAAGTGGTTTTCATTTCTCCAAAAATCTCTTTAATTTTCCTGTAGGCAGTATCTATCTTACCCCTCATGAGATAAGCCTCTACATCCTTACATTTGTCCTCTAGCCATCCCTGCTTAGCCACTTTGCACTTCCTGTCGATCTCATTTTTGAGACATTTGTATTTCTTTTTGCCTGCTTCATTTACTGCATTTTTATATTTTCTCCTTTCATCAATTAAATGCAATCTCTCTTCTGTTACCCTAGCAATTCTATTAGCCCTCGTCTTTCTACCTACTTGATACTCTGCTGCCTTCACTACTTCTTCCCTCAGAGCTACCCATTCTTCTTCTACTGTATTTCTTTCCCCCATTCCTGTCAATTGTTCCCTTATGCTCTCCCTGAAACTCTATACAACCTCTTGTTTAGTCAGTTTATCCAGGTCCCATCTCCTTAAATTCCCACCTTTTTGCAATTTCTTCAGTTTTAATCTACGGTTCATAACCAATAGACTGTGGTCAGAGTCCACATCTGCCCTAGGAAATGTCTTACAAGTTAAAACCTGGTTCCTGAATCTCTGTCTTACCATTATATACTCTATCTGAGACCTCCCAGTATCTCCAGGCTTCTTCCATGTATACAACGTTCTTTCATGATTCTTGAACCAAGTGTTAGCTATGATTTAGTTATGCTCTGTACAAGATTCTACCATGATGCTTCCTCTTTCATTCCTTACTTCCATTTCATATTCACCTACTATGCTTCCTTCTCTTCCTTTTCCTACTATCGAGCTCCAGTCACCCATGACTATTAAATTTTCATCTCCCTTCACTATCTGAATAATTTCTTTTATCTCATGATACATTTCACCACTTTCTTTGTCATCTGCGGAGCTAGTTGGCATATAAACTTGTACTACTGTGGTAGGCTTCGTATCTATCTTGGCCACAATAATGCGTTTACTATGCTGTTTGTAGTAGCTTACCCACATTCCTATTATGCTATACATTATTAAACCTACTCCTACATTACCCCTACTTGATTCTGTATTTATAACCCTGTATTCACCTGACCAGAAGTCTTCTTCCTTCTGCCACCAAACTTCACTAATTCCCACTATATCTAACTTTATCCTTTCCATTTCCCTTTTTAAATTTTCTAACCTACCTGCCCAATTAAGGGATGTGACATTCCACGCTCTGATCCACAGATGGCCAGTTTTCTTTCTTCTTTAGGTATTATATGTAGAATTTTCATTGCAGGATAAAATTAGTTATATTATGGTTTTCTGTTTTCAATTGGGCAAAAAAAGTGGAGGGATTTGTATGTATATTGCTTGACTGCTCTCAATTTCATCCTGTCTGGCTTATAAAGAATTTTTTGCAATCATTACAACTGATTTTATATTAATGCTGACATAAAACTAACACAAAAAACGCCAACAAGATGGAAAACCACATACATACATACATAGGAAATATATCAGACAAATTAAATTCATTACTAAATTCTTAACATAAAATGTCAAGTTACCTCGAATTTATTATTTTAACAGAAACTTAAAATCCCAAGTACACTCAGGCAAGTTAACAAGAGGGCTTTGAAAATATAAGACTCTGCTTATATCTCTTTCAGCACAATAGTTTCATGTTCAGCCACTAGAGAGCACCTGGTACTACATTTGTAGCCTGGCTGTCCTGTTTTGGTTGATGTGGTTGCTATAAGATATCATCTTTACTGTGTGCAGCTTTGGATATTTGACAACAAACTTTGTGCTTTCTCCTATATTGTTGTTTAAGCAATGCTTTCAAAAAATATTTGCTATAGCAAGCCTGAATTTGACACTGAGTTTAGCAGCTCAGAAAGTGAAGAAGAATATGATGTTACTTCATTAGAGACTGAAAGTGATGACAGTTCGTCACCAGGGTGATGAGTGCTCACCAGTGGGACAACATGAAACACATCCATTGTGCTCCATACAACTCCTCCAAAGTTTATGTTCACAGGAAACATTCTGAAATACATGGTTAGATTTCACAGCTATACAAAAACTAAAAAATGTGTTCAAGTTTCACTATATTTTAGTCAAAGTTCAGTGCCCAAATATACATGGGATTTTATTATTGGTTATTTTCAAAACTTTGTAACTCATTATTTTGAGCTTTCTAAGCTGTATTCATATGTCTGTAAGTGCTGCCATTCATTACAGGATGTTTTCATTAATAAAAAAAATAATCATTTTTTGGAACATAATTTTTTAAAAAAATTGGTAAGTTATGGGGTTAAAAAGTACTACAGTGAGATAACATAAAAACACAAATCAAGGCCAGCAAAACAAAAACACCAACACACAAGAATCCAGGACTATTTTAAATCAATTTTAATGATAGTAAAAATTCTATGTAAACCAAACAGAATGAAATTTTCTGATCAGATATCGAGAACACACCTGAAAGAATGACACAAATCCCTCAAAATTTTTCTGCCATATGAAAACAGAAACCCAAAACATAAAGCAGTCTGAGCACACAATGAAAATCCTACATATAATACCAAAAGGCCCAATAATGACCCTTTTAGAAGAAAGAGAAATAGACGTTACATATACAAAAATGCCCAGACTAGATCCTAAATGAACTGACTTAACTCAAGCATAAAAATTTTATTGAAAATTATGTCAAAATTTTAGGACGTGGTAAAAAATAACGTGATATGCAAAGAATACTCATACAGACCTATACAAAGAATATATAACCACCTCATAACTGTACCGATAAAAAAATTAATATGTAACCATACAATATAATTGGCTTATGTGAAGTGAAGCTGTTAAAAATTAATAAAAAATGAAAATTTCAACTACAAAATACAATAAGCAGCAAAATTTGGCAGCCACAATGTCGATGATGAGATATGAAAGTAAGTATTCGACACACTGTTACTAAACCAAACAGATATATAACATAAAAATTGTATACATTAATAGCACATTTTAACTGCAGATCACCTGCAGCCAAAATAAACTTGCCGAAATAAACTTATCACCTAACTACACAAGTCTACAATCAAGCTTCAGGAAATAGCAGCAGTATCCTGAAATAATATACATTAAATGTATCTACTTTATTTATCAAATTATTAATGTACTCCAGGAGTAAGGGTTTGAGTATATTCTTGTATTCCTAGTGTTCATTTTATGTATCAGATAACACTGAGATGATCAAATTCAATTAACAATGTTCCTAAGCCTTGCTGGCAATGCTGTTGCAATATGCAACAGTACAGTTACATTTGACCTTATTTCATTCAAACGGCATGCATTCATTACCTCAATCACAGCACCCCATTTCAAATACCTGTGTCAGTTACGTAAACAAAGGGAAAGAAAATATGCCAATCAACAAACAGATTAATCAGAAAGCCACAGTGAAACAATCAACAGGTTTTGAAATCTGGCTCCATCCTAAAATGATACCTTCTGATTTGGTAGAGTTAAAAATTGAATTCCTAGTAGGAGTTTCTTTGACACATTTATGATCTAATACTGTTAATGTTCTACCCTGTCAGATATAAAACAAGGAGCAGTATTTCTACAATGTAATTACTTAAATAAGGACACCAGTACGTTACCAGCCATTGAAGTCAACATTCATATTAACATGAAAATTCGTAGAATAATATTTGTGCAAAATTATAATTTTAAGAGATAAAAACCTCTTCAAATGGTTCAGTGATGACTGAATCCTCTTTCCAGTCTGCTGTTCTCCAAACCCTCAATGTCTTGTCACCAGATTGTGAAGCCATATATTTGCCTACAGGATCGCATGCAACACCCTTCACTAGTCCAGAATGACCTTTCAGTACTGCTACCATTTCTGTAAGAAGATGAAAACTGGGGACTTAATTCATGAAAATATTCTATGCATTCTCTTATTCCTAATATAAGCTGAAGAAGAAACTGCCTTGCTTTAAGTATCATTATCACAGGCAGGAAACTGTTAATCACCACAATTGTGTATCTATTGTTAGCTATACCTTTAACAATTTAAAAAACAGACAGAAAATACAAAAAAAACTATAATAGGCTGTAGGAGTGTGTACTATAATGGACTGAGACTCAAATATTGAAGTATATGATACATATGTTTACGAATCACCTTGATGTGCGATATTTAATATATTACTCGATACACTGTATCTTTTATCACATTATCTTATATTTAAACCTAAGTGAAATTATTCCACACTTATTATTCTTTATTTGATACTATCTGTGATTACTAAATGTCTCACAAATGACAAGTCAGTCATTCTAGTTTATTTACAAAAATACGATACTTTGAATTTTCATGCACGTATCTTCCTGTTTTGTTAGGATGGTAACTCCTAATCCAGAATTATGAATTTTCACTTGGATAATCCAATTTTGTATAATTAACAAAAATAAAGTCCCAGAAAAAAACACTTTGTAATGTCCGGTCTGATTACTGAAACTGTATAGTGTTTGTTAGATCATGACCTTCAACACAGCTCATAAAATAATTAGGTGCAGTAAATATTTTGGCTACAGCATTGAAGCCTCTGTAAATGAGAGTAATTTAAATAATTAAGCACCTTGACAGTAATTTCATAAAGAGATTCATTTCATGAAAGTTTGCACAGAAAATCAAATATTTTTCCTTCTTTTTGTAAAGTCTAATGTCGCACCAGAATATTTGTGAATATGTAATTTTCATTTTAAGGTAATTAAAGTAACTGTTTTAATAAAACACTTGTAAGCTTGTGTTTGTTGCATTAATATACATACTAAAGTGGCTGTGTCAGCACAGTTAGTTAGTAATTGTTGAAGATACACGATGGCAGTAGTTGTATGAAGTTATGCTGAATATATTGTATGTTGAAATATCTTTGAGGAAACAACTAGATGCCAAACTTGAACTCCTACAACTGTTAGCTTCCAAAAAATTAGTAATAATGTATGTACAACAGCAAATTATTGACAATTTTAAAATGTTGCTGAAAATAATATTAATAGAGGGAAACATTCCACGTAGGAAAAATATATCTAAAAACAAAGATGATGAGACTTACCAAACAAAAGCGCTGGCAGGTCGATAGACACACAAACAAACACAAACATACACACAAAATTCTAGCTTTCGCAACCAATGGTTGCTTCGTCAGGAAAGAGGGAAGGAGAGGGAAAGACGAAAGGATGTGGGTTTTAAGGGAGAGGGTAAGGAGTCATTCCAATCCCGGGAGCGGAGAGACTTACCTTAGGGGGAAAAAAGGACGGGTATACACTCGCACACACACACATATCCATCTGCACATACACAGACACAAGCAGACATTTGTAAAGGCAAAGAGTTTGGGCAGAGATGTCTCGACTGACATCTCTGCCCAAACTCTTTGCCTTTACAAATGTCTGCTTGTGTCTGTGTATGTGTAGATGGATATGTGTGTGTGCGCGCGAGTGAATACCCGTTCTTTTTTCCCCCTAAGGTAAGTCTATCCGCTCCCGGGATTGGAATGACTCCTTACCCTCTCCCTTAAAACCCACATCCTTTCGTCTTTCCCTCTCCTTCCCTCTTTCCTGACAAAGCAACCGTTGGTTGCGAAAGCTAGAATTTTGTGTGTATGTTTGTGTGAAAATAATATTAATGATATGAATATAATAGGGATACATTCCAAATATACAAATATATGAAAATAATATTAAGTTGACATACGTCCCTACAACATCAGGACATGTACTGATGAAGGGAATAAGCTGAAATAAGCTAATATATTAAAATAAAATATCAGGCAGCACATTGTTTTCCAGTTCTCTACATAATACTGTATGAAGATGGCTGTAAAATCAAGATTTGAAATTGGATTTATCTGCAAAAGCAAATCAAAGTTTGTTAAAATTTGTTAATCTGTCCGCTGGGCTGGAGAGAAATAAGTGGGAAGTCATACACAAATGTTGTCAGGATTTTATTTATGTCTAACACACACACGCACACACACACACACACACACACACACACACACACAACACAGGACCCCTTTATTCAACAACAACACACACACACACACACACACACACACACACACACACACACAAAAAACCGCGCGCTCGCGAATATAGAGACTGTTGTCCTGACAGTATTTTTGTTGAGCCTACTTGCGAGTCAGCATTTCTGCTACATGGTGAGTAGAGCAAATATCCTTTTCATGTTATTGTTACATTCCATTCAGGATTTTCCATTGGTTGAATTCACGTTATCTTATTCTCACTATTATCTGATAAAATACTGACTCTAGTTAATATGTACTGAATTAGAGTTACAACTAATTCATCTGCAAAAGAAATAAAAGTCAAATAATAACTTCTTATTTAAACCTGCAGAGCGTGATGTTAAGAGTACCTGTGGCATTATCAATACAAGATATTGCTTATTTTTAAATAACACAACAAATAAACGGTCCACTGAAGGTGCGATAATGTGCTGAAACACGTACAGGTGCAGAAAAAATAAATTAATGATATCTTACAGAAGGCAGAAATATAGTACAACTTTTTAACCATTAATTTCCACTATATATATGACAGACACCATTAATATTTATTCTTCATGAGCAAAAATTATTTTCTGTTGCTTATGATATGATCAGGTTTTCATCTGTTTTAACATGCCACGCTTTTCAGAACATATATTTGTAGGACTAACTCTTATCTGAGCACTAACTTATAAACAAGAAATTGCCTATCATCTGACAATTGTGTGCTTCTGTAATGCCACAAAAATCTGCATATTATTCAATATTCTAAGATTATTTGTTTGTGAACTACATTTAATTCAGGAGACTGGATTTACTAAAACAAAAAACAACCTCAATAAGAGGAACTCCTCTAAGTTGGTTTATTTTCATCTAATTTGTTTTCCAAAAGCCTATAAGGTACCTTTACAGATATTTACCACAAACGATAGTTCAAGTAGTTGCCTATTTATGAAACAATGAACTGCTTCGTGTTTCAAAACTTTATGTATGAAATGTGCAGGGTGTTTCAAAAATGACCGGTATATTTGAAACGGCAATAAAAACTAAACGAGCAGCGATAGAAATACACCGTTTGTTGCAATATGCTTGGGACAACAGTACATTTTCAGGCGGACAAACTTTCGAAATTACAGTAGTTACAATTTTCAACAACAGATGGCGCTGCAAGTGATGTGAAAGATATAGAAGACAACGCAGTCTGTGGGTGCGCCATTTTGTACATCGTCTTTCTGCTGTAAGCGTGTGCTGTTCACAACGTGCAAGTGTGCTGTTGACAACATGGTTTATTCATTAGAACAGAGGATTTTTCTGGTGTTGGAATTCCACCGCTTGGAACACAGTGTTGTTGCAACAAGACGAAGTTTTCAACGGAGGTTTAATGTAACCAAAGGTACGAAAAGCGATACAATAAAGGATCTGTTTGAAAAATTTCAGCGGACTGGGAATGTGACGGATGAACGTGCTGGAAAGGTAGGGCGACTGCGTACGGCAACCACAGAGGGCAACGCGCAGCTAGTGCAGCAGGTGGTCCAACAGCAGCCTCGGGTTTCCGTTCGCCGTGTTGCAGCTGCAGTCCAAATGACGCCAACGTCCACATATTGTCTCATGCGCCAAAGTTTACACCTCTATCCATACAAAATTCAAACGCGGCAACCCCTCAGCGCCGCTACCATGTTGCATGAGAGACATTCGCTAATGATATAGTGCACAGGATAGATGACGGCGATATGCATGTGGGCAGCATTTGGTTTACTGACAAAGCTTATTTTTACGTGGACGGCTTTGTCAATAAACATAACTGGCTCATATGGGGAACCGAAAAGCCCCATGTTGCAGTCCCATCGTCCCTGCATCCTCAAAAAGTACTGGTCTGGGCCGCCATTTCTTCCAAAGGAATCATTGGCCCATTTTTCAGATCAGAAACGATTACTGCATCACGCTATCTGGACATTCTTCGTGAATTTGTGGCGGTACAAACTGCCTTAGACGACACTGCGAACACCTCGTGGCTTATGCAAGATGGTGCCCGGCCACATCGCATGGCCGACGTCTTTAATTTCCTGAATGAATATTTCGATGATCGTGTGATTGCTTTGGGCTATCCGAAACATACTGGAGGCAGCATGGATTGGACTCCCTATTCGCCAGACATGAACCCCTGTGACTTCTTTCTGTGGGGACACCTGAAAGACCAGGTGTATCGCCAGAATCCAGAAACAATTGAACAGCTGAAGCAGTACATCTCATCTGCATGTGAAGCCATTCCGCCAGACACGTTGTCAAAGGTTTCGGGTAATTTCATTCAGAGACTATGCCATATTATTGCTACGCATGGTGGATATGTGGAAAATATCATACTACAGAGTTTCCCAGACTGCAGCGCCATCTGTTGTTGAAAATTGTAACTACTGTAATTTCGAAAGTTTGTCTGCCTGAAAATGTACTGTTGTCCCAAGCATATTGCAACAAACGGTGTATTTCTATCGCTGCTCGTTTAGTTTTTATTGCCGTTTCAAATATACCAGTAATTTTTGAAACACCCTGTATAAATCATTGTTATTACCTGGCATCTTAAGAGCATTCCACACAATCTCTGTGTTGTCAACAGAACAAGACGCAAGCCACGCATCATATGGAGACCATGCCATATCCAGGACATCACCATTACGTCCACGCAAAGTCATGCAGCAACGCCAACTCTCGACATTTACTTTCCCAACACTTCCAAAAACATTTGTTGCACCTGCAATGTTACAATGCTTTCTGAAGAAAAGTTATCATGTATATGATATAGGAAAAACCAAATACTGTAAAAGGTGACTAACAAGAGTCCCACAAAAGAATTACAACACACTTATCAAATAGGGTTGGGGCTACAAGACACAGAGTGAATATCTAAAACAATGGAAAATCCAGGATGGAATAACGACAATATTATAAAAAGGATAGATTTCATCTTACCATAAAGTAGAAATGTTGAGGCGCAACAAAAGACTGCTAAACAAGTAAGCTACACACAGCACACGCACATTCACACACATGCAACTCTTCATACAGTTTTGCCTTAGCAGCCAGAGACAGTGGACAGTGGTCATGTGCAGTTGCATGAATATGTGTGTGTGCTTTATGTATAATTCAAGAGAAGGCTTTTTGGCTGAGGTGAAAGCTCACTTGTTTAGCAGTCTTTTTGTTGTGTCTGTCCAACAGTGGACATATACATGGACAGAGGGGGAGAAAAACAACCTGATAGTCATTTCTGAGCAGGGGGACTTCAAATTCTACAAAATTTCTCAAATAATCAAAGGTCAGAAATGTACCATTATGGTGCCACAGCCACAAAATGACAGCCGATCGGTGACAAGCATGTGCATGTGTGCGCATTTAAACTATCTTGCCACAGCAAATACCTGTTATGCTAAGGAGTGCAGTTAATAATCAACTTAGCTGAAGATAATGGTTTCAAGTGAACAGTCATAGCTAGGTAAATTTTAAATTCTCATCCAAGAGTGTTTACGTTTCATTAACATTTTCTTTGATGTTTCATGACTATTAAATCAGTTACTTGTATGCATAACTACCATAGCGCCTTAAAATTATTAAAATAATTAGCTGTGCTGCATTGTTAGGCATATCCAAGCACCATCACTTAACAGGATGTCATTTTATGGCTATAGTTCCACAACAAATCACTTCCAAGCTACAGTTATTTTGAAAATGTTATAGATATAAGTTAACATGAACCATGGACCTTGCCCTTGGTGGGGAGGCTTGCATGCCTTAGTGATATGGATAGCCACACTGTAGGTGCAACCATAATGGAGGGATATCTGTTGAGAGGCCAGACAAACATGTGGTTCCTGAAGAGGGGCAGCAGCATTTTTAGTAGTTGCAGGGGCAACAGTCTGGATGATTGACTGATCTGGCCTTGTAACATTATTCAAAATGGCTGAAAGCAGGAGGAAACTACAGCGTTATTTTTCCAAGGTCATGCAGCTCTACTGTATGGTTAAATTATGATGACATCCTCTTGTGTAAAAAATTCCAGAGGTAAAATAGTCCCCCATATGGATCCCCGGGCGGTGACTACTTAGGACGTCATTATCAGGTGAAACAAAACTGGTGTTCTATGGATCAGAGCGTGGAATGTCAGATTCCTTTATTGGGTAAGTAGGTTAGAAAATTGAAAAAGGGAAATGGATAGGTTAAAGCTAGATATAGTGGGAATTAGTGAAGTTCAGTGGCAGGAGGAACAAGACTTTTGGTCAGGTGAATACAGGGTTATAAATACAAAATCAAATATGGGTTATGCAGGAGTAGCTAAAATAATGAATAAAAAAATAGGAATATGGATAAGCTACGATGACCAGCATACTGAACGTATTATTGTAGCCAAGATAGATACAAAGCACACACCCACTACAGTAGTACAAGATTAATATGCCAACTAGCTCTGCAGATGAGGACGGCATAGACGAAATGTATGGTGAGAAAAAAGAAATTATTCAGATAGTTAATGGAGATGAAAATTTAGTAGTCATGGGGGACTGGAATTCGATAGTAGGAAAAGGAAGAGAAGGAAAAGTAGTAGGTGAATATGGACTGAGAGAAAGAAATGAAAGAGGAAGCCACCTGGTTGAAGATTCCGCAGAGCATAATTTAATCACTGCTAACACTTGGTTTAAGAATCGTAAAAGAACATTCTATATGTGGAAGAGACGTGGAGATACTGGAAGGTTCCAGATTGATTATATTATGGTAAGACAGAGATTTCAGAACCAGATTTTAAGTAGTAAGTCATTTCAGGTGCAGATGTGGACTCTTACTACAATTTATTGATTATGAATTGCAGATTAAAACTGAAGAAACAGCAAACTAGAATGTTTCAGAGGGAGCATTAGAGAATGACTGACAAGAACAGGGGAAATGAGTACTGTAGAAGAAGAATGGGTAGCTTTGAGAGATGAAAGAGTGAATGCAGCAGAGGATGAAGTAAGTAAAAAGAGGAACAATAGTAGAAATCCTTGGGTAACACAAGAGAGATTGAATTTAATCAATGACAGAAGAAAATATATTGTGTCTCATAACATACATGAACAAAATCATTTGATTCAGGTACAGGAGACACTTCAAAGTTTAGTAAAATTTCCCATAGACATAGAAAGTTGAAGTCTACATTTGTTGTTGTTGTGGTCTTCAGTCCTGAGATTGGTTTGATGCAGCTCTCCGTGCTACTCTATCCTGCGCAAGCTCCCTCATCTCCCAGTACCTACTGCAACCTACATCCTTCTGAATCTGTTTAGTGTATTCATCTCTTGGTCTCCCTCTACGATTTTTACCCTCCACGCTGCCCTCCAATGCTAAATTTGTGATCCCTTGATGCCTCAGGACATATCCTACCAACCGATCCCTTCTTCAAGTCAAGTTGTGCCACAAACTTCTCTTCTCCCCAATCCTATTCAATACCTCCTCATTAGTTATGTGATCTACCCACTTAATCTTCAACATTCTTCTGTAGCACCACATTTTGAAAGCTTCTATTCTCTTCGTCCAAACTATTTATCGACCATGTTTCACTTCCATACATGGCTACACTCAATACAAATACTTTCAGAATTGACTTCCTAACACTTAAATCTATACTGAATGTTAACAAATTTCTCTTCTTCAGAAACGCTTTCCTTGCCATTGCCAGTCTACATTTTATATCCTCTCTACCTCCCCAAATAGCAAAACTCCTTTACTACTTTAAGCGTTCTCCATTGAGAGTGACATGCTGCGTTCTGTTAACTAGGAACTCTTCAATCCAATCACACAATTGGTCTGATAGTCCATATGCTCTTACTTTGTTCATTAAATGACTGTGGGAAACTGTATCAAAGGCCTTGCGGAAGTCAAGAAACACAGCATCTTTCTGGGAACGCATGTCTATGGCCCTATGAGTCTCGTGGACAAATAGCGCAAGCTGGGTTTCACACAATCATCTTTTTGAAACCCTTGCTGATTCCTACAGAGTAGATTTCCATTCTCCAGAAAAGTCATTATACTCGAACATAATATGTGTTCCAAAATTCTACAACTGATAGACGTAAGAAATATAGGTCTATAGTTCTGCAAGTCTGTTCGACGTCCCTTCTTGAAAACGGGGATGACCTGTGCCCTTTTCCAATCCTTTGGAACGCTACACTCTTCTAGAGACCTACGAAACACCGCTGCAAAAAGGGGGGCAAGTTCCTTCACGTACTCTGTGTAAAATCGAACTGATATCCCCTCAGGTCCCGTGGCCCTTTCCCTTTTGAGCGATCTTAATCATTTTTCTATCCCTATGTCATCTATTTCGATATCTACCATTTTGTCATCTGTGCGACAATCTGGAGAAGGAACTAGAGTGCAGTATTCCTCTGTGAAACAGCTTTGGAGAAAGACACTTAGTATTTCAGCCTTTAGTCTGTCATCCTCTGCTTCAGTACCATTTTGGTCACAGAGTGTCTGGACATTTTGTTTTGATCCACTTACCGCTTTGACATAAGACCAAAATTTCTTAGGATTTTCTGCCAAGTCAGAACATAGAACTTTGCTTTCGCATTCGTTGAACACCTCTCACATAGCCCTCCTCACACTACATTTTGCTTCACGTAATTTTTGTTCATATGCAAGGCTTTGGCTATGTTTATGTTTACTGTGAAGTTCCCTTTGCTTCTGCAGCAGTTTTCTAACTCAGTTGTTGTACCACTGTGGCTCTTTTCCATCTCTTATAGTCTTGCTTGGCACATACTCATCTAATGCATATTGTACGATGGTTTTGAACTTTGTCCACTGATCCTCAACACTATCTGTACATGAGATAATACTTTTGTGTTGAGCCATCAAGTACTCTGAAATCTGCTTTTTGTCACTTTCACTACACTGAAAAATTTAGCTACCTTTTTTAATATTTCTATTTACGGCTGAAATCACTGATGCTGTAGCTGCTTTATGATCACTGATTCCCTGTTCTGCGTTAACTGTTTCAAATAGTTCAGGTCTGTTTGTCACCAGAATGTCTAACATGTTATCGCGAGTCGATTCTCTGTTTAACTGCTCAAGGTAGTTTTCAGATAATGCACTTAAAAAAATTTCACTGGATTCTTTGTCCCTGCCACCTGTTATAAACGTTTGAGTCTCTCAGTCTATATCTGGTAAATTAAAATCCCCACCCAGAACTATAACGTGGTCGGGAAATCTACTCTAAATACTTTTCAAATTTTCCTTCAGGTGTTCTGCCACAACAGCTGCTGAGCCAGGGGGCCTATAAAGACATCCAATTACCATGTTTGAGTCTGCTTTAACCGTGATCTTCACCCAAATTATTTCACATTTTGGATCCCTGTCAATTTCCTTTGCTACTATTGCACTTTTTATCACTATAAACATGCCTCCCCCTTCACTGTCCAGCCTGTCTCTGTGATATACATTCCAATCTGAGTTTAAAACTGTTTACATCTGGTTTCAGCCAACTTTCCGTCCCTAGTACTATGTGGGCATTGTAACCATTTATTAATGAGAGCAGTTCTGAGATCTTTCTATAGACCCTCCTGCAGTTTACTATTACCACATTAATATTGTCATTCCCTGTGTGTAGTGCATGCCTGACCTATTCAGGGGGACCCTACATTTCCCCACCCGATAGTGGAGGTTAAGAAATTTGCACCCCAGATCTCGGGAGAATCGTCTGAGCCTCTGGTTTAAGCCTTCCAATCGGCTCCAAAGCAGAGGACTGCAATCAGTTCTGGGAACAACACTGCAAATAGTTAGTTCAGATTCCACCCCATGAGCGAGACTTTCCACCTTCACCAACTCTGCCAACCGCCTGTATGAACTCAGGATGAACTCTGAACCCAGACAGCAGAACTCATTGCTGTCAACATGATCAACAATTTGCAGTCAGGTGCACCAACTGCTCTCTATTACCGCTGGCAGGGCCTCCTCCACATCTCGGATGAGACCCCCACCGGCAAGCAGACAGAGTGAACACTGGCCTTCTTCCCTGACCTTTCTGCTATTTCCCTTAGGGGCTCCATCACCCACCTAACATTGGAGCTCCCAATCACTAATAACCCCCCCCCCTCCCCCCCCCCCCCTGTATGCCTGTTCAGACCTTGCTGAAGGAGCGGCCACATGTCCACTCACTGGCATGGCCAGCCTCCACATTGACCCTCCGCGTCAAACAACGCGAACGCCATTGAACCCGCCACTCTCCTTGGGGAGAGGGTGGCCCAACCGGGTCCAGTACCCATGAAGATGTCTCGAAAGCAGGGACCGTGGGTGAAGCATGTAACACCTGGTGTGTGCCATGTGATGCACCAGATTCCCCGTTGCCGCTACACTCTGAGGCAGCAGCCTGAAGACAGCTGACTGTGGCCATCAGCATGTTCAGCTGTTCGCAAACAGTGGTCAGCTCCTCCTGCATCCGTACACAGCAGTCACACATCCTATCCATCCTAAGAAATCAACAATTTACTGTAGAGAGTTAAGTAATCAACTTTTAACTAGACTGGTAATTCACTAAAGGCGGCTGATAGCTGACTAAACTGTGGTTACTAGACACTTCTTGTTGGAAACAATGAAAATAAGCACTAACTGTCTCTGGATTCTATTCAAAACAAACACAAAATCTATGGAACACTATTACTAGTACTCGAAACTTAAAGCTTCCTAAAAGTAAAAACACGTGGAAAAAGAAGTGACAAGTACAAAAAACACAGTTAATACTTAAATTTATGTAGCTTCGTGCACCAAAAAATACACATGCACAACTATTTAGGGTATATAAACATTCAGTAGTCCAGACTACAAACAAATGTTGGAAGACTAAGCTCAGTGAAGCACCTTTTCAGATACTTCATGCAGACTCAATACCACTAGGGAAACATCTATTAGGGCACTTATTTACAATGTGGTTTATTGTCTGAACATCACCAAAGACACACATCCTATCAGTGCAAACACGCCATTTGTGCATGGTGTATTTGCACATATCTTCTCCAGTTCGAAATGTATTAAGCTTTACACAACACCTTTACAGGATGATGAAAGCCTGGAACTTTAAAAGTTGAGTTGCCAATAAGCTCATGACTCCTGGTTTTCACGGCTTACCACTTACATTTCCATTTAGCATCACAGTTCAACCCAGTGGAGAGCATTTGGATTTCTATTTCATATGCTGGTCTTCTGGATTTGAGGCATTTCCTATGCGGCAAGAGTAAAACTTTGTGAAGGGGGACTGATTCATTTTTAGACTTGCTTGCAAAGATTGTACAGAGCCACCTTTCAACAAAAGCAGACAACACAGATGTTCGATAGTATTCGTAGCCAGCACTGAGTCACTAACGGTTTTCATAGAATCATTCAAGTAATCATCATCATTTTTTCACATGTGCGCTGCAGAACCACACTCATGTGCAATATTCTACTGCAGAGTACAGGGTTTATAAAAAAAAAGAATCATCTGATTTGGCACATCTATATTTCTGAACTAATAAATGTATACAATGGTTTTTCTATTTTTGATGAACAGGAGACTCAAAAGTCCCCCCAATACCTTTTCATAGGTGTAGGTGTTCAATATGGCCCCCCTTGAGATGCACGGCATATGGAAATGTGGTATTCAAATTGTTCCCACACTGCAACAAGCATGTTTGAGTTACAGCTTCCCCAGCTGCTGTTAAGCGATGTCTCAGTTCATTCATTGTTGTTGGTAATGGAGGCACATAAGTAGAGTTTTTTATAAGCCCCCACAAGAAATAATTACATACAGTCAGATCTCGTGACCTTGGAGGCCAGTAATGTATGGCTGAATCATTTCCTCCAGTGCAACGATCCATTGTTCAGTAATCCTTTGATTTAAAAACTCCCCCACTTCCTGATGACAGTGTGGCGGTTTCCCATCCTGTTGGTAAATGAAGTCGTTCAAATCAGTCTCCAACTGTGGGAAAAGAAAGTTCTAAGGAATATCAAGATATGTGCTTCCTGTAACAGTGTTCTTGGCAACGAAAAATGGACCATACGCCTTTTCTCATGAAACTGCATGAAACACATTAAATTTTGGAAAGCCCTCTCATGTTGTACAGCCTCATGTGGTTGTTCTGTACCCCATATTTTCACATTACAATGGTTCACCTTTCCATTTAAATGGAATGTTGCCCCATCACTAAACACTAAACGTGGAAGAAAACTGTCATCCTCCATCTTGCCCAGAACGAAATTACAGAACATCACATGTTGTTGTTTGCCACTTTCACGAAGAACTTGCCGTACCTCAATTTTGTATTGTTTCATGTGTAAATGTCGATGCAACACATGCCAGATGCACAGCAGGAGCATGTTGAGCTGTCGAGCTGCACAGCAAACAGGTTTCTGTGGACTCCTTGTGAAATTATGGCAGAGGTGTTCGATGTCTGTTTCAGGCACTCAGGGTTGGTGCAGGGATTTGCCTTTACACAAACAACCTGTTTCTCAGAATTGTTCATGCCATTGTCTAATGCTCTGTGTTGTAGGAGGATCCACACCATACCTAGTACAAAAGTCACACTGAACAGTTATTACTTGCATTGTGCAAAATGTAGAACACAAAATGCTTTCTGTTGTCTTGTCACCATTTTTAGTAGAACTGAAGTGGATGCACACTGCTGCTACCTAGTGGGAACCATGTAAAACTCGAGAGTTTGCTCATTCCAACAGTACATTGTTCACGCACAAATAACATAATAGTTATGATTTTTTAAAATGCACCCTATATATCAATGCAAGACATGCTCCACGGACAACTGACATGTTTGCTTCCCATATACTACCTACCAACTTCCTCGCCAAGTTCACTCATCTTTGTACTTTCTTAGCTGTGTTGGAAAGGTGTTTATACTATGTCAGAGTTCTGTCTAATGGGATGCCATGGTAAGTTGGCATATTACTGTGATTGGCAATGCAATAGGGCCAAACTGTGGGTTGATCTTTGCTGCTGCTAAATGATTAGAGAGGTGGAAAAGATTTACTTTTGTTTTAGAAACCTTAGTCTGTCATCACATCCTGCATACTGGAGTTCTGGCAGGTCTGCTATTACATACTGAATAAGGCCAGAGCAAGAACAGAGCCTTGAGGTGAGCCATCATTAGAGTACACATTGTCTGCTCTTCTTTTTAACTTGGTGTACTTCACACTGCTAATTTTTGAACATGTTCCTTAAGAGGTTACTTAGTCTTATAAGGTATAGTTATCAGAAATTTCAATATTATACCAGTATGCCACATCATGTCATAAGCTGCTGACATGTGAATGAAAACTATCCTGGTCTTTAATTTCTGGTACCTAGTTTCTGTGTGAGTAGACAAGGAGAGCACTTGCTCACAGCAGCTTCTACAAGGTGTAATCTATCTTGTTCAGTTGGTACCACATAATTAATTTGGTTTGTATTCTGTCTAATATAACTTTTTCCAGGAATTTGTAACCATAGCTAAATACAAATGTGCTCTGAAGCAGTTCTTTCTTTCCCTGTAATTTTGATAACAATAACTTAAGTGCTCTTAAATTTTGATGGTAATGTTCCTTTGTGAAGAATTACATTAAAAAGGTAGGACTGTTGTGCACCAGAATTCCTGAGTAAAGCCCATCTGCACCTGCTTTTCTACATTTCATGTCAGTAAGGACAGTCTTCTGTTCAGTGGTCATAAATTGAGATGAGAATTTTGCACTAGATTCTAGAGATTTCTTAACCTCAGTAAGTTCTCTGTTTACTTGTTGAACACATGTTTTATCTGCTGGAACCTTGGAAACTCTCACTCAATGACTGGCAATAATTTGTGTTATGGGACAGGTCTTCTCCCAGCTCCCGAATCAGTGTCCCAGCTTTTCTACTGGAATGTGTGAAATCATTCTTTGTGCCAGTTTTCTCTGCTTTGATCAGTCACAGAATTCATTGAATTTGTGGCTGTTTCTTGCTCTCCACCTCCTTTGAATGTATCTCTTTGGATGTACCCTTTACAGCACTCTCTATGTAGGTGTTAAAACTATTAAAACATAAAACTGAATGAAAAGTTACGAGGGAAGCAGGTAACATGTAGGCAAAACTCAGAAACCACTGAAGACATCTCTACCACACTTTGTACATATATAACTCACCATCTTGGGGAAAATATTTTAGGTACAAGATCCCTTACCCAAGCACCACTACAAGGGGGCAGGGAAGTGGGATGCTGGAAGTGTGTAAAAATTACCAACTTTAATATTGATTTCACAGTTTTCAGAGTTGCTAAGCTCAAATATATTTCCCTCTTAGGAGTGTGAGCAGAAATGGAAAGGGAGTGACAAATATTTTAGGTAATCAAGTTTTGTCTTGAATTAATTTTACAATAAATTTGTAAAGGGCTTAATTTTATAGTTTGTGTATTGTATTTATACTTTTAAAAACAAATAAATACAGTAGGTTTGTTTTATGCTGTACAATAATTTAATTCCTTTTTCTATCTGACATAAGACTGAGGTAAATAAGTAACTGGGAACAGCAGACAATCAGCTAAAACACAATAAAGGATGATGGACAACTAATATTCACCATAATGTACAGGGCACATAATTTGTCAATATTAGATGAGGGAAGATAGGGTAGCAGAAGCAGTTAGTATTTGTGTAAGAAACATCTCACAATATCTGTATTCATCAGCTACATAATGTGACACAACAAACATGCTTGTCATTATTATAATGGAAATTACTCAGAAAAATGAGTGTGTACAGGCACTAGCCAGTGATAGTCATCTAGGCAAAAGTGTGGGAGAAGATGAAAGGACAGTATAGAGCAGTGTTGAAATATTGGAGGGGGGAGACAGATGGGTTTTAGTGACAGCAGTGAAACAAGCCCAAAATAGAAGAGTGAGGGAGGGAGGGAGGGAGGGAGGGAGTGAGGGATGAGTGCAGAAGTGAAAAATGGTGAGGGGGGCAAAGGTAAGGGTGAATGGAAAAGTGAATGAGATAGAAATGTCCAAGGGTGGAGTTTTAGGTCAGGGAGTTTGCTGGAACAGATGTGTGGGACAGATAGTTACAAACTGATAGTTAAGATGTATATGATATGTTTTGTATTTTGCCTGTTGACATTGTAGTGACACATGGATGATGGTTTGGGATAAGAAGTGGAGTACAGTGGTGGGACTAGGATATTAAATAGGTTAGGTGAGTGGTGGAAGCCACAATTTTGTGGTAGGTGGGGGGGGGGGGGGGGGAGGTGTTGCTGTATGAAGGGAGTATTTTGATACTAGGTATCTGTTAAACCCCATCCTCAGCTATGACAGCTGGCATATGTATTTAGTAAGTCAGAATGAGGCAGAATGGGTGTTTAAACACAGACCAAATTAATGTATATATGGTACAATTGCCAATAATACCAATTTTACAAGCATCACCATGAACTTCTATCCAAATTAGCCACATATCATCAGCACTTCATTTATACAGGCAACAAAAATGTATACACAAAGATTTAGCAACAGAAACAGATACTGTGAACCTTCCTGAATAGGTCCACACAGCCTCAGACAACATTAACGTGTGGTATGCTAAAACATCACAAGGACATATATTATACAAAATAGAAATTCTGTTCATATTATCCTTCTTAATACAACTGAAAGCAATGACATCTCAGCTTCAGCCACCAATCACCTTTACATTACTAAAAGCAAACCAAATTTTCATCCATGAATAACAGCTATATTAATATAGTCGACTTAACATCATAAGAAATTATGATATTATATACTGTAAACAGTTGCGTGCCAGCAGTGAACATAACTGTATGATGAGGAACTATCCTTCAAGACACCTTTGACTTTTATGCACTAAGTGTTGGCCTAAAATATTCCCTGCAGGATGCCAGGTACATAATGTGGGATTGCATTGTACATGTGTTCATTAAAACTAATGTTGCAATAACAATTAAGATCACTTTTGTTAATATACTTAACAATGTCCCTTTCTTTCTTTACTGACTGAACATCTAACTGTTATTTCCCAAAAACACATAAAATACTTCTTATCAAGAAACTTCAAATAAGCACTGGTACTGTACTAATGGTGACTGGAGAATAAATTTATGGATACAGTAAATCATTGTACAGTTTCAAACCTTGTGCATTACAGCTACAAAATCATCCCTGGCAAAATCAGAGTGAACAGGAAAATTAAACCATTACAGTCCAGAGAATGGTCATCTGAATCAAACAAACCACTATTTATTACATTTACTGTTGATGCCCAACACCTGTCAAATACACACCACCTCTCATTGTTTTACCCTCATATTACAATCCTCTCTCTTCCTAACATTGTATTCTCCCTTGTCACTTTCTCATTTACTAAGTTCTACGTTTTATGATTAATCCAGTCTTTCACCACAGACATACATGCAAGCATGTGACCACAAACACAAATGCACATGCTCTCTCTCTCTCTCTATTCATTCACTCCTTCTCCCTTTGCACTGATAACTCATAGTTTATTTTGGCACTTCTGCAAATGTAATCTCTCTTTCTTCACATTTCATTTATTCAACTAGCTCATTTATCTTTCCCTTTATAATGCATTATCTGGAAGGTTGAATGGAGCATTATCACGGAGGAGTAAATTCCATTTCTAAACATCTGGAGTCAAACATTGAAGAAGACTGACACAAAGAACCCTAGATATAATGCAACAAAAGGTCTTCTTCAGAAATCAATAAGATGCAGCCATAGATGTTTTAAAACTTGCCAGGAGGTCAGCAATTGACGACTGTCTGAATACCAGGCATTGTTACCTCTTTGACATTACACAGGGTACACCACATGGAGACGAACTGCCAAAGGTACAAAACTTGCCTTTATCTTCTCGAATATTTATATTTCAAACAAGCTAAACACACAATCCAGAAAGTTCATTTACACAGATGACTCAGCCAAAGTTGCACAACATGAATCATTTGAGGCCTCCAAAGACATTTTGATCTCTGACTTAAAGCTGCCAAGCAACTACTTTCATAAATGGAGACTGCAGCTTAACACAACTAAGACAGAAGTATCATGCTTCCACCTCTGTAATGGTCACAAGAAGAGAGCTTAACATTAACGCTGAAGATGAAGGTCTCAACCGTGACAACTACCGTGGACAGAATGCTTGCTTAGAAGGAGCACCTGACAAAGACCACAGGTAAAAGAAGGGCAAGAATTAAAATGATTAATAACCTGTGTGGCATCTATTTGGGCTCCTAGGTAAATAAGCTTTGCACATTAGAAGTTGGGCTCATCTATTCGGAGGTGAAATACTGTGCCCCTACAATGATTATCTGCTCACATACGAACAAGATTGGTGTGGCACCAAATGACATTATCCACACTATCAGCAGCACAGTAGAATCAACTCCTACTGCATGACTGCCCTCCTTGAGCCATATACGACTACCAGAGATATGGCGTAAAAATGCTTTCCTTAGAGATTACCATAAAATTAGCAGTATCCCTCAGCTGTTCATACATACTGAAATTGCTGGCCTGACTCACAGAACACTGATATCAAGAAAATAGGCACTATCCACTGCTAAGGAACTGACACACTCAAACTTTGATGTTCACAATGTCTGGAAATAACACTGGAAAGAGCACTGTCGACCAAAATGCCAAAGTTCCTCAGTGACATTCACTGCCCAAATTAAACATTCCCTCCCCCCACCCCCTCCCCTTCTTACCCCATCTGCTAAGTCTCCCATGACCCAAGGTTCTGAGTGACTTTTCTGTACTCTCCTCACTTCCTAAACCTCACAAATCCTTTTTCTTCATCACTCTTCCTTTCCCCTCAACCTTTCTGCCAGAAGAAAGAGCCACTGGCTCCAAAAGCTTGCATATTTCTTTAACCTTCATATACGTTTTCTCCTGCTGCTCCTTGGTAAGTAGGATTTTTATCTGTACAATTACATTATATTTACAACACAAAAAATGACTGATGTGAAGTTAATAGGCACTAGTGCAGGCCCCCAATCAAACTCAATTTAAAATGATCACAATACACATACAACACACAAATACAATTTAAAATTACAGAAAAATTAATCAAGGCTCACCCAGCATCTGGTGCAGGAGGTATGTACATAGGTGTTATTCTTCTCTTTCCATCTGAAGTACGAGTCTCTATCTGTTTATTGATGGGGCCCTTAAGAGGTGTTGAAGGCTGGGATACAGAAGCAGCTGGCCGTTCCAGTGATCCGTTAGTCTGCCCAGCGTCTGCTGCCGCTTTCTCTGATGCAGCTTTTTCTGCCTTCTCCCGGACAGCAAGCAACTCTGGTGTCTCCACCACACATGCACCTGCACCACTGGCAGCTGATAGTGACTTGCCATACATGCGCTCATGAAGCATTGTCTGTTTCAATTATGACAGGTTCAATATTAGTATCAGGATTTCAAGACGTTACAAATAATGTCATGAACAGGTGCTCCACACTGGCTCCCTTAACACTGTTCACAAGAGTACTTACAAAATATTATCAGCTACAGCTGCACTAACATGTTATGAAAATGCAGAAAAAACAAAAACTGCAATCAAGACCATGCTTGGTTTAAATCAAATGAAGCACTGTTTATGTCCATACACACATATCACAGTTGCGTAGTTGTTTGACAGTTTAACTTATGTTTAATGACACAAATCTCATATCTACTTGTGGTGCTATCGATTTGGTATGCACCAGTTAAGGAAACAAATTCGAGAAATTTATCTTTCAAAATTAAGCAGAGGTTTGGCTATGGAAAATGCAAAGTACTCACAACATAAATATTAAATTAAAATAGGATTTCTAATTGAAAATATTCAATGCCAGTGGCAGCAATATTGAAGAGCAGGTTGGGTTACTGTAGACACAATGTTAACAAGAGAAACACAGAATAGAAGAGAACAAGAGGCTGGGAAGTGGGGTAGACTCATTTAAGAACAATATATTCTGTGCTCAAATTTCAACCAGATTCTCATTTAGAATGACCTCCATGCCAATGAGCACGAATTCTGAAAACTTCAGTCACTTGTAACTCAGATTGAGCTTCTCTCCCATGACATTTTGAAAGCCACAGATAAAAGCAATCAAGCAGAGGTATTTCTTGACTTTCAAGAAGCATTTGCCTCATCACCACAACAAAGACTGTTAATGAAAGTATGACCCCACCCCCCCCCCCCCCACACACACACACACACACAAAATAGTTGGATGGAAATGGTTGACATTCATAAGCATCTGGAAATCACCCTGACTACAGTCAAACAATCGGCAGTTGCTGAGAATTGGTGGAGAGCTTCCGAGAGTGACCTGTGACATCTGTACCAGAGGTACCTCATGTACTATTCTCTCCCATGAATCCTGTCTCCTCTGCGCAAAGTATGGGATCTGTCATTAACCATTCACTTTACTGAGAGAGGCGTGTCAATGGTAGATCTAGGCATCTTCTACAGGGTGGACGAGGACCACGGAGGACTCAGTCCGAGCTGATGTCTTTCATTGAAACTGATCCAGAGGGACTCACTTCACCTGTTTTAGGAAAATCTGTTTTGTGTGGTGGCAAGATGAGGTGAACACAAAAGGGTAGGAGGTCTATTAATCGTCAGCAGTTGAAATGTACAGCAAATGATGGTAGGAAAATTGCAGCAAGGGACGCGAAAGGACACCAGGTGCACTCAGTGTGTATGCCTGCAGGCCACATTCAACATGTTGAAGAGGCTAATCAAGCAGCCAGTGAGGGAACAGTGTGCAAGCAACTGCAGATTATGGCACAAGTTGGAACAAAGATGCCTTTCATCTGGGCTCCGAGGCCACTCTTGGGTCATTCCACCAACTGGCAGAGATAGTTCAGGAGATCAGCCTTGAGCATGGAGTTTCAATGACTTTTGTCACAATCTGCAGCAATGTCCCCCAGTATACAAGAAACTCAAATCCAGCAAGATAGAAACCGAAGCGGCATATGAGATTGTTTGGGCAAGACCCAGTATCAGGGGTGGGAATAAAATGATAAATGGATGCTTTTATTGCCCACCAGACTCATCTCCTGATATAAACAAAAACTTTATAGAAATTCTTAATTCAATTGTACATAAGTTCCCCAATCATAGCATAATCATCAGGGGAGACTTTAATCATCAAACAATTAATTAGGACAATTATAGTTTTGTTGGCTGTTGGTGTTATAAGACATTCTGTGAAGCATTACTAAATGCCTTCTCTGAAAACTGCCTGGAACACATAGTTAAGATCCCCACTCTTGATGGAAATATATTGAATTTAATGGCAACAAATAGAGCTGACCTCTTTGAGGATGTCCACATCAAAACTAGTATCAGTGACCATGACACAGTTGTGGCAACAATGATTAGGAAAGTATGCTCAGTAGACTAGATAAAAAATCAGTAGTGACATCTCACAATGGGGAACTTTAAACTTTCAGCACAGGTAAAGAGCAAATCTAGCTCAAGTTTAAAAGAATAGTTGACCATGCACTGGACAGATAAGTACCCAATAGAACAGTTCATAGTGGGAGGGAATCTCCATGGGAAACAGTCACTGTAAAAGAACTTCTAACGAAACAGAGATCACTGCATCATAGGTGTGAAACAAAGCGTAGGGCTATAGGGAGAGAGATAATGAGTGAAGCGAGTTTGCCTGTCAAGAGAGCAATCTGTGATGCCTTCAATGACTACCTTAGCAGATTACTGTCAAGTGATCTTTCACAGAACCCAAAGAAATTCTGGTCATATGTAAAAGCTGAATTGAGGATACCAAAGCAAAAGCTGAAATGCTTAACTAAATTTTCAAATGTTCCTTTACAAAAGAAAACACTGGATAACTGCCACAATTTAATCCTCGTACCACTGAAAAGATGAACAGAATAAGTATTGGTGTCAGTGGCTTTGAGAAACAGCTTAAATCATTAAAATTGAACAAAGATCCAGGACCTGATGGAATCCCTATCATATTCTATGCTAAATTTGTGGCTGAGTTTCATCCTATTGTAACTATAATGTATCACAGATATCTTGAACAAAAAAAAAAAAAAAACCAAGTCTAGTTCTTGGAAAAAGGCACAGGTCACACCCATCTACAAGAAAGGGAGTACAAGTGATCCACAAAACTACCATCCAACATCCTTGACATCTATTTGTTGTAGAATCTTAGACCATATTTTGAGTTCAAACATAATGAAGTATCTTGAACAGCTAGATGATGTATTTCTTGATTTCCAAAACACATTCGACTCCATACCACACCTATGCTTATTGTCAAAAGTATGATCATATGGGGTATCAAGTGAAATTTGTTACTGAATTGAGGACCTTTTGGTAGGGGGACTTATCATGTTACCTTGGATGGAGATTCAACATCAGATGTAGAAGTAACTTCAAGTGTAACCCATGGAAGTGTGTAGGGACCCTTGCTGCTCATATCATATATTAATGATCTTGCAGGTGATGCAGTTAGCTATAATGAAGTACTATCTGAAAGAAGCTGCATAAATATTCAGTCAGATCTCTCAAAGTGGTGCAGAGCAGAGACTGGTAACTTGCTTTAAGTGTTCAGAAATTTAAAATTTTGCACTTCGAAAAAAAGAGAGAGAGAGAGAGAGAGAGAGAGAGAGAGAGAGAGAGAGAGAGAGAGAGAGAGAGAGAGAGAGTAGTATCCTATGACTAAGGACTGCAAAAATTTCCCTCAAAATGACAATATGCAAAATTACTTAACAGATGCTGTTCCATAGCAAATTGTATCCAGACAAGTTATTTGTCAGAGACAGGTTGAAATAGCTCTATTTTCTACATCGAATATCAAAACATAAGCAGTTACTGGCATTGTACATCATCTGGCAAAGCCCAGTTAAGAATGATAATGTCCACAAGAACCTACATGGAAAATGAAGTGTACAAACCCAACAATGTATGAGTGTGCTCAATGATCTGGAGCCATGCCAATGTAGGTGGTTGGATGGACTGTTTAAGTTACACGGCACATAATGCAACACAGTACTCAGCCATGAGACCTAGCATTTTATAAGAAGGAAACGTGCCTGTTTGTTTGTTAGCTAAAGCTTAAAAGATAGTATAACAGGGACAGTTTTAACGTGGGAAATTAGGTGGCTGATGGTCAGAGTTGTATTTGCATATAATACTGCTAGAGGTTGGGCCTTAACTACATCTTTAACAGTAATCTGCTAACTTCATCAAGCCATTGTGCAGTAGCTGTGCCTGAATGCTTTGTGTTGTGCATTGCTCATTTTCTTCTTTTGAAGCGGCTAATCCTGGTCCATCACAGATTTTGATTATGACCTTTACAAAACCAGAAGAGGTCAGTGATCCCCTGTGACAATGTGTCAGTTCATTTGTAAGCTTCTGCTCAGCGAAATGGAGGCAGAGTTTGTTTCTGTGCACTGCTCCTTACTCTGTGGTGGTCAAAATTCTAGTCTGTTTATGTTTGCAGCCATCTGTGACTATAGCCTATAGCACCATCTCTCTGCACTATAGTGACTGAAACACAAAATCTGTAAAGTTTTCTAACAGTGCCGAAATTTTTCTCCTAACGTTAAAATTGAGTTGCCGTACTTTCAATTCTACTTCTATGCTAAATGCCTTGTCAGCTCTATCTGCAGTGTTGTCACGCATGGGTCACATGGCTGTGAATGCCCATGAAAGGTTGAATTTAGTAGTCTGCAGAATTTTTATCTTCAAATTGGGTGAGAAAAGACAAGTAATGTTCAGAAACATCTTACATTGGAGACACATTCATTTAACTAGAGGGAAAGTGCTGCTGCTTTTCAACAGAACAACCAGTTTTGAAAGCATAAATGCAGCCAAATGAATAAAAGAAGTGCCATTTTGGAAGAAAAAGGTCTTGAAGTTTTTTGCAAAAGCAAACACTCCCACCAAAAAGTTCAATTTCAAAGAACTAGTAATTTGTCTGTGTTCACTCGTGTAGTATGACAATCTTATAAATTTGTGTGTCTAATAATTTACAAACAAAGAAAATATATGCGAATTTCAACAAAACTATATGCGAATTTTGCAAAACACAGATGTGGATTTTACAAAAATATATTTTCCCGTCCTTACCTATCAGTATAATATCAATGAGTTAGTAAAATATCAATGAGTTACTGCTGGAATTGGCCAACTCATACAAATACCTGGGTGT
The DNA here is from genome assembly GCF_023864345.2 of Schistocerca serialis cubense. NCBI lineage: Eukaryota > Metazoa > Arthropoda > Insecta > Orthoptera > Acrididae > Schistocerca > Schistocerca serialis. Next base: position 6,130,723 of record NW_026047471.1, on the reverse strand, counting down.
AACAGTTTTTAGGGATATGAAATCGAATGATCACATAGGTTCAGTTGTAAGTACAGCAGGTGGTAGACTTCGGTTTACAGGTAGAATACTGGGGAAGTGTTATCAATCTACACTGGAGATTGCTTACAAGTCACTTGTGTGACCCATTCTAGAATATTGCTTAAGTGTACAAGTGTACGGGACCCATAGCAGATAGGACTAACAGGGAATATTGAACAAATATGTAGTAGGGCAGCATGATTGGTCAAAGATTTTATAATCCTTGGAAGACAGTCACAAAAATACTGAAGAAACTAAGCTGGAACACTCTCTAAGATATATGTAAACTATACTGAGAAAATCAAATGATTGCTCCAGGTATGTACTACAGCCCCCTACATATTGCTCACATACTAATCACGAATGTAAGATCAGAATAATTACTGCACATACAGAAGCATTCAAACAATCATTCTTTCCATGCTGCATATGTGAATGGAACAGGAAGAAACCCTTATAACTACTACAATGGGATGTACCCTCTCGCATGAACCTCATGGTGGTTTACAGAGTATAGATGTAGATGTAGATTCAGAAATAATGCAAGGAAAACTTTTTAATGCTTACTACGTTTTCGTGATTCATGAAGTAAAACTTCAGCATCAGGTATCTCATTTTAATGTATTACAACTGCATTTCTAGATTATTTGCAACATGTTTTAGAGACAGTATCCACATACGTCACTGAATGTACCTGCAAAATTGTATCATTGTATGACACAGTTCCAGAGATGTCACTAAGGTGAAACTAATACATTCTATGAGGGCTATTCAGAAAGTAGGGAACATTTCCATCTGACGCCGCTAGGCACGCACCAATCACATATATTTTGGTATATGTGTGAGCTCGGCAGCTCAGTTAGCATCCATCTGTGACAGTGGGAACGTCTCTGCATGTCTGGTTTTTTCGATATTTGAATTTGAAATGTGCACTGCATTTCGAAAATTCTGCCAGTTGTGAGCTGCGGTCTGCGACACAGTTTTTATTGGCAAAAAACCTAAAACTTATAGAAATTTATCGTGAACTGTGTGAAGTATACGGAAACAATGTAACAAGTGAATGTTTTGTCCAGGAATGGTGCATTCGGTTTAAAAATGGCTAAACCAATGTTCATGATGAAGAGAAGAGTGGACACCTGAGCATTGTGACTGACAATCTTGTCACTAAAGCTGATGAAACGATTCGTGAAAATCGTCGCTTCACAATAATGGAGCTTTCACTTTCTTTTCCACAAGTTTCATTGAAATTATTGTTTGAAATTGTCACTCGAAAGCTAGGCTACCACAAATTTTGTGCATGGTGGGTGCCCAAAATGCTTACAGAGCACAATAAAGAACAGCAAATGGAGGCACTGTTGACATTTCTGGAGGCCTACCACAAACATGGTGATTCATTATTGGATCAAATCATAACAGAAACATGGTGATTCATTATTGGATGAAATCATAACTGGTGATGAGACTTGGGTGAAACACGTCAATTGTGAGACAAAATTACAGTCCATGGAGTGGGGGTCACAAGGTCCTCCCAGAAACAAAGAAAATGTTTGCAAACCTTGTTGGTAAGAAAACTGTTGGCAACAGTGTTTTGGGATAGGCAGGGTGTGCTTCTTATTGATTTTCTCGAACATGGAGCAACCATAAATTCTGCCCGGTACTGTCAAACTTTGCACGGCCTTAGAAGAGCAGTTCAAAACAAATGCCGTGGAAAGCTTATGTCCAAAATTTTGTTTTTGCTTGACAATGCCCAACCTCACATGGCAAACCACACTAAAGAACTCCTAATTCATTCAAATGGGAAATTTCCCCTCATCTGCCCTATATCCCCGATCCTGCACCAAGCGTCTTCCACTTGTTTCCCAATATGAAGAAATGTCTTGCAACGCAGTGCTTTGATGATGATGCAGAACTCCAGGCAGGCTGACTCACTGGCTGAAGTCTCAGGTGGCAGAATTATACAACAAAGGTTTTTCAAAGCTTGTCCACCACTATGATAAGTGCCTCAATGTGTTTGGTGACAATGTGGAAAAGTAGTATGTCAGTCGCTCTTTCACATGTATATAATAAAATGTATATACATCTTCTTTTTCTTCTTCTTCTTCTTCTTCTTCTTCTTCTTCTTCTTCTTCTTCATCATCATCTTTCTGAATAGTCCTCGTAAGTAATTGGGGTTTTGAGTCTTCAAACATAAAGGTTTACACACTTAATGTAAAATATTTAACACACAAACTCATTTGTAAAGTCAGACATCTGAAGCTCTTTTATACATGGGAGACTGTCTCTTTAAACACTTGGGCTGTGGGGTTAACTGGTATTAATAGTATGGATAATCATCAACAGATGTAGAAGTAACTTCAGGCAGGCCACAGGTAACTGTGTTGGGGCTCTTTATTGATACTGTTGTATACACATGACAATATAGATGACATTAATAATAGCGTCAGTCATTTTGCAGATGATGCAGCAATATCTGGAAAGGGTTGCATTAGTATTCCGTCATGTCAAAGTGGTGCAAAGATTGGAACCTTGCTTTAAATGACGGGTATGTAAAAGTGTACACTTTACAAAATGAGAAAATGTGGTTCCTATGGTTACAATACCAATGACTGACAATTACAGTCAGTCATTTCATACAAACACCTTGGTGTAAAAATCTGTGGGGATATGAAATGGAATGATCTCACTGGTTCTGCTGAAAGTAAAATAGACAGCAGATTTTGGTTCATTGTAGGAAAATGCAATCACTCTACAGAGGAGCCAGCATGAAAAACACTTGTGTGACCCCAACCTAGAATATTGCTAGAGTGTGTGTGACACATACCACATATGACTTACAGAGGACATTGAGCAAATATGAAGAAGGGAAGTGAAAATGGTTACAGGTCAGCTTGACTCACAGGAGGCTATCACAGAAATGCTATGAAACCTGGAATGGCACATGCTTTAAGATGAACGCCTGCATTTCCTTGGCATACATGAATCAAACTGAAATGAGTGACACACTGTGCATGGATATACACATTTACTATTTTTTATTTGAATTCTGTGATGTGCACGAACTTCAGTCTTGTTTGATATATTTGAGTTGTGTACATTCTGTCAGACCTAATATAAAATGACCTACTTTTTTTTAATAATATGAATATTTATATATGTGTTTGGAGAGAGAGAGAGAGAGACTGATTTTTGATTGAGATTTTACTTTAAGTCGTAACTGGTATCTGAATTGTGGTTGCTGTCTCCTTGAATGATCAGCTTCTGCACCAGTTGGTGACGTATTACAATTTGGAGGAAGCTACTGCTCTTTAAGGTTTAAAATACATCTCTGTTAGTTACTTGGCCGTATTGTGGATAGCTTTGAGCCCAAATTTACATAGCTTTTCATACCTAAGGGACCACTGTTGTAAGTAAATAAGATCAAACAGCAATCTGCTTTTTGTGAGAAAAAGAGATAAGAGATTGCTTAGCAAACAAACTCCCTTCAAACTACATGTCCTGCTACATCAAAATTGGTCAGTGGAGTTCAGCACAATACTATTGTACAAGAATATAATCCAATTACTGTAATTCAGAAATTCTGAGAGATTGTTACTTATTGAATGAAAACTATAGAGAATGCATTTCTTTTCCTGTATTTTAGTGAACTTCGTACACTTACAATTCTGTTGGTTGATAGACAGCAATGACAATGAAGTTTACCTCCTCTTCCAAAAACAAGATATTTCTATTCTTCACTTCCAAAAAATTTGTATACATAAATGTTTGGCAACTCTTACACATACTTTACTCGGTTTTATCACTAAAATATCAATTTTCATTAAATGTAACAATACGTTCTGAGTGATGGCATAGCAACATGTCCTTTTTCCACAAGATACAAATTAACAGTCCTCTTTTTTTTTCTTTTTTTTTAATAAATCTTATTTTTTTTTTTTTTTTTTTTTTGGTTTTTAGAGTCCATACTCAAAGAATCACAACTACTATTGTTGTGGGGATTGCGCACTAAAGAATTTCTTGCTGTTCAGCTGCGCTTCACTTAACTTCAAGTACTTTTTAATCACATTTACATTTATGGTATTTACATACATTACTGAGTTTTCGGAATAAAATTAGGCACAAATTAGTTTAAAAAAGCAGTGAGACACACACAACATTACAACCTGTCCGACAGAACAGACATCACTTGTGATGACATGGCTGATGCTTACATTTATACGAAACACAGAATGGGGAAAGAAAGGGAAAGGATGCAAGCGAATTCATCACTTCCAGGCACACAGGGCATTGTCCTAATGCAATAACGAAATCTGAGAACTGATGCTGGTCCAGGATTCTCATGAGCACTTGCCTTAGCCTTATTTATTTTGCTCCAAATCAATTTCTAATTAGCTTGGAAAATAGCCTTGTGATGATGGTGCAGTGAAAGAAACACATTAGTTATTTTTACGATTGAATAACACTGATTATCTGTAGATTAAATGCTTGTTGGTTAGGTTACTTACAAAACAGCATCATCGTCACACATTTGGTATCCACTACTGCATAAAAGCCTCCTACAGATTTCTCAATCTTCAGCTATGTGCATTCATATTAATGTAATTCACATAATCAAACTACTTAATCTACATGATCTTCAATTGGTGCACCACTAACTTTGTCTATGTCATTTACAATTCTGCCATTAGTACTGACATTTGGGTCTGGCAGCCCTAGGGATTAAAGACACCTGGAGAAACCATGCACAACAGAAAGGAACACAGGCACTTTGTGCAGGCAGTGTGTTGTCTTCAGGGCTCGAGACCACTGGATATGTATATATGCATTACATTAGTAAACTAGCAAGTAGTACTATTTTTCTAGATGAGAAGTCTCATCTCAAGGAGGTAGTTACACATTGCTGAAGACACAGAAATATCGAACTTATGTACAGTATCCACAAACTACATTCTCTCTTTTCCTGGTGTTGAGTTTATTAAATCATATACATCACTGGTCATAGCATGCCAGGCAATGTTATGAAACTATGAGAAATATCTGATGATAGTGTGAAGACAGATGTGAGCAACAAAGACAATCATGAACAAAATTTTGAGCTTCGGAGAGGATACACATTATATATTGTCACAGGTAACATTATGATTCATTTTTACTACGTTGCCATTGTCTACCAACCAACCAACTTGCTTAGAGTTTATATGGCTGCATTAATAATTTCCAGTCAATAACAATTACATAGGTGGTGTAAGAATAAAAGTTTATTTAAAGTAGACTCTGTTCTTTTGTCATGATTCTAGCAGAAAAGCAGCAATGATTTTTTTAAGGGTTTCCAGTTTATTACTTTATATCTACTAGGAGCTTGTTATAAGACCTTGGCAACAGAATATATTACTACTCTAAAGCTTAATAAGAAGGCAAACCATATGTAGATACCATTATTTCATCCTTCGTTGTTACCTAAGAGCATAATAATAATAGGTCTTTGTAGAGGCCTAAACAAGATGTGCTGCTATCTGCTTTACACTATATTCTTATTATTCCAATTTTGGTGAAAACCTTATCATCCCTACACTTTGTTAATAACAGTCAATTCTAATGATTTCACAAGATGAAGACACCGTGAAAACAAAAGAAAAGAAAAGAAGGAAACAAAATGTAATTTAAATGGAGTAATAGTGACAGACTTTCCTAGCAACCAAGACAGTATTATTAGAAGGAAAGCTAGCTAAAGTTTCACAGTTTGCAGGGAAAGAAAACAAACAATGACTTTCTTAAAATATTTATGCAGCTAGTTGTAGAACAGTAATTAAATAATAATTATCTGATATAAACTGTGTGTCAAAGAATCAGTGAAATCATCAAAAGTCAAACCCACTGCAATATGACTTAAGACATGATATCTGTTTGGTGAAAAAATGAAAAAATGTCCCTGAATAAGGAAAACCATGAGGTCATCCACATGTGTACAAAAAGAAATCCATTATACCCCAGTTGCATGATAAATAATACAACTTTAAGGGCTGTAAATTTAACTAAGTACCTAAGAATTACAATTACGAAGAACTTAAATTGAAATGATCACATAGGTAATGTTGTGGGGAAGGCAAACCAAACACTGCATTTTATAGGTGGAACACTTAGCAGATGCAACAGGTCTGCTAAAAAGACTGTTTACCTACACTTCTCTGTCCTCTGCTAGAGTACTGATTTGCAGTATTGAATCCTTACTGAATAGGAGTGATGGAGGACACTGAAAAAGTTCACAGAAGTGTAGCTCATTCTGTATTACCCGGCAAGAGGGGAAGGAGTATCACAGATACGATAAGTGAGTTGTGGTGGCAGTCATTAACCCTTTCGTGACTATGGGCATACATGTATGTCCAGCAGGTAGAAAGGTCATTGCTATTGGCCTAGATGTACACTCAGCGGGTGGTAACTCCAGACGGCTACTGACGGAAACGGAGGTCCTAAACTACAAATTAAATGGCCTTCGACATATTCGTTTGACACATAAAAAGTAAAATGCGCTTGACAGCCTGCACGTCATTTGCTAAAACAGTCGATAACTCATATGGCAAACCCAAGTGGGAACATAAATGGTTAAAAAATGGGCGTTCCATCATGAAATGGTGGGCAGTTAAAACTATGGAACAATGCATACAAAATGGCAGGGGAGTGCCACTTAACAAATGATGATGGCTAAAATGATGTTTTCTCATGCAACTTCATCTGTCCACAACATTTCAATTTATTCGCACCATCATGGGACACAATTTATCAGACAAGGAAATTATGGATATTCTTATGAATTGTAGTGACAAAGATTGTAGTGATACTGCGGAACTTTCTTCCAATGAAGAGTTGGATGCGTGTCAATGTACTGCTGAATCCTTGACATCAAGAATAGAAGATTCTAGCTCTGAAGACAGAAAAGAAGATGAAGTAAGTGAAACTTCATCAGAAAAAAGAAAGTATGACTGGACGGAGAATCATCCAGTGATGAAACGACGCCACTTTGTGAACACATTTAGTGCATTAAAAGCAGACTTCGAAGAGTCAGCAAGTCATTTAGATATTTTTGTACTTCATGTCCATGGAATTCGTTTCTGCTATCTGTACACAGATCAATAATTATCATAAATTTATTACTGGAAAAATGAAAACAGTACCCAGGAAATTTGCATGCTGGAAGCACGCAGAGCCAGCTTAATTTTATTGCTTCCTACCAAGTTCTCTGTTTATGCCTAGAAGTAAAAAGTTAGAAGCGAATGGATATTGGTTGACATATTCTCTGCTTCAAACACCAATATTCTCTAACATAATGGCCAGGGACTGGTACAAGTTGATCCTGCCTTTATCGCACTTCAGTGACAATTCCACCACACCTCCAAGCCATTCTTGTAAAAATATGTCTCATTGTAGATCACACAAAAAATAAATTCTGCCAGGCATTAGTACCCTTTGAAAACCTAGTGATTGACGAAAGTCTGCTACTTTTCAAAGGAACCATTTTGACATTAAAATTTTTGTCCTTTGTAATGTACAAATCAATTATATTTTGGATTATATTGTCTACACTGGTGCTGCCTCAGAAATAGAATCTAGAAATGCTGATTGGGGAAAATCAGGCGATGTTGTTGTGAGTTTGTTATAGCCATACCCCAAAAAAGGTCATACCATTTATTTAGACAATTGGTATTCGAGCCTTGAATTATTCCTGTGGCTCCATGATAAATGTACAAACACCACTGGAACGGCATGCAAAAACAGGAAACATCTACCACCGTTGCCAGACAGTTTGAAAAACGGGGAAATACAGTCCTAGTCCTGTGGAACATTAATGACACTAAAATGGATGGGCAAGAGAGAAGTCTGGATGCCTTCTACCATAAATGGACCAGAGTTTGTGGAGATAGAGAAAAAAGACCATAGAGTGGGCAAAAACAAATTGAAACCTACCTGTGTTGTCAGCTATAATAAGTCAATGGGTGCAGTTGGTAAGACAGACATGCTGTTGTCTTCTGAACAGTTCATCCGAAAGACAATGAAGTGGTACAAAAAATTATTCTTTCATATGACTGCCTTGTGTGTGTTTAATGCAAAAAGTATTTTTTGAAATGCAAAAGTAACGGAAGATACCACTAGTGAAATACCACTTGGAAACAATCTGTCAGTTGCTTAATGAATTTCATAGTCAAACTTGTAAAAGTGCAATCCTATGAACAACCAAAGAAGAAATCCCTTTCCAACTGCAGAATAAAGAGGGACATTATTCAGGGTTCCTAGAAGCAACAGAGAAAAAGGAGATTCCCCGGACACACTGTGTAGTATGTACTGCTAATTCACAATAAAAAATTACACACGTTAGATGCAAAAAGTGTGATGTGGTTCTCTGTATGGTGCCATGTTTTGAAAAATATCACACACTAAAGATATATTAGTATGTTTTAGTAACTGTGTACGTTTCAAGCAAAGGAAAGTAATAAATTAAAATTAAAAAATTTAAAAAAGTATATAAAAAGGGTATTTAATTCAGCCAGTGGCAGTCAAAGCCTGCATCAAAAATGAGAATGGGAAACCATTAAAGGAAACTGTACTGAACATGACGAGCTGAAAAAGAAAACATTGAGCAAGAAGAAGGTAGGCATTTACTATCTGCCCCGCCCCCCTCCCCCCTTAAACCAACCAATCTTATTGTGGAGAATCGACTTTAGGCTTTAATTACAAACCAAGCCATGGGCCTATCGAAAAATGAGTTATCCAGATATATGCTTTGTTTAACTCAGAGTCCGGATATGTGCCATAATTTGGTTTTAAATTCCTGTAATTGTTTTTTAATTAAGATAGTAGCAAGAACTGTCCAATATTTGGGCGTTTTCACTACACGCTACTCACTTTAACACTATATATCTTGGAACACATTCATTCAATTTTAAGGAAATTTTAATATGTTGTAGGCACACATATCGACGGAATAAGCCTCAAGTTATAGGAATTATTATTAAAAACGTTCCTATCATTTTTCTAAACCAACTGTTTATCAGCCCATAATAAACATATAACAGAAAGTGTTACTTAGTTCCAAGCTCTCTTTCGTGGTCATCAGAAACTATGACCACTGAGACAGTACAGCGGTTCTGTATGCACCAGAACGTGCGGGATGCCAACAGTGGCCATAGCCTACAGCGACCACAGGGCTGAGTCCGCAGTCTACCGGCCAGGCGAATGCTGCATTTCCTCTTATCAGCCGGCCAAGTAGCCAGGACACTTGGCCCTTGTAGCCACGAAAGGGTTAAAACAAAGGCATTTTTCACTGTGGCAAGATATTTTCACAAAATTTCAGCCTCCAACTTCCTCCTCTGAATGTTAAAACATTTTATTGTCACTTACAAGAAAGAAGTGATTGCTGTAATAAAATTTAAAAAATCAGAGCTCATACCAAAAGATTTAAGTGTTTATTTTCCATATGCGCTGTTTGAGGGTGAACAGTACAGGATGTCTGAAGGTGGTTTGCCACACTAAGTGTGAATTGAGGAAAAGTCATGTAAATGTTCCACATTTGGTGGTGGTGGTTAGTGTTTAGCATCCCGTCAACAACGAGGTCATTAGAGACGGAGCGTAAGCTCGGGTTAGGGAAGGATTGGGAAGGAAATCGGCTGTGCCCTTTTAAAGGAACCATCCCGGCATTTGCCTGAAACGATTTAGGGAAATGTTCCACATTTGGAGCAATTATGTTAGCTTTCAAGAAAACTTTATTTATGACAGTATAAAACAGGGCAATTGTGTATTATTTAACAACTGAAACAAAATGGGGGATAGAGAAAAATATAAAATAGCATGAGCAAACCTAATCTTGAATGAATGAAAACCTGCCTGTCGATAAACTACAGCTGATGATGATAACACAATCTACAGGATAAGGATCAGGAAGACATAAAAATTAAAGCAGAATAAATTATTTGCTTACATGCTGTGGTGCTACCAATTATGTAAACCACAAGTGAAACAAAAAGAAAAAAGTAACTAAAAATACACAAATTATAGCGATATGTGAATTCATTATCATATTCAGTAGATACTATCAAGAAGGGGTACCTCCAATGATGTGGAACAAGTCAAGGTATACACGTAACATATGAGAAAGATATGACAAACTTTTCAACAATAAACTATCACTACACTACTTAATGCTATTCACACTAATGCCATCTAAATTTAATCAAGATAATTAGTAATAAAGTTGTTTCTTTGAAAAATAATGCTGCCTCGTTAGTTTCATCATACAGCAGCTGTTTGTCTGCCATTAATAGCATACTATTTACTTGATTACAATGGTAGTTTTCAAGAATATTTATACATCTTTAAAAACAAGTCCTATTTATAGTACATTATTACTATACAGCTTCCTATATAAACCCACACTGCTACTGGCCATCTAGCTAACAGAATTCTTAAATATCTAAATCTGGGTATTTACATAATTTGTAGAAAAAGTGACTGATGAGGTATGTTTTAACTTTCTTTTGAATTGGTAGGGAGTCTCTCACTACAATTTCAGAGAGAAAGGAAACATTCATATATTATTCACAAAAACAGCAACAGGGCTGGCAAACACAAAATGTTAAAGTAATTTCTTTGTCATGGCAAAAAAAAAGGAAGAGGAGGCAAGGTTTGTGAGTTTTGGAGTGATGTATAAAAAATACACGACAGAAGATGGGATTCATTTTATCAGCATATCTAACAACTCAGTCTATTTTGTTTGTTTTCAGACAAATAAAATAAAATGCTCCATTTAGTCTTCAAATACTGTTGCCAGTACAGTTTATTATAAATATGCAAAAGAAGACTTTTAAAAAGTGGATAAAGAACTTTAAGTGTGGAACATGAAAGGATCCCTATGAAATGCTACTTCTGTTTAGTGACAGACCGATGATCAGAAAATTTTTAGTATAACTTCTATCTGAACAGTCATGTTTATTCCACATGGGAAAAATATATCTAAAAACAAAGATGATGTAACTTACCAAACGAAAGCGTTGGCATGTTGATAGACACACAAACACACAGGCAAATCTACTCTGTACTTCTGCCTCGACTGACATCTCTGCCCAAACTCTTTGCCTTTACAAATGTCTGCTTGTGTCTGTATATGTGCAGATGGACGTGTGTGTGTGTGTGTGTGTGTGTGTGTGTGTGTGTGTGTGTGTGTGTGTGTGTGTGTGTGTGTGTATGTGTGTGTGTGTTTGTTTGTGTGTCTATCAACATGCCAACGCTTTCGTTTGGTGAGATACATCATCTTTGTTAGTCCCCCCCTACAGTAAAGTTGTGAAAGTAATCCAGTAATCCATGTTAGCTTTTCACACTAAGGAACTAACAATTCATGAATAAAACATAATTCCATCAATGAAGGAGTCAACATTATCTTTCAGTAATTAAAATGAATTACAAATAATATTAATTAAACACACCTTCTCTTCCATTGTAAGTGGCTTCCCAAGTTCATCTTCTGAGAACTCTACAAAAGCAACAGTTCCATCCCATGAACAAGCCATCAACTGCAGACCTGTACAGCTCCATGACAGATCAAGCACAGAATTAGTAAACAACTCGTGCAACACAACAAGAGGTCGTTTGAGTGCTGTAAGCCATACTGATAACGATCGATCTCGAGAACCAATTGCACAACAGCAGTACTGCTGAGGCTTCAATGAAGAACGATATTGTTTCTGCAGAATGTTGGAATTGAAGTGCTGAAACAATGAACAATACATTAAAACTTCACAGCAATGCTATATCAAGGCAGCCTCTACACATTTTAAAAACAAAATTAAAAGTTTGTGTGATACATAGATGCCAGTGGTATGGTTATCATGTGTAATAATATAATGTGAACAGAAACTTGAAAACTACACAACTTTTCATGAAATTCTAGAATTAAAGATTTGTGTTCAGGAGCACATCCATAAAGGATGAAGGTATTGCCACACATGCTCTTGTTGTTTTATTACACACACCTGGAAATGGAAAAAAGAACACATTGACACCGGTGTGTCAGACCCACCATACTTGCTCCGGACACTGCGAGAGGGCTGTACAAGCAATGATCACACGCACGGCACAGCGGACACACCAGGAACCGTGGTGTTGGCCGTCGAATGGCGCTAGCTGCGCAGCATTTGTGCACCGCCGCCGTCAGTGTCAGCCAGTTTGCTGTGGCATACGGAGCTCCATCGCAGTCTTTAACACTGGTAGCATGCCGCGACAGCGTGGACGTGAGCCGTATGTGCAGTTGACGGACTTTGAGCGAGGGCGTATAGTGGGCATGCAGGAGGCCGGGTGGACGTACCACCGAATTGCTCAATACGTGGGGCGTGAGGTCTCCACAGTACATCGATGTTGTCGCCAGTGGTCGGCGGAAGGTGCACGTGCCCATTGACCTGGGACCAGACCGCAGGGACGCACGGATGCACGCCAAGACCGTAGGATCCTACGCAGTGCCGTAGGGGACCGCACCACCACTTCCCAGCAAATTAGGGACACTGTTGCTCCTGGGGTATCGGCGAGGACCATTCGCAACCGTCTCCATGAAGCTGGGCTATGGTCCCGCACACTGTTAGGCCATTTTCCGCTCACGCCCCAACATCGTGCAGCCCGCCTCCAGTGGTGTCGCGACAGGCGTGAATGGAGGGACGAATGGAGACGTGTTGTCTTCAGTGATGAGAGTCGCTTCTGCCTTGGTGCCAATGATGGTCGTATGTGTGTTTGGCGCCGTGCAGGTGAGCGCCACAATCAGAACTGCATACGACCGAGGCACACAGGGCCAACACCCGGCATCATGGTGTGGGGAGCGATCTCCTACACTGGTCGTACACCACTGGTGATCGTCGAGGGGACACTGAATAGTGCACGGTACATCCAAACCGTCATCGAACCCATCGTTCTACCATTCCTAGACCGGCAAGGGAACTTGCTGTTCCAACAGGACATTGCACATCCGCATGTATCCCGTGCCACCCAACGTGCTCTAGAAGGTGTAAGTCAACTACCCCGGCCAGCAAGATCTCCGGATCGGTCCCCCATTGAGCATGTTTGGGACTGGATGAAGCGTCGTCTCACGCCGGTCTGCACGTCCAGCACGAACGCTGGTCCAACTGAGGCGCCAGGTGGAAATGGCATGGCAAGCCGTTCCACAGGACTACATCCAGGATCTCTACAATCACTCCATGGGAGAATAGCAGCCTGCATTGCTGCGAAAGGTGGATGTACACTGTACTAGTGCCGACATTGTGCATGCTCTGTTGCCTGTGTCTATGTGCCTGTGGTTCTGTCAGTGAGATCATGTGATGTATCTGACCCCAGGAATGTGTCAATAAAGTTTCCCCTTCCTGGGACAATGAATTCATGGTGTTCTTATTTCAATTTCCAGGAGTGTAATTTGGTGATGGGTGCCATCAGTGTCACACTCTAACACTATGCAGGTCAAGCCCAAGCATGGCTCAGGCCACAACTTTGTGTTAAAAAGACCATGCCCGAGTATAGGTCTGGCCGTGATTTCTCAAACCACGGGCATAAACCACACGAAAACTTGACTTACGGCATATGAGAACAATGTACGGACATCTCGTTACCTGTCCACTAACTGATGATGCCTTCTGTTGTCAATTTCTAGAATTATGTCGAAAGAAACATTAGTAAACGTAAAAGATGCAGTCGCAATTGCCTGAGCGAATACAATTGCATTGATTTAATTTGAGGCACATATTTGTTAGGTTTCGCAGTTTACTGTAATTCTGCTATAAACACTTCATGTTCATTGAGTAAGCAGAAATTTTGGAAGCTCACAAGGATGAAATTGCTCAACAACTCACCGAGAACCTGTTTTTGGACGAATAATTTACTTTCCATCATAATTAAATCTTGAAGCTTGGTCTTTTCTTAATATGTGTTACTCTTGAAGATGCATCAATTACATATATGCCAGAAATACTTTAAATAATGGCATAAATGGTTGGTTTCCTAGACCCGATGTTCTTCTAAGCAGCTGGACTCCAACATGTTAAATAGCAAAAATTGGGAATGGTTGAAGGTTATAATTTCATAAAGATAATTTTAAATTCTAGATTATTGTAGATTATAAACTGTCAATCATTCCAACACACACACACAGAGAGAGAGAGAGCGAGAGAGAGAGAGAGAGAGAGAGAGAGAGAGAGAGAGAGAGAGAGAGAGAGAGAGAAAGCGAGAGAGAGAGACCAATACTTGAATATTGCTCATCAGTATGAGATCCATACCAGATAGGACTGACAGAGGAAATAGAGATGATCCAAAGAAGAGCAATCCATTTTGTTACAGGGTCATTTAGTAAACTCTAAAGTGTCAAACAACTCCAGTGGCAGACACTGTAAGAGAGACGTTCTGCATCACAGTGAGACTTATTGTTAATGTTCCCAGATCATACGTTCCCAGAAGAGTCAACAAATACACTGAAGTGCCAAAGAAACTGGTACAGGTATGTTGTTGCTGTGGTCTTCAGTCCCAGTATATACCATGTATATAATATGTATATACCATGTATATACCATATAGGTATGCATATTCAAATATAGAGATATGTAAACAGGCAGAATACAGTGCTGCAGTTGGCAACGCCTATATAAGACAAGTGTCTTTTTGCAGTTGTTAGATCAGTTACTGCTGCTACAAAGGCAGGTTATCAAGATTTAAGTGATTTTGAATGTGCTGTTACAATCGGCGCCTGAGCGATGAGACAAAGCATCTCTGAGGTAGTAAATAAGTGGGAATTTTCCCATATGACTGTATCACGAGTGTACCATGAATATCAGGAATCCATTAAAACATCAAATCTCTGACATCACTGCAGCTGGAAAAAGATCCTGCAAGAATGGGACCAATGACAACTGAAGAGAATCATTCAACATGACAGAAGTGCAACCATTCTGCAAACTGCTGCAAATTTCAATGCTGGGCCATCAACAAGTGTCAGCATGTGAACCATTCAAAGGAACATTGATACGGGCTTTCAGAGCTGAAGGCCCACTTGTGTACCCTTGATGACTGCACAACACAAAGCTATATGCTTCACCTGGGCCCGTCAACAATGACATTGGACTGTTGATGACTGGAAACATGCTGCCTGGTCAGACAAGTCTCGTTTCAACTTGTATCGAGTATTTTGGACATGTACAGGTATGGAGACAACCACATGAATCCATGGACCTAGCATGTCAGCAGGGGACAGTTCAAGTTGGTGAAGGCTCTCTAATCATGTGGGGCATAGGCAGTTAGAGTGATATAGGACACCTGGTACATCTAGATATGACTAACAGGTGACACGTACGTAAGCATCTTATCTGATCACCTGCATCTATTCATGTCCACTGCGCATTCTGATGGACTTGAGCAATTCCAGCAGGACAATGCAATACCAAACACGGCCAGAATTGTTACAGAGTGGCCCCCGGGACACCCTTCCAAGTTTAAACACTTCTACTGGCCACCAAAATCCCCGGACATCCGGACATGAACATTTTTTTTTTTTTTTTGGTAATCAGTCTACTGACTGGTTTGATGCGGCCTGCCATGAATTCCTTTCCTGTGCTAACCTCTTCATCTCAGAGTAGCACCTGCAACCTACATCCACAATTATTTGCTTGACGTATTCCAATCTCTGTCTTCCTCTACAGCTTTCCCCTCTACTGCTCCCTCTAGTACCATGGAAGTCATTCCCTCATGTCTTAGCAGATGTCTTATCATTCTGTCCCTTCTCCTTATCAGTGTTTTCCACATATTCCTTTCCTCTCTGATTCTATGTAGAACCTCCTGATTCCTTACCTTATCAGTCCACCTAATTTTCAACATTCGTCTATAGCACCACATCTCAAATGCTTCGATTCTCTTCTGTTCCGGTTTTCCCACAGTCCATGTTTCACTACCATACAATGCTGTACTCCAGAAGTACATCCTCAGAAATTTCTTCCTCAAATTAAGGCCGGTATTTGATATTAGTAGACTTCTCTTGGCCAGAAATGCCGTTTTTGCCATAGCGAGTCTGCTTTTGATGTCCTCCTTGCTCCGTCCGTCATTGGTTATTTTACTGCCTAGGTAGCAGAATTCCTTAACTTCATTGACTTCGTGACCATCAATCCTGATGTTAAGTTTCTCGCTGTTCTCATTTCTACTACTTCTCATTACCTTCGTCTTTCTCCGATTTACTCTCAAACCATACTGTGTACTCATTAGACTGTTCATTCCGTTCAGCATATCATTGAATTCTTCTTCACTTTCACTCAGAATAACAATGTCATCAGCGAATCGTATTGTTGATATCCTTTCACCTTGTATTTTAATTCCACTCCTGAACCTTTCTTTTTTTTCCATCATTGCTTCCTCGATGTACAGATTGAAGAGTAGGGGCGAAAGGCTACAGCCTTGTCTTACACCCTTCTTAATACGAGCACTTCATTCTGGATCGTTCACTTTTATTATTCCCTCTTGGTTGTTGTACATATTGTACATGACCCGTCTCTCCCTATAGCTTACCCCTACTTTTTTCAGAATCTCTAACAGCTTGCACCATTTTATATTGTCAAACACTTTTTCCAGGTCAACAAATCCTATGAAAGTGTCTTGATTTTTCTTTAGCCTTGCTTCCATTATTAGCCGTAATGTCAGAATTGCCTCTCTTGTCCCTTTTTTTCCTAAAGCCAAACTGATCATCACCTAGCGCATTCTCAATTTTCTTTTCCATTCTTCTGTATATTATTCTTGTAAGCTGCTTTGATGCATGAGCTGTTAAGCTGATTGTGCAATAATTATCGCACTTGTCAGCTCTTGCCGTCTTCGGAATTGTGTGGATGATGCTTTTCCGAAAGTCAGATGGTATGTCGCCAGACTCATATATTCTACACACCAATGTGAATAGTCGTTTTGTTGCCACTTCCCCCACTGATTTTAGAAATTCTGATGGAATATTATCTATCCCTTCTGCCTTATATGACCGTAAGTCCTCCAAAGCTCTTTTAAATTCCGATTCTAATACTGGATCCCCTATCTCTTCTAAATCAACTCCTTCTATCACATCAGACATATCTTCACCCTCATAGAGGCTTTCAATGTATTCTTTCCACCTATCTGCTCTCTTCTCTGCATTTAACAATGATATTCCCGTTGCACTCTTAATGTTACCACCGTTGCTTTTAATGTCACCAAAGGTAGTTTTGACTTTCCTGTATGTTGAGTCTGTCCTCCCACAACCATATCTTTTTCGATGTCTTCACATTTTTCCTGCAGCCATTTTGTCTTAGCTTCCCTGCACTTCCTATTTATTTCATTCCTCAGTGACTTATATTTCTGTATTCCTGATTTTCCTGGAACATGTTTGTATTTGCTCCTTTCATCAATCAACTGAAGTATTTCTTCTGTTACCCATGGTTTCTTCGCAGCTACCTTCTTTGTACCTAAGTTTTCCTTCCCAACTTCTGTGATGGCCCTTTTTAGAGATGTCCATTCCTCTTCAACTGTACTGCCTACTGCGCTATTCCTTATTGCTGTATCTATAGCGTTAGAGAACTTCAAACGTATCTCGTCATTCCTTAGTACTTCCGTATCCCACTTCTTTGCGTATTGATTCTTCCTGACTAATGTCTTGAACTTCAGCCTACTCTTCATCACTACTATATTGTGATCTGAGTCTATATCTGCTCCTGGGTACACCTTACAATCCAGTATCTGATTTTGGAATCTCTGTCTGACCATGATGTAATCTAATTGAAATCTTCCTGTATCTCCCGGCCTTTTCCAAGTATACCTCTTCCTCTTGTGATTCTTGAACAGGGTATTCGCTATTACTAGCTGAAACTTGTTACAGAACTCAATTAGTCTTTCTCCTCTTTCATTCCTCATCCCAAGTCCATATTCTCCTGTAACCTTTCCTTCTACTCCTTCCCCTACAACTGCATTCCAGTCGCCCATGACTATTAGATCTTCGTACCCCTTTACATACTGCATTACCCTTTCAATATCCTCATTATTGGGCATATCTGGGATGCCTTGCAACGTGCTGTTCAGAAGAGATCACCACCCCCTCATACTCTTGCAGATTTATGGACAGCACTGCAGGATTTATGGTGTAAATTCCCTCCATCCCTTCTTCAGACATTAGTCGAGTTCATGCCACATCGTGTTGTGGCACTTCCGCATGCTCACAGGGGTCCTACACGATATTATGCAGGTGTACCAGTTTCTTTGGCTCTTCAGTGTATATGGCTTCCTTCTATGTATATCTCGTGAAAAGATCATGAACATGAATTAGAAACATTGAGCCCACACAAAGCCTTACCAGCAATCTTCCTGTGAAATATTCGTGACTGGTACAGGGAAGAGGCTGTGACAGTGGTACACATAGTACCGTCCACCACACACCATAAGATGGCTTGGTGAGTACAGATGAATAGAGAAAGACATATTTGTCAACAATAAAATAAGTTTTTAATCATGGAGAAAAATAATGTAATATGAACATGATATTTCTGAATGGAACACTGAATTAGACATGCATTAAAACAATGAAAATACATACTACATTCATTGCCCTGTGTGTGTGAAAAAGTGCCTACACCAGCAAGTCACGTGCACTGGCAAACTTTCTCATCACAACATGATGTCATTTGCACATCAATAACGAGAGACCATTGCAGATAGAAATAAAATAAAACCAACAAGGTTTCGTATCACATTCACAATTAGAAATAGTGGTTCAAGTACTCATTTCATAAATTGCAGTTTACTTTTTATTCTTTTCCAGGTATATATTTTCTGTCTAATAATTATTATTACCTAACTAGTAAAATAATGTTATTGAGCTGTGACTTCTTGCGATGCTCTTAGCAGGATAGTTTCTCTGTCATGCTTTGTGGTGTCATGGTTGGCTAGCACCATCTATTTAGGATGGCTGTGGCTGGCAAGGTGAGACTCACTTGGGGGCATCAAAGGAGACTCGGTCGGGGCAGTGATGGAGACGTGGTTGGGGACATTGACAGAGGGAAGATAGTGCATGGAGCATTGTGAGTAGTCAGTCGATGCTTAGTGTACTGCAGTGGGCATAGTGTTGACATTCCAGTGCCTGGGTTTGGCGGCGAGCAGAACTGGAGTGTGAAAGCAGTCACCAGTCATCACAGGCTCTGTTTAAGAGTCATGTCTATCTCGAGTCCTGAGGAGAGCATGGGAGTTTACCCAGGTGTGCATGTTAACAGCGAGCTCCTGGACTAACTTTAAGCGATGAGCAATTTTGTGGTGGAACTTTTGTGTGTGTAAACCATTTGGATGAGGGTCCACGATACTTGGTATTGGAAGTCCATGAAACTGCACTGTGCCCTGATTCCACTGCATTTATTTTGAATTGCAAGTGTGGCTGATATTCAGTGATTCATTTTTTATTATTATTGTTAATGTATTAAGTGGTAAATTTTATGAATCAAAGTTAATTCTCTACATAAAACTTCAGCTGCTAATTTAAACTAGAATTGCAAACTTCTTCCTTGTTGGCAACTATAATGGTAACGATTTTGCGCCATCAAAGGTGCTTTGGTATTTAAGGTTGTGTGCAGACTGTCTGGTCATTATCACCTTGAGATAGTGGTGATTTATAAATTTATCAAGTGAAATTTCATATCATTGGAGATTGTTTAACGAACTATTGCTTTAATAGTAATTGCGGTTGTCACACTATAACATTTAACGTCTCGTCCTGTATTTGTCGCTACCCAGTGCTTGCCAGTTGGCTTTAGTTTTTGTGAATTGTGTGTTAATACTGGGTTTGTCTGTTCTAGAAGCTGTTATTGGTGTGTGCAGGCCCTCCTGCTCATTGTTGTCACTTGAGCTCTCGAGCACGGATTTCAGACACGCGGCCGAAATGAACGCCAAATGTCGACTATCTCACAGGTCTCACAATCTGAGATCCAAAATATCAGAATGAGACTTCTCTCTGTGTTTTTCCAAGTGGGGCAGTGAACAATGCTGTACCATGACTGATTCTTTTTTTTTTTAATGGATCGAATTATAGAAAGAAAGATAACAATTTGACATCATGTACATTACAATATCAAGAAGAATATTTACCTGAAAATGCTGACCAACTTTTGTACAAAAGAGGTTTTTGACATTGAGTTTTATAAATGTTTTCAGTGTGTTGTGTCTTGCAGCTATCAAATATTGAAGAAAGACATTTTAACACTATAGCTGCTATTTATATACTAAATAACACATTTAAGGCTCTGCCCATTTTCATAAGTCACATTTATTATCTAGCATGATGTGATCCACATGACAACAATATTTTATACACAATGGAGAATTTGTTCTTATTGGATATTGGGTTACACTGTGTGTCACGCTGGCTTGTTTGGAGTAGGTGCTGTTGTAATTTTGACAGATGACAGATGCGAAAATTATGACATCTACAATAAATGAACCAGCATGACACAGTGTAATCAACAGGACACTCTTGAAGACAGTTTTGTAAGATGCTGTCTACTTGGAAGCATAGTGCCTCTGAGAGTCAAATGAGAGATTGGTCCCACAGGTAATCTAGACAGGACATTGGCATTAGCATGTTGTGTTGTCTACCAATAGAAAATAGCATACTTGTAACTGGTGAGGTAGAGGGTCCAACATAAAATATACATAATAATTTATTTTGTCAAGAAATGATTGAAGATCTTAAGTTGGTAGGCCCTTTAATTTTTTCCATGCTTTACATATGTTGTCAATTCAGTTGAAGTCCTATAAGATTCAACATGTAGATGAAATACTCAACTCGCTTGTGAAAGAGTTCATTCTTTTGTAGGTTACACTTTAGCCCATTCTGTTGAAGTGGTCTGGAATGGCAGACATAAGTTCAACATTTACTACTGTATTGTCCTGATACTTGTCTGATCAGAATGTTTTGACTCATCTGCTCAAAAACACTGGAAAACTGCTGGTGTGCTAGCAATTCTGAAAAGCAATTTATTGTATCTGTGTAATCCAAATGGATAATGATGACCATGAATTTACAGGATTGTCTGTATAGCTGCAACTGTAAATAAGATTAGGATAAACCAATTCCCGAAAAGTACTGTCCACCTGATAGTCTTGACAAGAGCTCTTCTTGCCTTGGGATGAGACTGTTCTATTGAGCCTTCAAGGTTTTGTTAGGATGGTGTTTGTTTTGTTTTATACAGTGATAAAAATGCCACTGAAACACACATGCTGATCCTCTAGTTGCATATGAAAAAATTGGAGACACATGACAGCTTACTTTCCAATGTGTTCTGTCAAAAATTACCTCTACCTTCCACTGATAACTCAAAATTTATAAAATAAGAAACTCTTGGACATAATTGTGCAATATGGTTTAAATCTCATTTTAGGGATAGCAACTAACTATGAATCCAGAAAGGTCTGGGGTCATAGGTTCAATCCTAGTTATTGCTTAAAACATTGATAATAATGACAGTGGCCTCGTTAAAAGAGTGCAAATGAGAGAGTAAAAGTTCAGACCACTCTCTTGCCACTGGGTTGGGAAATGCTCCTAAGGGCAGAAAATTCAACAACAATCAGCAGAATATTGATACAGAAGTTAATGGAAACCACTGCATTAAAGACATCTAATATGTATCCACAATATATGCAGTCATCAAAATTAAATATATTGATAATTTTTGTTGAAAAACATTCTAGCGGTAAACTATTCTCGTATTTGAATCTTCAAATGACGCTGCTCGGGAAAACAAGAATATATTCTGCAAATCAAAGCATTGCATGTAATGTTGTAGGGAAAGAGGATAATCTGAAACAACAGTTCTGTTACTAAGGGTTTGATTTTGCATTGCTTTAGGGTGCAAAAAACAATTGAGGTCATACGTGTCCAAATCAAAACTACAGAACACGAAGACAGAGAGGAGTTAAAAATGACTACATGTCAGTCCCAACTGACATAATAGAAGACAGCTAAAAACAGGCACATGGAAAAAGATGATGATGATTTAGCTACGTCATCAGCGCCCTAGCATTAAAGTTATACTGAAGAAGATTTCCATAATCTATGGAAGGAGATCAATAAACTGGAAAACTACGTTTGATCCCACCACAGGAAATGTAAAGCAACACCAGAAATGTGAGGTTCAGAAAAGCCCGTAATAAAACCCCAGTGAGATACAGTGGAATAACTAAACGAAATCATGGAGAAAATACCTGTAAAGAAGCTGTTTAGAAAGGGACCAATGAGTGTGGTTGGATGACAACTTAGAAATAATATGTGACACATTAAGATTGCACACCAAGTATTTTGGGAAGAATTCCAGACACCGCACAAAATTTTAAGACACAAACAATATTCGCCTTGTTATCATTTACAATAGAGAGAAGATCCTGTGGGATATCCAGTTCAAGCCTCAGGTCGGCAAGAGAACACAATCGGTTAAAAGATGTCAGCTTTGTCCCGCGTCTCTGACATACTGGGGGCTCCTCCCAACGTAAGAGCACGCCGTGTCAGTGGGCAATATGTCCCACTCTAAGCCAAGTAAGGGCTACTTCTTCACACCATCGCAAGCGAAAG
The DNA here is from genome assembly GCF_023864345.2 of Schistocerca serialis cubense. Taxonomy (NCBI): domain Eukaryota; kingdom Metazoa; phylum Arthropoda; class Insecta; order Orthoptera; family Acrididae; genus Schistocerca; species Schistocerca serialis. Next base: position 6,108,072 of record NW_026047471.1, on the reverse strand, counting down.
GAGGTGATCCATGGTCACACTGAAGTTTAGATGGAACGTAGTTTACTGTTCCTCACTTCCAGCCACTGGGACTCCCACCAAAATGTTGCCTTTCTGGTCACAAATGAAGTGACAGCCCACAGAGGGACTGAACAGCTGGCAGGAGGAGGAAAGGAGCAAGCCTCCTTAGCAGTAGCATCAGTGAGTTCATTACCCTGGATGCCTATGTGCCCTGGAACTCAGCACAAAACGATTTCCTTGTTTTGCCTGGGCAAGAGAAGGAGAGTGTCCTGCACTTGTTGCACCATCCAATCTGCTGGGTACATCTGTCCAACAGCGCGAAGGGCACTTTGAGAATTGGAGCAGATGATAAATTTTTTGTCACAGCACTGTCTCATCCGCTCCATTGCCCTCATGATAGCAAACAATTCCACATAATAAACTAAAAACTGCTCTGGGAGCCCTATCCTGAGGATAGTGTCAGGGAGCACGACAGAACAACCAAAAACATCTCCCTGCTTAGAGCCATCTGTGTAGACAGTAATAAAATCTGGGTGGCTATGTAAAAATTCATTAAATTTAATTTTATAAACATGGTCTGGGGAACAATGCTTCTTGTAAATAGTTAGTTCTAAAAGCAATATAGGCCTTGGTAGTAGCCAGGGGGATACCCTACTCAACCCCTGGCTTTGGACCTTAATGCCCCCCCCCCCCCCCCCCCCCCCCTGTAATAATTCAAGGCTCTCCCTTGCACAGATCCCAAATGGCCATGTTGCTTGTGGTCGATGATTGAATAGCCATTCCAGTGGCAGCTGAACAATGTAACTGGATGCTGGTGATGTAGGAACGGACAAAGATCTACACTCCTAAAAATGGAAAAAAGAACACATTGACACCGGTGTGTCAGACCCACCATACTTGCTCCGGACACTGCGAGAGGGCTGTACAAGCAATGATCACACGCACGGCACAGCGGACACACCAGGAACCGCGGTGTTGGCCGTCGAATGGCGCTAGCTGAGCAGCATTTGTGCACTGCCGCCGTCAGTGTCAGCCAGTTTGCCATGGCATATGGAGCTCCATCGCAGTCTTTAACACTGGTAGCATGCCGCGACAGCGTGGACGTGAGCCGTATGTGCAGTTGACGGACTTTGAGCGAGGGCGTATAGTGGGCATGCGGGAGGCCGGGTGGACGTACCGCCGACTTGCTCAACACGTGGGGCGTGAGGTCTCCACAGTACATCGATGTTGTCGCCAGTGGTCGGCGGAAGGTGCACGTGCCGGTCGACCAGGGACCTGACCGCAGCGACGCACAGATGCACGCCAAGACCGTAGGATCCTACGCAGTGCCGTAGAGGACCGCACCGCCACTTCCCAGCAAATTAGGGACACTGTTGCTCCTGGGGTATCGGTGAGGACCATTCGCAACCGTCTCCATGAAGCTGGGCTACGGTCCCGCACACCATTAGGCCGTCTCCCGCTCACGCCCCAACATCATGCAGCCCACCTCCAGTGGTGTTGCAGCAGGCGTGAATGGAGGGACGAATGGAGACGTGTCGTCTTCAGCGATGAGAGTCGCTTCTGCCTTGGTGCCAATGATGGTCGTAGGCGTGTTTGGCACCGTGCAGGTGAGCGCCACAATCAGGACTGTATACGACCGAGGCACACAGGGCCAACACCCGGCATCATGGTGTGGGGAGCGATCTCTTACACTGGCCGTACACCACTGGTGATCGTCGAGGGGACACTAATAGTGCACGATACATCCAAACCGTCATCAAACCCATCGTTCTATCATTCCTAGACCGGCAAGGGAACTTGCTGTTCCAACAGGACAATGCACGTCCGCATGTATCCCGTGCCACCCAACGTGCTCTAGAAGGTGTAAGTCAACTACCCTGGCCAGCAAGATCTCTGGATCTGTCCCCTATTGAGCATGTTTGGGACTGGATGAAGCGTCGTCTCACGCGGTCTGCACGTCCAGCACGAACGCCGGTCCAACTGAGGCGCCAGGTGGAAATGGCATAGCAAGCCATTCCACAGGACTACATCCAGCATCTCTACGATCATCTCCATGGGAGAATAGCAGCCTGCATTGCTGCGAAAGGTGGATATACACTGTACTAGTGCCGACATTGTGCATGCTCTGTTGCCTGTGTCTATGTGCCTGTGGTTCTGTCAGTGTGATCATGTGATGTATCTAACCCCAGGAATGTGTCAATAAAGTTTCCCCTCCTGGGACAATGAATTCACGGTGTTCTTATTTCAATTTCCAGGAGTGTATATGTGTGGCATACCACGAGAAGAAGACGTCCAATAGACAGCAGAGGCTCACCAGCCTCTGCACACAAACTAACAACAGGGCTCGTGTGGTAAGTCCCTGTTGACAACCTAATACCCTCGTGGTGAATGGCATCCAGCACTTTAAGGTATGAAGGCCTTGCTGACCCATAAATCTGGCATCCGTATTCAAGGTGGGGTTGCACGAAGGCCTTATGAAGTTGGAGCAGACATGCTCGGTCGGCTCCCCAAGACCTATGATTAACACATTTAAGGTTGTTTAAGGCCTTGAGAAATCTCAGTTTCATTTCTTTAAGGTGTGGCAACCATGTTAACTTCTCATCAAAGATAAGACCCAGACACTTCACCTTTTCGTTAAAAGTGAGATCAGTACCCTGAGTTTTTAAACAGGCAAATTAAACAGAGAGCAGGAACGATTAAAAGCAACACAAACTGTTTTCTCTAATGAGAATTTAAAACCTGTGGTGCGAGACCATTCCTCCAACCATCTGATCGTCAGTTGCAACAGCATGCCCAGAACTTAAGGTGACGGGACTGCTGGTTCTTACCAATCCCCAGCTCAGGAACCCCAGGGTCGCCAAGCCCGTACCCAGCAAATGAATGCCGAGCCCCTGGGGACATGTGGAAAAAGGGCTAAAACAATGACATACAGAAGTGGAAGTCGAAAACTAAAAATTAAATGGACTTTGCCACATTGGTTTGGCGGGTAAAAAGTAAAAGACGGTCAACAGCCTGCCCGTCATATGCTAAAACAGCTTATAACTCATGAGGGAAAACCTAAGTGGGAACATAAACGGTTAAAAATTGGGCATTCCATAAGGAAGAGGCAGGCAGTTACGACTTGGGCACAATGTGTACAAAGTAGTGGGGTAGCGCCACTTATCAAATGACGATGGCTAAAAAGGCAGTGCCCTATACGCAGCTTAGTTAAAATGACCTACTCCCAGCAGAAGGGCCTAGAGAAGGTTGTCCAAGCTGCTGGGAGAGGCTTAATAAGCCCATGAAGGGAGGACCATTGACGATGCCAAAGGGACACTACCTCCTGACAGATAGAAACACAGAGATCATTGGAGGGACTGAAGTACGAGGACTGCAGCCTTGGAAGCAGTATCAGCAGGCTCGTTTCCTGGCAGACCAACATGACCAGGAACCCACAGAAATATCACACTGCTCCACTAAGAGTGAGCAGGTGACAGTTTTCCTGGACCAACTGCACTAAGGGATGGGTGGTGTACAGTGCACTTAGACTTTGAAGGGCATTAAGTGAGGCTGAGCAGAGGACACAATTGAAAAGGCTGTGTTGTCGGATGTACTCCGTGGTCTGACAAATGGAGAAGAGCTTGGCTGTAAATACTGAGCAGTGTGCCAGAAGCCAATGTCGAAAGACACAGGTGCCAATGACGAAGGCACTTGCAACCCTACGGTCAGTCCAAGAGCCATCAGTGTATACAAAGGTACTGTTGCGAAGTTCCATGCGAAGGTCGTGAAACTGAAGGTGATAGACCAAGGCTGGAGTAGTGTCCTTAGGAAGCAAATGAAAGCCAAGGTTAACATGGGCTGCTTCACAAAGCCAATGTGGTGAAGGGTTCACACCCACTGGGAAAGTTGCAGGTAGTGTGAAGCTAAGCCGCTGTAGCAAAAGCTGAACGGACTCCAGGAGGTGTCAGAGAAGAGGGACACGCCCCATACTGGCCATCACAGGAATCATTGAAGGAGGTGGCATAGGATGGGTGGCTACGCATGGCAGACAAACAGCATGCATACCTGCTGAGGAGTAAGTCACCGTGGTAGGACAGTGGTAGTTCAGCAGCTTCTGTTAAACTCTCAACCAGGCTAGTGTAAAAGGCACCCGGGGCCAAACGGATGCCACAATGGTGGATAGTGTTGAGACAGCATTAAGAGGGATGAAAGGGCAGACGCGTTAACAAAGCACCCAAAGTCGTGTTTCGAACGGACAAGGGACCGGTACAAACAGAGGATGGTGTTCGATCAGCACCTCAGGAAGTACCATTCAGGACATGTAGGACTGTGAGGAATTGAGAACAGTGGGCTGCCAGGTAAGACACATGGGAGGACAAAGAGAGTTTCCTATCAAGCATGAGCCCGAGGGATTTTGTAGTTTCAATGAAGAAAAGGGCAAAAGGCTAAAGATATAAAGATGGTGGGAAAATCCAATTACGTTGACAGAAATTCATACAGACGGTTTTGTCAGTGGAAAAATAAAAGCAATTGTCAATGCTCCACGACTAAAGACGATCAACACATCGCTGAAGATGCCGCTCTGTCAGACAGGTCCATGGAGAACTGCAAGTGAGACAGGTCCATGGAGAACTGCAACAGATGGAAAAATCATCAACAAAAAGGGAGCTGGAGATGCCTGGTGGCAGAAAATCCATTATAGGATTAATGGTGACAGCAAAGAGGACAACACCCCGGATGAGACTCTGAGGCACACTGTTTTCTTGGATAAAGGTGTCCGACATGGCAGAATCAACACGCACCTTGAAAACTCAGTCTTTTAAAAATGCCTGAAGGAAACAGGGCAGGCAGCCATGGGAGCCCCACGTGCAGAGACTATGGAGGATATCAGTTCTCCTGCAGGTGTCGTAGGCCTTCTTCAAATCGAAAAACATAGTGACAGTCTGGGATTTCTGCAGAAAACCATTCATGACATGGATGGCTAAAGTAACAAAATCCACAGTGTACACTCGTCAGTAAATTGCGAGACTCGTGCCACCGTACCAGAAGGGCATTAATCATGTGTTCCATCACCTAGCAAATGCAGCTGGTAAGAGAGATGGGGCGGTAGCTAGAAGGAACGTTTTTGTCCTTACCGGGTTTTGGTATAGGTATGATGGTGGCTTCAAGCAAGTGTCTGGGAAATGTGTCCTCTGCCTAGATGCGGTTGTATGTGTCAAGCAGAAAGTGCTTGACAGCAAGAGAAAGGTGCTGCAACATTTGAATGTGGGTGGCGTCTGGCCCTGGGGCTGAGGATTGGAATGAACTGAGAGCATGATCTAGCTCCCTCATAGTAAAGGCGGCATGGTAGCACTCACAATTTGGAGAAGAGAAAGGTTATCGCCAGAGCCTCCTCCGCTTGTTTCCCATGGATGAAGGCAGGGTGATAGTGAGAAGAGCTCAAAAGTTCTGCAAAATGGTGGCCCAAGGTGTTGGAGATAGCAATTGGATCCACGCTGATGTCGTGTGCAACTTTCAGGTCGGAAATTGGGGAATGGATCTTGATCTCGGTGAGCCATTGGAGGTTGTTCCACATGAGAGAGAAAGAGGTGGAACTGTTAAAAGAACTAGTGAATGAAATCCAGCAAGCTCTTTTGCTATGACACTTTGCATGTATCTGGTAATCATGAATGCAGTTTGCCATTAGGATGGTGGTTAAAAATGCGGAGAGCATGTCTCCGTGTTCGAATTGCATCACGGCATGCCTCAGTCCACCAAGGGACTGGGACACAATTTGGTAAAGAGGAAGTGTGAGGATTGGAATGTTCTGCAGCGGTATGGATAACGTTTGTGAGAAATTCCACCTGGTCATCACAACTGGGGAAATCTTGCTCTTCAAAGGTCACCAGGGAGGACTAAAGCTGCCAGTCAGCCTTAGTAAGCTGCCATTTGGGTGTGCATGCGGATAGAGTACAAGTCAGAAAATGGATAGCACATAGGAAATGGTTGCTCAAGTAAGTGTCAGAAAGAATGGAACACTCAAGACGATAGGCAAGCTGGCAGTGGAGAAGGATAGGTCCAAATGGGAGTGCAAGGAGTCGGAAAGGAAAGAGTATGCTCCAGTGTTAAGGCAGAAGAGGTTAAGTTGGTTGAGAATATCAGCCAAGAGAGCACCTCTCTGACAGGTCCTGGGAGAACCCCAAAGGGGATAATATGCATTAAAGTCACTGAGTAATAAAAATGGGGGTGGCAGCTGCCCAATAAGCTGAAAGAAGTGTGCCCTGGTGACATCGAATGACAAAGGGACATAAATGGTACAGATGGAAAAAAATCAGGTAGAGAAAGGAAAGCTGAACTGCAACAGCTTGAAGCTGGATAGTCAGGAAGGTGGGTTGACTATGAATGTCATCCTGTATGAGCAGCATGATGCCCGCATGAGATGAAATGCTGACCTCTGGGAGAAGGTCAAAACAAATTGGTAAGAAATGTGAAAGCTCAATGCGGGTGTGAGGGTGCAATTTTGTTTCCTGAATGCAGAGTACAAGGGGACGCTGTGATGCTAAAAGCAACTGTAAATCCTCTTTGTGGCACCAAAGGCCGTGAACGTTCCATTGGAAGTGTGTAATGATGAGAAAGAGACGAAGGGGTGTCACCTCGGTGGCTGCCCAGTGACAGTTGGTGAAGACAGACTATGACAGGGCACAGAAGCAGGAGTATCCTGCCCCATGGGGTCAACAGAAGCATCAGCTTGATTTTGTTGTCGGTCTGTGGAGTCCAACACTGAAAAGCAGTTGGTGTGAGCACTGGCGACACGGAGGCTAGCCGGGTTAACGTATCAAGTGGCAACACCATTGTAGAGGATCTTTGAGTTGGTGAAGGAGAAGACCTTTTGCCTTTAGTGGACTTACTTGAGCCTTTCCAGTTAGAGGAAGACTCGGGTGTTGTTCCACTGGAGGAACGGAGGAAGTCTTCATGGAAGTACTCCTTCTGTCCTTTCTGGCCTACTGGTTAAGTAGCTGGTGGCTTCGCCCCTTGAGGCAAGAGTTTGATGACATGTTGCACAGCTGGATGGGGGGGATGGCGATACTACATTGACACTGGGTGATTTCACTACCTCAGAGCTGAATTTGAGGTCGCATGCCTGCGTGGCCATGCCCTTCATGGAGCGAGGGATAACAAGAGCAGAACTATAGGTGCCAGACAGGAGAACACAGGATTTGTGACTAGTCATTAACTTGCAAGTGACTGGGTAAGGCACTTTTCCCTTTACCCAGATCTCTTGGACAGCCTGCTCATCAAGATACAAGGGAAAATCCCAAGAGGAGTCGGCATGTCTGCCATTGCAGTTGATACCGCGGGGAGGAGGAGGCGGACAATCGCTCTTGTACGCATCCCTACCACAGATTACACATTTGGCTGGGTGTCGACAAGATGATCTCATGTGGTTGAAATGATGACACTGGTAGCAGCGCATAGGTTTTGGAATGTATGGCCGAACTGTGATAATTTCATAGTCTGCTTTGATCTTGGATGGAAGCACAATTCTATCAAAGGTGAGAAAAAAGGGTGAGGGTGGGCAGTAAGGAGAGATCAACCTTTTACATTACATGATGGATGGCAGTGACACCCTGATCAGATAGGTAAGATTGGATTTTGGCCTCAGTTAGACAGTCGAGCAGCCTCGTGTAAATTACACCATGGGAAGAATTCGAAGTTCTATGGGCACTGACATAAGCAGGGCAGCCATGGAGAAGCGAGGCAGCAAGCATTTGTGCTTGAGAATCAGACATAGTTTCCAAAATCCAAGTGCCATTCTGTGAACGAAGTCAGGATTTCACAGGGCCAGCAATTGCATCAGCACCTTTCTGAATAATAAACAGATTTACCATGGCAAAGGACAAACCGTCTTCAGTACGTGAGACAATGAGGAACAGTCGTGCTGGGTAAGGGTCTTTGAATCATTAGCCTCATTACATTTACGTATCATAGATGTTGATTGGGAAGCTGACTGATTAATTGTGAGAAAATCCCCCATGATTGCTAGCATCTCTGATGGCATGCTCCTTCCAACTGGGGGCCCCCTTCACTAGGGGGCGCACCCACCTTAGGTGACTGTTCACACCTCAGGTTGCACCTCGTGAACACCTGACAGAGGGACCAATCAGCAATTTGGGAAGATTGCCTGAGCTGCAATCACCCCTCCCTGGCCCTGGCATGTACCAGGGGGTATGTGCGAACCCTGCCTGTCAACCCAGAACTGGGAATTACGTGTTACGCAGTCACCTGTTACAAGTCAGATGCATGGGCCGACCTTCAGGAGCACACAGGGAGGAAGAAGAGAAAGATGAGCCTCAAACGCCAAAGCGAAGGAACAAGAGGAGAAGGGAAACAAAAAAAGGAAAGGGAGCAAAAAAACAAAAGGTGAGACTGTTCTTAGGTCAGCGACAGACAATGCAGAACATTCTCAATAACACCAGAGACATGTTCCCCAAGGGAGGGGAAAAAGAATAGCAAGAGGAAAGACATGCAGCACAGAAGGTAAAAATGCTGTAAAGGCTGGGGCCCTGTGGTAGCCAAGCACAAACCCGCCAAAGAGTGGTGAGCCCCCTGGGGGTCTGTTGCTAAATTTAGAAGTGATGGGGATTAGTGAAATGAAATGTAAAGGGGCCAGAGAATTCTGGTCAAATCATTGTAGGGTACAATATAAGCAGTATCAATGAATGGTATAATGGGTATTGGCATGATTATGAACAGAAAGGTAGGTAATAAGAGTTACTATGAGCAAAACAGTGACCAAGAACTGAAGCTAAGGCAACATTGTGTAGAGAGATGAAAGTTTGTATGTTTTTCCATGACCGGTTTCAAAGCATAAAACTCCATATTAGGTGCCAACAAATAATTATGGGAACAAAAATGTGTGGTAGTTACAGGGTGGTGACCATTGAACTATATGAAAAAAATGTAAATTAATTTGTACAAACACTTTATTCAACATGTAAAAGTCACTACAGATATTCAGATTTAGATTACGACATGTTTGATATGCCTGCCATAATGTGGTGCAGACGAATAGCAAAATCCTGCATGATCCATTGAAGTGCCTGAGCATCAATGATGTCAATGACTCCTGAATGGCTGTTTTCAGCTCAGCAAAGGTCTTGAGGTTGTTGCTGTACACATTGCCTTTAATATAGCCCCACAAAAATAACTTGCCAGTGTTCAGATCCAGGGAATTTGGCGACCAATCAAGGCCCATGCCAGTGGCCTCTGAGTACCCCAGAGCCAGAATGCAGTCATCCTCAATGTGCTCCTCCTTGACATCGAACACTCTCCTGCTTCGATGAGGTCATGCTCCATCTTGCACGAACCACATCTTGTCAAAATGGGAATGAAATCATCTACCGAAACCTTCACGTACCATTCGGTAGCCACCATGCCATCAAGAAATATCACACATATTATACCATAACTGGACACTGCGCACTACAAAGTCACCCACTGAGGGTGAAGAGACTTCTTGGTCATGAAATACAGATTCTCAGTCCCCCAAATGAACCAATTTTGCATACTGATGAACCCATCCAAGTGAGCTAAACCAAGCCATGTGCATACATCATGCCCTGCAGCCGACCATCCATTTTGAACATCCTAAGGCAGACCTTTCAGAAGTTATGCCAATTTTATTTCATACAATTCCTGTATGTTCCCATAATTACTTGGTGGCACCTGAAGATAAAGTTCTAGGCTTTGAAACAAATCATGGAATAAATTAAGGAATCACATGCAATTGAAGTGGATTTTTATTCTATAAACACGTTCCTCAGCTGCTGATGTTCACTTGAATAAATCTTCTGTCATAGGTTTCAACTGTTTATAGCAAACATTCATTACCAAAATCACAAAAGAAAGACCAGGAGACAAAGAGAGATATCAAGTAGACTACATTATGTTTAGAGAAAGATTTAGAAATAAATCCTGATCTACACAGGATATCCAGGTGTGAAACAGACTCAGACTATAATCTGGTAATGATAAACAACAGATTGAAGCTGAAGAGAATGAAAAAGGAGTATATGAATAAAAGCAATACTGAAAATTTAGGATACAACGCTATTAAGGGGAAATTCTCTGAAGCACTGAGAAACATCAAAAGTAAAAAATGTAGAGTAGTTTTGTGGAAGTGGAGAGAACAAGGAAAAAACAATTTAGATAGATACAGTGAAGACACAGTGAAAATCACAGTATGTGGACTCTAGAATTTTTCACTGGGGGCAATGGGACTGCAACAAGGTACTGGAAGATCTCAAAAGAGAGGGATGACTACATGAAGCAGGTGCCTGGAACACTACGATACCGGGTTGCTTGGAATCAGAGACAATGGAAACAGGCAACCATCCAGCAATGGAAAAAAATCTATGATACATGTTACTTACCATGAGACTTCCAGACAAGTACTGCCATCACATTACCATAGAAGGCACATATGGATAAATGTGGTAACTGTGTCAGATGACAGGTCGGATAAGTCACACTTGTAAACTGCCGAGCAAAATAATGTACATAAGAGTGGAAACTAGAACTGAAGATATACTGGAAAAAAAAACAGTTTGGCTTCAGAAAGACAAAATGTATTAGATAAGCAGTTGTGGTGTTGTGCTTTGTAATGGAAGGCAGATGAGTAAAAATAAGGATAGCTTCCTAGCATTTGTGGACCTAGAGGAAGCATTCAAAAATATAAAATGGCATAAGTAGTTCACAATCTTTGGAAGACTGGGGGCTAAAGTAAAGAGATGGGAGAATTAACTGTAAATGTGCAAAAGCCAAGTGGGAGAAATAAACATGGAATGTCAAGACAGGGAAGTATTAGGGAGCGTGTAAGGCAAGGTTGCAGCTTCTCACAACTGTTCTGCAATTAGTACATCAAGGCAACAATGAAATAGTGACAGACAATTTCAGAAGAGGAATAAAGTCGAAAGAGAACAGATAATGTTGTGGTTCGCACACCACCTTACCATAAGCAAGGAAGACTTAGAAGATCTATTGTAAGGAACAGACAGTACAGGAAGCACAGAATATGGCTTTAGGATAAACAAAGCAAATATGAAGTCAATGCAGAGTGGAAGAAGTGATAGAATTTTCCAGTCTAGGAAGTAAGAGTACAGAGACAGGTTGCAGTAAGAAAGATATCAGGAAGAAACTGACAAAGGTGAAGAAGGCTTTCTGCAATAGGAGAGCTCTACAGCACATATTCCATTGGAAACAAAGAAGTTCCTGAATGTGTGTGTCTGGAGCACAACGTGAAATACGTATCATCAGAAATCTGGGGAAGAAGAAATTGGAAGCATTTGAAAAATGGTTCTCTCAAGATGTGTTAGAAATTAAATGGCAAGATCAAAATGTAAAATGAAGTATTAAAAAGAATAAGTGAGAAACAAATTCTATGAAACAACATTACAAAAATGGACATGTTAGCACAGCTGCTACAGAATGCAGAAACAGTTAACTTGGTGCTGGAATGAACAGTAAAGGGGAAAAATAGCAGGAGCAAACATAGACTAGACTGCTGAAAACAGTTTACAGAGGATGTTGATTGTAGCAGTCATATAAATATATAAAGATCCAGGGAAGATAGGGAAAGATAGAAGACACCAATGAACCATTAGAAAGAATTATGGAAAAAAGGGCATAAACCTAATTTAAATTCTATTAGTCTTATTACTTTTCTTTCTACATTAGTAAAGTTTACAATATAGTGTTACAATTTGAAGTACCACAGTCATATTCTGTTCTTTGTTTTCTTTTAATGCATTTAGTGAAAATAAACACATCAGGACCTGTCTATGTGATGGTGCATCACTTATGTGAAAGGTAAAGGTACCCAATAGAAGTGCTGATATACCCTCCTTGTGAAATATCTGTAGGTGTTCCTTGTGACATATTTAGCTACAGAGAATGGCAGCACACATCCTTATTCTTCAGTTTCCAAACAGTTTATAAAGCTACTCAAAGAAAGAGCCAACCTCCAATAATGAAAACATTTGTGAACTAAACTTTTATCGACAATACTACCAACAAAACAAAATTCATACAAGAAAACCAACAAATTATGAGACAGCGTCACTGATGAGTATTTATCTTCACAGACAATATATATAGTACTGCAGTGAAAATGACACACTAATAATTCCTTCCTCACAGCTGAGAGGAGACAGGTCGGGCAAGGCTCTCAGACCATAGAATGAGAGAGAGCCAATTGTAGTGAGGCTTCAGACAGAGCTTTGTGTAACCTCAACCTCATCAGAGTGTACATGTGGAAAAAGAGAGAGAAAAAAATAATAATTTCCGAATTTTACAGTTAAAAACACACTTTTTCCTGGATGAAAGTACATTTTTCCTGTGTTAAATGACAAAATACTTTCCCATGGAACTGTAAAATTCCCACAGAGCTGTAAAACTTATTTATCAATTCTTTGGATGGTAAAGGTTTTGTGCAAACTTCCTGACATTTTAGCAAAAACCTACATATTTTGGAGAGGTGTTCAGGACGCGAAGAGTGCATATTTTAGGATTATGAAAGTATAAACAAGAATTCCACAAAATACAGCACTTCAAAAGCACTGAAATTGAGATTTCACTGCCTGGTACACTTTTGTCAGCCAATCGTAGCTCGTGTCACATGATCGCCAGCCAATGACAGCAGATATTCGGACCATAAGACACACAATGTCGTCAGCAAATAGCAACATCACTGTTAACTAGTGCAAATACACAAATAGGAAATGTTAATGATTTAAATTGATATATATGCAGTACAGTTACCTGAAAAGCTAAACTCCCAAAAATTTTTTGCAGTTTTCTTTATGAGGGTGCGGTTATGCATGATCCTAAAAGCACAGTTTAAATTACAGCTGATGAATTTTTCTGACAAGCAAAATTATAAATTTCACTGATGTGGACCAAACATTTCATGGGTTACCTGGCTGAATACATGTTCTGTCGATCACTTCTATTTTTCCACAGAAAAGCCAATTAAATGTGAAATTGCTCAAGACCTCATCTCATACTTCTTTTTGGAAGGATGATAACTTTATTTGCCATTGTCACTGATAATTTGCAATCTATGAAAGAACTAAAATAAATATGAAAAACTCACCTTGAAGATTTGTCTTTTTAACACGTGTTACCCTTTAAGAAACATCAAAGACAAATGTCCCAGATAAATTATAAATAATGGCATAAATCGCTTGTCTTCTGGGTCCAAAACTTTTCCAAGTGACTGGTCTCCATAGTGTTAAGTTTTGAATGTGAGTCAAACATTCTGTGATTTGAGAAATTCATTGCACATCCTCAAACATAACACAATTCATCTTGCTTAAAAGGAAATTTACTTTAAAAACTAAAGCTTCTCACACCACCATTTGTAATATTTTTCCACAAACTTTTAGAACTGCAAACAGTTGTGATGTCATGCTCATTGAAAGCAGTTTGTTGTTACAAAGTACTGCATGGGATTCGTGCTAAAGCTTTTGACACATTTCACTGTCAGCAGAGAAATGTGCATGCACTGTGTTTTGTTGTTGTAAATGGCACATTTTCTATGCAACTAAAGTTTTATTTTGGTGTTATTCTCTCATTTATAGATTCATTGCTGCATTAAGTTCTTACCAGTTAAAATTACAAAAACTTAACTGAGAAATAAAACAATAAAAAATTTCCAGATTTCTAAAAATTCAAGATTCTTCCTGGATGAAAAAATTCCTGGGTTTTTCCCAGATTTTCCAGTTGTCCCAAAGTGTATAAACCCTGCTCATTATAGATGGTGCCTTTTTACACTGCCTTTTCAATTAAACCTTCTCCCAACCTTCCCTCTCCTCTCCCAAGGAGAAACTATTAATGCCAAGAGCCAGGTAGTGAGTCACTCTTTTATATGTGTGTATCAGCAGTAATACACATTTCACCTACTGAATGTAAGTAATGGTCAGTAATTCATACTCATAATTTATTACATACTACACTCATGTTCATGTTCATAAATTAAGGATGATGCTGATACATGCTGAAACAACGCTCTGGTGGGTGGTTTGTGGGTTTAAATCACCTCGGGGTATGACCATGCGGTGCATTTGACCTTCGGTCATTGCATGGTGGCGCTGGCAGCAGTCACATATACAGAGATGTGGTGGTGCATTTAAGAGTATGGTGCACCAAGTAAGTGTGCAGACATTTTCAGGCATGCTAATGGTGACTGTGTCTTGAAAATGGCTCAAAGAACACATATTGATGATGTTATGCGGGGTAGAGTACTAGGGCGACTGTACTCTGGTCAAACACAGGAGGTTGTAGCACAGGCACTCTGTGTGCCACAAAGTGTGATCTCAAGATTATGGCAATGATTCCAGAAGACAGGAAACGTGCCCAAGCACTACAGTACGGGATGTCCACAGTGTACAACACCACAAGAAGACTGATATCTCACCATCAGAGCTCACAGATAGCCACAGAGTACTGCAGGTAGCCTTGCTCAGGACCTTACTGCAGCCACTGGAACAGTTGTCTCCAGATGCACAGTCTATAGATGACTGAACAGACATGGTTTATTCACCTGGAGACCTGCAAGGTGCATTCACTGACCCCTGGTCACAGACTGGTGTCAAGAACACAGTACATGGTCATTGGAACAGTGGTCCCAGGTTATGTTCACGGACGAGTCCAGGTATAGTCTGAACAGTGATTCTCACCGGGTTTTCATCTGGCGTGAAGCAGGAACCACATACCAACCCCTTAATGTCCTTGAAAGGGGCCTGTATGGAGGTCGTGGTTTGATGGTGTGGGGTAGGATTATGTTTGGTGCACGTAACCCCTGTATGTCTTTCACAGAGGAACTGTAACATGTCAGGGGTTTTGGGATATCATTTTGCACCAGTATGTCCATCTTTTCAGGGGTGCAGTGGGTCCCACCTTCCTCCTGATTGGTGATAACGCACAGCCCCACCGAGCTGCCATCATGAAGGAGTACCTTGAAACAGAAGATATCGGGCGAATGGAGTGGTCTGCCTGTTCTCCAGACCTAAACACCATTGTGCACGTCTGGGATGCTCTCAGTTGACGTAACGCTGCATGTCTTCAAACCCCTACAACACTTCAGGAGCTCTGACAGGCACGGGTACAAGAATGGGAGGCGATACCCCAGCAGCCGCTCGACCACCTGATCCAGAGTATGCCAACCCATTGTGTGGCCTGTGTAAGTGTGTGTGGTTATCATATCCAATATTGGTGTTGGGGTACATGCACAGGAAACAGTGGCGTTTTGTGGCACATGTGTTTCGGGACGGTTTTCTAAACTTATCACCAATACCGTGGACTTACCAATCTGTGTCATGTTTGTTCCCTATGTGACTATGCTATTAGTGCCAGTTTTGTGTAGTGCCACATTGTGTGGCACCACACTATGCAATTATCCTTAATTTATGAGCACAAGTGTAGAATAAGAAACGAATTATTCCTACTGTAGGAAAACGTAGTAAACTTACAACGCATGTGACAGCCTTTTGGTGTCCAACAAAATCCTTATCTTTCCGCCATCCCTCACGTTCAACAATTTGAGCAGTGGGACCTCCACCGTTCATGGCGTGTGCTGATACTAAGTACTGACCATCTGGTGACCAGCTGAGCCTCAAGACATGTGTTGTACCTCCACACTAAAAATTTAAGAAAAAATACAAATAAATAAAACAAAATTGAACTGACATGTTGTAAGCACTTTGTAACACTACAATTTACAGTATTATTAGACTAAATATAATGTATTAAAATATTTTTTCAGTGATGAGAAAGCAAGAAATTAGATACTAAATATGTACCTCACTGAGAACACCAGTTTATACAGTGGCAAGCAACACAACTTAGCACACAATGAAGTTCTAAGTTTAATACTAAGTTCACTGAAATTTCAGATAATCACTAGGTTCACACCTGTTATCACACTTCCAAGAAACAGAAGCAATAGCAGCTTTTTCAGCTAACCTTTTGTTGTATGTTAGAATTTTGGGTGAATACTAGAAATGGCTATAAGAAGTATGTTATTGTGAGCACAATTTTGTGCCAATACAACTGGTCACTAAATATGTCGTCTCCCCTCACTGACTCAAACACAATAACACAACTGTGTACTGGGACAGAGCAAGTGGGAGCTGCAAATACACAGACATGTGACAGCAACTGACTGGTGTATCAAATTTATGTTTTCCAGTATTTTCTGTGATATGCAGTTCTCCAGTTCATTAACAAGGGTCAATTCTATGTCAATCTTGTAAATATTTTCTGGGACAGTTTTATTTTGCCCATCCTGTGTAATGGCCAGTGCCAAACCAGTTTGTGGAAGCAGTTTTGTGAAGCAGTTAGGCAGTTCTCTATGACGTTCTTTTTTGTGTGTACACTTCTGTACGAAAGTTTTCCTACCTATCTTACTAAACCGTGAAATGTGGCATAATAGGAAGTGTTCACAAGTGGTTAATAAACAAAACATTTATTTAATGACTAAATTACTACAAAAGAAAAGCATGAAATGGTCTTAAAATTAACAAATATTCGAGAGAATCACTGATGTGGTGGCACTAAACAAAGGCATGGCACACTAGAACTAGTGAACATCGAACAAAGTCACTACCTCGTCCCTGAGTATTGCCAGTACAACAACAAATTTTTACAATGCAATGCACAGAATTAATTGTCTCTTGCGGAAGACGTGGTCTGGACAGGATTTCAACAATGAGTGTGCCAGCAGTGACAGGCACAGCTCGGCATTCTAATAGCACTCATGTGGGTACTAATATGCGCCAATCAGAATGTTCTGTGGTACGAGTCACTGATTTACTCACTGGGCTGTATAGATGTAGAGATGGTGTAGTGCGGATGAGTCATGAAACTCAAGCTGAAAGTTTCAGAGCAAAGCACGTTACCACATAGTGTGTTCGGCCCACTGCTGTCGCTGGGGTAAAGTAAATGTGATGCCACGAGGAGAAGGGCAAAGCTAAGGGTGGGGCTAGATCAGCGAACACCTTGCTAGGAACTGAGCTACTGTCCTGTAGCCAGTGACTGTAGTAGGAATGTATCTGGTCACACGACAGAATCGACAGCTTGTTGCGGAAGTATACGCACAAAGAAAGAAACTTGCTGTGTTAGGAGACAGTCATAGTGAAGAAGGAATGCACAGATATGCTAAGACACATGTGCGGGGAAGGACTGCCACACGAAGGCCCACCTGCCCCTCATTAGAGTGGAGCTCAGATCGTGAGCGAGTTGGTGATGGTGAAGGCTGCTACCATTGGCGGGGGATTGTGGGGGGGGGGGGGGGGGGGTGAGGACTGTGTACTGTATCAGTGTTGAGGCAATGAGCAGAGCGGTCAACACTGCAGGTCTGCAGTTGTCAGCCATGCAATGGAGGTGGGTGCCAGGTGTTAGGATGCTGGGTGTGAGGTGGGTGGGGTGGCTGGCGGTCAAGTATGCTAGTCCACTCCATGACAGCAAACAGTGGTGCAGTACCATCAGTGGGCCCAAGTGTTGAGTAACCTGATGCAGTGCAGGGTGGAGAGTGCGGGGCCAGCCTGAGCCGTGTTCAGTGCTGTGCTTGCAGCAGTGGGCAGGCGCAAGGCGCAGTTGCCAGCTTGGGGCTGTAGAAGCAAGAGCACAGAGGTGTTGCCGGGTGGCTGTGAGGATAGGCTGGCAGGCTGATAGCAGACTCTGGCCATTGACAGCACATGCGCCAGACACTGTGAGCATGAATGGCTTGGTTGGTGCCTCCAGTATGAGGATGAGCAGCAGTTGAGGATGTGGTGCTGGAAAAGGATGAAATAACACTATTGTAGAAGTTGCATGCAGCATTGGTGGTGGCAGTGGGATGGGGGATGGGAGGGTGGGGGGCTGGATGGGGGAATGTTAACCTGCTGTCAAGGCGAAATTGCTGAGTTAGGCGTCGGCTATAAGACAGGCATAGGAGCAGGGACATCCTACATGTGAAGGGTGCTGATGTCTGTGTTGTCAACGACCAGTGGGTCAGGGATAGGGCCAGCACTGATGTAGCATGGTGGGTTTTCCACAGTGTCCTTGGCCGTAGTGTGGTAGGCTAGCATCTCGAGGTCTTTGGTGGCGGGACACTTGTCATGGTGTCAGCACTGGCATTGGCAGCAGTGGCACCACTGTTATTGGAAGTGATCGCCTATGAGATTTGCACAGAGATGGTAGTTGGTTGGTTGGTCGATTGATTCGGGGGAGGGTACGAAATGGCAAGGTCATCGATCCAATCGGATTAGGGAAGGAAGTCAGTTGTGCCCTTTCAAAGGAACCAGCACAACATTTGCATGGAGTGATTTAGGGAAGTCACAGAAAACCTATGTCAGGATTGCCGCATGTGTGTTTCAACCATCATCCTCCCGAATGAGAGTCCAGTGTGCTAACCACTACACCACCTCGCCTGGGCCAAGATGGTAGTCACACTGGGCTGCATGAGATCAGGCAGCATATAGGTGGGCTTCAGTCTATCAATCACACTGCTGGTAGGGCTGCCATGAAGTTGTAGGATAAATGTCTTTGAGTCACACTTCAGGACCTAGTCTGGGTGTGGCAGTGCGTGCGAAGTGGGAGCTGACAAGGGTCAATGCACAGAATAGCACGAGACAAGGTTTCTATGAATGAATCCTTTACATCTGCCATAGTGCTTGCGGATGGACAGGCAGGGGGTTGGCAGCAGATGAGCCATGCAATCCTGCAAGCCAATGACAAACCCGGGGATGACGTCATCCATGAGCCAGTTGGCAGGCTCCAGGAAGTCGTTCAGCACAGTGAGAGGCTAGCTGTAAATGAGGTCAGTAGCTGATGTCTCAAGTTTAGCCCTGTGAACAACAAGGAGGCTGATAAATACCAGCACCATGACAGTATTCCACTTGCTGTTATGACAGCTGAGTGTATGCTTCAAACTGGTGAAACCGTTCCATCGAGCCATTGGCAGCTAGGTGGTAGCTCAATGTCAGGTGCATTTCAGTCCCACAGAAGTCTGTCAGGCACATGTAAATAGGCACTTGTAGTCCACTGTGACATAGCACGGGCACCCAAAATGGGCAACCACGTGGAGACAAAGGTGGTGGTTACCGTGGTGGTCATGATGTCGAGATTGGCATTGCCTCAAGGAAGCTGGTGAATCTGTCCACCAGCGTGAGAGGCAACGGCAGCAGAGAAAAGTAGATGGTTGTCAAAGTCCACACGAACATGCACAAAGTCTAGAAAAATGGTAATGTGGACATCTACATGGGGCCAATATTTACGCACTGACAGGTGAGGCGTGTGCAGGTTCAACTCTTACAGTCTCCCTGAATACCTGACTACACAAAATACTGCATCACCAGAGCAACAGACATGTAGACAGTGGAGTGCATCACATTGTCTAACAGGTAGAATGTGGGCTTTCAGAAGGCAGCGGGCAAGAATGGGATTGGTGAGCCAGTGGATACATCACACTAGTTGCTGTTGTTTGAGCGGGAGTGGATGTACACTGAAAGTGGAGTCTGGATGCAGCATCTAGGCAAAGGTGGGTGAGTTTCAGGTCTTGCTCTTGGTCATTGCTAAGTGCCTCTTATTCCAAGGATGAACTGACAGTGCAGATGCGGCTGAGGCAGTTGGCGATGACAATACCAGTCAATACCAGTGACATGGCATATGTCAGTAGTAAATATGGAGTTGAATGACAGCTGCTGGAATTGATGTGGGGACCACAGATCAGTGTTTTTTTGACAGGGAAGACGTTATAGAATTGTGTTCAATGAATACCATTAAGTGATGGGCCTCTCAAACAGCTGGAAATATCTGATTGCCTTGTAGATGGCAAGGAGCTCCCTTTCGTATGTGCTCCAATGCTGTTGAACAGCAGAGAGCTTGCTGGAGAAGAGAGTGAATGGCTGCCAGATGTAGTCAGTGTGCTCCTGCAGGACAGTGCTGATGAGTGTCTGGCAGGTGTAGACCAAGATGGCAAAGCAGGGCAGTGGATTTGGGGTGGGCCAATGTGTCTGCCAGGTTGCTCTTTGTGGTGTAATTGTCTTCCATTTGTGGTGTCCACTGCACCAGCTTGTTTCCCATTGTTTTGACCACATGAAGGGCAGCACTGAATGAAAATCTCTTGCATATCAGCAGTATTTCTCAGATGGCAGCAGGAGTAGTTTAAAATGCCAAGGAAGTGGCAGAGGTCCTTGAATGTCACCGAGCATAGGAAATCGAGGACAGCTTGTACCTTGTCAGGCAGGGTCACCAGCTGGCAGTGGAGATGATAATACATACGAATACCACCTCAACTGGCACCACGAATGCACTTTGCTGTTTTGATGATCCTGGAGGCATTCAAAAATACTCCAGAGTTGCTTGTGATGTTCCTCGGGGAACACGGAAAAAACGAGCAAGTTGTCCAAGTAAGCAAAACAGCATTCAAGCATCAAAAGACACCGTCCACGAATGCTGTAATGTTAGGCAGCATTATGGAGGCCACAGGTCATACAGATGGTCTCTTAGAGACCAAATGTTGTGATGATGGTGGTCTTTTAAATGTCCTTGGTTGCAACTAGAAATAGGGGTGAAAGCCTAGACACAGTTGATTGTGCCAAAAATTGTAGCCCTAACTAGTACTTTGTTGTTGTTGATACCAATCAGAGATGGTAATCACTGCATAGTTGCCAGGAGCCATCCCCCTTCTAGGTAAGGTGGGGGGTGGACACTCACAGGCTCTTTGCACAATGCAATAGGCCAGCTATGAGTAGCTCATCAAACTTGGCCTTGGTGACCTGGGTGCGGTGGTAGGGGCTTTGACTGGCAGGAGATGGGTGAACCAGGAGAGGTGTTGGTGTAGTGGGTAGTTGAAGTGCAGATCTCCCTTGGTGCACTGAATGAGTTTGTGAGAGCAGGAAATTGTGTCGGGGGTCAGCTTATGGGCCAGAATATTCCACATGCTTCACACTAGGGAAAACAGCAGAATGAGTGACGCATTTCGTTGACCTCCCAGTATCGCTTCCAATGAGATAGTCGCTGGCTACGTCAGGGAGCAGATGATAGTGCCTGATGAAGTCCACTCAGATAATGCGCCTGTAACAGCAATGTCAGTGAAGATCACGGGAAGGTTCTGTTACAGGCCATGGTCTACGATATGACGATATATGCTGCGGCAATGGTATAGATTTACTGCCATCAGGAGAATAGCTGTGGCAGCACCATTGCCCCATATGAGCTTCTGCAGGAAGCAACTTGGACCTGGTATCTATCAGGAATGGCATGGCAGAGCAACCATTGCAAACAAACAAGTGCTGGGAGACCGAGCAGCAGCTGGGCACACCTTATCCCAGCAGCTGTATGGGTCTGAGTGCCAAGAGTAGGGTTCCCTGTAGTTTGCAGCATCTGGGCTGAAGTGTTCGTGGTATCAGCAGAGGCTGGCCATATTGCTAGAGGTGTCAGCAGAACGGTTAGAGCTGAAGCAGTTGTTGTAGCTGTCACTGCATCTGTGGCTGGGGCTGCTTTGATGGCAGCGGTCAGGGTTGAGGTGAGTCACAGCTGCCTGCAGCATTGCCACATTGGCACTGAGTCAGGTGAGGATGTCGTATACCTCCAGTTGCTAGGCAATGTGTTGCAGGTCGGCTGGTGGTGTCGTTAGCAGCACCTCAGGGATCCTTTTGATGAGGGTGGCAGCGTTGGTGACAGAGCAGTAGGCATGCGATGTCACAGCTGTCTGTGAAACTATATATGATTCCAGAGATCTTTCTAAGTCTCAAGCATCTATAATGTATAGTGCAGACTCAAGTGATGAATGAAAATGTTTACCTAGGCCGGAATTCAAATCCAGGTCTGATGCTCACTAGGCAGGCACAGTGCACAACAGCACAGACTACCTGGCATGCCTCCCTAGCAATCCACATTCCCATTCATATCTCAGCCATGAATGGCAGTGGCAGTACATGCAGAGGTCTGTGTGGGTATCGGCATGGAGTCTAGTGCTGGGAGCTGGGCCACCAGTGGTCGCATCTCCATGAATTGCACACACTGATTCGTGTTGCAGCATTCAGCTTCAGGAGCATGCAGTCAGCTCGGTGATCATGTCACATGGCTGGAGTGGCAGTAGCATGTGGCAAGGTGCAGTTGTGCCAGTGATGGAAGCTTGGTGGCTAAATTCAAACTCTAATAGTACTCATTTAGGCATCAACACAGATGGAATTTCCCATGGCGTACATCACAAATTTACACACCGGGCTGCGTAGAAAGTATAAAGACAGCATGGCATGGGGGAGTCTTGAAACTTGTTGATGAGATTCTTGGTGCAAAGTGCATCACCATGTGGATTATTCATAGTGGCATTGTCATGGGGGCTGTAATCGATATTGACTCCACAAGAAAAAGAACAAGACTGAGGGCGATGCCAGGTCAATGGAAGCCTTCCTAGAAACCAAGCTACTGCACCACACCAATGCCTGTGACCATAACAGGCTGCTATCTGCTTGCACAACAGAACCAACAGCTTGGGGTGGAAGTAAGTGCACAAGGAAGAACCTCACTGCCTTAGCAGATGGTCACAGTGAGCTAGGAACATAGGGAAAATCTAAGATAGATGTGCGGTGAAAGGCCACCATGCTTCTAATGATAGAAACAAATAATCAGAAAACAAACTCAAGGAATTATTAGAAAATATTTAGCAGACAGGATTACTACAAAATATTTAGCAGACAATTACAATGGTGTGACTCTCCAATATTAATGTAAAAAGATAAAAATAATAAAATGGCCCAAAGCGACTGGAAAAATACAGAAATTTTAGCAGGGACATTAAACAAGTTACTAAAATGTAAACTACTGCAAATAAACACAGATACTCCTATTAAAACACCAGTAGAAAATATAAACCCATACACAATCCATGAAGTCTACAAAGGTTTGAAAGAGCTCAAAAACTATAAAGCAAGTGGAGAACACCAAATATTAGTGAAACTTTGGAAATATGCAGTAGAATCAGTGAAGATATCGCTACACCAATACACAGAGAAAATCTGCAACAACAAGGAACTATCTGAACATTGGACTGCAGCTATAGTCCTATCAATACACAAAAAAGGAGACAAACAAAATCCACACAACTGCAGAGGAATGATAACACATATGAAGTCAATAGAAGAATTTTATATAATCTTTGTAAAGATCAACTTCAACTGGAACTAGGATAATGCCAGGAGGATTTATGTCTTGGAGAAGCTAGGCAGAACAAAAAATCAATTTGAAATTGGTAATGGATTATTATAAAGGGAGGAAAAAAAAACAGGAAGTTGTAACCTTGGTAAACTTCAAAAAAGCTTATGATTATATTCACAGTTCTTCAATGATGAAGATACAAAGGAATTTGAGATGCCATCCCAAATTAATAAATATGATAAAATTAACTCAAAAAACACCAACTCTAAAGTAAAGTTCAGAGGAGAAACATCTGAGCCATTTATGATTAAAATAGGGTTAAGACAGGGAGACAGTTAATCACCATAATGGTACAAGGAAAATGCTCAAAACATATGAATTGGAACCAAGAAAGACCAAATAAACTTAAACAGCTTGGGATTCACAGATGAGTTGGTGTTCCTAGTTAATAACAGTCAACAAGACAGAAATCCAATAACAAGCCTACAAAAAAACAACAATCAATAGGATTCCAGACACCATTCAAAAAGACTGAGCAGATCCACTAGTAATCAACCACATAACAGTAAATAACAGGAAAGTAAAAATAGAGAAATAAATTAAATACCTAGGAGAAATTATAACACACAAAGATGAGAAACCTGCATGGGAAGAAAGAACTAATAAAATGATAACATTTTTTTGGGTTATTGTCATAGGAGAAACAGTGACCTTTATAATATTATAATTTATTTCAGAACAGACACTTGTGCTCACATTTAAGTTGTCCATTTTTATTTCCAGATGGCCACTTCAATCTTCTAAGAGATCGTCTTCAAATCTTAAATTTCTTGATGACCATAAGAACCGTTAACAAGGTGCAGGTCCACATGCGCTAGCAAGGAGAACACTGCTCAAAAAGCTTAAATTTAACATGATCGACATACAACAAAAAGAGCCAATCAATCAAGGCTTAAAACATTACAGGATGGCGATTCAACAGAAATGAAACTCCTTTCAAAGTCACTTAGAAAAGTAGAATTGACATAATCCCAAAAGCAGGGAAAAGATACCCGGAACGTGTATTAAAAAGAAATATCAAAAAGATGGACAATGGCAGATTGCTCCAAATAAAGTTATGTACAATGAATGGGAGCCCATTACAGACACTATATGGGAAAAAAAGAATCTCTCTTTTTTGGTCACAGGTGTGAGGACCCCTGAAAAACATAAAAATATGATTCAAATTAAAAACAGACAAACAATATAAAATACAAGGAGTATTTACAGATGAGGAATGATAAAAAAGGTTGTAGCACATAAACAGTACTGGGCAATTTGGAAAGAAAACTTATTGATGATGATGATCAGAAAATTTCTGACTGAAGTGGTCCAATGAGGCCACAAAAGCAGAACAAGGATACCACACATCAATCTGTGTTTAGTTCTATAGTTTCTATTAAGTCCCAAACCTCTCACTGAGCAATGACAATGTTGCAGCTTCAACAGCTAAATATTTAATAAATTCTACATACTACTCCTGTCATGACCTGACATCTTAAAACGATTTCCTTTAGTTAATAGCAATTTTGAAGCAGTAGGTTTAGATGTGGACAGGAAGGTATGTCAGAAGTATTTTGCAAGTTTTCTCCAGTGCAAGAATAACAGCAAATTATTATTATTATTATTATTATTATTATTATTACTAACTTGATTGGCCACACTGAACCACATTCCATGTTCACTTTCTCTTTGAAGATTGGACTACTTGCTTTTTGTGCACAGTCCAGTATTTTTCATTTGTTCCAAACACAATTTTCTTAACTCGTCTGAAATATCTACCAGTCTTCTGTACATCATTTCTGCTGAAAATTTATTACTCATAAGGAGAGTGTTGATTTTGTTTTTGTTCTCTGCATCAGTAATTCTAAGTCCGACTGCTTCAAGATCTTGTTGAATTTCTTTCGCCCACTGTCCTCCTGTCTTCTTTCCGAGACTTCTCGTCACTAGTTGTTTTAAAATCCTGTTATCAGGGAGTCATAAGACATGAAAGAAATATGAGATTCTTTTCTTTTTCTTTGTGCTGGTGATTGGGACAGACTTTCACAAGTATAAGTTGCTTCCGGGAGAGTTACAGTTTTGTAATGTTGGATTGTAGTGTCTACTAACGGCCATTTCTTATTATATGTTGACCAGGTTAGAAATTGTGCTTTTTTCATTTTGTTGGTTCTATTTATCCATGTTGCTTTCTAACCCAAGTAGTGAAAAATAATTTCTCCAAGATATTTTAACTGTAGAAATATGTTAATTGATTCATCATTTATGAAGATTTTATCTATGCATAGAGGTTTCATGGGCACGGTTTCAGATTCCTATATTTGAAGCAATTTTCTGGAAACTTGTGATTTGAGCATGAACTTCTTCTATGTCAAGGGCTTAGAGAGATAAATTGTCAGCAAACCCAGGGCAGTTTGCTCTTATTGCTGATTTTCCTCCAATTTTGAATTTACATGGATTTTCTTTTTGCCAGATTGTCATGATGTAATAGAGGGCCACATTGGAAATCAAAGGGGACAATCCATCACCTTGTCTGAGTCCTGTTTTTATTGTGAAAGCTTTTGACATTTCTCCTCTAAATTTGACTTTTGAATTTGTGTTAGTTAAAGTTAGCTGAATGAGTTTTCCCAGTGTGGGATGGCGGCCATATGATCTAAGGATTTTTAGAAGTGTGGTTCCTATGAACGTTTTTTTTCCAAATCTATGAATGGGATGAATAACTGTTTGCTTCTACACTTGTAACACTCCATTATTAGTTGCAGGATAAGAATTTGGTCTGTGCAACTTCAGTATGGTCGAAATCATCCTTGGTATTCTCCAAGTTGTTGTTCCAGAATGTTTTTCATCCTATTGTAAATTATGCAGGAGAAAATTTTGTATGTGCAGTCCAGAAGGTTTATTCCTCTTTAATTATCTTTAAAAATTAAAAAAAAAAAAAAATAAAAAATAAAAAAAAGCTGGATGGATTTGAATTTTAAAATTTTCCCGGCTGCAAGCCCGAAATTTGTTTGAACAATTGATGTATTATTCCTGAGGTCCGGTGCTCTGGAATTTTCTCTGTGATCCACATTTCAATTAGATGTTGGTGGAATTTATGACCGCACATTTTCCAGCATTCTTCCAGATTTCTGCAAATACATAGTCTTCACCACATGCCTTGTAATATTTTTGTTCCTGAATTGCACCTCTATCTCTTTGATAGTTGGATGGTCTATTAGCTCTGGGGTGGTTCAAATAGGTGCTTCAGTGTCTACTTGAAATGTTTCCAGTGGGCCATCACAATTTAAAAGTTTATTGAAAGTCTCTGCAAGGATCTCTGCATTTTCTTCATTACTATGCCCCAAATTTCCTGACTTATCTCTCAGCAGCAATGTTGGGATCTCATACTTTTTAAGATATCTCCCATAGGTTTTGTAATAATCTCTTGACTGTTTCTTCTGGAAGTTTTCTTCTATCTTCTCTATGGTATTTGAAGATGTTTGTGTTTTGTCTGTCTGATGATTTTATGATTTGACTTTCTTTACTTCATAAGTTCTAGATGTGATTCTTCAGACTTTTGGACTTGATGCTTTCTCCAAGCTTGGTGTTTTCTTTCTAATGCCTTCATTCCACCACTCATGTTTCTTCCTAGGATTTATTGGATCCAACTCTTCTGCTATGGATTTTAATTTTGTTGTTAATTCTACTAGCGTATTATAGTTGATAGGTCCTTCACCTGATTTCCTAGCGTATTTCCTCATTTTTTGTTAAGATGGTTGGGTTGAATTTTCTTCTAGTTTTTTTCTGAGATCTTTTCTTTACCATTGGTGTTAATTTTATTTTGATCTTCAGGACATAGTGGTCTGACCCTGAGTCTTCACCTCTTAAAACTTTGACACTGTAGATTTCACGAAGGTGAAATTTACCCATAAATATATGATCCAGTTGCCATTCCCTCTTTATTATTAATAATAAGAACCAAAATTTTTAAGTTCCATATGTATACATATGTTAAAACAAGAGTCTGGAAGCCACTCACTGAAGATTTTGTAATGCATAATTAGATGACACACTTCTCTCAAGCTCAACTGGAACCTGATTCAACATTTGGGTTTTATCTGAATGCCAAATAGGTATTTTCGACAAAGGCGACACATAGAGTTTATGTAAGGAAATTAAAAGTAGGCATTCGGATTCTGGGGGTCTACAGCAGTGTGCAAAGGATGAGTCAGAGCATCCTGAAACATACCTTAAGCAAGTAACAAACAATTTGATAAACAAACAGAGAGCTATACTCGAAAACTGAAAAACTAACTGATGTAATGAGGAAGAGGAGGCTGCAGTTTTTTGGACATATATTCAGAATCAATAAGAACAGACTGACCAAGTGGATATTCACATTACTCAATAGCTACAAATCCAAGCCCGCATAGTTCATAAGAGATTGAAAAGGACATGGAAAATGCTGGAATTGCAACGGACACAATAGAAAACAGAACATATTTCAGAAAGGCAGTTAGAAAGGCAGAATTTCAGGAGAGAAAGAAAACAACTAGACAATAGTGAACCCAAGAAGAAAGGGAACAACACTCTAAAAGGATGAAGGAAATTTGGAAACTAAGGAAATCTAATACAACAAAGAGTAGCCAAAGTTGATTCATCGTACCCTCCAAATGGGTTATTCGAAAGAAGAAGAAGAGTTTATGTATGTTCTCTGCAATAAAACTCAACACTTTAGTAATCAATAGTGGTACAATTTTTTATTACTCAGGGCTTGAAGTGTAGTAGTTATCTTGTAGTGACATTTTATGTATATTATACCAGCACATTGCAATTTTTTTTTTAAAGTAATGTTCAAGTACTTACTTCCATATCTCATCATTGACATTGTGGCTGTCAAACAAGACCGTGTATCGGATTTGTAGTGCAGAATGAGTTGGTTTTGATTATATATATTCTTTTCTCAACAAAGGATGTTGATGCTGAGTAATTTTTGGTTTAAATTTTTGTTTTCTATAAATTTGACAGCTTTCCTTGACAAAGTCGATGATGTTGTATCATCACATATTTATCTTATTCATCTATGGAATTATATAGTGCTTATAGATTCTCTGTGCGGGTTTGTATGAATAGTCTTTCCCTATCATATCTATCCTGTGCAAGCTTCTTCATCTCCCAGTACCTACTGCAACCTACATCCTTTTGAATCTGTTTAGTGTATTCATCTCTTGGTCTCCCTCTACGATTTTTACCCTGCATGCTGCCCTCCAATACTAAATTGGTGATCCCTTGATGCCTCAGAATATGCCCTACCAACCAATCCCTTCTTCTAGTCAAGTTGTGCCACAAATTTCTCTTCTCCCCAATTCTATTCAAAACCTCCTCCTTAGTTATGTGATCTACCCATCTTATCTTCAGCATTCTTCTGTAGAACCACATTTCGAAAGCTTCTATTCTCTTCTTATCTAAACTATTTATCGTCCACATTTCAATTCCATACACGGCTACACTACATACAAAAACTTTCAGAAACGAATTCCTGACACTTAAAACTATACTCAATGTTAACAAATCTCTCTTCTTCAGAAACACTTTCCTCGCAATTACGAGTCTACATTTAATATCCTCTCTGCTTCGACCATCATCAATTATTTTGCTCCCCAAATAGCAAAATTACTACTTTAAATGTCTCATTTCCTAATCTAATTCCCTCAGCATCACCCTATTTAATTTAACTACATTCCATTATCTTTGTTTTGCTTTAGTTGATGTTCATCTTATATCCTCCTTTCAAGACACTGTCCATTCTGTTCAGCTGCTCTTCCAGGTCCTTTGCTCTCTCCGACATAATTACAATGTCTTTGGTGAACCTCAAAGTTTTTATTTCTTCTCCACGGATTTTAATACCTACTCCAAATTTTTCTTTTGTTTCCTTTACTGCTTGGTCAATATACAGATTGAATAACATCGGGGATAGGCTACAACCCTGTCTCACTCCCTTCCAAACCACTGACTCCCTTTCATGCCCCTCTATTCTTATAGCTGCCATCTTGTTTCTGTACACATTGTAAATAGCCTTTCGCTCCCTGTATTTTACCCCTGAAAGACAGTATTCCAGTCAACATTGTCATAAGCTTTCTCTAAGTCTACACATGTTTGCCTTTCTTTAATCTATTTTCTAATATATGTTTTAATGTCAGTATTGCCTCATGTGTTCCAACATTTCTATGGAATTCCCCAAGGTCGGCTTCTACCAGTTTTTCCATTAGTCTGTAAAGAATTCGTGATAGTATTTTGCAGCTGTGGCTTATTAAACTGATAGTTCAGTAATTTTCACATCTGTCAACACCTGCTTTCTTTTGGACTGGAATTATTATATTCTTCTTGAAGTCTGAGGATATTTCGCCTGTCTCATACATCTTGCTCACTAGATGGTAGAGTTTTGTTAGGCCTGACTCTCCAAGGCTGTCAGTAGTTCTAATGGAATGTTGTCTACTCCCGAGGCCTTGTTGCAACTTATGTCTTTCAGTGCTCTGCCAAACTCTTCACACAGTAACATATCTTCTATTTCTTCTTCATCTACATCCTCTTCCACTTCCATAAATTTGCCCTCTAGAACATCGCCCTTGTATAGACCCTCTATATACTCCTTCCACCTTTCTGCTTTCCCTTCTTTGCTTCGAACTGGGTTTCCATCTGAGCTCTTGATATTCATGCAAGTGGTTTTCATTTCTCCAAAAATCTCTTTAATTTTCCTGTAGGCAGTATCTATCTTACCCCTCATGAGATATGCCTCTACATCCTTACATTTGTCCTCTAGCCATCCCTGCTTAGCCACTTTGCACTTCCTGTCGATCTCATTTTTGAGACATTTGTATTTCTTTTTGCCTGCTTCATTTACTGCATTTTTATATTTTCTCCTTTCATCAATTAAATGCAATCTCTCTTCTGTTACCCTAGCAATTCTATTAGCCCTCATCTTTTTACCTACTTGATCCTCTGCTGCCTTCACTACTTCTTCCCTCAGAGCTACCCATTCTTCTTCTACTGTATTTCCTTCCCCCATTCCTGTCAATTGTTCCCTTATGCTCTCCCTGAAACTCTATACAACCTCTTGTTTAGTCAGTTTATCCAGGTCACATATCCTTAAATTCTCACCTTTTTGCAATTTCTTCAGTTTTAATCTACAGTTCATAACCAATAGACTGTGGTCAGAGTCCACATCTGCCCATGGAAATGTCTTACAAGTTAAAACCTGGTTCCTGAATCTCTGTCTTACCATTATATACTCTATCTGAGACCTCCCAGTATCTCCAGGCTTCTTCCATGTATACAACGTTCTTTCATGATTCTTGAACCAAGTGTTAGCTATGATTTAGTTACGCTCTGTACAAGATTCTACCATGATGCTTCCTCTTTCATTCCTTACTTCCATTCCA
The DNA here is from genome assembly GCF_023864345.2 of Schistocerca serialis cubense. Lineage (NCBI taxonomy): Eukaryota > Metazoa > Arthropoda > Insecta > Orthoptera > Acrididae > Schistocerca > Schistocerca serialis. The sequence continues at coordinate 6,077,458 of NW_026047471.1, read as the reverse complement.
TATTCCCCTACTATGCTTCCTTCTCTTCCTTTTCCTACTATCGAGCTCCAGTCACCCATGACTATTAAATTTTCATCTCCCTTCACTATCTGAATAATTTCTTTTATCTCACGATACATTTCACCACTTTCTTTGTCATCTGCGGAGCTAGTTGGCATATAAACTTGTACTACTGTGGTAGGCTTCGTATCTATCTTGGCCACAATAATGCGTTTACTATGCTGTTTGTAGTAGCTTACCCACATTCCTATTATGCTATACATTATTAAACCTACTCCTACATTACCCCTACTTGATTCTGTATTTATAACCCTGTATTCACCTGACCAGAAGTCTTCTTCCTTCTGCCACCAAACTTCACTAATTCCCACTATATCTAACTTTAACCTTTCCATTTCCCTTTTTAAATTTTCTAACCTACCTGCCCAATTAAGGGATGTGACATTCCACGCTCTGATCCACAGATGGCCAGTTTTCTTTCTTCTTTAGGTATTATATGTAGAATTTTCATTGCAGGATAAAATTAGTTATATTATGGTTTTCTGTTTTCAATTGGGCAAAAAAAGTGGAGGGATTTGTATGTATATTGCTTGACTGCTCTCAATTTCATCCTGTCTGGCTTATAAAGAATTTTTTGCAATCATTACAACTGATTTTATATTAATGCTGACATAAAACTAACACAAAAAACGCCAACAAGATGGAAAACCACATACATACATACATAGGAAATATATCAGACAAATTAAATTCATTACTAAATTCTTAACATAAAATGTCAAGTTACCTCGAATTTATTATTTTAACAGAAACTTAAAATCCCAAGTACACTCAGGCAAGTTAACAAGAGGGCTTTGAAAATATAAGACTCTGCTTATATCTCTTTCAGCACAATAGTTTCATGTTCAGCCACTAGAGAGCACCTGGTACTACATTTGTAGCCTGGCTGTCCTGTTTTGGTTGATGTGGTTGCTATAAGATATCATCTTTACTGTGTGCAGCTTTGGATATTTGACAACAAACTTTGTGCTTTCTCCTATATTGTTGTTTAAGCAATGCTTTCAAAAAATATTTGCTATAGCAAGCCTGAATTTGACACTGAGTTTAGCAGCTCAGAAAGTGAAGAAGAATATGATGTTACTTCATTAGAGACTGAAAGTGATGACAGTTCGTCACCAGGGTGATGAGTGCTCACCAGTGGGACAACATGAAACACATCCATTGTGCTCCATACAACTCCTCCAAAGTTTATGTTCACAGGAAACATTCTGAAATACATGGTTAGATTTCACAGCTATACAAAAACTAAAAAATGTGTTCAAGTTTCACTATATTTTAGTCAAAGTTCAGTGCCCAAATATACATGGGATTTTATTATTGGTTATTTTCAAAACTTTGTAACTCATTATTTTGAGCTTTCTAAGCTGTATTCATATGTCTGTAAGTGCTGCCATTCATTACAGGATGTTTTCATTAATAAAAAAAATAATAATTTTTTGGAACATAATTTTTTTAAAAAAATTGGTAAGTTATGGGGTTAAAAAATACTACAGTGAGATATCATAAAAACACAAATCCGGGCCAGCAAAACAAAAACACCAACACACAAGAATCCAGGACTATTTTAAATCAATTTTAATGATAGTAAAAATTCTATGTAAACCAAACAGAATGAAATTTTCTGATCAGATATCGAGAACACACCTGAAAGAATGACACAAATCTCTCAAAATTTTTCTGCCACATGAAAACAGAAACCCAAAACATAAAGCAGTCTGAGCACACAATGAAAATCCTACATATAATACCAAAAGGCCCAATAATGACCCTTTTAGAAGAAAGAGAAATAGACGCTACATATACAAAAATGCCCAGACAAGATCCTAAATGAACTGACTTAACTCAAGCATAAAAATTTTATTGAAAATTTTGTCAAAATTTTAGGACGTGGTAAAAAATAACATGATATGCAAAAAATACTCATACAGACCTATACAAAGAATATATAACCACCACATAACTGTACCGATAAAAAAATTAATATGTAACCATACAATATAATTGGCTTATGTGAAGTGAAGCTGTTAAACATTAATAAAAAATGAAAATTTCAACTACAAAATACAGTAAGCAGCAAAATTTGGCAGCCACAATGTAACTACTGTAATTTTGAAAGTTTGTCTGCCTGAAAATGTACTGTTGTCCCAAGCATATCGCAACAAACGGTGTATTTCTATCACTGCTCGTTTAGTTTTTATTGCCGTTTCAAATATACCAGTAATTTTTGAAACACCCTGTATAAATCATTGTTATTACCTGGCATCTTAAGAGCATTCCACACAATCACTGTGTTGTCAACAGAACAAGACGCAAGCCACGCATCATGTGGAGACCATGCCATATCCAGGACATCACCATTATGTCCACGCAAAGTCATGCAGCAACGCCAACTCTCGACATTTACTTTCCCAACACTTCCAAAAACATTTGTTGCACCTGCAATGTTACAATGCTTTCTGAAGAAAAGTTATCATGTATATGATATAGGAAAAACCAAATACTGTAAAAGGTGACTAACAAGAGTCCCACAAAAGAATTACAACACACTTATCAAATAGGGTTGGGGCTACAAGACACAGAGTGGATATCTAAAACAATGGAAAATCCAGGATGGAATAACGACAATATTATAAAAAGGATAGATTTCATCTTACCATAAAGTAGAAATGTTGAGGCGCAACAAAAGACTGCTAAACAAGTAAGCTACACACAGCACACGCACATTCACACACATGCAACTCTTCATACAGTTTTGCCTTAGCAGCCAGAGACAGTGGACAGTGGTCATGTGCAGTTGCATGAATATGTGTGTGTGCTTTATGTATAATTCAAGAGAAGGCTTTTTGGCTGAGGTGAAAGCTCACTTGTTTAGCAGTCTTTTTGTTGTGTCTGTCCAACAGTGGACATATACATGGACAGAGGGGGAGAAAAACAACCTGATAGTTATTTCTGAGCAGGGGGACTTCAAATTCTACAAAATTTCTCAAATAATCAAAGGTCAGAAATGTACCATTATGGTGCCACAGCCACAAAATGACAGCCGATCGGTGACAAGCATGTGCATGTGTGCGCATTTAAACTATCTTACCACAGCAAATACCTGTTATGCTAAGGAGTGCAGTTAATAATCAACTTATCTGAAGATAATGGTTTCAAGTGAACAGTCATAGCTAGGTAAATTTTAAATTCTCATCCAAGAGTGTTTACGTTTCATTAACATTTTCTTTGATGTTTCATGACTATTAAATCAGTTACTTGTATGCATAACTACCATAGCGCCTTAAAATTATTAAGATAATTAGCTGTGCTGCATTGTTAGGCATATCGAAGCACCATCACTTAACAGGATGTCATTTTATGGCTATAGTTCCACAACAAATCACTTCGAAGCTACAGTTATTTTGAAAATGTTATAGATATAAGTTAACATGAACCATGGACCTTGCCCTTGGTGGGGAGGCTTGCATGCCTTAGTGATATGGATAGCCACACCGTAGGTGCAACCATAATGGAGGGATATCTGTTGAGAGGCCAGACAAACATGTGGTTCCTGAAGAGGGGCAGCAGCATTTTTAGTAGTTGCAGGGGCAACAGTCTGGATGATTGACTGATCTGGCCTGGTAACATTATTCAAAATGGCTGAAAGCAGGAGGAAACTACAGCTTTATTTTTCCAAGGTCACGCAGCTCTACTGTATGGTTAAATTATGATGACATCCTCTGTGTAAAAAATTCCAGAGATAAAATAGTCCCCCATATGGATCCCCGGGCGGTGACTACTTAGGACGTCATTATCAGGTGAAACAAAACTGGTGTTCTATGGATCAGAGCGTGGAATGTCAGATTCATTTATTGGGTAAGTAGGTTAGAAAATTGAAAAAGGGAAATGGATAGGTTAAAGCTATATATAGTGGAAATTAGTGAAGTTCAGTGGCAGGAGGAACAAGACTTTTGGTCAGGTGAATACAGGGTTATAAATACAAAATCAAATATGGGTTATGCAGGAGTCGCTAAAATAATGAATAAAAAAATAGGAATATGGATAAGCTACGATGACCAGCATACTGAACGTATTATTGTAGCCAAGATAGATACAAAGCACACACCCACTACAGTAGTACAAGATTAATATGTCAACTAGCTCTGCAGATGAGGACGGCATAGACGAAATGTATGGTGAGATAAAAGAAATTATTCAGATAGTTAATGGAGATGAAAATTTAATAGTCATGGGGGACTGAAATTCGATAGTAGGAAAAGGAAGAGAAGGAAAAGTAGTAGGTGAATATGGACTGAGAGAAAGAAATGAAAGAGGAAGCCACCTGGTTGAAGATTCCGCAGAGCATAATTTAATCACTGCTAACACTTGGTTTAAGAATCGTAAAAGAACATTCTATATGTGGAAGAGACGTGGAGATACTGGAAGGTTCCAGATTGATTATATTATGGTAAGACAGAGATTTCAGAACCAGATTTTAAGTAGTAAGACATTTCAGGTGCAGATGTGGACTCTTACTACAATTTATTGATTATGAATTGCAGATTAAAACTGAAGAAACAGCAAACTAGAATGTTTCAGAGGGAGCATTAGAGAATGACTGACAAGAACAGGGGAAATGAGTACTGTAGAAGAAGAATGGGTAGCTTTGAGAGATGAAAGAGTGAATGCAGCAGAGGATGAAGTAAGTAAAAAGAGGAACAATAGTAGAAATCCTTGGGTAACACAAGAGAGATTGAATTTAATCAATGACAGAAGAAAATATATTGTGTCTCATAACATACATGAACAAAATCATTTGATTCAGGTACAGGAGACACTTCAAAGTTTAGTAAAATTTCCCATAGACATAGAAAGTTGAAGTCTACATTTGTTGTTGTTGTGGTCTTCAGTCCTGTGATTGGTTTGATGCAGCTCTCCGTGCTACTCTATCCTGCGCAAGCTCCCTCATCTCCCAGTACCGACTGCAACCTACATCCTTCTGAATCTGTTTAGTGTATTCATCTCTTGGTCTCCCTCTACGATTTTTACCCTCCACGCTGCCCTCCAATGCTAAATTTATGATCCCTTGATGCCTCAGGACATATCCTACCAACCGATCCCTTCTTCAAGTCAAGTTGTGCCACAAACTTCTCTTCTCCCCAATCCTATTCAATACCTCCTCATTAGATATGTGATCTACCCACTTAATCTTCAACATTCTTCTGTAGCACCACATTTTGAAAGCTTCTATTCTCTTCGTCCAAACTATTTATCGACCATGTTTCACTTCCATACATGGCTACACTCAATACAAATACTTTCAGAAACGACTTCGTAACACTTAAATCTATACTGAATGTTAACAAATTTCTCTTCTTCAGAAACGCTTTCCTTGCCATTGCCAGTCTACATTTTATATCCTCTCTACCTCCCCAAATAGCAAAACTCCTTTACTACTTTAAGCGTTCTCCATTGAGAGTGACATGCTGCGTTCTGTTAACTAGGAACTCATCAATCCAATCACACAATTGGTCTGATAGTCCATATGCTCTTACTTTGTTCATTAAATGACTGTGGGAAACTGTATCAAAGGCCTTGCGGAAGTCAAGAAACACAGCATCTTCCTGGGAGCGCATGTCTATGGCCCTATGAGTCTCGTGGACAAATAGCGCAAGCTGGGTTTCACACAATCGTCTTTTTGAAACCCTTGCTGATTCCTACAGAGCAGATTTCCAGTCTCCAGAAAAGTCATTATACTCAAACATAATGTGTGTTCCAAAATTCTACAACTGATAGACGTAAGAAATATAAGTCTATAGTTCTGCAAGTCTGTTCGACGTCCCTTCTTGAAAACGGGGATGACCTGTGCCCTTTTCCAATCCTTTGGAACGCTACACTCTTCTAGAGACCTACAAAACACCACTGCAAAAAGGGGGGCAAGTTCCTTCACGTACTCTGTGTAAAATCGAACTGATATCCCCTCAGGTCCCGTGGCCCTTCCTCTTTTGAGCGATCTTAATCATTTTTCTATCCCTCTGTCATCTATTTCGATATCTACCATTTTGTCATCTGTGCGACAATCTGGAGAAGGAACTAGGGTGCAGTATTCCTCTGTGAAACAGCTTTGGAGAAAGACACTTAGTATTTCAGCCTTTAGTCTGTCATCCTCTGCTTCAGTACCATTTTGGTCACAGAGTGTCTGGACATTTTGTTTTGATCCACTTACCGCTTTGACATAAGACCAATATTTCTTCGGATTTTCTGCCAAGTCAGAACATAGAACTTTGCTTTCGAATTCGTTGAACACCTCTCACATAGCCCTCCTCACACTACATTTTGCTTCACGTAATTTTTGTTCATATGCAAGGCTTTGGCTATGTTTATGTTTACTGTGAAGTTCCCTTTGCTTCTGCAGCAGTTTTCTAACTCAGTTGTTGTACCACTGTGGCTCTTTTCCATCTCTTATAGTCTTGCTTGGCACATACTCATCTAATGCATATTGTACGATGGTTTTGAACTTTGTCCACTGATCCTCAACACTATCTGTACATGAGATAATACTTTTGTGTTGAGCCATCAAGTACTCTGAAATCTGCTTTTTGTCACTTTCACTACACAGAAAAATTTAGCTACCTTTTTTAATATTTCTATTTATGGCTGAAATCACTGATGCTGTAGCTGCTTTATGATCACTGATTCCCTGTTCTGTGTTAACTGTTTCAAATAGTTCAGGTCTGTTTGTCACCAGTTGGTCTAATATGTTATCGCGAGTCAATTCTCTGTTTAACTGCTCAAGGTAGTTTTCAGATAATGCATTTAAAAAAATTTCACTGGATTCTTTGTCCCTGCCACCTGTTATAAACGTTTGAGTCTCTCAGTCTATATCTGGTAAATTAAAAGTTCCACCCAGAACTATAACATGGTCGGGAAATCTACTCTAAATACTTTTCAAATTTTCCTTCAGGTGTTCTGCCACAACAGCTGCTGAGCCAGGGGGCCTATAAAGACATCCAATTACCATGTTTGAGTCTGCTTTAACCGTGATCTTCACCCAAATTATTTCACATTTTGGATCCCTGTCAATTTCCTGTGCTACTATTGCACCTTTTATCACTATAAACACGCCTCCCCCTTCACTGTCCAGCCTGTCTCTGTGATATACATTCCAATCTGAGTTTAAAATTTCATTGCTGTTTACATCTGTTTTCAGCCAACTTTCTGTCCCTAGTACTATGTGGGCATTGTAACCATTTATTAATGAGAGCAGTTCTGGGATCTTTCTATAGACCCTCCTGCAGTTTACTATTACCACATTAATTTTGTCATTCCCTGTGTGTAGTGCATGCCTGACCTATTCAGAGGGACCCTACATTTCTCCACCCGATAGTGGAGGTCAAGAAATTTGCACCCCAGATCTCGGGAGAATCGTCTCAGCCTCTGGTTTAAGCCTTCCAATCGGCTCCAAAGCGGAGGACCGCAATCAGTTCTGGGAACAACACTACAAATAGTTAGTTCAGATTCCACCCCATGAGCGAGACTTTCCACCTTCACCAACACTGCAAACCGCCTGTATGAACTCAGGATGAACTCTGAACCCAGACAGCAGAACTCATTGCTGTCAACATGAGCAACAATTTGCAGTCAGGTGCACCAACTGCTCTCTATTACCGCTGGCAGGGCCTCCTCCACATCTCGGATGAGACCCCCACCAGCAAGCAGACAGAGTGAACACTGGCCTTTTTCCCCGACCTTTCTGCTATTTCCCTTAGGGGCTCCATCACCCACCTAACATTGGAGCTCCCAATCACTAATAAACCCCTCCCCCGTGTGCCTGTTCAGACCCTGCTGAAGGAGCAGCCACATGTCCACTCACTGGCATGGCCAGCCTCCACATTGACTCTCCGCGTCAAACAACGCGAACGCCATTGAACCCGCCACTCTCCTTGGGGAGAGGGTGGCCCAACCGGGTCCAGTACCCATGAAGATGTCTCGAAAGCAGGGACCGTGGGTGAAGCATGTAACACCTGGTGTGTGCCATGTGACGCACCAGATTCCCCGTTGCCGCTACACTCTGAGGCAGCAGCCTGAAGACAGCTGACCGTGGCCATCAGCATGTTCAGCTGTTCGCAAACAGTGGTCAGCTCCTCCTGCATCCGTACACAGCAGTCACACATCCTATCCATCCTAAGAAATCAACAATTTACTGTAGAGAGTTAAGTAATCAACTTTTAACTAGACTGCCAATTCACTAAAGGCGGCTGATAGCTGACTAAACTGTGGTTACTAGACACTTCTTGTTGGAAACAATGAAAATAAGCACTAACTGTCTCTGGATTCTATTCAAAACAAACACAAAATCTATGGAACACTATTACTAGTACTCGAAAATTAAAGCTTCCTAAAAGTAACAACATGTGGAAAAAGAAGTGACAAGTACAAAAAACACAGTTAATACTTAAATTTATGTAGCTTCGTGCACCAAAAAATTAACATGCACAACTATTTAGGGTATATAAACATTCAGTAGTCCAGACTACAAACAAATGTTGGAAGACTAAGCCCAGTGAAGCACCTTTTCAGATACTTCATGCAGACTCAATACCACTAGGGAAACATCTATTAGGGCACTTATTTACAATGTGGTTTATTTTCTGTACATCACCAAAGACACACATCCTATCAGTGCAAACACGCCATTTGTGCATGGTGTATTTGCACATATCTTCTCCAGTTCGAAATGTATTAAGCTTTACACAACACCTTTCCAGGATGATGAAAGCCTGGAACTTTAAAAGTTGAGTTGCCAATAAGCTCATGACTCCCGGTTTTCACGGCTTACCACTTACATTTCCATTTAGCATCACAGTTCAACCCAGTGGAGAGCATTTGGATTTCTATTTCATATGCTGGTCTTCTGGATTTGAGGCATTTCCTATGCGGCAAGAGTAAAACTTTGTGAAGGGGGACTGATTCATTCTTAGACTTGCTTGCAAAGATTGTACAGAGCCACCTTTCAACAAAAGCAGACAACACAGATGTTCGATAGTATTCGTAGCCAGCAATGAGTCACTAACGGTTTTCATAGAATCATTCAAGTAATCATCATCATTTTTTCACATGTGCGCTGCAGAACCACACTCATGTGCAATATTCTACTGCAGAGTACAGGGTTTATAAAAAAAAAGAATCATCTGATTTGGCACATCTATATTTCTGAACTAATAAATGTATACAATGGTTTTTCTATTTTTGATGAACAGGAGACTCAAAAGTCCCCCCAATACCTTTTCATAGGTGTAGGTGTTCAATATGGCCCCCCTTGAGATGCACGGCATATGGAAATGTGGTATTCAAATTGTTCCCACACTGCAACAAGCATGTTTGAGTTACAGCTTCCCCAGCTGCTGTTAAGCGATGTCTCAGTTCATTCATTGTTGTTGGTAATGGAGGCACATAAATAGAGTTTTTTATAAGCCCCCACAAGAAATAATTACATACAGTCAGATCTCGTGACCTTGGAGGCCAGTAATGTATGGCTGAATCATTTCCTCCAGTGCAACGATCCATTGTTCAGTAATCCTTTGATTTAAAACTCCCCCACTTCCTGATGACAGTGTGGCGGTTTCCCATCCTGTTGGTAAATGAAGTCGTTCGAATCAGTCTCCAACTGTGGGAAAAGAAAGTTCTAAGGAATATCAAGATATGTGCTTCCTGTAACAGTGCTCTTGGCAACGAAAAATGGACCATACGCCTTTTCTCATGAAACTGCATGAAACACATTAAATTTTGGAAAGCCCTCTCATGTTGTACAGCCTCATGTGGTTGTTCCGTACCCCATATTTTCACATTACAATGGTTCACCTTTCCATTTAAATGGAATGTTGCCCCATCACTAAACACTAAACGTGGAAGAAATCTGTCATCCTCCATCTTGCCCAGAACGAAATTACAGAACATCACATGTTGTTGTTTGCCACTTTCACGAAGAACTTGCCGTACCTCAATTTTGTATTGTTTCATGTGTAAATGTTGACGCAACACATGCCAGATGCACAGCAGGAGCATGTTGAGCTGTCGAGCTGCACAGCAAACAGGTTTCTGTGGACTCCTTGTGAAATTATGGCAGAGGTGTTCGATGTCTGTTTCAGGCACTCAGGATTGGTGCAGGGATTTGCCTTTACACAAACAACCTGTTTCTCAGAATTGTTCATGCCATTGTCTAATGCTCTGTGTTGTAGGAGGATCCACACCATACCTAGTACAAAAGTCACACTGAACAGTTATTACTTGCATTGTGCAAAATGTAGAACACAAAATGCTTTCTGTTGTCTTGTCACCATTTTTAGTAGAACTGAAGTGGATGCACACTGCTGCTACCTAGTGGGAACCATGTAAAACTCGAGAGTTTGCTCATTCCAACAGTACATTGTTCACGCACAAATAACATAATAGTTATGATTTTTTAAAATGCACCCTATATATCAATGCAAGACATGCTCCACGGACAACTGACATGTTTGCTTCCCATATACTACCTACCAACTTCCTCGCCAAGTTCACTCATCTTTGTACTTTCTTAGCTGTGTTGGAAAGGTGTTTATGCTATGTCAGAGTTCTGTCTAATGGGATGCCATGGTAAGTTGGCATATTACTGTGATTGGCAATGCCATAGGGCCAAACTGTGGGTTGATCTTTGCTGCTGCTAATTGATTAGAGGGGTGGAAAAGATTTACTTTTGTTTTAGAAACCTTAGTCTGTCATCACATCCTGCATACTGGAGTTCTGGCAGGTCTGCTGTTACATACTGAATAAGGCCAGACCAAGAACAGAGCCTTGAGGTGAGCCATCATTAGAGTACACATTGTCTGCTCTTCTTTTTAAATTGGTGTACTTTACACTGCTAATTTTTGAACATGTTCCTTAAGAGGTTACTTAGTCTTATAAGGTATAGTTATCAGGAATTTCAATATTATACCAGTACGCCACATCATGTCATAAGCTGCTGACATGTGAATGAAGCTGCTGACAAGTGATTCATTATTGGATCAAATCATAACAGAAACATGGTGATTCATTATTGGATGAAATCATAACCAGTGATGAGACTTGGGTGAAACACGTCAATTGTGAGACAAAATTACAGTCCATGGAGTGGGGGTCACAAGGTCCTCCCAGGTCCTCCCAGAAACAAAGAAAATGTTTGCAAACCTTGTTGGTAAGAAAGCTGTTGGCCACAGTGTTTTGGGATAGGCAGGGTGTGCTTCTTATTGATTTTCTCGAACATGGAGCAACCATAAATTCTGCCCGGTACTGTCAAACTTTGCACGGCCTTAGAAGAGCAGTTCAAAACAAACGCCGAGGAAGGCTTATGTCCAAAATTTTGTTTTTGCTTGACAATGCCCAACCTCACATGGCAAACCGCACTAAAGAACTCCTAATTCATTCAAATGGGAAATTTTCCCTCATCTGCCCTATATCCCCAATCCTGCACCAAGCGACTTCCACTTGTTTCCCAATATGAAGAAATGGCTTGCAACGCAGTGCTTTGATGATGATGCAGAACTCCAGGCAGGCTGACTCACTGGCTGAAGTCTCAGGTGGCAGAATTATACAACAAAGGTTTTTCAAAGCTTGTCCACCGCTATGATAAGTGCCTCAATGTGTTTGGTGACAATGTGGAAAAGTAGTATGTCAGTCGCTCTTTCACATGTATATAATAAAATGTATATACATCTTCTTCTTCTTCTTCTTCTTCTTCTTCTTCTTCTTCTTCTTCATCATCTTTCTGAATAGTCCTCGTAAGTAATTGGGGTTTTGAGTCTTCAAACATAAAGGTTTACACACTTAATGTAAAATATTTAACACACAAACTCATTTGTAAAGCCAGACATCTGAAGCTCTTTTATACATGGGAGACTGTCTCTTTAAACACTTGGGCTGTGGGGTTAACTGGTATTAATAGTATGGATAATCATCAACAGATGTAGAAGCAACTTGAGGCAGGCCACAGGTAACTGTGTTGGGGCTCTTTATTGATACTGTTGTATACACATGACATTATAGACGACATTAATAATAGCGTCAGTCATTTTGCAGATGATGCAGCAATATCTGGAAAGGGTTGCATTAGTATTCCGTCATGTCAAAGTGGTGCAAAGATTGGAACCTTGCTTTAAATGACGGTATGTAAAAGTGTACACTTTACAAAATGAGAAAATGTGGTTCCTATGGTTACAATACCAATGACTGACAATTACAGTCAGTCATTTCATACAAACACCTTGGTAATATCTGGAAAGGGTTGCATTAGTATTCCGTCATGTCAAAGTGGTGCAAAGATTGGAACCTTGCTTTAAATGACGGTATGTAAAAGTGTACACTTTACAAAATGAGAAAATGTGGTTCCTATGGTTACAATACCAATGACTGACAATTACAGTCAGTCATTTCATACAAACACCTTGGTGTAAAAATCTGTGGGGATATGAAATGGAATGATCTCACTGGTTCTGCTGAAAGTAAAATAGACAGCAGATTTTGGTTCATTGTAGGAAAATGCAATCACTCTACAGAGGAGCCAGCATGAAAAACACTTGTGTGACCCCAACCTAGAATATTGCTAGAGTGTGTGTGACACATACCACATATGACTTACAGAGGACATTGAGCAAATATGAAGATGGGATGTGAAAATGGTTACAGGTCATCTTGACTCACAGGAGGCTATCACAGAAATGCTATGAAACCTGGAATGGCACATGCTTTAAGATGAACGCCTGCATTTCCTTGGCATACATGAATCAAACTGAAATGAGTGACACACTGTGCATAGATATACACATTTACTATTTTTTATTTGAATTCTGTGATGTGCACGAACTTCAGTCTTGTTTGATATATTTGAGTTGTGTACATTCTGTCAGACCTAATATAAAATGACCTACTTTTTTTTTAATAATATGAATATTTATATATGTGTTTGGAGAGAGAGAGAGAGAGAGAGAGAGAGAGAGAGAGACTGATTTTTGATTGAGATTTTACTTTAAGTCGTAACTGGTATCTGAATTTTGGTTGCTGCCTCCTTGAATGATCAGCTTCTGCACCAGTTGGTGACGTATTACAATTTGGAGGAAGCTACTGCTCTTTAAGGTTTAAAACACAACTCTGTTAGTTACTTGGCCGTATTGTGGATAGCTTTGAGCCCAAATTTTCATAGCTTTTCATACCTAAGGGACCACTGTTGTAAGTAAATAAGATCAAACAGCAATCTGCTTTTTGTGAGAAAAAGAGATAAGAGATTCCTTAGCACACAAACTCCCTTCAAACTACATGTCCTGCTACATCAAAATTGGTCAGTGGAGTTCAGCACAATACTATTGTACAAGAATATAATCCAATTACTGTAATTCAGAAATTCTGAGAGATTGTTACTTATTGAATGAAAACTGTATTTTAGTGAACTTCGTACACTTACAATTCTGTTGGTTGATAGACAGCAATGACAATGAAGTTTACCTCCTCTTCCAAAAACAAGATATTTCTATTCTTCACTTCCAAAAAATTTGTATACATAAATGTTTGGCAACTCTTACACATACTTTACTCGGTTTTATCACTAAAATATCAATTTTCATTAAATGTAACAATACGTTCTGAGTGATGGCATAGCAACATGTCCTCTTTCCACAAGATACAAATTAACAGTCCTCTTTTTTTTCTTTTTTTTTTAATAAATCTTATTTTTGTTTTTTTTTTTGTTTTTTAGAGTCCATACTCAAAGAATCACAACTACTATCATTGTGGGGATTGCGCACTAAAGAATTTCTTGCTGTTCAGCTGCGCTTCACTTAACTTCAAGTACTTTTTTAATCACATTTACATTTACGGTATTTACATACATTACTGAGTTTTCGGAATAAAATTAGGCACAAATTAGTTTAAAAAACAGTGAGACACACACAACATTACAACCTGTCAGACAGAACGGACATCACTTGTGATGACATGGCTGATGCTTACATTTATATGAAACACAGAATGGGGAAAGAAAGGGAAAGGATGCAAGGGAATTCATCACTTCCAGGCACACAGGGCATTGTCCTAATGCAATAACGAAAGCTGAGAACTGATGCTGGTCCAGGATTCTCATGAGCACTTGCCTTAACCTTATTTATTTTGCTCCAAATCAATTTCTAATTAGCTTGGAAAATAGCCTTGTGATGATGGTGCAGTGAAAGAAACACATTAGTTATTTTTACGATTGAATAACACTGATTATCTGTAGATTAAATGTTTGTTGGTTAGGTTAGTTACAAAACAGCATCATCGTCACACATTTGGTATCCACTACTGCATAAAAGCCTCCTACAGATTCCTCAATCTTCAGCTATGTGCATTCATATTAATGTAATTCACATAATCAAACTACTTAATCTACATGATCTTCAATTGGTGCACCACTAACTTCAGGTACTATGCGAGATATGTTTTGTTTTGATACAAATGGTGCTATCAAATTTACTATCCAGTACAATTTCATATCAAAAGTCAAAAGTCACTGACAGCCAAGTGACATTATGAAATGCAGAGCAGCTTTACATAAGTAGGTTTCCCAGAAAGCTATTGTCACCATGTCTTGAACAATGTGTTTAAACCAGCGTCTTCTCAACTTTGATTTTATTGGTTTCATTTGTCTATGTCATTTACAATTCTGCCATTAGTACTGACATTTGGGTCTGGCAGCCCTAGGGATTAAAGACACCTGGAGAAACCATGCACAACAGAAAGGAACACAGGCACTTTGTGCAGGCAGCGTGTGGTCTTCAGGGCTCGTGACCACTGGATATGTATATATGCATTACATTAGTAAACTAGCAAGTAGTACTATTTTTCTAGATGAGAAGTCTCATCTCAAGGAGGTAGTTACACATTGCTGAAGACACAGAAATATCGAACTTATGTACAGTATCCACAAACTACATTCTCTCTTTTCCTGGTGTTGAGTTTATTAAATCATATACATCACTGGTCATAGCATGCCAGGCAATGTTATGAAACTATGAGAAATATCTGATGATAGTGTGAAGACAGATGTGAGCAACAAAGACAATCATGAACAAAATTTTGAGCTTCGGAGAGGATACACATTATATATTGTCACAGGTAACATTATGATTCATTTTTACTACGTTGCCATTGTCTACCAACTTGCTTAGAGTTTATATGGCTGCATTAATAATTTCCAGTCAATAACAATTACATAGGTGGTGTAAGAATAAAAGTTTATTTAAAGTAAACTCTGTTCTTTTGTCATGATTCTAGCAGAAAAGCAGCAATGACTTTTTTAAGGGTTTCCAGTTTATTACTTTATATCTACTAGGAGCTTGTTATAAGACCTTGGCAACTGAATATATTACTACTCTAAAGCTTAATAAGAAGGCAAACCATATGTAGATACCATTATTTCATCCTTCGTTGTTACCTAAGAGCATAATAATAATAGGTCTTTGTAGAGGCCTAAACAAGATGTGCTGTTATCTGCTTTACACTATATTCTTATTATTCCAATTTTGGTGAAAACCTTATCATCCCTACACTTTGTTAATAACAGTCGATTCTAATGATTTCACAAGATGAAGACACCGTGAAAACAAAAGAAAAGAAAAGAAGGAAACAAAATGTAATTTAAATGGAGTAATAGTGACAGACTTTCCTAGCAACCAAGACAGTATTATTAGAAGGAAAGCTAGCTGAAGTTTCACAGTTGGCAGGGAAAGAAAACAAACAATGACTTTCTTAAAATATTTATGCAGCTAGTTGTAGAACAGTAATTAAATAATAATTATCTGGTATAAACTGTGTGTCAAAGAATCAGTGAAATCATCAAAAGTCAAACCCACTGCAATATGACTTAAGACATGATATCTGTTTGGTGAAAAAATGAAAAAATGTCCCTGAATAAGGAAAACCATGAGGTCATCCACATGTGTACAAAAAGAAATCCATTATACCCCAGTTACATGATAAATAATACAACTTTAAGGGCTGTAAATTTAACTAAGTACCTAAGAATTACAATTATGAAGAACTTAAATTGAAATGATCACATAGGTAATGTTGTGGGGAAGGCAAACCAAACACTGCATTTTATAGGTGGAACACTTAGCAGATGCAACAGGTCTGCTAAAGACACTGTTTACCTACACTTCTCTGTCCTCTGCTAGAGTACTGATTTGCAGTATGGAATCCTTACTGAATAGGAGTGATGGAGGACACTGAAAAAGTTCACAGCAGTGTAGCTCATTCTGTATTACCCGGCAAGAGGGGAAGGAGTATCACAGATACGATAAGTGAGTTGTGGTGGCAGTCATTAACCCTTTCGTGACTATGGGCATACATGTATGTCCAGCAGGTAGAAAGGTCATTGCTATTGGCCTAGATGTACACTCAGCGGGCGGTAACTCCAGATGGCTACTGACGGAAACGGAGGTCCTAAACTACAAATTAAATGGCCTTCGACATATTCGTTTGACACATAAAAAGTAAAATGCTCTTGAAAGCCTGCACGTCATTTGCTAAAACAGTCGATAACTCATATGGCAAACCCAAGTGGGAACATAAATGGTTAAAAAATGGGCGTTCCATCATGAAATGGTGGGCAGTTAAAACTATGGCACAATGCGTACAAAATGGCAGGGGAGTGCCACTTAACAAATGATGATGGCTAAAATGATGTTTTCTCATGCAACTTCATCTGTCCACAACATTTCAATTTATTCGCACCATCATGGGACACAATTTATCAGACAAGGAAATTATGGATATTCTTATGAATTGTAGTGACAAAGATTGTAGTGATACTGCGGAACTTTCTTCCAATGAAGAGTTGGATGCGTGTCAATGTACTGCTGAATCCTTGACATCAAGAATAGAAGATTCTACCTCTGAAGACAGAAAAGAAGATGAAGTAAGTGAAACTTCATCAGAAAAAAGAAAGTATGACTGGACGGAGAATCATCCAGTGATGAAACGACGCCACTTTGTGAACACATTTAGTGCATTAAAAGCAGACTTCGAAGAGTCAGCAAGTCATTTAGATATTTTTGTACTTCATGTCCATGGAATTCGTTTCTGCTATCTGTACACAGATCAATAATTATCATAAATTTATTACTGGAAAAATGAAAACAGTACCCAGGAAATTTGCATGCTGGAAGCACGCAGAGCCAGCTTAATTTTATTGCTTCCTACCAAGTTCTCTGTTTATGCCTAGAAGTAAAAAGTTAGAAGCGAATGGATATTGGTTGACATATTCTCTGCTTCAAACACCAATATTCTCTAACATAATGGCCAGGGACTGGTACAAGTTGATCCTGCCTTTATCGCACTTCAGTGACAATTCCACCACACCTCCAAGCCATTCTTGTAAAAATATGTCTCATTGTAGATCACACAAAAAATAAATTCTGCCAGGCATTAGTACCCTTTGAAAACCTAGTGATTGACGAAAGTCTGCTACTTTTCAAAGGAACCATTTTGACATTAAAATTTTTGTCTTTTGTAATGTACAAATCAATTATATTTTGGATTATATTGTCTACACTGGTGCTGCCTCAGAAATAGAATCTAGAAATGCTGATTGGGGAAAATCAGGTGATGTTGTTGTGAGTTTGTATAGCCATACCCCAACAAAGGTCATACCATTTATTTAGACAATTGGTATTCGAGCCTTGAATTATTCCTGTGGCTCCATGATAAATGTACAAACACCACTGGAACGGCATGCAAAAACAGGAAACATCTACCACCGTTGCCAGACAGTTTGAAAAATGGGGAAATACAGTCCTAGTCCTGTGGAACATTAATGACACTAAAATGGATGGGCTAGAGAGAAGTCTGGATGCCTTCTACTATAAATGGACCAGAGTTTGTGGAGATAGAGAAAAAGGACCATAGAGTGGGCAAAAACAAATTGAAACCTACCTGTGTTGTCAGCTATAATAAGTCAATGGGTGCAGTTGGTAAGACAGACATGCTGTTGTCTTCTGAACAGTTCATCCGAAAGACAATGAAGTGGTACAAAAAATTATTCTTTCATATGACTGACTTGTGTGTGTTTAATGCAAAAAGTATTTTTTTAAATGCAAAAGTAACGGAAGATACCACTAGTGAAATACCACTTGGAAACAATCTGTCAGTTGCTTAATGAATTTCATAGTCAAACTTGTAAAAGTGCAATCCTATGAACAACCAAAGAAGAAATCCCTTTCCAACTGCAGAATAAAGAGGGACATTATTCAGGGTTCCTAGAAGCAACAGAGAAAAAGGAGATTCCCCGGACACACTGTGTAGTATGTACTGCTAATTCACAATAAAAAATTACACACGTAAGATGCAAAAAGTGTGATGTGGTTCTCTGTATGGTGCCATGTTTTGAAAAATATCACACACTAAAGATATATTAGTATGTTTTAGTAACTGTGTACGTTTCAAGCAAAGGAAAGTAATAAATTAAAATTAAAAAATTTAAAAAAGTATATAAAAAGGGTATTTAATTCAGCCAGTGGCAGTCAAAGCCTGCATCAAAAATGAGAATGGGAAACCATTAAAGGAAACTGTACTGAACATGACGAGCTGAAAAAGAAAACATTGAGCAAGAAGAAGGTAGGCATTTACTATCTGCCCCACCCCCCTCACCCCTTAAACCAACCAATCTTATTGTGGAGAATCGACTTTAGGCTTTAATTACAAACCAACCCATGGGCCTATCGAAAAATGAGTTATCCAGATATATGCTTTGTTTAACTCAGAGTCCGGATATGTGCCATAATTTGGTTTTAAATTCCTGTAATTATTTTTTAATTAAGATAGTAGCAAGAACTGTCCAATATTTGGGCGTTTTCACTACACGCTACTCACTTTAACACTATATATCTTGGAACACATTCATTCAATTTTAAGGAAATTTTAATATGTTGTAGGCACACATATCGACGGAATAAGCCTCAAGTTATAGGAATTATTATTAAAAACGTTCCTATCATTTTTCTAAACCAACTGTTTATCAGCCCATAATAAACATATAACAGAAAGTGTTACTTAGTTCCAAGCTCTCTTTCGTGGTCATCAGAAACTATGACCACTGAGACAGTACAGCGGTTCTGTATGCACCAGAACGTGCGGGATGCCAACAGTGGCCATAGCCTACAGCGACCACAGGGCTGAGTCCGCAGTCTACCGGCCAGGCGAATGCTGCATTTCCTCTTATCAGCCGGCCAAGTAGCCAGGACACTTGGCCCTTGTAGCCACGAAAGGGTTAAAACAAAGGCATTTTTCACTGTGGCAAGATATTTTCACAAAATTTCAGCCTCCAACTTCCTCCTCTGAATGTTAAAATATTTTATTGTCACTTACAAGAAAGAAGTGATTGCTGTAATAAAATTTAAAAAATCAGAGCTCATGCCAAAAGATTTAAGTGTTTATTTTCCATATGCGCTGTTTGAGGGTGAACAGTACAGGATGTCTGAAGGTGGTTTGCCACACTAAGTGTGAATTGCAGAAAAGTCATGTAAATGTTCCACATTTGGTGGTGGTGGTTAGTGTTTAACGTCCCGTCGACAACGAGGTCATTAGAGATGGAGCGTAAGCTCAGGTTAGGGAAGGATTGGGAAGGAAATCGGCTGTGCCCTTTTAAAGGAACCATCCCGGCATTTGCCTGAAACAATTTAGGGAAATGTTCCACATTTGGAGCAATTCTGTTAGCTTTCAAGAAAACTTTATTTATGACAGTATAAAACAGGGCAGTTGTGTATTATTTAACAATTGAAACAAAATGGGGGATAGAGAAAAATATAAAATAGCATGAGCAAACCTAATCTTGAATGAATGAAAACCTGCCTGTCGATAAACTACAGCTGATGACGATAACACAATCTACAGGATAAGGATCAGGAAGACATAAAAATTAAAGCAGAATAAATTATTTGCTTACATGCTGTGGTGCTACCAATTATGTAAACCACAAGTGAAACAAAAAGAAAAAAGTAATTAAAAATACACAAATTATAGCGATATGTGAATTCATTATCATATTCAGTAGATACTATCAAGAAGGGGTACCTCCAATGATGTGGAACAAGTCAAGGTATACACGTAACATATGAGAAAGATATGACAAACTTTTCAACAATAAACTATCACTACACTACTTAATGCTATTCACACTAATGCCATCCAAATTTAATCAAGATAATTAGTAATAAAGTTGTTTCTTTGAAAAATAATGCTGCCTCGTTAGTTTCATCATACAGCAACTGTTTGTCTGCCATTAATAGCATACTATTTACTTGATTACAATGGTAGTTTTCAAGAATATGTATACATCTTTAAAAACAAGTCCTATTTATAGTACATTATTACTATACAGCTTCCTATATAAACCCACACTGCTACTGGCCATCTAGCTAACAGAATTCTTAAATATCTAAATCTGGGTATTTACATAATTTGTAGAAAAAGTGACTGATGAGGTATGTTTTAACTTTCTTTTGAATTAGTAGGGAGTCTCTCACTACAATTTCAGAGAGAAAGGAAACATTCATATATCATTCACAAAAACAGCAACAGGGCTGGCAAACACAAAATGTTAAAGTCATTTCTTTGTCATGGCAAAAAAAAAAAGAAGAGGAGACAGGGTTTGTGAGTTTTGGAGTGATGTATAAAAAATACAAGACAGAAGATGGGATTCATTTTATCAGCATATCTAACAACTCAGTCTATTTTGTTTGTTTTCAGACAAATAAAATAAAATGCTCCATTTAGTCTTCAAATACTGTTGCCAGTACAGTTTATTATAAATATGCAAAAGAAGACTTTTAAAAAGTGGATAGAATTTTAAGTGTGGAACATGAAAGTATCCCTATGAAATGCTACTTCTGTTTGGTGCCAGACCAATGATCAGAAAATTTTTAGTATAACTTCTATCTGAACAGTCATGTTTATTCCACGTGGGAAAAATATATCTAAAAACAAAGATGATGTAACTTACCAAACGAAAGCGTTGGCATGTTGATAGACACACAAACACAGAGGCAAATGTACTCTGTACTTCTGCCTCGACTGACATCACTGCCCAAACTCTTTGCCTTTACAAATGTCTGCTTGTGTCTGTATATGTGCAGATGGATATGTGTGTGTGTGTGTGTGTGTGTGTGTGTGTGTGTGTGTGTGTGTGTGTGTGTGTGTGTGGGTGGGTGGGTGTGTGTGTGTGGACGCGCGCGTGTGTGCGCGTGTGTGTGCACGCGCGAGTGTATAGCTTCCTTTTTTTCCCCCTAAGGTAAGTCTTTCTGCTCCCAGGATTGGAATGACTCCTTACCCTCTCCCTTAAAACCCACATACATTTGTCTTTTCCTCTTTCCTGATGAAGCGCCCGTTGGTTGCGAAAAAGTGAATTGTGTGTGTGTGTGTGTGTGTGTGTGTGTGTGTGTGTGTGTGTGTGTGTGTGTGTGTGTGTGTGTGTATCAACATGCCAACCCTTTCGTTTGGTAAGATACATCATCTTTGTTTGTCCCCCCCCCCCCCCCTACAGTAAAGTTGTGAAAGTAATCCAGTAATCCATGTTAGCTTTTCACACTAAGGAACTAACAATTCATGAATAAAACATAATTCCATCAATGAAGGAGTCAACATTATCTTTCAGTTATTAAAATGAATTACAAATAATATTAATTAAACACACCTTCTCTTCCATTGTAAGTGGCTTCCCAAGTTCATCTTCTGAGAACTCTACAAAAGCAACAGTTCCATCCCATGAACAAGCCATCAACTGCAGACCTGTACAGCTCCATGACAGATCAAGCACAGAATTAGTAAACAACTCGTGCAACACAACAAGAGGTCGTTTGAGTGCTGTAAGCCATACTGATAACGATCGATCTCGAGAACCAATTGCACAACAGCAGTACTGCTGAGGCTTCGATGAAGAACGATATAGTTTCTGCAGAATGTTGGTATTGAAGTGCTGAAACAATGAACAATACATTAAAACTTCAGAGCAATGCTATATCAAGACAGCCTCTACACATTTTAAAAACAAAATTAAAAGTTTGTATGATGATAGATAGATAGATGCCAGTGGTTTGGTTAACATGTGTAATAATATAATGTGAACAGAAACTTGAAAACTACACAACTTTTCATTAAATTCTAGAATTAAAGATTTGTGTTCAGGAGCACATCCATAAAGGATGAAGGTGTTGCCACACATGCTCTTGTTGTTTCATTATACACACCTGGAAATGGAAAAAAGAACACATTGACACCGGTGTGTCAGACCCACCATACTTGCTCCGGACACTGCGAGAGGGCTGTACAAGCAATGATCACACGCACGGCACAGCGGACACACCAGGAACCGTGGTGTTGGCCGTCGAATGGCGCTAGCTGCGCAGCATTTGTGCACCGCCGCCGTCAGTGTCAGCCAGTTTGCCGTGGCATACGGAGCTCCATCGCAGTCTTTAACACTGGTAGCATGCCGCGACAGCGTGGACGTGAACTGTATGTGCAGTTGACAGACTTTGAGTGAGGGCGTATAGTGGGCATGCGGGAGGCCGGGTGGACGTACCGCCGAATTGCTCAACACGTGGGGCATGAGGTCTCCACAGTACATCGATGTTGTCGCCAGTGGTCGGCGGAAGGTGCACGTGCCCGTCGACCTGGGACCAGACCGCAGGGACGCACGGATGCACGCCAAGACCGTAGGATCCTACGCAGTGCCGTAGGGGACCGCACCACCACTTCCCAGCAAATTAGGGACACTGTTGCTCTTGGGGTATCGGCGAGGACCATTCGCAACCGTCTCCATGAAGCTGGGCTACGGTCCCGCACACCGTTAGGCCGTCTTCCGCTCACGCCCCAACATCGTCCAGCCCGCCTCCAGTGGTGTCGCGACAGACGTGAATGGAGGGACGAATGGAGACGTGTTGTCTTCAGCGATGAGAGTCGCTTCTGCCTTGGTGCCAATGATGGTCGTATGCGTGTTTGGCGCCGTGCAGGTGAGCGCCACAATCAGGAATGCATACGACCGAGGCACACAGGGCCAACACCCGGCATCATGGTGTGGGGAGCGATCTCCTACACTGGCCGTACACCACTGGTGATCGTCGAGAGGACACTGAATAGTGCACGGTACATCCAAACCGTCATCGAACCCATCGTTCTACCATTCCTAGACCGGCAAGAGAACTTGCTGTTCCAACAGGACAATGCACGTCCGCATGTATCCCGTGCCACCCAACGTGCTCTAGAAGGTGTAAGTCAACTACCCCGGCCAGCAAGATCTCCGGATCGGTCCCCCATTGAGCATGTTTGGGACTGGATGAAGCGTCGTCTCATGCGGTCTGCACGTCCAGCACGAACGCTGGTCCAACTGAGGCGCCAGGTGGAAATGGCATGGCAAGCCGTTCCACAGGACTACATCCAGCATCTCTACGATCGTCTCCAGCCTGCATTGGTGCGAAAGGTGGATATACACTGTACGAGTGCCGACATTGTGCATGCTCTGTTGCCTGTGTCTATGTGCCTGTGGTTCTGTCAGTGTGATCATGTGATGTATCTGACCCCAGGAATGTGTCAATAAAGTTTCCCCTTCCTGGGACAATGAATTCATGGTGTTCTTATTTCAATTTCCAGGAGTGTAATTTGGTGATGGGTGCCATCAGTGTCACACTCTAACACTATGCAGGTCAAGCCCAAGCATGGCTCAGGCCACAACTTTGTGTTAAAAAGACCATGCCCGAGTATAGGTCTGGCCGTGATTTCTCAAACCACGGGCATAAACCACACGAAAACTTGACTTACGGCATATGAGAACAATGTACGGACATCTCGTTACCTGTCCACTAACTGATGATGCCTTCTGTTGTCAATTTCTAGAATTATGTCGAAAGAAACATTAGTAAACGTAAAAGATGCAGTCGCAATTGCCTGAGCGAATACAATTGCATTGATTTAATTTCAGGCACTTATTTATTAGGTTTCACAGTTTACTGTAATTCTGCTATAAACACTTCATGTTCATTGAGTAAGCAGAAATTTTGGAAGCTCACAAGGAAGAAATTGCTCAACAACTCACCAAGAACCTGTTTTTGGAAGAATAATTTACTTTCCATCATAATTAAATCTTGAAGCTTGGTCTTTTCTTAATATGTGTTACTCTTGAAGATGCATCAATTACATATATGCCAGAAATACTTTAAATAATGGCATAAATGGTTGGTTTCCTAGAGCCGATATTCTTCTAAGCAGCTGGACTCCAACATGTTAAATAGCAAAAGTTGGGAATGGTTGAAGGTTATAATTTCATAAAGATAATTTTAAATTCTAGATTATTGTAGATTATAAACTGTCAATCATTCCAACACACACACACACACACACACACACACACACACACACACACACACACACACACAGAGACAGAGAGAGAGAGAGAGAGAGAGAGAGAGAGAGAGAGAGAGAGAGAGAGAGAGAAGAGAGAGAGAGAGAGACCAATACTTGAATATTGCTCATCAGTATGAGATCCATACCAGATAGGACTGACGGAGGAAATAGAGATGATCCAAAGAAGAGCAATCCATTTTGTTACAGGGTCATTTAGTAAACTCTAAAGTGTCAAACAACTCCAGTGGCAGACACTGTAAGAGAGACGTTCTGCATCACAGTGAGACTTATTGTTAATGTTCCCAGATCATACGTTCCCAGAAGAGTCAACAAATACACTGAAGTGCCAAAGAAACTGGTACAGGTATGTTGTTGCTGTGGTCTTCAGTCCCAGTATATACCATGTATATAATATGTATATACCATGTATATATCATATAGGTATGCATATTCAAATATAGAGATACGTAAACAGGCAGAATACAGTGCTGCAGTTGGCAACGCCTATATAAGACAAGTGTCTTGGTGCAGTTGTTAGATCAGTTACTGCTGCTACGAAGCAGGTTATCAAGATTTAAGTGAGTCTGAATGTGCTGTTACAATCGGCACATGAGCGATGAAACACAGCATCTCTGAGGTAGTAAAGAAGTGGGAATTTTCCCATATGACTGTATCACGAGTGTACCATGAATATCAGGAATCCATTAAAACATCAAATCTCTGACATCGCTGCAGCTGGAAAAAGATCCTGCAAGAATGGGACCAATGACAACTGAAGAGAATCATTCAACATGACAGAAGTGCAACCATTCTGCAAACTGCTGCAAATTTCAACGCTGGGCCATCAACAAGTGTCAGCATGTGAACCATTCAAAGGAACATTGATACGGGCTTTCAGAGCTGAAGGCCCACTTGTGTACCCTTGATGACTGCACAACACAAAGCTATATGCTTCACCTGGGCCCGTCAACAATGACATTGGACTGTTGATGACTGGAAACATGCTGCCTGGTCAGACAAGTCTCGTTTCAACTTGTATCGAGTATTTTGGACATGTACAGGTATGGAGACAACCACATGAATCCATGGATCTAGCATGTCAGCAGGGGACAGTTCAAGTTGGTGAAGGCTCTCTAATCATGTGGGGCGTAGGCAGTTAGAGTGATATAGGACACCTGGTACATCTAGATATGACTAACAGGTGACACGAACGTAAGCATCTTATCTGATCACCTGCATCTATTCATGTCCACTGTGCATTCTGATGGACTTGAGCAATTCCAGCAGGACAATGCAATACCAAACACGGCCAGAATTGTTACAGAGTGGCCCCCGGGACACCCTTCCAAGTTTAAACACTTCTACTGGCCACCAAAATCCCCGGACATCCGGACATGAACATTTTTTTTTTTTTTTTGGTAATCAGTCTACTGACTGGTTTGATGCGGCCCGCCACGAATTCCTTTCCTGTGCTAACCTCTTCATCTCAGAGTAGCACCTGCAACCTACGTCCACAATTATTTGCTTGACGTATTCCAATCTCTGTCTTCCTCTACAGTTTTTCCCCTCTACTGCTCCCTCTAGTACCATGGAAGTCATTCCCTCATGTCTTAGCAGATGTCTTATCATCCTGTCCCTTCTCCTTATCAGTGTTTTCCACATACTCCTTTCCTCTCTGATTCTACGTAGAACCTCCTCATTCCTTACCTTATCAATCCACCTAATTTTCAACATTCGTCTATAGCACCACATCTCAAATGCTTCGATTCTCTTCTGTTCCGGTTTTCCCACAGTCCATGTGTCACTACCATACAATGCTGTACTCCAGAAGTACATCCTCAGAAATTTCTTCCTCAAATTAAGGCCGGTATTTGATATTAGTAGACTTCTCTTGGCCAGAAATGCCTTTTTTGCCATAGCGAGTCTGCTTTTGATGTCCTCCTTGCTCCGTCCTTTTTTACTGCCTAGGTAGCAGAATTCCTTAACTTCATTGACTTCGTGACCATCAATCCTGATGTTAAGTTTCTCGCTGTTCTCATTTCTACTACTTCTCATTACCTTCATCTTTCTCCGATTTACTCTCAAACAATACTGTGTACTCATTAGACTGTTCATTCCGTTCAGCATATCATTTAATTCTTCTTCCATTTCAGTCAGAATAACAATGTCATCAGCGAATCGTATTGTTGATATCCTTTCACCTTGTATTTTAATTCCACTCCTGAACCTTTCTTTTTTTTCCATCATTGCTTCCTCGATGTACAGATTGAAGAGTAGGGGCGAAAGGCTACAGCCTTGTCTTACACCCTTCTTAATACGAGCACTTCATTCTGGATCGTCCACTCTTATTATTCCCTCCTGGTTGTTGTACATATTGTATATGACCCGTCTCTCCCTATAGCTTACCCCTACTTTTTTCAGAATCTCTAACAGCTTGCACCATTTTATATTGTCAAACACTTTTTCCAGGTCAACAAATCCTATGAAAGTGTCTTGATTTTTCTTTAGCCTTGCTTCCATTATTAGCCGTAATGTCAGAATTGCCTCTCTCGTCCCTTTACTTTTCCTAAAGCCAAACTGATCATCACCTAGCGCATTCTCAATTTTCTTTTCCATTCTTCTGTATATTATTCTTGTAAGCTGCTTCGATGCATGAGCTGTTAAGCTGATTGTGCAATAATTATCGCACTTGTCAGCTCTTGCCGTCTTCGGAATTGTGTGGATGATGCTTTTCCGAAAGTCAGATGGTATGTCGCCAGACTCATATATTCTACACATCAACGTGAATAGTCGTTTTGTTGCCACTTCCCCCACTGATTTTAGAAATTCTGATGGAATATTATCTATCCCTTCTGCCTTATATGACCGTAAGTCCTCCAAAGCTCTTTTAAATTCTGATTCTAATACTGGATCCCCTATCTCTTCTAAATCAACTCCTTCTATCACATCAGACAAATCTTCACCCTCATAGAGGCTTTCAATGTATTCTTTCCACCTATCTGCTCTCTCCTCTGCATTTAACAATGGTATTCCCGTTGCACTCTTAATGTTACCACCGTTGCTTTTAATGTCACCAAAGGTAGTTTTGACTTTCCTGTATGCTGAGTCTGTCCTCCCACAACCATATCTTTTTCGATGTCTTCACATTTTTCCTGCAGCCATTTTGTCTTAGCTTCCCTGCACTTCCTATTTATTTCATTCCTCAGTGACTTATATTTCTGTATTCCTGATTTTCCCGGAACATGTTTGTACTTCCTCCTTTCATCAATCAACTGAAGTATTTCTTCTGTTACCCATGGTTTCTTCGCAGCTACCTTCTTTGTACCTATGTTTTCCTTCCCAACTTCTGTGATGGCCCTTTTTAGAGATGTCCATTCCTCTTCAACTGTACTGCCTACTGCGCTATTCCTTATTGCTGTATCTATAGCGTTAGAGAACTTCAAACGTATCTCGTCATTCCTTAGTACTTCCGTATCCCACTTCTTTGCGTATTGATTCTTCCTGACTAATGTCTTGAACTTCAGCCTACTCTTCATCACTACTATATTGTGATCTGAGTCTATATCTGCTCCTGGGTACACCTTACAATCCAGTATCTGATTTTGGAATCTCTGTCTGACCATGATGTAATCTAATTGAAATCTTCCCGTATCTCCCGGCCTTTTCCAAGTATACCTCTTCCTCTTGTGATTCTTGAACAGGGTATTCGCTATTACTAGCTGAAACTTGTCACAGAACTCAATTAGTCTTTCTCCTCTTTCATTCCTCGTCCCAAGTCCATATTCTCCTGTAACCTTTTCTTCTACTCCTTCCCCTACAACTGCATTCCAGTCGCCCATGACTATTAGATCTTCGTACCCCTTTACATACTGCATTACCCTTTCAATATCCTCATTATTGGGCATATCTGGGATGCCTTGCAACGTGCTGTTCAGAAGAGATCACCACCCCCTCATACTCTTGCAGATTTATGGACAGCCCTGCAGGATTTATGGTGTAAATTCCCTCCATCCCTTCTTCAGACATTAGTCGAGTTCATGCCACATCGTGTTGCGGCACTTCCGCATGCTCACAGGGGTCCTACACGATATTATGCAGGTGTACCAGTTTCTTTGGCTCTTCAGTGTATATGGCTTCCTTCTATGTATATCTCGTGAAAAGATCATGAACATGAATTAGAAACATTGAGCCCACACAAAGCCTTACCAGCAATCTTCCTGTGAACTATTCGTGACTGGTACAGGGAAGAGGCTGTGACAGTGGTACACATAGTACCATCCACCACACACCATAAGATGGCTTGGTGAGTACAGATGAATAAAGAAAGACATATTTGTCAACAATAAAATAAGTTTTTAATCATGGAGAAAAATAATGTAATATGAACATGATGTTTCTGAATGGAACACTGAATTAGACATGCAGTAAAACAATGAAAATACATACTACATTCATTGTCCTGTGTGTGTGAAAAAGTGCCTACACCATTAAGTCACGTGCACTGGCAAACTTTCTCATCACAACATGATGTCATTTGCACATCAATAACGAGAGACCATTGCAGATAGAAATAAAATAAAACTAACAAGGTTTCGTATCACATTCACAATTAGAAATAATGGTTCAAGTACTCATTTTATAAATTGCAGTTTACTTTTTATTCTTTTCCAGGTATATATTTTCTGTCTAATAATTATTATTACCTAACTAGTAAAATAATGTTATTGAACTGTGACTTCTTGCGATGCTCTTAGCAGGATAGCTTCCCTGTCATGCTTTGTGGTGTCATGGTTGGCTAGCACTGTCTATTTAGGATGGCAGTGGCTGGCAAGGTGAGACTCAGTCGGGGGCATCAAAGGAGACTCGGTCCGGGCAGTGATGGAGACGTGGTTGGGGACATTGACAGAGGGAAGATAGGGCATTGAGCATCATGAGTAGTCAGTCGATGCTTAGTGTACTGCACTGGGCATAGTGTTGACATTCCAGTGCCTGGGTCTGGCGGCGAGCAGAACTGGAGTGTGAAAGCAGTCACCAGTCATCACAGGCTCTGTTTAAGAGTCATGTCTATCTCGAGTCCTGAGGAGAGCATGGGAGTTTACCCAGGTGTGCATGTTAACAGCGAGCTCCTGGACTAACTTTAAGCGATGAGCAATTTTGTGGTGGAACTTTTGGATGTGTAAACCATTTGGATGAGGGTCCACGATACTTGGTATTGCAAGTCAATGAAACTGCACTGTGCCTGATTCCACTGCATTTATTTTGAATTGCAAGTGTGGCTGATATTCAGTGATTCATTTTTTATTATTATTGTTAATGTATTAAGTGGTAAATTTTATGAATCAAAGTTAATTCTCTACATAAAACTTCAGCTGCTAATTTAAACTAGAATTGCAAACTTCTTCCTTGTTGGCAACTATAATGGTAACGATTTTGCGCCATCAAATGGTGCTTTGGTATTTAAGGTTGTGTGCAGACTGTCTGGTCATTATCACCTTGAGATAGTGTTGATTTATAAATTTATCAAGTGAAATTTCATATCATTGGAGATTGTTTAACGAACTATTGCTTTAATAGTAATTGCGGTTGTCACACTATAACATTTAACGTCTCGTCCTGTATTTGTCGCTACCCAGTGCTTGCCAGTTGGCTTTAGTTTTTTGTGAATTGTGTGTTAATACTGGGTTTGTCTGTTCTAGAAGCTGTTATTGGTGTGTGCAGGCCCTCCTGCTCATTGTTGTCACTTGAGCTCTCGAGCACGGATTTCAGACACGTGGCCGAAATGAACGCCAAATGTCGACTATCTCACAGGTCTCACAGTCTGAGATCCAAAATATCAGAATGAGACTTCTCTCTGTGTTTTTCCAAGTGGGGCAGTGAACAATGCTGTACCATGACTGATTCTTTTTTTTTAATGGATCGAATTATAGAAAGAAAGATAACAATTTGACATCCTGTACATTACAATATCAAGAAGAATATTTACCTGAAAATGCTGACCAACTTTTGTACAAAAGAGAGTTTTGACATTGAGTTTTATAAACGTTTTCAGTGTGTTGTGTCTTGCAGCTATCAAATATTGAAGAAAGACATTTTAACACTATAGCTGCTGTTTATATACTAAATAACTCATTTAAGGCTCTGCCCATTTTCATAAGTCACATTTATTATCTAGCATGATGTGATCCACATGACAACAATATTTCATACACAATGGAGAATTTGTTCTTATTGGATATTGGGTTACACTGTGTGTCACGCTGGCTTGTTTGGAGTAGGTGCTGTTGTAATTTTGACAGATGACAGATGCGAAAATTATGACATCTACAATAAATGAACCAGCATGACACAGTGTAATCAACAGGACACTCTTGAAGACAGTTTTGTAAGATGCTGTCTACTTGGAAGCATAGTGCCTCTGAGAATCAAATGAGAGATTGGTCCCACAGGTAATCTAGACAGGACATTGGCATTAGCATGTTGTGTTGTCTATCAATAGAAAATAGCATACTTGTAACTGGTGAGGAAGAGGGTCCAACATAAAATATACATAATAATTTATTTTGTCAAGAAATGATTGAAGATCTTAAGTTGGTAGGCCCTTGAATTTTTTCCATGCTTTACATATGTTGTCAATTCATTTGAAGTCCTTTAAGATTCAACATGTAGATGAAATGCTCAACTCGCTTGTGAAAGAGTTCATTCTTTTGTAGGTTACACTTTAGCCCATTCTGTTGAAGTGGTCTGGAATGGCAGACATAAGTTCATCATTTACTACTGTATTGTCCTGATACTTGTCTGATCAGAATGTTTTGACTCATCTGCTCAAAAACACTGGAAAACTGCTGGTGTGCTAGCAATTCTGAAAAGCAATTTATTGTATCTGTGTAATCCAAATGGATAATGATGACCATGAATTTACAGGATTGTCTGTATAGCTGCAACTGTAAATAAGATTAGGATAAACCAATTCCCGAAAAGTACTGTCCACCTGATAGTCTTGACAAGAGCTCTTCTTGCCTTGGGATGAGACTGTTCTATTGAGCCTTCAAGGTTTTGTTAGGATGGTGTTTGTTTTGTTTTATACAGTGATAAAAATGCCACTGAAACACACATGCTGATCCTCTAGTTGCATATGAAAAAATTGGAGACACATGACAGCTTACTTTCCAATGTGTTCTGTCAAAAATTACCTCTACCTTCCACTGATAACTCAAAATTTATAAAATAAGAAACTCTTGGACATAATTGTGCAATATGGTTTAAATCTCGTTTTAGGGATAGCAACTAACTATGAATCCAGAAAGGTCTGGGGTCATAGGTTCAATCCTAGTTATTGCTTAAAACATTGATAATAATGACAGTGGCCTCGTTAAAAGAGTGCAAATGAGAGAGTAAAAGTTCAGACCACTCTCTTGCCACTGGGTTGGGAAATGCTCCTAAGGGCAGAAAATTCAACAACAATCAGCAGAATATTGATACAGAAGTTAATGGAAACCACTGCATTAAAGACATCTAATATGTATCCACAATATATGCAGTCATCAAAATTAAATATATTGATAATTTTTGTTGAAAAACATTCTAGCGGTAAACTATTCTCGTATTTGAATCTTCAAATGACGCTGCTCGGGAAAATAAGAATATATTCTGCAAATCAAAGCATTGCATGTAATGTTGTAGGGAAAGAGGTTAATCTGAAACAACAGTTCTGTTACTAAGGGTTTGATTTTGCATTGCTTTAGGGTGCAAAAAACAAGTGAGGTCATACGTGTCCAAATCAAAACTACAGAACACGAAGACAGAGAGGAGTTAAAATTGACTACATGTCAGTCCCAACTGACATAATAGAAGACAGCTAAAAACAGGCACATGGAAAAAGATGATGATGATTTAGCTACGTCATCAGCGCCCTAGCATTAAAGTTATACTGAAGAAGATTTACATAATCTATGGAAGGAGATCAATAAACTGGAAAACTACGTTTGATCCCACCACAGGAAATGTAAAGCAACACCAGAAATGTGAGGTTCAGAAAAGCCTGTAATAAAACCCCAGTGAGACACAGTGGAATAACTAAACGAAATCATGGAGAAAATACCTGTAAAGAAGCTGTTTAGAAAGGGACCAATGAGTGTGGTTGGATGACAACTTAGAAATAATATGTGACAAATTAAGATTGCACACCAAGTATTTTGGGAAGAATTCCAGACACCGCACAAAATTTTAAGACACAAACAATATTCGCCTTGTTATCATTTACAATAGAGAGAAGATCCTGTGGGATATCCAGTTCAAGCCTCAGGTCGGCAGGAGAACACAATCAGTTAAAAGATGTCAGCTTTGTCCCGCGTCTCTGACATACTGGGGGCTCCTCCCAACGTAAGAGCACGCCGTGTCAGTGGGCAATATGTCCCACTCTAAGCCAAGTAAGGGCTACTTCTTCACACCATCGCAAGCGAAAGGAGGTGATCCATGGTCACACTGAAGTTTAGATGGAACGTAGTTTACTGTTCCTCACTTCCAGCCACTGGGACTCCCACCAAAATGTTGCCTTTCTGGTCACAAATGAAGTGACAGCCCACAGAGGGACTGAACAGCTGGCAGGAGGAGGAAAGGAGCAAGCCTCCTTAGCAGTAGCATCAGTGAGTTCATTACCCTGGATGCCTATGTGCCCTGGAACTCAGCACAAAACGATTTCCTTGTTTTGCCTGGGCAAGAGAAGGAGAGTGTCCTGCACTTGTTGCACCATCCAATCTGCTGGGTACATCTGTCCAACAGCGAGAAGGGCACTTTGAGAATTGGAGCAGATGATAAATTTTTTGTCACAGCACTGTCTCATCCGCTCCATTGCCCTCATGATAGCAAACAATTCCACATAATAAACTAAAAACTGCTCTGGGAGCCCTATCCTGAGGATAGTGTCAGGGAGCACGACAGAACAACCAAAAACATCTCCCTGCTTAGAGCCATCTGTGTAGACAGTAATAAAATCTGGGTGGCTATGTAAAAATTCATTAAATTTAATTTTATAAACATGGTCTGGGGAACAATGCTTCTTGTAAATAGTTAGTTCTAAAAGCAATATAGGCCTTGGTAGTAGCCAGGGGGATACCCTACTCAACCCCTGGCTTTGGACCTTAATGCCCCCCCCCCCCCACCCCCCTGTAATAATTCAAGGCTCTCCATTGCACAGATCCCACATGGCCATGTTGCTTGTGGTCGGTGGTTGAATAGCCATTCCAGTGGCAGCTGAACAATGTAACTGGATGCTGGCGATGTGGGAACAGACAAAGATCTACACTCCTAAAAATGGAAAAAAGAACACATTGACACCGGTGTGTCAGACCCACCATACTTGCTCCGGACACTGTGAGAGGGCTGTACAAGCAATGATCACACGCACGGCACAGCGGACACACCAGGAACCGCGGTGTTGGCCGTCGAATGGCGCTAGCTGAGCAGCATTTGTGCACCGCCGCCGTCAGTGTCAGCCAGTTTGCCATGGCATACGGAGCTCCATCGCAGTCTTTAACACTGGTAGCATGCCGCGACAGCGTGGACGTGAGCCGTATGTGCAGTTGACGGACTTTGAGCGAGGGCGTATAGTGGGCATGCGGGAGGCTGGGTGGACGTACCGCCGAATTGCTCAACACGTGGGGCGTGAGGTCTCCACAGTACATCGATGTTGTCGCCAGTGGTCGGCGGAAGGTGCACGTGCCGGTCGACCAGGGACCTGACCGCAGCGACGCACAGATGCACGCCAAGACCGTAGGATCCTACGCAGTGCCGTAGGGGACCACACCGCCACTTCCCAGCAAATTAGGGACACTGTTGCTCCTGGGGTATCGGCGAGGACCATTCGCAACCGTCTCCATGAAGCTGGGCTACGGTCCCGCACACCGTTAGGCCGTCTTCCGCTCAAGCCCCAACATCGTGCAGCCCGCCTCCAGTGGTGTCGCGACAGGCGTGAATGGAGGGACGAATGGAGATGTGTCGTCTTCAGCGATGAGAGTCGCTTCTGCCTTGGTGCCAATGATGGTCGTATGCGTGTTTGGCGCCGTGCAGGTGAGCGCCACAATCAGGACTGCATACGACCGAGGCACACAGGGCCAACACCCGGCATCATGGTGTGGGGAGCGATCTCTTACACTGGCCGTACACCACTGGTGATCGTCGAGGGGACACTAATAGACCGGCAAGGGAACTTGCTGTTCCAACAGGACAATGCACGTCCGCATGCATCCCGTGCCACCCAACGTGCTCTAGAACGTGTAAGTCAACTACCCTGGCCAGCAAGATCTCTGGATCTGTCCCCCATTGAGCTTGTTTGGGACTGGATGAAGCGTCGTCTCACGCGGTCTGCACGTCCAGCACGAACGCCGGTCCAACTGAGGCGCCAGATGGAAAAGGCATGGCAAGCCGTTCCACAGGACTACATCCAGCATCTCTACGATCATCTCCATGGGAGAATAGCAGCCTGCATTGCTGCGAAAGGTGGATATACACTGTACTAGTGCCGACATTGTGCATGCTCTGTTGCCTGTGTCTATGTGCCTGTGGTTCTGTCAGTGTGATCATGTGATGTATCTAACCCCAGGAATGTGTCAATAAAGTTTCCCCTCCTGGGACAATGAATTCATGGTGTTCTTATTTCAATTTCCAGGAGTGTATATGTGTGGCATACCACGAGAAGAAGACGTCCAATAGACAGCAGAGGCTCACCAGCCTCTGCACACATACTAACAACAGGGCTCATGTGGTAACTCCCTGTTGACAACCTAATACCCTCGTGGTGAATGGCATCCAGCACTTTAAGGTATGAAGGCCTTGCTGACCAATAAAACTGGCATCCGTATTCAAGCTGGGGTTGCACGAAGGCCTTATGAAGTTGGAGCAGACATGCTCGGTCGGCTCCCCAAGACCTATGATTAACACATTTAAGGATGTTTAAGGACTTGAGAAATCTCAGTTTCATTTCTTTAAGGTGTGGCAACCATGTTAACTTCTCATCAAAGATAAGACCCAGACACTTCACCTTTTCCTTAAAAGTGAGATCAGTACCCTGAGTTTTTAAACGGGCAAATTAAACAGAGAGCAGGAACGATTAAAAGCAACACAAACTGTTGTCTCTAATGAGAATTTAAAACCTGTGGTGCCATCTGATCGTCAGTTGCGACAGCATGCCCAGAACTTAAGGTGACGGGACTGCTGGTTCTTACCAATCCCCAGCTCAGGAACCCCGGGGTCGCCAAGCCCGTACCCAGCAAATGAATGCCGAGCCCCTGGGGACATGTGGAAAAAGGGCTAAAACAATGACATACAGAAGTGGAAGTCGAAAACTAAAAATTAAATGGACTTTGCCACATTGGTTTGGCGGGTAAAAAGTAAAAGACGGTCAACAGCCTGCCCGTCATATGCTAAAACAGCTGATAACTCATGAGGGAAAACCCAAGTGGGAACATAAACGGTTAAAAATTGGGCATTCCATAAGGAAGAGGCAGGCAGTTACGACTTGGGCACAATGTGTACAAAGTAGTGGGGTAGCGCCACTTATCAAATGACGATGGCTAAAAAGGCAGTGCCCTATACGCAGCCTAGTTAAAATGATCTACTCCCAGCAGAAGGGCCTAGAGAAGGTTGTCCAAGCTGCTGGGAGAGGCTTAATAAGCCCATGAAGGGAGGACCATTGACGATGCCAAAGGGACACTACCTCCTGACAGATAGAAACACAGAGATCATTGTAGGGACTGAAGTACGAGGACTGCAGCCTTGGAAGCAGTATCAGCAGGCTCGTTTCCTGGCAGACCAACATGACCAGGAACCCACAGAAATATCACACTGCTCCACTAAGAGTGAGCAGGTGACAGTTTTCCTGGACCAACTGCACTAAGGGATGGGTGGTGTACAGTGCACTTAGACTTTGAAGGGCATTAAGTGAGGCTGAGAAGAGGACACAATTGAAAAGGCTGTGTTGTCGGATGTACTCCGTGGTCTGACAAATGGAGAAGAGCTTGGCTGTAAATACTGAGCAGTGTGCCAGAAGCCAATGTCGAAAGACACAGGTGCCAATGACGAAGGCACTTGCAACCCTACGGTCAGTCCAAGAGCCATCAGTGTATACAAAGGTACTGTTGCGAAGTTCCATGCGAAGGTCGTGAAACTGAAGGTGATAGACCAAGGCTGGAATAGTGTCCTTAGGAAGCAAATGAAAGCCAAGGTTAACATGGGTTGCTTCACAAAGCCAATGTGGTGAAGGGTTCACACCCACTGGGAAAGTTGCAGGTAGTGTGAAGCTAAGCCGCTGTAGCAAAAGCTGAACGGACTCCAGGAGGTGTCAGAGAAGAGGGACACGCCCCATACTGGCCATCACAGGAATCATTGAAGGAGATGGCATAGGATGGGTGGCTACGCATGGCAGACAAACAGCATGCATACCTGCTGAGGAGGAAGTCACCGTGGTAGGACAGTGGTAGTTCAGCAGCTTCTGTTAAACTCTCAACCAGGCTAATGTAAAAGGCACCCGGGGCCAAACGGATGCCACAATGGTGGATAGTGTTGAGACAGCATTAAGAGGGATGAAAGGGCAGACGCGTTAACAAAGCACCCAAAGTCGTGTTTCGAACGGACAAGGGACCGGTACAAACAGAGGATGGTGTTCGATCAGCACCTCAGGAAGTACCATTCAGGACATGTAGGACTTTGAGGAATTGAGAACAGTGGGCTGCCAGGTAAGACACATGGGAGGACAAAGAGAGTTTCCTATCAAGCATGAGCCCGAGGAATTTTGTAGTTTCAATGAAGAAAAGGGCAAAAGGCCAAAGATATAAAGATGGTGGGAAAATCCAATTACATCGACAGAAATTCATACAGACGGTTTTGTCAGTGGAAAAACAAAAGCAATTGTCAATGCTCCACGACTAAAGACAATCAACAGATCGCTGAAGATGCCGCTCCGTCAGACAGGTCCATGGAGAACTGCAAGTGAGACAGGTCCATGGAGAACTGCAACAGATGGAAAAATCATCAACAAAAAGAGAGCTGGAGATGCCTGGTGGCAGAAAAGCCATTATAGGATTAATGGTGACAGCAAAGAGGACAACACCCCGGATGAGACTCTGAGGCACACTGTTTTCTTGGATAAAGGTGTCCGACATGGCAGAATCTACACGCACCTTGAAAACTCAGTCTTTTAAAAATGCCTGAAGGAAACAGGGCAGGCAGCCATGGGAGCCCCACGTGCAGAGACTATGGAGGATATCAGTTATCCTGCAGGTGTTGTAGGCCTTCTTCAAATCGAAAAACATAGTGACAGTCTGGGATTTCTGCAGAAAACCATTCATGACATGGGTGGCTAAAGTAACAAAATCCATAGTGTACACTCGTCAGTAAATTGCGAGACTCGAGCCACCGTACCAGAAGGGCATTAATCATGTGTTCCATCACCTAGCAAATGCAGCTGGTAAGAGATATGGGGCGGTAGCTAGAAGGAACGTTTTTGTCCTTACCGGGTTTAGGTATAGGTATGATGGTGGCTTCAAGCAAGTGTCTGGGAAATGTGTCCTCTGCCTAGATGTTGTTGTATGTGTCAAGCAGAAAGTGCTTGACAGCAAGAGAAAGGTGCTGCAACATTTGAATGTGGATGGCGTCTGGCCCTGGGGCTGAGGATTGGAATGAACTGAGAGCATGATCTAGCTCCCTCATAGTAAAGGTGGCATGGTAGCACTCACAATTTGGAGAAGAGAAAGGTTATCGCCAGAGCCTCCTCCGCTTGTTTCCGATGGATAAAGGCAGGGTGATAGTGAGAAGAGCTCAAAAGTTCTGCAAAATGGTGGCCCAAGGTGTTGGAGATAGCAATTGGATCCACGCTGATGTGGTGTGCTACTTTCAGGTCGGAAATTGGGGAATGGATCTTGATCTCGGTGAGCCATTGGAGGTTGTCCCACATGAGAGAGGAAGAGGTGGAACTGTTAAAAGAACTAGTGAATGAAATCCAGCAAGCTCTTTTGCTATGACACTTTGCACGTATCTGGTTATCATGAATGCAGTTTGCCATTAGGATGGTGGTTAAAAATGCGGAGAGCATGTCTCCGTGTGCGAATTGCATCATGGCATGCCTCAGTCCACCAAGGGACTGGGACACAATTTGGTAAAGAGGAAGTGTGAGGATTGGAATGTTCTGCAGCGGTATGGATAATGTTTGTGAGAAATTCCACCTGGTCATCACAACTGGGGAAATCTTGCTCTTCAAAGGTCACCAGGGAGGACTAAAGCTGCCAGTCAGCCTTAGTAAGCTGCCATTTTGGTGTGCATGCGGATAGAGTACAAGTCAGAAAATGGATAGCACATAGGAAATGGTTGCTCGAGTAAGTGTCAGAAAGAATGAAACACTCAAGACGATAGGCAAGCTGGCAGTGGAGAAGGATAGGTCCAAATGGGAGTGCAAGGAGTCGGAAAGGAAAGAGTATGCTCCAGTGTTAAGGCAGAAGAGGTTAAGTTGGTTAAGAATATCAGCCAAGAGAGCACCTCTCTCACAGGTCCTGGGAGAACCCCAAAGGGGATAATATGCATTAAAGTCACTGAGTAATAAAAATGGGGGTGGCAGCTGCCCAATAAGCTGAAAGAAGTGTGCCCTGGTGACATCGAATGACAAAGGGACATAAATGGTACAGACGGAAAAAAATCAGGTAGGGAAAGGAAAGCTGAACTGCAACAGCTTGAAGCTGGATAGTCAGGAAGGTGGGTTGACTATGAATGTCATCCTGTATGAGCAGCATGATGCCCGAAGGAGATGAAATGCTGACCTCTGGGAGAGGGTCAAAACGAATTGGTAAGAAATGTGAAAGCTCAATGCGGGTGTGAGGGTGCAATTTTGTTTCCTGAATGCAGAGTACAAGGGGACGCTGTGATGCTAAAAGCAACTGTAAATCCTCTTTGTGGCACCAAAGGTCGCGAACGTTCCTTTGGAAGTGTGTAATGATGAGAAAGAGATGAAGGGGTGTCACCTCGGTGGCTGCCCAGTGACAGTTGGTGAAGACAGACTATGACAGGGCACAGAAGCAGGAGTATCCTGCCCCATGGGGTCAACAGAAGCATCAGCTTGATTTTGTTGTCGGTCTGTGGAGTCCAACACTGAAAAACAGTTGGTGTGAGCACTGGCGACACGGAGGCTAGCCGGGTTAACGTATCAAGTGGCAACACCATTGTAGAGGATCTTTGAGTTGGTGAAGGAGAAGACCTTTTGCCTTTGGTGGACTTACTTGAGCCTTTCCAGTTAGAGGAAGACTCGGGTGTTGTTCCACTGGAGGAATGGAGGAAGTCTTCATGGAAGTACTCCTTCTGTCCTTTCTGGCCTACTGGTTAAGTAGCTGGTGGCTTTGCCCCTTGAGGCAAGAGTTTGATGACATGTTGCACAGCTGGATGGGGGGGATGGCGATACTACATTGACACTGGGTGATTTCACTACCTCAGAGCTGAATTTGAGGTCGCATGCCTGCGTGGCCATGCCCTTCATGGAGCGAGGGATAACAAGAGCAGAACTATAGGTGCCAGACAGGAGAACACAGGATTTGTGACTAGTCATTAACTTGCAAGTGACTTGGTAAGGCACTTTTCCCTTTACCCAGATCTCTTGGACAGCCTGCTCATCAAGATACAAGGGAAAATCCCAAGAGGAGTCGGCATGTCTGCCATTGCAGTTGATACCGCGGGGAGGAGGAGGTGGACAATCGCTCTTGTACGCATCCCTACCACAGATTACACATTTGGCTGGGTGTCGACAAGATGATCTCATGTGGTTGAAATGATGACACTGGTAGCAGCGCATAGGTTTTGGAATGTATGGCCGAACTGTGATAATTTCATAGTCTGCTTTGATCTTGGATGGAAGCACAATTCTATCAAAGGTGAGAAAAAAGGGTGAGGGTGGGCAGTAAGGAGAGATCAACCTTTTTCATTACATGATGGATGGCAGTGACACCCTGATCAGATAGGTAAGATTGGATTTTGGCCTCAGTTAGACAGTCGAGCAGCCTCGTGTAAATTACACCATGGGAAGAATTCGAAGTTCTATGGGCACTGACATAAACAGGGCAGCCATGGAGAAGCGAGGCAGCAAGCATTTGTGCTTGAGAATCAGACATAGTTTCCAAAATCCAAGTGCCATTCTGTGAACGAGAGCAGGATTTCACAGGGCCAGCAATTGCATCAGCACCTTTCTGAATAATAAACAGATTTACCATGGCAAAGGACAAACCGTCTTAAGTACGTGAGACAATGAGGAACAGTCGTGCTGGGTAAGGGTCTTTGAATCATTAGCCTCATTACATTTACGTATCATAGATGTTGATTGGGAAGCTGACTGATTAATTGTGAGAAAATTCCCCATGATTGCCAGCATCTCTGATGGCATGCTCCTTCCAATTGGGGGCCCCCTTCACTAGGGGGCGCACCCACCTTAGGTGACTGTTCACACCTCAGGTTGCACCTCCTGAACACCTGACAGAGGGACCAATCAGCAATTTGGGAAGATTGCCTGAGCTGCAATCACCCCTCCCTGGCCCTGGCATGTACCAGGGGATATGTGTGAACCCTGCCTGTCAACCCAGAACTGGGAATTACGTGTTACGCAGTCACCTGTTACAAGTCAGATGCATGGGCCGACCTTCAGGAGCACACAGGGAGGAAGAAGAGAAAGATGAGCCTCAAATGCCAAAGCGGAGGAACAAGAGGAGAAGGGAAACAAAGAAAGGAAAGGGAGCAAAAAAACAAAAGGTGAGACTGTTCTTAGGTCAGCGACAGACAATGCAGAACATTCTCAATAACACCAGAGACATGTTCCCCAAGGGAGGGGAAAAAGAATAGCAAGAGGAAAGACATGCAGCACAGAAGGTAAAAATGCTGTAAAGGCTGGGGCCCTGTGGTAGCCAAGTACAAACCCGCCAAAGAGTGGTGAGCCCCCTGGGGGTCTGTTGCTAAATTTAGAAGTGATGGGGATTAGTGAAATGAAATGTAAAGGGGCCAGAGAATTCTGGTCAAATCATTGTAGGGTACAATATAAACAGTATCAATGAATGGTATAATGGGTATTGGCATGATTATGAACAGAAAGGTAGGTAATAAGAGTTACTATGAGCAAAACAGTGACCAAGAACTGAAGATAAGGCAACATTGTGTAGAGAGATGAAAGTTTGTATGTTTTTCCATGACCGGTTTCAAAGCATAAAACTCCATATTAGGTGCCAACAAATAATTATGGGAACAAAAATGTGTGGTAGTTACAGGGTGGTGACTATTGAACTATATGAAAAAAATGTAAATTAATTTGTACAAACACTTTATTCAACATGTAAAAGTCACTACAGATATTCAGATTTAGATTACGACATGTTTGATATGCCTGCCATAATGTGGTGCAGACGAATAGTAAAATCCTGCATGATCCATTGAAGTGCCTGAGCATCAATGATGTCAATGACGCCTGAATGGCTGTTTTCAGCTCAGCAAAGGTCTTGAGGTTGTTGTTGTACACATTGCCTTTAATATAGCCCCACAAAAAGAAGTTGCCAGTGTTCAGATCCAGGGAATATGGCGACCAATCAAGGGCCATGCCAGTGGCTTCTGAGTACCCCAGAGCCAGAATGCAGTCATCCTCAATGTGCTCCTCCACGACATCGAACACTCTCCTGCTTCGATGAGGTCATGCTCCATCTTGCACGAACCACATCTTGTCAAAATGGGAATGAAATCATCTACCGAAACCTTCATGTACCATTCGGTAGCCACCATGCCATCAAGAAATATCACACATATTATACCATAACTGGACACTGCGCACTACAAAGTCAGCCACTGAGGGTGAAGAGACTTCTTGGTCATGAAATACAGATTCTCAGTCCCCCAAATGAACCAATTTTGCATACTGATGAACCCATCCAAGTGAGCTAAACCAAGCCATGTGCATACATCATGCCCTGCAGCCGACCATCCATTTTGAACATCCTAAGGCAGACCTTTCAGAAGTTATGCCAATTTTATTTCATACAATTCCTGCATGTTCCCATAATTACTTGGTGGCACCTGAAGATAAAGTTCTAGGCTTTGAAACGAATCATGGAATAAATTAAGGAATCACATGCAATTGAAGTGGATTTTTATTCTATAAACATGTTCCTCAGCTGCTGATGTTCACTTGAATAAATCTTCTGTCATAGGTTTCAACTGTTTATAGCAAACATTCATTACCAAAATCACAAAAGAAAGACCAGGAGACAAAGAGAGATATCAAGTAGACTACATTATGTTTAGAGAAAGATTTAGAAATAAATCCTGATCTACACAGGATATCCAGGTGTGAATCAGACTCAGACTATAATCTGGTAATGATAAACAACAGATTGAAGCTGAAGAGAATGAAAAAGGGGTATATGAATAAAAGCAATACTGAAAATTTAGGATACAACGCTATTAAGGGGAAATTCTCTGAAGCACTGAGAAACATCAAAAGTAAAAAATGTAGAGTACTTTTGTGGAAGTGGAGAGAACAAGGAAAAAACAATTTAGATAGATACAGTGAAGACACAGTGAAAATCACAGTATGTGGACTCTAGAATTTTTCACTGGGGGCAATGGGACTGCAACAAGGTACTGGAAGATCTCAAAAGAGAGGGATGACTACATGAAGCAGGTGCCTGGAACACTACGGTACCGGGTTGCTTGGAATCAGAGACAATGGAAACAGGCAACCATCCAGCAATTGAAAAAAATCTATGATACATGTTACTTACCATGAGACTTCCAGACAAGTACTGCCATCACATTACCATAGAAGGCACATATGGATAAATGTGGTAACTGTGTCAGATGACAGGTCGGATAAGTTACACTTGTAAACTGCCGAGCAAAATAATGTCAATAAGAGTGGAAACTAGAACTGAAGATATACTGGAAAAAGAACAGTTTGGCTTCAGAAAGACAAAATGTATTAGATAAGCAGTTGTGGTGTTGTGCTTAGTAATGGAAGGCAGATGAGTAAAAATAAGGATAGCTTCCTAGCATTTGTGGACCTAGAGGAAGTATTCAAAAATATAAAATGGCATAAGTAGTTCACAATCTTTGGAAGACTGGGGGCTAAAGTAAAGAGATGGGAGAATTAACTGTAAATGTGCAAAAGCCAAGTGGGAGAAATAAACATGGAATGTCAAGACAGGGAAGTATTAGGGAGCGTGTAAGGCAAGGTTGCAGCTTCTCACAACTGTTCTGCAATTAGTACATCAAAGCAACAATGAAATAGTGACAGACAATTTCAGAAGAGGAATAAAGTCGAAAGAGAACAGATAATGTTATGGTTCGCACACCACCTTACCATAAGCAAGGAAGACTTAGGAGATCTATTGTAAGGAACAGACAGTACAGGAAGCACAGAATATGGCTTTAGGATAAACAAAGCAAATATGAAGTCAATGCAGAGTGGAAGAAGTGATAGAATTCTCCAGTCTAGGAAGTAAGAGTAC
Source organism: Schistocerca serialis cubense (assembly GCF_023864345.2). Taxonomy (NCBI): domain Eukaryota; kingdom Metazoa; phylum Arthropoda; class Insecta; order Orthoptera; family Acrididae; genus Schistocerca; species Schistocerca serialis. Next base: position 6,033,473 of record NW_026047471.1, on the reverse strand, counting down.
AGAGACAGGTTGCAGTAAGAAAGATATCAGAAAGAAACTGACAAAGGTGAAGAAGGCTTTCTGCAATAGGAGAGCTCTACAGCACATATTCCATTGGAAACAAAGAAGTTCCTGAATGTGTGTGTCTGGAGCACAACGTGAAATACGTATCATCAGAAATCTGGGGAAGAAGAAATTGGAAGCATTTGAAAAATGGTTCTCTCAAGATGTGTTAAAAATTAAATGGCAAGATCAAAATGTAAAATGAAGTATTAAAAAGAATAAGTGAGAAACAAATTCTATGAAACAACATTACAAAAATGGACATGTTAGCACAACTGCTACAGAATGCAGAAACAGTTAACTTGGTGCTGGAATGAACAGTAAAGGGGAAAAATAGCAGGAGCAAACATAGACTAGACTGCTGAAAACAGTTTACAGAGGATGTTGATTGTAGCAGTCATATAAATATATAAAGATCCAGGGAAGATAGGGAAAGATAGAAGACACCAATGAACCATTAGAAAGAATTATGGAAAAAAGGGCATAAACCTAATTTAATTCTATTAGTCTTATTACTTTTCTTTCCACATTAGTAAATTTTACAATATAGTGTTACAATTTGAAGTACGGCAGTCATATTCTGTTCTTTGTTTTCTTTTAATGCATTTAGTGAAAATAAACACATCAGGACCTGTCTATGTGATGGTGCACCACTTATGTGAAAGGTAAAGGTACCCAATAGAAGTGCTGATATACCCTCCTTGTGAAATATCTGTAGGTGTTCCTTGTAACATATTTAGCTACAGAGAATGGCAGCACACATCCTTATTCTTCAGTTTCCAAACAGTTTATAAAGCTACTCAAAGAAATAGCCAACCTCCAATAATGAAAACATTTGTGAACTAAACTTTTATCGACAATACTACCAACAAAACAAAATTCATACAAGAAAACCAACAAATTATGAGACAGCATCACTGATGAGTATTTATCTTCACAGACAATATATATAGAACTGCAATGAAAATGACACACTAATAATTCCTTCCTCACAGCTGAGAGGAGACAGGTCAGGCAAGGCTCTCAGACCATAGAATGAGAGAGAGCCAATTGTAGTGAGGCTTCAGACAGAGCTTTGTGTAACCTCAACCTCATCAGAGTGTACATGTGGAAAAAGAGAGAGAAAAAAAAATAATAATTTCCGAATTTTACAGTTAAAAACACACTTTTTCCTGGATGAAAGTACATTTTTTCTGTGTTAAATGACAAAATACTTTCCCATGGAACTGTAAAATTCCCATAGAGCTGTAAAATTTATTTATCAATTCTTTGGATGGTAAAGGTTTTGTGCGAACTTCCTGACATTTTAGCAAAAACCTACATATTTTGGAGAGGTGTTCAGGACGCGAAGAGTGCATATTTTAGTATTATGAAAGTATAAACAAGAATTCCACAAAATACAGCACTTCGAAAGCACTGAAATTGAGATTTCACTGCCTGGTACACTTTTGTCAGCCAATCGTAGCTCGTGTCACATGATCGCCAGCCAATGACAGCAGATATTCGGACCATAAGACACACAATGTCGTCAGCAAATAGCAACATCACTGTTAACTAGTGCAAATACACAAATAGGAAATGTTAATGATTTAAATTGATATATATGCAGTACAGTTACCTGAAAAGCTAAACTCCCAAAAATTTTTTGCAGTTTTTTTTATGAGGGTGTGGTTATGTATGATCCTAAAAGCACAGTTTAAATTACAGCTGATGAATTTTTCTGACAAGCAAAATTATAAATTTCACTGATGTGGACCAAACATTTCATGGGTTACCTGGCTGAATACATGTTCCGTCGATCACTTCTATTTTTCCACAGAAAAGCCAATTAAATGTGAAATTGCTCAAGACCTCATCTCATACTTCTTTTTGGAAGGATGATAACTTTATTTGCCATTGTCACTGATAATTTGTAATCTATGAAAGAACTAAAATAAATATGAAAAACTCACCTTGAAGATTTGTCTTTTTAACACGTGTTACCCTTTAAGAAACATCAAAGACAAATGTCTCAGATAAATTATAAATAATGGCATAAATCGCTTGTCTTCTGGGTCTAAAACTTTTCCAAGTGACTGGTCCTCATGGTGTTAAGTTTTGAATGTGAGTCAAACATTCTGTGATTTAAGAAATTCATTGCACATCCTCAAACATAACACAATTCATCTTGCTTAAAAGGAAATTTACTTTAAAAACTAAAGCTTCTCACACCATCATTTGTAATACTTTTCCACAAACTTTTAGAACTGCAAACAGTTGTGATGTGATGCTCATTGAAAGCAGTTTGTTGTTACAAAGTACTGCATGGGATTCGTGCTAAAGCTTTTGACACATTTCACTGTCAGCAGAGAAATGTGCATGCAGTGTGTTTTGTTGTTGTAAATGGCACATTTTCTATGCAACTAAAGTTTTATTTTGGTGTTATTCTCTCATTTATAGATTCATTGCTGCATTAAGTTCTTACCAGTTAAAATTACAAAAATTTAACTGAGAAATAAAACAATAAAAAATTTCCAGATTTCTAAAAATTCAAGATTCTTCCTGGATGAAAAAATTCCTGGGTTTTTCCCAGATTTTCCAGTTGTCCCAAAGTGTATAAACCCTGCTCATTATAGATGGTGCCTTTTTACACTGCCTTTTCAATTAAACCTTCTCCCAACCTTCCCCCTCCTCTCCCAAGGAGAAACTATTAATGCCAAGAGCCAGGTAGTGAGTCACTCTTTTATATGTGTGTATCAGCAGTAATACACATTTCACCTACTGAATGTAAGTAATGGTCAGTAATTCATACTCATAATTTATTACATGCTACACTCATGTTCATGTTCATAAATTAAGGATGATGCTGATACATGCTGAAACAACGCTCTGGTGGGTGGTTTGTGGGTTTAAATCACCTCGGGGTATGACCATGCGGTGCATTTGACCTTCGGTCATTGCATGGTGGCGCTGGCGGCAGTCACATATACAGAGGTGTGTTGGTGCATTTAAGAGTATGGTGCACCAAGTAAGTGTGCAGACGTTTTCAGGCATGCTAATGGTGACTGTGTCTTGAAAATGGCTCAAAGAACACATATTGATGATGTTATGAGGGGTAGAGTACTAGGGCGACTGTACTCTGGTCAAACACAGGAGGTTGTAGCACAGGCCCTCTGTGTGCCACATAGTGTGATCTCAAGATTATGGCAATGGTTCCAGAAGACAGGAAACGTGCCCAAGCACTACAGTACGGGATGTCCACAGTGTACAACACCACAAGAAGATTGATATCTCACCATCAGTGCTCACAGATAGCCACAGAGTACTGCAGGTAGCCTTGCTCAGGACCTTACTGCAGCCACTGGAACAGTTGTCTCCAGATGCACAGTCTATAGATGACTGAACAGACATGGTTTATTCATCTGGAGACCTGCAAGGTGCATTCACTGACCCCTGGTCACAGGCTGGTGTCAAGAACACAGTACATGGTCATTGGAACAGTGGTCCCAGGTTATGTTCACGGACGAGTCCAGGTATAGTCTGAACAGTGATTCTCACCTGGTTTTCATCAGGCGTGAAGCAGGAACCACATACCAACCCCTTAATGTCCTTGAAAGGGGCCTGTATGGAGGTCGTGGTTTGATGGTGTGGGGTGGGATTATGTTTGGTGCACGTAACACCTGTATGTCTTTCACAGAGGAACTGTAACAGGTCAGGGGTTTTGGGACATCATTTTGCACCAGTATGTCCATCTTTTCAGGGGTGCAGTGGGTCCCACCTTCCTCCTGATTGGTGATAACGCACAGCCCCACCGAGCTGCCATCATGAAGGAGTACCTTGAAACAGAAGATATCGGACGAATGGAGTGGTCTGCCTGTTCTCCAGACCTAAACACCATTTTGCACGTCTGGGATGCTCTCAGTTGACGTATCGCTGCATGTCTTCAAACCCCTACAACACTTCAGGAGCTCTGACAGGCACGGGTACAAGAATGGGAGGCTATACCCCAGCAGCCGCTCGACCACCTGATCCAGAGTATGCCAACCCATTGTGTGGCCTGTGTAAGTGTGTGTGGTTCTCATATCCAATATTGATGTTGGGGTACATGCGCAGGAAACAGTGGCGTTTTGTGACACATGTGTTTCGGGACGGTTTTCTAAACTTATCACCAATACCGTGGACTTACCAATCTGTGTCATGTTTGTTCCCTATGTGACTATGCTATTGGTGCCAGTTTTGTGTAGTGCCACATTGTGTGGCACCACACTATGCAATTATCCTTAATTTATATGAGCACGAGTGTAGAATAAGAAACGAATTATTCCTACTGTAGGAAAACGTAGTAAACTTACAACGCATGTGACAGCCTTTTGGTGTCCAACAAAATCCTTATCTTTCCGCCATCCCTCATGTTCAACAATTTGAGCAGTGGGACCTCCACCGTTCATGGCGTGTGATGATACTAAGTATTGACCATCTGGTGACCAGCTGAGCCTCAAGACATGTGTTGTACCTCCACACTAAAAATTTAAGAAAAAATACAAATAAATAAAACAAAATTGAACTGACATGTTGTAAGCACTTTGTAACACTACAATTTACAGTATTATTAGACTAAATATAATGTATTAAAATATTTTTTCAGTGATGAGAAAGCAAGAAATAAGATACTAAATATGTACCTCACTGAGAACACCAGTTTATACAGTGGCAAGCAACACAACTTAGCACACAATGAAGTCCTAAGTTTAATACTAAGTTCACTGAAATTTCAGATAATCACTAGGTTCACACCTGTTATCACACTTCCAAGAAACAGAAGCAATAGCAGCTTTTTCAGCTAACCTTTTGTTGTATGTTAGAATTTTGGGTGAATACTAGAAATGGCTATAAGAAGTATGTTATTGTGAGCACAATTTTGTGCCAATACAACTGGTCACTAACTATGTCGTCTCCCCTCACTGACTCAAACACAATAACACAACTGTGTACTAGGACAGAGCAAGTGGGAGCTGCAAATACACAGACATGTGACAGCAACTGACTGGTGTATCAAATTTATGTTTTCCAGTATTTTCTGTGATATGCAGTTCTCCAGTTCATTAACAAGGGTCAATTCTATGTCAATCTTGTAAATACACTCCTGGAAATTGAAATAAGAACACCGTGAATTCATTGTCCCAGGAAGGGGAAACTTTATTGACACATTCCTGGGGTCAGATACATCACATGATCTCACTGACAGAACCACAGGCACATAGACACAGGCAACAGAGCATGCACAATGTCGGCACTAGTACAGTGTATATCCACCTTTCGCAGCAATGCAGGCTGCTATTCTCTCATGGAGACGATCATAGAGATGCTGGATGTAGTCCTGTGGAACGGCTTGCCATGCCATTTCCACCTGGTGCCTCAGTTGGACCAGGGTTCGTGCTGGACGTGCAGACCGCGTGAGACGACGCTTCATCCAGTCCCAAACATGCTCAATGGGGGACAGATCCGGAGATCTTGCTGGCCAGGGTAGTTGACTTACACCTTCTAGAGCACGTTGGGTGGCACAGGATACATGCGGACGTGCATTGTCCTGTTGGAACAGCAAGTTCCCTTGCCGGTCTAGGAATGGTAGAACGATGGGTTCGATGACGGTTTGGATGTACCGTGCACTATTCAGTGTCCCCTCGACGATGACCAGTGGTGTACGGCCAGTGTAGAAGATCGCTCCCCACACCATGATGCCGGGTGTTGGCCCTGTGTGCCTCGGTCGTATGCAGTCCTGATTGTGGCGCTCACCTGCACGGCGCCAAACACACTTACGACCATCATTGGCACAAAGGCAGAAGCGACTCTCATCGCTGAAGACGACACGTCTCCATTCGTCCCTCCATTCACGCCTGTCGTGACACCACTGGAGGCGGGCTGCACGATGTTGGGGCGTGAGCGGAAGACGGCCTAACGGTGTGCGGGACCGTAGCCCAGCTTCATGGAGACGGTTGCGAATAGTCCTCGCCGATACCCCAGGAGCAACAGTGTCCCTAATTTGCTGGGAAGTGGCGGTGCGGTCCCCTACGGCACTGCGTAGGATCCTACGGTCTTGGCGTGCATCCGTGCGTCGCTGCGGTCCGGTCCCAGGTCAACGGGCACGTGCACCTTCCGCCGACCACTGGCGACAACATTGATGTACTGTGGAGACCTCACGCCCCACGTGTTGAGCAATTCGGCGGTACGTCCACCCAGCCTCCCGCATGCCCACTATACGCCCTCGCTCAAAGTCCGTCAACTGCACATACGGTTCACGTCCATGTTGTCGCGGCATGCTACCAGTGTTAAAGACTGCGATGGAGCTCCGTATGCCACGGCAAACTGGCTGACACTGACGGAGGCGGTGCACAAATGCTGCGCAGCTAGCGCCATTCGACGGCCAACACCGCGGTTCCTGGTGTGTCCGCTGTGCCGTGCGTGTGATCATTGCTTGTACAGCCCTCTCACAGTGTCCGGAGCAAGTATGGTGGGTCTGACACACCGGTGTCAATGTGTTCTTTTTTCCATTTCCAGGAGTGTATTTTCTGGGACAGTTTTATTTTGCCCATCCTGTGTAATGGCCAGTGCCAAACCAGTTTGTGGAAGCAGTTTTGTGAAGCAGTTAGGCAGTTCTCTATGACGTTCTTTTTTGTGTGTACACTTCTGTACGAAAGTTTTCCTACCTATCTTACTAAACCGTGAAATGTGGCATAATAGGAAGTGTTCACAAGTGGTTAATAAACAAAACATTTATTTAATGACTAAATTACTACAAAAGAAAAGCATGAAATGGTCTTAAAATTAACAAATATTCGAGAGAATCACTGATGTGGTGGCACTAAACAAAGGCATGGCACACTAGAACTAGTGAACATCGAACAAAGTCACTACCTCGTCCCTGAGTATTGCCAGTACAACAACAAATTTTTACAATGCAATGCACAGAATTAATTGTCTCTTGCGGAAGACGTGGTCTGGACAGGATTTCAACAATGAGTGTGCCAGCAGTGACAGGCACAGCTCGGCATTCTAATAGCACTCATGTGGGTACTAATATGCGCCAATCAGAATGTTCTGTGGTATGAGTCACTGATTTACTCACTGGGCTGTATAGATGTAGAGATGGTGTGGTGCGGATGAGTCATGAAACTCAAGCTGAAAGTTTCAGAGCAAAGCACGTTACCACATAGTGTGTTCGGCCCACTGCTGTCGCTGGGCTAAAGTTAATGTGATGCCATGAGGAGAAGGGCAAAACTAAGGGTGGGGCTAGATCAGCGAACACCTTGCTAGGAACTGAGCTACTGTCCTGTAGCCAGTGACTGTAGTAGGAAGGTATCCGGTCACACGACAGAATCGACAGCTTGTTGCGGAAGTATATGCACAAAGAAAGAAACTTGCTGTGTTAGGAGACAGTCATAGTGAAGTAGGAATGCACAGATATGCTAAGACACATGTGCGGGGAAGGGCTGCCACACGAAGGCCCACCTGCCCCTCATGAGAGTGGAGCTCAGATGGTGAGCGAGTTGGTGATGGTGAAGGCTGCTACCAATGGCGGGGGATTGGGGGGGGGCGGGGGCGGGGGGGGGGGGGGTGAGGTGTGAGGACTGTGTACTGTATCAGTGTTGAGGCAATGAGCAGAGCGGTCAACACTGCAGGTCTGCAGTTGTCAGCCATGCAATGGAGGTGGGTGCCAGGTGTTAGGATGCTGGGTGTGAGGTGGGTGGGGTGGCTGGCGGTCAAGTATGCTAGTCCACTCCATGACAGCAAACAGTGGTGCAGTACCATCAGTGGGCCCAAGTGGTGAGTAACCTGATGCAGTGCAGGGTGGAGAGTGCGGGGCCAGCCTGAGCCGTGTTCAGTGCTGTGCTTGCAGCAGTGGGCAGGCGCAAGGCGCAGTTGCCAGCTTGGGGCTGTAGAAGCAAGAGCACAGAGGTGTTGCCGGGTGGCTGTGAGGATAGGCTGGCAGGCTGATAGCAGACTCTGGCCATTGACAGCACATGCGCCAGGCACTGTGAGCATGAATGGCTTGGTTGGTGCCTCCAGTATGAGGATGAGCAGCAGTTGAGGATGTGGTGCTGGAAAAGGATGAAATAACACTATTGTAGAAGTTGCATGCAGCATTGGTGGTGGCAGTGGGATGGGGGATGGGAGGGTGGGGGGCTGGATGGGGGAATGTTAACCTGCTGTCAAGGCGAAATTGCTGAGTTAGGCGTAGGCTATAAGACAGGCATAGGAGCAGGGACATCCTACATGTGAAGGGTGCTGATGTCTGTGTTGTCAACGACCAGTGGGTCAGGGATAGGGCCAGCACTGATGTAGCATGGTGGGTTTTCCACAGTGTCCTTAGCCGTAGTGTGGTAGGATAGCATCTCGAGGTCTTTGGTGGCGGGACACTTGTCATGGTGTCAGCACTGGCGTTGGCAGCAGTGGCACCACTGTTATTGGAAGTGATCGCCTATGAGATTTACACAGAGATGGTAGTTGGTTGGTTGGTCGTTTGATTCGGGGGAGGGTACGAAATGGCAAGGTCATCGATCCAATCGGATTAGGGAAGGAAGTCAGTTGTGCCCTTTCAAAGGAACCAGCACAACATTTGCATAGAGTGATTTAGGGAAGTCACAGAAAACCTATGTCAGGATTGCCGCATGTGTGTTTCAACCATCATCCTCCCGAATGAGAGTCCAGTGTGCTAACCACAACACCACCTCGCCTGGGCCAAGATGGTAGTCACACTGGGCTGCATGAGATCAGGCAGCATATAGGTGGGCTTCAGTCTATCAATCACACTGCTGGTAGGGGTGCCATGAAGTTGTAGGATAAATGTCTTTGAGTCACACTTCAGGACCTAGTCTGGGTGTGGCAGTGCGTGCGAAGTGGGAGCTGACAAGGGTCAATGCACAGAATAGCACGAGACAAGGTTTCTATGAATGAATCCTTTACATCTGCCATAGTGCTTGCGGGTGGACAGGCAGGGGGTTGGCAGCAGATGAGCCATGCAATCCTACAAGCCAATGACAAACCCTGGGATGACGTCATCCATGAGCCAGTTGGCAGGCTGCAGGAAGTCGTTCAGCACAGCAAGAGGCTAGCTGTAAATGAGGTCAGTAGCTGATGTCTCAAGTTTAGCCCTGTGAACAACAAGGAGGCTGATAAATACCAGCACCATGACAGTATTCCACTTGCTGTTATGACAGCTGAGTGTATGCTTCAAACTGGTGAAACCGTTCCATCGAGCCATTGGCAGCTAGGTGGTAGCTCAATGTCAGGTGCATTTCAGTCCCACAGAAGTCTGTCAGGCACATGTAAATAGGCACTTGTAGTCCACTGTGACATAGCACAGGCAGCCAAAACGGGCAACCACGTGGAGACAAAGGTGGTGGTTACCGTGGTGGTCATGATGTTGAGATTGGCATTGCCTCAAGGAAGCTGGTGAATCTGTCCACCAGCGTGAGAGGCAATGGCAGCAGAGAAAAGTAGATGGTTGTCAAAGTCCACACGAACATGCACAAAGTCTAGAAAAATGGTAATGTGGACATCTACATGGGGCCAATATTTACGCACTGACAGGTGAGGCGTGTGCAGGTTCAACTCTTACAGTCTCCCTGAATACCTGACTACACAAAATACTGCATCATCAGAGCAACAGACATGTAGACAGTGGAGTGCATCACATTGTCTAACAGGTAGAATGTGGGCTTTCAGAAGGCAGCGGGCAAGAATGGGATTGGTGAGCCAGTGGATACATCACACTAGTTGCTGTTGTTTGAGCGGGAGTGGATGTACACTGAAAGTGGAGTCTGGATGCAGCATCTAGGCAAAGGTGGGTGAGTTTCAGGTCTTGCTCTTGGTCATTGCTAAGTGCCTCTTATTCCAAGGATGAACTGACAGTGCAGATGCGGCTGAGGCACTTGGTGATGACAATACCAGTCAATACCAGTGACATGGCATATGTCAGTAGTAAATATGGAGTTGAATGACAGCTGCTGGAATTGATGTGGGGACCACAGATCAGTGTTTTTTTGACAGGGAAGACGTTATATATTTGTGTTCAATGAATACCATGAAGTGATGGGCCTCTCAAACAGCTGGAAATATCTGATTGCCTTGTAGATGGCAAGGAGCTCCCTTTCGTATGTGCTCCAATGCTGTTGAACAGCAGAGAGCTTGCTGGAGAAGAGAGTGAATGGCTGCCAGATGTAGTCAGTGTGCTCCTGCAGGACAGTGCTGATGAGTGTCTGGCAGGTGTAGACCAAGATGGCAAAGCAGGGCAGTGGATTTGGGGTGGGCCAATGTGTCTGCCAGGTTGCTCTTTGTGGTGTAATTGTCTTCCATTTGCGGTGTCCACTGCACCAGCTTGTTTCCCATTGTTTTGACCACATGAAGGGCAGCACTGAATGAAAATCTCTTGCATATTAGCAGTATTTCTCAGATGGCAGCAGGAGTAGTTTAAAATGCCAAGGAAGTGGCAGAGGTCCTTGAATGTCACCGAGCATAGGAAATAGAGGACAGCTTGTACCTTGTCAGGCAGGGTCACCAGCTGGCAGTGGAGATGATAATACATAGGAATACCACCTCAACTGGCACCACGAATGCACTTTGCTGTTTTGATGATCCCGGAGGCATTCAAAAATACTCCAAAGGTGCTTGTGATGTTCCTCGGGGAACACGGAAAAAACGAGCAAGTTGTCCAAGTAAGCAAAACAGCATTCAAGCATCAAAAGACACCGTCCACGAATGCTGTAATGTTAGGCAGCATTATGGAGGCCACAGGTCATACAGATGGTCTCTTAGAGACCAAATGTTGTGATGATGGTGGTCTTTTAAATGTCCTTGGTTGCAACTAGAAATAGGGGTGAAAGCCTAGACACAGTTGATTGTGCCAAAAATTGTAGCCCTAACTAGTACTTTGTTGTTGTTGATACCAATCAGAGATGGTAATCACTGCATAGTTGCCAGGAGCCATCCCCCTTCTAGGTAAGGTGGGGGGTGGACACTCACATGCTCTTTGCACAATGCAATAGGCCAGCAATGAGTAGCTCATCAAACTTGGCCTTGGTGACCTGGGTGCGGTGGTAGGGGCTTTGACTGGCCGGAGATGGGTGAACCAGGAGAGGTGTTGGTGTAGTGGGCAGTTGAAATGCAGATCTCCCTTGGTGCACTGAATGAGTTTGTGAGAGCAGGAAATTGTGTCAGGGGTCAGCTTATGGGCCAGAATATTCCACATGCTTCACACTAGGGAAAACAGCAGAATGAGTGACGCATTTCGTTGACCTCCCAGTATCGCTTCCAATGAGATAGTCGCTGGCTACGTCAGGGAGCAGATGATAGTGCCTGATGAAGTCCACTCAGATAATGCGTCTGTAACAGCAATGTCAGTGAAGATCACGGGAAGGTTCTGTTACAGGCCATGGTCTACGATATGACGATATATGCTGCGGCAATGGTATAGATTTACTGCCATCAGGAGAATAGCTGTGGCAGCACCATTGCCCCATATGAGCTTCTGCAGGAAGCAACTTGGACCTGGTATCTATCAGGAATGGCATGGCAGAGCAACCATTGCAAACAAACAAGTGCTGGGAGACCGAGCAGCAGCTGGGCACACCTTATCCCAGCAGCTGTATGGGTCTGAGTGCCAAGAGTAGGGTTCCCTGTAGTTTGCAGCATCTGGGCTGAAGTGTTCGTGGTATCAGCAGAGGCTGGCCATATTGCTAGAGGTGTCAGCAGAACGGTTAGAGCTGAAGCAGTTGTTGTAGCCGTCACTGCATCTGTGGCTGGGGCTGCTTTGATGGCAGCGGTCAGGGTTGAGGTGAGTCACAGCTGCCTGCACAGCATTGCCACATTGGCACTGAGTCAGGTGAGGATGTCGTATACCTCCAGTTGCTAGGCAATGTGTTGCAGGTCGGCTGGTGGTGTCATTAGCAGCACCTCAGGGATCCTTTTGATGAGGGTGGCAGCGTTGGTGACAGAGCAATAGGCATACGATGTCACAGCTGTCTGTGAAACTATATATGATTCCAGAGATCTTTCTAAGTCTCAAGCATCTATAATGTATAGTGCAGACTCAAGTGATGAATGAAAATGTTTACCTAGGCCGGAATTCAAATCCAGGTCTGATGCTCACTAGGCAGGCACAGTGCACAACAGCACAGACTACCTGGCATGCCTCCCTAGCAATCCACATTCCCATTCATATCTCAGCCATGAATGGCAGTGGCAGTACATGCAGAGGTCTGTGTGGGTATCGGCATGGAGTCTAGTGCTGGGAGCTGGGCCACCAGTGGTCGCATCTCCATGAATTGCACACACTGATTCGTGTTGCAGCATTCAGCTTCGGGAGCATGCAGTCAGCTCGGTGATCATGTCACATGGCTGGAGTGGCAGTAGCATGTGGCAAGGTGCAGTTGTGCCAGTGATGGAAGCTTGGTGGCTAAATTCAAACTCTAATAGTACTCATTTGGGCATCAACACAGATGGAATTTCCCATGGTGTACATCACAAATTTACACACCGGGCTGTGTAGAAAGTATAAAGACAGCATGGCATGGGGGAGTCTTGAAACTTTTTGATGAGATTCTTGGTGCAAAGTGCATCACCATGTGGATTATTCATAGTGGCATTGTCATGGGGGCTGTAATCGATATTGACTCCACAAGAAAAAGAACAAGACTGAGGGCGATGCCAGGTCAATGGAAGCCTTCCTAGAAACCAAGCTACTGCACCACACCAATGCCTGTGACCATAACATGCTGCTATCTGCTTGCACAACAGAACCAACAGCTTGGGGTGGAAGTAAGTGCACAAGGAAGAACCTCACTGCCTTAGCAGATGGTCACAGTGAGCTAGGAACATAGGGAAAATCTAAGATAGATGTGCGGTGAAAGGCCACCATGCTTCTAATGATAGAAACAAATAATCAGAAAACAAACTCAAGGAATTATTAGAAAATATTTAGCAGACAGGATTACTACAAAATATTTAGCAGACAATTACAATGGTGTGACTCTCCAATATTTATGTAAAAAGATAAAAATAATAAGATGGCCCAAAGCGACTGGAAGAATACAGAAATTTTAGCAGGGACATTAAACAAGTTACTAAAATGTAAACTACTGCAAATAAACACAGATACTCCTATTAAAACACCAGTAGAAAATATAAACCCATACACAATCCATGAAGTCTACAAAGCTTTGAAAGAGCTCAAAAACTATAAAGCAAGTGGAGAACACCAAATATTAGTGAAACTTTGGAAATATGCAGTAGAATCAGTGAAGATATCGCTACACCAATACACAGAGAAAATCTGCAACAACAAAGAACTATCTGAACATTGGACTGCAGCTATAGTCCAATCACTACACAAAAAAGGAGACAAACAAAATCCACACAACTGCAGAGGAATGATAAAAACATATGAAGTCAATAGAAGAATTTTATATAATCTTTGTAAAGATCAACTTCAACTGGAACTAGGATAAAGCCAGGAGGATTTATGTCTTGGAGAAGCTAGCCAGAACAAATAATCAATTTGAAATTGGTAATGGATTATTATAAAGGGAGGAAAAGAAAACAGGAAGTTGTAACCTTGGTAAACTTCAAAAAAGCTTATGATTATATTCACAGTTCTTCAATGATGAAGATACAAAGGAATTTGAGATGCCATCCCAAATTAATAAATATGATAAAATTAACTCAAAAAAACACCAACTCTAAAGTAAAGTTCAGAGGAGAAACATCTGAGCCATTTATGATTAAAATAGGGTTAAGACAGGGAGACAGTTAGTCACCATAATGGTACAAGGAAAATGCTCAAAACATAAGAATTGGAACCAAGAAAGACCAAATAAACTTAAACAGCTTGGGATTCACAGATGAGTTGGTGTTCCTAGTTAATAACAGTCAACAAGACAGAAATCCAATAACAAGCCTACAAAAAAACAACAATCAATAGGATTCCAGACACCATTCGAAAAGACTGAGCAGATCCACTAGTAATCAACCACATAACAGTAAATAACAGGAAAGTAAAAATAGAGAAATAATTTAAAAACCTAGGAGAAATTATAACACACAAAGATGAGAAACCTGCATGGGAAGAAAGAACTAATAAAATGATAACATTTTTTGGGTTATTGTCATAGGAGAAACAGTGACCTTTATAATATTATAATTTATTTCAGAACACACACTTGTGCTCACATTTAAGTTGTCTATTTTTATTTTCAGATGGCCACTTCAATCTTCTAAGAGATAGTCTTCAAATCTTAATTTTCTTGATGACCATAAGAACCGTTAACAAGGTGCAGGTCCACATGCGCTAGCAAGGAGAACACTGCTCAAAAAGCTTAAATTTAACATGATCTACATACAACAAAAAGAGTCAATCAATCAAGGCTTAAAACATTACAGGATGGCGATTCAACAGAAATGAAACTCCTTTCAAAGTCACTTAGAAAAGTAGAATTGACATAATCCCAAAAGCAGGGAAAAGATACCCGGAATGTGTATTAATAAGAAATATCAAAAAGCTGGACAATGGCAGATTGCTCCAAATAAAGTGATGTACAATGAATGGGAGCCCATTACAGACACTATATGGGAAAAAAAGAATCTCTCTTTTTTGGTCACAGGTGTGAGGACCCCTGAAAAACATAAAAATATGATTCAAATTAAAAACAGACAAACAATATAAAATACAAGGAGTATTTACAGATGAGGAATGATAAAAATGGTTGTAGCACATGAAACGGTACTGGGCAATTTGGAAAGAAAACTTATTGATGATGATGATCAGAAAATTTCTGACTGAAGTGGTCCAATGAGGCCACAAAAGCAGAACAAGGATACGACACATCAATCTGTGTTTAGTTCTATAGTTTCTATTAAGTCCCAAACCTCTCACTGAGCAATGAAAATGTTGCAGCTTCAACAGCTAAATATTTAATAAATTCTACATACTACTCCTGTCATGACCTGACATCTTAAAACGATTTCCTTTAGTTAATAGCAATTTTGAAGCAGTAGGTTTAGATGTGGACAGGAAGGTATGTCAGAAGTATTTTGCAAGTTTTCTCCAGTGCAAGAATAACAGCAAATTATTATTATTATTATTATTATTATTATTATTATTACTAACTTGATTGGCCACACTGAACCACATTCCATGTTCACTTTCTCTTTGAAGATTGGACTACTTGCTTTTTGTGCACAGTCCAGTATTTTTCATTTGTTCCAAACACAATTTTCTTAACTCGTCTGAAATATCTACCAGTCTTCTGTACATCATTTCTGCTGAAAATTTATTATTCATAAGGAGAGTGTTGATTTTGTTTTTGTTCTCTGCATCAGTAATTCTAAGTCCGACTGCTTCAAGATCTTGTTGAATTTCTTTCGCCCACTGTCCTCCTGTCTTCTTTCCGAGACTTCTCATCACTAGTTGTTTTAAAATCCTGTTATCAGGGAGTCATAAGACATGAAAGAAATATGAGATTCTTTTCTTTTTCTTTGTGCTGGTGATTGGGACAGACTTTCACAAGTATATGTTGCTTCCGGGAGAGTTACAGTTTTGTAATGTTGGATTGTAGTGTCTACTAACGGCCATTTCTTATTATATGTTGACCAGGTTAGAAATTGTGCTTTTTTCATTTTGTTGGTTCTATTTATCCATGTTGCTTTCTAACCCAAGTAGTGCAAAATAATTTCTCCAAGATATTTGAACTGTAGAACTATGTTAATTGATTCATCATTTACGAAGATTTTATCTATGCATAGAGGTTTCATGGGCATGGTTTCAGATTCCTATATTTGAAGCAATTTTCTGGAAACTTGTGATCTGAGCATGAACTACTTCTATGTCAAGGGCTTAGAGAGATAAATTGTCAGCAAACCCAGGGCAGTTTGCTCTTATTGCTGATTTTCCTCCAATTTTGATTTTACATGGAATTTCTTTTTGCCAGTTTGTCATGATGTAATAGAGGGCCACATTGGAAATCAAAGGGGACAATCCATCACCTTGTCTGAGTCCTGTTTTTATTGTGAAAGCTCTTGACATTTCTCCTCTAAATTTGACCTTTGAATTTGTGTTAGTTAAAGTTAGCTGAATGAGTTTTCCCAGTGTGGGATGGCGGCCATATGATCTAAGGATTTTTAGAAGTGTGGTTCCTATGAACGTTTTTTTTCCAAATCTATGAATGGGATGAATAACTGTTTTCTCCTACACTTGTAACACTCCATTATTAGTTGCAGGATACGAATTTGGTCTGTGCACCTTCTGTATGGTCGAAATCATCCTTGGTATTCTCCAAGTTGTTGTTCCAGAATGTTTTTCATCCTATTGTAAATTATGCGGGTGAAAATTTTGTATGTGCAGTCCAGAAGGTTTATTCCTCTTTAATTATCTTTAAAAAATAAAAAAAATAAAAATAAAAAAAAGCTGGATGGATTTGAATTTTAAAATTTTCCCGGCTGCAAGCCCGAAATTTGTTTGAACAATTGATGTATTATTCCTGAGGTCCGGTGCTCTGGAATTTTCTCTGTGATCCACATTTCAATTAGATGTTGGTGGAATTTATGACTGCACATTTTCCAGCATTCTTCCAGATTTCTGCAAATACATAGTCTTCACCACATGCCTTGTAATATTTTTGTTCCTGAATTGCACCTCTATCTCTTTGATAGTTGGAGGGTCTATTAGCTCTGGGGTGGTTCAAATAGGTGCTTCAGTGTCTACTTGAAATGTTTCCAGTGGGCCATCACAATTTAAAAGTTTATTGAAAGTCTCTGCAAGGATCTCTGCATTTTCTTGATTACTATGCCCCAAATTTCCTGACTTATCTCTCAGCAGCAATGTTGGGAACTCATACTTATTAAGATATCTCCCATAGGTTTTGTAATAATCTCTTGACTGTTTCTTCTGGAAGTTTTCTTCTATCTTCTCTATGGTATTTGAAGATGTTTGTGTTTTGTCTGTCTGATGATTTTATGATTTGACTTTCTTTACTTCATAAGTTCTAGATGTGATTCTTCAGACTTTTGGACTTGATGCTTTCTCCAAGCTTGGTGTCTTCTTTCTAATGCCTTCATTCCACCACTCATGTTTCTTCCTAGGATTTATTGGATCCAACTCTTCTGCTATGGATTTTAATTTTGTTGTTAATTCTACTAGCGTATTATAGTTGATAGATCCTTCACCTGATTTCCTAGCGTATTTCCTCATTTTTTGTTAAGATGGTTGGGTTGAATTTTCTTCTAGTTTTTTTCTGAGATCTTTTCTTTACCATTGGTGTTAATTTTATTTTGATCTTCAGGACATAGTGGTCTGACCCTGAGTCTTCACCTCTTAAAACTTTGACACTGTAGATTTCACGAAGGTGAAATTTACCCATAAATATATGATCCAGTTGCCATTCCCTCTTTATTATTAATAATAAGAACCAAAATTTTTAAGTTCCATATGTATACATATGTTAAAACAAGAGTCTGGAAGCCTCTCACTGAAGATTTTGTAATGCATAATTAGATGACACACTTCTCTCAAGCTCAACTGGAACCTGATTCAACATTTGGGTTTTATCTGAATGCCAAATAGGTATTTTCGACAAAGGCGACACATAGAGTTTATGTAAGGAAATTAAAACTAGGCATTCGGATTCTGGGGGTCTACAGCAGTGTGCAAAGGATGAGTCAGAGCATCCTGAAACATACCTTAAGCAAGCAACAAACAATTTGATAAACAAACAGAGAGCTATACTCGAAAACTGAAAAACTAACTGATGTAATGAGGAAGAGGAGGCTGCAGTTTTTTGGACATATATTCAGAATCAATAAGAACAGACTGACCAAGTGGATATTCACATTACTCAATAGCTACAAATCCAAGCCCGCATAGTTCATAAGAGATTGAAAAGGACATGGAAAATGCTGGAATTGCAACGGACACAATAGAAAACAGAACATATTTCAGAAAGGCAGTTAGAAAGGCAGAATTTCAGGAGAGAAAGAAAACAACTAGACAATAGTGAACCCAAGAAGAAAGGGAACAACACTCTAAAAGGATGAAGGAAATTTGGAAACTAAGGAAATCTAATACAACAAAGAGTAGCCAAAGTTGATTCATCGTACCCTCCAAATGGGTTATTCGAAAGAAGAAGAAGAGTTTATGTATGTTCTCTGCAATAAAACTCAACACTTTAGTTATCAATAGTGGTACAATTTTTTATTACTCAGGGCTTGAAGTGTAGTAGTTATCTTGTAGTGACATTTTATGTATATTATACCAGCACATTGCAATTTTTTTTTTAAAGTAATGTTCAAGTACTTACTTCCATATCTCATCATTGACATTGTGGCTGTCAAACAAGACTGTGTATCGGATTTGTAGTGCAGAATGAGTTGGTTTTGATTATATATATTCTTTTCTCAACAAAGGATGTTGATGCTGAGTAATTTTTGGTTTAAATTTTTATTTTCTATAAATTTGACAGCTTTCCTTGACAAAGTCGATGCTGTTGTATCATTACATATTTATCCTATTCATCTATGGAATTATATAGTGCTTATAGATTCTCTGTGCAGGTTTGTATGAATTGTCTTTCCCTATCATATCTATCCTGTGCAAGCTTCTTCATCTCCCAGTACCTACTGCAACCTACATCCTTTTGAATCTGTTTAGTGTATTCATCTCTTGGTCTCCCTCTACGATTTTTACCCTGCATGCTGCCCTCCAATACTAAATTGGTGATCCCTTGATGCCTCAGAATATGCCCTACCAACCAATCCCTTCTTCTAGTCAAGTTGTGCCACAAATTTCTCTTCTCCCCAATTCTATTCAAAACCTCCTCCTTAGTTATGTGATCTACCCATCTTATCTTCAGCATTCTTCTGTAGAACCACATTTCGAAAGCTTCTATTCTCTTCTTATCTAAACTATTTATTGTCCACATTTCAATTCCATACACGGCTACACTACATACAAAAACTTTCAGAAACGACTTCCTGACACTTAAAACTATACTCAATGTTAACAAATCTCTCTTCTTCAGAAACACTTTCCTCGCAATTATGAGTCTACATTTAATATCCTCTCTGCTTCGACCATCATCAATTATTTTGCTCCCCAAATAGCAAAATTACTACTTTAAATGTCTCATTTCCTAATCTAATTCCCTCAGCATCACCCTATTTAATTTAACTACATTCCATTATCTTTGTTTTGCTTTAGTTGATGTTCATCTTATATCCTCCTTTCAAGACACTGTCCATTCTGTTCAGCTGCTCTTCCAGGTCCTTTGCTCTCTCCGACATAATTACAATGTCTTTGGTGAACCTCAAAGTTTTTATTTCTTCTCCACGGATTTTAATACCTACTCCAAATTTTTCTTTTGTTTCCTTTACTGCTTGGTCAATATACAGATTGAATAACATCGGGGATAGGCTACAACCCTGTCTCACTCCCTTCCAAACCACTGCCTCCCTTTCATGCCCCTCTATTCTTATAGCCGCCATCTTGTTTCTGTACACATTGTAAATAGCCTTTCGCTCCCTGTATTTTACCCCTGAAAGACAGTATTCCAGTCAACATTGTCATAAGCTTTCTCTAAGTCTACACATGTTTGCCTTTCTTTAATCTATTTTCTAATATATGTTTTAAGGTCAGTATTGCCTCATGTGTTCCAACATTTCTATGGAATTCCCCAAGGTCAGCTTCTACCAGTTTTTCCATTCGTCTGTAAAGAATTCGTGATAGTATTTTGCAGCTGTGGCTTATTAAACTGATAGTTCGGTAATTTTCACATCTGTCAACACCTGCTTTCTTTTGGACTGGAATTATTATATTCTTCTTGAAATCTGAGGATATTTCGCCTGTCTCGTACATCTTGCTCACTAGATGGTACAGTTTTGTTATGTCTGACTCTCCAAGGCTGTCAGTAGTTCTAATGGAATGTTGTCTACTCCCGGGGCCTTGTTGCAACTTATGTCTTTCAGTGGTCTGCCAAACTCTTCACACAGTAACATATCTCCTATTTCTTCTTCATCTACATCCTCTTCCACTTCCATAAATTTGCCCTCAAGAACATCGCCCTTGTATAGACCCTCTATATACTCCTTCCACCTTTCTGCTTTCCCTTCTTTGCTTCGAACTGGGTTTCCATCTGAGCTCTTGATATTCATGCAAGTGGTTTTCATTTCTCCAAAAATCTCTTTAATTTTCCTGTAGGCAGTATCTATCTTACCCCTCATGAGATAAGCCTCTACATCCTTACATTTGTCCTCTAGCCATCCCTGCTTAGCCACTTTGCACTTCCTGTCTATCTCATTTTTGAGACATTTGTATTTCTTTTTGCCTGCTTCATTTACTGCATTTTTATATTTTCTCCTTTCATCAATTAAATGCAATCTCTCTTCTGTTACCCTAGCAATTCTATTAGCCCTCATCTTTCTACCTACTTGATCCTCTGCTGCCTTCACTACTTCTTCCCTCAGAGCTACCCATTCTTCTTCTACTGTATTTCTTTCCCCCATTCCTGTCAATTGTTCCCTTATGCTCTCCCTGAAACTCTATACAACCTCTTGTTTAGTCAGTTTATCCAGGTCCCATCTCCTTAAATTCCCACCTTTTTGCAATTTCTTCAATTTTAATCTACAGTTCATAACCAATAGACTGTGGTCAGAGTCCACATCTGCCCTAGGAAATGTCTTACAAGTTAAAACCTGGTTCCTGAATCTCTGTCTTACCATTATATACTCTATCTGAGACCTCCCAGTATCTCCAGGCTTCTTCCATGTAGACAACGTTCTTTCATGATTCTTGAACCAAGTGTTAGCTATGATTTAGTTATGCTCTGTACAAAATTCTACCAGGATGCTTCCTCTCTCATTCCTTACTTCCATTCCATATTCACCTACTATGCTTCCTTCTCTTCCTTTTCCTACTATCGAGCTCCAGTCACCCATGACTATTAAATTTTCATCTCCCTTCACTATCTGAATAATTTCTTTTATCTCATGATACATTTCACCACTTTCTTTGTCATCTGTGGAGCTAGTCGGCATATAAACTTGTACTACTGTGGTAGGCTTCGTATCTATCTTGACCACAATAATGCGTTCACTATGCTGTTTGTAGTAGCTTACCCACATTCCTATTATGCTATACATTATTAAACCTACTCCTTCATTACCCCTACTTGATTCTGTATTTATAACCCTGTATTCACCTGACCAGAAGTCTTTTTCCTTCTGCCACCAAACTTCACTAATTCCCACTATATCTAACTTTAACCTTTCCATTTCCCTTTTTAAATTTTCTAACCTACCTGCCCAATTAAGGGATGTGACATTCCACGCTCTGATCCACAGATGGCCAGTTTTCTTTCTTCTTTAGGTATTATATGTAAAATTTTCATTGCAGGATAAAATTAGTTATATTATGGTTTTCTGTTTTCAATTGGGCAAAAAAAGTGGAGGGATTTGTATCTATATTGCTTGACTGCTCTCAATTTCATCCTGTCTGGCTTATAAAGAATTTTTTGCAATCATTACAACTGATTTTATATTAATGCTGACATAAAACTAACACAAAAAACGCCAACAAGATGGAAAACCACATACATACATACATAGGAAATATATCAGACAAATTAAATTCATTACTAAATTCTTAACATAAAATGTCAAGTTACCTCGAATTTATTATTTTAACAGAAACTTAAAATCCCAAGTACACTCAGGCAAGTTAACAAGAGGGCTTTGAAAATATAAGACTCTGCTTATATCTCTTTCAGCACAATAGTTTCATGTTCAGCCACTAGAGAGCACCCGGTACTACATTTGTAGCCTGGCTGTCCTGTTTTGGTTGATGTGGTTGCTATAAGATATCATCTTTACTGTGTGCAGCTTTGGATATTTGACAACAAACTTTGCGCTTTCTCCTATATTGTTGTTTAAGCAATGCTTTCAAAAAATATTTGCTATAGCAAACCAGAATTTGACACTGAGTTTAGCAGTTCAGAAAGTGAAGAAGAATATGATGTTACTTCATTAGAGACTGAAAGTGATGACAGTTCATCAGCAGGGTGATGAGTGCTCACCAGTGGAACAACATGAAACACATCCATTGTGCTCCATACAACTCCTCCAAAGTTTATGTTCACAGGAAACATTCTGAAATACATGGTTAGATTTCACAGCTATACAAAAACTAAAAAATGAATTCAAGTTTCACTATATTTTAGTCAAAGTTCAGTGCCCAAATATACATGGGATTTTATTATTTGTTATTTTCAAAACTTTGTAACTCATTATTTTGAGCTTTCTAAGTTGTATTCATATGTCTGTAAGTGCTGCCATTCATTACAGGATGTTTTCATTAATAAAAAAAATAATCATTTTTTGGAACATAATTTTTTAAAAAAATTGGTAAGTTATGGGGTTAAAAAATACTACAGTGAGATAACATAAAAACACAAATCAAGGCCAGCAAAACAAAAACACCAACACACAAGAATCCAGGACTATTTTAAATCAATTTTAATGATAGTAAAAATTCTATGTAAACCAAACAGAATGAAATTTTCTGATCAGATATCGAGAACACACCTGAAAGAATGACACAAATCTTTCAAAATTTTTCTGCCATATGAAAACAGAAACCCAAAACATAAAGCAGTCTGAGCACACAATGAAAATCCTACATATAATACCAAAAGGCCCAATAATGACCCTTTTAGAAGAAAGCGAAATACACGCTACATATACAAAAATTCCCAATCAAGATCCTAAATGAACTGACTTAACTCAAGCATAAAAATTTTATTGAAAATTTTGTCAAAATTTTAGGATGTGGTAAAAAATAACATGATATGCAAAGAATACTCATACAGACCTGTACAAAGAATATATAACCACCACATAACTCTACCGATAAAAAAATTAATATGTAACCATACAATATAATTGGCTTATGTGAAGTGAAGCTGTTAAAAATTAATAAAAAATGAAAATTTCAACTACAAAATACAATAAGCAGCAAAATTTGACAGCCACAATGTCGATGATGAGATATGAAAGTAAGTATTCGACACACTGTTACTAAACCAATCAGATATACAACATAAAAATTGTATATATTAATAGCACATTTTAACTCCAGATCGCCTTCAGCCAAAATAAACTTGCCGAAGTAAACTTATCACCTAACTACACAACTCTACAATCAGGCTTCAGGAAATAGCAGCAGTATCCTGAAATACTATACATAAAATTTATCTACTTTATTTATCAAATTATTAATGTACTCCAGGAGTAAGGGTTTGAGTATATTCTTGTATTTCTAGTGTTCATTTTATGTATCAGATAACACTGAGATGATCAAATTCAATTAACAATGTTCCTAAGCCTTGCTGGCAATGCTGTTGCAATATGCAACAGTACAGTTACATTTGACCTTACTTCATTCAAATGGCATGCATTCATTACCTCAATCACAGCACCCCATTTCAAATACCTGTGTCAGTTACATAAACAAAGGGAAAGAAAATATGCCAATCAAGAAACAGATTATTCAGAAAGCCACAGTGAAACAATCAACAGGTTTTGAAATCTGGCTCCATCCTAAAATGATACCTTCTGATTTGGTAGAGTTAAAAATTGAATTCCTAGTAGGAGTTTCTTCAACACATTTATGAGCTAATACTGTTAATGTTCTACCCTCTCAGATATAAAACAAGGAGCAGTATTTCCACAATGTAATTACTTAAACAAGGACACCAGTACGTTACCAGCCACTGAAGTCAACATTCATATTAACATGAAAATTCGTAGAGTAATATTTGTGCAAAATTATAATTTTAAGAGATAAAAACCTCTTCAAATGGTTCAGTGATGACTGAATCCTCTTTCCAGTCTGCTGTTCTCCAAATCCTCAATGCCTTGTCATCAGATTGTGAAGCCATATATTTGCCTACAGGATCCCATGCAACACCCTTCACTAGTCCAGAATGACCTTTCAGTACTGCTACCATTTCTGTAAGAAGATGAATACTGGGGACTTAATTCATGAAAATATTCTATGCATTCTCTTATTCCTAACATAAGCTGAAGAAGAAACTGCCTTGCTTTAAGTATCATTATCACAGGCGGGGAAACTGTTAATCACCACAATTGTGTATCTATTGTTAGCTATACCTTTAACAATTTAAAAAACAGACAGAAAATACAAAAAAACTATAATAGGCTGTAGGAGTGTGTACTATAATGGACTGAGACTCAAATATTGAAGTATATGATACATATGTTTAAAAATCACCTTGATATACGATATTTAATATATTACTCGATACACTGTATCTTTTATCACATTATCTTATATTTAAACCTAAGTGAAATTATTCCACAGTTATTATTCTTTATTTGATACTATCTGTGATTGCTAAATGTCTCACAAATGACAAGTCAGTCATTCTAGTTTATTTACAAAAATACGATACTTTGAATTTTCATGCATGTATCTTCCTGTTTTGTTAGGATGGTAACTCCTAATCCAGAATGATGAATTTTCACTTGGATAATCGAATTTTATAAAATTAACAAAAATAAAGTCCCAGAAAAAAACACATTGTAATGTCTGGTCTGATTACTGAAACTGTATAGTGTTCTTTAGATCATGACCTTCAACACAGCTCATAAAATAATTAGGTGCAGTAAATATTTTGGCTACAGCATTGAAGCCTCTGTAAATGAGAGTAATTTAAATAATTAAGCACCTTGACAGTAATTTCATAAAGAGATTCATTTCATGAAAGTTTGCACAGAAAATCAAATATTTTTCCTTCTTTTTGTAAAGTCTAATGTCGCACCAGAATATTTGTGAATATGTAATTTTCATTTTAAGGTAATTAAAGTAACTGTTTTAATAAAACACTTATAACCTTGTGTTTGTTACATTAATATACATACTAAAGTGGCTGTGTCAGCACAGTTAGTTAGTAATTGTTGAAGATATATGATGGCAGTAGTTGTATGAAGTTAGGCTGAATATATTGTATGTTGAAATATCTTTGAGGAAACGACTAGATGCCAAACTTGAACTCCTACAACTGTTAGCTTCCAAAAAATTATGTAGTAATGTATGTACAACAGCAAATTATTGACAATTTTAAAATGTTGCTGAAAATAATATTAATATAATAGAGGGAAACATTCCACGTGGGAAAAATATATCTAAAAACAAAGATGATGAGACTTACCAAACAAAAGCACTGGTGGCACACACACACACACACACACACACACACACACACACACAAGTGCACACACACGAGTGCACACAAGTGCACACACACACACACACACACACACACACACACACACACACACACACACACACACACACACACACACACACACACACACACACACACACACACACACACACACACACACACGTGTGTGTGCACGCGAGTGTATACCCGTCCTTTTTTCCCCCTAAGGAGGTAAGTCTTTCCGCTCCCGGGATTGGAATGACTCCTTACCCTCTCCCTTAAAACCCACATCCTTTCGTCTTTCCCTCTCCTTCCCTCTTTCCTGACGAAGCAACCGTTGGTTGAGAAAGCTAGAATTTTGTGTGTATGTTTGTGTGAAAATAATATTAATGATATGAATATAATAGGGAAACATTCCACGCGGGAAAAATATACAAATATATGAAAATAATATTAAGATGAGGTGACTTACCGAACAAAAGCGCTGGCAGGTCGATAGACACACAAACAAACACAAACACACACACAAAATTCAAGCTTTCGCAACAAACTGTTGCCTCATCAGGAAAGAGGGAAGGAGAGGGGAAGACGAAAGGAAGTGGGTTTTAAGGGAGAGGGTAAGGAGTCATTCCAATCCCGGGAGCGGAAAGACTTACCTTAGGGGGAAAAAAGGACAGGTATACACTCGCACACACGCACATATCCATCCACACATACAGACACAAGCAGACATATTTAAAGACAAAGAGTTTGGGCAGAGATGTCAGTCGAGGCAGAAGTGTAGAGGCAAAGAAGTTGTTGAAAGACAGGTGAGGTATGAGTGGCGGCAACTTGAAATTAGCGGAGATTGAGGCCTGGTGGATGACGAGAAGAGAGGATATACTGAAGGGCAAGTTCCCATCTCCGGAGTTCGGATAGGTTGGTGTTGGTGGGAAGTATCCAGATAAACCGGACGGTGTAACACTGTGCCAAGATGTGCTGGCTGTGCACCAAGGCATGTTTAGCCACAGGGTGATCCTCATTACCAACAAACACTGTCTGCCTGTGTCCATTCATGCGAATGGACAGTTTGTTGCTGGTCATTCCCACATAGAATGCATCACAGTGTAGGCAGGTCAGTTGGTAAATCACGTGGGTGCTTTCACACGTGGCTCTGCCTATGATCGTGTATACCTTCTGGGTTACAGGACTGGAGTAGGTGGTGGTGGGAGGGTGCATGGGACAGGTTTTGCATCGGGGGCGGTTACAAGGATAGGAGCCAGAGGGTAGGGAAGGTGGTTTGGGGATTTCATAGGGATGAACTAACAGGTTACGAAGGTTAGGTGGACGGCGGAAAGACACTCTTGGCGGAGTGGGGAGGATTTCATGAAGGATGGATCTCATTTCAGGGCAGGATTTGAGGAAGTCGTATCCCTGCTGGAGAGCCACATTCAGAGTCTGGTCCAGTCCCGGAAAGTATCCTGTCACAAGTGGGGCACTTTTGTGGTTCTTCTGTGGGGGATTCTGGGTTTGAGGGGACGAGGAAGTGGCTCTGGTTATTTGCTTCTGTACCAGGTTGGGAGGGTAGTTGCGGGATGCGAAAGCTGTTTTCAGGTTGTTGGTGTAATGATTCAGGGATTCCGGACTGGAGCAGATTCGTTTGCCACGAAGACCTAGGCTGTAGGGAAGGGACCGTTTGATGTGGAATGGGTGGCAGCTGTCATAATGGAGGTACTGTTGCTTGTTGGTGGGTTTGATGTGGACGGACGTGTGAAGTTGGCCATTGGGCAGATGGAGGTCAACGTCAAGGAAAGTGGCATGGGATTTGGAGTAGGACCAGGTGAAACTGATGGAACCAATGGAGTTGAGGTTGGAGAGGAAATTCTGGAGTTCTTCTTCACTGTGAGTCCAGATCATGAAGATGTCATCAATAAATCTGTACCAAACTTTGGGTTGGCAGACTTGGGTAACCAAGAAGGCTTCCTCTAAGTGACCCATGAATAGGTTGGCGTACGAGGGGGCCATCCTGGTGCCCATGGCTGTTCCCTTTAATTGTTGGTATGTCCCGCCCTCAAAAGTGAAGAAGTTGTGGGTCAGGATGAAGCTGGCTAAGGTGATGAGGAAAGAGGTTTTAGGTAGGGTGGCAGGTGATCGGCGTGAAAGGAAATGCTCCATCGCAGCGAGGCCCTGGACGTGCGGAATATTTGTGTATAAGGACGTGGCATCAATGTTTACAAGGATGGTTTCCGGGGGTAACAGATTGGGTAAGGATCCCAGGCGTTCAAGGAAGTGGTTGGTGTCCTTGATGAAGGATGGGAGACTGTATGTAATGGGTTGAAGGTGTTGACCTACATAGGCAGAGATACGTTCTGTGGGGGCTTGGTAACCAGCTACAATGGGGCGGCCGGGATGATTGGGTTTGTGGATTTTAGGAAGAAGGTAGAAGGTAGGGGTGCGGGGTGTCGGTGGGGTCAGGAGGTTGATGGAGTCAGGTGAAAGGTTTTGCTGGGGGCCTAAGGTTCTGAGGATTCCCTGAAGCTGCGCCTGGACATCGGGAATGGGGTTACCTTGGCAAACTTTGTATGTGGTGTTGTCTGAAAGCTGACGCAGTCCCTCAGCCACATACTCCCGACGATCAAGGACCACGGTCGTGGAACCCTTGTCCGCCGGAAGAATGACGATGGATCGGTCAGCCTTCAGATCACGGATAGCCTGGGCTTCAGCAGTGGTGATGTTGGGTGTAGGATTAAGGTTTTTTAAGAAGGATTGAGATGCAAGGCTGGAAGTCAGAAATTCCTGGAAGGTTTGGAGAGGGTGATTTTGAGGAAGAGGAGGTGGGTCCCGCTGTAATGGAGGACGGAACTGTTCCAGGCAGGGTTCAATTTGGATGGTGTCTTGAGGAGTCGGATCATTAGGAGTAGGATTAGGATCATTTTTCTTCGTGGCAAAGTGATACGTCCAGCAGAGAGTACGAGTGTAGGACAGTAAATCTTTGACGAGGGCTGTTTGGTTGAATCTGGGAGTGGGGCTGAAGGTGAGGCCTTTGGATAGGACAGAGGTTTCGGATTGGGAGAGAGGTTTGGAGGAAAGGTTAACTACTGAATTCGGGTGTTGTGGTTCCAGATTGTGTTGATCGGAATTTTGAGGTTTTGGAGGGAGTGGAGCTGGAAGTGGGAGATTGAGTAGATGGGAGAGACTGGGTTTGTGTGCAATGAGAGGAGGTTGAGGTTTGCTGGAAAGGTTGTGAAGGGTGAGTGAGTTGCCTTTCCGGAGGTGGGAAACCAGGAGATTGGATAGTTTTTTGAGGTGGAGGGTGGCATGCTGTTCTAATTTACGGTTGGCCTGTAGGAGGATGCTCTGAACAGCCGGTGTAGATGTGGGAGAGGAAAGATTAAAGACTTTTATTAAGGATAGGAGTTGACGGGTGTGTTCATTGGCTGAGTTGATGTGTAGGTGAAGGATTAGGTGGGTGAGGGCAATGGATTGTTCAGTTTGGAACTGGTATAGGGACTGATGGAAGGAAGGGTTGCAGCCAGAGATGGGAACTTTAAGTGTGAGGCCTTTGGGGGTAATGCCAAATGTCAGACAAGCCTGAGAAAATAAAATATGCGAGCGTAATCTGTCTAGGGCGAAGGCATGTTTGCGGAGGGAATGTAAATAAAACTTAATGGGGTCATTGTGGGGGTGTTGTGAGGGTGACATGGTATTAGAAGGTGGAAAGTGTAACATGAGGTGAAATGAAAATGAAAATAAAAATATATGGGGAGAGATAAAGGTGAACCGGAAAGAAACTGGAGATCTGGAATGAAAAAAGGCGAAAAGGTGTTGGTTACAGCTGGGCTATGTTGGACTTGGGTTGGTAGACAACGATGTGCATAAAGGTTAGGTGGTTGTGTTGCCGCCAAAACACGTTAAAGGACGGAGAAATTCGGGAAAATTTCGAAAAAACTGCGTGTAGTATATTAAAAGGAGTGGTATTGTGGTGGCAGATTATGAAAATGAGGTTAACAATTGTCTGACGAAGAAATAATGGCGTTAAAACCTGTGGGAAGCGGCTAAAAATGATCAGTGATGTGGGAAAAACGGAAATGGAAATAAAGCGAAAGTTATTAGAACTGGCCGAAATGGTTGTTTAAAAGGTGAAAGGAGCTGATTGTGAACTAGAAACGGTGGATATTATAGCGGCGGTAGTGCTGAAAGCGGCAAAAAAAAAAAATATTTTTTTGGTTATGGTTTGGAAGTGGGTTACATATTATTGAGTATATATATAGGCGGGATAAAATAGTATAGCAGAGTATGGTAAAAAGGAGAAGGTGAATACAAAGTGAAACTACTGGCAAAAACAGAAAGAGGAAAATAAGACGACAGAAAAATTTCGAAATGCAACAGCGACAATAAGAAACGTAATTGTTGGATTCAAATTAATGATATCAATATAATGGAAGGAAACATTCCACGTGGGAAAAATTATATATAAAAACAAAGATGAGGTGACTTACCGAACAAAAGCGCTGGCAGCTTGATAGACACACAAACAAACACAAACACACACACAAAATTCAAGCTTTCGCAACAAACTGTTGCCTCATCAGGAAAGAGGGAAGGAGAGGGGAAGACGAAAGGAAGTGGGTCGCGCCCCCCCCCCCCCCCCCCCACACACACACACAGTATAAACATGAAAATATACCAGTGCAATTGGCCCACTGCCACTACTGCAACCACAGTGGCAAGTCATCATCCCCAGTAAATAGCTGGCTCACTGAGAGGCCAAACTATGCTATAAGTATAAAAAGGTACTACATAAACTAATCTTTGTTGCAGTTGATTCCTTTGTATGAAATTTGAGTTTCTCATTGCATATAAAATGTTCAAACAAATTAAAGGAATGTAGCTGAGCGACATCTCCAACAACCGGCAATATTTCAACAGGCGAACATGCTGTCATTTTCATGGTATAAACGTAACGAGATAGCACTGTGCACAGAAATTTAACACCTCTGTAAGTGGAGCTACACCTACCAAGAACCATAATATAGTTTATTCAGAAAAACACAATACACGCACACACAACACACTGTAAACAACTAAAACATCACACAACCAAAGATGCCTAGTATCAGAAGTTATTACTAGTGAATATTAATTACCAACCAGTTAGAATGTTGCATCAACTTAGGCTGTCCATTGTTTAATCGTAGCGAGCACTATTCCAAGCAGAATATTTTGAAGATGAGGGATTAAAACTGTGATCCAAATACAAGGGTTCCCCAGAAAGTAATACACTGCATTTGTTTTCTTCGACAATTTTTTATGGAACAAAATGAGAATTACACACAGAAGAATGGTGCTCTATCTACACACCCTATTTTTCAGTGTAATTTCCATCCTGTTCTATGGTCTTCCTCCAGTGAGAAACAAGGGCATATATACCCTGTCGGTACCAATCCTTGTCCTGGTGGTAGAGACAATGCTTCACAATGTGAATCACCTCCCCATCGTCCTCAAAATGTCTTCCACAATTGGCATCCTTTAACAGCCCAAACAAGGAAGTCTGAGGGGAGCTAGTTCAGGGCTGTCAGTTGTGACAGCCAAGGATGCCCTAACCCCAACCACTGGAGCTCCACTGAACTGCACTCTGATGACCTCACCCACCGTGTTCAGTGACTAACTGCACTTCTGTTGACAGCAGATGCTCCATACACTTTGCACATGTGCTTGTGAATATTCCCCATAGTTTGTTTATCTGCAGTGAGAAATTCACTGACACCACGTTGCTTGTAATGTACGGTACATCACCTACAGATGCCATTTTGAAACTGTCCTGCAGCTATGTTATCTGTCAAATGTGACAGAAGCTTGGCGCACCCACTCAGGAGATTTCATATAATACATACATAATGTTTCCCACTCTAAGCATTGTTTTCAGCTGAGAAAAAAAATGTGGTGTATTACTTTCTGGGCAACCCTCGTAACTATGAAATAGCCATCACTTCAACCATTCATTATATTCTTTGGTACTATCTACAACAGATAATTTATTTAGCCAGTGTTCCAAAGTCATAGTAAAAACCAATGGTTAATCAAATACTGAAATCTGCAAAAATTAGTTGTGGCCAAACACTGTCCTATGGATATGCACAACATGTTGTATGAACCAATAACAATTCCGGCCCACACTCCAAATTACAATAACTCAATTAAGATGGGCATTTTAAATCAGGATTTTTGACTATCTGTTTCTCTTCCTACTGATGACAATGGGGGTAATTGCTAGAAGTTTGAAATTTTTTACAAATATGATTCACATTACTCTGGATCAGTTCTGCATCAACAAGAAGCTCCATTACCATGGCACAATAACAGTTTGTAACTATTTTCCCTCTCTTTCTTACTGTCAGTGATACACAGGAAGAAAAGAAAAGTCAACATCACTCTCGGTAATCCCCAATATTTAGGAAACACTTAGAATTAAGAAAACAAAAGCTAAAGTACAGAAATAATATACAAAGGGAACTGGCTGTTATTAATTGGGATCAAATGTAAACATCTTGAGAACTACAGCACAGCCACTAGTGTATCCTGTCATTGAAAGCTTTCTTGTGTTTGAGGTGGACATAGCCACATCAATAAAATAGATATTCATCTAAAGAACAGAATGAGAATTGTGATAGGAACTCTTAAATCCACACCAATACCATGACACCATAGTGTCGGAAGTTCCATGCGGCTTTTCGCTAATGATGCTGTAGTATACAGAGAAGTTGCAGCATTAGAAAATTGTAGCGAAATGCAGGAAGATCTGCTGCGGATAGGCACTTTGTGCAGAGAGTGGCAACTAGATAAATGTATTGTATTGCGAATACATAGAAAGAAGGATCCTTTATTGTTTGATTATATGATAGCAGAACAAACACTGGTAGCAGTTACTTCTGTAAAATATCTGGGAGTATGTGTGCGGAACGATTTGAAGTGGAATGATCACATAAAATTAATTGTTGGTAAGGTGGGTACCAGGTTGAGATTCATTGGGGAAGTCCTTAGAAAATGCAGTCCATCAACAAAGGAGGTGGCTTACAAAACACTCGTTTGACCTATACTTGAGTATTGCTCATCAGTGTGGGATCCGTACAAGATCGGGTTGACAGAGGAGATAGAGAAGATCCAAAGAAGAGCGACGCGTTTCATCACAGGGTTATTTGGTAACTGTCGTAGCATTACGGAGATGTTTAGCAAACTCAAGTGGTAGACTCTGCAAGAGAGGCGCTCTGCATCGTGGTGTAGCTTGCTCGCCAGGTTTCAAGAGGGTACGTTTCTGGATGAGGTATCGAATATATTGCTTCCCCCTACTTATACCTCCCGAGGAGATCACGAATGTAAAGTTAGAGAGATTCGAGTGCGCACAGAGGCTTTCAGACAGTTGTTCTTCCTGCGAACCATACGCGACTGGAACAGGAAAGGGAGGTAATGACAGTGGCACGTAAAGTGCCCTCCGCCACACACCGTTGGGTAGCTTGCGGAGTGTAAATGTAGATGTAGATGTAGACTGTCAGTACTTGCTACTATTGCCCCATCTAATCTCCAATAAGAAGCATAACACATGAACAGACAGAACTCAAAAGGTCCAGAGACTTAACAATTCATGAAACACTGAACAATTTATCACACTCACAACTAAAATCTAGTGAACCAATCTGGGTAAACAATGACATACTCATGCCAGGCAGCTATGATCCAGAATGGAGAAATCAACAGATGTTCTTCCATGGTCATCAGAATATAGGTATAAAATAGATCTGACCAGCCAATTCTTGGGAACCACCATACAAAGAAAAATATGGAGCTACCTCAATCATATAAGAACTGGCCATGCTGTGACTAAAGCAACACTTCATAAGGAAGGAATGACCAATGTCACTGGAACATCACTGAGCCACATTTTGCATAATTGCCCAAAAGGAAAATTCACTGGTACCTGGAAAGACTTTGCAGAGGATACATCTCAAGAAATCAACTAGCTGGAATCTTCCAATATCCAACTATTTTTTGGGGAATGGCTATCTGAATCTCTTAACTACCGGTAGTGACAGCTCTCCAGTTTTCAGCACAGTTTGTATCTTGAGGTACAGTTCACATTTTTAAATAAAATTTTTCTAACTTTACAACACTCAATTTTAATAATTTATGAGATTTGTGACAGTAATCATTTAGGTAACGATGTATTTACATGTGATTTGAGACTTTCTCGGCGTATTCCATTCGTGAAATCTTCTCGGGTGATCAGCCGAGTAAAGGCGTCGTCTTCTCGCAACGTTTCGAAGGGTTTCGTACCCATCATCTTCAAGCGCTTGAAGATGATGGGTACGAAACCCTTCGAAACGTTGCGAGAAGATGACGCCTTTACTCGGCTGATCACCCGAGAAGATTTCACGGATGTATTTACATCCAGAATACAAGAATCACACTTATCAACATGATATATATACTACTACCAGACCTATCAATCTATATTCAAACAATTGTTTCAATGCATTTTTTAAAAAGAAGCATTTCAAAGGAAACTAGCAAAACACAAAACCTATCAGCCTACTGACAGTACATTAGTAGACAAATAAGAAGAAAGGTAAAAACAAAAAACAGAAAAAAAATGAAGGACACCTTACTAAAACAGACAGAGGAAATATTCGTACCTGTGTATTTACTAATTTTCCATATCATTATAAGCTTGTCATCACCACCAGATGCCAAAAATGTTCCTGAGAAACTCCACCGGACACAATTCACACACGCTGCAACAATGAAGAAAAATCTTATTTTAAAAAAATTGTACAATAAAGGAGAAAATTCTGCTATTAACAAAAAAACAAATATATTTTCAGAAGATTTAAAGTAATGATTGCATTATTTACTAAAAGTTTTGGGAAAACCATCATTGGACATGTTACTGCGTAAGATGGAAGATTCAGATACAATAGTAACTACAATAAAAGTTGTTACAAATCCATCAATAGCAGTTCAGACTGACTCACAAGTTGCATGTAATAATGTTGCTACTAACTTCACCATAGATTTAAGTGTCAGGAAGTCGTTTCTGAACGTCTTTGTATGGAGTGTAGCCATGTATGGAAGTGAAACATGGACGATAAATAGTTTAGACAAGAAGAGAATAGAAGCTTTCGAAATGTGGTGCTACAGAAGAATGCTGAAGATTAGATGGGCAGATCACATAACTAATGAGGAGGTATTGAATAGAATTGGGGAGAAGAGGAGCTTGTGGCACAACTTGAATAGAAGAAGGGATCAGTTGGTAGGGCATGTTCTGAGGCATCAATGGATCACCAATTTAGTACTGGAGGGCAGCGTGGAGGGTAAAAATTGTAGAGGGAGACCAAGAGATGAATACACTAAGCAGATTCAGAAGGATGTAGGCTGCAGTAGGTACTGGGAGATGAAGAAGCTTGCACAGGATAGAGTAGCATGGAGAGCTGCATCAAACCAGTCTCAGGACTGAAGACCACAACAACAACAACAACAACAACAACAACAACAACACTTTCACCATGACTAAAAGTTGGGATCAGTTGTGTTAAATTTATTTAGAAATTCTTGAAATAGATTATGCCAGATGTATTGGATCTCAAATGCCTCTCCTTACTCATATAGTGCAGTTTTTCCTTGATCTCTTGGAACTTGTCTTCTGATTGGATTTTAAATAAATCCTCTGCAGCTGACATCAACTTTGAGCCTCTATGAAGTTCCTGAGATTCATGCAAGCTGCAGAGCAGTGTGTGTATAAAATATTTATACTGCTTTCAGACAAGATGATGGGTGCATTTTTCACAATCAGAAGACAAGATCCAAGATATCAAGAAACACTGCAATGTGTTGCTGCTAAGACACTACATGAGCCCAACATAATAAATTATTTTCACAATTAATTATTAATTGTTTTCAGAATAACATTTGAAGATGGGCGTATAAGAGCACAAAACTGGTCGTGTTCTAAATAAAAGAACCTTACAACTGTAGCGGTATTTTCAACCTCTGGTATAAAGTTCAGTTGTGGATGTTCCTCTGGCAGGTTTATTTGAAATTAAAAGAAAAAACTCTATGGAGGCAATGTTGGCTGTTTTAGTCACCACAAAGTTCTCGAGATTAATGGGATCTGCAGAGCACTTTATACATGGGAAAAAGGGGGTTTTAAGCAAACTGGTCTCACTAAAGATCAAAACCACACCCAAAGGCCACAAAAACCTAATTTGCACACACCTAGGTCAAACTGATACAAGATAGCTGTGAATAGGGTACAGGTCTATACAGAGTATGATGGTTTATGGAGCAAACATTTAGATGTAGATTATGTGCTTGCTTTTGGTATATCATCTGCATACCCGCACAATGAAAAATTCATAGTATTTAAAATCTATTCTACATTTCTCTGAAACACCAGGAATCTCAATGATGCATGTTCTGTGCACTCCAATTATACTAATCACAGCAGAGTATCAAATGGGTAACCATTCACAATGTTCTGGAGTTCTGAGTTTAATACTTTCATGGTTTTATTGAAAGTAACTGAATCAGAAACTCTCCTTGCAGTATGCGATATCCTTCTCCATTCTGTTGATGACGGAAAATCTCACAAAGAACTGGAAGCTAAAAAGAGCCATGCCAGTCTGCAACTATACAAAGAGACCCACAACTTGCATGTCAACAACATCCCAGATTTGCTTAACAATACTGTGGTCAATAGTTCCAGACAGCCCTGCCATGCATCTCATGATGGTTCACACAGTACAGATGTAGATATGAATGTTACCCAACATCCCTCAGCACCATTTGAAGTGGTAGTGAGGCATATTGTCTTGCTTAATGTCTATATCTCCTGTGGTGCTACAAGTGAGCAAAAGAAGGTACATGATCTCTGTACTTTTAGATACAGTCCACATTTTAGAGACAAGAGGTGAAACAAGTAATTTTAATCTTTTGTTTTGAAAGTTCTTATCTCTCCTCAAAACTGGCTATTTTTGGACTTATTGCACCCAGTTTCAAAAACTCATGAGAGATATGTTACATTTCCAGCTACATCAGATGTTTCCTTTTTTATTGTTTTTTTACATATATAATTGTCTGCTTGTGTTTGTATATGTGCGGATGGATGCGCGCGAGCGAGTGTACACCTGTCCTTTTTTCCCCCTAAGGTAAGTCTTTCCGCTCCCGGGATTGGAATGACTCCTTACCCTCTCCCTTAAAACCCACATCCTTTCGTCTTTCCCTCTTTCCTGATGAAGCAAGTGTGGGTTGTGAAAGCTTGAATTGTGTGTGTGTGTGTGTTTGTGTTTGTTTGTGTCTCTATCAACATACCAACGCTTTCAGTTGGTAAGTTACATCATCTTTTTTTTAGATATAATTTCTTAAAAATTGTCATATCTAGAAAGTTCTTACTTTGGCAGCATTGGTGCCTGTTGTCACACAATGGAGTGCTCAACTACTTGTTGCAGTGAGTCAGACCACCATATGGAGTAGCTCTTCCTGTGAAAACATCGTGTGTTACAGTCAGGTCACCCACAGATGTATGAATTAGTTATTTATGAATAGTGAGTACATACACAACAACCAAACCCAACACTGTTTAATGCTCCTGATGATAATTTGCACAGTGAAGCGTGTTCAGTCAACAGATGGCTCTTATTTTAGCTACACCACCTGTAGTAATCTATTAGGCCTGTTGTTTGAATAAGCTGTATTTTTTCACATTTCTTTATTAATTAAACCTGATCACATAAACATGCACAAGTTTCATGAAATTTCCTGAATATGACTTGCTCTAACTAATGGTTTAATTGGCATTTTGTTACTATCCTTATACATTCCAATGCCTATTTGCCATAAGAAAAGTCAACAAGAAAGTATGAAATTTTCAACTTTATTCTTAGACTTCGAGGACAGAAGAATTAAACAAATGCAACTAGGCTTTGCCCAACTGTTGGTGATTTACAAGAATTTGAAGGGAAAATGCAAATTCTATGAATGGTTGGGTCCATGTTCCACACACTCTTGAAACAATTGTTACAAGCACGGCCTCTGGAAGGTAGTCAAGAAAGATGACAGAGCCTAATGCTGGGGTGGTAT
Organism: Schistocerca serialis cubense; assembly: GCF_023864345.2. Lineage (NCBI taxonomy): Eukaryota > Metazoa > Arthropoda > Insecta > Orthoptera > Acrididae > Schistocerca > Schistocerca serialis. The sequence continues at coordinate 5,996,061 of NW_026047471.1, read as the reverse complement.
CTTCAAACACACACTGAAAACTAAATTTATTTTCATTCTTAAATGCTACATCCATTTGCTAAAAACATAACAAGAAGCGTATTTAACACCTGTTGCCAGGTTTTTAGCTAAACAGATCTGGCATTAGCAATTATTCTAGTTCACCGCAGAATTGTTGAAGTCATTTCAAATATGGGTTCTGAAGAGGCACACACAGAAAATATGTATGACCTTTCTTCTTTTTTTTTTTAACAAAGATGGGGTCCTACTTGCTTTGTAGGCAAGACCTTTATTGTGTTAATACACAAAACAGTTGCTACAATGTAGGAAGAATGTCATTGGCTTAAATATTATCAAATATTCCTGCATTATTTTACCAATTAATCAGAAGTAATGAGCTGAGACAAAACAAAGAAAAACAGAAATGGGCTGTCACACTTCTTCCAACAAATTTCACTTTCATATTGCCCTATTCATCAAGAATCCTCCTATCCACCCTTTGTCATCTATGTGCTTCATGATTTATCATTACCCAACACTCCATGAAAATATCTACCGTGATGCTGTCGACAAGAGATAGTTGTGTTGCTATCACCGTAAGTAACGTGCATTATTTCTTATTGTCTCACTTCTAGGAAGTGATAGAGCTATGGAAACCAGTCTCTAGTGCATCTCAACTGGCTTTATTGTTTGCTGACCTCTATATGTAAGTTGTGATGGAGAACATCTGCAGTTAATGGTATGAATGTTAGTATGTTTGAGTTCAGCAACACCCACAAGAGTCACCTCTACAGAAACTAGTTGTTTGCCCCAGTTTTTGATATTTACAACATCTTACAGCATTCAGTATACAAGACATAATTTTTATATAACATGTACATTAGGGTAAGATTACTTCCTCTCCAAATGTAAAGAGTGCTAAACAGTGGACACCCAAACATAAAAGATGGAAGATTTTTTGGATTCTGGGCAAAGTTCATCGTAAGAGATAACTAATGAACAATTCACACACCTACTGTAGTGTAGAGCTGTTGCTGCATGAACTGTGCAAGCAGCAATCCCAGCTGTGGTGGATATTGGGGAAAAGGGTGGAGCATGAAGTGGAGAAGAAAAAACAAGAAGACTTGAATGCACTGGGAAAGACTGTGTTGGAGTGCGACATGTAGATGAAAGACACGCCAGGATACTGGTGCGCAAGGAGGAATGTTGAGAGAAAAAGGGAAAAATACAAATAGAAGGTATTATGTTTGAGTTCCAGCAGAAATAAAATAATTTTTCTCACAAGACTGCATTTTATTTGGAAAAAACTTTTATACTTACAATTTTCCAATTCCATGGAGAAGAGACTGTGAAGCAGCTACTGAAGTCTGTTACATTTTTTTAACAGGATGTTCCATTACTGAGTGAAACTGTTGGCCTTAGGCTGTAGCTTGGCAGCGGCAGTTCATCTGGTTGGCTATTTCATACTTGGTCACATGTGAGTTTAAGGTGAGGTGCCCAACTGGACCATTTTAGGGCAATACAAGCTATTTATGTTTTAAAACAAATGTCCTGCTCTTTTTCAGCACAGTATTTATTTTCCTGATGATGTTCTTGGCATCTCTGACAGCTACATTAGCCCACTTTCTCTGCAGTCACGCCACTTCTAATCGCCTAATTTCCGAACATTTTCCTGCTCAAGCATCACGGATTTTGATGAAATTTTGTGTGAATATTTGCACATAACCCCAACAATAACTGGCAAAGTTTAATGTTCGTCAAAGAATCACTGGCAGAGATATAGCCAGTCACCTTGTTTGGCTCCACACACAAGTTTGCACAGACTGTGAATTTCTGACGGCATTGAGCTGTTATATATTGGGTAATATTTTGTTGAAAATAATCAAATTTGGCCATCTTGTACACCTTTTATGCATTCTCTTAAGGATATCAATGAAAATAATATTATGAGCCATATTCAGCCAGAAATTTTAGACAGAATCACCTGAGAAAAATTTCAGAGATTGGCTTCTTATATCTCAGGAACTAAAGTTATGACAAATGTGAAATTTGGCACATAGTAATCTGACAACACAAGGTTCTCATATATAAGACATTTACTACCACTTTCCAATGCCGAATAAATTACGGAGAAAATTGACCTAATTTTGCAAAAAACTGTGTTCTTTAAAACTCCCCACACTGGGCTGATTAGGAAGACTGTGGCTTCAACCACAAGACAATGTGTATTTGATAATCCAATGTGGGCTAGTGATGCCAGATAATTTGAATCAAAGTTGGGTGCAAAAGTTGCAGTACGAATAAAATGTAAACTTTGGATTCTTGTATTTCATAGAGTAAACGCATGCTGGACATGAAACTTAATATGCAATGGTTCAAGTGGCTCATTAGCATAAGGATACGGCAAACAAAATTTCATCCCCTTACTATTTTCCAGTAATCTACAAATTTGGAAAAGAAGGGAGAATGACTTTTGTGAAAAGGTGTAAATTGGTGTACTGAGCACTTCTACAAATACCATTTTTAAAGCATGAAGACCAGTCTCATTTGAAACAATATGTTTTAAGATCCCCACACCCCCAAAAACAGTGGGTGTAATTTCCAACATGGGATAACAACGCTACATAAATTGAGGCAAAGTGGACGGAAAAATCGTGATGCGAATAGAGTTTTAACTTTGTCTTCAGGTATCTCATTGATTAAAGGCACGCTAAACATGAAACGTTGGACACAACAACTTAGCAACATGAAGTATTTTATAGGATAACCAAATTTCTATAAAATCAGTTCAAACCTGATTTTCATAAAAATTACAAAAATAGATCTCATTCAACATGTTTTTAGAAAGTTAGTTTTCCAGAGGGAAAATCTGCATGCTACTTTACACCATTTTGTAGCTTATTACATCAACAAGGGAATGTTGCAATCTGTTAACTGTTGCACTATTTCAGGTCAATGCAAAATGTTACGGTATCTGTACAGGCGTTTATTCAAAAACTGATCAACTTTTTGTGAACTCAAACAAAAAAACATTATTTAAGTGCCATCTCAGCTGCACAATGTAAGAATTATAAGAATTTTGTCAATCTGTGTAGCCACAAAAATGATTTCAACACTGATGCAGAATGGAACTTTTTTGTCACTAGCTATGGAAAATCTGCAGGGAGTGATGGGATTGATAGCACAAGCAACTGGTTATATGCACAAGCCTACAAAGGCCATCAACCAATCGAATACTGAAGACAAAAGATCTATTCATCTTTTGTGACATATCTGTGTGTGTGTGTGTGTGTGTGTGTGTGTGTGTGTGTGTGTGTGTGTGTGTGTGTGTGTTTTACAAAACAAGAAATGTAAGAAAGCAAAAAGTTTGAAGAAATAAGATGGCAAGAAAGCAGCACAGTTGCCAGTATGAGAGAGCATCATCAATTCGTATCAGCAAAGTTTCTACTGACATGATAAATTTTCTATTTTGTTGCCAGAGTATCTAGTGCAGCCACGCTCACTCTGAAATGGATAGGAGTTGATACTCTCAGTCATTATATTGCCTGTAAATATGATACTGAATGGTGGATTGGTAAAATTATTGAAAAATTAATGAAACACAATTATACCCTGATAAAATTTATGCATGCTTAAGGCCCAGCTCATTCATTTTATTGGCCATAATGTTTGTTGGGTACCAGATCAAGACCCCATCATGCTCTATTTTCCTTCAATATAATCATCTAACTGACAGTATCAATTTCCAGAAAACGAACTGCAGAAAGTGGTTCAAATATTATAAAAAAATGTAAACTGAAATGTTGTCAAATTTAAAATCTGCCTATGTTGGATAGTCGTCCTGGCAACATGCGCTGCGGGTTTTGAATCTGCGCCAGACGGCATGGACGTCGAAGACCACTAGAGGTCTCTGCACCGTCACACCATAAGCCATGGCGGGGTGGGGAGCGCCTCCTGGCCCATGTATAATGTGAGGGCACCACGGTGGAACACGTGGTCCCAGAGGCCAATAGCGACGTCCCCAATCATGTATTTAAGCGCCTGCCTTTCGCTCAGCCAGTCAGTCAGTCTGATCTTTGTTTGTGTCTATCAACATCTCGCCTACAGACAGCGTGTTTACATTAATTTGTTCCATGTATGAGTGGATGTGGTTGATTGGTGAGGTTTTCTTGTGACTCTGTTGCTTCTTGTGTGTTGATGTGCATAAGGTCTTGCTCGGTTGTCCTTCGTTGTTCGTTTCTGTCCTTTCCTGTTTGTGTTGTTGTTCATGGGCTGCTCCATGGGTCTCACCGAGCTCTCCTTCACTACAACCCCGCAACCTTTTTTGGTCACAGTTACAACAGTCCTACAGAACTGAGATTTGGGGGTTAGGTACTTAGGAAATGGCTTTGTAAGCAGACCATTACCATCACAAAGCTTTGATCCTAAATTAAGAAACCAAATTACAGGTGTAGGAAACTGAATGAATAAACCTACCTGTGGCTAGCATTTCATGACTCCTATGGCAACTGGGTCGCCATGTCAAATTCTTGTACTGATAAAGACAATGTCACCATGTACCAAAACAATAGAGTGAGATCTTACTTCTCAATTTAAAAATAAAAATCATAGGCAATAAAACACGGACAACATTTTGCTGAAATGTACTCTGTTGCTGTGGCACATTTCCTCAAATCTGTCCATCATTTTCTGATATTGTTAGTGCACACTGGAAAATTGAATATGATTTTCTGGATGCTTCAAAACATGCTCTTTCCAGCTGTAATTAGTTTGAAATTAATTATGGAACACAAATTTTCTAAATGAAAATTGAATGTGAACTACTTTTGTAATTTTTATGAAAATCAAGTTTGGAACGAATTTCTAGAAATTTGGAAAGCAGTACATGAACCATATTTTATACTGGAAAAAACTTTACTTTGCTAAGGTCTTGTGTACAAAGTTTCATCTTTATCATGCCTTTAATCACCAATATACTTTATATAAGATGCAAAAGTTAAAACTTTATTTGCAGCATGATATTTCCAGTTACTTTCCCTGAATTGATGTAGTATTGTTAGCCCATGTTGGAAATTACACTCTTATCTAGTGATGGAAAGGGGGGGGGGGGGGCTGGTTGCTGAGGTGGAGGTTGGAAGCTCTTACAACAATTGTTTCAAATGATGACAGTTTTAAAGCTTTGATACAAAATAGTATCTGTAAAACAAGTGACACCCCCCCCCCCCCCCCAAGAACCATGGACCTCGCCGTTGGTGGGGAGGCTTGCGTGCCTCAGCGATACAGATAGCCGCACTGTAGGTGCATCCACAACAGAGGGGTATCTGTTGAGAGGCCAGACAAACATGTGGTTCCTGAAGAGGGGCAGAAGCCTTTTCAGTAGTTGCAGGGGCAATAGTCTGGATGATTGACTGATCTGGCCTTGTAACACTAACCAAAATGGCCTGGCTGTGCTGGTACTGCGAATGGCTTAAAGCAAGGGGAAACTACAGCTGTAACTTTCCCGAGGGCATGCAGCTTTACAGTATGGTTAAATGTTGATGGCGTCCCCTTGGGTAAAATATTCCGGAGGTAAAATAGTCCCCCATTTGGATCTCCGGGCGGGGACTACTCAGGACAACGTTGTTATCAGGAGAAAGAAAACTGGCGTTCTATGGATCGGAGCGTGGAATGTCAGATCCCTTAATCGAGCAGGTAGGTTAGAAAATTTAAAAAGGGAAATGGATAGGTTAAAGTTAGATATAGTAGGAATTAGTGAAATTCAGTGGCAGGAGGAACAAGACTTTTGGTCAGGTGAACACAGGGTTATAAATACAAATTTAAATAGGGGTAATGCAGGAATCTGTTTAATAATGAATAAAAAAAAAAGAATGTGGGTAAGCTACTGCAAACAGCATAGTGAACGCCTTATTGTGGCCAAGATAAACATGAAGCCCACGCATACTACTGTAGTACAAGTTAATATGCCAACTAGCTCTGCAGATGACGAAGAAATTGAAGAAATGTATGAGGAAATAAAAGAAATTTTTCAGATAGTGAAGGGAGACGAAAATTTAATAGTCATGCGTGACAGGAATTCGGTAGTAGGAAAAGGGAGAGAAGGAAACGTAGTAGGTGAATATGGATTGGGGCTAAGAAATGAAAGAGGAAGCCGCCTGGTAGAATTTTGCACAGAGCACAACGTAATCATAGCTAACACTTGGTTCAAGAATCATAAAAGAAGGTTGTATACATGGAAGAAGCCTGGAGATACTGACAGGTTTCAGATAGATTATATAATGGTAAGACAGAGGTTTAGGAACCAGGTTTTAAATTGTAAGACATTTCCAGGGGCAGATGTGGACTCTGACCACAATCTATTGGTTATGAACTGCAGATTAAAACTGAAGATATTGCAAAAAGGTGGGAATTTAAGGAGATGGGACCTGGATAAACTGACTAAACCAGAGATTGTACAGAGCTTCAGGGAGAGCATAAGGGAACAATTGACAGGAATAGGGGAAAGAAATACAGTAGAAGAAGAATAGTGTAGCTTTGAGAGATGAAGTAGTGAAGGCAGCAGAGGATCAAGTAGGTAAAAAGACAAGGAGTAGTAGAATTCCTTGGGTAACAGAAGAAATATTGAATTTAATTGATGAATGGAGAAAATACAAAAACGCAGTAACTGAAGCAGGCAAAAAGGAATACAAACGTCTCAAAAATGAGATCGACAGGAAGTGAAAAATGGCTAAGCAGGGATGGCTAGAGGACAAATATAAGGATGTAGAGGCTCACTAGGGTTAAGATAGATACTGCTTACAGGAAAATTAAAGAGACCTTTGGAGACAAGAGAACCACTTGTATGAATATCAATAGCTCAGATGGAAACCCAGCTCTAAGCAAAGAAGGGAAAGCAGAAAGGTGGAAGGAGTATATAGAGGGTCAATACCAGGGTGATGTACTTGAGGCCAGTATTATGGAAATGGAAGAGGATGTAGATGAAGATGAAATGGGAGACACGATACTGCATGAAGAGTTTGACAGAGCACTGAAAGACCTGAGTCGAAACAAGGGAGACAACATTCCATTAGAACTACTGACGGCCTTGGGAGAGCTAGTCCTGACAAAACTCTACCACCTGGTGAGCAAGATGTATGAGACAGGCGAAATACCCTCAGACTTCAAGAAGAATATAATAATTCCAATCCCAAAGAAAGTAGGTGTTGACAGATGTGAAAGTTTAATAAGTCACGGATGCAAAATACTAACGCAAATTCTTTACAGATGAATGGAAAAACTGGTAGAAGCCAACCTCGGGGAAGATCAGTTTGGATTCTATAGAAATTTTTGGACACATGAGGCAATACTGATCCTACGACTTATCTTAGAAGAAAGATTAAGGAAAGGCAAACCTACATTTCTAACATTTGTAGACTTAGAGAAAGCTTTTGACAATGTTGACTGGAATACTCTCTTTCAAATTCTAAAGGTGGCAGGGGTATAATACAGGGAGCGAAAGGCTATTTAGAATTTGTACAGAAACCAGATGGCAGTTATAAGAACTGAGGGGCATGAAAGGGAAGCAGTGGTTTGGATGGGAGTGAGACAGGGTTGTAGCCTTTCCCCGATGTTATTCAATCTGTATATTGAGCAAGCAGTAAAGGAAACAAGAGAAAAATTCAGAGTAGGTATTAAAATCCATGGAGAAGAAATAAAAACTTTGAGGTTCGCCAATGACATTGTAATTCTGTCAGAGACAGCAAAGAGCCTGGACGAGCAGTTGAACGGAATGGACAGTGTCTTGATATGAGGATATAAGATGAACATCAACAAAAAGCAAAACGAGGATAATGGAATGTAGTCGAATTAAGTCGGGTGATGTTGAGGGAATTAGATTAGGAAATGAGACACTTAAAGTAGTAAACGAGTTTTGCTATTTGGGGAATAAAATAACTGATGACGGTTGAAGTAGAGAGGATATAAAGTGTAGACTGGCAATGGCAAGGAAAGCGTTTCTGAAGAAGAGAAATTTCGTAACATGGAGTATAGATTTAAGTGTCAGGAAGTCGTTTCTGAAAGTATTTGTATGGAGTGTAGCCAAGTATGGAAGTGAAACATGGACGATAAACAGTTTGGACAAGAAGAGAATAGAAGCTTTCGAAATGTGGTGCTACAGAAGAATGCTGACGATTAGATGGGTAGATCATATAACTAATGAGGAGGTATTGAATAGGATTGTTGAGAAGAGGAGTTTGTGGCACAACTTGACTAGAAGAAGGGATCGGGTTGGTAGGACATGTTCTGAGGCATCAGGGGAACACCAATTTAGAATTGGAGGGCAGCGTGGAGGGTAAAAATCGTAGAGTGAGACCAAGAGATGAATACATTAAACAGATACAGAAGAATGTAAGTTGCAGTAGGTACTGGGAGATGAAGAAGCTTGCACACGATAGAGTAGCATGGAGACTCAGGACTGAAGACCACCACAACAACAACAATAACAACAAAAAAAGAGTCAAAAATACCATATTTACATCTTTTCACAAAAATCATCAGTTTTTTACAAATTTGTAGATTAATGGAAAATAGTAGGTGAAAAATTTTTTTTATTCCATATGCTTGTGCTACTGAGCTAGTGCACAATAAGTTTCATATTCACAATGTATTAACTCTAAGAGATATAACAATCCAAAATTTACATTTTTTCTTTTTGCGATTTTTGTGCCCAATTTTGTTTCAAATTACTGTAGCTAGCATTCTTAGCCTCTGTTGGCTCATCAATAACATATTTCCTTTTTGTTAAAGCCATGGTCTTTCTAAGAAGTCCAGTTTGGAGAGTTTTACAGAATACAACTTTTTGCAAAATTAGGTCAAAAACACTGCATTTTTTACCTTTTTACAAAATCTTTAACTCTGTACTGAATTTATTCAGTATTGGAAAGTGGTATATAAATGAAACTTTATATCTTAGAATCTTGTGTTGTTAGGTTACTACATGTCGAACTTCACATTCATTGTACCTTTAGTCCCTGATATACACAAAGCCAAACTTTGAAATTGTTTTAGGCGTCAATATTTACGGAGCCAATTTTTCAGGTAATTTTGTGTTAAAAAACTGTGGTGAAATATGGCACATAAAATTCTTTACATTACTATTTTCAAGAGAATGTATGAAGTTGTACAAGATGGCAAAATTTCATTTATTTCAACAAAATATTGCCCAAGATACAACAGCTTGAAGTCACCAGAAATTCACTTTCAATGCAACTGGGATGCAGGAGGTATCCTACACATTATCACTGACTATTTTGCATCAACAGCAATCAACCCACTTCGTGTATTGTACACATTCAGGGCTGATGGCTTTGACAGATTTCTGCAGTCTTGTGATCTTCACAATTAAGTATACGTTTTGGCTTTCTTTAAGACACTGGTTGCTGGAGCATGTATTTATTTTAAGATGATAGGGAATCAGTGGGACTGGGAGCTCACTACTTAGGAACCTATGGTTCATCACAAATGAATCTAAGTAATTCTTGCTAAGCTCTATTGCCTAGCTGTCCTACCATATAGTACTGCATATGACTTATGGAATGCTACAAAACAAAACACACACACACACACACACACACACACACACACACACACACACAGAGAGAGAGAGAGAGAGAGAGAGAGAGAGAGAGAGAGAGAGAGAGATCAGTTCATCATTTATATTTTCTATGTGTAATATGTTGTTGACTTTCTCAAACACGCATACCCAAAATTTTTTTTTATTCCATGAAGCTCAGTTCTGAGTACATCTAACCACATGCAGAGATGAGTTTCACCATTGCTCTTTATCTTCATATGGCAGGAAAACCATCCTACTTGAGTTCTCCACAACATCTGGTTGCTCATGGTGTTTGAGCATTCTAGTCAAAATGCATGGTGAATCTGCTTCTCAGAGCACCTTTTCTGCGCTAACACCTAACACTAAATGGAAATGGGTAAACTCTGCCGACAAGCTCTCAGGATCTGATATAACTCCCACAATTTGAGTGAGTGCTCATAAAATACTACTGCCTTGGGATGAGTGAAAACAGTTAGTAGCTCACAATTATAAGTAATTGTGTGTTCATTCACCATACATATTGTGACCCATGAGCGATTTCTACATTCATGACATCTAGAAAAGGGAGGTCTTCATTTTTAACCAGACAATTGTATAGAGGGAGTTTTGATTTCTAAAAATAAAGGAAGCATTGTGGTCTCATGTGGTCATACCACCAAGGTATCATTTAAACATATCAAGAAACATTTGGGTTCAAGAACTACTCACTGAGGTACTTTATAGTTGATGCAATGTTTCTTAAAAAGGCACTTTTGGTAACAGATAAACTGGGACGAAACTCTAATATGTCAGTTGGTTCGCGAAGTAAGACGTTGAGTTGACATTTTGTCTTCTGAATTTTTAATGCAGTGTTCAATTTTTGAACCAAATGGTTCAAAAGAGAAGCCAGATCTATTGCTGGGTAGTATGTCAGGATTGCAATATTGCTGGCAAGGGGTGAAGCAGGCCTCTTTGGTAGGCCATAAAGTCTTGGTTTCAGGTGGTCATTAATAGGTGGGCACTGAGGAGTGTGGATGTCTTTGCTTGTATGCATCCATAGAATTCTTCTGGAAATCTCCAATAAATCTGTCATGTTGTCAAAATAAGATGTCAGAGACAAAAAAATAATGGTGTCACACTTGTCCTCTCTTGAATATTGAAATGCTTTCATCATCACAGAGGTAATATTCTGCTTGGGTGTGTGCATCCTAAATGTCTTTATCTGTGAAATTAAGCACAGTATGTCTGCAATGTTTATATTTTTGCAGTGGTCAGTATGCAAGGTGACAGAAATTCGACACACCATGGCTTCTTCAGCCTGGTCTGAAAGTGACCAAATAACACTGCCTATCACTTCCAGGAATATGACAACTGACATGACAATATAAGAAAGGGAAAGTGAATGCAGATTTCTGGAGATCATGTCTAGTTCTTGTTATGCATAACAAATTCTTACTGTCATCAGTGCCCACTTGGTGAATTTCAATCAAGTTTTCTGAAGCCAAAATCTTAATCAAAATGCAAGAGAACACAACAGTCTGTTTCTCTCGTAATGAAGATTATCAAACTCTTAACTGTTGATGTCTCCTCCCTGTAGGTTACTGCCATGGAACGTAAGTTATATTTCAATGAAGTTGCTGCTCATCATTTTCTGGTGGAACTGTGCTGAGTTGAAGTAGGCTGCCAATTTATACAGAAGTTTCTAAGAAGAATGCATGTGCCAGGAAGTAGGGCTATAACATCATCATAGGATATGTCAGCATACAAAGTCCCACTACCAGAAGAATGAGCCGTTGATCCCACATGTGGGGCAGGAAACCCCTGCCACAAGCTGTGCCATTAACGTAATGGTTGAAATATATATAGCAAATGATTTACTCAACAGAAACAGAGGATTCCACAGCTTTGGTAGCACTAAAGCAATGATTGGAGCAGATACATTAATTCAACAAGATTGCACTGACAGACTCAAAAGCTAGGAGAGCTCAGCTTTGCCACAATGCATGTGCTGGGGTCCGCAGCAGTTTTCAATGTGTCATGCATCGGGGGTCCCCTGCCTATTTCTTTAGCAGGGAGCTATAGATGTCAATGTTATCTGTGATGATGTTATAGCCTCTTGGCATCTGCACTTCTCTAGTGAATCAGTATATGAATTGACGAGCTACAACTACTCCCCACAGTTGAAGACGATGAGCTGCTACATTGAAGCACAGTGCACTTCCCATGACACTACCCAGTGCAATGCCTGAGAACCTTACAAGCATGTGGAAAATCAACTGAATGAATATGAACCACTATAGTGTCTTGGAGTCAGAATATTTTGCTGCAGCAAATAATAATGTATAATCAATTAAAAATTTAAGGAAGAGAGCAAGGTAATATCAGTTCCAATGTTTTATCTTAAAAAATCTACTCACCAAGTGGCAGCAGAACACACACATAAAAGACTGTCGTAAATGGCAAGCTTTCGGAGCCAGTGGCTCCTTAATGGTTGAAGGGGAAGGAAGAAGGGTGAAGGAAAAGGACTGGAGAGGTCTAGGAAAAGGGATAGTTTTTGGCAAAGTCACCCAGAACTGTGGGTCAGGGGAGACTTACCGTACGGGATGAGAAGGAAAGACTGATTGTAGTGGACAGCATCGGACGAGATTTGAAATCCTGAGAGCTTAATGGTGGAAGACAGGGTAATATGCAAGACAGAGATTACTACTAAAACATCATGCATGAGTTAATAAAGCAAAGTGAATTGTGCATGTGCACGTAGCAGAGGTGGAACGGTGGGTGGGTAGGTGGGTGGGGGAGGGGGGAGGGTGAAAAATAGATGGGAACGAAAATTAAAGATGTCAATAACTGATTGTTTTAGCTCCATTGTTTTGTTGTGTTTTTGTTCTATATGCTGAAGGTAAGAAATGACAGACATACAGATAAATCTTACGGAAATTAAATTGTACAAAGTTTATCAAGAACATGCTTAGAAATAAGCAATTTTGTCAAAAATGATTTACAAATGGAAAACACAATTAGACAGGACAACAATGAGGAAGGAAATTGGCTATATTCTTCCGATAGAAGATGTTTTGGCATTTGTTTTGAGGGGATATGTGAAACTACTGCACACCTAAATGTGGATAATCAGCCTGGGATTTGAACACTCACACTCACCCTCCAGAGTTTTTAACTACTATGCCACCACAATTTGTAGTAGCTAGTAGCTGCACAGTTCACATAACGACTGAAAATTGATTGACTCATCCTGTAAGATCAGAAGGAGGAAGGAGCAATGTGTCCAAAAAGGGGTCACTTTGAACAGTATAAGCTTTATCAGCTTCTTCATATACGGTGGAAGCAAGAGCAATCATGAAGGCCATTAAGTACTCTTTAACCCAGCATAATGAAAGTATTATAATTGTTTCTGATTCTAAAAGTATTCTTAGAGCTATAGAGAGCAGAAATTGGAGTAAACACAGCAATAAACTTGTTATTGACATAGGTAACAAAATAACAGAATGTTTACAAACAAACAAATATATTTATTTACTTTGGGTTAAAGCTCATGCAGGCGTTTTGTTTAACAAAACTGTTGACCAAGGAAGCTGCCATATCCAGAACTCTCTGAGATATCAGGCTACCTTACACCAATTTATTACATCAAATTAAAAGGGACATCAGATCACAGAGAAAAAGAGGAATGGAAGACATCTGTTAAAAAATGAAAATACACTGATTAAAAAAATGCAACACAAAAATATTAATGTAGAGTAATGTAATTTTGCGAATACATTTGCCTAGGTAACCTATTTAAGTGATTAACATTGCTAGATCACAGGTTAATGGAAGTGCAAGATAAGCCATTGCAAATGTGAAATGCTGGCCCATTAATAACTGGCGTAACTGTCAGAATATTGAATGCAAGCTTGCAAACATGTCTGCACTGTGTTATACAGGTGCCTGATGTCAGTTTATGGGATAAGAGTTCAATGCCTGTTGCACTTGGTGGGTTGATACGGGGATGGTTAATGCCATTTGTGGAAAACCCTGAAGTTGTCAGCTGATGATGTCCCATATGTGCTCATCTGGAGACAGATCTGCTGATCGAGCAGGCCAAGGGACATGTTGACCATCTGTAGAGCATGTTGGGTTACAACAGTGATTTACAGTTGTGCGTTATCCTGTGGAAAACAGCCCCTGGAATGCTGTTAATGAATGACAGCACAACACGTCAAATCACCAGATCGATGTACAAATTTGTAGTCAGGAAGTGTGGGATAACCACGAGGGTGGTGCTGCTGTCATACGAAATCGCAACCACACCATAACTTCTTGTGTAGATCCAGAGTGTCTAACATACACACAGGATGGCTGCAGGCCTTCAAATGGCTTCCTCCTAACCAACACAGGGCCATCACTGTCAATGAGGTAGAACCTGCTTTCATCAGAAAACACAACAGACCACCATCCCGCTCTCCAACGAGCTCTCAATTGACACAATTGAAATCGCAGATGGTGGTGGTTTGGGTCAGTGGAATGCATGCTACAGGGCACCTGGCTCGAAGATGTCCTTGAAGTAACTAATTTGTAACACTGTGGTGCCCACTGCTGCTGCAGTTGCAGTACAATGCACAAGAGATATATGCCCAACACAGTCATCATCTCTCTGTAGTGCCACGTGGGTGTCCAGAGCCCAATCATCTTGCTACTGTACATTTTCATGACTACAGGTGCCACCAATCATGTTACATTCCTACCAAGCGTCTCTGCAATTTCAAGGAAGGAACAGAACATCCAGCTTCTTGTAGCCCTATAACATGACCTCTTTCAAACTCACTGGTGTTTATTGCAGTAGCCACAAGAAAGATCACGGGAGGTGCACATCGGCGCGGCACGTCACAGGCAGTGTTGCCGCAAGTAAAGTCCCGCCCACCAGAGGGCACACGAGAATTCGGCCACGCCCTCTGCCAGTGGAACAACAACAACTCAGGCTGCACGGGCTGTGCCCAGTCAGTTTTATATCAGGCATGCCTAGCAGACAGTTCCCGGTCTACACTAAGTGAAGTGCGACGGACAACGTGAATTGTGTTAACACACAATTGGCGACGAGTAGGGTCGTTCTTTTGCTTGTTGCGTCATTGTTCTGGTTTTGCAGCTTATCCACAGCATGGAGGATTTATTGCGGGTTTTGGTTGAGCAGCAGAAGGAGCTCATGGCAACCATGACACAAGCACTTCCGGCGTTGCTCTCCATGCAGTCTGCTCCAGCGCCGTTCCCTCCTCCCTTTACCCCGTATGACGAGACGGCGGAGGATTGGGACACACATGAACATCGCCTTCGGCAGCATTTCCAGGCATTTCATGTTGCTGATGTGGAGGTATGTCGTGCTCTTTTCTTGTCTTGGATATCTCCCTCCCTGTATCAAGTTTTGCGGCAGCTAGCGCCGTTGCAGGAACCCTCGTCCTTGTCTTTTGACGCATTGTGTTAATTGCTGTCTTCCTATTATCGCCACCGCATGCATGTTGTGGCAGCTATGGTTGAGTTCTATCAATGCGAGAAACAGCCCCATCAGTCTTACCGGGTGTGGGACGCTACCCTACACGGTCTTAGTTGCAAGTGCCATTTTGTCACGGATCAGTTGTGAGAGTCATATGGCCATGTTATGGTGCAAGACATCATTGTTTGTTCGGCCCCTGATAGGGAGGTCCGGCAACGGGCTGTGCAGTTGGTAGATCCTTCCCTTGAGGAAGTCCTGTCCATTGCTCAATCGTATGAAGTCTCTCACACCGCAGGTCAACAGTTGGAAGTGTGGTGTGACATCACAGTGGTTCAGGGCAACGCAGCCATGTCCACTGCGTCCGGGGTGGAAGACGTGCGAGCGGTACAATCCGGCCGTTACGGCCGCTCCCGCACTGCGCATAAACAGAGTTCTGGCCGCCGGCCCCTGTTACCATCCTGTGCATTGTGCTATATACATCATGATCAGTCAGAGTGCCCCAGCGTTGGGCCGTTTGTTGCAAATGTAATAAAAAAGGACACATTGCTCAAGTTTGCCACTCAGCCTCAAAGGAATCGAAGGAAGCAGATACAGAGGACATTCAGGAACTTTCATCGGGACAGGCTCCCAACACATCGGCACACAAACTCTTTATCGTGGTGTCAGTTCAGTCGCACCGACTACAACTGCAAGTAGATACGGGCGTGGCAGTTTCCTTGTTGAATGCACAATCTTACTCCGACTTTGGGTCGCCCCCGTTGGTGCCAGTTTACCAGCATCTCTGTGGTTATGGTAAACAGTTCATTCCCCTACTGGGTCAATACACTACCGATGTTACTTACAAATGAGTCACTCGGCCTCCTACTTGTATTGTTGTCAGTGATGCGAGCTTCGCTAACCTTTTTGGATTGGATGTCTATCAAGCTTTCAGTTTTTCTATCGCAAACACCATACAGTTGGTTTCCGAAGACGTTTCCTATCAATCATTGGAATCTTTGACCTCTGACTTTAAGGATATCTTTGAGGAGGGCCTGGGGCATGTTCCAGACTTTGAAGCTCACTTAACGTTGAAGGCGTCACTTCGCCCGCGTTTTCTACGTGTGAGGCAGATCCCCTTGGCTCTCCGCCCTCAGGTAAAAGCAGAGCTAGACTGGCTGACAGCCCTCGGGGTCATTCTTCCCATTTCTTCTAGTGAGTGGGCTTCGCCCCTCGTTATTGTCAGGAAACCCTCGGGAAAATTACATCTTTGTGGCGATTTCAAGGCCACCATTAATTCCCAATTGGTGGTGGACACCTATCCCTTGCCTCGTTCTGATGAATTGTTCTCCGACATGGCGGGAGGCCAATATTTTTCGAAAATCGAACTTTCGGAGGTTTATCATCACATACCACTTGATGAGTACTCCAAACAGCTGGCGGTCATCAACACCCCATTTGGCCTTCACCAATACCAGTGCTTGGTCTTCGGAATATCCAGTGCCCTGGCGATATTTCAGCATTATCTTGAGCACATCATGTCGACAATCTCTCATTGTATTAATTACCTGGACGACATAATTGTCACAGGTCGCAGCATGAAGGAACACTTGCAAAACCTTCGAACCCTCTTTCTCAAATTCAGGTCCGTGGGCCTGCGTTGCAACCTGCGTAAGTCGAACTTCTTCCAACCATCCGTTTCTCAATGGCTTTTGGCTCATTGTCATTGATGCTTATTCCCGATTCCCATATGTGGCTCGCTGCTCCTCAACCACTTCAGAGGTTGCAATCCAGGCACTCACAAAAATCTTTTCTGTGGAAGGTCTGCCAGTCACCCTGGTATCAGACAATGGACCTCAGTTTATTTCGCAGACCTTCCAGGATTTTTGTAGGTGCTTCAGTATTTGGCATGTTTGCTCTCCCCCTTTTCATCCACAATCGAATGGTGAAGCCGAGCGTATGGAGCGCACATTTAAGATGCAGATGAAAAAGTATGTGCACGAATTTCCTGTGGAGGAGGCATTGATGTTTTTCCTGACGGCATACCGGACCACACCGATGGGAGAATGCAGCCCCGCAGAGCTCCTCCACGGGTGCCAACCTAGGACTCTGCTGCACCTCCTCTGGCCTGGTCCTCGCCAGTCTTTTCAAAACGGGGTACCCGGCTTTTACCACCAGGTATGTCTGTCTGGGCATGTGGGTTTGGTCGCAATCCATGTTGGATACGGGCGGTGGTCCTGCGCCGCAATGGCCGCTGGCTCTATACCTTGCAGGCGGGGGACCGGGAGGTGCGTCATCACCAAATTCAGCTACGTCCACGTTTGGGCACCCACCCTACGACCCCTCAGGCACCGGCTTCCCCATTGCCAGCACCCGTGTTGTTTTCACAGGGGACACTACCGCCTCTACCCCCTGTGACTCCGCCACACAGCGATGGTTCTCAGCCTTGGCGCCCTCCAGTAGCTCCAGCACCGGCATCGCCATCATTAGAGATGCCCCAGCAAGAGCCAGCCCCCCTCGCAGGCCCGGTTTCTCAGGAGGCTGGTTCACCTGTGGTCGTGCCTTCCCCATCATCCCCACCACTGGGTCTTGCCCCTCCCGAGGTGGAACAGGATCCTGAGTTCGACAGCTTGTCACCTGTTCTGTCCCGGGCTCCGATGGTGGGACAATGGGGGCCTCTTCGTGTGGGTCACTTCCAACCATATTCGAAGGTTTCGGCTCGAGGGTTGGCAGATACCCCTGACTCCAGCATGCCAATGGACATGGAGGTCATCGCTACTGCATGACGCTCCACCTTCCGATGCAGTGGCTCACAGTTGCTTCACCCCCCCCCCCCCCCCGCCCCGGAGGAGGAGTGCAGTAGCCACCAGAAAGATCGCGGGAGGCACACATTGGCACGGCACGTCACAGACAGTAGTTGCCGCAAGTAAAGTCCAGTCCACCAGAGGGCACACAAGAATTCGGCCACGCCCTCTGCTGGCAGAACAACAACAACAACAACTCAGGCAGCACGGGCCGAGCCCAGTCAGTTTTACATCGGGCATGCCTGGCAGACAGTTCCCGGTCTACACTATGTGACGTGCGACAGACAACGTGAATCGTGTTAATACCTTGATAATGGTGATTTCCTCATCTTAAAGTCATTCTTGACTTACATCAACTCACCATGCCCAATTTCAACAGTAACTAATGCTCAGGACCACTATAATGTATATTTAAACAAAAGCTGATCTGCATCCTCATAATGGCTCTATCAGGCCACTCTTATGTGACTGCAACAAAATTTGAAGCGACGTCATCTTTCAGATGTATAAACATGCCCACCAACTTTCATTTATGTTGCACAACTCCTTCTTAGTGTCAATGTATTATAGTTGGATACGGATACAACCCACATACCCAGATTTCTGTGGTTTCACAACAGTCTATACACTGTAGAGCTATCTCTGCAATCATGAGGATGAGATTTAATCAAGCCTGTTTTCCTATGCATTTATTTTTTTTTCAACTAAGAAATTCCGGCACCTGTTATTGCAACAGCTCAGATGTGGGGTACATTAATCATTTAATATTCACCTGCTTGAAGTATAGTCAGCATACAGAACACCTCCTTTCTGATCTTAACTATCTTACATTAACTTCTTTCCTTTTATTTATTTTTTAATTGAAAACTTGAGTGTTTAGAAATTAAGTTTGCCTTTGTTTACACAATAGTACAGAAACAGTGTTTAGATATGTTAATAATTCATGTTCATTTCTTCTTCTTCTTTTAGTGCTCAACCCTGAGGTTGGTTTGCAGCAAAGTGCCATTCTTCTCTTCTGTCTGCCTTCCTCTTCATTTCCACATATGTGTTACATCCAATGTCATTCATGATCTGTTGCATGTATAATATCCTTGGTCCCCCGCCGATTCCTTCCCTCAATAGCTTGTTCTGCTATTGTTCCAATGATGATGTTGTGTCGTAGGATGTGCCCTACAAGTTTGTCTCTTCTTGTTTGGATATGCCTCCACAGAGATCTGGTTTCCTGTACGCTTCTAAGCTCCTCTTCATTTGTTACTTTATCTCTCCAGCTGACCTTCATCACATCATCCTTCTATAGCACCACATCTCCAGGGCCTTTAGCCGTCTTCTCTCTTCTCATCCAACTATCCAAGTTTCTCATCCATATAGTGCCACACTCCAAACGAAACATTTCACGATTCGTTTCCTCATTTTCGGGCAGATGTTGCTGGTGAGTAAGTTTCTTCCCTGATTAAATGCAATTTTGGCCTTTTGTATTATGCTCGCAATTTCTTTCCAGCTTCTACCATCCCTTGTGATTTTGCTTCCCAGGTAAGTAAATTCCTCGATCACTTCCAGCTCCTCTCTTACAATTCTCATCCTCAGAGGTTCATATTCTGCTCCTGTACTGCATACCATCACTTTAGTCTTTTTCTTGTTTATTCTCATTCCATACTGATTGCACAGAATTTTTTCCATTGTTCTGAGGACTTTCTCTAGAGCTTCTTTTGTCTCCGTGACTATAGCAATATCATCTGCATAACATAGCAAGTCTATCTACTGCCCATTAATTTTGATCCCCACCTCAGTAGGTTCTCGAACTTGGTCTATAGCTTCCTGGATGTAAGCATTGAATATAAGAGGAGAGAGAGCACATCCTTGCTTTACCCCTTTTCTAATGTTTGCTTCTTGTTCCTGGTGACAGTTCCTAATCACTGCTACCTCATTCTTATAGAAACCGACTTTCACAGGGATGTCTTTGTACTTTATTCCACTTTTCCTCAGCACTCTGAACATCTCTTGCCAGATAATGTTATCACATGCCTTTTCTGTGTCTACAAAGTCAACATAAGTAGATTTATTTTTCTGTAATTGCTTTTTTATAACGAGTCTCAATGCCAGAATTGCCTCTCTTGTTCCCAATCCCCTTCTGAAACCAAACTGATCTTCACTCATATCCTTCACTTTCTCTTCAGCTCTCTTCAGGACTATTTTTATGAGAATTTTTGATGCATGTGATATTAGGCTTAGAGTTCGGTACTGTTCACATTTTGTAGCTGCTGCCTTCTTTGGTGTAGGAACAATGATACATTTCTGGAAGTCCGTCAGTATCTCTTCTGTGTTATAGATGGACCCAATAAGTTTAAGCAGCATCATTTTCAAGCTGTCACCAGCATTCTTTATTAGTTCTGCAGTTTTTTTTATTAGTTTATTGGTTCTCAGTGTCCATTGAGAAGTTCAGACAGGCAGGTGCTAAAGAGGTCCGAAATTCACAAAATTCTCACAAGAGGAAAGTAAATAATAATGTTACCATTTTTCACCAAAATATTCCAGGATTGAAGAATAAAGTAGATGAGCTCCTTGTTTGTTTAGATGACATTGAATCTGATAATGTAATAGATATACTATGCCTGTCTGAGCATCACATTGTGTCTCATATGGAAAAGGTAAATGTCAGTGGTTATAAACTAGCTGCACATATGAGTAGAGAGAATAAGGTGAGAGGAGGAATTGCCATATATGTCAAAAGTTATCACTGTGTAAAAAGCTTAGATACAAAAAAGTTTTGTCTAGAGCAACATATAGAAGCATGTGCCTGTCAACTTAAACTGAAGGAGGGCTCTTTTATAATTGTAACAGTATGTAGGTCCCCTTCAGGAAACTTTCATTTATTCCTGGAAAACTTGGATGTCTTGTTGTGCTATCTGTCAGATAGGGGAAAGCAAATTATTGTTTGTGGGGACTTCAATATTGATTCACTGAAAGAGTGTAATAAGAGAAAATCTTTAGCAGTTATACTGGGATGAGGTGTACAAGGAACCCGATGCTAATTTAAAATATAACTTATTTCATGATACACTTGTAAGAGAATTTGAAAACTGTTTCCCCAGGAAAGTAGTTAAATCTAATTATAAGAAACCATGCAAAAAAACCTTGGCTTACTAAAGGAATAAAAATCTCTTGTAACCACAAAAGGGAACTGTATCTAACAACAAGAAAGAGTAATGAGCCAGAAGCAGTCAAATATTATAAAAACTACTGTGCTACCTTAAGAAAGGTTATTAAAAAGTCCAAAAGTATGTGCATCATGTCTGAGATTAATACCTCTGATAACAAAACCAAAACAATTTGGAATATTATTACAAGGGAGACAGTGCAACCAAGAGTACAGGATGATGGCATCACCATAAAAGCGAATGGAAACTTGAGAAACAACAAGCCGGAAGTCGAAAACATTTTGAATAATCATTTTCTAAATGTTATAGAGAAAATAGGATCTAAATGATCATTAGAAGAAGCAAGGCGGTTAATGGAAGAGGCCTTACCCACACCATTTGATACAACTGAAATTCCACCCACCTCTCTTTCTGAAATTATGAAGATAATAAACTCTCTTAAGAATAAATGCTCACATGGAATTGATGGCATTTCCAGCAGGATAATAAAAGCTTGTTCCCAAGAAATAAGTGGGATTCTTAGCCACATATGTAATAGCTCTCTGAAGTAAGGTAGACTGAAGTGTGCCATTGTTAAACCACTGCATAAAAAAGGGGATACGTCTGATGTCAACAACTACTGCCCAATCTCTCTTCTGACTGCTTTATCCAAAATTCTTGAAAAAGTAATGTAATGTAGAGTAGCTTCACACCTTTGTAAAAATAAAGTTTTAACAAAATGTCAGTTTGATTTCCAGAAGGGTTTTTCAACGGAAAATGCTATATATACTTTCACTAATGAAATATTAAATGCTCTGAGTAACCGGAAGTCACCCGTTGGAATTTTTTGTGATCTATCTAAGGCTTTTGATTGTGTAAATCATGGAATACTTCTAGATAAGCTCAAGTACTGTGGTATGAATGGGACAGTGCTCAAATGGAAGAGTGCAGAAAGTTGAAATAAGCAGTTCACATAATATGCAAAAAACTGGTGATTTCTCAAACTGGAAAACAATCAAGAATGGGGTGCCACAAGGTTCGGTCTTCAGTCCTCTGCTGTTCTTAATATATATTAATGACTTGCCATTCTATATTCACGAAGATGCAAAGCTGATACTTTCTGCTGATGATACAAATATAGCTATCACACCCAACAGACAAGAATTAACCAGTGAAATTGTAAACAATGTTTTTCAGAAAATCATTAAGTGGTTCTCTGGAAATGGGCTATCATTAAACTTTGACAAAACACAGTATATACAGTTCCACACAGTAAATGGAATGACACCATTAATAAATATAGACTTCGACCAGAAATCGGTAGCTAAGGTAGAATATTCAAAATTTCTAGGTGTATGCGTTGATGAGGGTTTGAACTGAAAAAAAAAAAAAAAAAATGCACACTGAGGATCTGCTGAAACGTTTGAGTTCAGCTACTTATGCTATTAGGGTCGTTGCAAATTTTGGTGATGTACATCTGAGTAAATTAGCTTACCACGCCTACTTTCATTCTCTGTTTTCGTATGGTATCATATTCTGGGGCTGCACAAAAGCACGTAACTGGAGCTCATCCAAGATCATCCTGCAGACACTTATTTAAAGAGCTATAAATATTCACTGTAGCCTCACAATATATATATTCAATTATGAAATTTGTTATTAACAATCCGAACGAATTCAAAAGTAATAGCAGTGTACATGGCTACAACACTAAGAGAAAGGATGATCCTCACTACTCAAGGTTACATCTAACTTTGGCTCAGAAGGGGGTAAATTATGCTGCCACAAGTCTTTGGTCACTTACCTAATAGGATCAAAAGTCTGACAGATAGCCACATAGCCACATTCCATTACGAAGTGTCTTATTCATGATCTATGGAACAAGTACTAATCTAATCTAATCAACACCCGTTACTTTGTTGTCCCGTAGTTCTTTTAGAGCTCTGTCAAATTCTTGTTGCAGAATGTCACCTCCCTTGTCATCTTCGTCTACTTGCTCTTCTCTTCCTATTACTTCCTCCGAAAGAGGCGTTCCGGCATGTCTAAGTGGGAGATATTCTAATTTTCACTGTTGGTAGCTAAATAGTGCTCAGAACTTCTAGGGAAAAAAAACGAGCTGTCCCATGTATCAGCAGCTGCCATGAAGGAGCATGTTACATTTGCATTGACAATGATTTTAGAAAAAAGTCTTACCTTGATTATAAAAATTTATAACAGAAAAACTGTTTGACATAATAAGTTATATTTGATGCCGTTACATAGGTTACTATTAATAGTTTTTTTTTTTTTTTTTTTTTTTTTTTTTTTTCTTTTAAGACCACTTATCTTAGTAAACCTCAACATGTGCACCCTTGGTATCTCGAATAATGTCGATGTGGTATTCCAGTTCCCGCCAGGTGTTTCATAACATGTGTTCCGTCACAATACCCACAGCAGCTTGTATCCTAGCCTTCAGTTCATTGATGTCAGCAACTGGTGTGATGAAGACTCTGTCATGGTATAGCACTCCTTCCAATCCACCAATCCTGACATTACTCCCCTCTCCAGACATTACGCCCCTTGACTTTTTTTTCTGGGGCTATATCAAGGACAGAGTCTTTGTCACACCAGTTGCTGACGATGACAAACTGAAGGCTAGGATACAAGCTGCTGTGGGTAGTGTGACAGAACACATGTTACGAAACACCTT
Source organism: Schistocerca serialis cubense (assembly GCF_023864345.2). NCBI lineage: Eukaryota > Metazoa > Arthropoda > Insecta > Orthoptera > Acrididae > Schistocerca > Schistocerca serialis. The sequence continues at coordinate 5,972,429 of NW_026047471.1, read as the reverse complement.
GCGGGAACTGGAATACCGCCTCAACATTCTCCGAGCTACCAAGGGAGTACCTGTTGAGGTTTATTAACATAAGTGGTCTTAAAAAGAAACTAGTAACACTAACCTAAGTAACAGCATAAAATGTAAATTATTATGTCAAACGGTTTTTATTACAATCAGGGCAAGACTTTGTGCTCACTCTGCACATTTAAGTCTCATAAAAGGGTAACGCATTTTACATTAGTACGCCTTGTATCCATACAGCCTATGAAGTGAAGTATTAAGAGAGGCTGATTTTCACTCATGGGCAGAGTTCTACAAGGGGCCAATATCTGCGACTACTACCATATTGACATTTTCTCATCTCCTAGGTCAACATGAGGCTGCGAACAGTACACAACACAAAATAACAACCTAGTTTTTCAAGACAATATAAAGAATGATACAACTGAGTCAGGGGAAGAAGAGGAAAGGTGGGGAGGGGTGTAAGCTGAGTAACTTGATTAATTTATGTAGGCATATGTACCGACGCCATTTTAGTTTGTTAGCCAACTGAGCACCAAGTAATTTTACACATGCTATTTCACCTTGCACATGATCATTAGTATCTATTTCTGGTACCAGAAGATTCTTTTTTACTCATTTGAAATTTCAGAATATGACCAAGCGAGGTGGCACAGTGGTTAGCACACTGGACTTGCATTTGAGAGGATGACAGTTCAATCCTGTGTCCACCCATTCTGATTTAGGTTTCTCATGGTTTCCCTAAATTGCTTCAGGCAAATGCTGGGATGGTTCCTCCCTAATCCGATGAGACCAATGACCTCGCGGTTCGGTCTCCTCCCCCCACATCAACCCAACTCAGAACATGAATTTTTTTTTTAGTGTGAACCTGCAGTAGGCCTATTCAACAGTCTCCTGAAATACGTATGCTATAGTCAAAGCTGCCTTTTGATGAACATGCTAATCTCTTCAAGAAGAATTAATAGTTTTTGAACACTCCATTGAGGTCAATGTTAGATCATTTAGGTGGATTAAACGCTGAAATAGATGTAGCACTGAACCTTCATGGATTTTATGTTTACTGCTATCTTGTTCTGAGTTTAGTTTTATTCCTGTACTACTGTCGCTAGGTATCTTCTTCCTCTTATGAACCTAAGATTCCATTTATCTCCGTGTTGATCCTGAACTTTTAAGCATGTTCACTAAACAAACAACTCATGAAGCAAAAAGTATTTAAAATATTATTTCTTGTCACTCCAGGTCTTGAATCATAGATAGATGAAAGCTACACAGACTGATAGAGTTATGAGGACCCTCTGTCACTGAACAGGTACAACAGTTCAAGATACTTTATTCTGGACTGGTATTTAGCACCTGACCTTCTGTCTATAGTAGTATTTGTGTGATCAATTCAGCAGAAATATCCAAAAGATAACACAAAACTATAAAAAAATGAATTATGTTGCAATTAATCATGGAGCTTTCATTTAAATAATACCTGATGTCTGTCCTCTATGTACAGTATTCCATAACATTGAAATTGTTTACTTTGAGCACTATCTGCTGTGATCTGGAACGAGCATTTAGTCTTAATGGCTTATGTAACAAATTTCTTGTAACACTTTTCTAAAAGCAAGACTATTGCAACCTACATCCTTCTGAACCTGCTTAGTGTATTCATCTCTTGGTCTCCCCCTATGATTTTCACCCTCCACACTTGCCTCCAATACTAAATTAGTGATCCCTTGATGGCTCAGAATGTGTCCTACCAACCGATCCCTTCTTTTAGTCAGGTTGTGCCACAAATTCCTCTTCTCCCCAATTCTATTCAGTACATCCTCATTTTACTTGATCTACCCATCCAATCTTCAGTATTCTTCTCTAACACCACATTTTGAAAGCTTCTATTCTCTTCTTGTCTAAACTATTTATTGTCCATGTTTCACTAACATGCCTGGTTACAGTCCATACAAATACTTTCTAAAAGGACTTTCTGACACTTAAATCTATACTTGATGTTAAAAAATTTCTCTTCTTCAGAAACAGTTGCCTTACCAGAGACCATCTACATTTTAAATCCTCTCTACTTCGACAATCCTCAGTCATTTTGCTCTACAAAGAAAAAAACTCATCTACTACTTTCAGTGTCTTATTTCCTAATCTAATTCCCTCAGCATCACCTGATTTAATTTGACTACATTCAATTATTCTCCTTTTGCTTCTGATGGTGGTCATCTCACATCCTCCTTTCAAGACACTGTCCATTCTGTTCAACCGCTCTTCCAGGTCCTTTGCTGTCTCTGACAGAATTACAATGCCGTTGGCAAACCTCAAAGTTTCCATTTCTTTCCCATGGATTTTAATTCCTACTCCAAATTTTTCTTTTGTTTCCTTCACTGCCTGCTCAATATACAGATTGAATAACATCGGGGATAGGTTACAACCCTGTCTCACTCGCTTTTCAATCGCTGCTTCCCTTTCGCACTGCTCGACTCTTGTAGTAATAATTGCTGTCTGGTTTCTGTAAAAATTGTGAATAGCCTTTCTCTCCTTTTATTTTACCCCAGTCAACATTGTCAAAAGCTTTCAGTGAGTCTACAAATGTTAGAAATGTATGTTTGCCTTTCCTTAATCTATCTTCTAAGATAAGTCATTGGGTCAGTATTGCCTCGCGTGTTCGAACATTTCCATGGAATCCAAACTGATCTTTCCTGAGGTCGGCTTCTACGACTTTTCCCATTCCTCTGCAAATAATGTGTGTCAGTATTTTGTAGCCATGATTTATTAAACTGATAGTTCAGTAATTTTCACACCTGTCGACACCTGCTTTCTTTGGGATTGGAATTACATAATCATCAGTATTATCAAATTTATCCTTGTATGCAGCAAACACTTTTCATTCATGTTCTTTGTTTTATAGGCTATCACTTTGCATTGTTCAAATTATTCTAACTGCTATAGGCCTTTACTTACATTAAGACTTCATATCACATCAACTGTCATATGCAGTAATTTTATTTATTTATTTACTTATGGCATAGTCCATATCAATACAGGAAGGCTAAGAGAAAATCTTACTTTCATCATCTCAGATGTTACTGTATTTAGCATATGTTAAAATGTCAAACTAAGTAAGAAACACACACATTTTTGTTTTCTCCAAAAAAAAAAAAAAATCTGTTCCAAGATACAGTCCTCCAAAGATGACACTGCACATACCATTTTGAAGTTGTAAATTTTGGAAAAAAATTTAAAATGCTGTATCTCTGGACCAGTTCCAGATATTTTGTTGGGGGTGTTTCTTATTTGAAGGATAGCTGCTTTATGATTACAAAGAAATCCTTCATTTGGACTTATCTGTCAAAGTTATTTTATTATAGCATTCTGAACTTTACTCATAATTTATGGACTTTTTTCTTTAAAAATACCAATCCATAAAATTTTGATTTCTTTCCTGTAGATTAGTACCATATAGTTTTACATTTTCTGAAAAGGAGAGCTTCCACTTTTAGGTTGAACAGGTTCTATAAGCAACTGAAATTTTTGCCATACATAAAACCTGTTTTATTACCACATTATCACACAACAGGCTCATAAACATCAAAACCTAGCCTTATTTAACACAATTTTAGTTTTGAAAGATGAGTAAGAGATTCATTTTTCAAGCATCTTAAATGGTTCCAAAATGTATGTGAAAGGTTCAAAGACTTAAAAGCTTCACTTTATACAACTTCTGTGCACTCTGTTTTGAATTGAAATTAGACAGTCAATGAACTAGATGTGTGTTCCACTGCTTCAGTATCTTTTTTTGATATACAGTCATGCATTCCTGTTGAACCAATAGGAACTGGAGCACTTACAATCTTCAAAACACTGAACAGGAAGTGAGCACTGATGGTGTTGTTGCTGTCCTTCAGCTGGAAACCAGGATCCAGTAGCTGGTCCATGTGTTAGCATGAAGTTCACTACAATTTTGTATACACACACACCACAAACACTCCCCTTCTCAGGTTGTGAATCCAAATATTATCCTGCTGTTTCTAAGGTGTTCACCGAACAAATGAAATTTCTTCTCTCTTGCTCTTTAAAGTGCATGCAATATGAGTTTGCCCATCACTTTGAGTCCAAAAACGTGTCTTCTGAATTTCTTTCGCAGTAGTAGCTTGTTTGGACCATTCTTCTTTTTTTCCGCTCACGGAATTCTTTGATTTCCTCTTTGGACAAAAGAATGAGGGCTGTGGATGTGCAAGATTTCACGACTCTCGTAAAATCCTCAGCATTCTGAATTGCAGCTGTATTTGATCTCGAAAGATTGTGTTTTGTAGCATATTGCTTCAGCAGGCCTCCTACACCATCACAAGGACTCTTCCTGTGACCAGTAGCACTTAAAATGACTAGGAGCACCATCAGAAATAATGATGATCTCTGCCCCTGTTTGCAGTTGAAGAATTTGGCGCATTGCTAGCAAGGCATGTGCTGAGTCATGGCCTATGTCATCACTTATAACTGCAACACTTGTGGTCTTGTTTTGAAAGTATGTCACTCCTGTAAAAATTGAAACCTGGTTATTACTCCAATGATACCCTTGTACATCTTGTGGGAGTATTACAGACCAGTTATCAGCAAAATCACAGTGAAGAACTAAACATAGTTCTTCAGCCTGTACACACCCTTTCACTTCTGCAATGTGTTGTTCTTGCAATTTCTTCAGATGCTGGTGTGTTATTCCTTTCACTGACCATTTGCCAAGTTCATCAATGAGACTGTCAGAGGCAACAGTTTTCTTAATTAGTTTGCTTTCCTCCCATGTCACATATGTAATTTCTGCAGAGTTATCTGCTACATCTTCCGGCCAAGTGGCTGTAAAGACAGTCCTCCCTTTCCAAGGCAGTTGCCAAATTCTTGAAACAAACAAGTATCTTGCTTTACATAACAGACTACTAATGACTTCACACGCCCAACAACCAAGGTGTCATATGTCACGTGCTCCAGTAAGTTCTTCAAAGTTACCATACAACGTTCAAAATTCACGCAGTACACATACAAACAGACATCTCTAGATGGGTGTGGAACTACCCACTTGGATTGCAGTGCATAAAATTTTGATCTCCCAACATGTGAAGTTGTATAGATGCTCTTATAAATTGCTATTAAGTTTCTTTAATACCACCAGTCATGTACCTCTTCACTTACATAACTTTCTGACTTTCAACTGTTACAGATATAGTGTCTTTCTTGTTGGCACTCAGGCGAGAACAGTTCTACTTATCTTCCAGATAAAATGACTGCACTATTTGAACTTAAGCTGCTTCTACAGGATGAACATAGGCCTAATAGGGATGTGGCCTTCCAAAGACTCCTTTTACAGACCTCACATTTCTTGAGTTGTCTACAATGTACTTTGATACTGACGGAATATGGCTCAAAATTGTTTTCTTTGAAAATGTCTCTGGAACAATAGTTAAAACTTGCACCCTTTCACTGTAGGGTGCACAATATTCAAAAGCTGAATTGATATTTGTGAAAATTCTTGGCAAGAGGTGAAAGAGTGCTTCGGTTCATTTTCTTCTGAAGATGGAATTTTTACTTTGACGAGTGTGGTCAGTTTTGCTGTAGTGCATTCATCCACTGCTTTAGTAATTTCTCTGAGCTTTCTTGAGGCAAAGAGCTTGTGGCTCGACTTCACTGATCACAGTTTCTAAACAGGACTAACATCTACCTCTGTAGTTGACTGATTCAGGGTATTTAACTCTTCCTCTATTGATGCAAAATCTGCATCACCTGCATCATGGGAGGCTTCACCTTGTTCAGATACTATCATTGTTGTTATTCTGTTAAAACATTTAGAACACAAAAATTCATCACTGGAAACATCTTAACTTTGAAACAGACTCTTCAAATGAGAACACTTATTCCCAACTTGAGTAAAGTCTGTTTTTTTGTCTGTGTATTATATCAGTCTTTTATGGATATGCAAATAGTCAGCAGACTTCACTCTTCTGTGGCCCCAGTCAGAAGACATTTCAAACAGTCCTTTTCACAAAACACACTGCAACTGTGTCAACTGGCAAATTACTCATGAAAACAGAGAACTTACTGTATGGTCTCAGATTTCTTAGAAGCATTTTCAGAAAACAAGTTAGCACTGAACAACTACAATACAGAAACCTGCAATGAACAACCACAATAAAGAAACTGACAAGAAACTACAACAAAGTGTAAGAATATCTGCAACAATGAGACTGAAAAGAAATAACTGCAACAAAGAAAGTGATAAGAGATAACTGCAACAAAGAAAGTGATAAGAGATAACTGCAACAAAGACAATGGAAATAAACATTGTAACAAAGAAATTAGTAAGTAACAACTTCATTGAAATCATATATTCATTTTTGGAAAAAAAAAAAAAAAACTGTAAATTAAGAAAAAGAACTTTGACAGATATGTCCAAATGGAGGCTACCACTGTCATCATAAAGCAATTATCTTTCAAATAAAAAAAACTCTAACAAAATATCTAGAACTTTTACAGAGATACAGCATTTTTTTAAAAAATTCCAAAATTTGCATCTTCAAAATGGTGTTCACAGTGTCATCTTTGGAGGCCTGTATCTCAGTGGCAGAAATTTTTGTGGGGAAAACAAAAAAATACATGATTCTCACTTACTCCTGAATTTTAACATACGCTAAATTCAATAACATCTGAGACTATGAAGGTAACCCCCCTGCCTGAAGTGATACGGATTATGCCTTGTGTATTAGGTAAAAACAAAGACCAAAAAGTTTTTTGTACCATCATTCACACATACTACAGAATTTTTATGTCTTTTACATTTTATAAGGTCATATTGGGCTTGGTAATGAGTTCTATACGCATAGGATTTTTTTCCTCAGGAGTTAAGGAAATGAGGTTCAAGTGTGACTGAGTTCCGTCCCCCATCAACAACACATCTTTGTTAACAAATTGACCTGTAACATTAGCCCAAGGTCTAGGTTTTGTTAGAGGCGACAAATTGGCTGTGAGGCAGAGACACTAAAAACTGTGAATACAAAATAAAGGTTGTAGTTATGCCATGAAATGTAGCGCATCCCAACATCTATTTTCCCTCCACATTAACACACTTTAGTTTAGCAAGATATGTTCAGAAAAGCTATATTACATAATAGACAAATCACCAATGACAATTTTGGAAGAATTGCATGCAGAAACAAAGGAAGTGTGGGGATGTGGGCACTAAATAACCCTTACCAAGAACTAGGAAAGACACAGCCTGTAGCAAAGACACCTGTAAAGTTACAGAATGTTTCGGTTACTCACCGGAATGTCTTCCCTTTAATAATTTCTTTACTTCACTTAAAATTGTTGTGAGGCACAATTATAGTTAAAAAGACATTGCCTCACATCTTGTTTTGATTGTAATGCACCATTACCCCAATGAAATTTCATCCGTTGGGGAAACAAAAGGCAAAAGCTAATGTAAAACGTGAACTAGCCATCTGAAGATGAACCTGTCAGTTCATAATCAATAACGGTGCTGTTTAAATAAATAAATAAATAGCACTGTAAAAAGTGGCTGGTTGCTGTAATCTACTGTGTAAGAGTCAACCCATAGGAAGTTTCAATCTATGATGTACAGAGTGCAGAACAAACCAAGCTTCATGTATATATGAGCAGTCACTTAAAATGAACCACCTGCAGTTATTGCAGTGAAAATCTGAGAAACCATGTGATCATTACAGTTGATGTTAATCTGAAATTTTGTTGTAAGAAATAGCTCCTTAAAAAAATGAAAGAAACAAATAGGTGTAGGCTGTAAGCATACCTAGGTGATTATACATTTGGCACAATATTTTCGGTATATTTTCATCATTTTCAATTTCTGGACTAACAACTGGAGCCATATTCCAAATAACAATTCTTCCAGAATCTCCACCTGCAAAAAGATGAAATACATGGGTAACAATGCTGTTGCACACAAAGCTGGTGTAATAGTCCACAAATTGTGATTTCCGTCAATTGATCATAAAGCACATAGAAATAAACTAATGGCAAAGCCAACTACTGGTAGCACTGTCATGGACCAAATGTGTCAAACTGAAAACCATCTTGACAACTGTGATATTCAAAAGGTCCATATTCTGAGAGTCAAATTTTTTGTTAACAGTTCACAGTGGCCGATACCCGTAGCAGTGTAGTCCCTTCAATCCCACAAACCAACCAACAGTTCACAATTTCTTAATCCATTTCTTCTTTTGGACATAGTTCTGCATAGTTGATAAATCAAATAGCTTCAAATTGTTCATTTCTGGTTCCCTTATGCACCATAGTCCTATGCAGTGGCTAATACATTCTTAGTCCTTTGTGATCTATATGTATAAAATTAATATACTGTGCATTTGCTGCTGAATGCGCACACTAAATTTTTTTATTGGGCTGTAACAGAGACAAATATGTGCATTCAATTGTTCTCAAGGGTGAATAAATCTATTCTATTCTTGGTGCAGATCTTTACGAAAACACACTGATGCTACTACATCTTTCTTCTACACTTGCACCGTGGAAGTGGTGTCCTGTTCATATAAATAAATGCTTTTGGTCAAACACAAGATTTACATTAAGTTCACAAACATATTATACCAAATACATCACATAATAGTACCTTGTCCTCCTGTTGCAAACCTGGATCCATCAGGATGGATGTCAACGGAGAAAATAGGAAGTGCTGAAAAAAATTAAAGGTCGACAGAGGCGTCCGATCCCAGGCGTCAGCTTTGACCCGTGACGTAAAGGTGTTGTGTGTGATGTCATGAAGGCGCGGAGTTTGGTTTGAGTGTGGCTGTCTGTTTTATCTTATTTTATTTACTTTTCTGATCTGTTTGTTCTATCTTGTGAGATTTTTTTAAAAATTTAATAACACTTATTACTTATTTTAATTATCTGTTTCCTCGAATTTCTGTTTTAGTTTATTATATTTATCTTTCTGATCTGTTCGTTCTATCCCGTGAGACTTTTTTTTTTTTTTTTAAAAAAAAGACAAGAAACACTAATTAGCTACTGAAGCATCTTTATCTTCTATGGGTTGCAGGGGTTATGACCCCTGGGGAGGTGGGTGGTTATTCATGCATGTCTGTCTTCACTTACACGTTGTAGCTACGCAAGGCGTCTAAATTTAATTATATTTAATTTGCCCCCCACCCAAAACACCCCATTTCCCGCGCTTGTCCCGTTAGTGTCATTAGGCTTCTTGTGGAAAGTGTGTGTGTTTGTGTTTGTTTCCGCCATATTTGTGACGTCATGGGTCAAAGCAGACGGATGGGATCGGACGCTTCCGTATTTCCATAGCCTAAATCGCAGTACAGACATTTCACTTCCTTTACTTTCGCTGTCGTTCAATATCATTAAGAGTGAACGTGTTATCCTCATCAACACCCACATAAAAAGTATTTACTCCCATACTCCAAATCCACAATACACTTGCACCTCTGACGAAAGCAAAACAACACCAATCAATGATAGGCGTAACCCATCAAAGATATTAATTTTCAAATAAAACAGCAACCTGCACAATGCAAAAGGTCTTTATGACATTAAATACAATTTATTTTCATTCTGACTGAAATAAACTCTATAATAAATAAGATGCAGACCAAAGATCTGCTCATTCTGACGGAGTCTGACACTAAGACACAGAATATCAAAATATAAATAGTACAACGCTACGGAAACAGAATGACAGCAGCACTCCTAGTGGTATGGTGGTGAACTCTGAATACAAGAAAATATGGCGCCAAAATCAGTATTTTTAATACTAAATACATGATGTAGATGACACTATATTTCATTTATATTTTACGAGTGGGCGTCATACTTTAGTGGTAAAGTGCGTGCCTGGAAACAAAAGTTTTGTGACCTAGTAAAGTAACATATTAGAGAAATATTGATTTGTACTAAGCAACACTTTGAAGTGTGTGTATAGAGCTGACAGCAAGTAAGAGACCAGTTGTGATATTGTTAATTTATAGAGTAACTACAGGGGATCTTGGAATCTTTCTCAAACAGAGTGAAGCAGTTTTGTCAAAATTGTATAAAAACACATTTCAGTCATATTAATAGGTGACTTTAATTTAAATTTCTTGACTGAAATAAGTGATAGAATAGAATTAGAGCAATTGATGAGTGCTTACAACTTAGTGCAAATAGTAGCATTTCCCACTAGGTTACCTGACCATTCAAGTACTCTTATTGATAATGGTTTTGTTAATAAGTCTAGGCACAGCAGCTTGTCAGTCAGTCAAGTCTTAAGTGGGCTGTCAGACCATGATGTTGTACTTCTTACTTTCCTTCAGTTTGATCTTAAGATAAAACTACAACCTATCTGAAAAACTTTGAGACCAGTAAATAAAGAAACAATGTAGACATATAGGTAGGAGCAACAAGTAGTAGACTGGTTTGAAATATATAATTCAACAGAAGTTAACTCAAAATGCATCGTCTTTATTAATCAAATAACAAGTCTTTTTGAGGAAGTGTTGCCAAAGAAAAGAGTCACAGAAAACAAGTTTAACACTACATTTAAGTCATGGAGTACACATGTAAAACAAAAAGAGAATTCTATAGGTCAGCCAGACTGTCTAACAATACTGACATGAAGAGGCAAGGTACGTGGACTCTAAGATGTTAAGGAAAGTGATACAGAAATCAAGAAACATGCACTTCAAAGAGAAAATTGATAAATCGGTTAACAAAATGAAAACCATATGGAAATATGTGAGACTGGGAAAAGATCAACTGCCAAAGAAATTACTAGTTTAAGAAATGGGTGCAATACAGTGGATGATCTTGAAATATTGGCTAATATTTTCAATAACCATTTCTTAACAGTCACAAAACAAATGGGGTGACTGGGTACTGTAAATAAAGATACACCTTAAGTAACAAAATGTTTGGAAAATGGCAGTGAAAGAAATAGAAAAAGTAATTCTGTCTTTAAAAAGTAAAAACTCTGTTGGAGTTGATAACATTTCCACCAAGTTACAGAAATATTGTTGTAGTGAAAAAGTACAGTCCTCAGCCATATTTGTAATATGTCACTGGAGGAAGGCGTATTGCCTGACAGGTTAGAATGTGGACTTATACGACCAATTTATAGAAAGGGGGAAAAGATTGATGCTACAAATTATTGACCCATTTCATTACTCTCAGTTTTTCCAATTGGTGCACAACAGAGTGGTTGAGCATCTTAGTAAATATTGCACCCTCAGCAGTTGCCAGTTTGGCTTTCAAAAAGGGTATCAACTGGGGATGCATTTGTTGACAATGTTTTAGAATCTATAAATAACAATATGCTGACAGTTCGAATATTTTGTGACCTATCAAAAGCTTTTGACAGTGTAAGTCACCATTTTCTTCTGAATAAAGACAACACCCTAGGATTGGGTGGAACAGTAAGCAAATGGCTTGAACCCTGTCTGTGTGGTAGAAACCAGAAAGAAATCATGGAAGTACTGCATGGTGTCTTCCAGCTGGGGCTCCATTGCCACTGGAGTACCTCAAGCCTCAGTATTGGGCCCACTTCTTTTTCTAATATTTATAAATGATCTACCACTATGCACAGAACATGGGAAACTCACCATGTTCGTTTATGACACTACCATAGCAGTTATGACAAGTGGTTGGAGACTAATGGTCTTGCCATCAATCTAAAAAAGACAAATTATGTTCTTTTTTCCTCTAATACAAAGGTTGAGTCTTCCAAATTCTTGGGTCTGCATATAGGCAGCAAACTTAAGTGGCACTACCAATTCAGGATCTGTGGAAAAGGTTAAACTCAATAACATTTGCCTTGAGAAACACATCAGGCAGTAGGGAGGTGACCACAACAGAAACAACATACTTTTGCTATTCCCATAAGCTTATGGCCTACAGTGTAATATTTGGGGAAATCAATTGTCGACAAGAAAATTATTCCATGCACAGAAGCGAGCGATAAGAATTATGTGCAGAGTACATCCTAGGCACTCATGCAGAAATCTATTTAGAGATCAAATCTTTCAAAAACTGCTCAATATATTTTTCCCTGATGTGCTTTGTTTCAAAAAAATAGCAATTTATTTAAATCCAATAGTCTGTACCGTAATTATATCACCAGAAGTAAACTTGATATTCATTATGATGTAAAAACAAAGAGCATCGTGCAGAGGGGGTGTTAGACTGTGGCACCAAGATTTTTAATGTCCTTCCACCAATAATTGAAGAACTGGTTGGAAACATACCCCACTTTAAAGAAAAGCTGAGGCAGTTCCTTCTAGATGGATCTTTTTATAGTATAGACGAATTTCTAAGCCAAAATGCATAATGCTTCCTGAGTATGCTTTTCTTGTGGCCTTTATAATTCTTTATCATTCTTAATCTATCTACAGTGTAATTTAAAAACTGAAATGTATGTATATCTGTATGTATAACTGTATATTTATTCAGAAGTAAAGTACAGTAACTCACACGTAATGTTATATGTTAACCTATCTGTTCCTATTATTTATATGATGAGAACAATGTACTTGTGCACTAAACAATAATTTGTAAAAAACAGACTTGTTCTATATCCAGAGATATATTCTCATATGGATATATAGAACTCGAAATAAATAAATAAATAAATAAATAAATAAATCAACTTCCGTAGTTGAGGTTCAGTCACACAATATTTTGTACATGCTGTCATGGTCACCATTTAACTGTAAAATTATTTATTTCTAAAACCCAATACCGCAATTTCGATTCTGTGGCAATTATCAAGTGGAATAGCATGTGTCAAAACTTAAAAATTTTGTGACGTAACATGTCACAGATCAGATTCAGAAACTCTTGATTCATTGCATTGTTTTCTGATTGTGAGTACTTGTGTGTACTGCACTCTGAGTTGCGCTGTCAGTATGTTGTTCCATTTTGCTTTATTTCTGCGTAAATCTGTAATTTTATGTGGAATAAATGATTCTATGTTTGTTTTTATCCAAAGTAAAATACAAGGTTTTTCTTTAGTTTTTTGTTTTCTTTACCTCTTGGTAAATAGTACCACATAACCACTAATATTACATATATAATTTACTGAAAATTTTAATGATTAAATAATATATTTTCAATGGTACTTTCTTGAACATCTAAGTATCTATGCCGCAATTTGAATTGAAGTAACAAATTTAAATATTGTCTTGCAGCTACAAGGTAGTAGGCATACTGTGTTTTGAACAAGCAAAGAAAATATTGTTTGAGCTGTCGTGGAGATATTGTCACTGTCACAATAAGGGGAATCCAAGACTCCAATTTGGTGAATTTGGGCTGGAAAATATCAGTGATTGAACCATATCTAAATTACAGTAGTTATTAATTTCCTTTAAAGATTTCTGTCCGGGAATCAAGGTTTATGTGAGATAGATTCTTGTATTAATGCATATAAGCTGTCCTTATTGGCTACAGATGGCTTCCAACATTTTTTTGAATAAATAATAATTTTTTCCTTGATCCATGGACTGAGGTCAGATTTAGAAACTCTCGAGTGATATAAAATTCCTACTGACTTCAAACCTGATCTGCATATTCATTTTCTATTATGTCTGAAAGTCTGAGAATACAATTGAAAGAAGATAGAATTCCTTTGTCATTGCTTTGCATCACCATGTGAATAATTTCAGCTGTATGTAAGTTTGTATCATAGTTCCATTTTGAATTTTTGTTGGTTAGAATAACACTTTTTGAATCTTAAATAACTGCAATGTTGCCATATCCTGTTTGTCTACCTAGTAACAGTGCCTCCTTCATGGCTATTTTTTCGGTGATATAGATGGGAGAATGTATTGGAAGGATAAATTGTTTGCAAAGTTCTATTTACGGGTCATAAAGAAGCACAGCCAACAGAACCACTGAATCTCCTTTTTGACCCATCTGTAAATATTAACAACGCCTTAGAAGAAACTTCAAAAATTCAATTCATGTCATCCTTGTTCCATTCATAAGAAGAACACCTTGTCAGGTTACAATAAAAAGTTGTAGCATTACTCAACTGGCAACTGAATGGAAATTTAATTGGACCTCTTGAATGGCTGCTAATAAAAGGAGAGGTTGTGTAATGGGTCACTCTCCTCTAACATTACCCTTTTTTTTTTTTATAGAAATAACCTATGCCATGTATTCTCTTGATTCATTGTATAGGTGAACATTGTATCAGCTGTCTAACTGAATGAACTTCAAATGATTTGGTATGTGATGTGTTTTGGGCTAAAATATGTAAAAAGAAATTAATTTGTTATTTCTCTGTACATACAGTTAAAATTACTCTTGTTTTAAAAATATTTGAAATTACAAAATTTCTGGCACATTTAAAATTCATGTTATTAATTGCACAATCTTATGCCAATTATTAAATTTATTTCTGGATTAATTTATAAAATAATGTTATATCTTGGTGATGATTCTTCTTTTTTCAAAACAGTACATAAAAATCTTTTGCTTTGTAAACTCTTTGGAATAGTGTGAGTACTGCAGAATGTAGTAGTAGTGGGCATGCCTCTGATGTAAGTAGACGAATTTCTAATCTTGACAACAACAAAGTGAATTCATGTTCTGAAGTGGAATTCTAAAGACGGTGTGATATAAAAGAATGGGGTAAAATAAAAAGATATTCATAGCAAATTTTCATCAGTTATTCAGTTCAACTAGAACCCGCAATGTTATAAAAATTTCAGCCTCATGAATGTACCCTATATTCAAGACTTGGTACCATCAACACCGAGATAACGAAGATTATTAAAAAGGTTTTCTTTTGTGCATCTTATGCCTCTCGAAGCTTTTGAAAATAATGAACCGACAGTGAATTTTAATGGTGATGTGTGGGAGGGTAAGATTACAGTTGTGAGATTGATTTGAATTTGAACTACTGACACATCCAGTGATTGTAATTGGTGTAGGAGATGATGTGAAGTAAGACCTGAGTCTTGTCTCTTCCATTGTAAGATCTTCTTTGTTATTTGAAGCCTTCTTTCTGAAAGGGGCTTTCCTACTGCTTCAGCCAACAATGCATTTATGGCTGTGGATTGCATTCCTTATTGACATATCCCAAGACAACAATATTGAAGATTATCTAGACAGAGCTTTTTTGAACCATTACCACAAAGAAAGCTTCCTTAGTCTAGTACTACTGTTATTAGTACTCTGTGTAATATCAGCAGAACAGAGAGATGAGTACCCCACCAAGTGCCGGCTATAGACTTCATTACATCAATTGATTGTTCTATTTTGTAGTCTACTTGATTAGTCCAGATTAGCTTAGATTCAGTTTTCTTCCATAGACACAAAAACTGAGATTATTCTTGTGAGTGTGGAACATGTCAGAAAGTATAAGATAAAAAACTAAAACATTTGAATATAATACTTATACCCTGATCATTTGTCAGGAGATTGTAGAAATAGGTGAATACAGTGCAGTTGTGGCGCATATGAAATTGACACCAACATCGATGCATCCATCTTTGAACTATGCTAAGATTATCTTTGGCCTGTTCCGCCATGTCAGTTCTTTGTGAGCCTTGCTTGTGTTTGGGTGAATAAATGAACTACTGCTAAATGGAGGTTGTTTGGTGTAACTAACCCGAACATTTCCCTCACTGGTGACCCCGAGTTGTAATGTCTTCCGTTTTCGCCGTTTTACTGTGTCCGCGACCTCCACGTTGCTTATTTTTGCTTGTATTACATCGACACAGCATTTGAACAATGATTTAGGCCCAGCGCCTAACGCCGGATTTTTTGATCGACATGCATCGTGTTGTGGGTGATGTACACCTGCCAGGACTGCAACACGATGCCTCTCTCTCGACGATTGCACCCATTTCGCTTGGTGTTTTCGAGCCTGCAACAATTAGTGAGGTTAGGAGTGTGCATGACTCTGGCTATCAAACGCCTTTGTTCCCACCACATGTGCCCTCCCTGATCGACTGTGCAGTTACCTCTTACGGATCTCCGTGCAGTGCGGGACCAATGCCGATTTCTGCAAATGCTTCGTTGGACAACCTACCGCCTCCAGGACAACGATTTGCCATGCCCCAATCCGTGCAATACCACATGGACACCTGCCACATGGCCAGAACTGCTTTGTTCACAGGTCAACCTCCTCAGCATCCGACCATGCCAACGCCTGCCTTGGTTCAGCATCAGCACATTCCTTCCTACTTCAATACCTCGGCCTGCATCAGGAACAATAACTTGTTATCTGTGCCTGACCTCCAATTCCGTCCCACTGCTACACCTCAGTGTTTTGTGCTACGGCATTCACCTTATCCACACACCATTTTGAGTGGAGTGACTAAGAACAGTGAACATTCACACATTCCATCCCACATTCGACATCATTTCCCACACTGTGCTACCGGACAGCCCACACCGCCGTAGCCTCCCTGCAACACAGGAGGCCCCAGCTGTGATCATTCGTCGAGCTTTCCGCGGACTAACATGCATTCTCAAACTTTGAACTTTTTCTCACCTGTTGCCCCCGCGCCGGTTCCAGTCGAGCTTCCGCTACCATTTTTGGAACATCTCAGTGCATCATCCGCGTCGGTCTTCCACAACACATCAATCCGAACACAGCTGCTACGCGTTGAGCTTCCGCAACCGCAGTTGACACATTACGGTGTCTCACCCGCGTCGGCCTTCTGCATCGCGACGGATCATGCTCAACCACGACGTGTCACCTTCACGCTGCCACCCAAACAGCCATCGTTGCCACAACTCCTGGAGGCACACTCTCCTGGAACACTACAGCAACAACAGCTCGTTTCAGGCAGTGCCCCAACGAACTCTATCTTTTCTTCCAAACATTCTACAATGCTTACCGACGCTGCCGCCGTTTAATCCCGACAGAGCTAAAACCTTGTTCAAAATTGCGGACGAAGTGTTCGACCATTACAAACTCGACGAGTCAACCAGGTTTCTGTGTCTCATCACCCACCTGCACGACCAGGAGGACTTGATTGCTGACCTGGTCGACGCCCCAGACTCATCTACCGAGTACACTCTAGCCAAAAAGACAGTTCTACGTCGGCTTGCACGCTCAACTGAGGCAGCAACAATGCAAGTGCTCCACGTCGAGCAACTAGGCAACGACAAACCTTTCCAGCTCTGGAGACAGCTACGTGCCCTGGTCAGCGCCGATCTACTCTCTGACACAACTCTCCTCACCATCTGGTCAGATAAAATATCTCCTCACATCCGCTTTGCTCTGGCTCAGAGGTCTCCCGAACCTGTCGAGCAAAGAATGCCAATTGCTGACAAGCTACACGATGCATCACTGATCTATTTCGCTAGCCACTGCCTACCTGACAATTCTTTGGTTCAGGCTCTTCGTCCTGTGGCCGGACGCGGCCGGGGCCGCACTGTGCCGACCGTTCCACTCGCTCCGGGAAGCAGTACACAAGTTACTGGGACATCACCGGCTCCGCCCATGGTCATGCCCCCTCCTGCAACCGAGCCTGCTGTGGCCACCGAACCTCTGCCACCGCCACTGGCAACGAACGTTCCGCAGAAAATGCAACTGCACTACCCATGCTGTTACTTCCACACAAGGTTTGGTGAGGCGGCACAGAACTGCAGACCGCCCTGCTACTTCCCAAACGCCAATCGCAGCCAGATCCGGATGCCACCTCCTGCGCACAACATGACAGGCACCCCCCAGTACTCCATTCTGTCCGGGAAAGACCAGATAATTGTGGACGTCTTTACATTAAAGACATTTCGTCGGTATACCTTTTCCTAGTCGACACAGGCGCTGATGTTTCACTGCTGCCTACATCCTTAGTGTCATCGAATATCCGCCATCATTATACTTCACTGCAGGCCGTGAATTCATTTAAACTACAACACTCGGGTTCAACTTCCCACGTCATCTCATTCTTCACAAACTGCAAAATCGAGTGGACTTTTTAGTGTGCGAAATTGATGAACCTATACTAGGCATTGACTTCTTGCGACACCACAAACTTTCACCAAACCTAGTGCGAAACACCGTGTTTCATCACCTGTCCAAGACTCACTTCCCCTGTGCTCCATCGAGCAAACTCCCCCGTGACACATCGGTCTGGGCTTATCTCATCCGTACATGCTCATCTCTGTCGACGATGTTACAAGAAACAATGCACAGGTGTCTTGTCGAGCTTGAAAATGTCGCTCGCCTATGCAAGGAAAACTTTGAGCTCTCCCTCTGGCTCCACGAATCTCAGCTCCAGCTCTCCGATGCAGCAAAGGAATTACAGACACTACAGTAAGGACAAAGCAAGGTCAATAAGTGTGCCAAATCTGCTTGCAGTCGCAGCAATCGAGCCTCTGTGTGTTTATCTCCTGGTACCCCTCGCAACTGTACTATCAAGACCGCCATAACATGTACTGACAGCTCCGCAGGGCCACACCGTCCTAACATGGCAGCGTTTGACACTCAGCTGGACACAAGTGTGCATGCGTGACGAGCATCACGTGTTCCCGAACTGATGGCTCCTACCCCGCCCCTCACGGACGGCACCTCAAACTATGCAACTTCGGCTCCGGCGCGCCGCTGTGCGACCACCACTGACAACACAAACAGTGCACTCACGCCAAGCGTTTCACCCGCGACCGCGCTGTCACAGGCCACACCCTTGGACCATGGACTCACTAATGGCTCACAAGCTCTACCGAGCTCACCCAACCACAGTGCCACTGCTGCGGGCCGGGGGCCATCTTGTTGTGTTGACTCCTGGCACACTTTGCCGCTTCTGCTCCTGTCGGATCCGCCAAGTGGCTCCAAACACCACAACCACACCTCGCCTGCCGTGCCCACCACACATTGTAAACAAACCGCCTCCCGCGCCGCCGGCAACATTTCTGTCGTCACCAACGGCACGGTTCACAAGCTTCAGCTCACGCCAAGTCCCCCAATCTCCAGTAAATCACGTTGACTTTGTCCCGAGCGCCTCTCTGACCTTAAAAATCAGATTTCTGAACTACTAAGCTCCAGCATCATTGAACCCTCTGCCAGTAGCTGGTCTACGCCCATTCATATGACACCCAAGAAAGACGGGTCCTGGCACATGTGTGGAGATTACTGTCAACTAAACGCACGAACAATTATGGACACCTATCCCATACCCAACATTGCCGACTTTACCAGTTCCCTCACAGGTGCGACCACATTCTCTGTCATTGATTGCAAACGGGCCTACCACCAGATCCCCATGGCACCTGAAGACATCAAGAAGACAGCAATCACCACCACAATTGGGTTATTTCAGTTTCAAATCATGCCCTTCGGTTTGAGAAACACAACCCAGACATAGCAACGCTTCATCAATAAAGTGCTATTCGACCTAAAATTCTGCTTTGCATATCTTGATGACATTACTGTGTTCAGCTCCTATGTTGAGGACAACATTCAACATGTGTAAACTGTTATGAACACTCTCACAGCAGCAGGCATCGAGACTAACCAGGACAAATTGCAGCTACATCAGCCTGCTGTCACTTTTCTTGGTTTTCGGGTCTCTGCCGACGGCATTTCACCACCCCTTAGAAAGTACAAACAATACTAAACCTATCCCAGACCTTTGTCATTCAAAGAGCTCCAGCACTATCTGGGTACGGTTAATTATTATAGCCAACATCTACCTTGGGCTGTGGAGATTCAGGCTCCACTGACAGATGCCTTGGCAGGCGGATGCCTTGGCAGGCACCAACACTTCTGGATCTCGGCCCATTCCATGGACCCCTGCTAAGACGAACTCTTTCACTGCCCTCAAAAATTTTCTTGCCGAGGCCTGTACCATCACACATCCTCATCCCAATGTGCAGCTTTTCATCACCACAGACATGAGTGATACTGCCATTGGCGCTGTCCTTAGCCAGACAGTCGACGGCCAAACTTCGCCTCTGCAGTTGTTCTTGCGCAAGCTCACCAATGCACAACGGAAATATTCCACATTTGACAGGGAGTTGCTCGCAGTCGACGAAGTGATCAAGTATTTTAAGAGTGACATTGAGGGACGCCCTTTCTATGTTTTAACGGACCACAAACCCCTGGCTGTGGCCATTACAACCCCGCCAGCTGATCTGGCTCCTCGCCACTTCAGATACATGGATTTCATATCTCAGTTCACTACCAATGTCAGACATATAAAGGGTGCTGACAATATAGTTGCAGATTTCCTTTCATGAGTCGATGCAGTCCATTCACTGTTAGACTTCTCTGAACTGCTTAACCTCCAACCCACTGACTGGGAAACATAAAACCAAATTTCAGATTCTACCTCTTCACTACACTTTGTCTGCACCACCTTCCCTGGCATTTCTGGTGAGAACTTGTGTGACGACAGTACGGGCACGTTACGCATTGCATAATTTAGCCCACCCCAGTGTTTGTGCATCCGCCTGCCTCATAGCTGAGGGCTTTGTGTGGAGAAATGTCAACAAGGACTGCCAGCAATGGGTATGCTCTGCATCGTGTGTCAACGCTGCAAAGTATAGAAGCACACTTCACCCCCCCCCCCACCCCCCCCCCTCAGTGCCTTTTCGATCCCTCCTGGGCGTTTCCAGTATATTAATATTGACATTGTTGCTCCCCCCCCCCCCCCCCCCCCCCTCCCCCGCCCTTGCTTGGTCGTGGCTGTCCCTCTCCTCAATATTACGGCAGAAACTGTTGCTCGAGCTTTCGTCAAGTCATGGGTATCGCGTTTTGGATGTCCAGCTATCATCACGACTGACAAGGGCAGACAATTTGAGTCTGCCATGTTCAATGAGATTTGTAACATTTGCTGCATCTGGCGCATCCATACCACAACATATCACCTGCAAAGCAATGGGCTAATTGAGCGCTGGCACCGCACTTTCAAGGCGGCTCTTCGATGCCATGACTATGGATGGAGGTCCTTCCCCTTGTGCTACTCGGCATTTGTGCGATCTATAAGGAAGACCTCAAAGGCACAATAGCTGAGTTTGTATATGGCCAGAACATTGTTCTCCCTGGCGAACTTGTGAGCCCTTCCGCTTCTCTCCATCAGTCTGACTTACCTTCCTTCGTGGACCACGTCTTACGCCTTTTCATCAACCACCATATCCCTCCACCCGCCAGCTACTCCCGCCCTAAAGTTCACGTCCCGAAATCTCTGGACAATTGCGAGTACTTCATGTTCCGAGATGACACTGTCTGTGCTCCCTTCCAACCTCCATATACCGGCCCGTACCAAGTTCTCCAGCGTTCAGCCAACATGAAATCCAGATGAAAGATTCAGCTGTAACAGTCTCTCCCAACAAACTTAAGCCTGCTCATGTCGAGCCTTCCTTTACCACGACCACGCCACTCAGTGTCGTGGCTCACAACGCTCCGACTACTCCCTCCATGTTGAACTTACACACTCAGTCAAGTGACTTCCAGCTCCAATCATCGAGCTCTCCTCCGACCTCGCCCTCTACTCCGGTCTCACGCATTCCGTCGAGTGACCATATGCTCCCCACGTCGAGCTTACCTACGATCACACCCTCGCCACTGGGCACTTCACCGGTCCCTTTGAGCTCTCCACCATCGCCTGCCTCACCCTGTCGAGGTTTCTCATGCCCCCCTCCCCATCTTGCCCTCGCTCGAGGTGTTTGTGCCTGTACCCCTGGACATAATCCATGACATCTCAATAATACTGCACAATTATACCCTGTTCACTTTGTGTTTCTCTTCATCCAGTGCTCATGACACAACCTCCGCCATTACCTGCCACCTGGTGAAATGTGTTTCCCTCCCACCCTTTGTTGACCTGGACATGCTTCGTGTGTTCGCCACGCCCACCAGAGACATTGTCATCGTCGCTCAGTTCCACCCGCAAACCGCCGGCCTGTCTGTCACTGCATGCCCAGTACGATGCCCAGTTCGCTTTCATGACTTCCAGGTTCAGTGGCCAAACCTTCCTTCATGACATCTACCCACACAGCTCCCTGATGACACTGTCGAGCTGACCATGGTCCGGCTCCTACTGACCACTTCTGCTGACACCATAGTGCCCCCTCCCCAGCCTATCAAGAGTACTCCATACTGTGGGGGGGGGGGGGTGGGGGGGGTTTGGCGCTGATGAAATCAACACCAACATCAATGCATCCATCTTTGAACTAAGCTAAGATTATCTTTGGCCTGTTCTGTCATGTCAGTTCTTTGTGAGCCTTGCTTGTGTTTGGGTGAATAAATGAACTACCACTAAAAGGGAGTTGTTTGGTGTAAGTAACCCGAACATTTCCTTCACAGTAAACTGAAGCATCTAATATTTGCAGATTTAACACACAGTCAGGGTGAAACATTGTTATGCACTATTAATAAATTTATCATACACAAAATACCTACTATTGACTGTTGTGACCAAGTGCTATCAAAACTGAAAGCTAAAAAACATTTTTACTTAACCTGGCTTAACTGTCTCTGTTAAGATATACATCTACAGAGTAGAAGGAGTTGCCTATCAAAGAGTCTTTCAAACTCTGTTTGACCCCTGCTTTATCTAAAAACTAGTTTTTAATGGTTACTGGCAATTTAGTAGCAGTTAAAAATGCATAAAACAAATAGTTACAACACTCATGTACCTCATTAACTATAGTGTTGGAGAAAACACTTATCCTAGTAGCCTCAAAATAAGCATTGTTAAACCAGAGCATAAGAAGGGGAATACAAAAGAGATTTCAAACTACCACTCAGTAAGGTTTAGTAAGGTTTTTGAAATGGTTACCCTTTCTCAGATCCCTGCTTATGTTACAAAGAACAAATTGTTAACAGAAATCCAGTATGGCTTTAGGAAAGATCAGTGCATGACTACTGCAGTTGCTGAATTTCTCCATTTAGTGTACATCCTCCTAGACCAAGGCCTGAAGACAGCGGGCGTATTCTTAGATCTTTCCAAAGTTTTCAACTCAATCAACGATGAATAGCTCATTAAGAAATTGAAAGCTTGCAACATCAAACTCTCATTTATGTGATTACTGACCACATACTTGACAAATCACAAACAGTGTACTAAACTTTCATGTAAAATAGATAATAAGGTTACAGATTTCAAGTCTTCTAGAGACACAGTAACCCAGGGATCGATACTTGGTCCTTTCTTTCTTGGTTTATGTCAAGGACATGACACAACTCTTAAACTCAAATCTAGTACCCTATGCTTATTTTATGAAAAAGATGTGGAGACATTAAAATCAGCTGCAACTAAGGATGTAATGGAAGTAACCACATATTTTCTACACCAGGGGTTAAATACCATCAGTAAATCCCAGCCACTAACATTTAAAACAACTGGTTCTCATGAGGCAGAAACAGATAACATTAAATTTCCTGGCGTCCTCCCAGACAAAAATCTGGGTTGGGTAAACCACATTACTTCTGTATGTGATAAAATCAGCAGTAGTCTATGTCTGATAAATCAGCTGGCGAAAACAGTCCCAAGTCAAACGCTAAAAATTGTTTACTGTGGAAAAGTTTATCCATTTCTTAATTATGGTATTGAGTTGTGGGATAGTGCAGCAGACTTGCACCTGAGTAGAATATTAGCATTACAGAAAAGAACAATTAAATTAATGCATGGACTAAAGTCCAGAGAGGTCTGCAGTGAAACCTTTGTCCAATGCAAATATCTAACAGTATATTCCTTGTATTTGCATAAACTTCCTATATTTTTATGAATTGTAAAAACAAAGTAACTAAATGCAGTGATTCACAAAATTATGATACTAAAAGTAAGAGTAACTACTTCAGGCAGAGGACAAAATTAAAAATAACTGACAATAGTCCTTTCATTAATGAGCAGATATGGTTCAACAAGCTGCCGCATGCTATGCAAACTTGTGAACTAAAGCTGTTCCACAAGTAGTTAAAATCCTTCTTAGTGAATAAATGTTTATATTCGCTCAGTAAATTCTAATCTACTTGCCCTCTTCTGTAACAAGTAGTATAATTAGAATATTAAGATGAATTAGTTAGGTTAGGTTAATGTTTAACGTCCCATCGACAACGAGGTCATTAGAGACAGAGCGCAAGCTCGGGCTAGGGAAGGATTGGGAAGGAAATCGGCCATGCCCTTTCAAAGGGTCCATCCCGGCATTTGCCTGAAATGATTTAGGGAAATTACGGAAAACCTAAATCAGGATGGCTGGAGATGGGATTGAGCCGTTGTCCTCCCGAATGCGAGTCCAGTGTGCTACCACTGCGCCACCTCGCTCGGTATTAAGATGAATGTATGTACTACTACTGTATGTAAGTGTTAGCTAAACCTATGCACGACATTTGCAAAAGTCATCAGCTTGATGGTCTACACACAAAAAATGTAAATAAATTTTTGATTGTCAGAGTCTGAACCCAGTGGGTCGCTTAAAAGTTCCCAGTTGGAAATATTGGCGATGCTAGGAGAGTACAGCATAATGTCTGGGGTGAACTGTTTTTTAAACAGATGATGAATGAAGGTGGGTGGGCCACCATTCATTACAGTTTGTTGGTTAGTTTCTTGGTTATCTTCTATTGCTGTCAATAAGTTGTTTCCTTCTCTGTCTGTGTAATCACTGCCCCAACTCTTACAGTGGGAGCTGAAATCACCACATACAGTGACTGGCATATTTAGCCGATTCCATGTCCCAGCTTCTATTTTATTTCTTAGTGGATTATAAACAGACGCTATAAAGAAGGTAGATGTGATACAAGAAATAGTAAAAGCTAATGCATGTAAATTTGAATTGTGTGACTGTAGATTTACATTAGTATATTATATACCACTGTGAACCAAAATTGCCACACCAGCTTTTCCATCTAATCTGTCAGAACTTGTCAAAGAACATCCATTGAAAGTTACAGGTAAGGAAGACTGGAACCATGCAGGCTATCATAACCTTCTGTCGATGAAATTCATTTTACAGGCTGATTTTGTTGGACATAGCAGATCTAGCTTCCATTGCAAAACTCTAAAATTCCTGATTTTGCATTTAGTGACCTTGTTAGCCTCCTTATATGGGAATCAGTTTAAGCAGTCTGGTTCTAAAGGGCTGTGTATCTGCTGGTTCATTTTTCCACAGCTGATCTATAAGACAAAGAATGAAACGAAACATTTTATCTGGCAATGAGTTGTTTAATAAAGATTCATTATCAACTTGGGAAGTATGTTGAACTTGGAAATTATTAGATCCAATATGAGGTACAGTTAATTCTCTTGCATCAAATCCTAACTCCTGTATTGTGTGTCTATGTGGATTCTTGTTACACTTGGAAGAATTTATTTTTGTATTTGAATTCCATTTTTTTTGTTCATTCAAAATTATGTTGACTATTTGTGCTGTAGTAACTGCTGATCTGTTGGTGATGCAATGGATGACTTCAGAAGATTTGCTTGAGGTGCTGCTATGGGGTATAAGTAGGTACTATAATACTGAATAATACACCCATTACTTAAAACACTGATTTATTGTACTTGATGGCGCAATGTATACAGCACAAAGACTAAGGAAAGGGCGCCAAGATGTGGGTCTCTGCTTGACGCTCCAAAGAACATGGCAAAGAGAAATCAAACCTTCATAGCTGGTGACAGTCAATGTTTAACTACTTCTGTGAACATTGCCACATAGCCCACCTTCCTTCTTGGTGTATGGAATACTCATCGGTGCAGTGGGCGGGGGCAGTGGGCCGACAGGCAGATGTGTGACTGATAACTCCTCGACGTCATCTGGGATTGGCGGTGATGGCTGGGCTCACAGCTCGAGGGGGATCCACTGGATGGCGTAGTTGTCGAATCTCTGAGGGTAACGAAGGCGCCGGCCAGCCCTGGAGTGTGGGTGTGGTGAGGAGATCTGTGATGCACACGGCACACACAGGAACACGTACCCGTTAGGGCACACAAATGCTCTGATAGAGTCAACAGATGTGGAGGGCAGCAGTGGGAATCGCTGCACTACTGAAGTGGCTGGTGTGGAAGTAGGGGGCGACACACTCAGTTTTACTCCTAACAGTACGTAAGCAGAATCACCTAGGATGGTGATAGAGAGGTTCGTGATATCCCCTGGGGAAATGTCCACCTGCAGTTCAATCTTATGGGTCTCTGGTGGAAGGCCCTGATCAGTTCTAGGTAGGGGTGCTGACAAGCCATGGAATGGCGAGCAGGGAGGGGTCAGTGGTGTGTGCTGACCCGGCGAGGGGGGCACAGGAGTATGGGGATAATATGTGCTTGGTTGGGAGTACCTTGATGTTCCCGGCATGGGGGGAGAGGTCTGAGAGGGGGGTAAAGAGCTTGATGGAGAGCTGTTGGTGTCACTGGACTTGGCTTGGGGTGAGTTGGACAGTGAAGGTTGGGGCGAGAAACCCCGGAAGGGTGAGCCAGGAGTGCTGCAAGTTGCAGGGGGCCTAGAAGTGGGAGCAGCCGGGGGCAAAATAAGGGAGCTCGATTGTGAGCTGTGATGTGATTAGAGGAATTGCATCCTCAACAGGAGGGGGCGTGGACGTCGGCTCCACATATGCTGGTTTTACCCGGTGAAGTGGACTGGGCTGCCTTTGACCTTGATGTTAATGTCTGGTCTTTGTGTTTAATAATTTTATGTGGACCAGTTTAGGGAGGCTTTAGGGGAGTCCACACTGTGTCACGTGGAGCATTACGTGTGTGCAGGTTTCCAATGTTCGCAGGATGTATGTGTGCGGGGGAGTGTGGCTGGAGGAGGGGGGGTGGTAGAAGTTTAGAGCAATGCAGTTTGACGCATTCAAGTAAGGTGGGTAGCTCGGAGAGGATGGGTTCGGGTGAGAGATTGACCAGTTCACCAGGTAAGACGAGTGTCTGTCCGTACACAAACTCGGCAGTTGTGCCATTCAAGTCTTCCTTGTAGGTGGCACGGAGACCAAGCAGTATGAATGGCAATGCCTCTGTCCATAGCTTTCCATGGCATCGAATTGCAGTCTTTCGTGTCGTGTGCCATTGCTCAACTAATCCATTGTATTGGGGGTGGTAGGCTGTGGTGTGAACAGGGGCAACACTGCAAAGAGTGCAGAGCGAGTTGAACATGGTGGAATCGAACTGGCAACCTTGGTCAGTGGTGACAGTGGCAGGGGAACCAACACGAGCGATCCACACGGAGAAGAATTCTTGTGCTACAGTCTCTGCGGTAATGTTCGGCAGGGGTGATGCTTCCATCCACCGTGTTGTCCTGTCAATTACTGAAAGGATGTACCTGTACCCCTCAGAGGGGATGGGGAGACCCACTAAGTCTGTGTGGACATGTTGAAACCGGCTTGTGGGTGTAGGGAAACTATGCAGTGGGGGGTATGGAGTGACGTGATAACTTGTTCTGTTGGCATGGTGTACAGTTGCGGGCCCACTCTTGGCAGTTACGCTTCATGTTGTGCCAAACAAAACATTCCATTATGAGTCATGTGGATGTGCAGATGCCAGGGTGTGCTAAGTTGTGGAGCTTGAGAAACACTTCACGCTGTAAGGCACATGGGTTGAACGGTCGTAGGGTCCTGGTGGATTCGTTGCACCAAATCTCGCCCACTACGCCCAGGTAAGTAGTGCGTACTGGTTTGAGTGACGAGTTTTGGTCGGAAATCATTGTCAAGAGTTCCTCGTCCACTGCTTGCAAGGTAGCGAGGTTCGGTATACCGAAAAGTGGCGTCACTGCGTCCACTCGCGACGGGAAGTCTGCGACGACCTTGTTGGCGCCCCTGATATACCGCACATCAGTGGTAAACTGTGATATGAAGTTGAAATATCGAAAACAGCGTGGGGGCGGGTCTTTCGGGGGGTTCTGTATGGCATCGGCTAACAGTTTGTGGTCCATGAGTATATAGAGTCCTCGGCCCTCGATCTCTGGACGAAAATGTTTGATGGCATCGTAGACCACTAATAGTTCACGATCGAAAGCGGAGTACTACTTCTGCACGTTGTTCAATTTCTTCGAGAAGAAACTCAGTAGGGAGGTAGAGTCGCTGACCGCTTGGCTCAGGACGGCGCCTACTGCGTTTTCGCTAGCGTCTGTAGTTATGAATAGTTCTGCCTCCAGGTGAGGGTGTGCTATGGTAACCGCTGAGGCCAAAAGTTTTTTTAATTTCTCGAAAGTGGAGTTCATTTCTTCTGTCCAAGGGACGGGTCGTGTGCCTAAGGTTAACTGTCCTGCAAGCGCGTCCGTAAGTGGAGCCTGGACCTGCCGCGGCAGGTAGGTACTTCCTGTAATAGTTTATTGTTCCTAAGAAATAGCGCAATTCCTTGTAAGTAGTCGGGCGTTGCATCTCTAACACTGGTTCACTGCCAACTGATGACACCACGAACCCTATGAAGTCGATGGAGGTCTGGTGTAACTGCAGCTTCTTACTGTTAGTTTCGATACCTGCTGGCTGCAAGGTATCGAGTACAGTTTGTACATGGGTCTTGTTGTCCTCCAGTGAGGGGCTGAAGACTATGATGTCGTCTAAATGGGTGAAACAAAAAGAGAGGTGAAAGAGAACCTCATTTATGAATTGCTGCCAAGTCTGGGCTGCATTACGAAGACCGGAAGGCATATAACGGTATGCAAAGACGCCAAAAGGTGTGGTAATGGCCGTCTTTTCAACGTCTTCGGGTGCCATAGGTATCTGATGATACGCACGTTTGCAGTCGATGACCGAAAAATAACTACAGCCGGGAAGTACGTGTGCAAAATCGGCTATGTTAGGTACAGGGTACTTGTCAAGAATAGTGCAGGCGTTGAGTAGTCTG
This sequence comes from Schistocerca serialis cubense, assembly GCF_023864345.2. NCBI lineage: Eukaryota > Metazoa > Arthropoda > Insecta > Orthoptera > Acrididae > Schistocerca > Schistocerca serialis. Next base: position 5,943,696 of record NW_026047471.1, on the reverse strand, counting down.
TAGTCTCTGCACATTCTCTTGTTACCGTCTTTCTTATCTACGAAACGTATCGGCATAGACCACATGCTGGAGGAGGGCTCCAGGACTTTGGCTTGTAAAAGCTCAGTAATTTGCTCCTTCGTGGTCTGCATGAGTTCAGGTTTTAAGCGTCTAGTTCTACAAGAGATTGGGGGTCCATCAGTTAGGCGCAGTTTGTGGATGGTTCCGTTTGTAGCGACTGAGACTGTTGGTCGATGCGTGCGACTGTGTACTTGTGAGCACTCGTGTGTTGTGCAGCAGTCTGTTGGAGTGGCGCGAGGTCAACGCGCCTGGTGTGGTTTGGCAGGTCCAAAGTATTCCAAGTGTGCTGTTAGGTTGTCTTCGGGTCAGCTGCTTGTGTCCTTGCTGACGTAGTGTGCTGTGTGGCCATAATCTGAGTTGGTGGCGCGACGGGCATTTCTAGGGAAGATGCCTGCCGCACGGGGGTGACAAACGCTTCTGGAGTCGGCGAAAAAAGTGCGTTATGCTTGCGTGTAGTGGCAGCCTTGTCTTTAGTTAGCGGGTCCGGCACAGAAGGCGTCGCTGGCGGTGAGGGAATACGAGCCACAACTGCGGTGTTGGAAACTGGCACTAGTGGCGATGTGACAACTGCCGTGCGCAAGACATCATTCTTTGTGCACGCGGTTGTCATGGTAACACCTGAAAGCTTACAAATATCCGTATCTGTGGGTTGCAGCTGTGCAGAGTCTGCCGAGGGAAGATTAGCACTGTGTGTGGGTGGAGAATCACTGTTCGCACACTAAATCGAGGTACTGGTACTAACCTTAGTATCGTCCTCTGTGAGGCATTCCTGTAGCTTCTCGATGTGTCGCCTGGTGGCCGTAAGCTTGAGTGTAGCCTTTTCCATGTGACGTTTGATCTTGTGCTGTTCCTGTTGTAAACATGTCCTCTCGTCTGTCTTGGCGAACAGTTTGTCAGTAATTTGTTGTAAAGTGGTTGAGAGCGAGTCACACAAACTTATTAGGTGGTAGTATGAACTCAAGTCGGTATCACACACACTCGCAGTGGCGCACTGGAAATGTTTGCACGAGAGTTCGTGAAAAACAGTATCGCACCCTATGTTAGGCGAAAGCACATGGTGTTTAGGAAAGTCAATGCCCAGAATCGGTTCTGGAATGTCTGCCACCAGAAAAGTCCACTTAAACACGCACTTGGGGGAAAGGTGTACGGAAAATGACATCGAGCCTACACACTTTAGACACGTAGTGTTGACCGCTCGTAACTGTGTGCGGTGTGGTCGGATGTTTGCTGGTTTCATCGACAGTGGTAGCGAAGACACATCTGCGCCCGTATCGATGAGGAAACGAATGCCTATTTCACAGTCTCTGATGTACGTACGAGTGCACTTAGGGAGTGGCTCCTCTACTGAGTCGAGGGACAGCTTGCACCTGGCTTTTTCGTTGCAGGTGGCAGTGCCTAGATCGACCTGCGCCGTGCATTTGGGTGGTAGCAAGGAGGGCTGCATCTCTTAGCGCCCGATCAAACTTGGTATGGTAGTAGCAGAATGGGTAGTGTTGTGGGTGCTCTTGGGGCTCTGGATCATCGGAAGTGTTGAGACTAGGGGGAAGGGACGGAGGTGGTGTAGTCACTGCTGTTTGTGCGGTTTGTAGTTGGTTTGGCTGGCTTGGTGAGTTGTGGCCGGCGTCTAAGTTGTGGCGTCGTCTGCGGCCTGCCGTTGGGGGGGGGGGGGGGAGGGGTGGAATGTTGTAGCGCGAGGGGGAGGGGGGGGGGGGTTGCTGCGCGTGGTGTTCGCGCTGGAGAGTGGAGTGCGCTCGGGCAGCAGCGCTGATGCGTTCTTCAGTTGATTGATCTTCGTTGCTGGCGATGGCAGTTTGGATGGAGAGAGGCAGTTTCCCGATCCATATCGACATGAGGGTGTCATTGGGCAGGGCCCGTTTGTTGATGAGGAGTCATAGGCGTTGCCACATCTGAGACGGAGTTTTGTCACCGAGGTGCTCCTTGTAGATGAGGTTCTGAACCTTTTCCATTGACGTCTGGATGACGCTTTCCAATATTATCTCCTTGGCAGTTGTGTATTTGTCTACCTGTGGGGATGTGCTTACTAAATCATGGATCAGGTCTACATGGTCGTGGAGGTTGGTCAGCAGACAGATGAATCTTGAGTCATCATTGAGCGAATAGTACTGAAAAGTTTGTTCTGCGAGAGCGAACCAAAATTTGGGGTGTTCTAGTGTGAACGCTGGTAGTTTCGGTAGCCTCTTGGGTGGTAGCGGTTTGGAAGCAGCAGATAGGTTAGGTGTGGGTGCGGATATCAGGTGCCATGTGGGGGGGTTTGCTGTATCTTCTAGACTTTGTGGTGCGGCCGACGTGCTCGGTGGCACTGTTGGGCGGTAGAGTAGCTTGGTGCAATGAAGCAGTCAATCGACGCAGCTGGCACAACACGTGTTGTGGTACATGGCTGATCATTAGGCCAGCGTTCACAATTGACGTTACTTGGTCCCCTGGCGGAATAGTTCACTGTGCTCGAATGGAGCGGTGCGGTACTACGTGATCATGGTGCATCTTTACAATGTTCACATGGCACGTATAAGAAGAGGTTCCATGAACTGGTACGAAAAAGTACTGAGGTACGTTCACTGGCGAAGGTATGCTAACACTCGCATTATTAGAGTAACTGCCTGATAAGTCGATAGAGGCGTTTGTGAACTGTGCAACTTGTTGCTGTGTCACATTCACAGAAGGATACTGTTGAAGTCTATATGGGACAGAAGCAGGTCCATCTACGGAATTAATGCTGTCTGCTTGCACACGTAATTAATGTTTCGTTGCACTGCTGTAGGTGTAGGAAATGTGAAGGGGTTGTTCCGCTGGTGTGATTCATATTTTGGTGTAACGTGGGGGAAGCATGGCATCACAAAACCAGAGGCTCTCAGATTGTTCTCTAGGTTATGTACTCGAAGTGGCATGGAAGCAGGTTCTGGCGATGTAGCGTGAGCTGATTTCACTGTAGCAGGGTGTTGGAAATACAGCGGGTTAAACATGCTTTCTTCATTGTGCTGGTCGACACTGAATGCCAGGTGTGTGTAGCCCATGGCCATGGTCTCCGTGATGCGGTTGAGTCGATGGATGTAAATAGCGTTTTTCATTATGCGGTAGTCCCAAACACTTAACTCGTGCGAAAAGGTGGAATAACAAACTCGGGGTCACCAATACGGGGTATAAGTAGGTACTATAATACCGAATAATACACCCATTGCTAAAAACACTGATTTATTGTACTTGATGGCACAATGTATACAGCACATAGACTAAGGAAAGGGCACCAAGACGTGGGTCTACGCTTGACGCTCCAAAGAACATTGCAAAGAGAAATCAAACCTTCATAGCTGGTGACGGTTGGTGTCTAACTACTTCTCTGAACATCACCACACTGCCATTGATATGTGGAAACTAAGTCTGAGAATGTGTGTCTATTATACTCATCTTTGTTTCCCTAAATGGAGGTGGATTACCGTTTGTGATACTTGATGTGACACCTCACATCTTGTACCAAATAAATATACATATTGCAGGAGAGTTTGAGAGTAAAAGGTTAACACACTTGTTTGTAGTTTTATTTTATTTTATTTTTTGTTTTCTCCTAAGACCATTCTGAGAGTCTTCTCACATTAAGAACTGTTACTGGGGAACATATCTCATTCAAAACCTCTTCTTCTGGGATGTCTACGAGAACACTTTGTGTTACTCTCTGTTTGAATACATTATGTGACAGAAGATAGGGATGGATTAGTTTAGTTATGGAAGGAAAAAAAATACAGAAAATTTTAAAAAAGGGGGAATGTGTTTGACAAGCAATTGAAACTATTGAGGTTAGATTCCAGACACTGCTTAAATTTTGGGCGGTAAACTACACTTGAAAGGTGGAAGTATCAGCAATGAACAACAGCATGGGGATACAGAAGGCAATTTGAATCAATGTACTAAAGCCACATTGTGTGTATTCACTGGACATGTAACCTGCATTGGTAATTGAAAAAGTGTCATGATAGTCTTCCCATGGGCAAATGATTCTGGATTAGTCCCCAATTCAGATCTCTGGGAGAGGACAATCAAGTGGGAGGTAAACATGAATAAAAGATTGAATAAGCAACGAAAGTTTATCATTCTACGTGTCAGAGTGTGGACTGTCAGATGGCAGGAAAGTTAGAAAGTCCGAAGAGGCAAATGAAGAGGTCAATATAGATATTGTGAGGATAAGTGAAGTGATATGGAAAGAATATAGTACTTACTGCTCATCCAAATATAAGGTAATACCAACAGAAGCAGAAGATGATATAACTGGGGTGGGCACAGAGTGAGTTAATATGAAAGATGATAAGAGTTGCTCCTATCAGAATCAACAGAAAATCTACACCAACAACAATAGCTCAGTTATACATGCTGAATGGCGAATGAGGAATGAGAAGATTACACTTAGATTGCATCATGCTCAGATGGACATTCCAGAGTCATATATTATATTGTAAGGCATATCCAGGAGCAGATATAGACTCAGATCACAACTTGGTAATGATGAACAGTAAACTGAAATTTTAAATAATCTTCCAGAAGAATTAACGTGGGAAGATGTGAGATATTGTAATACCAAGGAATGATGAGATGTATTTGAAGGTCTCTAAGGCTGTGGATATTGTCCTAATGAGTACCACACTAGGCAGTTAAGCTGAAGAGGAATAGACATCGCTAACACACATAATCACATAAACAAATAATTATTGACAAAATTATTTAATTGGTTGGATAAAAAATCTACTCACCAAACGGCACCAGCTTGGTGAGTAGATTTTTTTACCTATCCAATTAAAAAATTTTGAACATAATCACAGAAGCTAGACTGACAAACATAGGTACATGGAAAGTGACTATGAAGAAAGATTGGGTAACAGAAGGATTAATTAAACTGCTTGACAAAACAAAGTACAAAAACGTCTAACAAAAGACAGAAATATAGCGATGTGAGTCACTAAGGAATGTAATAAATGGGACGTGTGGGGAAGTCAAGCCACAACCAATGCAAGAAAAATGTGAAGATGTCATAAAAGAAATGGTCGACAGAACAACGACTGATTCGGCGTATACCAAATTAAAACAATCTATTGATGCTTGCCCAACTGCTCCCTACAATTTTCGCCAGACGGTGATATCCGGCTCGTTTGTTTTTTGCGCCGTGACCATCGCTGCATGGCCTGAAACTTAGGTCATAATTGGCTGCTTCAAGGTCACTCCAGCAGTGCCATGTTTGATTCTGCAAGCATTCAGTTAGCTACATAAAAGGCTACAGGGTAATTATTATCAGAGAGCAGCAAGGCTGGAGCGTAAGTGTAACAAGGCTCCTGGTGAGCAGAGAGGTGCAATGTGCTGGCAGTGAGGTGTCAGTAGAAAGTCTGCAGCATAAACATACCCTAAGATTGCAGTGGGAGTTTCACTGTTCAACAGAAAGGAAAGAGCAGTTAGTTGAAAAGAATACAATGAAGACTTCTACAAGACTGAGGATTTGTCTGATGAAGTGATAGAATTGTATGGAGAGGAGTTTTTATGAGGGAGATTTTGGCGACAGTACAAAAATAATGTATATAAATCACACAGAAAGACTTATACATCACCTTCAAAAGTTATTTTTTTTAATTGTACACCTCTTTATCAACGTAGTTTGACTAAAAGAAACCACTATGAACAGCCAAATTGTGTTTTGGCAGTGAAACTAATGCTGCATTATCAGTGGAGTGCAGTAGTGTGTGTGCTGTTTCCAGTAGTGAATGGGACAATGTGGCTTATGTTCAATAGTTAGTTTGTCATCATATCTCAGTGGCTGAGTCTGAGATTATGCCATGTGACCATCAGCCTTTATAGTAATGAGATTTGTCAGCGTGGGAAGCTGCACACCAAATTAGTGTACTCCACATTGACATCATCTGAACATTCAGCTGCTATTGTTGGACACTAAACACTGAAGGTCATTCTCATAGTGGTCAATATTTGGCGTTTGTTTGCTGTGTAGGGACGATTTCGACATGGGAATAATTATGCACACATTGAATTGAGTATTCTATATTTGACGCCATTTGAAAATTTACCTGGCACCAAATATTGAAGATCTTCCTTCTAGAGATCACTCGTGGTCCACAACATCAATTGATACACACTACTTATATACGTATATCAACAAAAGTTTTGCATCACAACTTTATTTCGAAATTCACGGTATAAAACAAAAAAACCAGCACCGAGGCATGTGCCTATATTCTTTCTTAATGCGTACAGATCACCAAATCAAAAGAACAAGCATTTTTGTATTGACAAAATCGTCTGTTTCCATAGGGGACTCGTGAGCAACATCAATATGTGGTAGAACTTCCCCTTGCCGAGATGCAGGTTTGAATCCATCATGACATGCCATCACTGAAGTCATCAAGCCCTGGCCCAATTGTCCCACTCCTCAATGCACTTATATATAAGTCGCACACAATATGTGGTTGTTGTCGATATTCACGAATCAGGTTCGATTGGGTTCATGCTCAGCAAACAGGCAGCACACTCAATTCTGGTGATACCAGCGGGCTGAAATGGCTCTGAGCACTATGGGACTCAACTGCTGTGGTCATAAGTCCGCTTGAACTTAGAACTACTTAAACCTAACTAACCTAAGGACATCACACACATCCATGCCTGAGGCAGGATTCGAACCTGCGACCGTAGCGGTCGTGCGGTTCCAGACTGTAGCGCCTTTAACCACTCGGCACCAGTGGGCTGAAGGACTGTTTCCACGAAAGCAGTACGCGAGCTACAGTTCATCAAGCTGAAATTCTCACCAAATCGTTAGTGGCTCAATCCCACTGTTGGCTGCAAAATCTCATACCTGCACTGCAGAAAGTGAGATTGCCCTCAACAACCACGAGAGCTGTACGGTGGCCTCATGTAATGCTACACCAGAACATAACTCCATCACCACTTTGTTTTAGATGTGACACACAGTGCTGGAAGCAGTAGATATTAGCAGATAGTCTCTACAGAGATTGTCTGCAGTTATCAGGTTACAACAGATCCAACTTTCGTCCATGAACAGCAACTTACGCCAATCCTGGGGCATCAATTCAGCATGATTTCATGTCCATCTGTAACGAAGTCCGTGGTGTTCTGGTATACGACATGGTGGTCGTAGGGAATGGAGATTTACATCATGCAGTCGTTTTCTAACAGTTTGATGCGATACGTGATTTCCTGTAACCTCTTAGAATGTTGGATTTAGTTCTGGAGCAGTCGATCCACAATTCCTTTGACTCAAATGTCGTATATATCGATCATCCTGTGCACCTGTCGAAGGTGGGCAGCCTTTGCGGTGTAAGTCTTCAACACCATTTGTCATTTTGAACCGAATTCGTGTCCGCACCCCATCACTTTGATTCCAAAGAACATGTCGAGCAACTTCCCTGGTTGACAAACCTTCTGCACGTAACTTGATGATGCAGCCCTGATCATTGGTTACAACTGTCCTTCGTGTAATGATCCATGTGCACTCTACTGTTCCACAGACTTCTCCACATGTCCACTGGTGCTTCACTTTCAACTGAAATGCTAGAGTCCATTCGAGTGCAGTACCATAGGTATCACGCATTATAACTGAGTTTACGGTTACAAAACAACGTCAGGGACAGTCTTCTGATAGGTACAGAAACAGTCACAATAACAACACAGCTGCACAGCATATCGCGGTGATACAACACATTTATTGATGTGTGTGTTATAGCTCATAGGACCCTCAAGGAGAATGCAACAGATATGTACACTGCCCTTTGGGGATTATTCAACGCAGAATGTAGACAACCATCTCCATACGACATATGAAGCACCTAGGCATCTGCTGCAAACAACAGCACAAAGGCCCCAGCATTGTGGTGCATGGAGAAGGTGGGTAATGGAACATCAGCAATGCAAACCGTGTCAATGTTGTCAGGTTCTCTTCACCGATGAGTGCAGGATTCTTCTGACTCCAGCTGATAGTCAAAGATGAGTGTTGAAGAGACCAAGTATTAACGCATGTTTCAAGGAAGCACTTCCGTAGGGTGAGCAGGAAGAGGGGTCGATTTCGTTTGGTTCAAAAATAGTTCAAATGGTTCTGAGCACTATGGGACATAACTTTTGAGGTCATCAGTCTCCTAGAACTTAGAACTACTTAAACCTAACTAACCTAAGGACATCAGATACATCCATGCCCAAGGCAGGATTCGAACCTGCGACCGTAGCGGTCATGCGGTTCCAGACTGATGCGCCTAGAACCGCTCGGCCACCGCGGCCGGCGATTTCGTTTGGGATCAGTGTCATGTGCAGATGTCAAAAACTTGTAAAAGACTTTTTCTTATGGACATGCTTATCTCCTGCTGGGGAGATACAGACCAGATCAACTCGAAGAATTCCTCATGATACCATAATAAACTAATATAGTAAGGATACTGCTACATGACACTGAGCAATGTGTTAATAGGAGCTGTTACTGATATTATTCAAGTTACAGGCATGCAAGCTGACATTGAGCCCAAGTTAAAGCAATGGCAACTAACAGTTGATGTGCAATATAACACCCTTAGTGTTTCATGTGCCACAGCAGTTTAGTCATCATCTGTTGATTGTTTGATGCAGCGAATAATGTTGTGATTAATTACTTAATAAACAATGTTTAAAATCACAAATTAATACAGAGGATAAAATTAATAACTACAGACCACTTGTGTAATTACGTAATTAACAAGTTGAAAGACTTAATTAGCAAATTTACCTTATATTATTAATTTGCCAAGACTACCAATGTGTTGCCTAAGTATGGGGGTAGATTAATTTTAATATCAGTTAAAATAAGAAAGCCTCAAGATTACGTAAATCAGTAAAGGACAAGACTGTTGCATTCAGTCTTGACCTCAGATGGGGGAGAAGTTTTACTAGGGCCACCACATGGTGTCGAACTTAAACACCGGGACATCTTTCCTCCTCCACTCTCCCGTCATCCCGCTAAGGGATAGGGGGCAAGTTGGCGTCGTCATATTCAACGTGATTTGTTTTCCATTACTTTGAAACTATAATCTGTTCATCATTAGGATAAACCTGATTCAAACAAACACAAACGCTATGATTGGTCGGAAGCCATAGCACACATACACTGGTGTTGTTACGCTCTTGGAAGTAGATCCTACTTATGCAAGAGGTTTCTTATTACTAAGTTACTTTAACTGAAACTTTAAGATATTCAAATGTATTAACAGCCATCAACTTTTTTCTTAATCATGCTTCAGCTACGTAGTTTTTATTTAAAAAATCGTGTGCAGTCACAGCTTCTGCATGGTTGTGCTCTGGCTGTCGCACTGTTAACCCTCTACTGCCCACCGTGACTCTGAAGTCACGTCAAATTTTATCGTAATATTTCGCATTAGGATCATTATTTCTTTCTTGACCAGTGTGACTTGAGTGTTACAATCTGGCTGCTTTATATTTAGGTTGTTTGCACTGGCACCAGAATAATATTATCTTTGGTAGGTAGCATTGAATGTTGGACTGCAGTCATTTGTCGTCTTCCTGTGCTGGTGCAAGTTTAGCTATTATTTACAGTGATGCTATTGTCATTTTTCAAGAAACAAAAATACTTAGAAATGTAAGTATCATTCTTCAATATAAACACTGCATTTCATGTAACTATAAATATTGCATGTGCTTTGAGCGAATTTGGGTCCGTTTCTCTGAAGTCACCTTGGGCAATAATGGAATCATAACCTCACTTTGTTACAGAGTCTTGGAGCCCAATAAGTTTTATGGAAAACGTAAGAAAGGTGAAGAATATGAAGTTAGAACTATTCCTGGGTATGAATCAGAAGATTCTGTCTTAGATTCAGATAGTGTGGATGATATTGAGATAGTAGAAAAGTGTCAAGGTAACATAATTATAGGCGAGAGTAATAATGATAGTGCAGAGGACGGTGATAATGCTGTACTTGTGAATAATGAAAGTGATAACGAGAATGTTAGTGATGAATTTCAAGTCAATTATGATTGGAGACGTTCTAGCAATCGTATTATTCGTCCTATTCAACCATGGAAGTGTTGTCTCCCTTGTGCACCGGAAGAACCTCACCTACCTATGACCTATTTTAGGCAGTTGTTAGATGATAAAATTGTGGAAAATGCTGTAGATCAAACCAACTTATATGCAATACCGAAAGACATTTCTAAACCAATAAACACTAATAAAAATGAGATTGAACAATTTTTGGTTGTTGTATGTACTTGTCCATTTATGGACTTCCATCGTCTCGTATGTATTGAAAAACTACTATTCAGATTCCAGCTGTTGCTGATGTAATGAGCCTCAATAGGTGGGAGCAGCTAAAATTAGGCCTCCATTTCAATGATAACGAAACTATAGATCAAGCTGACGCATTGTACAAGATCAGACCCTTTCTGGAGCCATTGGTTGAAAATTTTCGAAGAATTCCCGTGAGTGAAAAATTGTCAGTGGATGAACAGATGATTCCTTTCAAGGGAAGACACACCTTGAAGAATTATGTCAAAAATAAACCTAAAAAATGGGGTTACAAAGCATTTGTCTTGTGTGATTCACATGGAATTGCACATAATTTAGAGATATATTCAGGGAAAGTGAAACATGACCCATCCTTACCTGATGTAGGTGTGAGTGGAAATGTTGTTCTCAGATTGGCTTCTGTAATATCTAGACACATGTTTCACAAACTGTATTTTGATAATTGGTTCATAGGAGTTTGGTTAGAAGTTGAACTAGAAGAGATGGGTATTCAGTCTTTAGAAACTGTGAGACCTAATCGGCTCAAAGGCTGTATGTTCACTTCTGGCAAAGTCATGAAAAAGAAGGGTTGAGGGAGTTATGAGGAACATTTATCTAAAATTGATGGCATTACTTTGAGTGCAGCAAAATGGTATGATAACAAGCCTGTTTATTTGCTCAGTACTTTTGCTGGTGCTCATCCAACATCAACAGTGGAGAGATGGGACTGTACAAAGAAAGAAAAAATAAATGTTGAATGCCCCAGTATTGTTCACTATTACAATTAGTGCATGGGTGGTATTTATCTGTTGGACTCACTGATAGCATTGTATCGCATCAAGATCCAGTCAAAGAAATGGTATTTGAGAATTGTATTTCACTTGCTTGATCTGACTGTAGTCAATGCTTGGCTACTATACAGAAGAGATTGTACAGAGTGTAACGTGAGAAAACTAGATCAGCTCAGCCTATTGGACTTCAAAGCTACTGTTGCTGCTTGTCTTTGCAAACAGAATAAGGATGGACAGAAAAAAAGGGGAAAACCTAGTAGTTTGTCAATGGAAACTGCAATTCAGTTGAAGAAGAAGACTGGGTCAGCAGCACCACTGCCTGAAAAAGAAGTGAGGAAGGATGGAATTGGCCACTGGCCTCAATTTTCAGAAAAAAGAGGTCATTGCAAAAAACCAGGATGTAATGGTGCACCAAAAGTGTTTTGCACAAAATGTAAAGTGCATCTTTGCTTCACACCAAATTCTAACTGTTTTGTTTTTATTTTCATCCTCAGTAGTTCATGTCAGAAACTAAAAATAACCAGAAAATTGCTGACATTAAAATCAATTTTTAAGTTTGTATTTTTTAAATTATTGTATTGCGTATGTTTTTGTCTGTAATTGATTGTTATCTCATTATTCTTTACTTACTTCCAATTTTACCGTAACATGCAGCTCCATTCTTGTCTCGAATTAGAACTACTAAATTATTTGTACAAGACTGAACAAAAAATGTAGCTGCCCACTGTGACCTCAGAATCACAGAACTATTTTTAAAAAATAAATTATTTGAAAAACAAAAATTCACCTTATATATGTTAAATACATTATTCTCTAACATTCTGTGCATATAAATATTTTTTTCTACAGGAAATAATAATTTGGGCAATAGAGGGTTAATGCTGAAAATGACTGAGGCTGCTTTCTGTTCCGTAGTGAGACACGTGCGTGGAACACGGTTAAAAATTGCCGAGAAATAGGCTGTTCATAGTGTATTTAATAAATTTACGGAGATATTCGGCTCTGAAATTTTCCGAGACCTGTAAGTATATTGCGATTGGGGGAAACATGTTGTGTTGAACGTATAGCGCAGTCGGTAGCGTAATGGAATGTGTATGACAACCTGGTAATTCGTTCGTTGGTTCAAATCTCCCCATTGTTACTCTTTATTTCTCGTTCAATTTGAAATACATACATCTCGTAATTATAAAAATCATCATAATTTTTATGAATAATTCACGTCTTCTTGTTTCTAATTACATACTGGATGTGAAATTTCTGTTTCCATTTCAAATACAAATTCTTAATTATCGATGTTTTATGAATGACTTCATAAAAGTTGTTTAAATTAAGAAAACGTAACAGTTAATTCTTTAAGGCAAAAATGAGAAACCAAATCCTCTTTATTTGGACCATGTCCATCGTTTCATACCACATAGATAGATAACTATTGTAGAAACACGAAAAACAATCATTTTCACAGCATCGAGCACGTCATACAAATGATGCATTTTTACATTTGTTACTGTACCATTACAATATGAACCCAACAGAACTGATCTGGATTCAAGCTGTGGGATTTGGCCCGAGGAGTAACAAGACTGTTAAGCTGCCAGATGTACTGGAACTAACGCACGCAGCTTTTTGTCATGTTACTGCCAAATGCTGGTGGGATGTAGAACGGCTCGTCATAAAAGAAGAGAAAATGCTGCGCATGGTTGGCTTCGTGGGTTTTGTTGTTGATAGGCTCGTTATCAACGTAGCAGGTAACACTTCCACAATTGAAATGTATTTCTCAGATTCGGATAAGCTCTAACTGGATGTTAGTATCCTGTGAGGACACATGCTTAGAGTTCCTGATTATATACCATCAATGGCCCTGGTGGCGGAAGAGGAAGTCTGATTTAATTTCCATTGGTGGAGAGAACGGAAGACCCTAGTGGAGTGAACCACGAACAAAAAATCAAATTTCGGACTAACAGTGGGATCTATCTGGGAATATAATTCCTTACTTTGAATGTAATACAGTTTCAATTGCCGTATGGAAAGTCCGCAAAATCAATACTTTACCCCAGGTGATAACTTGAGAGAGAAATCCACCATTGCATCACGGAGTGCACTGGGACCAAGGGTTCTGGGGAGTCCCAACAACTGCAGTCAGAAGGTAGAATCAGAGCAACCTTGAAATCTTTCTAAAATAAAATTCAAAAACAAATTCTTTCTTGGCACTTTAAATGTAAATTCTCCAATCAAGACTGGTAAAAAAGGAACTAGAAATACTTTTAGAGAAAAGCAAAATTCATATTTTAGTAGTTCAAGAAACGAGGTTCCTAGACGAAAATGTAGCAGATACTTGTAACTATAGAATCTTCAAAGGCAAACCAACAATCAAAATTATGAATCAGATTCCATTATTGGGTACAGCTTTCTATGTTGATAAGAGTATAATAGGAAATATTATGGAAATTAAATCCACCTCTGAGAGAGTATCTTCCCTATTAGTAAAATGCAAACATAAGATATACACACTTGTTAATCTCCATGCACCAATAAATGAAGACAACACGAAAAAAACGGAGGAATTCTGGGATCTTTTAGAAACGAAAATATTCAAAATTCCAAAGATGAACACCATATTACTATTAGGCGACTTCAATGGCCAAATAGGCAGAGAAAAGAAATTTAGAATGTAGTGGGACACTACCCAGCTTATAGAAGAACCAACGCAGTTGGTTTGAGACTAATCACCTTGTGTCAAAGTCCTCACCTGAAACTAATGTCAACTTTCTTTTGGGAATTCCCAAGAAAAGGTAAAACATGGATATCTCCCAACCCAATGTTAAGTAAATTTCAGTTTGATCATATGGCTATTTTGCAAAAAAGTACGATGGAAATTATGAATATGAAAGTAGTAAGGAATGGTGAATTTGATTCTGATCATTACCTCTCTAAGATTAAAGTCAAAGCCCTATCTGATAAAGAACAAAGAAAGTCATAGGGGTTAATAAAATATACTACAGACAGGCTTAATCAGTTAAAAACTGCAAAGAAAAAATTGAAGTGGGTAAATGGCAGCTGGCATGAAATAACCAAAGGAATTAATAATGCTTCACAGAAAATATTTGGGTCAATTAAAATAAAGGGAAAATGCGGTGGAATGAAATATGGGAAAGAGCCATAGCAGAGAGGATTAAAAAATGGGAAAAATGAAAATGCTAAAAAAGTTGAAGATTGTGATCAATTTAAACAACAGAGATAGGAAAGAGCCAGCTTAATCAGAAAACCAAATGAGCCTTTGAGAAGGAGAAACTTTTGGAAACAGACAGAGATTTTCTAAGATGTAATACTCATTCTTTTATCAAACTTTTAAGAACAAATTAAGGGAGTTACAAACTCCAAAGTCTGTTTCAAAAACGAAAACGGCAAATTGGGTTAAGCAATACTGAAAATTGTGAAACACTAGCTAAATATTTTCATCAGTTCCTGAACTGTCCTAAATGAAGTTATAAAATCGAACTCTCAGATATTAATGGGGAGATGATATTCCACCAACTATAGAAGAAATTCAAGAAGTAATTAAGACTCTCAAAAACATCAAAGCTGGTGGAGAAGCTTATATTCAGGTGATCTTTTGAAGTGTTCCCTGCCAATACAGGAAAGGAGCTAAATTTACTCTTTGCAGAAATTTGGAAAACAGAAAAAATCTCAGAGGAAGGGAAAGTTGCCATGATACACCCACTCTACGAAAAAGGTAATAAACAGAATGGAAAAAATTACAGAGGAGTCTCTTTACTGCCAGTAGCATATAAAGTATTTCCCAAGATTTTACTAAACAGGATGCGAAGAAAACCACTAGACATCATTTAGGTGACTATCAAAATGGTTTTAGGAAAGGACGTTCATTCTCAGAATAAATATTTAACCTTAAGTCAGTAATGCGCCACAAATTACTTAAAGGATATTATAGTTACTCATGTAGATTTCAAAAAGAAAAGTCCTTTTTCCAGCACTGTTTTTCATGCCCTCCTTGCTCCATCCATCATGGGTTATTTTACTTCCAAGATAGCAGAATTCCATAGCTTCATCTACTTTGTGAGTCCCAATTCTGATATTATGTTTCCCCCTATTTTCATTTCTGCTACTTATCAATACCTGCAACTTTTTCGATTTATTCTCAGTCAATATTCTATACCCATTAAGCTGATCATTCCTTTCAGCAGATCCTGTAACTCCTCTTCACTCTCACTGAGGATAGCAACGTCATCAACGAACCTTGTCATTGATATCCAGTCACCTTGAATTGTAATTCAACTCTTAAGTCTTTTATTCCCGTAATTGCTTCTTCGACATGTAGATTGAACACTAGGGGCGAAAGACTGCATCACTATCTTACACCCTTTTTAATCAGAGCACTTAGTTCTTCCAGTGTTACTGTTCCCCCTTGCTCCTTTTACATATTGTATATTACCCGTTTCTCCCTATAGCTCACCCCTATTTTCCTCAGTATTTCGAACACCTTGCACCATTTGACATCTGAAACGTTAAGCTGATTGTGCGATAATTCGCGCACTTGTCGTCTCGTACAATCTTCGGAATTAGATGGATGGCGTTTTTCCGAAAGTCTGATGGTCGTATATCACTAGTCTCATACATTTTACATACAAGCGTGAATAGTCGTTTCGTTGCCATTTCCCCCAATCATTTTAGGAATTCCGATGCAATAGTAGCTATCCATTACGCCTTACTGGATCTCAAGTCGTCCAAAGCTCTCTTAAATTTTGATTTTATTACTGAATCTCCTATCTTTTCCCTGTCGGCACCTGTTTCTACTTCCATCACGTCATTAGGCAAGTGGTCCCCACCACAATATCCTTCAGTTACTCTTTCCACCTAGCCATTCACTCCTCTGTATTTGACAGAGCAATTACCATTGCATTATTAATGTTACCGAGTTTTCATGTAGCCATTTCACCATTGATTCCCTGAATTTCTATTTGTTTCATTCCTAAGTGACTTGTATTTCTGCATTACTGTCTTTTCCTGAACATTTTTGTACTTCCTTCTTTTGTCAGTCAGCTGGAGTATTTCCATCTGTTAGCCATGGTTTCTACACAGTTGCCTTCCTTGTACCTACGGTTTTCTTTCCAACTTCTGTGATTGTCCTTTTTAGAGATATCCATTCCTCTTCACTGAACCGCCTACTGGGCTGTTCATTATCGCAGTATCTATAGCCTCAGATAAGATGAAGCGACCTGCTCCATCTCTTCATTCCCTAGTGCTTCCGTATTCCACTTACTTGATCGTTGATTCTTTCTGACTAGTTTCTAAATATGATCCTGCTTTTCAATCATTACTAAATTGTAAATCCGAGTCTATATTTGCTCCTGATTACGGCTTACAATGCAATATCTGAATAAAACGTTCTCGGTTTTCAAGCCACGTCAATTCGAATAAAATCCTCAAGCTTTTGATGGCCATCTTCGCCATCGTCAGGAGTTCACCGACTGCCGGGCCGCTACGGTTTCTCGCTTATATAGGCATGATGACATCAGCAGCCAATCAGATACACCCACTGTGGCGCACATGCGCGTTAAGTCGACCCGGGCAGTTAGCGCAGCTATTGCCCGTGGCAGCACCGTTGATGTCAGGTGGCGCCAGGGTCAGGCGCCATGTTTGAGACTGCCGCTCCCACACTGCGTATCTGCTTTCTTTCGATGTCCAACGCCCATCCCCATGCCCTGCTGAGTGTGTACCCCTGGTCTCTGTTGAAGTTGTTTAAACGAATCTAGGCTACTTCTTTTATAACAGAGGCCCAATATGTAGACGCATAAGCCAACACTTTGTATTTTCAAACTGTATTTTATGTCCGTTTTCTAGGCAATGCTCCACTATGGCCAACTTGTCAAGCTCCCTTTGTACAGGGTACACCATACAAACCGGACACTCGAAGAGCAATGAGGCAGCATGTATATCTGACAAACAATTTGCACTATTGCAGAGCGTTGTACTGAGCACAAGCGCCATATAAAACAAAGGGTTGCCAAACTAAGTGTTTAAAACGATTCACAAGCACTTTAATGGCACGTATTTGGCGTTTGTTTGCTATGTAGGAACAATTTCAATAAAGGAAGAAATATGGAGGCATTTTGATCCTGAAATGTTTAACTTATTTCATCATCCTGACGTCACGTTTCCTTGCAGTTTTTGAAATTAGTCAACAATGATGTCAAGGGCGAGGAGCTAAGTTGATGTGTTAAGGTTCCAACCTAGAAGCATTATTAAGCTTTTAAAGTTATCTCCAGGATGAAAATTAATGAAATTGCAATTAGTATTGTCCACCGAGTCAAATTTGGCCACATGTACTGTAGTATGTATCGAAGCAGTCTGTTCTAACAATTACATGCCAATAATTCTCATATGAATGTTCTGTAAGCCTAGAGGCGTTGTTAGTGTGAAACAGTAAAAAAGTAAACTAAGAGAAAGATGCACCGACTGCGAGGAGCTGCATGGATATTTTATGATTATTGCTGTTTAAATACGGTTATAGAACAGTAATACACTTACTGTATATTTAAGTACAACAAATTATGCGTATTTATGTGCGAGTTAATTATCAGTCACGGGGCCTACTGTCGATCCTCTGTAGGGCATAATGACCTTCGCACAATTTTCCAGCGTTGCGACCCTCTCAGATGAAACCTTAACAACTGAGAACAGTTTCATGCGGCTTGCGATATTGTACATCAGACCATACACTGTTGTTGTTGTTGTGTTCTTCAGTCCTGAGACTGGTTTGATGCAGCTCTCCATGCTACTCTATCCTGTGCAAGCTTTTTCATCTCCCAGTACCTACTGCAACCTACATCCTTCTGAATCTGCTTAGTGTATTCATCTCGTGGTCTCCCTCTACGATTTTTACCCTCCACGCTGCCCTCCAATACTAAATTGGTGATCCCTTGATGCCTCAGAACATGCCCTACCAACCGATCCGTTCTTCTGGTCAAGTTGTGCCACAAACTTCTCTTCTCCCCAATCCTATTCAATACTTCCTCATTAGTTACATGATCTACCCATCTAATCTTCAGCATTCTTCTGTAGCACCACATTTCGAAAGCTTCTATTCTCTTCTTGTCTAAACTATTTATCGTCCATGTTTCACTTCCATACATGGCTACACTCCATACGAATACTTTCAGAAATGACTTCCTGACACTTAAATCAATACTGGATGTTAACAAATTTCTCTTCTTCAGAAACGCTTTCCTTGCCATTGCCAGTCTACATTTTATATCCTCTCTACTTCGACCATCATCAGTTATTTTGCTCCCCAAATAGCAAAACTCCTTTACTACTTTAAGTGCCTCATTTCCTAATCTAATTCCCTCAGCATCACCCGACTTAATTAGACTACATTCCATTATCCTTGTTTTGCTTTTGTTGATGTTCATCTTATATCCTCCTTTCAAGACACTGTCCATTCTATTCAACTGCTCTTCCAAGTCCTTTGCTGTCTCTGACAGAATTACAATGTCATCGGCGAACCTCAAAGTTTTTATTTCTTCTCCATGAATTTTAATACCTACTCCGAATTTTTCTTTTGTTTCCTTTACTGCTTGCTCAATATACAGATTGAACAACATCGGGGAGAGGCTACAACCCTGTCTTACTCCCTTCCCAACCACTGCTTCCCTTTCATGTCCCTCGACTCTTATAACTGCCATCTGGTTTCTGTACAAATTGTAAATAGCCTTTCGCTCCCTGTATTTTACCCCTGCCACCTTTAGAATTTGAAAGAGAGTATTCCAGTCAACATTGTCAAAAGCTTTCTCTAAGTCTACAAATGCTAGAAACGTAGGTTTGCCTTTCCTTAATCTTTCTTCTAAGATAAGTCGTAAGGTCAGTATTGCCTCACGTGTTCCAGTGTTTCTACGGAATCCAAACTGATCTTCCCCGAGGTTGGCTTCTACTAGTTTTTCCATTCGTCTGTAAAGAATTCGTGTTAGTATTTTGCAGCTGTGACTTATTAAGCTGATAGTTCGGTAATTTTCACATCTGTCAACACCTGCTTTCTTTGGGATTGGAATTACTATATTCTTCTTGAAGTCTGAGGGTATTTCGCCTGTTTCATACATCTTGCTCACCAGATGATAGAGTTTTGTCAGAACTGGCTCTCCCACGGCCGTCAGTAGATCCAATGGAATATTGTCTACTCCGGGGGCCTTGTTTCAACTCAGGTCTTTCAGTGCTCTGTCAAACTCTTCACGCAGTATCGTATCTCCCATTTCATCTTCATCTACATCCTCTTCCATTTCCATAATATTGTCCTCAAGTACATCGCCCTTGTATAGACCCTCTATATACTCCTTCCACCTTTCTGCTTTCCCTTCTTTGCTTAGCACTGGGTTTCCATCTGAGCTCTTGATATTCATACAAGTCGTTCTCTTATCTCCAAAGGTCTCTTTAATTTTCCTGTAGGCGGTATCTATCTTACCCCTAGTGAGATAGGCCTCTACATCCTTACATTTGTCCTCTAGCCATCCCTGCTTAGCCATTTTGCACTTCCTGTCGATCTCATTTTTGAGACGTTTGTATTCCTTTTTGCCTGTTTCACTTACTGCATTTTTATATTTTCTCCTTTCATCAATTAAATTCAATATTTCTTCTGTTACCCAAGGATTTCTACTAGCCCTCGTCTTTTTACCTACTTGATCCTCTGCTGCCTTCACTACTTCATCCCTCAAAGCTACCCATTCTTCTTCTACTGTAATTATTTCCCCCATTCCTGTCAATTGCTCCCTTATGCTCTCCCTGAATCTCTGTACAACCTCTGGTTCTTTTAGTTTATCCAGGTCCCATCTCCTTAAATTCCCACCTTTTTGCAGTTTCTTCAGTTTTAATCTACAGGTCATAACCAATAGATTGTGGTCAGAGTCCACATCTGCCCCTGGAAATGTCTTACAATTTAAAACCTGGTTCCTAAATCTCTGTCTTACCATTATATAATCTATCTGATACCTTTTAGTATCTCCAGGGTTCTTCCATGTATACAACCTTCTTTCATGATTCTTAAACCAAGTGTTAGTTATGATTATGTTGTGCTCTGTGCAAAATTCTACCAGGCGGCTTCCTCTTTCATTTCTGTCCCCCAATCCATATTGACCTACTATGTTTCCTTCTCTCCCTTTTCCTACACTCGAATTGCAGTCACCCATGACTATTAAATTTTCGTCTCCCTTCACAATCTGAATAATTTCTTTTATTTCATCATACATTTCTTCAATTTCTTCGTCATCTGCAGAGCTAGTTGGCATATAAACTTGTACTACTGTAGTAGGTGTGGGCTTCGTATCTATCTTGGCCACAATAATGCGTTCACTATGCTGTTTGTAGTAGCTTACCCGCATTCCTATTTTCCTATTCATTATTAAACCTACTCCTGCATTCCCCCTATTTGATTTTGTGTTTATAACCCTGTAGTCACCTGACCAGAAGTCTTGTTCCTCCTGCCACCGAACTTCACTAATTCCCACTATATCTAACTTCAACCTATCCATTTCCCTTTTTAAATTTTCTAACCTACCTGCCCGATTAAGGGATCTGACATTCCACGCTCCGATCCGTAGAACACCAGTTTTCTTTCTCCTGATAACGACATCCTCTTGAGTAGTCCCCGCCCGGAGATCCGAATGGGGGACTATTTTACCTCCGGAATATTTTACCCAAGAGGACGCCATCATCATGTAATCATACAGTAAAGCTGCATGCCCTCGGGAAAAATTACGGCTGTAGTTTCCCCTTGCTTTCAGCCGTTTGCAGTACCAGCACAGCAAGGCCGTTTTGGTTATTGTTACAAGGCCAGATCAGTCAATCATCCAGACTGTTGCCCTTGCAACTACTGAAAAGGCTGCTGCCCCTCTTCAGGAACCACACTTTGTCTGGCCTCTCAACAGATACCCCTCCGTTGTGGTTGCACCTACGGTACGGCTATCTGTATTGCTGAGGCACGCAAGCCTCCCCACCAACGGCAAGGTCCATGGTTCATGGACTATGCGATGAAAAGTATCAGGACACCCCTATGGAATGCAGAAGACTGTCAACTAGACGTAACGAGACATAAACCTGTCCGCCTAAAACGAGGGGGGAGTATTGGATTCTCTGTAGAGAAGCAGAAATGAGAGATTGGGTCGGTCAGGAGAGCTCACCGATTTCGAAAATGGACTGTCCATTAGATGTCCATCAGGGACATTTCAACACTTGTTCACAAAACTACCCAAGTCAACTGTTGGAGATGTTCTTGTGAAGTGGAAACGCGAAGGAACAACCTTAGATAAAGCAATACCACGCAGATCTCGTGTACTGGTGGGCAGGGACCGTCGAGTATTGCAAAGTGTGGGTCTGGTACCGCGCGCCGCGGAATTTGAATCCGCGCCAGACGTCATGAATATGGAAGACCCCTAGAGGTCTCTGCACCATCGCTCCGTAAGCCGTGGCGGCGCGCGCCTCTGGCTCATATTTAGTGTGAGGGCGCCACAGTGGAACTCGTGGTCACAGCGGCCATTAGTGGCGCCCTCCCAATGTGTATTTAAGCACCTGCCTCTCACTCAGCCTGTGAGTCTAATCGTTGCGTGCGTCTTGACATATTGCCTCGACAACAGACATAGTGTCTGCCGTTGTTTGTTTTCATTACTAGTGGACGTCTTGGATTCGTTTGGTTATCTCTGTTTCATCATTTCCATTCGTTTGTTTGTTCGCGGGCTGCTCTGCGTTTGGTCCCACCACGCTTTCTCGGCCAACAGTGGGTTGAAAAAAAATCCACGAAATCGGCGAAAGGATCACTCGTGAGTTCCAAATGGGTGCCAGCAGACCAGCTGTTAAAAAGGTTTGAGGAAGTGTAATGTGGGACACTACTGGACAGTGAATGATAGGAATCGAATGATTTGTGGTGCTGACACTATATGGTCTGTGGCAATCCGACAGGAGCGTTTGGGTTTGGCGAATGACTGTAGGATGTTACCTGCCATAATGTGTAGCGTCAACAGCGAGGTACAGAGGAGGTATTACCATGGCAAGCGTTTGATGCCCTTATTGCACTTAGGAAAACACTGTATGTGGAAGGATACGAGCATATTCTACACCATTGTGTACTGTGTACAACAGAGATGTGTAGTTCCCTTATTGCGCTTAAAAAACACTGGATGCGGAACACACACACACACACACACACACACACACACACACACACACACACACACACACACACACACACACGCACGCTATTCCTGAAATGGCCTGCCTGGAGTTCATGGACCCAATGGAACACCTTTGAGATGAGTTGGAACGTTGACTTCGCTTCAGACCCCAGTGTCCAGTATCGCTACCCTCTCTGGTTATGGTTTTTGACGAAGAATGAGCTGCCATTCCTCAACAGATACTCAGACACCTCATAGAAAGTGTTTCAGTAGTGTTCAAGCCATCATGGACACATCCTATATTAATGTCCACTAGCAGATGCCCGAATACTTTTGATCAGATGTGTTTATGAACTACGATGTGGCAGAAAATTATGACCACCGCTCAGGTTGAGAGTAATCGATGCCAAATGGCGTTGCAGCCACGTGACTTCGTAAGGAAAGTACATAAGATGAGCAAAAACGCCTGAGGAAACATTTTACACACGATATCGACTGAAACTAGAGAAATCAATTGACATAAGGGACTTTAACAGAGGACAGATTGTTAAATTCTGGCCTCTGGAAATTAGCATCTCGGAAAAGTCGAAGCTGTTCGGATTTTCGCGTGCTATTGTCGTAAGCATCTACGGAAAGCGACTGGAGTAAGTGACAAGGACTTCAACATACACGCCTGATGAGAGAACATGTGAGGTTAGTCCTCTCTGTAAAGCAGGATAGGCTGCATTCTATGGCAGATATGGGGTGTTCAAAGCAGAAGGGAATCAGGTCCATGTTTGGTCAATTTAGATTCACTCCACTTTTAAGTGTGTTTTGTGAAACTGCTTGCAGAGCATAAAACAGCCATAACCTGATGATGTAAATAACTGCTCTGTTGTTGGCAACACTTGTGCATTGATGGATGCAGTCTTTTCTTCAGAGCACGATGGGTACACGTCCATTGTCGCAGATTGCATTGTTTGTTTAGTCAGAGTGTGAATTCTTAATTACGACAGACTGATGATTATGGGTGATTTATCTGTAGATATTGAAGGCAATGCATCGGAATGTCAGCTCAGGTAAACTAATAATTACTTTGTGAATTTGATACGCGAGGTTTAACAACCAGACTGGGATTTTGAGCTTAAAAGTATGGTAACAATATTTTACAGCATTTTCACAGCCATAGACTGATATTTCAGCATATTTTTCTTTTTTTTTTTTCCGGGAGAGGACACACATACTGGGGAAGGTGGTGCTTCTGTAGGAGATGACAATAACGTCTATAATCAAGGAGGAACAGAGAGCAGAGGAAGAAGAAGTTCGCGACGTCCTTAGAAATTGAACAAGGGTATCAGGCAACGGTAGCAGATAAGTGAGCACTGGTATACCATGAGGACGTGAGTGAGTGTTTCTGATAAAAACCTTCTTGCTAACGCCTCCTTCTGCAAATTACAATGTCACAATAGGATTAAAGAAGAAGAGGAAAATCATATTCAATTCCTTCTGGAAACTTGGTGACTACGGTTGGTTAAATGACTTGTTTAGTCATGTGTGATTATGAGATCTCGGAAAATAGTTGGTTCCAAAAAATTCCTAAGACGCTAGCTTTAAATACTTCTTGAGGTTTGGAGTGAGATCTGTAAGGGTGTGAAGCGTCTAGTCACAATAAAATAATCTTATATTCGCTATTGTGCTGACCAAAACAAGAATATTAAAATATCGTTGTCTACCACGAAGTCATGTCAAGATCCAAGCACGAAGTTTCAGCCACTGATCCAAGTTATTGGTATCAGGACATTCTTCCATACCTTATGATAATGATTTTGGTTTCGTGGAGAAAGCCAGTAGGAAAATTTCTTACATTTACGCACCAAATGAGTGGATGGATATGTTAGGCAAGCAAAGAAAACGTTCCCCAGTCATTGAAATGGAATTATCAGGCTTCTTATCCTCCAGAAACTTGGAGAATCCAGTTATGAAGAAAAGAAATGGTTGAAGGTTATGGCATCAGCTGGCTGACTAAGAGATGGTTACATTATGATACTCGAATTTGCTATTGCCCCAATGTTTAAGCAGACTCTGAATGATTGTGAGCAATTTGACGACGTTGACTTAAAAAAGAAGTGCATCATATACTTTTGCAAAATCCAGAAAGGCTCTCTTTATAGACAACGTGGTGCCGTAACAAAAATGAAGAAAAAGGACATGGAGTATTTACTCCTAGGCATTCCACGTGCATATCACCATTTTTTCAAGAACCTACTGTGTGACACTGCCACAAGAACTTCGTCAGCTTTTCAAGAGCAAGCAGATGAAACCAAATGCATTTTTCTTTCAATTTTAAATGCATAGATTCCTGTTTGGAAATATTTGTTACAAGCAAACACAAGGAATAAAATTATAATTATGCATTTTAAAAAAATTGCTTCTTTACTGTTCCTGTAGTAAAACGTGCCCCTCCCATGAGTCATGGACCTTGCCATTGGTTGGGAGGCTCACGTGCCTCAGCAATATAGATAGCCTTACCGTAGGTGCAACCACAATGGAGGGGTATCTGTTGAGAGGCCAGACAAACGTGTGGTTCCTGAAGAAGGCAGCAGCCTTTTTAATAGTTGCAGGGGCAATTGACTGATCTGGCCTTGAAACACTAACCAAAACGGCCTTTCTGTGCTGGTACTGCGAATGGCTGAAAGCAAGGGGAAACTACAGCCTAAATGGTTAAATGATGATAGCGTTCTCTTGGGTAAAATATTCCGGAGGTAAAATAGTCCCCCATTCGGATCTCCGAGCGGGGACTACTCAGGACGTCATCAGGAGAACGAGAACTGGCGTTCTACGGGTCGGAACGTGGAATGTCAGATCCCTTAATCGGGCAGGTAGGTTAGAAAATTTAAAAAGGAAAATAGATAGCTTAAAGTTAGATATAGTGGGCATTACTGAAGTTCGGTGGCAGGAGGAACAAGACTTCTGGTCAGGTGAATACAGGGTTATAAATACAAAATCAATTAGGGTTAATGCAGGAGTAGGTATAGTAATGAATAAAAAAATAGGAGTGTGGGTAATCTACTATAAACAGCATAGTGAACTCATTATTGTGGCCAAGATGACACGAAACCCACGCCTACCACAATAGTACAAGTTTATATGCCAAATAGCTCCACAGCTGACGAAAAGATTAATAAAATGTATGATGAGATAAAAGAAATTATTCAGTTACTGAAGGGAGACGAGAATTTGATAGTCATGGGTGACTGGAAATCGGTAGTAGGAAAAGGAAGAGAATGAAACGTAGTAGGTGAATACGGAATGGGGGTAAGAAATGAAAGAGGAAGTCGCCTGGTAGAATTTTGCATGGAGCATAACTTAATCATAGCTAACACTTGGTTCAAGAATCATAAAAGAAGGATGTATATATGGAAGAGGTCTGGAGACACTTGAAGGTTTCAGATATATTATATAATGGTAAGTCAGTGATTCAGGAACCAGGTTTTAATTTGCAAGACATTTCCAGGGGAAGACGTGGACTCTGACCACAATCTATTGGATATGAACTGTAGATTAAAACTGAAGAAACTGCAAAAGGTGGGATTTTAAGGAGATGGGATCTGGATAAACTGACAGAACCAGAGATTGTAGAGTGTTTCAGGGATAGCATTAGGGAACGATTGACAGGAATGGGGTAAAGAAATAGAGTAGAAGAAGAATGGGTAGCTTTGAGGGATGAAATAGTGAGGGTGGCAGAGGATCAAGTAGGTAAAAAGACGAGAGCTAGTAGAAATCCGTGGGTAACAGAAGATATATTGAATTTAACTGATGAAAGGAGAAAATATAAAAATGCAGTAAATGAAGTAGGCAAAAAGGAATACAAACATCTCAAAAATGGGATCGACAGGAAGTGCAAAATGGCTACGCAGGGATGGTTAGAGGACAAATGTAAGGATGTAGAGGCATATCTCACTAGGGGTATAAGATAGATACTGCCTACAGGAAAATTAAAGAGACTTTTGGAGAAAAGAGAATTAATTGCATGAATATCGAGATGGAAATTCAGTTCTAAGCAAAGAAGAGAAAGCAGAAAGGTGGAAGGAGTATATAGAGGGTCTATACAAGGGCGATGCACTTGAGGACAACATTATGGAAATGGAACAGGATGTAGATGAAGATGAAGATGAAATGGGAGATATGATACTGCGTGAAGAGTTTGGCAGAGCACTGAAAGAAGCCAAGACAAGGCCCCAGGAGTAGACAACATTCCATTAGAACTACTGATAGCCTTTCTTTTTTTTGTGGTTTTAGGGCGCACAACTTTAATGGTCATTAGCGCCCTGACTACGTTAAGAATGCACCGCGAGGCACAAGTTTAAAACAACAACTCAAAGGGAAAACATGATAAAAGACAGACTGACATGCATAGGATTAGAAAACAGCATCATCAAATGTCCTTAGAGAGGTTTGTCAAATTGATAAAATGAAGAACGCGAGCAGCTGCTCGTGGGTCATCCGCTAAAATGGCATCCATAGTACATGGCAGGCCAAGAGCAAGACGCAGTGTGTTAAAATCTGGACAGGACATTAAAATGTGGCGGACCGTCAGCAATTGCCCACATGGGCAGAACGGCGCCGGCGCAGCCGTCAGCAGATGGCGATGGCTGAACCGGCCGTGTCCAATGGGTAACCAGGCCAAGACGACCTCCTCCCGCCGAGAAGGGCGGGAGGAGGACATCCAAGCCGCAGGAAGAGGTTTCAAGGCCCGAAGCTTGTTGTCTGTAAGTGCAGCCCAATCGGCATGCCACAGCGATAAAATGCGCCGACAAATTACCCTGCCACAATCCGACGAAGGGACACAACAAGAAGCTGTCCGAGGCTGGAGGAGCGCAGCCTTGGCCGCGGCATCTGCAGCTTCGTTCCCAGGGATACCGACATGGCCAGGAACCCACATAAAGCTAACCGGAGAACCGACGTCCACCAGCTGCTGAAGAGAGCGTTGGATCCGGTGCACGAAAGGGTGAACCAGATACGGATCACTGAGGCTCTGGATGGCGCTAAGGGAATCGGAGCAGATGACATAAGCAGAATGTTGGTGGCGGCAGATGTAAAGAACAGCCTGGTAGTGGGCAAAGAGCTCAGCTGTGAAGACCGAACAATGGCCATGGAAGCAGTATCTGAAACTTTGTGCCCCGACAATAAAGGAACACCCGACCCCGTCATTGGTCTTTGAGCCATCTGTATAAATCAAGGTCATATTAATGAACTTCGAACGAAGTTCAACAAAACGGGGTTGGTAGACTGAACCGGGGGTAACCTCTTTTGGGAGCGAGCTGAAGTCAAGGTGAACGCGGACCTGAGCCTGGAGCCAAGGTGGCGTGTGGCTCTCGCCCACTCGAAAGGTTGCAGGGAGTGAAAAATTAAGGTGTTGAAGGAGGCGACGAAAGCGAACTCCAGGGGGTAGCAGGGCAGAGACATACAACCTGTATTGACGGTCGAGAGAGTCGTCAAAAAAGGAACGTTAAGACGGGTGGCCGGGCATTGACAATAGCCGACAGGCATACTGACAAAGCAGTATATCGCGCCAGTAGGTGTGTGGCAATTCGCCAGCATCAGCATGAAGACTCTCTACAGCACTAGTATAAAACGCTCCGATCGCAAGTCGTAAACCCCGATGTTGTATGGAGTTGAGGCGGCGTAAGATGGATGGCCGTGCAGAGGAGGATACGAAGCTCCCATAATCCAGCTTGGAGCGGACGATCGACCGATATAGACGAAGTAGGACGGTTCGATCCGCTCCCCACGACATACCACTGAGAACACAGAGGACATTTAAAGAACGGGTACAACGGGCAGCCAAATTTGACACATGTGGAGACCAGCTAAGTTTCCTATCAAATGTAAGACCTAAAAATTTTGTTGTCTCCACGATTGGGAGAGCAACGGGACCGAGTCGTAAGGACGGTGGGAGAAACTCTTTGTAGCGCCAGAAGTTAATAGAGACCGTCTTCTCGGCAGAAAAACGGAAGCCATTGGCGACACTCCAGGAGTAAAGACGGTCAAGAGAACGCTGAAGACAGTGGTCCAGGACACGTGTACACTGCGCGCTGCAATAGATGGTAAAATCGTCCACGAAAAGGGAGCCTGATACATCAGCTGGGAGGCAATCCATTATTGGATTGATCGCGATGGCGAAGAGAGCGACGCTCAAAACTGAGCCCTGTGGCACCCCATTCTCCTGGTGAAAGGTGTCCGACAGAACAGAACCCACACGTACCCTGAACTGTCGATCCATTAAAAAGGCACGAATAAAAAGAGGGAGGTGACCACGAAGACCCCGCCCTCCAACAGGTGTCGTGAGCCTTCTCCAAATTAAAGAACACAGCCGCGGTCGGGCGCTTCCGCAACAAGTTATTCATAATGAAGGTCGACAAGGTAACCAGATGGTCAACAGCAGAGCAGCGCCTACGAAATCCACATTGTACATTGGTAAGTAGGCGTCGAGACTCGAGCAGCCAAACCAAACGAGAGTTAACAATTTGCTTCATCTCTTTACAGACACAGCTGGTAAGCGAGATGGGTCGACAACTGGAAGGCAAGTGCTTGACCTTCCCCGGTTTAGGAATCGGGACAACAATAGACTCTCGCCAGCATGCGGGAACATGTCCCTCAGTCCAGATGCGATTGTAAGTACGAAGAAGAAAACCTTTACCCGCAGGAGAAAGGTTCTTCAGCAT